>NC_140579.1:420978299-422310466 GCF_964204655.1 Triturus cristatus
TGGACAGACATGTGAGGGGTGGGTGCAGAGGACTCCAAGCAGTGGCCTGCAATATGAGTGGTGGGTGCATGTCACTCCCAGCAGTGGACACACATGTGAGGGGTGGGTGCAGAGGACTCCCAGCAGTGGACAGACATGTGACAGGTGGCTGCAGAGGACTCCCAGCAGTGCCCTGCAATATGAGGTGTGGGTGCATATCACTACCAGCAGTGGACAGACATGTGAGGGGTGGGTGCAGAGGACTCCCAGCAGTGGACAGACATGTGAGGGGTGGGTGCAGAGGACTCCCAGCAGTGGCCTGCAATATGAGGGGTGGGTGCATATCACTCCCAGCAGTGGACAGACATGTGAGTGGTGGGTGCAGAGGACTCCCAGCAGTGGACAGACATATGAGGGGTGGGTGCAGAGGACTCCCAGCAGTGGACAGACATGTGAGGGGTGGGTGCATCTCACTCCCAGCAGTGGACTGACATGTGAGGGGTGGGTGCAGAGGACTCCCAGCAGTGGACAGACATGTGAGGGGTGGGTGCAGATGACTCCCAGCAGTGGACAGACATGTGAGGGGTTGCTGCAGAGGACTCTCAGCAGTGGACAGACATGTGAGGGGTGGGTGCAGAGGACTCCCAGCAGTGGCCTGCAATATGAGTGGTGGGTGCATATGAACAATTGTTACTTACCTGTAAACAGGTGGTTCTCCAGTATTGGTGTCTTTCATAGATTCACATGCTTGAATATTCCCCGTCGTCGGAGTGGGAGTCCCACGGTAAATAAAATAGCAATATATACATATATATATAGTAAAATATATACATAAGTAATCATATAATTAGTGCATATAGGTGTAAAACACACATAGTGTACCTATAAGAGAAAAACTCCATAGGAATACAATGGAGAGAGACAAAAGACCTTTGTAGTCTATCTCTGTCATTATGTAAGTCCGAACTCCAGCCAATCAGGCGTCAGCCCCTCTCTAGAACCTTCTCCTCAGAGCTTCTCACCTCAGATTTTCGTAGCACAAGAGTGACTGTAAAGTGCATGAGGAGAAGAGAGCCTCTGAAGGGAGGAGGGAGGGTCGCATGTGAATCTATGAAAGACACCAATACTGGAGAACCACCTGTTTACAGGTAAGTAACAATTGTTCTTCTCCAGTATTAGGGTGTCTTTCATAGATTCACATGCTTGAATATAGAATAGCTAGCAGTAACAATCACCATTGTTTCCATGCCAAATAGATTCAACATATATAGATAATCAATCTTCTTATGCATAAAAACAGTATTGAACAACTGTAACATTGTAAATGCATAATATATATGGAAACAATATGGAGGCGGGAGGAAGAGGCTCACCTTACTTAAAAAGATTGCGCAGCACTGCCTGTCCCACCGCAGCATCCTCCTCGCTTAAAGTTGCTAAGCAGTAGTGCTTAGTAAACGTGTGTCTGGTCGACCACGTAGCTGCTCTGCAGATGTGTTGCAAAGATACTCCAGCAAATAAGGCAGTAGATGATGACACTGCCCTAGTGGAGTGTGCCCTCACTGGAGACTGCAGAGGTTTATTTGCCCTTTGGTGGCAGAAGACAATAGCTGCCGAGATCCAGCGTGCAATCGTTGGTTTAGTAACCTGACGTCCTTTATGACAGCGTCCATAAGCTATAAAAAGTTGATCGGATTTCCTGAAAGAAGCTGTCTTACTGATGTAGAACTTAAGACACCGCTTGACGTCCAAAGAATGTAATCTTTGTTCTGCAGGTGTCTGAGGATTGGCAAAAAAGGTCTTTAATATTACTGGCTCATTAATGTGAAAGTCAGTAGGCACCTTGGGTAGAAATGATGGATTGGTGCGTAACACTGCAGCATCCGGTTTGAACTGCAGGAACGGAGGTTTGATGGTAAAAGCATGGATGTCACTGACACGACGAGAAGACGTTAGTGCCAGAAGTAGAGCTACTTTCCAAGTGAGATATTTTAGGTCGGCCTTGTGAATGGGCTCAAACGGAGGTCTCATCAATTGTGCCAACACAACGTTGAGGTGCCACAACGGAGGAGGACGCCGAACTGGCGGAAATTTCCGGAATAGGCCCTTAAAGAATTGGCGGATTATTCTTGAGGAACAAAGGGAACTTGATCCATCTTGCCGGAAACGGGAAATGGCTGCTAGAAAAACCCTTAGGGTTGCATGCGACAGTCCAGAACTGGCTAGGTGCAAGAAGAATGGTAGCAATTGCTCTGCCGTGGAATGTATCGGATGAACTCCGTTAGCAGCACACCAATGGCAGAATCGTTTCCATTTAAACTTGTACGTCCTGATTGTAGAAGGTGCTCTTGCCTGGGCCAAAATATCCCTACAATCCTGGGGGATGTCTAGGTGGGCGAACTCATGGTGTTCAGGTTCCATGCTGATAAGCTCAGTGAGGAGGGATTTGGATGACAAATTCTCCCTTCGCTCATGGTAAGCAGATCCGTCCGATGTTGCAGGAGGATTGGCTGGCATTGGGACAGGAGGAGCAGTTCTGAGAACCACGCTTGCCGTGGCCAGCGCGGGGCTATTAGGATCAGGTGGCAAGGCTGTCTCCTCATCTTCCAAAGAACCCGAGGTATGAGGGGTATTGGAGGAAAGGCGTACGCAAATAGATTGCACCAGTTTATCAAAAGGGCATTCCCTTGTGATTGCTTGTGGGGATGCCAGCTTGCGTAATTTCGGCATTTCCGGTTCTCCGGCGTGGCAAAGAGATCGAGTTGCGGACGGCCCCATAGTTGGAATATCCTCTCTAGAGTGGGTTGGTGTAACTCCCACTCGTGGGTCGACGAGGAGGACCTGCTCAGGGAATCCGCTAGGACATTGGATACTCCTGGCAGGTGGACTGCCGTAAGCAAGATCTGATGACTGAGAGACCAGTCCCAAATTCTTTGAGCTAGCCTGGAGAGACTTGGGGATCTTGTTCCGCCCTGTTTGTTGACATAGTGCATACAGGTTGTGTTGTCTGTCTGTATTAGCACTGACTCTCCTTGGAGCAAAGGCAGAAACGATTTTAGAGCCAGAAAAATCGCCATGAGCTCCAACCTGTTGATGTGCCAAGATCTTTGATGTGTGGACCATCTTCCCTTCACAGAGAGATCCTCCAAATGAGCGCCCCATCCTTCCAATGAGGCGTCTGTTGTGAGTGTTCTGTCCGGTGGCAGCGACAGAAAGGACATGCCTTCCGTCAAGTTGGCTGGAATTGCCCACCATGCGAGTGCTGACTTTATCTGATCTGTGACACATATCATGTCGTGGAAAGATCCCGTTACCTGACGCCACTGAGCATCCAGAGCTTCCTGGATAGGACGTGTCCTCAGCCGGCAATGAGGGATCAAGGCAATGGATGATGACGCCATCCCCAGAAATGATTTTAATAGTCTCACAGAAACTGACTCTCTTGATCTGATCAGAGCCACCAGTCGCAGCATCTTTTTGAGACGCTCCTGGGAGAGGAATGCCTTCGCTGACACAGTCTCCAGAGTTGCGCCCAGGAATTCTCTTTGTTGGTACGGATGAAGTTGGGATTTTTCCACATTTACGGACAGGCCTAAAGAGCGAAACACGTTCTGGCACAGAAGAGTGTGTTGTCGCAGGTGAGTGCTTGACTGAGATTTCAGGAGAAAATCGTCCAGGTATGGAAATATTTGCACTCCCTGGAGGCGCAAATACGCTATTACTGGAGCCAGTACCTTCGTGAACACTCGAGGGGCTGAGCGCAGGCCAAATGGTAACACTTTGAATTGGTAATCGTGTTGACCCACTCGAAAACGCAGGAACTTTCGATGCCGCTGTAAAATAGGGATATGAAAATAGGCATCCTGGAGATCTATAGTCGCCAGAAAATCTTCCTGCAAGAGTAAGCGCAAGATGTCTACCAGCGTCATCATACGGAAGGATTGGCTCTTTATATATTTGTTTAGTGCTCTTAGATCGAGGATGGGCCTCCACTCTCCGTTTTTCTTTGTGATCAAAAAGAACCGGGAATAAAAACCTTTTCCCTTCTGAGACACTGGTACCAGTTCTATAGCTCCTTTTTGCCTTAAAAGTCGGACTTGATGCAACAGTTCTTTCATGTGAGCTGGTGGCGGTCCGGAGGGTGGAGTGGGAGGAGGGAATTTGGTGAATTCTAAGGCGTGTCCCTTCTTCACAATGTCCAAAACCCAACGGTCCTTTGAGATGGAGGACCATTGGGAAAAGAACAGAGAGATTCGACCTTCAACCTTGTCTGTCCGGTAAGAGTCACTGTCTCTTTGATGCGGATCCTCTGTATGAGGATTTTCCTCTATATGACTTGGAGGTTTGCTGCCGTGATGTTTGCTGTTGCTGTCCATAAGAGTAACGGTTGGACCCTTGATTGTAAGGTTTGTATTGTTTATTGTCTCTTCGAAAACTTGAGGAGGTGCCGCGTCCGCGTGCACCACGAAAATTACTCCGCTGAAATTGAAGGTTTCCTAGTGATCTAGCTGTTTCAGTGTCTTTCTTTATGGACTGTAGAGCTTCATCGACGTGGCTCCCAAATAAAGACTCGCCGTCATATGCCATGTTTAAGATCATAGACTGAACCTCCTGACGAAAGGATGTAGATTTTAACCATCCTTGCCTACGCAGAACAGCCGCTCCGGCAAGCTGACGGAAACCCATGCAGGCGATGTCCACTGCACAATCGATTATTTCCGCCGATGCCGCTTCTCCCTCTTGGAGCAACTTCATTGCCTCCACTTTAGATGGCTCTGGTAACTCCTGAACCACATCCGAGATATCAGCCCAAACTTGTCTGTCATATCGTCCCAGGATGGCCAAGGCATTAGCTGCTCTAACCACCGTAGAGGCCATAGAAGAGAATTTACGCCCTATGGCATCCATCCGACGTCCGTCACGATCCGGAGGCGAGGTGATGGAAGATGCCGGATTTTTCGCCTTACGTTGCGCTGCCTGCGTAACGACCGACTCAGGTTTAGCCTGACCCGTGAGGCATGCTGGGGTTCCTATCGGTGCCTTATATTTCTTTTCCAATCGAGGCACCTGAGCTGGCAAGGTATTCGGTGTCTGCATTAATTTCTTGCCTTCTTCCCAAATAAACTCAACTATGGGAATAGCATGAGTCTGTTTGTAGGGTTGATTCTTGAAATCATAAAGGAAGCAATCTTCCTCCCTGCGCTCCGTTGTTAACTTAAAACGGTGTGATGCCCTTTCCATCAGTTGGTGAAAATTGGCTATGTCCACTGGAGGTGAATCCCCTGTTACTATTTGTGAGGGGGATGGTGTTTGTGCCTGGTAATTGTCCCACTCCGCCATATCATCATCATTGTCATCTACATCCCCATCATCATCAGGGATTTCACCCTCTTCTGGGTCCTGAGGGCCTTCCTCTACAGGCTCATAATGAGGCAACACCCTTTCCGGAACCTGTCGTGGAGGTACAGGCGGCATCTGTGGAGCAGGATTTACAATAGGTACCGGTGGAATAATTGCTGGAATCACCGGGGTTGACGGAACCTCTGAACGTTGAGGGGATAGAGGGAACCGTTGGTTGTAGTCGTCCAACATGCGTTGGAGATTAGTAATGAGCGACAGAGGAAGAGTCGCCGTTTTATGCTTCGGAGGGGCCTGGTGTATAAATACCGGATCCTCATCCTCACTACTGACATCCTGGCACTTAATAACCAAGTCGGATGGACTTTGTGCCGTTCCGAAAGACTCCGGTAACCCCTCGGATTCCTGATCCGAATCTGTAGCAAATAATGGTGAGGGAGGCTGTGCAACTCCCAAAGGAATATTATGTTCCTGGCTCTCCAAGCCCACAGTAGGAGGTAATGGTGTCCAAGAAACTCCTTCCCTTCTTGTTTTCTGGGTAGTCGCCACACCGCGTATTCGTACCCTTACGAATGTCTGTGGGGATGTACTCGTCGACGGAGCCGTCGTCGAAGGAATGATGGTCGACGGAATTATCGTCGACGACGTCTGTGGCAACAAGATTGCCGTCGTCGGATTCGCCGTCGACGGGGTCGCCGTCGACGGAGCCGCCGTCGACGGAGCCACCGTCGACGGAGCCGCTGCCGACGGAGCCGTCGTCGAGGTCTTCGTAGACAAGGCTTTCGTCGACGGAACCACCGTCGACAGTGTCGTCGTCGGGATCTTCTTTTTCTTCGCCGACGGAATGGGCGTCGACGAGCTCGACGACGTCTTCGTCGACGACACAGTCTTCGTCGACGGAACCTTTACCTTCTTCGTCGACGTCGAAGTAATGGGCACAACAGAAGTCACCGCCCTTGAAGAAGTGATGGTAATCGTCGACGAGGATAACGTCGACATAACGCTCGTCGACGACGAAGCAGCTGACGTCGTCGTCGGGGTCACCGTCGACGAGGTAGAAACAGCAGATCTCGTCGTCGGGAGCATCGTCGACGAGGCTGACAAAGTTTTCCCCGAGGAATGGGAAGTAGACGCCTCAGCAGCCTGAGAACAGTGTCCCATAGGCGACAAAGCAGTAGGTGAAACCACAAAGGTGGCAGTTGTCAGAGGCAAAGCCAGCTTCTTTTTCTTCAGGAAAGGAGATGGTAACTCCTGCACACTACTGCGCTTAGAGGCTGGTTGAGAACGACCAGAAAAGAGACTTTCCACATCAGAGGGAGAGTTATCCTTGTCCTTCAGTCTCTGTAGCCATAAAAGCAGGCGGCCTTCTCTGTCCTTTAGAGTTTTTGTAGAAAAAGTTCTACAAAACTTACATTTTGCCACCTCATGGTCAGGATATAAACAGTAAATACACTTACTGTGTGGGTCCTCAGAGAACAAACGCAGTTTTCCACATGAAGAGCATGGTCTAAACAAAGATTTCTTACTAGAAGACATCCTCACTGACAAAAACTGAGCAGAGCTCAGGGAGACTCCCTGTCACACGACGTGCGGTAGAAAATCTGAGGTGAGAAGCTCTGAGGAGAAGGTTCTAGAGAGGGGCTGACGCCTGATTGGCTGGAGTTCGGACTTACATAATGACAGAGATAGACTACAAAGGTCTTTTGTCTCTCTCCATTGTATTCCTATGGAGTTTTTCTCTTATAGGTACACTATGTGTGTTTTACACCTATATGCACTAATTATATGATTACTTATGTATATATTTTACTATATATATATGTATATATTGCTATTTTATTTACCGTGGGACTCCCACTCCGACGACGGGGAATATTCAAGCATGTGAATCTATGAAAGACACCCTAATACTGGAGAACACTCCCAGCAGTGAACAGACATATGAGGGGTGGGTGCAGAGGACTCCCAGCAGTGGACAGACATGTGAAGGGTGGCTGCAGAGGACTCCCAGCAGTGGACAGACATGTGAGGGGTGGGTGCAGAGGACTCCTAGCAGTGGCCTGCAATATGAGTGGTGGGTGGATATCACTCCCAGCAGTGGGCAGACATGTGAGGGGTGGGTGCCGAGGACTCCCAGCAGTGGACAGACATGTGAGGGGTGGGTGCAGAGGACTCCCAGCAGTGGACAGACATGTGAGGGGTGGGTGCAGAGGACTCCCAGAAGTGGACAGACATGTGAGGGGTGGGTGCAGAGGACTCCCAGCAGTGGCCTGCAATATGAGTGGTGGGTGCATATCACTCCCAGCAGTGGACAGACATGTGAGGGGTGGGTGCAGAGGACTCCCAGCAGTGGACAGACATGTGAGGGGTGGGTGCAGATGACTCCCAGCAGTGGACAGACATGTGAGGGGTTGCTGCAGAGGACTCCCAGCAGTGGACAGACATGTGAGGGGTGGGTGCAGAGGACTCCCAGCAGTGGCCTGCAATATGAGTGGTGGGTGCATATCACTCCCAGCAGTGGACAGACATGTGAGGGGTGGGTGCTGAGGACTCCCAACAGTGGACAGACATGTGAGGGGTGGGTGCAGAGAACTCCCAGCAGTGGACAGACATGTGAGGGGTGGGTGCAGAGGACTCCCAGCAGTGGAAAGACATGTGAGGGGTGGGTGCAGAGGACTCCCAGCAGTGGCCTGCAATATGAGTGGTGGGTGCATATCACTCCCAGCAGTGAACAGACATGTGAGGGGTGGGTGCAGAGGACTCCCAGCAGTGGATAGACACGTGAAGGGTGGCTGCAGAGGACTCCCAGCAGTGGACAGACATGTGAGGGGTGGGTGCAGAGGACTCCCAGCAGTGGCCTGCAATATGAGTGGTGGGTGCATGTCACTCCCAGCAGTGGACAGACATGTGAGGGGTGGGTGCAGAGGACTCCCAGCAGTGGACAGACATGTGAGGGGTGGGTGCAGAGGACTCCCAGCAGTGGACAGACATGTGAGGGGTGGGTGCAGATGACTCCCAGCAGTGGACAGACATGTGAGGGGTGGCTGCAGAGGACTCCCAGCAGTGCCATGCGATATGAGGTGTGGGTGCATTTCACTACCAGCAGTGGACAGACATGCGAGGGGTGGGTGCAGAGGACTCCCAGCAGTGGACAGACATGTGAGGGGTGGCTGCAGAGGACTCCCAGCAGTGCCCTGCAATATGAGGTGTGGCTGCATTTCACTACCAGCAGTGGACAGACATGTGAGGGGTGGGTGCAGAGGACTCCCAGCAGTGGACAGACATGTGAGGGGTGGGTGCAGAGGAGTCCCAGCAGTGGACAGACATGTGAGGGGTGGGTGCAGAGGAGTCCCAGCAGTGGACAGACATGTGAGGGGTGGGTGCAGAGGACTCCAAGCAGTGGCCTGCAATATGAGTGGTGGGTGCAATTCACTCCCAGCAGTGGACACACATGTGAGGTGTGGGTGCAGAGGACTCCCAGCAGTGGACAGACATGTGAGGGGTGGCTGCAGCGGACTCCCAGCAGTGGCCTGCAATATGAGTGGTGGGTGCATATCACTCCCAGCAGTGGACAGACATGTGAGGGATGGGTGCAGAGGACTTCCAGCAGTGGTCAGACATGTGAGGGGTGGGTGCAGAGGACTCCCAGCAGTGGACAGACATGTGAGGGGTGGCTGCAGAGGACTCCCAGCAGTGCCCTGCAATATGAGGTGTGGGTGCATTTCACTACCAGCAGTGGACAGACATGCGAGGGGTGAGTGCAGAGGACTCCCAGCGGTGGACAGACCTGTGAGGGGTGGGTGCAGAGGACTCCCAGCAGTGGCTTGCAATATGAGTGGTGGGTGCATATCACTCCCAGCAGTGGACAGACATGTGAGGGGTGGGTGCTGAGGACTCCCAGCAGTGGACAGACATGTGAGGGGTGGGTGCAGAGGACTCCCAGCAGTGGACAGACATGTGAGGGGTGGGTGCAGAGGACTCCCAGCAGTCGCTTGCAATATGAGTGGTGGGTGCATATCACTCCCAGCAGTGGACAGACATTTGAGCGGTGGGTGCTGAGGACTCCCAGCAGTGGACAGACATGTGAGGGATGGGTGCAGAGGACTCCCAGCAGTGGACAGACATGTGAGCGGTGGGTGCAGAGGAGTCCCAGCAGTGGACAGACATGTGAGGGGTGGGTGCAGAGGACTCCAAGCAGTGGCCTGCAATATGAGTGGTGGGTGCATATCACTCCCAGCAGTGGACACACATGTGAGGGGTGGGTGCAGAGGACTCCCAGCAGTGGACAGACATGTGACAGGTGGCTGCAGAGGACTCCCAGCAGTGCCCTGCAATATGAGGTGTGGGTGCATATCACTACCAGCAGTGGACAGACATGTGAGGAGTGGGTGCAGAGGACTCCCAGCAGTGGACAGACATGTGAGGGGTGGGTGCAGAGGACTCCCAGCAGTGGCCTGCAATATGAGGGGTGGGTGCATATCACTCCCAGCAGTGGACAGACATGTGAGTGGTGGGGGCAGAGGACTCCCAGCAGTGGACAGACATATGAGGGGTGGGTGCAGAGGACTCCCAGCAGTGGACAGACATGTGAGGGGTGGGTGCATCTCACTCCCAGCAGTGGACTGACATGTGAGGGGTGGGTGCAGAGGACTCCCAGCAGTGGACAGACATGTGAGGGGTGGGTGCAGATGACTCCCAGCAGTGGACAGACATGTGAGGGGTTGCTGCAGAGGACTCGCAGCAGTGGACAGACATGTGAGGGGTGGGTGCAGAGGACTCCCAGCAGTGGCCTGCAATATGAGTGGTGGGTGCATATCACTCCCAGCAGTGAACAGACATGTGAGGGGTGGGTGCAGAGGACTCCCAGCAGTGGACAGACATGTGAAGGGTGGCTGCAGAGGACTCCCAGCAGTGGACAGACATGTGAGGGGTGGGTGCAGAGGACTCCTAGCAGTGGCCTGCAATATGAGTGGTGGGTGGATATCACTCCCAACAGTGGGCAGACATGTGAGGGGTGGGTGCCGAGGACTCCCAGCAGTGGACAGACATGTGAGGGGTGGGTGCAGAGGACTCCCAGCAGTGGACAGACATGTGAGGGGTGGGTGCAGAGGACTCCCAGCAGTGGACAGACATGTGAGGGGTGGGTGCAGAGGACTCCCAGCAGTGGCCTGCAATATGAGTGGTGGGTGCATATCACTCCCAGCAGTGGACAGACATGTGAGGGGTAGGTGCAGAGGACTCCCAGCAGTGGACAGACATGTGAGGGGTGGGTGCAGATGACTCCCAGCAGTGGACAGACATGTGAGGGGTGGCTGCAGAGGACTCCCAGCAGTGCCCTGAAATATGAGGTGTGGGTGCATTTCACTACCAGCAGTGGACAGACATTTGAGGGGTGGGTGCAGAGGACTCCCAGCAGTGGACAGACATGTGAGGGGTGGGTGCAGAGGACTTCCAGCAGTGGACAGACATGTGAGGGGTGCGTGCAGAGGACTCCCAGCAGTGGCCTGCAATATGAGTGGTGGGTGCATATCACTCCCAGCAGTGGACAGACATGTGAGGGGTGGGTGCCGAGGACTCCCAGCAGTGGACAGACATGTGAGTGGTGGGTGCAGAGGACTCCCAGCAGTGGACAGACATGTGAGGGGTGGGTGCAAATGACTCACAGCAGTGGACAGACATGTGAGGGGTGGGTGCAGAGGACTCTCAGCAGTGGACAGACATGTGAGGGGTGGGTGCAGAGGACTCCCACTAGTCGCTTGCAATATGAGTGGTGGGTGCATATCACTCCCAGCAGTGGACAGACATGTGAGCGGTGGGTGCTGAGGACTCCCAGCAGTGGCTTGCAATATGAGTGGTGGGTGCAGAGGACTCCCAGCAGTGGACAGACATGTGAGGGGTGGGTGCAGAGGAGTCCCAGCAGTGGACAGACATGTGAGGGGTGGGTGCAGAGGACTCCAAGCAGTGGCCTGCAATATGAGTGGTGGGTGCATATCACTCCCAGCAGTGGACACACATGTGAGGGGTGGGTGCAGAGGACTCCCAGCAGTGGCCTGCAATATGAGTGGTGGGTGCATATCACTCCCAGCAGTGGACAGACATGTGAGGGGTGGGTGCAGAGGACTCCCAGCAGTGGACAGACATGTGAGGGGTGGGTGCAGATGACTCCCAGCAGTGGACAGACATGTGAGGGGTTGCTGCAGAGGACTCCCAGCAGTGGACAGACATGTGAGGGGTGGGTGCAGAGGACTCCCAGCAGTGGCCTGCAATATGAGTGGTGGGTGCAGATGACTCCCAGCAGTGGACAGACATGTGAGGGGTTGCTGCAGAGGACTCCCAGCAGTGGACAGACATGTGAGGGGTGGGTGCAGAGGACTCCCAGCAGTGGCCTGCAATATGAGTGGTGGGTGCATATCACTCCCAGCAGTGGACAGACATGTGAGGGGTGGGTGCTGAGGACTCCCAACAGTGGACAGACATGTGAGGGGTGGGTGCAGAGAACTCCCAGCAGTGGACAGACATGTGAGGGGTGGGTGCAGAGGACTCCCAGCAGTGGAAAGACATGTGAGGGGTGGGTGCAGAGGACTCCCAGCAGTGGCCTGCAATATGAGTGGTGGGTGCATATCACTCCCAGCAGTGAACAGACATGTGAGGGGTGGGTGCAGAGGACTCCCAGCAGTGGATAGACACGTGAAGGGTGGCTGCAGAGGACTCCCAGCAGTGGACAGACATGTGAGGGGTGGGTGCAGAGGACTCCCAGCAGTGGCCTGCAATATGAGTGGTGGGTGCATGTCACTCCCAGCAGTGGACAGACATGTGAGGGGTGGGTGCAGAGGACTCCCAGCAGTGGACAGACATGTGAGGGGTGGGTGCAGAGGACTCCCAGCAGTGGACAGACATGTGAGGGGTGGGTGCAGATGACTCCCAGCAGTGGACAGACATGTGAGGGGTGGCTGCAGAGGACTCCCAGCAGTGCCATGCGATATGAGGTGTGGGTGCATTTCACTACCAGCAGTGGACAGACATGCGAGGGGTGGGTGCAGAGGACTCCCAGCAGTGGACAGACATGTGAGGGGTGGCTGCAGAGGACTCCCAGCAGTGCCCTGCAATATGAGGTGTGGCTGCATTTCACTACCAGCAGTGGACAGACATGTGAGGGGTGGGTGCAGAGGACTCCCAGCAGTGGACAGACATGTGAGGGGTGGGTGCAGAGGAGTCCCAGCAGTGGACAGACATGTGAGGGGTGGGTGCAGAGGAGTCCCAGCAGTGGACAGACATGTGAGGGGTGGGTGCAGAGGACTCCAAGCAGTGGCCTGCAATATGAGTGGTGGGTGCAATTCACTCCCAGCAGTGGACACACATGTGAGGTGTGGGTGCAGAGGACTCCCAGCAGTGGACAGACATGTGAGGGGTGGCTGCAGCGGACTCCCAGCAGTGGCCTGCAATATGAGTGGTGGGTGCATATCACTCCCAGCAGTGGACAGACATGTGAGGGATGGGTGCAGAGGACTTCCAGCAGTGGTCAGACATGTGAGGGGTGGGTGCAGAGGACTCCCAGCAGTGGACAGACATGTGAGGGGTGGCTGCAGAGGACTCCCAGCAGTGCCCTGCAATATGAGGTGTGGGTGCATTTCACTACCAGCAGTGGACAGACATGCGAGGGGTGAGTGCAGAGGACTCCCAGCGGTGGACAGACCTGTGAGGGGTGGGTGCAGAGGACTCCCAGCAGTGGCTTGCAATATGAGTGGTGGGTGCATATCACTCCCAGCAGTGGACAGACATGTGAGGGGTGGGTGCTGAGGACTCCCAGCAGTGGCCAGACATGTGAGGGGTGGGTGCAGAGGACTCCCAGCAGTGGACAGACATGTGAGGGGTGGGTGCAGAGGACTCCCAGCAGTCGCTTGCAATATGAGTGGTGGGTGCATATCACTCCCAGCAGTGGACAGACATTTGAGCGGTGGGTGCTGAGGACTCCCAGCAGTGGACAGACATGTGAGGGATGGGTGCAGAGGACTCCCAGCAGTGGACAGACATGTGAGCGGTGGGTGCAGAGGAGTCCCAGCAGTGGACAGACATGTGAGGGGTGGGTGCAGAGGACTCCAAGCAGTGGCCTGCAATATGAGTGGTGGGTGCATATCACTCCCAGCAGTGGACACACATGTGAGGGGTGGGTGCAGAGGACTCCCAGCAGTGGACAGACATGTGACAGGTGGCTGCAGAGGACTCCCAGCAGTGCCCTGCAATATGAGGTGTGGGTGCATATCACTACCAGCAGTGGACAGACATGTGAGGAGTGGGTGCAGAGGACTCCCAGCAGTGGACAGACATGTGAGGGGTGGGTGCAGAGGACTCCCAGCAGTGGCCTGCAATATGAGGGGTGGGTGCATATCACTCCCAGCAGTGGACAGACATGTGAGTGGTGGGGGCAGAGGACTCCCAGCAGTGGACAGACATATGAGGGGTGGGTGCAGAGGACTCCCAGCAGTGGACAGACATGTGAGGGGTGGGTGCATCTCACTCCCAGCAGTGGACTGACATGTGAGGGGTGGGTGCAGAGGACTCCCAGCAGTGGACAGACATGTGAGGGGTGGGTGCAGATGACTCCCAGCAGTGGACAGACATGTGAGGGGTTGCTGCAGAGGACTCGCAGCAGTGGACAGACATGTGAGGGGTGGGTGCAGAGGACTCCCAGCAGTGGCCTGCAATATGAGTGGTGGGTGCATATCACTCCCAGCAGTGAACAGACATGTGAGGGGTGGGTGCAGAGGACTCCCAGCAGTGGACAGACATGTGAAGGGTGGCTGCAGAGGACTCCCAGCAGTGGACAGACATGTGAGGGGTGGGTGCAGAGGACTCCTAGCAGTGGCCTGCAATATGAGTGGTGGGTGGATATCACTCCCAACAGTGGGCAGACATGTGAGGGGTGGGTGCCGAGGACTCCCAGCAGTGGACAGACATGTGAGGGGTGGGTGCAGAGGACTCCCAGCAGTGGACAGACATGTGAGGGGTGGGTGCAGAGGACTCCCAGCAGTGGACAGACATGTGAGGGGTGGGTGCAGAGGACTCCCAGCAGTGGCCTGCAATATGAGTGGTGGGTGCATATCACTCCCAGCAGTGGACAGACATGTGAGGGGTAGGTGCAGAGGACTCCCAGCAGTGGACAGACATGTGAGGGGTGGGTGCAGATGACTCCCAGCAGTGGACAGACATGTGAGGGGTGGCTGCAGAGGACTCCCAGCAGTGCCCTGAAATATGAGGTGTGGGTGCATTTCACTACCAGCAGTGGACAGACATTTGAGGGGTGGGTGCAGAGGACTCCCAGCAGTGGACAGACATGTGAGGGGTGGGTGCAGAGGACTTCCAGCAGTGGACAGACATGTGAGGGGTGGGTGCAGAGGACTCCCAGCAGTGGCCTGCAATATGAGTGGTGGGTGCATATCACTCCCAGCAGTGGACAGACATGTGAGGGGTGGGTGCCGAGGACTCCCAGCAGTGGACAGACATGTGAGTGGTGGGTGCAGAGGACTCCCAGCAGTGGACAGACATGTGAGGGGTGGGTGCAAATGACTCACAGCAGTGGACAGACATGTGAGGGGTGGGTGCAGAGGACTCTCAGCAGTGGACAGACATGTGAGGGGTGGGTGCAGAGGACTCCCACTAGTCGCTTGCAATATGAGTGGTGGGTGCATATCACTCCCAGCAGTGGACAGACATGTGAGCGGTGGGTGCTGAGGACTCCCAGCAGTGGCTTGCAATATGAGTGGTGGGTGCAGAGGACTCCCAGCAGTGGACAGACATGTGAGGGGTGGGTGCAGAGGAGTCCCAGCAGTGGACAGACATGTGAGGGGTGGGTGCAGAGGACTCCAAGCAGTGGCCTGCAATATGAGTGGTGGGTGCA
This sequence comes from Triturus cristatus, assembly GCF_964204655.1. Taxonomy (NCBI): domain Eukaryota; kingdom Metazoa; phylum Chordata; class Amphibia; order Caudata; family Salamandridae; genus Triturus; species Triturus cristatus. Next base: position 420,993,532 of record NC_140579.1, read on the forward strand.
TATCACTCCCAGCAGTGGACACACATGTGAGGGGTGGGTGCAGAGGACTCCCAGCAGTGGACAGACATGTGAGGGGTGGGTGCAGAGGACTCCCAGCAGTCGCTTGCAATATGAGTGGAGGGTGCATATCACTCCCAGCAGTGGACAGACATTTGAGCGGTGGGTGCTGAGGACTCCCAGCAGTGGACAGACATGTGAGGGATGGGTGCAGAGGACTCCCAGCAGTGGACAGACATGTGAGCGGTGGGTGCAGAGGAGTCCCAGCAGTGGACAGACATGTGAGGGTTGGGTGCAGAGGACTCCAAGCAGTGGCCTGCAATATGAGTGGTGGGTGCATATCACTCCCAGCAGTGGACACACATGTGAGGGGTGGGTGCAGAGGACTCCCAGCAGTGGACAGACATGTGACAGGTGGCTGCAGAGGACTCCCAGCAGTGCCCTGCAATATGAGGTGTGGGTGCATATCACTACCAGCAGTGGACAGACATGTGAGGGGTGGGTGCAGAGGACTCCCAGCAGTGGACAGACATGTGAGGGGTGGGTGCAGAGGACTCCCAGCAGTGGACAGACATATGAGGGGTGGGTGCAGAGGACTCCCAGCAGTGGACAGACATGTGAGGGGTGGGTGCATCTCACTCCCAGCAGTGGACTGACATGTGAGGGGTGGGTGCAGAGGACTCCCAGCAGTGGACAGACATGTGAGGGGTGGGTGCAGATGACTCCCAGCAGTGCCCTGCAATATGAGGTGTGGGTGCATTTCACTACCAGCAGTGGACAGACATGCGAGGGGTGAGTGCAGAGGATTCCCAGCAGTGGACAGACCTGTGAGGGGTGGGTGCAGAGGACTCCCAGCAGTGGCTTGCAATATGAGTGGTGGGTGCATATCACTCCCAGCAGTGGACAGACATGTGAGGGGTGGGTGCTGAGGACTCCCAGCAGTGGACAGACATGTGAGGGGTGGGTGCAGAGGACTCCCAGCAGTGGACAGACATGTGAGGGGTGGGTGCAGAGGACTCCCAGCAGTCGCTTGCAATATGAGTGGAGGGTGCATATCACTCCCAGCAGTGGACAGACATTTGAGCGGTGGGTGCTGAGGACTCCCAGCAGTGGACAGACATGTGAGGGATGGGTGCAGAGGACTCCCAGCAGTGGACAGACATGTGAGCGGTGGGTGCAGAGGAGTCCCAGCAGTGGACAGACATGTGAGGGGTGGGTGCAGAGGACTCCAAGCAGTGGCCTGCAATATGAGTGGTGGGTGCATATCACTCCCAGCAGTGGACACACATGTGAGGGGTGGGTGCAGAGGACTCCCAGCAGTGGACAGACATGTGACAGGTGGCTGCAGAGGACTCCCAGCAGTGCCCTGCAATATGAGGTGTGGGTGCATATCACTACCAGCAGTGGACAGACATGTGAGGGGTGGGTGCAGAGGACTCCCAGCAGTGGACAGACATGTGAGGGGTGGGTGCAGAGGACTCCCAGCAGTGGACAGACATATGAGGGGTGGGTGCAGAGGACTCCCAGCAGTGGACAGACATGTGAGGGGTGGGTGCATCTCACTCCCAGCAGTGGACTGACATGTGAGCGGTGGGTGCAGAGGACTCCCAGCAGTGGACAGACATGTGAGGGGTGGGTGCAGATGACTCCCAGCAGTGGACAGACATGTGAGGGGTTGTTGCAGAGGACTCCCAGCAGTGGACAGACATGTGAGGGGTGGGTGCAGAGGACTCCCAGCAGTGGCCTGCAATATGAGTGGTGGGTGCATATCACTCCCAGCAGTGAACAGACATGTGAGGGGTGGGTGCAGAGGACTCCCAGCAGTGGACAGACATGTGAAGGGTGGCTGCAGAGGACTCCCAGCAGTGGACAGACATGTGAGGGGTGGGTGCAGAGGCCTCCTAGCAGTGGCCTGCAATATGAGTGGTGGGTGGATATCACTCCCAGCAGTGGGCAGACATGTGAGGGGTGGGTGCCGAGGACTCCCAGCAGTGGACAGACATGTGAGGGGTGGGTGCAGAGGACTCCCAGCAGTGGACAGACATGTGAGGGGTGGGTGCAGAGGACTCCCAGCAGTGGACAGACATGTGAGGGGTGGGTGCAGAGGACTCCCAGCAGTGGCCTGCAATATGAGTGGTGGGTGCATATCACTCCCAGCAGTGGACAGACATGTGAGGGGTGGGTGCAGAGGACTCCCAGCAGTGGACAGACATGTGAGGGGTGGGTGCAGATGACTCCCAGCAGTGGACAGACATGTGAGGGGTTGCTGCAGAGGACTCCCAGCAGTGGACAGACATGTGAGGGGTGGGTGCAGAAGACTCCCAGCAGTGGCCTGCAATATGAGTGGTGGGTGCATATCACTCCCAGCAGTGGACAGAAATGTGAGGGGTGGGTGCTGAGGACTCCCAGCAGTGGACAGACATGTGAGGGGTGGGTGCAGAGAACTCCCAGCAGTGGACAGACATGTGAGGGGTGGGTGCAGAGGACTCCCAGCAGTGGAAAGACATGTGAGGGGTGGGTGCAGAGGACTCCCAGCAGTGGCCTGCAATATGAGTGGTGGGTGCATATCACTCCCAGCAGTGAACAGACATGTGAGGGGTGGGTGCAGAGGACTCCCAGCAGTGGATAGACACGTGAAGGGTGGCTGCAGAGGACTCCCAGCAGTGGACAGACATGTGAGGGGTGGGTGCAGAGGACTCCCAGCAGTGGCCTGCAATATGAGTGGTGGGTGCATGTCACTCCCAGCAGTGGACAGACATGTGAGGGGTGGGTGCAGAGGACTCCCAGCAGTGGACAGACATGTGAGGGGTGGGTGCAGAGGACTCCCAGCAGTGGACAGACATGTGAGGGGTGGGTGCAGATGACTCCCAGCAGTGGACAGACATGTGAGGGGTGGCTGCAGAGGACTCCCAGCAGTGCCATGCAATATGAGGTGTGGGTGCATTTCACTACCAGCAGTGGACAGACATGCGAGGGGTGGGTGCAGAGGACTCCCAGCAGTGGACAGACATGTGAGGGGTGGCTGCAGAGGACTCCCAGCAGTGCCCTGCAATATGAGGTGTGGCTGCATTTCACTACCAGCAGTGGACAGACATGTGAGGGGTGGGTGCCGAGGACTCCCAGCAGTGGACAGACATGTGAGGGGTGGGTGCATATGACTCCCAGCAGTGGACAGACATGTGAGGGGTATGTGCAGAGGACTCCAAGCAGTGGCCTGCAATATGAGTGGTGGGTGCAATTCACTCCCAGCAGTGGACACACATGTGAGGGGTGGGTGCAGAGGACTCCCAGCAGTGGACAGACATGTGAGGGGTGGCTGCAGCGGACTCCCAGCAGTGGCCTGCAATATGAGTGGTGGGTGCATATCACTCCCAGCAGTGGGCAGACATGTGAGGGGTGGGTGCCGAGGACTCCCAGCAGTGGACAGACATGTGAGGGGTGGGTGCAGAGGACTCCCAGCAGTGGACAGACATGTGAGGGGTGGGTGCAGAGGACTCCCAGCAGTGGACAGACATGTGAGGGGTGGGTGCAGAGGACTCCCAGCAGTGGCCTGCAATATGAGTGGTGGGTGCATATCACTCCCAGCAGTGGACAGACATGTGAGGGGTGGGTGCAGAGGACTCCCAGCAGTGGACAGACATGTGAGGGGTGGGTGCAGATGACTCCCAGCAGTGGACAGACATGTGAGGGGTTGCTGCAGAGGACTCCCAGCAGTGGATAGACATGTGAGGGGTGGGTGCAGAGGACTCCCAGCAGTGGCCTGCAATATGAGTGGTGGGTGCATATCACTCCCAGCAGTGGACAGACATGTGAGGGGTGGGTGCTGAGGACTCCCAGCAGTGGACAGACATGTGAGGGGTGGGTGCAGAGAACTCCCAGCAGTGGACAGACATGTGAGGGGTGGGTGCAGAGGACTCCCAGCAGTGGAAAGACATGTGAGGGGTGGGTGCAGAGGACTCCCAGCAGTGGCCTGCAATATGAGTGGTGGGTGCATATCACTCCCAGCAGTGAACAGACATGTGAGGGGTGGGTGCAGAGGACTCCCAGCAGTGGCTAGACACGTGAAGGGTGGCTGCAGAGGACTCCCAGCAGTGGACAGACATGTGAGGGGTGGGTGCAGAGGACTCCCAGCAGTGGCCTGCAATATGAGTGGTGGGTGCATGTCACTCCCAGCAGTGGACAGACATGTGAGGGGTGGGTGCAGAGGACTCCCAGCAGTGGACAGACATGTGAGGGGTGGGTGCAGAGGACTCCCAGCAGTGGACAGACATGTGAGGGGTGGGTGCAGATGACTCCCAGCAGTGGACAGACATGTGAGGGGTGGCTGCAGAGGACTCCCAGCAGTGCCATGCAATATGAGGTGTGGGTGCATTTCACTGCCAGCAGTGGACAGACATGCGAGGGGTGGGTGCAGAGGACTCCCAGCAGTGGACAGACATGTGAGGGGTGGCTGCAGAGGACTCCCAGCAGTGCCCTGCAATATGAGGTGTGGCTGCATTTCACTACCAGCAGTGGACAGACATGTGAGGGGTGGGTGCAGAGGACTCCCAGCAGTGGACAGACATGTGAGGGGTGGGTTCAGAGGAGTCCCAGCAGTGGACAGACATGTGAGGGGTGGGTGCAGAGGACTCCAAGCAGTGGCCTGCAATATGAGTGGTGGGTGCAATTCACTCCCAGCAGTGGACACACATGTGAGGGGTGGGTGCAGAGGACTCCCAGCAGTGGACAGACATGTGAGGGGTGGCTGCAGCGGACTCCCAGCAGTGGCCTGCAATATGAGTGGTGGGTGCATATCACTCCCAGCAGTGGACAGACATGTGAGGGATGGGTGCAGAGGACTTCCAGCAGTGGTCAGACATGTGAGGGGTGGGTGCAGAGGACTCCCAGCAGTGGACAGACATGTGAGGGGTGGCTGCAGAGGACTCCCAGCAGTGCCCTGCAATATGAGGTGTGGGTGCATTTCACTACCAGCAGTGGACAGACATGCGAGAGGTGAGTGCAGAGGACTCCCAGCAGTGGACAGACCTGTGAGGGGTGGGTGCAGAGGACTCCCAGCAGTGGACAGACATGTGAGGGGTGGGTGCAGAGGACTCCCAGCAGTGGACAGACATGTGAGGGGTGGGTGCAGATGACTCCCAGCAGTGACAGACATGTGAGGGGTGGCTGCAGAGGACTCCCAGCAGTGCCATGCAATATGAGGTGTGGGTGCATTTCACTACCAGCAGTGGACAGACATGCGAGGGGTGGGTGCAGAGGACTCCCAGCAGTGGACAGACATGTGAGGGGTGGCTGCAGAGGACTCCCAGCAGTGCCCTGTAATATGAGGTGTGGCTGCATTTCACTACCAGCAGTGGACAGACATGTGAGGGGTGGGTGCAGAGGACTCCCAGCAGTGGACAGACATGTGAGGGGTGGGTGCAGAGGAGTCCCAGCAGTGGACAGACATGTGAGGGGTGGGTGCAGAGGACTCCCAGCAGTGCCCTGCAATATGAGGAGTGGGTGCATTTCACTACCAGCAGTGGACAGACATGCGAGGGGTGAGTGCAGAGGACTCCCAGCAGTGGACAGACCTGTGAGGGCTGGGTGCAGAGGACTCCCAGCAGTGGACAGACATGTGAGGGGTGGGTGCAGAGGACTCCCAGCAGTGGACAGACATGTGAGGGGTGGGTGCAGATGACTCCCAGCAGTGGACAGACATGTGAGGGGTGGCTGCAGAGGACTCCCAGCAGTGCCATGCAATATGAGGTGTGGGTGCATTCTACTACCAGCAGTGGACAGACATGCGAGGGGTGGGTGCAGAGGACTCCCAGCAGTGGTCAGACATGTGAGGGGTGGCTGCAGAGGACTCCCAGCAGTGCCCTGCAATATGAGGTGTGGCTGCATTTCACTACCAACAGTGGGCAGACATGTGAGGGGTGGGTGCAGAGGACTCCCAGCAGTGGACAGACATGTGAGGGGTGGGTGCAGAGGAGTCCCAGCAGTGGACAGACATGTGAGGGGTGGGTGCAGAGGACTCCAAGCAGTGGCCTGCAATATGAGTGGTGGGTGCAATTCACTCCCAGCAGTGGACACACATGTGAGGGGTGGGTGCAGAGGACTTCCAGCAGTGGACAGACATGTGAGGGGTGGCTGCAGCGGACTCCCAGCAGTGGCCTGCAATATGAGTGGTGGGTGCATATCACTCCCAGCAGTGGACAGACATGTGAGGGATGGGTGCAGAGGACTTCCAGCAGTGGTCAGACATGTGAGGGGTGGGTGCAGAGGACTCCCAGCAGTGGACAGACATGTGAGGGGTGGCTGCAGAGGACTCCCAGCAGTGCCCTGCAATATGAGGTGTGGGTGCATTTCACTACCAGCAGTGGACAGACATGCGAGGGGTGAGTGCAGAGGATTCCCAGCAGTGGACAGACCTGTGAGGGGTGGGTGCAGAGGACTCCCAGCAGTGGCTTGCAATATGAGTGGTGAGTGCATATCACTCCCAGCAGTGGACAGACATGTGAGGGGTGGGTGCTGAGGACTCCCAGCAGTGGACAGACATGTGAGGGGTGGGTGCAGAGGACTCCCAGCAGTGGACAGACATGTGAGGGGTGGGTGCAGAGGACTCCCAGCAGTCGCTTGCAATATGAGTGGAGGGTGCATATCACTCCCAGCAGTGGACAGACATTTGAGCGGTGGGTGCTGAGGACTCCCAGCAGTGGACAGACATGTGAGGGATGGGTGCAGAGGACTCCCAGCAGTGGACAGACATGTGAGCGGTGGGTGCAGAGGAGTCCCAGCAGTGGACAGACATGTGAGGGGTGGGTGCAGAGGACTCCAAGCAGTGGCCTGCAATATGAGTGGTGGGTGCATATCACTCCCAGCAGTGGACACACATGTGAGGGGTGGGTGCAGAGGACTCCCAGCAGTGGACAGACATGTGACAGGTGGCTGCAGAGGACTCCCAGCAGTGCCCTGCAATATGAGGTGTGGGTGCATATCACTACCAGCAGTGGACAGACATGTGAGGGGTGGGTGCAGAGGACTCCCAGCAATGGACAGACATTTGAGGGGTGGGTGCAGAGGACTCCCAGCAGTGGCCTGCAATATGAGGGGTGGGTGCATATCACTCCCAGCAGTGGACAGACATGTGAGTGGTGGGTGCAGAGGACTCCCAGCAGTGGACAGACATATGAGGGGTGGGTGCAGAGGACTCCCAGCAGTGGACAGACATGTGAGGGGTGGGTGCATCTCACTCCCAGCAGTGGACTGACATGTGAGGGGTGGGTGCAGAGGACTCCCAGCAGTGGACAGACATGTGAGGGGTGGGTGCAGATGACTCCCAGCAGTGGACAGACATGTGAGGGGTTGCTGCAGAGGACTCCCAGCAGTGGACAGACATGTGAGGGGTGGGTGCAGAGGACTCCCAGCAGTGGCCTGCAATATGAGTGGTGGGTGCATATCACTCCCAGCAGTGAACAGACATGTGAGGGGTGGGTGCAGAGGACTCCCAGCAGTGGACAGACATGTGAAGGGTGGCTGCAGAGGACTCCCAGCAGTGGACAGACATGTGAGGGGTGGGTGCAGAGGACTCCTAGCAGTGGCCTGCAATATGAGTGGTGGGTGGATATCACTCCCAGCAGTGGGCAGACATGTGAGGGGTGGGTGCCGAGGACTCCCAGCAGTGGACAGACATGTGAGGGGTGGGTGCAGAGGACTCCCAGCAGTGGACAGACATGTGAGGGGTGGGTGCAGAGGACTCCCAGCAGTGGACAGACATGTGAGGGGTGGGTGGAGAGGACTCCCAGCAGTGGCCTGCAATATGAGTGGTGGGTGCATATCACTCCCAGCAGTGGACAGACATGTGAGGGGTGGGTGCAGAGGACTCCCAGCAGTGGACAGACATGTGAGGGGTGGGTGCAGATGACTCCCAGCAGTGGACAGACATGTGAGGGGTTGCTGCAGAGGACTCCCAGCAGTGGACAGACATGTGAGGGGTGGGTGCAGAGGACTCCCAGCAGTGGCCTGCAATATGAGTGGTGGGTGCATATCACTCCCAGCAGTGGACAGACATGTGAGGGGTCGGTGCTGAGGACTCCCAGCAGTGGACAGACATGTGAGGGGTGGGTGCAGAGAACTCCCAGCAGTGGACAGACATGTGAGGGGTGGGTGCAGAGGACTCCCAGCAGTGGAAAGACATGTGAGGGGTGGGTGCAGAGGACTCCCAGCAGTGGCCTGCAATATGAGTGGTGGGTGCATATCACTCCCAGCAGTGAACAGACATGTGATGGGTGGGTGCAGAGGACTCCCAGCAGTGGATAGACACGTGAAGGGTGGCTGCAGAGGACTCCCAGCAGTGGACAGACATGTGAGGGGTGGGTGCAGAGGACTCCCAGCAGTGGCCTGCAATATGAGGTGTGGCTGCATTTCACTACCAGCAGTGGACAGACATGTGAGGGGTGGGTGCATGTCACTCCCAGCAGTGGACAGACATGTGAGGGGTGGGTGCAGAGGACTCCCAGCAGTGGACAGACATGTGAGGGGTGGGTGCAGAGGACTCCCAGCAGTGGACAGACATGTGAGGGGTGGGTGCAGATGACTCCCAGCAGTGGACAGACATGTGAGGGGTGGCTGCAGAGGACTCCCAGCAGTGCCATGCAATATGAGGTGTGGGTGCATTTCACTACCAGCAGTGGACAGACATGCGAGGGGTGGGTGCAGAGGACTCCCAGCAGTGGACAGACATGTGAGGGGTGGCTGCAGAGGACTCCCAGCAGTGCCCTGCAATATGAGGTGTGGCTGCATTTCACTACCAGCAGTGGACAGACATGTGAGGGGTGGGTGCAGAGGACTCCCAGCAGTGGACAGACATGTGAGGGGTGGGTGCAGAGGAGTCCCAGCAGTGGACAGACATGTGAGGGGTGGGTGCAGAGGACTCCAAGCAGTGGCCTGCAATATGAGTGGTGGGTGCAATTCACTCCCAGCAGTGGACACACATGTGAGGGGTGGGTGCAGAGGACTCCCAGCAGTGGACAGACATGTGAGGGGTGGCTGCAGCGGACTCCCAGCAGTGGCCTGCAATATGAGTGGTGGGTGCATATCACTCCCAGCAGTGGACAGACATGTGAGGGATGGGTGCAGAGGACTTCCAGCAGTGGTCAGACATGTGAGGGGTGGGTGCAGAGGACTCCCAGCAGTGGACAGACATGTGAGGGGTGGCTGCAGAGGACTCCCAGCAGTGCCCTGCAATATGAGGTGTGGGTGCATTTCACTACCAGCAGTGGACAGACATGCGAGGGGTGAGTGCAGAGGACTCCCAGCAGTGGACAGACCTGTGAGGGGTGGGTGCAGAGGACTCCCAGCAGTGGACAGACATGTGAGGGGTGGGTGCAGAGGACTCCCAGCAGTGGACAGACATGTGAGGGGTGGGTGCAGATGACTCTCAGCAGTGGACAGACATGTGAGGGGTGGCTGCAGAGGACTCCCAGCAGTGCCATGCAATATGAGGTGTGGGTGCATTTCACTACCAGCAGTGGACAGACATGCGAGGGGTGGGTGCAGAGGACTCCCAGCAGTGGACAGACATGTGAGGGGTGGCTGCAGAGGACTCCCAGCAGTGCCCTGCAATATGAGGTGTGGCTGCATTTCACTACCAGCAGTGGACAGACATGTGAGGGGTGGGTGCAGAGGACTCCCAGCAGTGGACAGACATGTGAGGGGTGGGTGCAGAGGAGTCCCAGCAGTGGACAGACATGTGAGGGGTGGGTGCAGAGGACTCCAAGCAGTGGCCTGCAATATGAGTGGTGGGTGCAATTCACTCCCAGCAGTGGACACACATGTGAGGGGTGGGTGCAGAGGACTTCCAGCAGTGGACAGACATGTGAGGGGTGGCTGCAGCGGACTCCCAGCAGTGGCCTGCAATATGAGTGGTGGGTGCATATCACTCCCAGCAGTGGACAGACATGTGAGGGATGGGTGCTGAGGACTCCCAGCAGTGGACAGACATGTGAGGGATGGGTGCAGAGGACTCCCAGCAGTGGACAGACATGTGAGCGGTGGGTGCAGAGGAGTCCCAGCAGTGGACAGACATGTGAGGGGTGGGTGCAGAGGACTCCAAGCAGTGGCCTGCAATATGAGTGGTGGGTGCATATCACTCCCAGCAGTGGACACACATGTGAGGGGTGGGTGCAGAGGACTCCCAGCAGTGGACAGACATGTGAGGGGTGGGTGCAGAGGACTCCCAGCAGTCGCTTGCAATATGAGTGGAGGGTGCATATCACTCCCAGCAGTGGACAGACATTTGAGCGGTGGGTGCTGAGGACTCCCAGCAGTGGACAGACATGTGAGGGATGGGTGCAGAGGACTCCCAGCAGTGGACAGACATGTGAGCGGTGGGTGCAGAGGAGTCCCAGCAGTGGACAGACATGTGAGGGTTGGGTGCAGAGGACTCCAAGCAGTGGCCTGCAATATGAGTGGTGGGTGCATATCACTCCCAGCAGTGGACACACATGTGAGGGGTGGGTGCAGAGGACTCCCAGCAGTGGACAGACATGTGACAGGTGGCTGCAGAGGACTCCCAGCAGTGCCCTGCAATATGAGGTGTGGGTGCATATCACTACCAGCAGTGGACAGACATGTGAGGGGTGGGTGCAGAGGACTCCCAGCAGTGGACAGACATGTGAGGGGTGGGTGCAGAGGACTCCCAGCAGTGGACAGACATATGAGGGGTGGGTGCAGAGGACTCCCAGCAGTGGACAGACATGTGAGGGGTGGGTGCATCTCACTCCCAGCAGTGGACTGACATGTGAGGGGTGGGTGCAGAGGACTCCCAGCAGTGGACAGACATGTGAGGGGTGGGTGCAGATGACTCCCAGCAGTGCCCTGCAATATGAGGTGTGGGTGCATTTCACTACCAGCAGTGGACAGACATGCGAGGGGTGAGTGCAGAGGATTCCCAGCAGTGGACAGACCTGTGAGGGGTGGGTGCAGAGGACTCCCAGCAGTGGCTTGCAATATGAGTGGTGGGTGCATATCACTCCCAGCAGTGGACAGACATGTGAGGGGTGGGTGCTGAGGACTCCCAGCAGTGGACAGACATGTGAGGGGTGGGTGCAGAGGACTCCCAGCAGTGGACAGACATGTGAGGGGTGGGTGCAGAGGACTCCCAGCAGTCGCTTGCAATATGAGTGGAGGGTGCATATCACTCCCAGCAGTGGACAGACATTTGAGCGGTGGGTACTGAGGACTCCCAGCAGTGGACAGACATGTGAGGGATGGGTGCAGAGGACTCCCAGCAGTGGACAGACATGTGAGCGGTGGGTGCAGAGGAGTCCCAGCAGTGGACAGACATGTGAGGGGTGGGTGCAGAGGACTCCAAGCAGTGGCCTGCAATATGAGTGGTGGGGGCATATCACTCCCAGCAGTGGACACACATGTGAGGGGTGGGTGCAGAGGACTCCCAGCAGTGGACAGACATGTGACAGGTGGCTGCAGAGGACTCCCAGCAGTGCCCTGCAATATGAGGTGTGGGTGCAGAGGACTCCCAGCAGTGGACAGACATGTGAGGGGTGGGTGCAGAGGACTCCCAGCAGTGGACAGACATGTGAGGGGTGGGTGCAGAGGACTCCCAGCAGTGGACAGACATATGAGGGGTGGGTGCAGAGGACTCCCAGCAGTGGACAGACATGTGAGGGGTGGGTGCATCTCACTCCCAGCAGTGGACTGACATGTGAGCGGTGGGTGCAGAGGACTCCCAGCAGTGGACAGACATGTGAGGGGTGGGTGCAGATGACTCCCAGCAGTGGACAGACATGTGAGGGGTTGCTGCAGAGGACTCCCAGCAGTGGACAGACATGTGAGGGGTGGGTGCAGAGGACTCCCAGCAGTGGCCTGCAATATGAGTGGTGGGTGCATATCACTCCCAGCAGTGAACAGACATGTGAGGGGTGGGTGCAGAGGACTCCCAGCAGTGGACAGACATGTGAAGGGTGGCTGCAGAGGACTCCCAGCAGTGGACAGACATGTGAGGGGTGGGTGCAGAGGACTCCTAGCAGTGGCCTGCAATATGAGTGGTGGGTGGATATCACTCCCAGCAGTGGGCAGACATGTGAGGGGTGGGTGCCGAGGACTCCCAGCAGTGGACAGACATGTGAGGGGTGGGTGCAGAGGACTCCCAGCAGTGGACAGACATGTGAGGGGTGGGTGCAGAGGACTCCCAGCAGTGGACAGACATGTGAGGGGTGGGTGCAGAGGACTCCCAGCAGTGGCCTGCAATATGAGTGGTGGGTGCATATCACTCCCAGCAGTGGACAGACAGGTGAGGGGTGGGTGCAGAGGACTCCCAGCAGTGGACAGACATGTGAGGGGTGGGTGCAGATGACTCCCAGCAGTGGACAGACATGTGAGGGGTTGCTGCAGAGGACTCCCAGCAGTGGACAGACATGTGAGGGGTGGGTGCAGAAGACTCCCAGCAGCGGCCTGCAATATGAGTGGTGGGTGCATATCACTCCCAGCAGTGGACAGACATGTGTAGGGGTGGGTGCTGAGGACTCCCAGCAGTGGACAGACATGTGAGGGGTGGGTGCAGAGAACTCCCAGCAGTGGACAGACATGTGAGGGGTGGGTGCAGAGGACTCCCAGCAGTGGAAAGACATGTGAGGGGTGGGTGCAGAGGACTCCCAGCAGTGGCCTGCAATATGAGTGGTGGGTGCATATCACTCCCAGCAGTGAACAGACATGTGAGGGGTGGGTGCAGAGGACTCCCAGCAGTGGATAGACACGTGAAGGGTGGCTGCAGAGGACTCCCAGCAGTGGACAGACATGTGAGGGGTGGGTGCAGAGGACTCCCAGCAGTGGCCTGCAATATGAGTGGTGGGTGCATGTCACTCCCAGCAGTGGACAGACATGTGAGGCGTGGGTGCAGAGGACTCCCAGCAGTGGACAGACATGTGAGGGGTGGGTGCAGAGGACTCCCAGCAGTGGACAGACATGTGAGGGGTGGGTGCAGATGACTCCCAGCAGTGGACAGACATGTGAGGGGTGGCTGCAGAGGACTCCCAGCAGTGCCATGCAATATGAGGTGTGGGTGCATTTCACTACCAGCAGTGGACAGACATGCGAGGGGTGGGTGCAGAGGACTCCCAGCAGTGGACAGACATGTGAGGGGTGGCTGCAGAGGACTCCCAGCAGTGCCCTGCAATATGAGGTGTGGCTGCATTTCACTACCAGCAGTGGACAGACATGTGAGGGGTGGGTGCAGAGGACTCCCAGCAGTGGACAGACATGTGAGGGGTGGGTGCATATGACTCCCAGCAGTGGACAGACATGTGAGGGGTATGTGCAGAGGACTCCAAGCAGTGGCCTGCAATATGAGTGGTGGGTGCAATTCACTCCCAGCAGTGGACACACATGTGAGGGGTGGGTGCAGAGGACTCCCAGCAGTGGACAGACATGTGAGGGGTGGCTGCAGCGGACTCCCAGCAGTGGCCTGCAATATGAGTGGTGGGTGCATATCACTCCCAGCAGTGGGCAGACATGTGAGGGGTGGGTGCCGAGGACTCCCAGCAGTGGACAGACATGTGAGGGGTGGGTGCAGAGGACTCCCAGCAGTGGACAGACATGTGAGGGGTGGGTGCAGAGGACTCCCAGCAGTGGACAGACATGTGAGGGGTGGGTGCAGAGGACTCCCAGCAGTGGCCTGCATTATGAGTGGTGGGTGCATATCACTCCCAGCAGTGGACAGACATGTGAGGGGTGGGTGCAGAGGACTCCCAGCAGTGGACAGACATGTGAGGGGTGGGTGCAGATGACTCCCAGCAGTGGACAGACATGTGAGGGGTTGCTGCAGAGGACTCCCAGCAGTGGATAGACATGTGAGGGGTGGGTGCAGAGGACTCCCAGCAGTGGCCTGCAATATGAGTGGTGGGTGCATATCACTCCCAGCAGTGGACAGACATGTGAGGGGTGGGTGCTGAGGACTCCCAGCAGTGGACAGACATGTGAGGGGTGGGTGCAGAGAACTCCCAGCAGTGGACAGACATGTGAGGGGTGGGTGCAGAGGACTCCCAGCAGTGGAAAGACATGTGAGGGGTGGGTGCAGAGGACTCCCAGCAGTGGCCTGCAATATGAGTGGTGGGTGCATATCACTCCCAGCAGTGGACAGACATGTGAGGGGTGGGTGCAGAGGACTCCCAGCAGTGGACAGACATGTGAGGGGTGGGTGCAGATGACTCCCAGCAGTGGACAGACATGTGAGGGGTTGCTGCAGAGGACTCCCAGCAGTGGATAGACATGTGAGGGGTGGGTGCAGAGGACTCCCAGCAGTGGCCTGCAATATGAGTGGTGGGTGCATATCACTCCCAGCAGTGGACAGACATGTGAGGGGTGGGTGCTGAGGACTCCCAGCAGTGGACAGACATGTGAGGGGTGGGTGCAGAGAACTCCCAGCAGTGGACAGACATGTGAGGGGTGGGTGCAGAGGACTCCCAGCAGTGGAAAGACATGTGAGGGGTGGGTGCAGAGGACTCCCAGCAGTGGCCTGCAATATGAGTGGTGGGTGCATATCACTCCCAGCAGTGAACAGACATGTGAGGGGTGGGTGCAGAGGACTCCCAGCAGTGGCTAGACACGTGAAGGGTGGCTGCAGAGGACTCCCAGCAGTGGACAGACATGTGAGGGGTGGGTGCAGAGGACTCCCAGCAGTGGCCTGCAATATGAGTGGTGGGTGCATGTCACTCCCAGCAGTGGACAGACATGTGAGGGGTGGGTGCAGAGGACTCCCAGCAGTGGACAGACATGTGAGGGGTGGGTGCAGAGGACTCCCAGCAGTGGACAGACATGTGAGGGGTGGGTGCAGATGACTCCCAGCAGTGGACAGACATGTGAGGGGTGGCTGCAGAGGACTCCCAGCAGTGCCATGCAATATGAGGTGTGGGTGCATTTCACTACCAGCAGTGGACAGACATGCGAGGGGTGGGTGCAGAGGACTCCCAGCAGTGGACAGACATGTGAGGGGTGGCTGCAGAGGACTCCCAGCAGTGCCCTGCAATATGAGGTGTGGCTGCATTTCACTACCAGCAGTGGACAGACATATGAGGGGTGGGTGCAGAGGACTCCCAGCAGTGGACAGACATGTGAGGGGTGGGTTCAGAGGAGTCCCAGCAGTGGACAGACATGTGAGGGGTGGGTGCAGAGGACTCCAAGCAGTGGCCTGCAATATGAGTGGTGGGTGCAATTCACTCCCAGCAGTGGACACACATGTGAGGGGTGGGTGCAGAGGACTCCCAGCAGTGGACAGACATGTGAGGGGTGGCTGCAGCGGACTCCCAGCAGTGGCCTGCAATATGAGTGGTGGGTGCATATCACTCCCAGCAGTGGACAGACATGTGAGGGATGGGTGCAGAGGACTTCCAGCAGTGGTCAGACATGTGAGGGGTGGGTGCAGAGGACTCCCAGCAGTGGACAGACATGTGAGGGGTGGCTGCAGAGGACTCCCAGCAGTGCCCTGCAATATGAGGTGTGGGTGCATTTCACTACCAGCAGTGGACAGACATGCGAGGGGTGAGTGCAGAGGACTCCCAGCAGTGGACAGACCTGTGAGGGGTGGGTGCAGAGGACTCCCAGCAGTGGACAGACATGTGAGGGGTGGGTGCAGATGACTCCCAGCAGTGACAGACATGTGAGGGGTGGCTGCAGAGGACTCCCAGCGGTGCCATGCAATATGAGGTGTGGGTGCATTTCACTACCAGCAGTGGACAGACATGCGAGGGGTGGGTGCAGAGGACTCCCAGCAGTGGACAGACATGTGAGGGGTGGCTGCAGAGGACTCCCAGCAGTGCCCTGTAATATGAGGTGTGGCTGCATTTCACTACCAGCAGTGGACAGACATGTGAGGGGTGGGTGCAGAGGACTCCCAGCAGTGGACAGACATGTGAGGGGTGGGTGCAGAGGAGTCCCAGCAGTGGACAGACATGTGAGGGGTGGGTGCGGAGGACTCCCAGCAGTGCCCTGCAATATGAGGTGTGGGTGCATTTCACTACCAGCAGTGGACAGACATGCGAGGGGTGAGTGCAGAGGACTCCCAGCAGTGGACAGACCTGTGAGGGGTGGGTGCAGAGGACTCCCAGCAGTGGACAGACATGTGAGGGGTGGGTGCAGAGGACTCCCAGCAGTGGACAGACATGTGAGGGGTGGGTGCAGATGACTCCCAGCAGTGGACAGACATGTGAGGGGTGGCTGCAGAAGACTCCCAGCAGTGCCATGCAATATGAGGTGTGGGTGCATTCTACTACCAGCAGTGGACAGACATGCGAGGGGTGGGTGCAGAGGACTCCCAGCAGTGGTCAGACATGTGAGGGGTGGCTGCAGAGGACTCCCAGCAGTGCCCTGCAATATGAGGTGTGGCTGCATTTCACTACCAACAGTGGACAGACATGTGAGGGGTGGGTGCAGAGGACTCCCAGCAGTGGACAGACATGTGAGGGGTGGGTGCAGAGGAGTCCCAGCAGTGGACAGACATGTGAGGGGTGGGTGCAGAGGACTCCAAGCAGTGGCCTGCAATATGAGTGGTGGGTGCAATTCACTCCCAGCAGTGGACACACATGTGAGGGGTGGGTGCAGAGGACTTCCAGCAGTGGACAGACATGTGAGGGGTGGCTGCAGTGGACTCCCAGCAGTGGCCTGCAATATGAGTGGTGGGTGCATATCACTCCCAGCAGTGGACAGACATGTGAGGGATGGGTGCAGAGGACTTCCAGCAGTGGTCAGACATGTGAGGGGTGGGTGCAGAGGACTCCCAGCAGTGGACAGACATGTGAGGGGTGGCTGCAGAGGACTCCCAGCAGTGCCCTGCAATATGAGGTGTGGGTGCATTTCACTACCAGCAGTGGACAGACATGCGAGGGGTGAGTGCAGAGGATTCCCAGCAGTGGACAGACCTGTGAGGGGTGGGTGCAGAGGACTCCCAGCAGTGGCTTGCAATATGAGTGGTGAGTGCATATCACTCCCAGCAGTGGACAGACATGTGAGGGGTGGGTGCTGAGGACTCCCAGCAGTGGACAGACATGTGAGGGGTGGGTGCAGAGGACTCCCAGCAGTGGACAGACATGTGAGGGGTGGGTGCAGAGGACTCCCAGCAGTGGACAGACATGTGAGGGGTGGCTGCAGAGGACTCCCAGCAGTGCCCTGCAATATGAGGTGTGGGTGCATTTCACTACCAGCAGTGGACAGACATGCGAGGGGTGAGTGCAGAGGATTCCCAGCAGTGGACAGACCTGTGAGGGGTGGGTGCAGAGGACTCCCAGCAGTGGCTTGCAATATGAGTGGTGAGTGCATATCACTCCCAGCAGTGGACAGACATGTGAGGGGTGGGTGCTGAGGACTCCCAGCAGTGGACAGACATGTGAGGGGTGGGTGCAGAGGACTCCCAGCAGTGGACAGACATGTGAGCGATGGGTGCTGAGGACTCCCAGCAGTGGACAGACATGTGAGGGATGGGTGCAGAGGACTCCCAGCAGTGGACAGACATGTGAGCGGTGGGTGCAGAGGAGTCCCAGCAGTGGACAGACATGTGAGGGGTGGGTGCAGAGGACTCCAAGCAGTGGCCTGCAATATGAGTGGTGGGTGCATATCACTCCCAGCAGTGGACAGACATGTGAGGGGTGGGTGCTGAGGACTCCCAGCAGTGGACAGACATGTGAGGGGTGGGTGCAGAGGACTCCCAGCAGTGGACAGACATGTGAGGGGTGGGTGCAGAGGACTCCCAGCAGTCGCTTGCAATATGAGTGGAGGGTGCATATCACTCCCAGCAGTGGACAGACATTTGAGCGGTGGGTGCTGAGGACTCCCAGCAGTGGACAGACATGTGAGGGATGGGTGCAGAGGACTCCCAGCAGTGGACAGACATGTGAGCGGTGGGTGCAGAGGAGTCCCAGCAGTGGACAGACATGTGAGGGGTGGGTGCAGAGGACTCCAAGCAGTGGCCTGCAATATGAGTGGTGGGGGCATATCACTCCCAGCAGTGGACACACATGTGAGGGGTGGGTGCAGAGGACTCCCAGCAGTGGACAGACATGTGACAGGTGGCTGCAGAGGACTCCCAGCAGTGCCCTGCAATATGAGGTGTGGGTGCAGAGGACTCCCAGCAGTGGACAGACATGTGAGGGGTGGGTGCAGAGGACTCCCAGCAGTGGACAGACATGTGAGGGGTGGGTGCAGAGGACTCCCAGCAGTGGACAGACATATGAGGGGTGGGTGCAGAGGACTCCCAGCAGTGGACAGACATGTGAGGGGTGGGTGCATCTCACTCCCAGCAGTGGACTGACATGTGAGCGGTGGGTGCAGAGGACTCCCAGCAGTGGACAGACATGTGAGGGGTGGGTGCAGATGACTCCCAGCAGTGGACAGACATGTGAGGGGTTGCTGCAGAGGACTCCCAGCAGTGGACAGACATGTGAGGGGTGGGTGCAGAGGACTCCCAGCAGTGGCCTGCAATATGAGTGGTGGGTGCATATCACTCCCAGCAGTGAACAGACATGTGAGGGGTGGGTGCAGAGGACTCCCAGCAGTGGACAGACATGTGAAGGGTGGCTGCAGAGGACTCCCAGCAGTGGACAGACATGTGAGGGGTGGGTGCAGAGGACTCCTAGCAGTGGCCTGCAATATGAGTGGTGGGTGGATATCACTCCCAGCAGTGGGCAGACATGTGAGGGGTGGGTGCCGAGGACTCCCAGCAGTGGACAGACATGTGAGGGGTGGGTGCAGAGGACTCCCAGCAGTGGACAGACATGTGAGGGGTGGGTGCAGAGGACTCCCAGCAGTGGACAGACATGTGAGGGGTGGGTGCAGAGGACTCCCAGCAGTGGCCTGCAATATGAGTGGTGGGTGCATATCACTCCCAGCAGTGGACAGACAGGTGAGGGGTGGGTGCAGAGGACTCCCAGCAGTGGACAGACATGTGAGGGGTGGGTGCAGATGACTCCCAGCAGTGGACAGACATGTGAGGGGTTGCTGCAGAGGACTCCCAGCAGTGGACAGACATGTGAGGGGTGGGTGCAGAAGACTCCCAGCAGCGGCCTGCAATATGAGTGGTGGGTGCATATCACTCCCAGCAGTGGACAGACATGTGTAGGGGTGGGTGCTGAGGACTCCCAGCAGTGGACAGACATGTGAGGGGTGGGTGCAGAGAACTCCCAGCAGTGGACAGACATGTGAGGGGTGGGTGCAGAGGACTCCCAGCAGTGGAAAGACATGTGAGGGGTGGGTGCAGAGGACTCCCAGCAGTGGCCTGCAATATGAGTGGTGGGTGCATATCACTCCCAGCAGTGAACAGACATGTGAGGGGTGGGTGCAGAGGACTCCCAGCAGTGGATAGACACGTGAAGGGTGGCTGCAGAGGACTCCCAGCAGTGGACAGACATGTGAGGGGTGGGTGCAGAGGACTCCCAGCAGTGGCCTGCAATATGAGTGGTGGGTGCATGTCACTCCCAGCAGTGGACAGACATGTGAGGGGTGGGTGCAGAGGACTCCCAGCAGTGGACAGACATGTGAGGGGTGGGTGCAGAGGACTCCCAGCAGTGGACAGACATGTGAGGGGTGGGTGCAGATGACTCCCAGCAGTGGACAGACATGTGAGGGGTGGCTGCAGAGGACTCCCAGCAGTGCCATGCAATATGAGGTGTGGGTGCATTTCACTACCAGCAGTGGACAGACATGCGAGGGGTGGGTGCAGAGGACTCCCAGCAGTGGACAGACATGTGAGGGGTGGCTGCAGAGGACTCCCAGCAGTGCCCTGCAATATGAGGTGTGGCTGCATTTCACTACCAGCAGTGGACAGACATGTGAGGGGTGGGTGCAGAGGACTCCCAGCAGTGGACAGACATGTGAGGGGTGGGTGCATATGACTCCCAGCAGTGGACAGACATGTGAGGGGTATGTGCAGAGGACTCCAAGCAGTGGCCTGCAATATGAGTGGTGGGTGCAATTCACTCCCAGCAGTGGACACACATGTGAGGGGTGGGTGCAGAGGACTCCCAGCAGTGGACAGACATGTGAGGGGTGGCTGCAGCGGACTCCCAGCAGTGGCCTGCAATATGAGTGGTGGGTGCATATCACTCCCAGCAGTGGGCAGACATGTGAGGGGTGGGTGCCGAGGACTCCCAGCAGTGGACAGACATGTGAGGGGTGGGTGCAGAGGACTCCCAGCAGTGGACAGACATGTGAGGGGTGGGTGCAGAGGACTCCCAGCAGTGGACAGACATGTGAGGGGTGGGTGCAGAGGACTCCCAGCAGTGGCCTGCAATATGAGTGGTGGGTGCATATCACTCCCAGCAGTGGACAGACATGTGAGGGGTGGGTGCAGAGGACTCCCAGCAGTGGACAGACATGTGAGGGGTGGGTGCAGATGACTCCCAGCAGTGGACAGACATGTGAGGGGTTGCTGCAGAGGACTCCCAGCAGTGGATAGACATGTGAGGGGTGGGTGCAGAGGACTCCCAGCAGTGGCCTGCAATATGAGTGGTGGGTGCATATCACTCCCAGCAGTGGACAGACATGTGAGGGGTGGGTGCTGAGGACTCCCAGCAGTGGACAGACATGTGAGGGGTGGGTGCAGAGAACTCCCAGCAGTGGACAGACATGTGAGGGGTGGGTGCAGAGGACTCCCAGCAGTGGAAAGACATGTGAGGGGTGGGTGCAGAGGACTCCCAGCAGTGGCCTGCAATATGAGTGGTGGGTGCATATCACTCCCAGCAGTGAACAGACATGTGAGGGGTGGGTGCAGAGGACTCCCAGCAGTGGCTAGACACGTGAAGGGTGGCTGCAGAGGACTCCCAGCAGTGGACAGACATGTGAGGGGTGGGTGCAGAGGACTCCCAGCAGTGGCCTGCAATATGAGTGGTGGGTGCATGTCACTCCCAGCAGTGGACAGACATGTGAGGGGTGGGTGCAGAGGACTCCCAGCAGTGGACAGACATGTGAGGGGTGGGTGCAGAGGACTCCCAGCAGTGGACAGACATGTGAGGGGTGGGTGCAGATGACTCCCAGCAGTGGACAGACATGTGAGGGGTGGCTGCAGAGGACTCCCAGCAGTGCCATGCAATATGAGGTGTGGGTGCATTTCACTACCAGCAGTGGACAGACATGCGAGGGGTGGGTGCAGAGGACTCCCAGCAGTGGACAGACATGTGAGGGGTGGCTGCAGAGGACTCCCAGCAGTGCCCTGCAATATGAGGTGTGGCTGCATTTCACTACCAGCAGTGGACAGACATATGAGGGGTGGGTGCAGAGGACTCCCAGCAGTGGACAGACATGTGAGGGGTGGGTTCGGAGGAGTCCCAGCAGTGGACAGACATGTGAGGGGTGGGTGCAGAGGACTCCAAGCAGTGGCCTGCAATATGAGTGGTGGGTGCAATTCACTCCCAGCAGTGGACACACATGTGAGGGGTGGGTGCAGAGGACTCCCAGCAGTGGACAGACATGTGAGGGGTGGCTGCAGCGGACTCCCAGCAGTGGCCTGCAATATGAGTGGTGGGTGCATATCACTCCCAGCAGTGGACAGACATGTGAGGGATGGGTGCAGAGGACTTCCAGCAGTGGTCAGACATGTGAGGGGTGGGTGCAGAGGACTCCCAGCAGTGGACAGACATGTGAGGGGTGGCTGCAGAGGACTCCCAGCAGTGCCCTGCAATATGAGGTGTGGGTGCATTTCACTACCAGCAGTGGACAGACATGCGAGGGGTGAGTGCAGAGGACTCCCAGCAGTGGACAGACCTGTGAGGGGTGGGTGCAGAGGACTCCCAGCAGTGGACAGACATGTGAGGGGTGGGTGCAGATGACTCCCAGCAGTGACAGACATGTGAGGGGTGGCTGCAGAGGACTCCCAGCAGTGCCATGCAATATGAGGTGTGGGTGCATTTCACTACCAGCAGTGGACAGACATGCGAGGGGTGGGTGCAGAGGACTCCCAGCAGTGGACAGACATGTGAGGGGTGGCTGCAGAGGACTCCCAGCAGTGCCCTGTAATATGAGGTGTGGCTGCATTTCACTACCAGCAGTGGACAGACATGTGAGGGGTGGGTGCAGAGGACTCCCAGCAGTGGACAGACATGTGAGGGGTGGGTGCAGAGGAGTCCCAGCAGTGGACAGACATGTGAGGGGTGGGTGCAGAGGACTCCCAGCAGTGCCCTGCAATATGAGGTGTGGGTGCATTTCACTACCAGCAGTGGACAGACATGCGAGGGGTGAGTGCAGAGGACTCCCAGCAGTGGACAGACCTGTGAGGGGTGGGTGCAGAGGACTCCCAGCAGTGGACAGACATGTGAGGGGTGGGTGCAGAGGACTCCCAGCAGTGGACAGACATGTGAGGGGTGGGTGCAGATGACTCCCAGCAGTGGACAGACATGTGAGGGGTGGCTGCAGAAGACTCCCAGCAGTGCCATGCAATATGAGGTGTGGGTGCATTCTACTACCAGCAGTGGACAGACATGCGAGGGGTGGGTGCAGAGGACTCCCAGCAGTGGTCAGACATGTGAGGGGTGGCTGCAGAGGACTCCCAGCAGTGCCCTGCAATATGAGGTGTGGCTGCATTTCACTACCAACAGTGGACAGACATGTGAGGGGTGGGTGCAGAGGACTCCCAGCAGTGGACAGACATGTGAGGGGTGGGTGCAGAGGAGTCCCAGCAGTGGACAGACATGTGAGGGGTGGGTGCAGAGGACTCCAAGCAGTGGCCTGCAATATGAGTGGTGGGTGCAATTCACTCCCAGCAGTGGACACA
This sequence comes from Triturus cristatus, assembly GCF_964204655.1. Classification (NCBI taxonomy): domain Eukaryota; kingdom Metazoa; phylum Chordata; class Amphibia; order Caudata; family Salamandridae; genus Triturus; species Triturus cristatus. The sequence continues at coordinate 421,016,276 of NC_140579.1, forward strand.
CATGTGAGGGGTGGGTGCAGAGGACTTCCAGCAGTGGACAGACATGTGAGGGGTGGCTGCAGCGGACTCCCAGCAGTGGCCTGCAATATGAGTGGTGGGTGCATATCACTCCCAGCAGTGGACAGACATGTGAGGGATGGGTGCAGAGGACTTCCAGCAGTGGTCAGACATGTGAGGGGTGGGTGCAGAGGACTCCCAGCAGTGGACAGACATGTGAGGGGTGGCTGCAGAGGACTCCCAGCAGTGCCCTGCAATATGAGGTGTGGGTGCATTTCACTACCAGCAGTGGACAGACATGCGAGGGGTGAGTGCAGAGGATTCCCAGCAGTGGACAGACCTGTGAGGGGTGGGTGCAGAGGACTCCCAGCAGTGGCTTGCAATATGAGTGGTGAGTGCATATCACTCCCAGCAGTGGACAGACATGTGAGGGGTGGGTGCTGAGGACTCCCAGCAGTGGACAGACATGTGAGGGGTGGGTGAAGAGGACTCCCAGCAGTGGACAGACATGTGAGGGGTGGGTGCAGAGGACTCCCAGCAGTGGACAGACATGTGAGGGGTGGCTGCAGAGGACTCCCAGCAGTGCCCTGCAATATGAGGTGTGGGTGCATTTCACTACCAGCAGTGGACAGACATGCGAGGGGTGAGTGCAGAGGATTCCCAGCAGTGGACAGACCTGTGAGGGGTGGGTGCAGAGGACTCCCAGCAGTGGCTTGCAATATGAGTGGTGAGTGCATATCACTCCCAGCAGTGGACAGACATGTGAGGGGTGGGTGCTGAGGACTCCCAGCAGTGGACAGACATGTGAGGGGTGGGTGCAGAGGACTCCCAGCAGTGGACAGACATGTGAGCGATGGGTGCTGAGGACTCCCAGCAGTGGACAGACATGTGAGGGATGGGTGCAGAGGACTCCCAGCAGTGGACAGACATGTGAGCGGTGGGTGCAGAGGAGTCCCAGCAGTGGACAGACATGTGAGGGGTGGGTGCAGAGGACTCCAAGCAGTGGCCTGCAATATGAGTGGTGGGTGCATATCACTCCCAGCAGTGGACACACATGTGAGGGGTGGGTGCAGAGGACTCCCAGCAGTGGACAGACATGTGACAGGTGGCTGCAGAGGACTCCCAGCAGTGCCCTGCAATATGAGGTGTGGGTGCATATCACTACCAGCAGTGGACAGACATGTGAGGGGTGGGTGCAGAGGACTCCCAGCAGTGGACAGACATTTGAGGGGTGGGTGCAGAGGACTCCCAGCAGTGGCCTGCAATATGAGGGGTGGGTGCATATCACTCCCAGCAGTGGACAGACATGTGAGTGGTGGGTGCAGAGGACTCCCAGCAGTGGACAGACATATGAGGGGTGGGTGCAGAGGACTCCCAGCAGTGGACAGACATGTGAGGGGTGGGTGCATCTCACTCCCAGCAGTGGACTGACATGTGAGGGGTGGGTGCAGAGGACTCCCAGCAGTGGACAGACATGTGAGGGGTGGGTGCAGATGACTCCCAGCAGTGGACAGACATGTGAGGGGTTGCTGCAGAGGACTCCCAGCAGTGGACAGACATGTGAGGGGTGGGTGCAGAGGACTCCCAGCAGTGGCCTGCAATATGAGTGGTGGGTGCATATCACTCCCAGCAGTGAACAGACATGTGAGGGGTGGGTGCAGAGGACTCCCAGCAGTGGACAGACATGTGAAGGGTGGCTGCAGAGGACTCCCAGCAGTGGACAGACATGTGAGGGGTGGGTGCAGAGGACTCCTAGCAGTGGCCTGCAATATGAGTGGTGGGTGGATATCACTCCCAGCAGTGGGCAGACATGTGAGGGGTGGGTGCCGAGGACTCCCAGCAGTGGACAGACAATTGAGGGGTGGGTGCAGAGGACTCCCAGCAGTGGACAGACAAGTGAGGGGTGGGTGCAGAGGACTCCCAGCAGTGGACAGACATGTGAGGGGTGGGTGCAGAGGACTCCCAGCAGTGGCCTGCAATATGAGTGGTGGGTGCATATCACTCCCAGCAGTGGACAGACATGTGAGGGGTGGGTGCAGAGGACTCCCAGCAGTGGACAGACATGTGAGGGGTGGGTGCAGATGACTCCCAGCAGTGGACAGACATGTGAGGGGTTGCTGCAGAGGACTCCCAGCAGTGGACAGACATGTGAGGGGTGGGTGCAGAGGACTCCCAGCAGTGGCCTGCAATATGAGTGGTGGGTGCATATCACTCCCAGCAGTGGACAGACATGTGAGGGGTCGGTGCTGAGCACTCCCAGCAGTGGACAGACATGTGAGGGGTGGGTGCAGAGAACTCCCAGCAGTGGACAGACATGTGAGGGGTGGGTGCAGAGGACTCCCAGCAGTGGAAAGACATGTGAGGGGTGGGTGCAGAGGACTCCCAGCAGTGGCCTGCAATATGAGTGGTGGGTGCATATCACTCCCAGCAGTGAACAGACATGTGATGGGTGGGTGCAGAGGACTCCCAGCAGTGGATAGACACGTGAAGGGTGGCTGCAGAGGACTCCCAGCAGTGGACAGACATGTGAGGGGTGGGTGCAGAGGACTCCCAGCAGTGGCCTGCAATATGAGTGGTGGGTGCATGTCACTCCCAGCAGTGGACAGACATGTGAGGGGTGGGTGCAGAGGACTCCCAGCAGTGGACAGACATGTGAGGGGTGGGTGCAGAGGACTCCCAGCAGTGGACAGACATGTGAGGGGTGGGTGCAGATGACTCCCAGCAGTGGACAGACATGTGAGGGGTGGCTGCAGAGGACTCCCAGCAGTGCCATGCAATATGAGGTGTGGGTGCATTTCACTACCAGCAGTGGACAGACATGCGAGGGGTGGGTGCAGAGGACTCCCAGCAGTGGACAGACATGTGAGGGGTGGCTGCAGAAGACTCCCAGCAGTGCCCTGCAATATGAGGTGTGGCTGCATTTCACTACCAGCAGTGGACAGACATGTGAGGGGTGGGTGCAGAGGACTCCCAGCAGTGGACAGACATGTGAGGGGTGGGTGCAGAGGAGTCCCAGCAGTGGACAGACATGTGAGGGGTGGGTGCAGAGGACTCCAAGCAGTGGCCTGCAATATGAGTGGTGGGTGCAATTCACTCCCAGCAGTGGACACACATGTGAGGGGTGGGTGCAGAGGACTCCCAGCAGTGGACAGACATGTGAGGGGTGGCTGCAGCGGACTCCCAGCAGTGGCCTGCAATATGAGTGGTGGGTGCATATCACTCCCAGCAGTGGACAGACATGTGAGGGATGGGTGCAGAGGACTTCCAGCAGTGGTCAGACATGTGAGGGGTGGGTGCAGAGGACTCCCAGCAGTGGACAGACATGTGAGGGGTGGCTGCAGAGGACTCCCAGCAGTGCCCTGCAATATGAGGTGTGGGTGCATTTCACTACCAGCAGTGGACAGACATGCGAGGGGTGAGTGCAGAGGACTCCCAGCAGTGGACAGACCTGTGAGGGGTGGGTGCAGAGGACTCCCAGCAGTGGACAGACATGTGAGGGGTGGGTGCAGAGGACTCCCAGCAGTGGACAGACATGTGAGGGGTGGGTGCAGATGACTCTCAGCAGTGGACAGACATGTGAGGGGTGGCTGCAGAGGACTCCCAGCAGTGCCATGCAATATGAGGTGTGGGTGCATTTCACTACCAGCAGTGGACAGACATGCGAGGGGTGGGTGCAGAGGACTCCCAGCAGTGGACAGACATGTGAGGGGTGGCTGCAGAGGACTCCCAGCAGTGCCCTGCAATATGAGGTGTGGCTGCATTTCACTACCTGCAGTGGACAGACATGTGAGGGGTGGGTGCAGAGGACTCCCAGCAGTGGACAGACATGTGAGGGGTGGGTGCAGAGGAGTCCCAGCAGTGGACAGACATGTGAGGGGTGGGTGCAGAGGACTCCAAGCAGTGGCCTGCAATATGAGTGGTGGGTGCAATTCACTCCCAGCAGTGGACACACATGTGAGGGGTGGGTGCAGAGGACTTCCAGCAGTGGACAGACATGTGAGGGGTGGCTGCAGCGGACTCCCAGCAGTGGCCTGCAATATGAGTGGTGGGTGCATATCACTCCCAGCAGTGGACAGACATGTGAGGGATGGGTGCAGAGGACTTCCAGCAGTGGTCAGACATGTGAGGGGTGGGTGCAGAGGACTCCCAGCAGTGGACAGACATGTGAGGTGTGGCTGCAGAGGACTCCCAGCAGTGCCCTGCAATATGAGGTGTGGGTGCATTTCACTACCAGCAGTGGACAGAGGACAGACATGCGAGGGGTGAGTGCAGAGGATTCCCAGCAGTGGACAGACCTGTGAGGGGTGGGTGCAGAGGACTCCCAGCAGTGGCTTGCAATATGAGTGGTGGGTGCATATCACTCCCAGCAGTGGACAGACATGTGAGGGGTGGGTGCTGAGGACTCCCAGCAGTGGACAGACATTTGAGGGGTGGGTGCAGAGGACTCCCAGCAGTGGACAGACATGTGAGGGGTGGGTGCAGAGGACTCCCAGCAGTCGCTTGCAATATGAGTGGAGGGTGCATATCACTACCAGCAGTGGACAGACATTTGAGCGGTGGGTGCTGAGGACTCCCAGCAGTGGACAGACATGTGAGGGATGGGTGCAGAGGACTCCCAGCAGTGGACAGACATGTGAGCGGTGGGTGCAGAGGAGTCCCAGCAGTGGACAGACATGTGAGGGGTGGGTGCAGAGGACTCCAAGCAGTGGCTTGCAATATGAGTGGTGGGTGCATGTCACTCCCAGCAGTGGACACACATGTGAGGGGTGGGTGCAGAGGACTCCCAGCAGTGGACAGACATGTGACAGGTGGCTGCAGAGGACTCCCAGCAGTGCCCTGCAATATGAGGTGTGGGTGCATATCACTACCAGCAGTGGACAGACATGTGAGGGGTGGGTGCAGAGGACTCCCAGCAGTGGACAGACATGTGAGGGGTGGGTGCAGAGGACTCCCAGCAGTGGCCTGCAATATGAGGGGTGGGTGCATATCACTCCCAGCAGTGGACAGACATGTGAGTGGTGGGTGCAGAGGACTCCCAGCAGTGGACAGACATATGAGGGGTGGGTGCAGAGGACTCCCAGCAGTGGACAGACATGTGAGGGGTGGGTGCATCTCACTCCCAGCAGTGGACTGACATGTGAGGGGTGGGTGCAGAGGACTCCCAGCAGTGGACAGACATGTGAGGGGTGGGTGCAGATGACTCCCAGCAGTGGACAGACATGTGAGGGGTTGCTGCAGAGGACTCCCAGCAGTGGACAGACATGTGAGGGGTGGGTGCAGAGGACTCCCAGCAGTGGCCTGCAATATGAGTGGTGGGTGCATATCACTCCCAGCAGTGAACAGACATGTGAGGGGTGGGTGCAGAGGACTCCCAGCAGTGGACAGACATGTGAAGGGTGGCTGCAGAGGACTCCCAGCAGTGGACAGACATGTGAGGGGTGGGTGCAGAGGACTCCTAGCAGTGGCCTGCAATATGAGTGGTGGGTGGATATCACTCCCAGCAGTGGGCAGACGTGTGAGGGGTGGGTGCCGAGGACTCCCAGCAGTGGACAGACATGTGAGGGGTGGGTGCAGAGGACTCCCAGCAGTGGACAGACATGTGAGGGGTAGGTGCAGAGGACTCCCAGCAGTGGACAGACATGTGAGGGGTGGGTGCAGAGGACTCCCAGCAGTGGCCTGCAATATGAGTGGTGGGTGCATATCACTCCCAGCAGTGGACAGACATGTGAGGGGTGGGTGCAGAGGACTCCCAGCAGTGGACAGACATGTGAGGGGTGGGTGCAGATGACTCCCAGCAGTGGACAGACATGTGAGGGGTTGCTGCAGAGGACTCCCAGCAGTGGACAGACATGTGAGGGGTGGGTGCAGAGGACTCCCAGCAGTGGCCTGCAATATGAGTGGTGGGTGCATATCACTCCCAGCAGTGGACAGACATGTGAGGGGTGGGTGCTGAGGACTCCCAGCAGTGGACAGACATGTGAGGGGTGGGTGCAGAGAACTCCCAGCAGTGGACAGACATGTGAGGGGTGGGTGCAGAGGACTCCCAGCAGTGGAAAGACATGTGAGGGGTGGGTGCAGAGGACTCCCAGCAGTGGCCAGCAATATGAGTGGTGGGTGCATATCACTCCCAGCAGTGAACAGACATGTGAGGGGTGGGTGCAGAGGACTCCCAGCAGTGGATAGACACGTGAAGGGTGGCTGCAGAGGACTCCCAGCAGTGGACAGACATGTGAGGGGTGGGTGCAGAGGACTCCCAGCAGTGGCCTGCAATATGAGTGGTGGGTGCATGTCACTCCCAGCAGTGGACAGACATGTGAGGGGTGGGTGCAGAGGACTCCCAGCAGTCGACAGACATGTGAGGGGTGGGTGCAGAGGACTCCCAGCAGTGGACAGACATGTGAGGGGTGGGTGCAGATGACTCCCAGCAGTGGACAGACATGTGAGGGGTGGCTGCAGAGGACTCCCAGCAGTGCCATGCGATATGAGGTGTGGGTGCATTTCACTACCAGCAGTGGACAGACATGCGAGGGGTGGGTGCAGAGGACTCCCAGCAGTGGACAGACATGTGAGGGGTGGGTGCAGAGGACTCCAAGCAGTGGCCTGCAATATGAGTGGTGGGTGCAATTCACTCCCAGCAGTGGACACACATGTGAGGGGTGGGTGCAGAGGACTCCCAGCAGTGGACAGACATGTGAGGGGTGGCTGCAGCGAACTCCCAGCAGTGGCCTGCAATATGAGTGGTGGGTGCATATCACTCCCAGCAGTGGACAGACATGTGAGAGATGGGTGCAGAGGACTTCCAGCAGTGGTCAGACATGTGAGGGTTGGGTGCAGAGGACTCCCAGCAGTGGACAGACATGTGAGGGGTGGCTGCAGAGGACTCCCAGCAGTGCCCTGCAATATGAGGTGTGGGTGCATTTCACTACCAGCAGTGGACAGACATGCGAGGGGTGAGTGCAGAGGACTCCCAGCAGTGGACAGACCTGTGAGGGGTGGGTGCAGAGGACTCCCAGCAGTGGCTTGCAATATGAGTGGTGGGTGCATATCACTCCCAGCAGTGGACAGACATGTGAGGGGTGGGTGCTGAGGACTCCCAGCAGTGGACAGACATGTGAGGGGTGGGTGCAGAGGACTCCCAGCAGTGGACAGACATGTGAGGGGTGGGTGCAGAGGACTCCCAGCAGTCGCTTGCAATATGAGTGGTGGGTGCATATCACTCCCAGCAGTGGACAGACATTTGAGCGGTGGGTGCTGAGGACTCCCAGCAGTGGACAGACATGTGAGGGATGGGTGCAGAGGACTCCCAGCAGTGGACAGACATGTGAGCGGTGGGTGCAGAGGAGTCCCAGCAGTGGACAGACATGTGAGGGGTGGGTGCAGAGGACTCCAAGCAGTGGCCTGCAATATGAGTGGTGGGTGCATATCACTCCCAGCAGTGGACACACATGTGAGGGGTGGGTGCAGAGGACTCCCAGCAGTGGACAGACATGTGACAGGTGGCTGCAGAGGACTCCCAGCAGTGCCCTGCAATATGAGGTGTGGGTGCATATCACTACCAGCAGTGGACAGACATGTGAGGAGTGGGTGCAGAGGACTCCCAGCAGTGGACAGACATGTGAGGGGTGGGTGCAGAGGACTCCCAGCAGTGGCCTGCAATATGAGGGGTGGGTGCATATCACTCCCAGCAGTGGACAGACATGTGAGTGGTGGGTGCAGAGGACTCCCAGCAGTGGACAGACCTGTGAGGGGTGGGTGCAGAGGACTCCCAGCAGTGGACAGACATGTGAGGGGTGGGTGCAGAGGACTCCCAGCAGTGGACAGACATGTGAGGGGTGGGTGCAGATGACTCTCAGCAGTGGACAGACATGTGAGGGGTGGCTGCAGAGGACTCCCAGCAGTGCCATGCAATATGAGGTGTGGGTGCATTTCACTACCAGCAGTGGACAGACATGCGAGGGGTGGGTGCAGAGGACTCCCAGCAGTGGACAGACATGTGAGGGGTGGCTGCAGAGGACTCCCAGCAGTGCCCTGCAATATGAGGTGTGGCTGCATTTCACTACCTGCAGTGGACAGACATGTGAGGGGTGGGTGCAGAGGACTCCCAGCAGTGGACAGACATGTGAGGGGTGGGTGCAGAGGAGTCCCAGCAGTGGACAGACATGTGAGGGGTGGGTGCAGAGGACTCCAAGCAGTGGCCTGCAATATGAGTGGTGGGTGCAATTCACTCCCAGCAGTGGACACACATGTGAGGGGTGGGTGCAGAGGACTTCCAGCAGTGGACAGACATGTGAGGGGTGGCTGCAGCGGACTCCCAGCAGTGGCCTGCAATATGAGTGGTGGGTGCATATCACTCCCAGCAGTGGACAGACATGTGAGGGATGGGTGCAGAGGACTTCCAGCAGTGGTCAGACATGTGAGGGGTGGGTGCAGAGGACTCCCAGCAGTGGACAGACATGTGAGGTGTGGCTGCAGAGGACTCCCAGCAGTGCCCTGCAATATGAGGTGTGGGTGCATTTCACTACCAGCAGTGGACAGAGGACAGACATGCGAGGGGTGAGTGCAGAGGATTCCCAGCAGTGGACAGACCTGTGAGGGGTGGGTGCAGAGGACTCCCAGCAGTGGCTTGCAATATGAGTGGTGGGTGCATATCACTCCCAGCAGTGGACAGACATGTGAGGGGTGGGTGCTGAGGACTCCCAGCAGTGGACAGACATTTGAGGGGTGGGTGCAGAGGACTCCCAGCAGTGGACAGACATGTGAGGGGTGGGTGCAGAGGACTCCCAGCAGTCGCTTGCAATATGAGTGGAGGGTGCATATCACTACCAGCAGTGGACAGACATTTGAGCGGTGGGTGCTGAGGACTCCCAGCAGTGGACAGACATGTGAGGGATGGGTGCAGAGGACTCCCAGCAGTGGACAGACATGTGAGCGGTGGGTGCAGAGGAGTCCCAGCAGTGGACAGACATGTGAGGGGTGGGTGCAGAGGACTCCAAGCAGTGGCTTGCAATATGAGTGGTGGGTGCATGTCACTCCCAGCAGTGGACACACATGTGAGGGGTGGGTGCAGAGGACTCCCAGCAGTGGACAGACATGTGACAGGTGGCTGCAGAGGACTCCCAGCAGTGCCCTGCAATATGAGGTGTGGGTGCATATCACTACCAGCAGTGGACAGACATGTGAGGGGTGGGTGCAGAGGACTCCCAGCAGTGGACAGACATGTGAGGGGTGGGTGCAGAGGACTCCCAGCAGTGGCCTGCAATATGAGGGGTGGGTGCATATCACTCCCAGCAGTGGACAGACATGTGAGTGGTGGGTGCAGAGGACTCCCAGCAGTGGACAGACATATGAGGGGTGGGTGCAGAGGACTCCCAGCAGTGGACAGACATGTGAGGGGTGGGTGCATCTCACTCCCAGCAGTGGACTGACATGTGAGGGGTGGGTGCAGAGGACTCCCAGCAGTGGACAGACATGTGAGGGGTGGGTGCAGATGACTCCCAGCAGTGGACAGACATGTGAGGGGTTGCTGCAGAGGACTCCCAGCAGTGGACAGACATGTGAGGGGTGGGTGCAGAGGACTCCCAGCAGTGGCCTGCAATATGAGTGGTGGGTGCATATCACTCCCAGCAGTGAACAGACATGTGAGGGGTGGGTGCAGAGGACTCCCAGCAGTGGACAGACATGTGAAGGGTGGCTGCAGAGGACTCCCAGCAGTGGACAGACATGTGAGGGGTGGGTGCAGAGGACTCCTAGCAGTGGCCTGCAATATGAGTGGTGGGTGGATATCACTCCCAGCAGTGGGCAGACATGTGAGGGGTGGGTGCCGAGGACTCCCAGCAGTGGACAGACATGTGAGGGGTGGGTGCAGAGGACTCCCAGCAGTGGACAGACATGTGAGGGGTAGGTGCAGAGGACTCCCAGCAGTGGACAGACATGTGAGGGGTGGGTGCAGAGGACTCCCAGCAGTGGCCTGCAATATGAGTGGTGGGTGCATATCACTCCCAGCAGTGGACAGACATGTGAGGGGTGGGTGCAGAGGACTCCCAGCAGTGGACAGACATGTGAGGGGTGGGTGCAGATGACTCCCAGCAGTGGACAGACATGTGAGGGGTTGCTGCAGAGGACTCCCAGCAGTGGACAGACATGTGAGGGGTGGGTGCAGAGGACTCCCAGCAGTGGCCTGCAATATGAGTGGTGGGTGCATATCACTCCCAGCAGTGGACAGACATGTGAGGGGTGGGTGCTGAGGACTCCCAGCAGTGGACAGACATGTGAGGGGTGGGTGCAGAGAACTCCCAGCAGTGGACAGACATGTGAGGGGTGGGTGCAGAGGACTCCCAGCAGTGGAAAGACATGTGAGGGGTGGGTGCAGAGGACTCCCAGCAGTGGCCAGCAATATGAGTGGTGGGTGCATATCACTCCCAGCAGTGAACAGACATGTGAGGGGTGGGTGCAGAGGACTCCCAGCAGTGGATAGACACGTGAAGGGTGGCTGCAGAGGACTCCCAGCAGTGGACAGACATGTGAGGGGTGGGTGCAGAGGACTCCCAGCAGTGGCCTGCAATATGAGTGGTGGGTGCATGTCACTCCCAGCAGTGGACAGACATGTGAGGGGTGGGTGCAGAGGACTCCCAGCAGTCGACAGACATGTGAGGGGTGGGTGCAGAGGACTCCCAGCAGTGGACAGACATGTGAGGGGTGGGTGCAGATGACTCCCAGCAGTGGACAGACATGTGAGGGGTGGCTGCAGAGGACTCCCAGCAGTGCCATGCGATATGAGGTGTGGGTGCATTTCACTACCAGCAGTGGACAGACATGCGAGGGGTGGGTGCAGAGGACTCCCAGCAGTGGACAGACATGTGAGGGGTGGGTGCAGAGGACTCCAAGCAGTGGCCTGCAATATGAGTGGTGGGTGCAATTCACTCCCAGCAGTGGACACACATGTGAGGGGTGGGTGCAGAGGACTCCCAGCAGTGGACAGACATGTGAGGGGTGGCTGCAGCGAACTCCCAGCAGTGGCCTGCAATATGAGTGGTGGGTGCATATCACTCCCAGCAGTGGACAGACATGTGAGAGATGGGTGCAGAGGACTTCCAGCAGTGGTCAGACATGTGAGGGTTGGGTGCAGAGGACTCCCAGCAGTGGACAGACATGTGAGGGGTGGCTGCAGAGGACTCCCAGCAGTGCCCTGCAATATGAGGTGTGGGTGCATTTCACTACCAGCAGTGGACAGACATGCGAGGGGTGAGTGCAGAGGACTCCCAGCAGTGGACAGACCTGTGAGGGGTGGGTGCAGAGGACTCCCAGCAGTGGCTTGCAATATGAGTGGTGGGTGCATATCACTCCCAGCAGTGGACAGACATGTGAGGGGTGGGTGCTGAGGACTCCCAGCAGTGGACAGACATGTGAGGGGTGGGTGCAGAGGACTCCCAGCAGTGGACAGACATGTGAGGGGTGGGTGCAGAGGACTCCCAGCAGTCGCTTGCAATATGAGTGGTGGGTGCATATCACTCCCAGCAGTGGACAGACATTTGAGCGGTGGGTGCTGAGGACTCCCAGCAGTGGACAGACATGTGAGGGATGGGTGCAGAGGACTCCCAGCAGTGGACAGACATGTGAGCGGTGGGTGCAGAGGAGTCCCAGCAGTGGACAGACATGTGAGGGGTGGGTGCAGAGGACTCCAAGCAGTGGCCTGCAATATGAGTGGTGGGTGCATATCACTCCCAGCAGTGGACACACATGTGAGGGGTGGGTGCAGAGGACTCCCAGCAGTGGACAGACATGTGACAGGTGGCTGCAGAGGACTCCCAGCAGTGCCCTGCAATATGAGGTGTGGGTGCATATCACTACCAGCAGTGGACAGACATGTGAGGAGTGGGTGCAGAGGACTCCCAGCAGTGGACAGACATGTGAGGGGTGGGTGCAGAGGACTCCCAGCAGTGGCCTGCAATATGAGGGGTGGGTGCATATCACTCCCAGCAGTGGACAGACATGTGAGTGGTGGGTGCAGAGGACTCCCAGCAGTGGACAGACATATGAGGGGTGGGTGCAGAGGACTCCCAGCAGTGGACAGACATGTGAGGGGTGGGTGCATCTCACTCCCAGCAGTGGACTGACATGTGAGGGGTGGGTGCAGAGGACTCCCAGCAGTGGACAGACATGTGAGGGGTGGGTGCAGATGACTCCCAGCAGTTCGACAGACATGTGAGGGGTTGCTGCAGAGGACTCCCAGCAGTGGACAGACATGTGAGGGGTGGGTGCAGAGGACTCCCAGCAGTGGCCTGCAATATGAGTGGTGGGTGCATATCACTCCCAGCAGTGAACAGACATGTGAGGGGTGGGTGCAGAGGACTCCCAGCAGTGGACAGACATGTGAAGGGTGGCTGCAGAGGACTCCCAGCAGTGGACAGACATGTGAGGGGTGGGTGCAGAGGACTCCTAGCAGTGGCCTGCAATATGAGTGGTGGGTGGATATCACTCCCAGCAGTGGGCAGACATGTGAGGGGTGGGTGCCGAGGACTCCCAGCAGTGGACAGACATGTGAGGGGTGGGTGCAGAGGACTCCCAGCAGTGGACAGACATGTGAGGGGTGGGTGCAGAGGACTCCCAGCAGTGGACAGACATGTGAGGGGTGGGTGCAGAGGACTCCCAGCAGTGGCCTGCAATATGAGTGGTGGGTGCATATCACTCCCAGCAGTGGACAGACATGTGAGGGGTGGGTGCAGAGGACTCCCAGCAGTGGACAGACATGTGAGGGGTGGGTGCAGATGACTCCCAGCAGTGGACAGACATGTGAGGGGTGGCTGCAGAGGACTCCCAGCAGTGCCCTGAAATATGAGGTGTGGGTGCATTTCACTACCAGCAGTGGACAGACATTTGAGGGGTGGGTGCAGAGGACTCCCAGCAGTGGACAGACATGTGAGGGGTGGGTGCAGAGGACTCCCAGCAGTGGACAGACATGTGAGGGGTGGGTGCAGAGGACTCCCAGCAGTGGCCTGCAATATGAGTGGTGGGTGCATATCACTCCCAGCAGTGGACAGACATGTGAGGGGTGGGTGCCGAGGACTCCCAGCAGTGGACAGACATGTGAGTGGTGGGTGCAGAGGACTCCCAGCAGTGGACAGACGTGTGAGGGGTGGGTGCAGATGACTCACAGCAGTGGACAGACATGTGAGGGGTGGGTGCAGAGGACTCTCAGCAGTGGGCAGACATGTGAGGGGTGGGTGCAGAGGACTCCCACTAGTCGCTTGCAATATGAGTGGTGGGTGCATATCACTCCCAGCAGTGGACAGACATGTGAGCGGTGGGTGCAGAGGACTCTCAGCAGTGGACAGACATGTGAGGGGTGGGTGCAGAGGACTCCCACTAGTCGCTTGCAATATGAGTGGTGGGTGCATATCACTCCCAGCAGTGGACAGACATGTGAGCGGTGGGTGCTGAGGACTCCCAGCAGTGGCTTGCAATATGAGTGGTGGGTGCAGAGGACTCCCAGCAGTGGACAGACATGTGAGGGGTTGGTGCAGAGGAGTCCCAGCAGTGGACAGACATGTGAGGGGTGGGTGCAGAGGACTCCAAGCAGTGGCCTGCAATATGAGTGGTGGGTGCATATCACTCCCAGCAGTGGACACACATGTGAGGGGTGGGTGCAGAGGACTCCCAGCAGTGGACAGACATGTGAGGGGTGGCTGCAGAGGACTCCCAGCAGTGGCCTGCAATATGAGTGGTGGGTGCATATCACTCCCAGCAGTGGACAGACATGTGAGGGATGGGTGCAGAGGACTCCCAGCAGTGGACAGACATGTGAGGGGTGGGTGCAGAGGACTCTCATCAGTGGACAGACATGTGAGGGGTGGCTGCAGAGGACTCCCAGCAGTGCCCTGCAATATGAGGTGTGGGTGCATTTCACTACCAGCAGTGGACAGACATGCGAGGGGTGGGTGCTGAGGACTCCCAGCAGTGGACAGACATGTGAGGGGTGGGTGCAGAGGACTCCCAGCAGTGGACAGACATGTGAGGGGTGGGTGCAGAAGAGTCCCAGCAGTGGACAGACATGTGAGGGGTGGGTGCAGAGGACTCCAAGCAGTGGCCTGCAATATGAGTGGTGGGTGCATATCACTCCCAGCAGTGGACACACATGTGAGGGGTGGGTGCAGAGGACTCCCAGCAGTGGACAGACATGTGACAGGTGGCTGCAGAGGACTCCCAGCAGTGCCCTGCAATATGAGGTGTGGGTGCATATCACTACCAGCAGTGGACAGACATGTGAGGGGTGGGTGCAGAGGACTCCCAGCAGTGGACAGACATGTGAGGGGTGGGTGCAGATGACTTCCAGCAGTGGCCTGCAATATGAGTGGTGGGTGCATATCACTCCCAGCAGTGGACTGACATGTGAGGGGTGGGTGCAGAGGCCTCCCAGCAGTGGACAGACATGTGAGGGGTGGGTGCAGAGGACTCCCAGCAGTGGACAGACATGTGAGGGGTGGCTGCAGAGGACTCCCAGCAGTGGACAGACATGTGAAGGGTGGATGCAGAGGACTCCCAGCAGTGGACAGACATGTGAGGGGTGGGTGCAGAGGACTCCCAGCAGTGGCCTGCAATATGAGTGGTGGGTGCATATCACTCCCAGCAGTGGACAGACATGTGAGGGGTGGGTGCAGAGGACTCCCAGCAGTGGACAGACATGTGAGGGGTAGCTGCAGAGGACTCCCAGCAGTGGACAGACATGTGAGGGGTGTCTGCAGAGGACTCCCAGCAGTGGACAGACATGTGAGGGGTGGCTGCAGAGGACTCCCAGCAGTGGACAGACATGTGATGGGTGGGTGCAGAGGACTCCCAGCAGTGGACAGACATGTGAGGGGTGGCTGCAGAGGACTCCCAGCAGTGGACAAACATGTGAAGGGTGGATGCAGAGGACTCCCAGCAGTGGACAGACATGTGAGGGGTGGGTGCAGAGGACTCCCAGCAGTGGCCTGCAATATGAGTGGTGGGTGCATATCACTCCCAGCAGTGGACAGACATGTGAGGGGTGGGTGCAGAGGACTCCCAGCAGTGGACAGACATGTGAGGGGTAGCTGCAGAGGACTCCCAGCAGTGGACAGACATGTGAGGGGTGGCTGCAGAGGACTCCCAGCAGTGGACAGACATGTGAGGGGTGGCTGTAGAGGACTCCCAGCAGTGGACAGACATGTGATGGGTGGGTGCAGAGGACTCCCATCAGTGGACAGACATGTGAGGGGTGGGTGCAGAAGACTCCCAGCAGCGGACAAACATGTGAGGGGTGGCTGCAGGGGACTCCCAACAGTGGACAGACATGTGAGGGTGGGTGCAGAGGACTCCCAGCAGTGGACAGACATGTGAGGGGTGGGTGCAGAGGACACCCAGCAGTGGACAGACATGTGAGGGGTGGCTGCAGAGGACTCCCAGCAGTGGCCTGCAATATGAGTGGTGGGTGCATATCACTCCCAGCAGTGGACAGACATGTGGGACGTGGGTGCAGAGGACTCCCAGCAGTGGACAGACATGAGAGGGGTGGGTACAGAGGACTCCCAGCAGTGGACAGACATGTGAGGGGTGGGTGCAGAAGACTCCCAGCAGCGGACAGACATGTGAGGGGTGGGTGCAGATGACTCACAGCAGTGGACAGACATGTGAGGGGTGGGTGCAGAGGACTCTCAGCAGTGGGCAGACATGTGAGGGGTGGGTGCAGAGGACTCCCACTAGTCGCTTGCAATATGAGTGGTGGGTGCATATCACTCCCAGCAGTGGACAGACATGTGAGCGGTGGGTGCAGAGGACTCTCAGCAGTGGACAGACATGTGAGGGGTGGGTGCAGAGGACTCCCACTAGTCGCTTGCAATATGAGTGGTGGGTGCATATCACTCCCAGCAGTGGACAGACATGTGAGCGGTGGGTGCTGAGGACTCCCAGCAGTGGCTTGCAATATGAGTGGTGGGTGCAGAGGACTCCCAGCAGTGGACAGACATGTGAGGGGTTGGTGCAGAGGAGTCCCAGCAGTGGACAGACATGTGAGGGGTGGGTGCAGAGGACTCCAAGCAGTGGCCTGCAATATGAGTGGTGGGTGCATATCACTCCCAGCAGTGGACACACATGTGAGGGGTGGGTGCAGAGGACTCCCAGCAGTGGACAGACATGTGAGGGGTGGCTGCAGAGGACTCCCAGCAGTGGCCTGCAATATGAGTGGTGGGTGCATATCACTCCCAGCAGTGGACAGACATGTGAGGGATGGGTGCAGAGGACTCCCAGCAGTGGACAGACATGTGAGGGGTGGGTGCAGAGGACTCTCATCAGTGGACAGACATGTGAGGGGTGGCTGCAGAGGACTCCCAGCAGTGCCCTGCAATATGAGGTGTGGGTGCATTTCACTACCAGCAGTGGACAGACATGCGAGGGGTGGGTGCTGAGGACTCCCAGCAGTGGACAGACATGTGAGGGGTGGGTGCAGAGGACTCCCAGCAGTGGACAGACATGTGAGGGGTGGGTGCAGAAGAGTCCCAGCAGTGGACAGACATGTGAGGGGTGGGTGCAGAGGACTCCCACTAGTCGCTTGCAATATGAGTGGTGGGTGCATATCACTCCCAGCAGTGGACAGACATGTGAGCGGTGGGTGCTGAGGACTCCCAGCAGTGGCTTGCAATATGAGTGGTGGGTGCAGAGGACTCCCAGCAGTGGACAGACATGTGAGGGGTTGGTGCAGAGGAGTCCCAGCAGTGGACAGACATGTGAGGGGTGGGTGCAGAGGACTCCAAGCAGTGGCCTGCAATATGAGTGGTGGGTGCATATCACTCCCAGCAGTGGACACACATGTGAGGGGTGGGTGCAGAGGACTCCCAGCAGTGGACAGACATGTGAGGGGTGGCTGCAGAGGACTCCCAGCAGTGGCCTGCAATATGAGTGGTGGGTGCATATCACTCCCAGCAGTGGACAGACATGTGAGGGATGGGTGCAGAGGACTCCCAGCAGTGGACAGACATGTGAGGGGTGGGTGCAGAGGACTCTCATCAGTGGACAGACATGTGAGGGGTGGCTGCAGAGGACTCCCAGCAGTGCCCTGCAATATGAGGTGTGGGTGCATTTCACTACCAGCAGTGGACAGACATGCGAGGGGTGGGTGCTGAGGACTCCCAGCAGTGGACAGACATGTGAGGGGTGGGTGCAGAGGACTCCCAGCAGTGGACAGACATGTGAGGGGTGGGTGCAGAAGAGTCCCAGCAGTGGACAGACATGTGAGGGGTGGGTGCAGAGGACTCCAAGCAGTGGCCTGCAATATGAGTGGTGGGTGCATATCACTCCCAGCAGTGGACACACATGTGAGGGGTGGGTGCAGAGGACTCCCAGCAGTGGACAGACATGTGACAGGTGGCTGCAGAGGACTCCCAGCAGTGCCCTGCAATATGAGGTGTGGGTGCATATCACTACCAGCAGTGGACAGACATGTGAGGGGTGGGTGCAGAGGACTCCCAGCAGTGGACAGACATGTGAGGGGTGGGTGCAGATGACTTCCAGCAGTGGCCTGCAATATGAGTGGTGGGTGCATATCACTCCCAGCAGTGGACAGACATGTGAGGGGTGGGTGCAGAGGCCTCCCAGCAGTGGACAGACATGTGAGGGGTGGGTGCAGAGGACTCCCAGCAGTGGACAGACATGTGAGGGGTGGCTGCAGAGGACTCCCAGCAGTGGACAGACATGTGAAGGGTGGATGCAGAGGACTCCCAGCAGTGGACAGACATGTGAGGGGTGGGTGCAGAGGACTCCCAGCAGTGGCCTGCAATATGAGTGGTGGGTGCATATCACTCCCAGCAGTGGACAGACATGTGAGGGGTGGGTGCAGAGGACTCCCAGCAGTGGACAGACATGTGAGGGGTAGCTGCAGAGGACTCCCAGCAGTGGACAGACATGTGAGGGGTGTCTGCAGAGGACTCCCAGCAGTGGACAGACATGTGAGGGGTGGCTGCAGAGGACTCCCAGCAGTGGACAGACATGTGATGGGTGGGTGCAGAGGACTCCCAGCAGTGGACAGACATGTGAGGGGTGGCTGCAGAGGACTCCCAGCAGTGGACAAACATGTGAAGGGTGGATGCAGAGGACTCCCAGCAGTGGACAGACATGTGAGGGGTGGGTGCAGAGGACTCCCAGCAGTGGCCTGCAATATGAGTGGTGGGTGCATATCACTCCCAGCAGTGGACAGACATGTGAGGGGTGGGTGCAGAGGACTCCCAGCAGTGGACAGACATGTGAGGGGTAGCTGCAGAGGACTCCCAGCAGTGGACAGACATGTGAGGGGTGGCTGCAGAGGACTCCCAGCAGTGGACAGACATGTGAGGGGTGGCTGTAGAGGACTCCCAGCAGTGGACAGACATGTGATGGGTGGGTGCAGAGGACTCCCATCAGTGGACAGACATGTGAGGGGTGGGTGCAGAAGACTCCCAGCAGCGGACAAACATGTGAGGGGTGGCTGCAGGGGACTCCCAACAGTGGACAGACATGTGAGGGTGGGTGCAGAGGACTCCCAGCAGTGGACAGACATGTGAGGGGTGGGTGCAGAGGACACCCAGCAGTGGACAGACATGTGAGGGGTGGCTGCAGAGGACTCCCAGCAGTGGACAAACATGTGAAGGGTGGATGCAGAGGACTCCCAGCAGTGGACAGACATGTGAGGGGTGGGTGCAGAGGACTCCCAGCAGTGGCCTGCAATATGAGTGGTGGGTGCATATCACTCCCAGCAGTGGACAGACATGTGAGGGGTGGGTGCAGAGGACTCCCAGCAGTGGACAGACATGTGAGGGGTAGCTGCAGAGGACTCCCAGCAGTGGACAGACATGTGAGGGGTGGCTGCAGAGGACTCCCAGCAGTGGACAGACATGTGAGGGGTGGCTGTAGAGGACTCCCAGCAGTGGACAGACATGTGATGGGTGGGTGCAGAGGACTCCCATCAGTGGACAGACATGTGAGGGGTGGGTGCAGAAGACTCCCAGCAGCGGACAAACATGTGAGGGGTGGCTGCAGGGGACTCCCAACAGTGGACAGACATGTGAGGGTGGGTGCAGAGGACTCCCAGCAGTGGACAGACATGTGAGGGGTGGGTGCAGAGGACACCCAGCAGTGGACAGACATGTGAGGGGTGGCTGCAGAGGACTCCCAGCAGTGGCCTGCAATATGAGTGGTGGGTGCATATCACTCCCAGCAGTGGACAGACATGTGAGGGGTGGGTGCAGAAGACTCCCAGCAGCGGACAGACATGTGAGGGGTGGCTGCAGAGGACTCCCAGCAGTGGACAGACATGTGAGGGGTGGGTAAAGAGGACTCCCAGCAGTGGACAGACATGTGAGGGGTGGCTGCAGAGGACTCCCAGCAGTGGACAGACATGTGAAGGGTGGATGCAGAGGACTCCCAGCAGTGGACAGACATGTGAGGGGTGGGTGCAGAGGACTCCCAGCAGTGGCTTGCAATATGAGTGGTGGGTGCATATCACTCCCAGCAGTGGACAGACATGTGAGGGGTGGGTGCTGAGGACTCCCAGCAGTGGACAGACATTTGAGGGGTGGGTGCAGAGGACTCCCAGCAGTGGACAGACATGTGAGGGGTGGGTGCAGAGGACTCCCAGCAGTCGCTTGCAATATGAGTGGAGGGTGCATATCACTACCAGCAGTGGACAGACATTTGAGCGGTGGGTGCTGAGGACTCCCAGCAGTGGACAGACATGTGAGGGATGGGTGCAGAGGACTCCCAGCAGTGGACAGACATGTGAGCGGTGGGTGCAGAGGAGTCCCAGCAGTGGACAGACATGTGAGGGGTGGGTGCAGAGGACTCCAAGCAGTGGCTTGCAATATGAGTGGTGGGTGCATGTCACTCCCAGCAGTGGACACACATGTGAGGGGTGGGTGCAGAGGACTCCCAGCAGTGGACAGACATGTGACAGGTGGCTGCAGAGGACTCCCAGCAGTGCCCTGCAATATGAGGTGTGGGTGCATATCACTCCCAGCAGTGGACAGACATGTGAGGGGTGGGTGCAGAGGACTCCCAGCAGTGGCCTGCAATATGAGGGGTGGGTGCATATCACTCCCAGCAGTGGACAGACATGTGAGTGGTGGGTGCAGAGGACTCCCAGCAGTGGACAGACATATGAGGGGTGGGTGCAGAGGACTCCCAGCAGTGGACAGACATGTGAGGGGTGGGTGCATCTCACTCCCAGCAGTGGACTGACATGTGAGGGGTGGGTGCAGAGGACTCCCAGCAGTGGACAGACATGTGAGGGGTGGGTGCAGATGACTCCCAGCAGTGGACAGACATGTGAGGGGTTGCTGCAGAGGACTCCCAGCAGTGGACAGACATGTGAGGGGTGGGTGCAGAGGACTCCCAGCAGTGGCCTGCAATATGAGTGGTGGGTGCATATCACTCCCAGCAGTGAACAGACATGTGAGGGGTGGGTGCAGAGGACTCCCAGCAGTGGACAGACATGTGAAGGGTGGCTGCAGAGGACTCCCAGCAGTGGACAGACATGTGAGGGGTGGGTGCAGAGGACTCCTAGCAGTGGCCTGCAATATGAGTGGTGGGTGGATATCACTCCCAGCAGTGGGCAGACATGTGAGGGGTGGGTGCCGAGGACTCCCAGCAGTGGACAGACATGTGAGGGGTGGGTGCAGAGGACTCCCAGCAGTGGACAGACATGTGAGGGGTAGGTGCAGAGGACTCCCAGCAGTGGACAGACATGTGAGGGGTGGGTGCAGAGGACTCCCAGCAGTGGCCTGCAATATGAGTGGTGGGTGCATATCACTCCCAGCAGTGGACAGACATGTGAGGGGTGGGTGCAGAGGACTCCCAGCAGTGGACAGACATGTGAGGGGTGGGTGCAGATGACTCCCAGCAGTGGACAGACATGTGAGGGGTTGCTGCAGAGGACTCCCAGCAGTGGACAGACATGTGAGGGGTGGGTGCAGAGGACTCCCAGCAGTGGCCTGCAATATGAGTGGTGGGTGCATATCACTCCCAGCAGTGGACAGACATGTGAGGGGTGGGTGCTGAGGACTCCCAGCAGTGGACAGACATGTGAGGGGTGGGTGCAGAGAACTCCCAGCAGTGGACAGACATGTGAGGGGTGGGTGCAGAGGACTCCCAGCAGTGGAAAGACATGTGAGGGGTGGGTGCAGAGGACTCCCAGCAGTGGCCAGCAATATGAGTGGTGGGTGCATATCACTCCCAGCAGTGAACAGACATGTGAGGGGTGGGTGCAGAGGACTCCCAGCAGTGGATAGACACGTGAAGGGTGGCTGCAGAGGACTCCCAGCAGTGGACAGACATGTGAGGGGTGGGTGCAGAGGACTCCCAGCAGTGGCCTGCAATATGAGTGGTGGGTGCATGTCACTCCCAGCAGTGGACAGACATGTGAGGGGTGGGTGCAGAGGACTCCCAGCAGTCGACAGACATGTGAGGGGTGGGTGCAGAGGACTCCCAGCAGTGGACAGACATGTGAGGGGTGGGTGCAGATGACTCCCAGCAGTGGACAGACATGTGAGGGGTGGCTGCAGAGGACTCCCAGCAGTGCCATGCGATATGAGGTGTGGGTGCATTTCACTACCAGCAGTGGACAGACATGCGAGGGGTGGGTGCAGAGGACTCCCAGCAGTGGACAGACATGTGAGGGGTGGGTGCAGAGGACTCCAAGCAGTGGCCTGCAATATGAGTGGTGGGTGCAATTCACTCCCAGCAGTGGACACACATGTGAGGGGTGGGTGCAGAGGACTCCCAGCAGTGGACAGACATGTGAGGGGTGGCTGCAGCGAACTCCCAGCAGTGGCCTGCAATATGAGTGGTGGGTGCATATCACTCCCAGCAGTGGACAGACATGTGAGAGATGGGTGCAGAGGACTTCCAGCAGTGGTCAGACATGTGAGGGTTGGGTGCAGAGGACTCCCAGCAGTGGACAGACATGTGAGGGGTGGCTGCAGAGGACTCCCAGCAGTGCCCTGCAATATGAGGTGTGGGTGCATTTCACTACCAGCAGTGGACAGACATGCGAGGGGTGAGTGCAGAGGACTCCCAGCAGTGGACAGACCTGTGAGGGGTGGGTGCAGAGGACTCCCAGCAGTGGCTTGCAATATGAGTGGTGGGTGCATATCACTCCCAGCAGTGGACAGACATGTGAGGGGTGGGTGCTGAGGACTCCCAGCAGTGGACAGACATGTGAGGGGTGGGTGCAGAGGACTCCCAGCAGTGGACAGACATGTGAGGGGTGGGTGCAGAGGACTCCCAGCAGTCGCTTGCAATATGAGTGGTGGGTGCATATCACTCCCAGCAGTGGACAGACATTTGAGCGGTGGGTGCTGAGGACTCCCAGCAGTGGACAGACATGTGAGGGATGGGTGCAGAGGACTCCCAGCAGTGGACAGACATGTGAGCGGTGGGTGCAGAGGAGTCCCAGCAGTGGACAGACATGTGAGGGGTGGGTGCAGAGGACTCCAAGCAGTGGCCTGCAATATGAGTGGTGGGTGCATATCACTCCCAGCAGTGGACACACATGTGAGGGGTGGGTGCAGAGGACTCCCAGCAGTGGACAGACATGTGACAGGTGGCTGCAGAGGACTCCCAGCAGTGCCCTGCAATATGAGGTGTGGGTGCATATCACTACCAGCAGTGGACAGACATGTGAGGAGTGGGTGCAGAGGACTCCCAGCAGTGGACAGACATGTGAGGGGTGGGTGCAGAGGACTCCCAGCAGTGGCCTGCAATATGAGGGGTGGGTGCATATCACTCCCAGCAGTGGACAGACATGTGAGTGGTGGGTGCAGAGGACTCCCAGCAGTGGACAGACATATGAGGGGTGGGTGCAGAGGACTCCCAGCAGTGGACAGACATGTGAGGGGTGGGTGCATCTCACTCCCAGCAGTGGACTGACATGTGAGGGGTGGGTGCAGAGGACTCCCAGCAGTGGACAGACATGTGAGGGGTGGGTGCAGATGACTCCCAGCAGTTCGACAGACATGTGAGGGGTTGCTGCAGAGGACTCCCAGCAGTGGACAGACATGTGAGGGGTGGGTGCAGAGGACTCCCAGCAGTGGCCTGCAATATGAGTGGTGGGTGCATATCACTCCCAGCAGTGAACAGACATGTGAGGGGTGGGTGCAGAGGACTCCCAGCAGTGGACAGACATGTGAAGGGTGGCTGCAGAGGACTCCCAGCAGTGGACAGACATGTGAGGGGTGGGTGCAGAGGACTCCTAGCAGTGGCCTGCAATATGAGTGGTGGGTGGATATCACTCCCAGCAGTGGGCAGACATGTGAGGGGTGGGTGCCGAGGACTCCCAGCAGTGGACAGACATGTGAGGGGTGGGTGCAGAGGACTCCCAGCAGTGGACAGACATGTGAGGGGTGGGTGCAGAGGACTCCCAGCAGTGGACAGACATGTGAGGGGTGGGTGCAGAGGACTCCCAGCAGTGGCCTGCAATATGAGTGGTGGGTGCATATCACTCCCAGCAGTGGACAGACATGTGAGGGGTGGGTGCAGAGGACTCCCAGCAGTGGACAGACATGTGAGGGGTGGGTGCAGATGACTCCCAGCAGTGGACAGACATGTGAGGGGTGGCTGCAGAGGACTCCCAGCAGTGCCCTGAAATATGAGGTGTGGGTGCATTTCACTACCAGCAGTGGACAGACATTTGAGGGGTGGGTGCAGAGGACTCCCAGCAGTGGACAGACATGTGAGGGGTGGGTGCAGAGGACTCCCAGCAGTGGACAGACATGTGAGGGGTGGGTGCAGAGGACTCCCAGCAGTGGCCTGCAATATGAGTGGTGGGTGCATATCACTCCCAGCAGTGGACAGACATGTGAGGGGTGGGTGCCGAGGACTCCCAGCAGTGGACAGACATGTGAGTGGTGGGTGCAGAGGACTCCCAGCAGTGGACAGACGTGTGAGGGGTGGGTGCAGATGACTCACAGCAGTGGACAGACATGTGAGGGGTGGGTGCAGAGGACTCTCAGCAGTGGGCAGACATGTGAGGGGTGGGTGCAGAGGACTCCCACTAGTCGCTTGCAATATGAGTGGTGGGTGCATATCACTCCCAGCAGTGGACAGACATGTGAGCGGTGGGTGCAGAGGACTCTCAGCAGTGGACAGACATGTGAGGGGTGGGTGCAGAGGACTCCCACTAGTCGCTTGCAATATGAGTGGTGGGTGCATATCACTCCCAGCAGTGGACAGACATGTGAGCGGTGGGTGCTGAGGACTCCCAGCAGTGGCTTGCAATATGAGTGGTGGGTGCAGAGGACTCCCAGCAGTGGACAGACATGTGAGGGGTTGGTGCAGAGGAGTCCCAGCAGTGGACAGACATGTGAGGGGTGGGTGCAGAGGACTCCAAGCAGTGGCCTGCAATATGAGTGGTGGGTGCATATCACTCCCAGCAGTGGACACACATGTGAGGGGTGGGTGCAGAGGACTCACAGCAGTGGACAGACATGTGAGGGGTGGCTGCAGAGGACTCCCAGCAGTGGCCTGCAATATGAGTGGTGGGTGCATATCACTCCCAGCAGTGGACAGACATGTGAGGGATGGGTGCAGAGGACTCCCAGCAGTGGACAGACATGTGAGGGGTGGGTGCAGAGGACTCTCATCAGTGGACAGACATGTGAGGGGTGGCTGCAGAGGACTCCCAGCAGTGCCCTGCAATATGAGGTGTGGGTGCATTTCACTACCAGCAGTGGACAGACATGCGAGGGGTGGGTGCTGAGGACTCCCAGCAGTGGACAGACATGTGAGGGGTGGGTGCAGAGGACTCCCAGCAGTGGACAGACATGTGAGGGGTGGGTGCAGAAGAGTCCCAGCAGTGGACAGACATGTGAGGGGTGGGTGCAGAGGACTCCAAGCAGTGGCCTGCAATATGAGTGGTGGGTGCATATCACTCCCAGCAGTGGACACACATGTGAGGGGTGGGTGCAGAGGACTCCCAGCAGTGGACAGACATGTGACAGGTGGCTGCAGAGGACTCCCAGCAGTGCCCTGCAATATGAGGTGTGGGTGCATATCACTACCAGCAGTGGACAGACATGTGAGGGGTGGGTGCAGAGGACTCCCAGCAGTGGACAGACATGTGAGGGGTGGGTGCAGATGACTTCCAGCAGTGGCCTGCAATATGAGTGGTGGGTGCATATCACTCCCAGCAGTGGACAGACATGTGAGGGGTGGGTGCAGAGGCCTCCCAGCAGTGGACAGACATGTGAGGGGTGGGTGCAGAGGACTCCCAGCAGTGGACAGACATGTGAGGGGTGGCTGCAGAGGACTCCCAGCAGTGGACAGACATGTGAAGGGTGGATGCAGAGGACTCCCAGCAGTGGACAGACATGTGAGGGGTGGGTGCAGAGGACTCCCAGCAGTGGCCTGCAATATGAGTGGTGGGTGCATATCACTCCCAGCAGTGGACAGACATGTGAGGGGTGGGTGCAGAGGACTCCCAGCAGTGGACAGACATGTGAGGGGTAGCTGCAGAGGACTCCCAGCAGTGGACAGACATGTGAGGGGTGTCTGCAGAGGACTCCCAGCAGTGGACAGACATGTGAGGGGTGGCTGCAGAGGACTCCCAGCAGTGGACAGACATGTGATGGGTGGGTGCAGAGGACTCCCAGCAGTGGACAGACATGTGAGGGGTGGCTGCAGAGGACTCCCAGCAGTGGACAAACATGTGAAGGGTGGATGCAGAGGACTCCCAGCAGTGGACAGACATGTGAGGGGTGGGTGCAGAGGACTCCCAGCAGTGGCCTGCAATATGAGTGGTGGGTGCATATCACTCCCAGCAGTGGACAGACATGTGAGGGGTGGGTGCAGAGGACTCCCAGCAGTGGACAGACATGTGAGGGGTAGCTGCAGAGGACTCCCAGCAGTGGACAGACATGTGAGGGGTGGCTGCAGAGGACTCCCAGCAGTGGACAGACATGTGAGGGGTGGCTGTAGAGGACTCCCAGCAGTGGACAGACATGTGATGGGTGGGTGCAGAGGACTCCCATCAGTGGACAGACATGTGAGGGGTGGGTGCAGAAGACTCCCAGCAGCGGACAAACATGTGAGGGGTGGCTGCAGGGGACTCCCAACAGTGGACAGACATGTGAGGGTGGGTGCAGAGGACTCCCAGCAGTGGACAGACATGTGAGGGGTGGGTGCAGAGGACACCCAGCAGTGGACAGACATGTGAGGGGTGGCTGCAGAGGACTCCCAGCAGTGGCCTGCAATATGAGTGGTGGGTGCATATCACTCCCAGCAGTGGACAGACATGTGGGACGTGGGTGCAGAGGACTCCCAGCAGTGGACAGACATGAGAGGGGTGGGTACAGAGGACTCCCAGCAGTGGACAGACATGTGAGGGGTGGGTGCAGAAGACTCCCAGCAGCGGACAGACATGTGAGGGGTGGGTGCAGATGACTCACAGCAGTGGACAGACATGTGAGGGGTGGGTGCAGAGGACTCTCAGCAGTGGGCAGACATGTGAGGGGTGGGTGCAGAGGACTCCCACTAGTCGCTTGCAATATGAGTGGTGGGTGCATATCACTCCCAGCAGTGGACAGACATGTGAGCGGTGGGTGCAGAGGACTCTCAGCAGTGGACAGACATGTGAGGGGTGGGTGCAGAGGACTCCCACTAGTCGCTTGCAATATGAGTGGTGGGTGCATATCACTCCCAGCAGTGGACAGACATGTGAGCGGTGGGTGCTGAGGACTCCCAGCAGTGGCTTGCAATATGAGTGGTGGGTGCAGAGGACTCCCAGCAGTGGACAGACATGTGAGGGGTTGGTGCAGAGGAGTCCCAGCAGTGGACAGACATGTGAGGGGTGGGTGCAGAGGACTCCAAGCAGTGGCCTGCAATATGAGTGGTGGGTGCATATCACTCCCAGCAGTGGACACACATGTGAGGGGTGGGTGCAGAGGACTCCCAGCAGTGGACAGACATGTGAGGGGTGGCTGCAGAGGACTCCCAGCAGTGGCCTGCAATATGAGTGGTGGGTGCATATCACTCCCAGCAGTGGACAGACATGTGAGGGATGGGTGCAGAGGACTCCCAGCAGTGGACAGACATGTGAGGGGTGGGTGCAGAGGACTCTCATCAGTGGACAGACATGTGAGGGGTGGCTGCAGAGGACTCCCAGCAGTGCCCTGCAATATGAGGTGTGGGTGCATTTCACTACCAGCAGTGGACAGACATGCGAGGGGTGGGTGCTGAGGACTCCCAGCAGTGGACAGACATGTGAGGGGTGGGTGCAGAGGACTCCCAGCAGTGGACAGACATGTGAGGGGTGGGTGCAGAAGAGTCCCAGCAGTGGACAGACATGTGAGGGGTGGGTGCAGAGGACTCCCACTAGTCGCTTGCAATATGAGTGGTGGGTGCATATCACTCCCAGCAGTGGACAGACATGTGAGCGGTGGGTGCTGAGGACTCCCAGCAGTGGCTTGCAATATGAGTGGTGGGTGCAGAGGACTCCCAGCAGTGGACAGACATGTGAGGGGTTGGTGCAGAGGAGTCCCAGCAGTGGACAGACATGTGAGGGGTGGGTGCAGAGGACTCCAAGCAGTGGCCTGCAATATGAGTGGTGGGTGCATATCACTCCCAGCAGTGGACACACATGTGAGGGGTGGGTGCAGAGGACTCCCAGCAGTGGACAGACATGTGAGGGGTGGCTGCAGAGGACTCCCAGCAGTGGCCTGCAATATGAGTGGTGGGTACATATCACTCCCAGCAGTGGACAGACATGTGAGGGATGGGTGCAGAGGACTCCCAGCAGTGGACAGACATGTGAGGGGTGGGTTGCAGAGGACTCTCATCAGTGGACAGACATGTGAGGGGTGGCTGCAGAGGACTCCCAGCAGTGCCCTGCAATATGAGGTGTGGGTGCATTTCACTACCAGCAGTGGACAGACATGCGAGGGGTGGGTGCTGAGGACTCCCAGCAGTGGACAGACATGTGAGGGGTGGGTGCAGAGGACTCCCAGCAGTGGACAGACATGTGAGGGGTGGGTGCAGAAGAGTCCCAGCAGTGGACAGACATGTGAGGGGTGGGTGCAGAGGACTCCAAGCAGTGGCCTGCAATATGAGTGGTGGGTGCATATCACTCCCAGCAGTGGACACACATGTGAGGGGTGGGTGCAGAGGACTCCCAGCAGTGGACAGACATGTGACAGGTGGCTGCAGAGGACTCCCAGCAGTGCCCTGCAATATGAGGTGTGGGTGCATATCACTACCAGCAGTGGACAGACATGTGAGGGGTGGGTGCAGAGGACTCCCAGCAGTGGACAGACATGTGAGGGTTGGGTGCAGATGACTTCCAGCAGTGGCCTGCAATATGAGTGGTGGGTGCATATCACTCCCAGCAGTGGACAGACATGTGAGGGGTGGGTGCAGAGGCCTCCCAGCAGTGGACAGACATGTGAGGGGTGGGTGCAGAGGACTCCCAGCAGTGGACAGACATGTGAGGGGTGGCTGCAGAGGACTCCCAGCAGTGGACAGACATGTGAAGGGTGGATGCAGAGGACTCCCAGCAGTGGACAGACATGTGAGGGGTGGGTGCAGAGGACTCCCAGCAGTGGCCTGCAATATGAGTGGTGGGTGCATATCACTCCCAGCAGTGGACAGACATGTGAGGGGTGGGTGCAGAGGACTCCCAGCAGTGGACAGACATGTGAGGGGTAGCTGCAGAGGACTCCCAGCAGTGGACAGACATGTGAGGGGTGTCTGCAGAGGACTCCCAGCAGTGGACAGACATGTGAGGGGTGGCTGCAGAGGACTCCCAGCAGTGGACAGACATGTGATGGGTGGGTGCAGAGGACTCCCAGCAGTGGACAGACATGTGAGGGGTGGCTGCAGAGGACTCCCAGCAGTGGACAAACATGTGAAGGGTGGATGCAGAGGACTCCCAGCAGTGGACAGACATGTGAGGGGTGGGTGCAGAGGACTCCCAGCAGTGGCCTGCAATATGAGTGGTGGGTGCATATCACTCCCAGCAGTGGACAGACATGTGAGGGGTGGGTGCAGAGGACTCCCAGCAGTGGACAGACATGTGAGGGGTAGCTGCAGAGGACTCCCAGCAGTGGACAGACATGTGAGGGGTGGCTGCAGAGGACTCCCAGCAGTGGACAGACATGTGAGGGGTGGCTGTAGAGGACTCCCAGCAGTGGACAGACATGTGATGGGTGGGTGCAGAGGACTCCCATCAGTGGACAGACATGTGAGGGGTGGGTGCAGAAGACTCCCAGCAGCGGACAAACATGTGAGGGGTGGCTGCAGGGGACTCCCAACAGTGGACAGACATGTGAGGGTGGGTGCAGAGGACTCCCAGCAGTGGACAGACATGTGAGGGGTGGGTGCAGAGGACACCCAGCAGTGGACAGACATGTGAGGGGTGGCTGCAGAGGACTCCCAGCAGTGGCCTGCAATATGAGTGGTGGGTGCATATCACTCCCAGCAGTGGACAGACATGTGGGACGTGGGTGCAGAGGACTCCCAGCAGTGGACAGACATGTGAGGGGTGGGTACAGAGGACTCCCAGCAGTGGACAGACATGTGAGGGGTGGGTGCAGAAGACTCCCAGCAGCGGACAGACATGTGAGGGGTGGCTGCAGAGGACTCCCAGCAGTGGACAGACATGTGAGGGGTGGGTAAAGAGGACTCCCAGCAGTGGACAGACATGTGAGGGGTGGCTGCAGAGGACTCCCAGCAGTGGACAGACATGTGAAGGGTGGATGCAGAGGACTCCCAGCAGTGGACAGACATGTGAGGGGTGGGTGCAGAGTACTCCCAGCAGTGGCTTGCAATATGAGTGGTGGGTGCATATCACTCCCAGCAGTGGACAGACATGTGAGGGGTGGGTGCTGAGGACTCCCAGCAGTGGACAGACATTTGAGGGGTGGGTGCAGAGGACTCCCAGCAGTGGACAGACATGTGAGGGGTGGGTGCAGAGGACTCCCAGCAGTCGCTTGCAATATGAGTGGAGGGTGCATATCACTACCAGCAGTGGACAGACATTTGAGCGGTGGGTGCTGAGGACTCCCAGCAGTGGACAGACATGTGAGGGATGGGTGCAGAGGACTCCCAGCAGTGGACAGACATGTGAGCGGTGGGTGCAGAGGAGTCCCAGCAGTGGACAGACATGTGAGGGGTGGGTGCAGAGGACTCCAAGCAGTGGCTTGCAATATGAGTGGTGGGTGCATGTCACTCCCAGCAGTGGACACACATGTGAGGGGTGGGTGCAGAGGACTCCCAGCAGTGGACAGACATGTGACAGGTGGCTGCAGAGGACTCCCAGCAGTGCCCTGCAATATGAGGTGTGGGTGCATATCACTACCAGCAGTGGACAGACATGTGAGGGGTGGGTGCAGAGGACTCCCAGCAGTGGACAGACATGTGAGGGGTGGGTGCAGAGGACTCCCAGCAGTGGCCTGCAATATGAGGGGTGGGTGCATATCACTCCCAGCAGTGGACAGACATGTGAGTGGTGGGTGCAGAGGACTCCCAGCAGTGGACAGACATATGAGGGGTGGGTGCAGAGGACTCCCAGCAGTGGACTGACATGTGAGGGGTGGGTGCAGAGGACTCCCAGCAGTGGACAGACATGTGAGGGGTGGGTGCAGATGACTCCCAGCAGTGGACAGACATGTGAGGGGTTGCTGCAGAGGACTCCCAGCAGTGGACAGACATGTGAGGGGTGGGTGCAGAGGACTCCCAGCAGTGGCCTGCAATATGAGTGGTGGGTGCATATCACTCCCAGCAGTGAACAGACATGTGAGGGGTGGGTGCAGAGGACTCCCAGCAGTGGACAGACATGTGAAGGGTGGCTGCAGAGGACTCCCAGCAGTGGACAGACATGTGAGGGGTGGGTGCAGAGGACTCCTAGCAGTGGCCTGCAATATGAGTGGTGGGTGGATATCACTCCCAGCAGTGGGCAGACATGTGAGGGGTGGGTGCCGAGGACTCCCAGCAGTGGACAGACATGTGAGGGGTGGGTGCAGAGGACTCCCAGCAGTGGACAGACATGTGAGGGGTAGGTGCAGAGGACTCCCAGCAGTGGACAGACATGTGAGGGGTGGGTGCAGAGGACTCCCAGCAGTGGCCTGCAATATGAGTGGTGGGTGCATATCACTCCCAGCAGTGGACAGACATGTGAGGGGTGGGTGCAGAGGACTCCCAGCAGTGGACAGACATGTGAGGGGTGGGTGCAGATGACTCCCAGCAGTGGACAGACATGTGAGGGGTTGCTGCAGAGGACTCCCAGCAGTGGACAGACATGTGAGGGGTGGGTGCAGAGGACTCCCAGCAGTGGCCTGCAATATGAGTGGTGGGTGCATATCACTCCCAGCAGTGGACAGACATGTGAGGGGTGGGTGCTGAGGACTCCCAGCAGTGGACAGACATGTGAGGGGTGGGTGCAGAGAACTCCCAGCAGTGGACAGACATGTGAGGGGTGGGTGCAGAGGACTCCCAGCAGTGGAAAGACATGTGAGGGGTGGGTGCAGAGGACTCCCAGCAGTGGCCAGCAATATGAGTGGTGGGTGCATATCACTCCCAGCAGTGAACAGACATGTGAGGGGTGGGTGCAGAGGACTCCCAGCAGTGGATAGACACGTGAAGGGTGGCTGCAGAGGACTCCCAGCAGTGGACAGACATGTGAGGGGTGGGTGCAGAGGACTCCCAGCAGTGGCCTGCAATATGAGTGGTGGGTGCATGTCACTCCCAGCAGTGGACAGACATGTGAGGGGTGGGTGCAGAGGACTCCCAGCAGTCGACAGACATGTGAGGGGTGGGTGCAGAGGACTCCCAGCAGTGGACAGACATGTGAGGGGTGGGTGCAGATGACTCCCAGCAGTGGACAGACATGTGAGGGGTGGCTGCAGAGGACTCCCAGCAGTGCCATGCGATATGAGGTGTGGGTGCATTTCACTACCAGCAGTGGACAGACATGCGAGGGGTGGGTGCAGAGGACTCCCAGCAGTGGACAGACATGTGAGGGGTGGGTGCAGAGGACTCCAAGCAGTGGCCTGCAATATGAGTGGTGGGTGCAATTCACTCCCAGCAGTGGACACACATGTGAGGGGTGGGTGCAGAGGACTCCCAGCAGTGGACAGACATGTGAGGGGTGGCTGCAGCGAACTCCCAGCAGTCGCCTGCAATATGAGTGGTGGGTGCATATCACTCCCAGCAGTGGACAGACATGTGAGAGATGGGTGCAGAGGACTTCCAG
This sequence comes from Triturus cristatus, assembly GCF_964204655.1. Lineage (NCBI taxonomy): Eukaryota > Metazoa > Chordata > Amphibia > Caudata > Salamandridae > Triturus > Triturus cristatus. Next base: position 421,048,491 of record NC_140579.1, read on the forward strand.
CAGTGGTCAGACATGTGAGGGTTGGGTGCAGAGGACTCCCAGCAGTGGACAGACATGTGAGGGGTGGCTGCAGAGGACTCCCAGCAGTGCCCTGCAATATGAGGTGTGGGTGCATTTCACTACCAGCAGTGGACAGACATGCGAGGGGTGAGTGCAGAGGACTCCCAGCAGTGGACAGACCTGTGAGGGGTGGGTGCAGAGGACTCCCAGCAGTGGCTTGCAATATGAGTGGTGGGTGCATATCACTCCCAGCAGTGGACAGACATGTGAGGGGTGGGTGCTGAGGACTCCCAGCAGTGGACAGACATGTGAGGGGTGGGTGCAGAGGACTCCCAGCAGTGGACAGACATGTGAGGGGTGGGTGCAGAGGACTCCCAGCAGTCGCTTGCAATATGAGTGGTGGGTGCATATCACTCCCAGCAGTGGACAGACATTTGAGCGGTGGGTGCTGAGGACTCCCAGCAGTGGACAGACATGTGAGGGATGGGTGCAGAGGACTCCCAGCAGTGGACAGACATGTGAGCGGTGGGTGCAGAGGAGTCCCAGCAGTGGACAGACATGTGAGGGGTGGGTGCAGAGGACTCCAAGCAGTGGCCTGCAATATGAGTGGTGGGTGCATATCACTCCCAGCAGTGGACACACATGTGAGGGGTGGGTGCAGAGGACTCCCAGCAGTGGACAGACATGTGACAGGTGGCTGCAGAGGACTCCCAGCAGTGCCCTGCAATATGAGGTGTGGGTGCATATCACTACCAGCAGTGGACAGACATGTGAGGAGTGGGTGCAGAGGACTCCCAGCAGTGGACAGACATGTGAGGGGTGGGTGCAGAGGACTCCCAGCAGTGGCCTGCAATATGAGGGGTGGGTGCATATCACTCCCAGCAGTGGACAGACATGTGAGTGGTGGGTGCAGAGGACTCCCAGCAGTGGACAGACATATGAGGGGTGGGTGCAGAGGACTCCCAGCAGTGGACAGACATGTGAGGGGTGGGTGCATCTCACTCCCAGCAGTGGACTGACATGTGAGGGGTGGGTGCAGAGGACTCCCAGCAGTGGACAGACATGTGAGGGGTGGGTGCAGATGACTCCCAGCAGTTCGACAGACATGTGAGGGGTTGCTGCAGAGGACTCCCAGCAGTGGACAGACATGTGAGGGGTGGGTGCAGAGGACTCCCAGCAGTGGCCTGCAATATGAGTGGTGGGTGCATATCACTCCCAGCAGTGAACAGACATGTGAGGGGTGGGTGCAGAGGACTCCCAGCAGTGGACAGACATGTGAAGGGTGGCTGCAGAGGACTCCCAGCAGTGGACAGACATGTGAGGGGTGGGTGCAGAGGACTCCTAGCAGTGGCCTGCAATATGAGTGGTGGGTGGATATCACTCCCAGCAGTGGGCAGACATGTGAGGGGTGGGTGCCGAGGACTCCCAGCAGTGGACAGACATGTGAGGGGTGGGTGCAGAGGACTCCCAGCAGTGGACAGACATGTGAGGGGTGGGTGCAGAGGACTCCCAGCAGTGGACAGACATGTGAGGGGTGGGTGCAGAGGACTCCCAGCAGTGGCCTGCAATATGAGTGGTGGGTGCATATCACTCCCAGCAGTGGACAGACATGTGAGGGGTGGGTGCAGAGGACTCCCAGCAGTGGACAGACATGTGAGGGGTGGGTGCAGATGACTCCCAGCAGTGGACAGACATGTGAGGGGTGGCTGCAGAGGACTCCCAGCAGTGCCCTGAAATATGAGGTGTGGGTGCATTTCACTACCAGCAGTGGACAGACATTTGAGGGGTGGGTGCAGAGGACTCCCAGCAGTGGACAGACATGTGAGGGGTGGGTGCAGAGGACTCCCAGCAGTGGACAGACATGTGAGGGGTGGGTGCAGAGGACTCCCAGCAGTGGCCTGCAATATGAGTGGTGGGTGCATATCACTCCCAGCAGTGGACAGACATGTGAGGGGTGGGTGCCGAGGACTCCCAGCAGTGGACAGACATGTGAGTGGTGGGTGCAGAGGACTCCCAGCAGTGGACAGACGTGTGAGGGGTGGGTGCAGATGACTCACAGCAGTGGACAGACATGTGAGGGGTGGGTGCAGAGGACTCTCAGCAGTGGGCAGACATGTGAGGGGTGGGTGCAGAGGACTCCCACTAGTCGCTTGCAATATGAGTGGTGGGTGCATATCACTCCCAGCAGTGGACAGACATGTGAGCGGTGGGTGCAGAGGACTCTCAGCAGTGGACAGACATGTGAGGGGTGGGTGCAGAGGACTCCCACTAGTCGCTTGCAATATGAGTGGTGGGTGCATATCACTCCCAGCAGTGGACAGACATGTGAGCGGTGGGTGCTGAGGACTCCCAGCAGTGGCTTGCAATATGAGTGGTGGGTGCAGAGGACTCCCAGCAGTGGACAGACATGTGAGGGGTTGGTGCAGAGGAGTCCCAGCAGTGGACAGACATGTGAGGGGTGGGTGCAGAGGACTCCAAGCAGTGGCCTGCAATATGAGTGGTGGGTGCATATCACTCCCAGCAGTGGACACACATGTGAGGGGTGGGTGCAGAGGACTCCCAGCAGTGGACAGACATGTGAGGGGTGGCTGCAGAGGACTCCCAGCAATGGCCTGCAATATGAGTGGTGGGTGCATATCACTCCCAGCAGTGGACAGACATGTGAGGGATGGGTGCAGAGGACTCCCAGCAGTGGACAGACATGTGAGGGGTGGGTGCAGAGGACTCTCATCAGTGGACAGACATGTGAGGGGTGGCTGCAGAGGACTCCCAGCAGTGCCCTGCAATATGAGGTGTGGGTGCATTTCACTACCAGCAGTGGACAGACATGCGAGGGGTGGGTGCTGAGGACTCCCAGCAGTGGACAGACATGTGAGGGGTGGGTGCAGAGGACTCCCAGCAGTGGACAGACATGTGAGGGGTGGGTGCAGAAGAGTCCCAGCAGTGGACAGACATGTGAGGGGTGGGTGCAGAGGACTCCAAGCAGTGGCCTGCAATATGAGTGGTGGGTGCATATCACTCCCAGCAGTGGACACACATGTGAGGGGTGGGTGCAGAGGACTCCCAGCAGTGGACAGACATGTGACAGGTGGCTGCAGAGGACTCCCAGCAGTGCCCTGCAATATGAGGTGTGGGTGCATATCACTACCAGCAGTGGACAGACATGTGAGGGGTGGGTGCAGAGGACTCCCAGCAGTGGACAGACATGTGAGGGGTGGGTGCAGATGACTTCCAGCAGTGGCCTGCAATATGAGTGGTGGGTGCATATCACTCCCAGCAGTGGACAGACATGTGAGGGGTGGGTGCAGAGGCCTCCCAGCAGTGGACAGACATGTGAGGGGTGGGTGCAGAGGACTCCCAGCAGTGGACAGACATGTGAGGGGTGGCTGCAGAGGACTCCCAGCAGTGGACAGACATGTGAAGGGTGGATGCAGAGGACTCCCAGCAGTGGACAGACATGTGAGGGGTGGGTGCAGAGGACTCCCAGCAGTGGCCTGCAATATGAGGGGTGGGTGCATATCACTCCCAGCAGTGGACAGACATGTGAGGGGTGGGTGCAGAGGACTCCCAGCAGTGGACAGACATGTGAGGGGTAGCTGCAGAGGACTCCCAGCAGTGGACAGACATGTGAGGGGTGTCTGCAGAGGACTCCCAGCAGTGGACAGACATGTGAGGGGTGGCTGCAGAGGACTCCCAGCAGTGGACAGACATGTGATGGGTGGGTGCAGAGGACTCCCAGCAGTGGACAGACATGTGAGGGGTGGCTGCAGAGGACTCCCAGCAGTGGACAAACATGTGAAGGGTGGATGCAGAGGACTCCCAGCAGTGGACAGACATGTGAGGGGTGGGTGCAGAGGACTCCCAGCAGTGGCCTGCAATATGAGTGGTGGGTGCATATCACTCCCAGCAGTGGACAGACATGTGAGGGGTGGGTGCAGAGGACTCCCAGCAGTGGACAGACATGTGAGGGGTAGCTGCAGAGGACTCCCAGCAGTGGACAGACATGTGAGGGGTGGCTGCAGAGGACTCCCAGCAGTGGACAGACATGTGAGGGGTGGCTGTAGAGGACTCCCAGCAGTGGACAGACATGTGATGGGTGGGTGCAGAGGACTCCCATCAGTGGACAGACATGTGAGGGGTGGGTGCAGAAGACTCCCAGCAGCGGACAAACATGTGAGGGGTGGCTGCAGGGGACTCCCAACAGTGGACAGACATGTGAGGGTGGGTGCAGAGGACTCCCAGCAGTGGACAGACATGTGAGGGGTGGGTGCAGAGGACACCCAGCAGTGGACAGACATGTGAGGGGTGGCTGCAGAGGACTCCCAGCAGTGGCCTGCAATATGAGTGGTGGGTGCATATCACTCCCAGCAGTGGACAGACATGTGGGACGTGGGTGCAGAGGACTCCCAGCAGTGGACAGACATGAGAGGGGTGGGTACAGAGGACTCCCAGCAGTGGACAGACATGTGAGGGGTGGGTGCAGAAGACTCCCAGCAGCGGACAGACATGTGAGGGGTGGGTGCAGATGACTCACAGCAGTGGACAGACATGTGAGGGGTGGGTGCAGAGGACTCTCAGCAGTGGGCAGACATGTGAGGGGTGGGTGCAGAGGACTCCCACTAGTCGCTTGCAATATGAGTGGTGGGTGCATATCACTCCCAGCAGTGGACAGACATGTGAGCGGTGGGTGCAGAGGACTCTCAGCAGTGGACAGACATGTGAGGGGTGGGTGCAGAGGACTCCCACTAGTCGCTTGCAATATGAGTGGTGGGTGCATATCACTCCCAGCAGTGGACAGACATGTGAGCGGTGGGTGCTGAGGACTCCCAGCAGTGGCTTGCAATATGAGTGGTGGGTGCAGAGGACTCCCAGCAGTGGACAGACATGTGAGGGGTTGGTGCAGAGGAGTCCCAGCAGTGGACAGACATGTGAGGGGTGGGTGCAGAGGACTCCAAGCAGTGGCCTGCAATATGAGTGGTGGGTGCATATCACTCCCAGCAGTGGACACACATGTGAGGGGTGGGTGCAGAGGACTCCCAGCAGTGGACAGACATGTGAGGGGTGGCTGCAGAGGACTCCCAGCAGTGGCCTGCAATTTGAGTGGTGGGTGCATATCACTCCCAGCAGTGGACAGACATGTGAGGGATGGGTGCAGAGGACTCCCAGCAGTGGACAGACATGTGAGGGGTGGGTGCAGAGGACTCTCATCAGTGGACAGACATGTGAGGGGTGGCTGCAGAGGACTCCCAGCAGTGCCCTGCAATATGAGGTGTGGGTGCATTTCACTACCAGCAGTGGACAGACATGCGAGGGGTGGGTGCTGAGGACTCCCAGCAGTGGACAGACATGTGAGGGGTGGGTGCAGAGGACTCCCAGCAGTGGACAGACATGTGAGGGGTGGGTGCAGAAGAGTCCCAGCAGTGGACAGACATGTGAGGGGTGGGTGCAGAGGACTCCCACTAGTCGCTTGCAATATGAGTGGTGGGTGCATATCACTCCCAGCAGTGGACAGACATGTGAGCGGTGGGTGCTGAGGACTCCCAGCAGTGGCTTGCAATATGAGTGGTGGGTGCAGAGGACTCCCAGCAGTGGACAGACATGTGAGGGGTTGGTGCAGAGGAGTCCCAGCAGTGGACAGACATGTGAGGGGTGGGTGCAGAGGACTCCAAGCAGTGGCCTGCAATATGAGTGGTGGGTGCATATCACTCCCAGCAGTGGACACACATGTGAGGGGTGGGTGCAGAGGACTCCCAGCAGTGGACAGACATGTGAGGGGTGGCTGCAGAGGACTCCCAGCAGTGGCCTGCAATATGAGTGGTGGGTCCATATCACTCCCAGCAGTGGACAGACATGTGAGGGATGGGTGCAGAGGACTCCCAGCAGTGGACAGACATGTGAGGGGTGGGTGCAGAGGACTCTCATCAGTGGACAGACATGTGAGGGGTGGCTGCAGAGGACTCCCAGCAGTGCCCTGCAATATGAGGTGTGGGTGCATTTCACTACCAGCAGTGGACAGACATGCGAGGGGTGGGTGCTGAGGACTCCCAGCAGTGGACAGACATGTGAGGGGTGGGTGCAGAGGACTCCCAGCAGTGGACAGACATGTGAGGGGTGGGTGCAGAAGAGTCCCAGCAGTGGACAGACATGTGAGGGGTGGGTGCAGAGGACTCCAAGCAGTGGCCTGCAATATGAGTGGTGGGTGCATATCACTCCCAGCAGTGGACACACATGTGAGGGGTGGGTGCAGAGGACTCCCAGCAGTGGACAGACATGTGACAGGTGGCTGCAGAGGACTCCCAGCAGTGCCCTGCAATATGAGGTGTGGGTGCATATCACTACCAGCAGTGGACAGACATGTGAGGGGTGGGTGCAGAGGACTCCCAGCAGTGGACAGACATGTGAGGGGTGGGTGCAGATGACTTCCAGCAGTGGCCTGCAATATGAGTGGTGGGTGCATATCACTCCCAGCAGTGGACAGACATGTGAGGGGTGGGTGCAGAGGCCTCCCAGCAGTGGACAGACATGTGAGGGGTGGGTGCAGAGGACTCCCAGCAGTGGACAGACATGTGAGGGGTGGCTGCAGAGGACTCCCAGCAGTGGACAGACATGTGAAGGGTGGATGCAGAGGACTCCCATCAGTGGACAGACATGTGAGGGGTGGGTGCAGAGGACTCCCAGCAGTGGCCTGCAATATGAGTGGTGGGTGCATATCACTCCCAGCAGTGGACAGACATGTGAGGGGTGGGTGCAGAGGACTCCCAGCAGTGGACAGACATGTGAGGGGTAGCTGCAGAGGACTCCCAGCAGTGGACAGACATGTGAGGGGTGTCTGCAGAGGACTCCCAGCAGTGGACAGACATGTGAGGGGTGGCTGCAGAGGACTCCCAGCAGTGGACAGACATGTGATGGGTGGGTGCAGAGGACTCCCAGCAGTGGACAGACATGTGAGGGGTGGCTGCAGAGGACTCCCAGCAGTGGACAAACATGTGAAGGGTGGATGCAGAGGACTCCCAGCAGTGGACAGACATGTGAGGGGTGGGTGCAGAGGACTCCCAGCAGTGGCCTGCAATATGAGTGGTGGGTGCATATCACTCCCAGCAGTGGACAGACATGTGAGGGGTGGGTGCAGAGGACTCCCAGCAGTGGACAGACATGTGAGGGGTAGCTGCAGAGGACTCCCAGCAGTGGACAGACATGTGAGGGGTGGCTGCAGAGGACTCCCAGCAGTGGACAGACATGTGAGGGGTGGCTGTAGAGGACTCCCAGCAGTGGACAGACATGTGATGGGTGGGTGCAGAGGACTCCCATCAGTGGACAGACATGTGAGGGGTGGGTGCAGAAGACTCCCAGCAGCGGACAAACATGTGAGGGGTGGCTGCAGGGGACTCCCAACAGTGGACAGACATGTGAGGGTGGGTGCAGAGGACTCCCAGCAGTGGACAGACATGTGAGGGGTGGGTGCAGAGGACACCCAGCAGTGGACAGACATGTGAGGGGTGGCTGCAGAGGACTCCCAGCAGTGGCCTGCAATATGAGTGGTGGGTGCATATCACTCCCAGCAGTGGACAGACATGTGGGACGTGGGTGCAGAGGACTCCCAGCAGTGGACAGACATGTGAGGGGTGGGTACAGAGGACTCCCAGCAGTGGACAGACATGTGAGGGGTGGGTGCAGAAGACTCCCAGCAGCGGACAGACATGTGAGGGGTGGCTGCAGAGGACTCCCAGCAGTGGACAGACATGTGAGGGGTGGGTAAAGAGGACTCCCAGCAGTGGACAGACATGTGAGGGGTGGCTGCAGAGGACTCCCAGCAGTGGCCTGCAATATGAGTGGTGGGTGCATATCACTCCCAGCAGTGGACACACATGTGAGGGGTGGGTGCAGAGGACGCCGAGCAGTGGACAGACATGTGAGGGGTGGCTGCAGAGGACTCCCAGCAGTGCCCTGCAATATGAGGTGTGGGTGTATATCACTACCAGCAGTGGACAGACATGTGAGGGGTGGGTGCAGAGGACTCCCAGCAGTGGACAGACATGTGAGGGGTGGGTGCAGAGGACTCCCAGCAGTGGCCTGCAATATGAGGGGTGGGTGCATATCACTCCCAGCAGTGGACAGACATGTGAGTGGTGGGTGCAGAGGACTCCCAGCAGTGGACAGACATATGAGGGGTGGGTGCATGGGGACTCCCAGCAGGGGACAGACATGTGAGGGGTTGGTGCATATCACTCCCAGCAGTGGACTGACATGTGAGGGGTGGGTGCAGATGACTCCCAGCAGTGGACAGACATGTGAGGGGTTGCTGCAGAGGACTCCCAGCAGTGGACAGACATGTGACGGGTGGGTGCAGAGGACTCCCAGCAGTGGCCTGCAATATGAGTGGTGGGTGCATATCACTCCCAGCAGTGGACAGACATGTGAGGGGTGGGTGCTGAGGACTCCCAGCAGTGGAAAGACATGTGAGGGGTGGGTGCAGAGAACTCCCAGCAGTGGACAGACATGTGAGGGGTGGGTGCAGAGGACTCCCAGCAGTGGAAAGACATGTGAGGGGTGGGTGCAGAGGACTCCCAGCAGTGGCCTGCAATATGAGTGGTGGGTGCATATCACTCCCAGCAGTGAACAGACATGTGAGGGGTGGGTGCAGAGGACTCCCAGCAGTGGATAGACACGTGAAGGGTGGCTGCAGAGGACTCCCAGCAGTGGACAGACATGTGAGGGGTGGGTGCAGAGGACTCCTAGCAGTGGCCTGCAATATGAGTGGTGGGTGGATATCACTCCCAGCAGTGGGCAGACATGTGAGGGGTGGGTGCCGAGGACTCCCAGCAGTGGACAGACATGTGAGGGGTGGGTGCAGAGGACTCCCAGCAGTGGACAGACATGTGAGGGGTGGGTGCAGAGGACTCCCAGCAGTGGACAGACATGTGAGGGGTGGGTGCAGAGGACTCCCAGCAGTGGCCTGCAATATGAGTGGTGGGTGCATATCACTCCCAGCAGTGGACAGACATGTGAGGGGTGGGTGCAGAGGACTCCCAGCAGTGGACAGACATGTGAGGGGTGGGTGCAGATGACTCCCAGCAGTGGACAGACATGTGAGGGGTGGGTGCAGAGGACACCCAGCAGTGGACAGACATGTGAGGGGTGGCTGCAGAGGACTCCCAGCAGTGGCCTGCAATATGAGTGGTGGGTGCATATCACTCCCAGCAGTGGACAGACATGTGGGACGTGGGTGCAGAGGACTCCCAGCAGTGGACAGACATGTGAGGGGTGGGTACAGAGGACTCCCAGCAGTGGACAGACATGTGAGGGGTGGGTGCAGAAGACTCCCAGCAGCGGACAGACATGTGAGGGGTGGCTGCAGAGGACTCCCAGCAGTGGACAGACATGTGAGGGGTGGGTAAAGAGGACTCCCAGCAGTGGACAGACATGTGAGGGGTGGCTGCAGAGGACTCCCAGCAGTGGCCTGCAATATGAGTGGTGGGTGCATATCACTCCCAGCAGTGGACACACATGTGAGGGGTGGGTGCAGAGGACGCCGAGCAGTGGACAGACATGTGAGGGGTGGCTGCAGAGGACTCCCAGCAGTGCCCTGCATTATGAGGTGTGGGTGTATATCACTACCAGCAGTGGACAGACATGTGAGGGGTGGGTGCAGAGGACTCCCAGCAGTGGACAGACATGTGAGGGGTGGGTGCAGAGGACTCCCAGCAGTGGCCTGCAATATGAGGGGTGGGTGCATATCACTCCCAGCAGTGGACAGACATGTGAGTGGTGGGTGCAGAGGACTCCCAGCAGTGGACAGACATATGAGGGGTGGGTGCATGGGGACTCCCAGCAGTGGACAGACATGTGAGGGGTTGGTGCATATCACTCCCAGCAGTGGACTGACATGTGAGGGGTGGGTGCAGATGACTCCCAGCAGTGGACAGACATGTGAGGGGTTGCTGCAGAGGACTCCCAGCAGTGGACAGACATGTGACGGGTGGGAGCAGAGGACTCCCAGCAGTGGCCTGCAATATGAGTGGTGGGTGCATATCACTCCCAGCAGTGGACAGACATGTGAGGGGTGGGTGCTGAGGACTCCCAGCAGTGGAAAGACATGTGAGGGGTGGGTGCAGAGAACTCCCAGCAGTGGACAGACATGTGAGGGGTGGGTGCAGAGGACTCCCAGCAGTGGAAAGACATGTGAGGGGTGGGTGCAGAGGACTCCCAGCAGTGGCCTGCAATATGAGTGGTGGGTGCATATCACTCCCAGCAGTGAACAGACATGTGAGGGGTGGGTGCAGAGGACTCCCAGCAGTGGATAGACACGTGAAGGGTGGCTGCAGAGGACTCCCAGCAGTGGACAGACATGTGAGGGGTGGGTGCAGAGGACTCCTAGCAGTGGCCTGCAATATGAGTGGTGGGTGGATATCACTCCCAGCAGTGGGCAGACATGTGAGGGGTGGGTGCCGAGGACTCCCAGCAGTGGACAGACATGTGAGGGGTGGGTGCAGAGGACTCCCAGCAGTGGACAGACATGTGAGGGGTGGGTGCAGAGGACTCCCAGCAGTGGACAGACATGTGAGGGGTGGGTGCAGAGGACTCCCAGCAGTGGCCTGCAATATGAGTGGTGGGTGCATATCACTCCCAGCAGTGGACAGACATGTGAGGGGTGGGTGCAGAGGACTCCCAGCAGTGGACAGACATGTGAGGGGTGGGTGCAGATGACTCCCAGCAGTGGACAGACATGTGAGGGGTTGCTGCAGAGGACTCCCAGCAGTGGACAGACATGTGAGGGGTGGGTGCAGAGGACTCCCAGCAGTGGCCTGCAATATGAGTGGTGGGTGCATATCACTCCCAGCAGTGGACAGACATGTGAGGGGTGGGTGCTGAGGACTCCCAGCAGTGGACAGACATGTGAGGGGTGGGTGCAGAGAACTCCCAGCAGTGGACAGACATGTGAGGGGTGGGTGCAGAGGACTCCCAGCAGTGGAAAGACATGTGAGGGGTGGGTGCAGAGGACTCCCAGCAGTGGCCTGCAATATGAGTGGTGGGTGCATATCACTCCCAGCAGTGAACAGACATGTGAGGGGTGGGTGCAGAGGACTCCCAGCAGTGGATAGACACGTGAAGGGTGGCTGCAGAGGACTCCCAGCAGTGGACAGACATGTGAGAAGTGGGTGCAGAGGACTCCCAGCAGTGGCCTGCAATATGAGTGGTGGGTGCATGTCACTCCCAGCAGTGGACAGACATGTGAGGGGTGGGTGCAGAGGACTCCCAGCAGTGGACAGACATGTGAGGGGTGGGTGCAGAGGACTCCCAGCAGTGGACAGACATGTGAGAGGTGGGTGCAGATGACTCCCAGCAGTGGACAGACATGTGAGGGGTGGCTGCAGAGGACTCCCAGCAGTGCCATGCAATATGAGGTGTGGGTGCATTTCACTACCAGCAGTGGACAGACATGCGAGGGGTGGGTGCAGAGGACTCCCAGCAGTGGACAGACATGTGAGGGGTGGCTGCAGAGGACTCCCAGCAGTGCCCTGCAATATGAGGTGTGGCTGCATTTCACTACCAGCAGTGGACAGACATGTGAGGGGTGGGTGCAGAGGACTCCCAGCAGTGGACAGACATGTGAGGGGTGGGTGCAGAGGAGTCCCAGCAGTGGACAGACATGTGAGGGGTGGGTGCAGAGGACTCCAAGCAGTGGCCTGCAATATGAGTGGTGGGTGCAATTCCCTCCCAGCAGTGGACACACATGTGAGGGGTGGGTGCAGAGGACTCCCAGCAGTGGACAGACATGTGAGGGGTGGCTGCAGCGGACTCCCAGCAGTGGCCTGCAATATGAGTGGTGGGTGCATATCACTCCCAGCAGTGGACAGACATGTGAGGGATGGGTGCAGAGGACTTCCAGCAGTGGTCAGACATGTGAGGGGTGGGTGCAGAGGACTCCCAGCAGTGGACAGACATGTGAGGGGTGGCTGCAGAGGACTCCCAGCAGTGCCCTGCAATATGAGGTGTGGGTGCATTTCACTACCAGCAGTGGACAGACATGCGAGGGGTGAGTGCAGAGGACTCCCAGCAGTGGACAGACCTGTGAGGGGTGGGTGCAGAGGACTCCCAGCAGTGGACAGACATGTGAGGGGTGGGTGCAGAGGACTCCCAGCAGTGGACAGACATGTGAGGGGTGGGTGCAGATGACTCCCAGCAGTGGACAGACATGTGAGGGGTGGCTGCAGAGGACTCCCAGCAGTGCCATGCAATATGAGGTGTGGGTGCATTTCACTACCAGCAGTGGACAGACATGCGAGGGGTGGGTGCAGAGGACTCCCAGCAGTGGACAGACATGTGAGGGGTGGCTGCAGAGGACTCCCAGCAGTGCCCTGCAATATGAGGTGTGGCTGCATTTCACTACCAGCAGTGGACAGACATGTGAGGGGTGGGTGCAGAGGACTCCCAGCAGTGGACAGACATGTGAGGGGTGGGTGCAGAGGAGTCCCAGCAGTGGACAGACATGTGAGGGGTGGGTGCAGAGGACTCCAAGCAGTGGCCTGCAATATGAGTGGTGGGTGCAATTCACTCCCAGCAGTGGACACACATGTGAGGGGTGGGTGCAGAGGACTTCCAGCAGTGGACAGACATGTGAGGGGTGGCTGCAGCGGACTCCCAGCAGTGGCCTGCAATATGAGTGGTGGGTGCATATCACTCCCAGCAGTGGACAGACATGTGAGGGATGGGTGCAGAGGACTTCCAGCAGTGGTCAGACATGTGAGGGGTGGGTGCAGAGGACTCCCAGCAGTGGACAGACATGTGAGGGGTGGCTGCAGAGGACTCCCAGCAGTGCCCTGCAATATGAGGTGTGGGTGCATTTCACTACCAGCAGTGGACAGACATGCGAGGGGTGAGTGCAGAGGATTCCCAGCAGTGGACAGACCTGTGAGGGGTGGGTGCAGAGGACTCCCAGCAGTGGCTTGCAATATGAGTGGTGGGTGCATATCACTCCCAGCAGTGGACAGACATGTGAGGGGTGGGTGCTGAGGACTCCCAGCAGTGGACAGACATGTGAGGGGTGGGTGCAGAGGACTCCCAGCAGTGGACAGACATGTGAGGGGTGGGTGCAGAGGACTCCCAGCAGTCGCTTGCAATATGAGTGGAGGGTGCATATCACTCCCAGCAGTGGACAGACATTTGAGCGGTGGGTACTGAGGACTCCCAGCAGTGGACAGACATGTGAGGGATGGGTGCAGAGGACTCCCAGCAGTGGACAGACATGTGAGCGGTGGGTGCAGAGGAGTCCCAGCAGTGGACAGACATGTGAGGGGTGGGTGCAGAGGACTCCAAGCAGTGGCCTGCAATATGAGTGGTGGGTGCATGTCACTCCCAGCAGTGGACACACATGTGAGGGGTGGGTGCAGAGGACTCCCAGCAGTGGACAGACATGTGACAGGTGGCTGCAGAGGACTCCCAGCAGTGCCCTGCAATATGAGGTGTGGGTGCATATCACTACCAGCAGTGGACAGACATGTGAGGGGTGGGTGCAGAGGACTCCCAGCAGTGGACAGACATGTGAGGGGTGGGTGCAGAGGACTCCCAGCAGTGGCCTGCAATATGAGGGGTGGGTGCATATCACTCCCAGCAGTGGACAGACATGTGAGTGGTGGGTGCAGAGGACTCCCAGCAGTGGACAGACATATGAGGGGTGGGTGCAGAGGACTCCCAGCAGTGGACAGACATGTGAGGGGTGGGTGCATCTCACTCCCAGCAGTGGACTGACATGTGAGGGGTGGGTGCAGAGGACTCCCAGCAGTGGACAGACATGTGAGGGGTGGGTGCAGATGACTCCCAGCAGTGGACAGACATGTGAGGGGTTGCTGCAGAGGACTCCCAGCAGTGGACAGACATGTGAGGGGTGGGTGCAGAGGACTCCCAGCAGTGGCCTGCAATATGAGTGGTGGGTGCATATCACTCCCAGCAGTGAACAGACATGAGAGGGGTGGGTGCAGAGGACTCCCAGCAGTGGACAGACATGTGAAGGGTGGCTGCAGAGGACTCCCAGCAGTGGACAGACATGTGAGGGGTGGCTGCAGAGGACTCCCAGCAGTGGCCTGCAATATGAGTGGTGGGTGCATATCACTCCCAGCAGTGGACAGACATGTGGGACGTGGGTGCAGAGGACTCCCAGCAGTGGACAGACATGTGAGGGGTGGGTACAGAGGACTCCCAGCAGTGGACAGACATGTGAGGGGTGGGTGCAGAAGACTCCCAGCAGCGGACAGACATGTGAGGGGTGGCTGCAGAGGACTCCCAGCAGTGGACAGACATGTGAGGGGTGGGTAAAGAGGACTCCCAGCAGTGGACAGACATGTGAGGGGTGGCTGCAGAGGACTCCCAGCAGTGGCCTGCAATATGAGTGGTGGGTGCATATCACTCCCAGCAGTGGACACACATGTGAGGGGTGGGTGCAGAGGACGCCGAGCAGTGGACAGACATGTGAGGGGTGGCTGCAGAGGACTCCCAGCAGTGCCCTGCAATATGAGGTGTGGGTGTATATCACTACCAGCAGTGGACAGACATGTGAGGGGTGCACCCACGTGCACCCACGTGCAGAGGACTCCTAGCAGTGGCCTGCAATATGAGTGGTGGGTGGATATCACTCCCAGCAGTGGGCAGACATGTGAGGGGTGGGTGCCGAGGACTCCCAGCAGTGGACAGACATGTGAGGGGTGGGTGCAGAGGACTCCCAGCAGTGGACAGACATGTGAGGGGTGGGTGCAGAGGACTCCCAGCAGTGGACAGACATGTGAGGGGTGGGTGCAGAGGACTCCCAGCAGTGGCCTGCAATATGAGTGGTGGGTGCATATCACTCCCAGCAGTGGACAGACATGTGAGGGGTGGGTGCAGAGGACTCCCAGCAGTGGACAGACATGTGAGGGGTGGGTGCAGATGACTCCCAGCAGTGGACAGACATGTGAGGGGTTGCTGCAGAGGACTCCCAGCAGTGGACAGACATGTGAGGGGTGGGTGCAGAGGACTCCCAGCAGTGGCCTGCAATATGAGTGGTGGGTGCATATCACTCCCAGCAGTGGACAGACATGTGAGGGGTGGGTGCTGAGGACTCCCAACAGTGGACAGACATGTGAGGGGTGGGTGCAGAGAACTCCCAGCAGTGGACAGACATGTGAGGGGTGGGTGCAGAGGACTCCCAGCAGTGGAAAGACATGTGAGGGGTGGGTGCAGAGGACTCCCAGCAGTGGCCTGCAATATGAGTGGTGGGTGCATATCACTCCCAGCAGTGAACAGACATGTGAGGGGTGGGTGCAGAGGACTCCCAGCAGTGGATAGACACGTGAAGGGTGGCTGCAGAGGACTTCCAGCAGTGGACAGACATGTGAGGGGTGGGTGCAGAGGACTCCCAGCAGTGGCCTGCAATATGAGTGGTGGGTGCATGTCACTCCCAGCAGTGGACAGAAATGTGAGGGGTGGGTGCAGAGGACTCCCAGCAGTCGACAGACATGTGAGGGGTGGGTGCAGAGGACTCCCAGCAGTGGACAGACATGTGAGGGGTGGGTGCAGATGACTCCCAGCAGTGGACAGACATGTGAGGGGTGGCTGCAGAGGACTCCCAGCAGTGCCATGCGATATGAGGTGTGGGTGCATTTCACTACCAGCAGTGGACAGACATGCGAGGGGTGGGTGCAGAGGACTCCCAGCAGTGGACAGACATGTGAGGGGTGGCTGCAGAGGACTCCCAGCAGTGCCCTGCAATATGAGGTGTGGCTGCATTTCACTACCAGCAGTGGACAGACATGTGAGGGGTGGGTGCAGAGGACTCCCAGCAGTGGACAGACATGTGAGGGGTGGGTGCAGAGGAGTCCCAGCAGTGGACAGACATGTGAGGGGTGGGTGCAGAGGACTCCAAGCAGTGGCCTGCAATATGAGTGGTGGGTGCAATTCACTCCCAGCAGTGGACACACATGTGAGGGGTGGGTGCAGAGGACTCCCAGCAGTGGACAGACATGTGAGGGGTGGCTGCAGCGGACTCCCAGCAGTGGCCTGCAATATGAGTGGTGGGTGCATATCACTCCCAGCAGTGGACAGACATGTGAGGGATGGGTGCAGAGGACTTCCAGCAGTGGTCAGACATGTGAGGGGTGGGTGCAGAGGACTCCCAGCAGTGGACAGACATGTGAGGGGTGGCTGCAGAGGACTCCCAGCAGTGCCCTGCAATATGAGGTGTGGGTGCATTTCACTACCAGCAGTGGACAGACATGCGAGGGGTGAGTGCAGAGGACTCCCAGCAGTGGACAGACCTGTGAGGGGTGGGTGCAGAGGACTCCCAGCAGTGGCTTGCAATATGAGTGGTGGGTGCATATCACTCCCAGCAGTGGACAGACATGTGAGGGGTGGGTGCTGAGGACTCCCAGCAGTGGACAGACATGTGAGGGGTGGGTGCAGAGGACTCCCAGCAGTGGACAGACATGTGAGGGGTGGGTGCAGAGGACTCCCAGCAGTCGCTTGCAATATGAGTGGTGGGTGCATATCACTCCCAGCAGTGGACAGACATTTGAGCGGTGGGTGCTGAGGACTCCCAGCAGTGGACAGACATGTGAGGGATGGGTGCAGAGGACTCCCAGCAGTGGACAGACATGTGAGCGGTGGGTGCAGAGGAGTCCCAGCAGTGGACAGACATGTGAGGGGTGGGTGCAGAGGACTCCAAGCAGTGGCCTGCAATATGAGTGGTGGGTGCATATCACTCCCAGCAGTGGACACACATGTGAGGGGTGGGTGCAGAGGACTCCCAGCAGTGGACAGACATGTGACAGGTGGCTGCAGAGGACTCCCAGCAGTGCCCTGCAATATGAGGTGTGGGTGCATATCACTACCAGCAGTGGACAGACATGTGAGGAGTGGGTGCAGAGGACTCCCAGCAGTGGACAGACATGTGAGGGGTGGGTGCAGAGGACTCCCAGCAGTGGCCTGCAATATGAGGGGTGGGTGCATATCACTCCCAGCAGTGGACAGACATGTGAGTGGTGGGTGCAGAGGACTCCCAGCAGTGGACAGACATATGAGGGGTGGGTGCAGAGGACTCCCAGCAGTGGACAGACATGTGAGGGGTGGGTGCATCTCACTCCCAGCAGTGGACTGACATGTGAGGGGTGGGTGCAGAGGACTCCCAGCAGTGGACAGACATGTGAGGGGTGGGTGCAGATGACTCCCAGCAGTGGACAGACATGTGAGGGGTTGCTGCAGAGGACTCCCAGCAGTGGACAGACATGTGAGGGGTGGGTGCAGAGGACTCCCAGCAGTGGCCTGCAATATGAGTGGTGGGTGCATATCACTCCCAGCAGTGAACAGACATGTGAGGGGTGGGTGCAGAGGACTCCCAGCAGTGGACAGACATGTGAAGGGTGGCTGCAGAGGACTCCCAGCAGTGGACAGACATGTGAGGGGTGGGTGCAGAGGACTCCCAGCAGTGGCCTGCAATATGAGTGGTGGGTGCATATCACTCCCAGCAGTGAACAGACATGTGAGGGGTGGGTGCCGAGGACTCCCAGCAGTGGACAGACATGTGAGGGGTGGGTGCAGAGGACTCCCAGCAGTGGACAGACATGTGAGGGGTGGGTGCAGAGGACTCCCAGCAGTGGACAGACATGTGAGGGGTGGGTGCAGAGGACTCCCAGCAGTGGCCTGCAATATGAGTGGTGGGTGCATATCACTCCCAGCAGTGGACAGACATGTGAGGGGTGGGTGCAGAGGACTCCCAGCAGTGGACAGACATGTGAGGGGTGGGTGCAGATGACTCCCAGCAGTGGACAGACATGTGAGGGGTGGCTGCAGAGGACTCCCAGCAGTGCCCTGAAATATGAGGTGTGGGTGCATTTCACTACCAGCAGTGGACAGACATTTGAGGGGTGGGTGCAGAGGACTCCCAGCAGTGGACAGACATGTGAGGGGTGGGTGCAGAGGACTTCCAGCAGTGGACAGACATGTGAGGGGTGGGTGCAGAGGACTCCCAGCAGTGGCCTGCAATATGAGTGGTGGGTGCATATCACTCCCAGCAGTGGACAGACATGTGAGGGGTGGGTGCCGAGGACTCCCAGCAGTGGACAGACATGTGAGTGGTGGGTGCAGAGGACTCCCAGCAGTGGACAGACATGTGAGGGGTGGGTGCAGATGACTCACAGCAGTGGACAGACATGTGAGGGGTGGGTGCAGAGGACTCTCAGCAGTGGACAGACATGTGAGGGGTGGGTGCAGAGGACTCCCACTAGTCGCTTGCAATATGAGTGGTGGGTGCATATCACTCCCAGCAGTGGACAGACATGTGAGCGGTGGGTGCTGAGGACTCCCAGCAGTGGCTTGCAATATGAGTGGTGGGTGCAGAGGACTCCCAGCAGTGGACAGACATGTGAGGGGTGGGTGCAGAGGAGTCCCAGCAGTGGACAGACATGTGAGGGGTGGGTGCAGAGGACTCCAAGCAGTGGCCTGCAATATGAGTGGTGGGTGCATATCACTCCCAGCAGTGGACACACATGTGAGGGGTGGGTGCAGAGGACTCCCAGCAGTGGACAGACATGTGAGGGGTGGCTGCAGAGGACTCCCAGCAGTGGCCTGCAATATGAGTGGTGGGTGCATATCACTCCCAGCAGTGGACAGACATGTGAGGGATGGGTGCAGAGGACTCCCAGCAGTGGACAGACATGTGAGGGGTGGGTGCAGAGGACTCCCATCAGTGGACAGACATGTGAAGGGTGGCTGCAGAGGACTCCCAGCAGTGCCCTGCAATATGAGGTGTGGGTGCATTTCACTACCAGCAGTGGACAGACATGCGAGGGGTGGGTGCTGAGGACTCCCAGCAGTGGACAGACATGTGAGGGGTGGGTGCAGAGGACTCCTAGCAGTGGACAGACATGTGAGGGGTGGGTGCAGAAGAGTCCCAGCAGTGGACAGACATGTGAGGGGTGGGTGCAGAGGACTCCAAGCAGTGGCCTGCAATATGAGTGGTGGGTGCATATCACTCCCAGCAGTGGACACACATGTGAGGGGTGGGTGCAGAGGACTCCCAGCAGTGGACAGACATGTGACAGGTGGCTGCAGAGGACTCCCAGCAGTGCCCTGCAAAATGAGGTGTGGGTGCATATCACTACCAGCAGTGGACAGACATGTGAGGGGTGGGTGCAGAGGACTCCCAGCAGTGGACAGACATGTGAGGGGTGGGTGCAGATGACTTCCAGCAGTGGCCTGCAATATGAGTGGTGGGTGCATATCACTCCCAGCAGTGGACAGACATGTGAGGGGTGGGTGCAGAGGCCTCCCAGCAGTGGACAGACATGTGAGGGGTGGGTGCAGAGGACTCCCAGCAGTGGACAGACATGTGAGGGGTGGCTGCAGAGGACTCCCAGCAGTGGACAGACATGTGAAGGGTGGATGCAGAGGACTCCCAGCAGTGGACAGACATGTGAGGGGTGGGTGCAGAGGACTCCCAGCAGTGGCCTGCAATATGAGTGGTGGGTGCATATTACTCCCAGCAGTGGACAGACATGTGAGGGGTGGGTGCAGAGGACTCCCAGCAGTGGACAGACATGTGAGGGGTAGCTGCAGAGGACTCCCAGCAGTGGACAGACATGTGAGGGGTGTCTGCAGAGGACTCCCAGCAGTGGACAGACATGTGAGGGGTGGCTGCAGAGGACTCCCAGCAGTGGACAGACATGTGATGGGTGGGTGCAGAGGACTCCCAGCAGTGGACAGACATGTGAGGGGTGGCTGCAGAGGACTCCCAGCAGTGGACAAACATGTGAAGGGTGGATGCAGAGGACTCCCAGCAGTGGACAGACATGTGAGGGGTGGGTGCAGAGGACTCCCAGCAGTGGCCTGCAATATGAGTGGTGGGTGCATATCACTCCCAGCAGTGGACAGACATGTGAGGGGTGGGTGCAGAGGACTCCCAGCAGTGGACAGACATGTGAGGGGTAGCTGCAGAGGACTCCCAGCAGTGGACAGACATGTGAGGGGTGGCTGCAGAGGACTCCCAGCAGTGGACAGACATGTGAGGGGTGGCTGTAGAGGACTCCCAGCAGTGGACAGACATGTGATGGGTGGGTGCAGAGGACTCCCATCAGTGGACAGACATGTGAGGGGTGGGTGCAGAAGACTCCCAGCAGCGGACAAACATGTGAGGGGTGGCTGCAGAGGACTCCCAACAGTGGACAGACATGTGAGGGTGGGTGCAGAGGACTCCCAGCAGTGGACAGACATGTGAGGGGTGGGTGCAGAGGACATCCAGCAGTGGACAGACATGTGAGGGGTGGCTGCAGAGGACTCCCAGCAGTGGCCTGCAATATGAGTGGTGGGTGCATATCACTCCCAGCAGTGGACAGACATGTGGGACGTGGGTGCAGAGGACTCCCAGCAGTGGACAGACATGTGAGGGGTGGGTACAGAGGACTCCCAGCAGTGGACAGACATGTGAGGGGTGGGTGCAGAAGACTCCCAGCAGCGGACAGACATGTGAGGGGTGGCTGCAGAGGACTCCCAGCAGTGGACAGACATGTGAGGGGTGGGTAAAGAGGACTCCCAGCAGTGGACAGACATGTGAGGGGTGGCTGCAGAGGACTCCCAGCAGTGGCCTGCAATATGAGTGGTGGGTGCATATCACTCCCAGCAGTGGACACACATGTGAGGGGTGGGTGCAGAGGACGCCGTGCATTGGACAGACATGTGAGGGGTGGCTGCAGAGGACTCCCAGCAGTGCCCTGCAATATGAGGTGTGGGTGTATATCACTACCAGCAGTGGACAGACATGTGAGGGGTGGGTGCAGAGGACTCCCAGCAGTGGACAGACATGTGAGGGGTGGGTGCAGAGGACTCCCAGCAGTGGCCTGCAATATGAGGGGTGGGTGCATATCACTCCCAGCAGTGGACAGACATGTGAGTGGTGGGTGCAGAGGACTCCCAGCAGTGGACAGACATATGAGGGGTGGGTGCATGGGGACTCCCAGCAGTGGACAGACATGTGAGGGGTTGGTGCATATCACTCCCAGCAGTGGACTGACATGTGAGGGGTGGGTGCAGATGACTCTCAGCAGTGGACAGACATGTGAGGGGTTGCTGCAGAGGACTCCCAGCAGTGGACAGACATGTGACGGGTGGGTGCAGAGGACTCCCAGCAGTGGCCTGCAATATGAGTGGTGGGTGCATATCACTCCCAGCAGTGGACAGACATGTGAGGGGTGGGTGCTGAGGACTCCCAGCAGTGGAAAGACATGTGAGGGGTGGGTGCAGAGAACTCCCAGCAGTGGACAGACATGTGAGGGGTGGGTGCAGAGGACTCCCAGCAGTGGAAAGACATGTGAGGGGTGGGTGCAGAGGACTCCCAGCAGTGGCCTGCAATATGAGTGGTGGGTGCATATCACTCCCAGCAGTGAACAGACATGTGAGGGGTGGGTGCAGAGGACTCCCAGCAGTGGATAGACACGTGAAGGGTGGCTGCAGAGGACTCCCAGCAGTGGACAGACATGTGAGGGGTGGGTGCAGAGGACTCCCAGCAGTGGCCTGCAATTTGAGTGGTGGGTGCATATCACTCCCAGCAGTGGACAGACATGTGAGGGGTGGGTGCTGAGGACTCCCAGCAGTGGATAGACATACATGTGAGGGGTGGGTGCAGAGGACTCCCAGCAGTGGACAGACATGTGAGTGGTGGGTGCATATCACTCCCAGCAGTGGACAGACATGTGAGGAGTGGGTGCCGAGGACTCCCAGCAGTGGACAGACATGTGAGGGGTGGGTAAAGAGGACTCCCAGCAGTGGACAGACATGTGAGGGGTGGCTGCAGAGGACTCCCAGCAGTGGCCTGCAATATGAGTGGTGGGTGCATATCACTCCCAGCAGTGGACACACATGTGAGGGGTGGGTGCAGAGGACGCCCAGCAGTGGACAGACATGTGAGGGGTGGCTGCAGAGGACTCCCAGCAGTGCCCTGCAATATGAGGTGTGGGTGTATATCACTACCAGCAGTGGACAGACATGTGAGGGGTGGGTGCAGAGGACTCCCAGCAGTGGACGGACATGTGAGGGGTGGGTACAGAGGACTCCCAGCAGTGGCCTGCAATATGAGGGGTGGGTGCATATCACTCCCAGCAGTGGACAGACATGTGAGTGGTGGGTGCAGAGGACTCCCAGCAGTGGACAGACATATGAGGGGTGGGTGCATGGGGACTCCCAGCAGTGGACAGACATGTGAGGGGTTGGTGCATATCACTCCCAGCAGTGGACTGACATGTGAGGGGTGGGTGCAGATGACTCCCAGCAGTGGACAGACATGTGAGGGGTTGCTGCAGAGGACTCCCAGCAGTGGACAGACATGTGAGGGGTGGGTGCAGAGGACTCCCAGCAGTGGCCTGCAATATGAGTGGTGGGTGCATATCACTCCCAGCAGTGGACAGACATGTGAGGGGTGGGTGCTGAGGACTCCCAGCAGTGGAAAGACATGTGAGGGGTGAGTGCAGAGAACTCCCAGCAGTGGACAGACATGTGAGGGGTGGGTGCAGAGGACTCCCAGCAGTAGAAAGACATGTGAGGGGTGGGTGCAGAGGACTCCCAGCAGTGGCCTGCAATATGAGTGGTGGGTGCATATCACTCCCAGCAGTGAACAGACATGTGAGGGGTGGGTGCAGAGGACTCCCAGCAGTGGATAGACACGTGAAGGGTGGCTGCAGAGGACTCCCAGCAGTGGACAGACATGTGAGGGGTGGGTGCAGAGGACTCCCAGCAGTGGCCTGCAATTTGAGTGGTGGGTGCATATCACTCCCAGCAGTGGACAGACATGTGAGGGGTGGGTGCTGAGGACTCCCAGCAGTGGACAGACATACATGTGAGGGGTGGGTGCAGAGGACTCCCAGCAGTGGACAGACATGTGAGTGGTGGGTGCATATCACTCCCAGCAGTGGACAGACATGTGAGGAGTGGGTGCCGAGGACTCCCAGCGGTGGACAGATATGTGAGGGGTGGGTGCAGAGGACTCCCAGCAGTGGCCTGCAATATGAGTGGTGGGTGCATATCACTCCCAGCAGTGGACAGACATGTGAGGGGTGGGTGCAGAGGACTCCCAGCAGTGGACAGACATGTGAGGGGTGGGTGCATATGACTCCCAGCAGTGGACAGACATGTGAGGGGTGGCTGCAGAGGACTCCCAGCAGTGCCCTGAAATATGAGGTGTGGGTGCATTTGACTACCAGCAGTGGACAGACATGTGAGGTGTGGGTGCAGAGGACTCCCAGTAGTGGACAGACATGTGAGGGGTGGGTGCAGAGGACTCCCAGCAGTGGACAGACATGTGAGGGGTGGGTGCAGAGGACTCCCTGCAGTGGACAGACATGTGAGGGGTGGGTGCAGAGGACTCCCAGCAGTGGACAGACATGTGAGGGGTGGCTGCAGAGGACTCCCAGCAGTGGCCTGCAATATGAGTGGCGGGTGCATATCACTCCCAGCAGTGGACAGACATGTGAGAGGTGGGTGCAGAGGACGCCCAGCAGTGGACAGACATGTAAGGGGTGGCTGCAGAGGACTCCCAGCAGTGGACAGACATGTGAGGGGTGGGTGCAGAGGACTCCCAGCAGTGGCCTGAAATATTAGGGGTGGGTGCATATCACTCCCAGCAGTGGACAGACATGTGAGTGGTGGGTGCAGAGTACTCCCAGCAGTGGACAGACATGTGAGGGGTGGGTGCAGAGGACTCCCAGCAGTGGCCTGCAATATGAGTGGTGGGTACATATCACTCCCAGCAGTGGACAGACATGTGAGGGGTGGCTGCAGAGGACTCCCAGCAGTGGACAGACATGTGAGGGGTGGCTGCAGAGGACTCCCAGCAGTGGACAGACATGTGATGGGTGGGTGCAGAGGACTCCCAGCAGTGGACAGACATGTGAGGGGTGGCTGCAGAGGACACCCAGCAGTGGGCAGACATGTGAGGTGTGGGTGCAGAGGACTCCCAGCAGTGGACAGACATGTGAGGGGTGGGTGCAGAAGACTCCCAGCAGCGGACAAACATGTGAGGGGTGGCTGCAGAGGACTCCCAACAGTGGACAGACATGTGAGGGGTGGGTGCAGTGGTCTCCCAGCAGTGGACAGACATGTGAGGGGTGGGTGCAGAGGACACCCAGCAGTGGACAGACATGTGAGGGGTGGCTGCAGAGGACTCCCAGCAGTGGCCTGCAATATGAGTGGTGGGTGCATATCACTCCCAGCAGTGGACAGACATGTGGGACGTGGGTGCAGAGGACTCCCAGCAGTGGACAGACATGTGAGGGGTGGGTGCAGAGGACTCCCAGCAGTGGACAGACATGTGAGGGGTGGCTGCAGAGGACAACCAGCAGTGGACAGACATGTGAGGGGTGGGTACAGAGGACTCCCAGCAGTAGACAGACATATGAGGGGTGGGTGCAGAAGACTCCCAGCAGCGGACAGACATGTGAGGGGTGGCTGCAGAGGACTCCCAGCAGTGGACAGACATGTGAGGGGTGGGTGCAGAGGACTCCCAGCAGTGGACAGACATGTGAGGGGTGGCTGCAGAGGACTCCCAGCAGTGCCCTGCAATATGAGTGGTGGGTGCATATCACTCCCTGCAGTGGACACACATGTGAGGGGTGGGTGCAGAGGACGCCCAGCAGTGGACAGACATGTGAGGGGTGGCTGCAGAGGACTCCCAGCAGTGCCCTGCAATATGGGGTGTGGGTGCATATCACTACCAGCAGTGGACAGACATGTGAGGGGTGGGTGCAGAGGACTCCCAGCAGTGGACAGACATGTGAGGGGTGGGTGCAGAGGACTCCCAGCAGTGGCCTGCAATATGAGGGGTGGGTGCATATCACTCCCAGCAGTGGCCAGACATGTGAGTGGTGGGTGCAGAGGACTCCCAGCAGTGGACAGACATATGAGGGGTGGGTGCAGGGGACTCCCAGCAGTGGACAGACATGTGAGGGGTTGGTGCATATCACTCCCAGCAGTGGACTGACATGTGAGGGGTGGGTGCAGATGACTCCCAGCAGTGGACAGACATGTGAGGGGTGGGTGCTGAGGACTCCCAGCAGTGGACAGACATGTGAGGGGTGGGTGCAGAGGACTCCCAGCAGTCGCTTGCAATATGAGTGGAGGGTGCATATCACTCCCAGCAGTGGACAGACATTTGAGCGGTGGGTGCTGAGGACTCCCAGCAGTGGACAGACATGTGAGGGATGGGTGCAGAGGACTCCCAGCAGTGGACAGACATGTGAGCGGTGGGTGCAGAGGAGTCCCAGCAGTGGACAGACATGTGAGGGGTGGGTGCAGAGGACTCCAAGCAGTGGCCTGCAATATGAGTGGTGGGTGCATGTCACTCCCAGCAGTGGACACACATGTGAGGGGTGGGTGCAGAGGACTCCCAGCAGTGGACAGACATGTGACAGGTGGCTGCAGAGGACTCCCAGCAGTGCCCTGCAATATGAGGTGTGGGTGCATATCACTACCAGCAGTGGACAGACATGTGAGGGGTGGGTGCAGAGGACTCCCAGCAGTGGACAGACATGTGAGGGGTGGGTGCAGAGGACTCCCAGCAGTGGCCTGCAATATGAGGGGTGGGTGCATATCACTCCCAGCAGTGGACAGACATGTGAGTGGTGGGTGCAGAGGACTCCCAGCAGTGGACAGACATATGAGGGGTGGGTGCAGAGGACTCCCAGCAGTGGACAGACATGTGAGGGGTGGGTGCATCTCACTCCCAGCAGTGGACTGACATGTGAGGGGTGGGTGCAGAGGACTCCCAGCAGTGGACAGACATGTGAGGGGTGGGTGCAGATGACTCCCAGCAGTGGACAGACATGTGAGGGGTTGCTGCAGAGGACTCCCAGCAGTGGACAGACATGTGAGGGGTGGGTGCAGAGGACTCCCAGCAGTGGCCTGCAATATGAGTGGTGGGTGCATATCACTCCCAGCAGTGAACAGACATGTGAGGGGTGGGTGCAGAGGACTCCCAGCAGTGGACAGACATATGAAGGGTGGCTGCAGAGGACTCCCAGCAGTGGACAGACATGTGAGGGGTGGGTGCAGAGGACTCCTAGCAGTGGCCTGCAATATGAGTGGTGGGTGGATATCACTCCCAGCAGTGGGCAGACATGTGAGGGGTGGGTGCCGAGGACTCCCAGCAGTGGACAGACATGTGAGGGGTGGGTGCAGAGGACTCCCAGCAGTGGACAGACATGTGAGGGGTGGGTGCAGAGGACTCCCAGCAGTGGACAGACATGTGAGGGGTGGGTGCAGAGGACTCCCAGCAGTGGCCTGCAATATGAGTGGTGGGTGCATATCACTCCCAGCAGTGGACAGACATGTGAGGGGTGGGTGCAGAGGACTCCCAGCAGTGGACAGACATGTGAGGGGTGGGTGCAGATGACTCCCAGCAGTGGACAGACATGTGAGGGGTTGCTGCAGAGGACTCCCAACAGTGGACAGACATGTGAGGGGTGGGTGCAGAGGACTCCCAGCAGTGGCCTGCAATATGAGTGGTGGGTGCATATCACTCCCAGCAGTGGACAGACATGTGAGGGGTGGGTGCTGAGGACTCCCAACAGTGGACAGACATGTGAGGGGTGGGTGCAGAGAACTCCCAGCAGTGGACAGACATGTGAGGGGTGGGTGCAGAGGACTCCCAGCAGTGGAAAGACATGTGAGGGGTGGGTGCAGAGGACTCCCAGCAGTGGCCTGCAATATGAGTGGTGGGTGCATATCACTCCCAGCAGTGAACAGACATGTGAGGGGTGGGTGCAGAGGACTCCCAGCAGTGGATAGACACGTGAAGGGTGGCTGCAGAGGACTCCCAGCAGTGGACAGACATGTGAGAAGTGGGTGCAGAGGACTCCCAGCAGTGGCCTGCAATATGAGTGGTGGGTGCATGTCACTCCCAGCAGTGGACAGACATGTGAGGGGTGGGTGCAGAGGACTCCCAGCAGTGGACAGACATGTGAGGGGTGGGTGCAGAGGACTCCCAGCAGTGGACAGACATGTGAGGGGTGGGTGCAGATGACTCCCAGCAGTGGACAGACATGTGAAGGGTGGCTGCAGAGGACTCCCAGCAGTGCCATGCAATATGAGGTGTGGGTGCATTTCACTACCAGCAGTGGACAGACATGCGAGGGGTGGGTGCAGAGGACTCCCAGCAGTGGACAGACATGTGAGGGGTGGCTGCAGAGGACTCCCAGCAGTGCCCTGCAATATGAGGTGTGGCTGCATTTCACTACCAGCAGTGGACAGACATGTGAGGGGTGGGTGCAGAGGACTCCGAGCAGTGGACAGACATGTGAGGGGTGGGTGCAGAGGAGTCCCAGCAGTGGACAGACATGTGAGGGGTGGGTGCAGAGGACTCCAAGCAGTGGCCTGCAATATGAGTGGTGGGTGCAATTCACTCCCAGCAGTGGACACACATGTGAGGGGTGGGTGCAGAGGACTCCCAGCAGTGGACAGACATGTGAGGGGTGGCTGCAGCGGACTCCCAGCAGTGGCCTGCAATATGAGTGGTGGGTGCATATCACTCCCAGCAGTGGACAGACATGTGAGGGATGGGTGCAGAGGACTTCCAGCAGTGGTCAGACATGTGAGGTGTGGGTGCAGAGGACTCCCAGCAGTGGACAGACATGTGAGGGGTGGGTGCAGAGGACTCCCAGCAGTGGATAGACACGTGAAGGGTGGCTGCAGAGGACTCCCAGCAGTGGACAGACATGTGAGGGGTGGGTGCAGAGGACTCCCAGCAGTGGCCTGCAATATGAGTGGTGGGTGCATGTCACTCCCAGCAGTGGACAGACATGTGAGGGGTGGGTGCAGAGGACTCCCAGCAGTCGACAGACATGTGAGGGGTGGGTGCAGAGGACTCCCAGCAGTGGACAGACATGTGAGGGGTGGGTGCAGATGACTCCCAGCAGTGGAAAGACATGTGAGGGGTGGCTGCAGAGGACTCCCAGCAGTGCCATGCGATATGAGGTGTGGGTGCATTTCACTACCAGCAGTGGACAGACATGCGAGGGGTGGGTGCAGAGGACTCCCAGCAGTGGACAGACATGTGAGGGGTGGCTGCAGAGGACTCCCAGCAGTGCCCTGCAATATTAGGTGTGGCTGCATTTCACTACCAGCAGTGGACAGACATGTGAGGGGTGGGTGCAGAGGACTCCCAGCAGTGGACAGACATGTGAGGGGTGGGTGCAGAGGAGTCCCAGCAGTGGACAGACATGTGAGGGGTGGGTGCAGAGGACTCCAAGCAGTGGCCTGCAATATGAGTGGTGGGTGCAATTCACTCCCAGCAGTGAACACACATGTGAGGTGTGGGTGCAGAGGACTCCCAGCAGTGGACAGACATGTGAGGGGTGGCTGCAGCGGACTCCCAGCAGTGGCCTGCAATATGAGTGGTGGGTGCATATCACTCCCAGCAGTGGACAGACATGTGAGGGATGGGTGCAGAGGACTTCCAGCAGTGGTCAGACATGTGAGTGGTGGGTGCAATTCACTCCCAGCAGTGGACACACATGTGAGGTGTGGGTGCAGAGGACTCCCAGCAGTGGACAGACATGTGAGGGGTGGCTGCAGCGGACTCCCAGCAGTGGCCTGCAATATGAGTGGTGGGTGCATATCACTCCCAGCAGTGGACAGACATGTGAGGGATGGGTGCAGAGGACTTCCAGCAGTGGTCAGACATGTGAGGGGTGGGTGCAGAGGACTCCCAGCAGTGGACAGACATGTGAGGGGTGGCTGCAGAGGACTCCCAGCAGTGCCCTGCAATATGAGGTGTGGGTGCATTTCACTACCAGCAGTGGACAGACATGTGAGGGGTGGGTGCAGAGGACTCCCAGCAGTCGCTTGCAATATGAGTGGTGGGTGCATATCACTCCCAGCAGTGGACAGACATTTGAGCGGTGGGTGCTGAGGACTCCCAGCAGTGGACAGACATGTGAGGGATGGGTGCAGAGGACTCCCAGCAGTGGACAGACATGTGAGCGGTGGGTGCAGAGGAGTCCCAGCAGTGGACAGACATGTGAGGGGTGGGTGCAGAGGACTCCAAGCAGTGGCCTGCAATATGAGTGGTGGGTGCATATCACTCCCAGCAGTGGACACACATGTGAGGGGTGGGTGCAGAGGACTCCCAGCAGTGGACAGACATGTGACAGGTGGCTGCAGAGGACTCCCAGCAGTGCCCTGCAATATGAGGTGTGGGTGCATATCACTACCAGCAGTGGACAGACATGTGAGGAGTGGGTGCAGAGGACTCCCAGCAGTGGACAGACATGTGAGGGGTGGGTGCAGAGGACTCCCAGCAGTGGCCTGCAATATGAGGGGTGGGTGCATATCACTCCCAGCAGTGGACAGACATGTGAGTGGTGGGTGCAGAGGACTCCCAGCAGTGGACAGACATATGAGGGGTTGGTGCAGAGGACTCCCAGCAGTGGACAGACATGTGAGGGGTGGGTGCATCTCACTCCCAGCAGTGGACTGACATATGAGGGGTGGGTGCAGAGGACTCCCAGCAGTGGACAGACATGTGAGGGGTGGGTGCAGATGACTCCCAGCAGTGGACAGACATGTGAGGGGTTGCTGCAGAGGACTCCCAGCAGTGGACAGACATGTGAGGGGTGGGTGCAGAGGACTCCCAGCAGTGGCCTGCAATATGAGTGGTGGGTGCATATCACTCCCAGCAGTGAACAGACATGTGAGGGGTGGGTGCAGAGGACTCCCAGCAGTGGACAGACATGTGAAGGGTGGCTGCAGAGGACTCCCAGCAGTGGACAGACATGTGAGGGGTGGGTGCAGAGGACTCCTAGCAGTGGCCTGCAATATGAGTGGTGGGTGGATATCACTCCCAGCAGTGGGCAGACATGTGAGGGGTGGGTGCCGAGGACTCCCAGCAGTGGACAGACATGTGAGGGGTGGGTGCAGAGGACTCCCAGCAGTGGACAGACATGTGAGGGGTGGGTGCAGAGGACTCCCAGCAGTGGACAGACATGTGAGGGGTGGGTGCAGAGGACTCCCAGCAGTGGCCTGCAATATGAGTGGTGGGTGCATATCACTCCCAGCAGTGGACAGACATGTGAGGGGTGGGTGCAGAGGACTCCCAGCAGTGGACAGACATGTGAGGGGTGGGTGCAGATGACTCCCAGCAGTGGACAGACATGTGAGGGGTGGCTGCAGAGGACTCCCAGCAGTGCCCTGAAATATGAGGTGTGGGTGCATTTCACTACCAGCAGTGGACAGACATTTGAGGGGTGGGTGCAGAGGACTCCCAGCAGTGGACAGACATGTGAGGGGTGGGTGCAGAGGACTTCCAGCAGTGGACAGACATGTGAGGGGTGGGTGCAGAGGACTCCCAGCACTGGCCTGCAATATGAGTGGTGGGTGCATATCACTCCCAGCAGTGGACAGACATGTGAGGGGTGGGTGCCGAGGACTCCCAGCAGTGGACAGACATGTGAGTGGTGGGTGCAGATGACTCCCAGCAGTGGACAGACATGTGAGGGGTGGCTGCAGAGGACTCCCAGCAGTGCCCTGAAATATGAGGTGTGGGTGCATTTCACTACCAGCAGTGGACAGACATGTGAGGGGTGGGTGCAGATGACTCACAGCAGTGGACAGACATGTGAGGGGTGGGTGCAGAGGACTCTCAGCAGTGGACAGACATGTGAGGGGTGGGTGCAGAGGACTCCCACTAGTCGCTTGCAATATGAGTGGTGGGTGCATATCACTCCCAGCAGTGGACAGACATGTGAGCGGTAGGTGCTGAGGACTCCCAGCAGTGGCTTGCAATATGAGTGGTGGGTGCAGAGGACTCCCAGCAGTGGACAGACATGTGAGGGGTGGGTGCAGAGGAGTCCCAGCAGTGGACAGACATGTGAGGGGTGGGTGCAGAGGACTCCAAGCAGTGGCCTGCAATATGAGTGGTGGGTGCATATCACTCCCAGCAGTGGACACACATGTGAGGGGTGGGTGCAGAGGACTCCCAGCAGTGGACAGACATGTGAGGGGTGGGTGCAGAGGACTCCCAGCAGTCGCTTGCAATATGAGTGGAGGGTGCATATCACTCCCAGCAGTGGACAGACATTTGAGCGGTGGGTGCTGAGGACTCCCAGCAGTGGACAGACATGTGAGGGATGGGTGCAGAGGACTCCCAGCAGTGGACAGACATGTGAGCGGTGGGTGCAGAGGAGTCCCAGCAGTGGACAGACATGTGAGGGGTGGGTGCAGAGGACTCCAAGCAGTGGCCTGCAATATGAGTGGTGGGTGCATATCACTCCCAGCAGTGGACACACATGTGAGGGGTGGGTGCAGAGGACTCCCAGCAGTGGACAGACATGTGACAGGTGGCTGCAGAGGACTCCCAGCAGTGCCCTGCAATATGAGGTGTGGGTGCATATCACTACCAGCAGTGGACAGACATGTGAGGGGTGGGTGCAGAGGACTCCCAGCAGTGGACAGACATGTGAGGGGTGGGTGCAGAGGACTCCCAGCAGTGGACAGACATATGAGGGGTGGGTGCAGAGGACTCCCAGCAGTGGACAGACATGTGAGGGGTGGGTGCATCTCACTCCCAGCAGTGGACTGACATGTGAGGGGTGGGTGCAGAGGACTCCCAGCAGTGGACAGACATGTGAGGGGTGGGTGCAGATGACTCCCAGCAGTGCCCTGCAATATGAGGTGTGGGTGCATTTCACTACCAGCAGTGGACAGACATGCGAGGGGTGAGTGCAGAGGATTCCCAGCAGTGGACAGACCTGTGAGGGGTGGGTGCAGAGGACTCCCAGCAGTGGCTTGCAATATGAGTGGTGGGTGCATATCACTCCCAGCAGTGGACAGACATGTGAGGGGTGGGTGCTGAGGACTCCCAGCAGTGGACAGACATGTGAGGGGTGGGTGCAGAGGACTCCCAGCAGTGGACAGACATGTGAGGGGTGGGTGCAGAGGACTCCCAGCAGTCGCTTGCAATATGAGTGGAGGGTGCATATCACTCCCAGCAGTGGACAGACATTTGAGCGGTGGGTGCTGAGGACTCCCAGCAGTGGACAGACATGTGAGGGATGGGTGCAGAGGACTCCCAGCAGTGGACAGACATGTGAGCGGTGGGTGCAGAGGAGTCCCAGCAGTGGACAGACATGTGAGGGGTGGGTGCAGAGGACTCCAAGCAGTGGCCTGCAATATGAGTGGTGGGTGCATATCACTCCCAGCAGTGGACACACATGTGAGGGGTGGGTGCAGAGGACTCCCAGCAGTGGACAGACATGTGACAGGTGGCTGCAGAGGACTCCCAGCAGTGCCCTGCAATATGAGGTGTGGGTGCATATCACTACCAGCAGTGGACAGACATGTGAGGGGTGGGTGCAGAGGACTCCCAGCAGTGGACAGACATGTGAGGGGTGGGTGCAGAGGACTCCCAGCAGTGGACAGACATATGAGGGGTGGGTGCAGAGGACTCCCAGCAGTGGACAGACATGTGAGGGGTGGGTGCATCTCACTCCCAGCAGTGGACTGACATGTGAGCGGTGGGTGCAGAGGACTCCCAGCAGTGGACAGACATGTGAGGGGTGGGTGCAGATGACTCCCAGCAGTGGACAGACATGTGAGGGGTTGCTGCAGAGGACTCCCAGCAGTGGACAGACATGTGAGGGGTGGGTGCAGAGGACTCCCAGCAGTGGCCTGCAATATGAGTGGTGGGTGCATATCACTCCCAGCAGTGAACAGACATGTGAGGGGTGGGTGCAGAGGACTCCCAGCAGTGGACAGACATGTGAAGGGTGGCTGCAGAGGACTCCCAGCAGTGGACAGACATGTGAGGGGTGGGTGCAGAGGACTCCTAGCAGTGGCCTGCAATATGAGTGGTGGGTGGATATCACTCCCAGCAGTGGGCAGACATGTGAGGGGTGGGTGCCGAGGACTCCCAGCAGTGGACAGACATGTGAGGGGTGGGTGCAGAGGACTCCCAGCAGTGGACAGACATGTGAGGGGTGGGTGCAGAGGACTCCCAGCAGTGGACAGACATGTGAGGGGTGGGTGCAGAGGACTCCCAGCAGTGGCCTGCAATATGAGTGGTGGGTGCATATCACTCCCAGCAGTGGACAGACATGTGAGGGGTGGGTGCAGAGGACTCCCAGCAGTGGACAGACATGTGAGGGGTGGGTGCAGATGACTCCCAGCAGTGGACAGACATGTGAGGGGTTGCTGCAGAGGACTCCCAGCAGTGGACAGACATGTGAGGGGTGGGTGCAGAAGACTCCCAGCAGTGGCCTGCAATATGAGTGGTGGGTGCATATCACTCCCAGCAGTGGACAGACATGTGAGGGGTGGGTGCTGAGGACTCCCAGCAGTGGACAGACATGTGAGGGGTGGGTGCAGAGAACTCCCAGCAGTGGACAGACATGTGAGGGGTGGGTGCAGAGGACTCCCAGCAGTGGAAAGACATGTGAGGGGTGGGTGCAGAGGACTCCCAGCAGTGGCCTGCAATATGAGTGGTGGGTGCATATCACTCCCAGCAGTGAACAGACATGTGAGGGGTGGGTGCAGAGGACTCCCAGCAGTGGATAGACACGTGAAGGGTGGCTGCAGAGGACTCCCAGCAGTGGACAGACATGTGAGGGGTGGGTGCAGAGGACTCCCAGCAGTGGCCTGCAATATGAGTGGTGGGTGCATGTCACTCCCAGCAGTGGACAGACATGTGAGGGGTGGGTGCAGAGGACTCCCAGCAGTGGACAGACATGTGAGGGGTGGGTGCAGAGGACTCCCAGCAGTGGACAGACATGTGAGGGGTGGGTGCAGATGACTCCCAGCAGTGGACAGACATGTGAGGGGTGGCTGCAGAGGACTCACAGCAGTGCCATGCAATATGAGGTGTGGGTGCATTTCACTACCAGCAGTGGACAGACATGCGAGGGGTGGGTGCAGAGGACTCCCAGCAGTGGACAGACATGTGAGGGGTGGCTGCAGAGGACTCCCAGCAGTGCCCTGCAATATGAGGTGTGGCTGCATTTCACTACCAGCAGTGGACAGACATGTGAGGGGTGGGTGCAGAGGACTCCCAGCAGTGGACAGACATGTGAGGGGTGGGTGCATATGACTCCCAGCAGTGGACAGACATGTGAGGGGTATGTGCAGAGGACTCCAAGCAGTGGCCTGCAATATGAGTGGTGGGTGCAATTCACTCCCAGCAGTGGACACACATGTGAGGGGTGGGTGCAGAGGACTCCCAGCAGTGGACAGACATGTGAGGGGTGGCTGCAGCGGACTCCCAGCAGTGGCCTGCAATATGAGTGGTGGGTGCATATCACTCCCAGCAGTGGGCAGACATGTGAGGGGTGGGTGCCGAGGACTCCCAGCAGTGGACAGACATGTGAGGGGTGGGTGCAGAGGACTCCCAGCAGTGGACAGACATGTGAGGGGTGGGTGCAGAGGACTCCCAGCAGTGGACAGACATGTGAGGGGTGGGTGCAGAGGACTCCCAGCAGTGGCCTGCAATATGAGTGGTGGGTGCATATCACTCCCAGCAGTGGACAGACATGTGAGGGGTGGGTGCAGAGGACTCCCAGCAGTGGACAGACATGTGAGGGGTGGGTGCAGATGACTCCCAGCAGTGGACAGACATGTGAGGGGTTGCTGCAGAGGACTCCCAGCAGTGGATAGACATGTGAGGGGTGGGTGCAGAGGACTCCCAGCAGTGGCCTGCAATATGAGTGGTGGGTGCATATCACTCCCAGCAGTGGACAGACATGTGAGGGGTGGGTGCTGAGGACTCCCAGCAGTGGACAGACATGTGAGGGGTGGGTGCAGAGAACTCCCAGCAGTGGACAGACATGTGAGGGGTGGGTGCAGAGGACTCCCAGCAGTGGAAAGACATGTGAGGGGTGGGTGCAGAGGACTCCCAGCAGTGGCCTGCAATATGAGTGGTGGGTGCATATCACTCCCAGCAGTGAACAGACATGTGAGGGGTGGGTGCAGAGGACTCCCAGCAGTGGCTAGACACGTGAAGGGTGGCTGCGGAGGACTCCCAGCAGTGGACAGACATGTGAGGGGTGGGTGCAGAGGACTCCCAGCAGTGGCCTGCAATATGAGTGGTGGGTGCATGTCACTCCCAGCAGTGGACAGACATGTGAGCGGTAGGTGCTGAGGACTCCCAGCAGTGGCTTGCAATATGAGTGGTGGGTGCAGAGGACTCCCAGCAGTGGACAGACATGTGAGGGGTGGGTGCAGAGGAGTCCCAGCAGTGGACAGACATGTGAGGGGTGGGTGCAGAGGACTCCAAGCAGTGGCCTGCAATATGAGTGGTGGGTGCATATCACTCCCAGCAGTGGACACACATGTGAGGGGTGGGTGCAGAGGACTCCCAGCAGTGGACAGACATGTGAGGGGTGGGTGCAGAGGACTCCCAGCAGTCGCTTGCAATATGAGTGGAGGGTGCATATCACTCCCAGCAGTGGACAGACATTTGAGCGGTGGGTGCTGAGGACTCCCAGCAGTGGACAGACATGTGAGGGATGGGTGCAGAGGACTCCCAGCAGTGGACAGACATGTGAGCGGTGGGTGCAGAGGAGTCCCAGCAGTGGACAGACATGTGAGGGGTGGGTGCAGAGGACTCCAAGCAGTGGCCTGCAATATGAGTGGTGGGTGCATATCACTCCCAGCAGTGGACACACATGTGAGGGGTGGGTGCAGAGGACTCCCAGCAGTGGACAGACATGTGACAGGTGGCTGCAGAGGACTCCCAGCAGTGCCCTGCAATATGAGGTGTGGGTGCATATCACTACCAGCAGTGGACAGACATGTGAGGGGTGGGTGCAGAGGACTCCCAGCAGTGGACAGACATGTGAGGGGTGGGTGCAGAGGACTCCCAGCAGTGGACAGACATATGAGGGGTGGGTGCAGAGGACTTCCAGCAGTGGACAGACATGTGAGGGGTGGGTGCATCTCACTCCCAGCAGTGGACTGACATGTGAGGGGTGGGTGCAGAGGACTCCCAGCAGTGGACAGACATGTGAGGGGTGGGTGCAGATGACTCCCAGCAGTGCCCTGCAATATGAGGTGTGGGTGCATTTCACTACCAGCAGTGGACAGACATGCGAGGGGTGAGTGCAGAGGATTCCCAGCAGTGGACAGACCTGTGAGGGGTGGGTGCTGAGGACTCCCAGCAGTGGACAGACATGTGAGGGGTGGGTGCAGAGGACTCCCAGCAGTGGACAGACATGTGAGGGGTGGGTGCAGAGGACTCCCAGCAGTCGCTTGCAATATGAGTGGAGGGTGCATATCACTCCCAGCAGTGGACAGACATTTGAGCGGTGGGTGCTGAGGACTCCCAGCAGTGGACAGACATGTGAGGGATGGGTGCAGAGGACTCCCAGCAGTGGACAGACATGTGAGCGGTGGGTGCAGAGGAGTCCCAGCAGTGGACAGACATGTGAGGGGTGGGTGCAGAGGACTCCAAGCAGTGGCCTGCAATATGAGTGGTGGGTGCATATCACTCCCAGCAGTGGACACACATGTGAGGGGTGGGTGCAGAGGACTCCCAGCAGTGGACAGACATGTGACAGGTGGCTGCAGAGGACTCCCAGCAGTGCCCTGCAATATGAGGTGTGGGTGCATATCACTACCAGCAGTGGACAGACATGTGAGGGGTGGGTGCAGAGGACTCCCAGCAGTGGACAGACATGTGAGGGGTGGGTGCAGAGGACTCCCAGCAGTGGACAGACATATGAGGGGTGGGTGCAGAGGACTCCCAGCAGTGGACAGACATGTGAGGGGTGGGTGCATCTCACTCCCAGCAGTGGACTGACATGTGAGCGGTGGGTGCAGAGGACTCCCAGCAGTGGACAGACATGTGAGGGGTGGGTGCAGATGACTCCCAGCAGTGGACAGACATGTGAGGGGTTGCTGCAGAGGACTCCCAGCAGTGGACAGACATGTGAGGGGTGGGTGCAGAGGACTCCCAGCAGTGGCCTGCAATATGAGTGGTGGGTGCATATCACTCCCAGCAGTGAACAGACATGTGAGGGGTGGGTGCAGAGGACTCCCAGCAGTGGACAGACATGTGAAGGGTGGCTGCAGAGGACTCCCAGCAGTGGACAGACATGTGAGGGGTGGGTGCAGAGGACTCCTAGCAGTGGCCTGCAATATGAGTGGTGGGTGGATATCACTCCCAGCAGTGGGCAGACATGTGAGGGGTGGGTGCCGAGGACTCCCAGCAGTGGACAGACATGTGAGGGGTGGGTGCAGAGGACTCCCAGCAGTGGACAGACATGTGAGGGGTGGGTGCAGAGGACTCCCAGCAGTGGACAGACATGTGAGGGGTGGGTGCAGAGGACTCCCAGCAGTGGCCTGCAATATGAGTGGTGGGTGCATATCACTCCCAGCAGTGGACAGACATGTGAGGGGTGGGTGCAGAGGACTCCCAGCAGTGGACAGACATGTGAGGGGTGGGTGCAGATGACTCCCAGCAGTGGACAGACATGTGAGGGGTTGCTGCAGAGGACTCCCAGCAGTGGACAGACATGTGAGGGGTGGGTGCAGAAGACTCCCAGCAGTGGCCTGCAATATGAGTGGTGGGTGCATATCACTCCCAGCAGTGGACAGACATGTGAGGGGTGGGTGCTGAGGACTCCCAGCAGTGGACAGACATGTGAGGGGTGGGTGCAGAGAACTCCCAGCAGTGGACAGACATGTGAGGGGTGGGTGCAGAGGACTCCCAGCAGTGGAAAGACATGTGAGGGGTGGGTGCAGAGGACTCCCAGCAGTGGCCTGCAATATGAGTGGTGGGTGCATATCACTCCCAGCAGTGAACAGACATGTGAGGGGTGGGTGCAGAGGACTCCCAGCAGTGGATAGACACGTGAAGGGTGGCTGCAGAGGACTCCCAGCAGTGGACAGACATGTGAGGGGTGGGTGCAGAGGACTCCCAGCAGTGGCCTGCAATATGAGTGGTGGGTGCATGTCACTCCCAGCAGTGGACAGACATGTGAGGGGTGGGTGCAGAGGACTCCCAGCAGTGGACAGACATGTGAGGGGTGGGTGCAGAGGACTCCCAGCAGTGGACAGACATGTGAGGGGTGGGTGCAGATGACTCCCAGCAGTGGACAGACATGTGAGGGGTGGCTGCAGAGGACTCCCAGCAGTGCCATGCAATATGAGGTGTGGGTGCATTTCACTACCAGCAGTGGACAGACATGCGAGGGGTGGGTGCAGAGGACTCCCAGCAGTGGACAGACATGTGAGGGGTGGCTGCAGAGGACTCCCAGCAGTGCCCTGCAATATGAGGTGTGGCTGCATTTCACTACCAGCAGTGGACAGACATGTGAGGGGTGGGTGCAGAGGACTCCCAGCAGTGGACAGACATGTGAGGGGTGGGTGCATATGACTCCCAGCAGTGGACAGACATGTGAGGGGTATGTGCAGAGGACTCCAAGCAGTGGCCTGCAATATGAGTGGTGGGTGCAATTCACTCCCAGCAGTGGACACACATGTGAGGGGTGGGTGCAGAGGACTCCCAGCAGTGGACAGACATGTGAGGGGTGGCTGCAGCGGACTCCCAGCAGTGGCCTGCAATATGAGTGGTGGGTGCATATCACTCCCAGCAGTGGGCAGACATGTGAGGGGTGGGTGCCGAGGACTCCCAGCAGTGGACAGACATGTGAGGGGTGGGTGCAGAGGACTCCCAGCAGTGGACAGACATGTGAGGGGTGGGTGCAGAGGACTCCCAGCAGTGGACAGACATGTGAGGGGTGGGTGCAGAGGACTCCCAGCAGTGGCCTGCAATATGAGTGGTGGGTGCATATCACTCCCAGCAGTGGACAGACATGTGAGGGGTGGGTGCAGAGGACTCCCAGCAGTGGACAGACATGTGAGGGGTGGGTGCAGATGACTCCCAGCAGTGGACAGACATGTGAGGGGTTGCTGCAGAGGACTCCCAGCAGTGGATAGACATGTGAGGGGTGGGTGCAGAGGACTCCCAGCAGTGGCCTGCAATATGAGTGGTGGGTGCATATCACTCCCAGCAGTGGACAGACATGTGAGGGGTGGGTGCTGAGGACTCCCAGCAGTGGACAGACATGTGAGGGGTGGGTGCAGAGAACTCCCAGCAGTGGACAGACATGTGAGGGGTGGGTGCAGAGGACTCCCAGCAGTGGAAAGACATGTGAGGGGTGGGTGCAGAGGACTCCCAGCAGTGGCCTGCAATATGAGTGGTGGGTGCATATCACTCCCAGCAGTGAACAGACATGTGAGGGGTGGGTGCAGAGGACTCCCAGCAGTGGCTAGACACGTGAAGGGTGGCTGCAGAGGACTCCCAGCAGTGGACAGACATGTGAGGGGTGGGTGCAGAGGACTCCCAGCAGT
The DNA here is from genome assembly GCF_964204655.1 of Triturus cristatus. Taxonomy (NCBI): domain Eukaryota; kingdom Metazoa; phylum Chordata; class Amphibia; order Caudata; family Salamandridae; genus Triturus; species Triturus cristatus. The sequence goes on from NC_140579.1 coordinate 421,087,833, forward strand.
GGCCTGCAATATGAGTGGTGGGTGCATGTCACTCCCAGCAGTGGACAGACATGTGAGGGGTGGGTGCAGAGGACTCCCAGCAGTGGACAGACATGTGAGGGGTGGGTGCAGAGGACTCCCAGCAGTGGACAGACATGTGAGGGGTGGGTGCAGATGACTCCCAGCAGTGGACAGACATGTGAGGGGTGGCTGCAGAGGACTCCCAGCAGTGCCATGCAATATGAGGTGTGGGTGCATTTCACTACCAGCAGTGGACAGACATGCGAGGGGTGGGTGCAGAGGACTCCCAGCAGTGGACAGACATGTGAGGGGTGGCTGCAGAGGACTCCCAGCAGTGCCCTGCAATATGAGGTGTGGCTGCATTACACTACCAGCAGTGGACAGACATGTGAGGGGTGGGTGCAGAGGACTCCCAGCAGTGGACAGACATGTGAGGGGTGGGTTCAGAGGAGTCCCAGCAGTGGACAGACATGTGAGGGGTGGGTGCAGAGGACTCCAAGCAGTGGCCTGCAATATGAGTGGTGGGTGCAATTCACTCCCAGCAGTGGACACACATGTGAGGGGTGGGTGCAGAGGACTCCCAGCAGTGGACAGACATGTGAGGGGTGGCTGCAGCGGACTCCCAGCAGTGGCCTGCAATATGAGTGGTGGGTGCATATCACTCCCAGCAGTGGACAGACATGTGAGGGATGGGTGCAGAGGACTTCCAGCAGTGGTCAGACATGTGAGGGGTGGGTGCAGAGGACTCCCAGCAGTGGACAGACATGTGAGGGGTGGCTGCAGAGGACTCCCAGCAGTGCCCTGCAATATGAGGTGTGGGTGCATTTCACTACCAGCAGTGGACAGACATGCGAGGGGTGAGTGCAGAGGACTCCCAGCAGTGGACAGACCTGTAAGGGGTGGGTGCAGAGGACTCCCAGCAGTGGACAGACATGTGAGGGGTGGGTGCAGAGGACTCCCAGCAGTGGACAGACATGTGAGGGGTGGGTGCAGATGACTCCCAGCAGTGGACAGACATGTGAGGGGTGGCTGCAGAGGACTCCCAGCAGTGCCATGCAATATGAGGTGTGGGTGCATTTCACTACCAGCAGTGGACAGACATGCGAGGGGTGGGTGCAGAGGACTCCCAGCAGTGGACAGACATGTGAGGGGTGGGTGCAGAGGAGTCCCAGCAGTGGACAGACATGTGAGGGGTGGGTGCAGAGGACTCCCAGCAGTGCCCTGCAATATGAGGTGTGGGTGCATTTCACTACCAGCAGTGGACAGACATGCGAGGGGTGAGTGCAGAGGACTCCCAGCAGTGGACAGACCTGTGAGGGGTGGGTGCAGAGGACTCCCAGCAGTGGACAGACATGTGAGGGGTGGGTGCAGAGGACTCCCAGCAGTGGACAGACATGTGAGGGGTGGGTGCAGATGACTCCCAGCAGTGGACAGACATGTGAGGGGTGGCTGCAGAGGACTCCCAGCAGTGCCATGCAATATGAGGTGTGGGTGCATTCTACTACCAGCAGTGGACAGACATGCGAGGGGTGGGTGCAGAGGACTCCCAGCAGTGGTCAGACATGTGAGGGGTGGCTGCAGAGGACTCCCAGCAGTGCCCTGCAATATGAGGTGTGGCTGCATTTCACTACCAACAGTGGACAGACATGTGAGGGGTGGGTGCAGAGGACTCCCAGCAGTGGACAGACATGTGAGGGGTGGGTGCAGAGGAGTCCCAGCAGTGGACAGACATGTGAGGGGTGGGTGCAGAGGACTCCAAGCAGTGGCCTGCAATATGAGTGGTGGGTGCAATTCACTCCCAGCAGTGGACACACATGTGAGGGGTGGGTGCAGAGGACTTCCAGCAGTGGACAGACATGTGAGGGGTGGCTGCAGCGGACTCCCAGCAGTGGCCTGCAATATGAGTGGTGGGTGCATATCACTCCCAGCAGTGGACAGACATGTGAGGGATGGGTGCAGAGGACTTCCAGCAGTGGTCAGACATGTGAGGGGTGGGTGCAGAGGACTCCCAGCAGTGGACAGACATGTGAGGGGTGGCTGCAGAGGACTCCCAGCAGTGGACAGACATGTGAGGGGTGGCTGCAGAGGACTCGCAGCAATGCCCTGCAATATGAGGTGTGGGTGCATTTCACTACCAGCAGTGGACAGACATGCGAGGGGTGAGTGCAGAGGATTCCCAGCAGTGGACAGACCTGTGAGGGGTGGGTGCAGAGGACTCCCAGCAGTGGCTTGCAATATGAGTGGTGAGTGCATATCACTCCCAGCAGTGGACAGACATGTGAGGAGTGGGTGCTGAGGACTCCCAGCAGTGGACAGACATGTGAGGGGTGGGTGCAGAGGACTCCCAGCAGTGGACAGACATGTGAGGGGTGGGTGCAGAGGACTCCCAGCAGTCGCTTGCAATATGAGTGGAGGGTGCATATCACTCCCAGCAGTGGACAGACATTTGAGCGGTGGGTGCTGAGGACTCCCAGCAGTGGACAGACATGTGAGGGATGGGTGCAGAGGACTCCCAGCAGTGGACAGACATGTGAGCGGTGGGTGCAGAGGAGTCCCAGCAGTGGACAGACATGTGAGGGGTGGGTGCAGAGGACTCCAAGCAGTGGCCTGCAATATGAGTGGTGGGTGCATATCACTCCCAGCAGTGGACAGACATGTGAGGGGTGGGTGCAGAGGACTCCCAGCAGTGGACAGACATGTGAGGGGTGGGTGCAGATGACTCCCAGCAGTGGACAGACATGTGAGGGGTTGCTGCAGAGGACTCCCAGCAGTGGATAGACATGTGAGGGGTGGGTGCAGAGGACTCCCAGCAGTGGCCTGCAATATGAGTGGTGGGTGCATATCACTCCCAGCAGTGGACAGACATGTGAGGGGTGGGTGCTGAGGACTCCCAGCAGTGGACAGACATGTGAGGGGTGGGTGCAGAGAACTCCCAGCAGTGGACAGACATGTGAGGGGTGGGTGCAGAGGACTCCCAGCAGTGGAAAGACATGTGAGGGGTGGGTGCAGAGGACTCCCAGCAGTGGCCTGCAATATGAGTGGTGGGTGCATATCACTCCCAGCAGTGAACAGACATGTGAGGGGTGGGTGCAGAGGACTCCCAGCAGTGGCTAGACACGTGAAGGGTGGCTGCAGAGGACTCCCAGCAGTGGACAGACATGTGAGGGGTGGGTGCAGAGGACTCCCAGCAGTGGCCTGCAATATGAGTGGTGGGTGCATGTCACTCCCAGCAGTGGACAGACATGTGAGGGGTGGGTGCAGAGGACTCCCAGCAGTGGACAGACATGTGAGGGGTGGGTGCAGAGGACTCCCAGCAGTGGACAGACATGTGAGGGGTGGGTGCAGAGGACTCCCAGCAGTGCCCTGCAATATGAGGTGTGGGTGCATTTCACTACCAGCAGTGGACAGACATGTGAGGGGTGGGTGCAGAGGACTCCCAGCAGTGGACAGACATGTGAGGGGTGGCTGCAGAGGACTCCCAGCAGTGCCCTGCAATATGAGGTGTGGCTGAATTACACTACCAGCAGTGGACAGACATGTGAGGGGTGGGTGCAGAGGACTCCCAGCAGTGGACAGACATGTGAGGGGTGGGTTCAGAGGAGTCCCAGCAGTGGACAGACATGTGAGGGGTGGGTGCAGAGGACTCCAAGCAGTGGCCTGCAATATAAGTGGTGGGTGCAATTCACTCCCAGCAGTGGACACACATGTGAGGGGTGGGTGCAGAGGACTCCCAGCAGTGGACAGACATGTGAGGGGTGGCTGCAGCGGACTCCCAGCAGTGGCCTGCAATATGAGTGGTGGGTGCATATCACTCCCAGCAGTGGACAGACATGTGAGGGATGGGTGCAGAGGACTTCCAGCAGTGGTCAGACATGTGAGGGGTGGGTGCAGAGGACTCCCAGCAGTGGACAGACATGTGAGGGGTGGCTGCAGAGGACTCCCAGCAGTGCCCTGCAATATGAGGTGTGGGTGCATTTCACTACCAGCAGTGGACAGACATGCGAGGGGTGAGTGCAGAGGACTCCCAGCAGTGGACAGACCTGTAAGGGGTGGGTGCAGAGGACTCCCAGCAGTGGACAGACATGTGAGGGGTGGGTGCAGAGGACTCCCAGCAGTGGACAGACATGTGAGGGGTGGGTGCAGATGACTCCCAGCAGTGGACAGACATGTGAGGGGTGGCTGCAGAGGACTCCCAGCAGTGCCATGCAATATGAGGTGTGGGTGCATTTCACTACCAGCAGTGGACAGACATGCGAGGGGTGGGTGCAGAGGACTCCCAGCAGTGGACAGACATGTGAGGGGTGGGTGCAGAGGAGTCCCAGCAGTGGACAGACATGTGAGGGGTGGGTGCAGAGGACTCCCAGCAGTGCCCTGCAATATGAGGTGTGGGTGCATTTCACTACCAGCAGTGGACAGACATGCGAGGGGTGAGTGCAGAGGACTCCCAGCAGTGGACAGACCTGTGAGGGGTGGGTGCAGAGGACTCCCAGCAGTGGACAGACATGTGAGGGGTGGGTGCAGAGGACTCCCAGCAGTGGACAGACATGTGAGGGGTGGGTGCAGATGACTCCCAGCAGTGGACAGACATGTGAGGGGTGGCTGCAGAGGACTCCCAGCAGTGCCATGCAATATGAGGTGTGGGTGCATTCTACTACCAGCAGTGGACAGACATGCGAGGGGTGGGTGCAGAGGACTCCCAGCAGTGGTCAGACATGTGAGGGGTGGCTGCAGAGGACTCCCAGCAGTGCCCTGCAATATGAGGTGTGGCTGCATTTCACTACCAACAGTGGACAGACATGTGAGGGGTGGGTGCAGAGGACTCCCAGCAGTGGACAGACATGTGAGGGGTGGGTGCAGAGGAGTCCCAGCAGTGGACAGACATGTGAGGGGTGGGTGCAGAGGACTCCAAGCAGTGGCCTGCAATATGAGTGGTGGGTGCAATTCACTCCCAGCAGTGGACACACATGTGAGGGGTGGGTGCAGAGGACTTCCAGCAGTGGACAGACATGTGAGGGGTGGCTGCAGCGGACTCCCAGCAGTGGCCTGCAATATGAGTGGTGGGTGCATATCACTCCCAGCAGTGGACAGACATGTGAGGGATGGGTGCAGAGGACTTCCAGCAGTGGTCAGACATGTGAGGGGTGGGTGCAGAGGACTCCCAGCAGTGGACAGACATGTGAGGGGTGGCTGCAGAGGACTCCCAGCAGTGCCCTGCAATATGAGGTGTGGGTGCATTTCACTACCAGCAGTGGACAGACATGCGAGGGGTGAGTGCAGAGGATTCCCAGCAGTGGACAGACCTGTGAGGGGTGGGTGCAGAGGACTCCCAGCAGTGGCTTGCAATATGAGTGGTGAGTGCATATCACTCCCAGCAGTGGACAGACATGTGAGGAGTGGGTGCTGAGGACTCCCAGCAGTGGACAGACATGTGAGGGGTGGGTGCAGAGGACTCCCAGCAGTGGACAGACATGTGAGGGGTGGGTGCAGAGGACTCCCAGCAGTCGCTTGCAATATGAGTGGAGGGTGCATATCACTCCCAGCAGTGGACAGACATTTGAGCGGTGGGTGCTGAGGACTCCCAGCAGTGGACAGACATGTGAGGGATGGGTGCAGAGGACTCCCAGCAGTGGACAGACATGTGAGCGGTGGGTGCAGAGGAGTCCCAGCAGTGGACAGACATGTGAGGGGTGGGTGCAGAGGACTCCAAGCAGTGGCCTGCAATATGAGTGGTGGGTGCATATCACTCCCAGCAGTGGACACACATGTGAGGGGTGGGTGCAGAGGACTCCCAGCAGTGGACAGACATGTGACAGGTGGCTGCAGAGGACTCCCAGCAGTGCCCTGCAATATGAGGTGTGGGTGCATATCACTACCAGCAGTGGACAGACATGTGAGGGGTGGGTGCAGAGGACTCCCAGCAGTGGACAGACATGTGAGGGGTGGGTGCAGAGGACTCCCAGCAGTGGCCTGCAATATGAGGGGTGGGTGCATATCACTCCCAGCAGTGGACAGACATGTGAGTGGTGGGTGCAGAGGACTCCCAGCAGTGGACAGACATATGAGGGGTGGGTGCAGAGGACTCCCAGCAGTGGACAGACATGTGAGGGGTGGGTGCATCTCACTCCCAGCAGTGAACTGACATGTGAGGGGTGGGTGCAGAGGACTCCCAGCAGTGGACAGACATGTGAGGGGTGGGTGCAGATGACTCCCAGCAGTGGACAGACATGTGAGGGGTTGCTGCAGAGGACTCCCAGCAGTGGACAGACATGTGAGGGGTGGGTGCAGAGGACTCCCAGCAGTGGCCTGCAATATGAGTGGTGGGTGCATATCACTCCCAGCAGTGAACAGACATGTGAGGGGTGGGTGCAGAGGACTCCCAGCAGTGGACAGACATGTGAAGGGTGGCTGCAGAGGACTCCCAGCAGTGGACAGACATGTGAGGGGTGGGTGCAGAGGACTCCCAGCAGTGGCCTGCAATATGAGTGGTGGGTGCATGTCACTCCCAGCAGTGGACAGACATGTGAGGGATGGGTGCAGAGTACTCCCAGCAGTGGACAGACATGTGAGGGGTGGGTGCAGAGGACTTCCAGCAGTGCCCTGCAATATGAGTGGTGGGTACATATCACTCCCAGCAGTGGACAGACATGTGAGGGGTGGCTGCAGAGGACTTCCAGCAGTGGACAGACATGTGAGGGGTGGCTGCAGCGGACTCCCAGCAGTGGCCTGCAATAATAGTGGTGGGTGCATATCACTCCCAGCAGTGGACAGACATGTGAGGGATGGGTGCAGAGGACTTCCAGCAGTGGTCAGACATGTGAGGGGTGGGTGCAGAGGACTCCCAGCAGTGGACAGACATGTGAGGGGTGGCTGCAGAGGACTCCCAGCAGTGCCCTGCAATATGAGGTGTGGGTGCATTTCACTACCAGCAGTGGACAGACATGCGAGGGGTGAGTGCAGAGGATTCCCAGCAGTGGACAGACCTGTGAGGGGTGGGTGCAGAGGACTCCCAGCAGTGGCTTGCAATATGAGTGGTGGGTGCATATCACTCCCAGCAGTGGACAGACATGTGAGGGGTGGGTGCTGAGGACTCCCAGCAGTGGACAGACATGTGAGGGGTGGGTGCAGAGGATTCCCAGCAGTAGACAGACATGTGAGGGGTGGGTGCAGAGGACTCCCAGCAGTCGCTTGCAATATGAGTGGAGGGTGCATATCACTCCCAGCAGTGGACAGACATTTGAGCGGTGGGTGCTGAGGACTCCCAGCAGTGGACAGACATGTGAGGGATGGGTGCAGAGGACTCCCAGCAGTGGACAGACATGTGAGCGGTGGGTGCAGAGGAGTCCCAGCAGTGGACAGACATGTGAGGGGTGGGTGCAGAGGACTCCAAGCAGTGGCCTGCAATATGAGTGGTGGGTGCATGTCACTCCCAGCAGTGGACACACATGTGAGGGGTGGGTGCAGAGGACTCCCAGCAGTGGACAGACATGTGACAGGTGGCTGCAGAGGACTCCCAGCAGTGCCCTGCAATATGAGGTGTGGGTGCATATCACTACCAGCAGTGGACAGACATGTGAGGGGTGGGTGCAGAGGACTCCCAGCAGTGGACAGACATGTGAGGGGTGGGTGCAGAGGACTCCCAGCAGTGACCTGCAATATGAGGGGTGGGTGCATATCACTCCCAGCAGTGGACAGACATGTGAGTGGTGGGTGCAGAGGACTCCCAGCAGTGGACAGACATATGAGGGGTGGGTGCAGAGGACTCCCAGCAGTGGACAGACATGTGAGGGGTGGGTGCATCTCACTCCCAGCAGTGGACTGACATGTGAGGGGTGGGTGCAGAGGACTCCCAGCAGTGGACAGACATGTGAGGGGTGGGTGCAGATGACTCCCAGCAGTGGACAGACATGTGAGGGGTTGCTGCAGAGGACTCCCAGCAGTGGACAGACATGTGAGGGGTGGGTGCAGAGGACTCCCAGCAGTGGCCTGCAATATGAGTGGTGGGTGCATATCACTCCCAGCAGTGAACAGACATGTGAGGGGTGGGTGCAGAGGACTCCCAGCAGTGGACAGACATGTGAAGGGTGGCTGCAGAGGACTCCCAGCAGTGGACAGACATGTGAGGGGTGGGTGCAGAGGACTCCTAGCAGTGGCCTGCAATATGAGTGGTGGGTGGATATCACTCCCAGCAGTGGGCAGACATGTGAGGGGTGGGTGCCGAGGACTCCCAGCAGTGGACCGACATGTGAGGGGTGGGTGCAGAGGACTCCCAGCAGTGGACAGACATGTGAGGGGTGGGTGCAGAGGACTCCCAGCAGTGGACAGACATGTGAGGGGTGGGTGCAGAGGACTCCCAGCAGTGGCCTGCAATATGAGTGGTGGGTGCATATCACTCCCAGCAGTGGACAGACATGTGAGGGGTGGGTGCAGAGGACTCCCAGCAGTGGACAGACATGTGAGGGGTGGGTGCAGATGACTCCCAGCAGTGGACAGACATGTGAGGGGTTGCTGCAGAGGACTCCCAGCAGTGGACAGACATGTGAGGGGTGGGTGCAGAGGACTCCCAGCAGTGGCCTGCAATATGAGTGGTGGGTGCATATCACTCCCAGCAGTGGACAGACATGTGAGGGGTGGGTGCTGAGGACTCCCAACAGTGGACAGACATGTGAGGGGTGGGTGCAGAGAACTCCCAGCAGTGGACAGACATGTGAGGGGTGGGTGCAGAGGACTCCCAGCAGTGGAAAGACATGTGAGGGGTGGGTGCAGAGGACTCCCAGCAGTGGCCTGCAATATGAGTGGTGGGTGCATATCACTCCCAGCAGTGAACAGACATGTGAGGGGTGGGTGCAGAGGACTCCCAGCAGTGGATAGACACGTGAAGGGTGGCTGCAGAGGACTCCCAGCAGTGGACAGACATGTGAGGGGTGGGTGCAGAGGACTCCCAGCAGTGGCCTGCAATATGAGTGGTGGGTGCATGTCACTCCCAGCAGTGGACAGACATGTGAGGGGTGGGTGCAGAGGACTCCCAGCAGTCGACAGACATGTGAGGGGTGGGTGCAGAGGACTCCCAGCAGTGGACAGACATGTGAGGGGTGGGTGCAGATTACTCCCAGCAGTGGACAGACATGTGAGGGGTGGCTGCAGAGGACTCCCAGCAGTGCCATGCGATATGAGGAGTGGGTGCATTTCACTACCAGCAGTGGACAGACATGCGAGGGGTGGGTGCAGAGGACTCCCAGCAGTGGACAGACATGTGAGGGGTGGCTGCAGAGGACTCCCAGCAGTGCCCTGCAATATGAGGTGTGGCTGCATTTCACTACCAGCAGTGGACAGACATGTGAGGGGTGGGTGCAGAGGACTCCCAGCAGTGGACAGACATGTGAGGGGTGGGTGCAGAGGAGTCCCAGCAGTGGACAGACATGTGAGGGGTGGGTGCAGAGGACTCCAAGCAGTGGCCTGCAATATGAGTGGTGGGTGCAATTCACTCCCAGCAGTGGACACACATGTGAGGGGTGGGTGCAGAGGACTCCCAGCAGTGGACAGACATGTGAGGGGTGGCTGCAGCGGACTCCCAGCAGTGGCCTGCAATATGAGTGGTGGGTGCATATCACTCCCAGCAGTGGACAGACATGTGAGGGATGGGTGCAGAGGACTTCCAGCAGTGGTCAGACATGTGAGGGGTGGGTGCAGAGGACTCCCAGCAGTGGACAGACATGTGAGGGGTGGCTGCAGAGGACTCCCAGCAGTGCCCTGCAATATGAGGTGTGGGTGCATTTCACTACCAGCAGTGGACAGACATGCGAGGGGTGAGTGCAGAGGACTCCCAGCAGTGGACAGACCTGTGAGGGGTGGGTGCAGAGGACTCCCAGCAGTGGCTTGCAATATGAGTGGTGGGTGCATATCACTCCCAGCAGTGGACAGACATGTGAGGGGTGGGTGCTGAGGACTCCCAGCAGTGGACAGACATGTGAGGGGTGGGTGCAGAGGACTCCCAGCAGTGGACAGACATGTGAGGGGTGGGTGCAGAGGACTCCCAGCAGTCGCTTGCAATATGAGTGGTGGGTGCATATCACTCCCAGCAGTGGACAGACATTCGAGCGGTGGGTGCTGAGGACTCCCAGCAGTGGACAGACATGTGAGGGATGGGTGCATAGGACTCCCAGCAGTGGACAGACATGTGAGCGGTGGGTGCAGAGGAGTCCCAGCAGTGGACAGACATGTGAGGGGTGGGTGCAGAGGACTCCAAGCAGTGGCCTGCAATATGAGTGGTGGGTGCCTATCACTCCCAGCAGTGGACACACATGTGAGGGGTGGGGGCAGAGGACTCCCAGCAGTGGACAGACATGTGACAGGTGGCTGCAGAGGACTCCCAGCAGTGCCCTGCAATATGAGGTGTGGGTGCATATCACTACCAGCAGTGGACAGACATGTGAGGAGTGGGTGCAGAGGACTCCCAGCAGTGGACAGACATGTGAGGGGTGGGTGCAGAGGACTCCCAGCAGTGGCCTGCAATATGAGGGGTGGGTGCATATCACTCCCAGCAGTGGACAGACATGTGAGTGGTGGGTCCAGAGGACTCCCAGCAGTGGACAGACATATGAGGGGTGGGTGCAGAGGACTCCCAGCAGTGGACAGACATGTGAGGGGTGGGTGCATCTCACTCCCAGCAGTGGACTGACATGTGAGGGGTGGGTGCAGAGGACTCCCAGCAGTGGACAGACATGTGAGGGGTGGGTGCAGATGACTCCCAGCAGTGGACAGACATGTGAGGGGTTGCTGCAGAGGACTCCCAGCAGTGGACAGACATGTGAGGGGTGGGTGCAGAGGACTCCCAGCAGTGGCCTGCAATATGAGTGGTGGGTGCATATCACTCCCAGCAGTGAACAGACATGTGAGGGGTGGGTGCAGAGGACTCCCAGCAGTGGACAGACATGTGAAGGGTGGCTGCAGAGGACTCCCAGCAGTGGACAGACATGTGAGGGGTGGGTGCAGAGGACTCCTAGCAGTGGCCTGCAATATGAGTGGTGGGTGGATATCACTCCCAGCAGTGGGCAGACATGTGAGGGGTGGGTGCCGAGGACTCCCAGCAGTGGACAGACATGTGAGGGGTGGGTGCAGAGGACTCCCAGCAGTGGACAGACATGTGAGGGGTGGGTGCAGAGGACTCCCAGCAGTGGACAGACATGTGAGGGGTGGGTGCAGAGGACTCCCAGCAGTGGCCTGCAATATGAGTGGTGGGTGCATATCACTCCCAGCAGTGGACAGACATGTGAGGGGTGGGTGCAGAGGACTCCCAGCAGTGGACAGACATGTGAGGGGTGGGTGCAGATGACTCCCAGCAGTGGACAGACATGTGAGGGGTGGCTGCAGAGGACTCCCAGCAGTGCCCTGAAATATGAGGTGTGGGTGCATTTCACTACCAGCAGTGGACAGACATTTGAGGGGTGGGTGCAGAGGACTCCCAGCAGTGGACAGACATGTGAGGGGTGGGTGCAGAGGACTTCCAGCAGTGGACAGACATGTGAGGGGTGGGTGCAGAGGACTCCCAGCAGTGGCCTGCAATATGAGTGGTGGGTGCATATCACTCCCAGCAGTGGACAGACATGTGAGGGGTGGGTGCCGAGGACTCCCAGCAGTGGACAGACATGTGAGTGGTGGGTGCAGAGGACTCCCAGCAGTGGACAGACATGTGAGGGGTGGGTGCAGATGACTCACAGCAGTGGACAGACATGTGAGGGGTGGGTGCAGAGGACTCTCAGCAGTGGACAGACATGTGAGGGGTGGGTGCAGAGGACTCCCACTAGTCGCTTGCAATATGAGTGGTGGGTGCATATCACTCCCAGCAGTGGACAGACATGTGAGCGGTGGGTGCTGAGGACTCCCAGCAGTGGCTTGCAATATGAGTGGTGGGTGCAGAGGACTCCCAGCAGTGGACAGACATGTGAGGGGTGGGTGCAGAGGAGTCCCAGCAGTGGACAGACATGTGAGGGGTGGGTGCAGAGGACTCCAAGCAGTGGCCTGCAATATGAGTGGTGGGTGCATATCACTCCCAGCAGTGGACACACATGTGAGGGGTGGGTGCAGAGGACTCCCAGCAGTGGACAGACATGTGAGGGGTGGCTGCAGAGGACTCCCAGCAGTGGCCTGCAATATGAGTGGTGGGTGCATATCACTCCCAGCAGTGGACAGACATGTGAGGGATGGGTGCAGATGACTCCCAGCAGTGGACAGACATGTGAGGGGTGGGTGCAGAGGACTCCCATCAGTGGACAGACATGTGAGGGGTGGCTGCAGAGGACTCCCAGCAGTGCCCTGCAATATGAGGTGTGGGTGCATTTCACTACCAGCAGTGGACAGACATGCGAGGGGTGGGTGCTGAGGACTCCCAGCAGTGGACAGACATGTGAGGGGTGGGTGCAGAGGACTCCTAGCAGTGGACAGACATGTGAGGGTGGGTGCAGAAGAGTCCCAGCAGTGGACAGACATGTGAGGGGTGGGTGCAGAGGACTCCAAGCAGTGGCCTGCAATATGAGTGGTGGGTGCATATCACTCCCAGCAGTGGACACACATGTGAGGGGTGGGTGCAGAGGACTCCCAGCAGTGGACAGACATGTGACAGGTGGCTGCAGAGGACTCCCAGCAGTGCCCTGCAATATGAGGTGTGGGTGCATATCACTACCAGCAGTGGACAGACATGTGAGGGGTGGGTGCAGAGGACTCCCAGCAGTGGACAGACATGTGAGGGGTGGGTGCAGATGACTTCCAGCAGTGGCCTGCAATATGAGTGGTGGGTGCATATCACTCCCAGCAGTGGACAGACATGTGAGGGGTGGGTGCAGAGGCCTCCCAGCAGTGGACAGACATGTGAGGGGTGGGTGCAGAGGACTCCCAGCAGTGGACAGACATGTGAGGGGTGGCTGCAGAGGACTCCCAGCAGTGGACAGACATGTGAAGGGTGGATGCAGAGGACTCCCAGCAGTGGACAGATATGTGAGGGGTGGGTGCAGAGGACTCCCAGCAGTGGCCTGCAATATGAGTGGTGGGTGCATATCACTCCCAGCAGTGGACAGACATGTGAGGGGTGGGTGCAGAGGACTCCCAGCAGTGGACAGACATGTGAGGGGTAGCTGCAGAGGACTCCCAGCAGTGGACAGACATGTGAGGGGTGTCTGCAGAGGACTCCCAGCAGTGGACAGACATGTGAGGGGTGGCTGCAGAGGACTCCCAGCAGTGGACAGACATGTGATGGGTGGGTGCAGAGGACTCCCAGCAGTGGACAGACATGTGAGGGGTGGCTGCAGAGGACTCCCAGCAGTGGACAAACATGTGAAGGGTGGATGCAGAGGACTCCCAGCAGTGGACAGACATGTGAGGGGTGGGTGCAGAGGACTCCCAGCAGTGGCCTGCAATATGAGTGGTGGGTGCATATCACTCCCAGCAGTGGACAGACATGTGAGGGGTGGGTGCAGAGGACTCCCAGCAGTGGACAGACATGTGAGGGGTAGCTGCAGAGGACTCCCAGCAGTGGACAGACATGTGAGGGGTGGCTGCAGAGGACTCCCAGCAGTGGACAGACATGTGAGGGGTGGCTGTAGAGGACTCCCAGCAGTGGACAGACATGTGATGGGTGGGTGCAGTGGACTCCCATCAGTGGACAGACATGTGAGGGGTGGGTGCAGAAGACTCCCAGCAGCGGACAAACATGTGAGGGGTGGCTGCAGAGGACTCCCAACAGTGGACAGACATGTGAGGGTGGGTGCAGAGGACTCCCAGCAGTGGACAGACATGTGAGGGGTGGGTGCAGAGGACATCCAGCAGTGGACAGACATGTGAGGGGTGGCTGCAGAGGACTCCCAGCAGTGGCCTGCAATATGAGTGGTGGGTGCATATCACTCCCAGCAGTGGACAGACATGTGGGACGTGGGTGCAGAGGACTCCCAGCAGTGGACAGACATGTGAGTGGTGGGTACAGAGGACTCCCAGCAGTGGACAGACATGTGAGGGGTGGGTGCAGAAGACTCCCAGCAGCGGACAGACATGTGAGGGGTGGCTGCAGAGGACTCCCAGCAGTGGACAGACATGTGAGGGGTGGGTAAAGAGGACTCCCAGCAGTGGACAGACATGTGAGGGGTGGCTGCAGAGGACTCCCAGCAGTGGCCTGCAATATGAGTGGTGGGTGCATATCACTCCCAGCAGTGGACACACATGTGAGGGGTGGGTGCAGAGGACGCCGAGCAGTGGACAGACATGTGAGGGGTGGCTGCAGAGGACTCCCAGCAGTGCCCTGCAATATGAGGTGTGGGTGTATATCACTACCAGCAGTGGACAGACATGTGAGGGGTGGGTGCAGAGGACTCCCAGCAGTGGACAGACATGTGAGGGGTGGGTGCAGAGGACTCCCAGCAGTGGCCTGCAATATGAGGGGTGGGTGCATATCACTCCCAGCAGTGGACAGACATGTGAGTGGTGGGTGCAGAGGACTCCCAGCAGTGGACAGACATATGAGGGGTGGGTGCATGGGGACTCCCAGCAGTGGACAGACATGTGAGGGGTTGGTGCATATCACTCCCAGCAGTGGACTGACATGTGAGGGGTGGGTGCAGATGACTCCCAGCAGTGGACAGACATGTGAGGGGTTGCTGCAGAGGACTCCCAGCAGTGGACAGACATGTGACGGGTGGGTGCAGAGGACTCCCAGCAGTGGCCTGCAATATGAGTGGTGGGTGCATATCACTCCCAGCAGTGGACAGACATGTGAGGGGTGGGTGCTGAGGACTCCCAGCAGTGGAAAGACATGTGAGGGGTGGGTGCAGAGAACTCCCAGCAGTGGACAGACATGTGAGGGGTGGGTGCAGAGGACTCCCAGCAGTGGAAAGACATGTGAGGGGTGGGTGCAGAGGACTCCCAGCAGTGGCCTGCAATATGAGTGGTGGGTGCATATCACTCCCAGCAGTGAACAGACATGTGAGGGGTGGGTGCAGAGGACTCCCAGCAGTGGATAGACATGTGAGGGGTGGGTGCAGAGGACTCCCAGCAGTGGCCTGCAATTTGAGTGGTGGGTGCATATCACTCCCAGCAGTGGACAGACATGTGAGGGGTGGGTGCTGAGGACTCCCAGCAGTGGATAGACATACATGTGAGGGGTGGGTGCAGAGGACTCCCAGCAGTGGACAGACATGTGAGTGGTGGGTGCATATCACTCCCAGCAGTGGACAGACATGTGAGGAGTGGGTGCCGAGGACTCCCAGCAGTGGACAGACATGTGAGGGGTGGGTGCATATCACTCCCAGCAGTGGACAGACATGTGAGGAGTGGGTGCCGAGGACTCCCAGCAGTGGACAGACATGTGAGGGGTGGGTAAAGAGGACTCCCAGCAGTGGACAGACATGTGAGGGGTGGCTGCAGAGGACTCCCAGCAGTGGCCTGCAATATGAGTGGTGGGTGCATATCACTCCCAGCAGTGGACACACATGTGAGGGGTGGGTGCAGAGGACGCCCAGCAGTGGACAGACATGTGAGGGGTGGCTGCAGAGGACTCCCAGCAGTGCCCTGCAATATGAGGTGTGGGTGTATATCACTACCAGCAGTGGACAGACATGTGAGGGGTGGGTGCAGAGGACTCCCAGCAGTGGACAGACATGTGAGGGGTGGGTACAGAGGACTCCCAGCAGTGGCCTGCAATATGAGGGGTGGGTGCATATCACTCCCAGCAGTGGACAGACATGTGAGTGGTGGGTGCAGAGGACTCCCAGCAGTGGACAGGCATATGAGGGGTGGGTGCATGAGGACTCCCAGCAGTGGACAGACATGTGAGGGGTTGGTGCATATCACTCCCAGCAGTGGACTGACATGTGAGGGGTGGGTGCAGATGACTCCCAGCAGTGGACAGACATGTGAGGGGTTGCTGCAGAGGACTCCCAGCAGTGGACAGACATGTGAGGGGTGGGTGCAGAGGACTCCCAGCAGTGGCCTGCAATATGAGTGGTGGGTGCATATCACTCCCAGCAGTGGACAGACATGTGAGGGGTGGGTGCTGAGGACTCCCAGCAGTGGAAAGACATGTGAGGGGTGGGTGCAGAGAACTCCCAGCAGTGGACAGACATGTGAGGGGTGGGTGCAGAGGACTCCCAGCAGTGGAAAGACATGTGAGGGGTGGGTGCAGAGGACTCCCAGCAGTGGCCTGCAATATGAGTGGTGGGTGCATATCACTCCCAGCAGTGAACAGACATGTGAGGGGTGGGTGCAGAGGACTCCCAGCAGTGGATAGACACGTGAAGGGTGGCTGCAGAGGACTCCCAGCAGTGGACAGACATGTGAGGGGTGGGTGCAGAGGACTCCCAGCAGTGGCCTGCAATTTGAGTGGTGGGTGCATATCACTCCCAGCAGTGGACAGACATGTGAGGGGTGGGTGCTGAGGACTCCCAGCAGTGGACAGACATACATGTGAGGGGTGGGTGCAGAGGACTCCCAGCAGTGGACAGACATGTGAGTGGTGGGTGCATATCACTCCCAGCAGTGGACAGACATGTGAGGAGTGGGTGCCGAGGACTCCCAGCGGTGGACAGATATGTGAGGGGTGGGTGCAGAGGACTCCCAGCAGTGGCCTGCAATATGAGTGGTGGGTGCATATCACTCCCAGCAGTGGACAGACATGTGAGGGGTGGGTGCAGAGGACTCCCAGCAGTGGACAGACATGTGAGGGGTGGGTGCATATGACTCCCAGCAGTGGACAGACATGTGAGGGGTGGCTGCAGAAGACTCCCAGCAGTGCCCTGAAATATGAGGTGTGGGTGCATTTGACTACCAGCAGTGGACAGACATGTGAGGTGTGGGTGCAGAGGACTCCCAGTAGTGGACAGACATGTGAGGGGTGGGTGCAGAGGACTCCCAGCAGTGGACAGACATGTGAGGGGTGGGTGCAGAGGACTCCCTGCAGTGGACAGACATGTGAGGGGTGGGTGCAGAGGACTCCCAGCAGTGGACAGACATGTGAGGGGTGGCTGCAGAGGACTCCCAGCAGTGGCCTGCAATATGAGTGGCGGGTGCATATCACTCCCAGCAGTGGACAGACATGTGAGAGGTGGGTGCAGAGGACTCCCAGCAGTGGACAGACATGTGAGGGGTGGCTGCAGAGGACTCCCAGCAGTGGACAGACATGTGAGGGGTGGGTGCAGAGGACTCCCAGCAGTGGCCTGAAATATTAGGGGTGGGTGCATATCACTCCCAGCAGTGGACAGACATGTGAGTGGTGGGTGCAGAGTACTCCCAGCAGTGGACAGACATGTGAGGGGTGGGTGCAGAGGACTCCCAGCAGTGGCCTGCAATATGAGTGGTGGGTACATATCACTCCCAGCAGTGGACAGACATGTGAGGGGTGGCTGCAGAGGACTCCCAGCAGTGGACAGACATGTGAGGGGTGGCTGCAGAGGACTCCCAGCAGTGGACAGACATGTGATGGGTGGGTGCAGAGGACTCCCAGCAGTGGACAGACATGTGAGGGGTGGCTGCAGAGGACACCCAGCAGTGGGCAGACATGTGAGGTGTGGGTGCAGAGGACTCCCAGCAGTGGACAGACATGTGAGGGGTGGGTGCAGAAGACTCCCAGCAGCGGACAAACATGTGAGGGGTGGCTGCAGAGGACTCCCAACAGTGGACAGACATGTGAGGGGTGGGTGCAGAGGACTCCCAGCAGTGGACAGACATGTGAGGGGTGGGTGCAGAGGACACCCAGCAGTGGACAGACATGTGAGGGGTGGCTGCAGAGGACTCCCAGCAGTGGCCTGCAATATGAGTGGTGGGTGCATATCACTCCCAGCAGTGGACAGACATGTGGGACGTGGGTGCAGAGGACTCCCAGCAGTGGACAGACATGTGAGGGGTGGCTGCAGAGGACTCCCAGCAGTGGACAGACATGTGAGGGGTGGCTGCAGAGGACTCCCAGCAGTGGACAGACATGTGAGGGGTGGGTGCAGAGGACTCCTAGCAGTGGACAGACATGTGAGGGGTGGCTGCAGAGGACAACCAGCAGTGGACAGACATGTGAGGGGTGGGTACAGAGGACTCCCAGCAGTGGACAGACATATGAGGGGTGGGTGCAGAAGACTCCCAGCAGCGGACAGACATGTGAGGGGTGGCTGCAGAGGACTCCCAGCAGTGGACAGACATGTGAGGGGTGGGTGCAGAGGACTCCCAGCAGTGGACAGACATGTGAGGGGTGGCTGCAGAGGACTCCCAGCAGTGCCCTGCAATATGAGTGGTGGGTGCATATCACTCCCAGCAGTGGACACACATGTGAGGGGTGGGTGCAGAGGACGCCCAGCAGTGGACAGACATGTGAGGGGTGGCTGCAGAGGACTCCCAGCAGTGCCCTGCAATATGGGGTGTGGGTGCATATCACTACCAGCAGTGGACAGACATGTGAGGGGTGGGTGCAGAGGACTCCCAGCAGTGGACAGACATGTGAGGGGTGGGTGCAGAGGACTCCCAGCAGTGGCCTGCAATATGAGAGGTGGGTGCATATCACTCCCAGCAGTGGACAGACATGTGAGTGGTGGGTGCAGAGGACTCCCAGCAGTGGACAGACATATGAGGGGTGGGTGCAGGGGACTCCCAGCAGTGGACAGACATGTGAGGGGTTGGTGCATATCACTCCCAGCAGTGGACTGACATGTGAGGGGTGGGTGCAGATGACTCCCAGCAGTGGACAGACATGTGAGGGCTTGCTGCAGAGGACTCCCAGCAGTGGACAGACATGTGAGGGGTGGGTGCAGAGGACTACCAGCAGTGGCCTGCAATATGAGTGGTGGGTGCATATCACTCCCAGCAGTGGACAGACATGTGAGGAGTGGGTGCTGAGGACTCCCAGCAGTGGACAGACATGTGAGGGGTGGGTGCAGAGAACTCCCAGCAGTGGACAGACATGTGAGGGGCGGGTGCAGAGGACTCCCAGCAGTGGAAAGACATGTGAGGGGTGGGTGCAGAGGACTCCCAGCAGTGGCCTGCAATATGAGTGGTGGGTGCATATCACTCCCAGCAGTGAACAGACATGTGAGGGGTGGGTGCCGAGGACTCCCAGCAGTGGATAGACACGTGAAGGGTGGCTGCAGAGGACTCCCAGCAGTGGACAGACATGTGAGGGGTGGGTGCAGAGGACTCCCAGCAGTGGCCTGCAATATGAGTGGTGGGTGCATATCACTCCCAGCAGTGGACAGACATGTGAGGGGTGGGTGCCGAGGACTCCCAGCGGTGGACAGATATGTGAGGGGTGGGTGCAGAGGACTCCCAGTAGTGGACAGACATGTGAGGGGTGGGTGCCGAGGACTCCCAGCGGTGGACAGATATGTGAGGGGTGGGTGCAGAGGACTCCCAGCAGTGGCCAGCAATATGAGTGGTGGGTACATATCACTCCCAGCAGTGGACAGACATGTGAGGGGTGGCTGCAGAGGACAACCAGCAGTGGACAGACATGTGAGGGGTGGGTACAGAGGACTCCCAGCAGTGGACAGACATGTGAGGGGTGGGTGCAGAAGACTCCCAGCAGCAGACAGACATGTGAGGGGTGGCTGCAGAGGACTCCCAGCAGTGGACAGACATGTGAGGGGTGGGTGCAGAGGACTCCCAGCAGTGGACAGACATGTGAGGGGTGGCTGCAGAGGACTCCCAGCAGTGGCCTGCAATATGAGTGGTGGGTGCATATCACTCCCAGCAGTGGACACACATGTGAGGGGTGGGTGCAGAGGACGCCCAGCAGTGGACAGACATGTGAGGGGTGGCTGCAGAGGACTCCCAGCAGTGCCCTGCAATATGAGGTGTGGGTGCATATCACTACCAGCAGTGGACAGACATGTGAGGGGTGGGTGCAGAGGACTCCCAGCAGTGGACAGACATGTGAGGGGTGGGTGCAGAGGACTCCCAGCAGTGGCCTGCAATATGAGGGGTGGGTGCATATCACTCCCAGCAGTGGACAGACATGTGAGTGGTGGGTGCAGAGAACTCCCAGCAGTGGACAGACATGTGAGGGGTGGGTGCAGAGGACTCCCAGCAGTGGAAAGACATGTGAGGGGTGGGTGCAGAGGACTCCCAGCAGTGGCCTGCAATATGAGTGGTGGGTGCATATCACTCCCAGCAGTGAACAGACATGTGAGGGGTGGGTGCAGAGGACTCCCAGCAGTGGATAGACACGTGAAGGGTGGCTGCAGAGGACTCCCAGCAGTGGACAGACATGTGAGGGGAGGGTGCAGAGGACTCCCAGCAGTGGCCTGCAATTTGAGTGGTGGGTGCATATCACTCCCAGCAGTGGACAGACATGTGAGGGGTGGGTGCTGAGGACTCCCAGCAGTGGATAGACATACATGTGAGGGGTGGGTGCAGAGGACTCCCAGCAGTGGACAGACATGTGAGTGGTGGGTGCATATCACTCCCAGCAGTGGACAGACATGTGAGGAGTGGGTGCCGAGGACTCCCAGCAGTGGACAGACATGTGAGGGGTGGGTAAAGAGGACTCCCAGCAGTGGACAGACATGTGAGGGGTGGCTGCAGAGGACTCCCAGCAGTGGCCTGCAATATGAGTGGTGGGTGCATATCACTCCCAGCAGTGGACACACATGTGAGGGGTGGGTGCAGAGGACGCCCAGCAGTGGACAGACATGTGAGGGGTGGCTGCAGAGGACTCCCAGCAGTGCCCTGCAATATGAGGTGTGGGTGTATATCACTACCAGCAGTGGACAGACATGTGAGGGGTGGGTGCAGAGGACTCCCAGCAGTGGACAGACATGTGAGGGGTGGGTACAGAGGACTCCCAGCAGTGGCCTGCAATATGAGGGGTGGGTGCATATCACTCCCAGCAGTGGACAGACATGTGAGTGGTGGGTGCAGAGGACTCCCAGCAGTGGACAGACATATGAGGGGTGGGTGCATGAGGACTCCCAGCAGTGGACAGACATGTGAGGGGTTGGTGCATATCACTCCCAGCAGTGGACTGACATGTGAGGGGTGGGTGCAGATGACTCCCAGCAGTGGACAGACATGTGAGGGGTTGCTGCAGAGGACTCCCAGCAGTGGACAGACATGTGAGGGGTGGGTGCAGAGGACTCCCAGCAGTGGCCTGCAATATGAGTGGTGGGTGCATATCACTCCCAGCAGTGGACAGACATGTGAGGGGTGGGTGCTGAGGACTCCCAGCAGTGGAAAGACATGTGAGGGGTGGGTGCAGAGAACTCCCAGCAGTGGACAGACATGTGAGGGGTGGGTGCAGAGGACTCCCAGCAGTGGAAAGACATGTGAGGGGTGGGTGCAGAGGACTCCCAGCAGTGGCCTGCAATATGAGTGGTGGGTGCATATCACTCCCAGCAGTGAACAGACATGTGAGGGGTGGGTGCAGAGGACTCCCAGCAGTGGATAGACACGTGAAGGGTGGCTGCAGAGGACTCCCAGCAGTGGACAGACATGTGAGGGGTGGGTGCAGAGGACTCCCAGCAGTGGCCTGCAATTTGAGTGGTGGGTGCATATCACTCCCAGCAGTGGACAGACATGTGAGGGGTGGGTGCTGAGGACTCCCAGCAGTGGACAGACATACATGTGAGGGGTGGGTGCAGAGGACTCCCAGCAGTGGACAGACATGTGAGTGGTGGGTGCATATCACTCCCAGCAGTGGACAGACATGTGAGGAGTGGGTGCCGAGGACTCCCAGCGGTGGACAGATATGTGAGGGGTGGGTGCAGAGGACTCCCAGCAGTGGCCTGCAATATGAGTGGTGGGTGCATATCACTCCCAGCAGTGGACAGACATGTGAGGGGTGGGTGCAGAGGACTCCCAGCAGTGGACAGACATGTGAGGGGTGGGTGCATATGACTCCCAGCAGTGGACAGACATGTGAGGGGTGGCTGCAGAGGACTCCCAGCAGTGCCCTGAAATATGAGGTGTGGGTGCATTTGACTACCAGCAGTGGACAGACATGTGAGGTGTGGGTGCAGAGGACTCCCAGTAGTGGACAGACATGTGAGGGGTGGGTGCAGAGGACTCCCAGCAGTGGACAGACATGTGAGGGGTGGGTGCAGAGGACTCCCTGCAGTGGACAGACATGTGAGGGGTGGGTGCAGAGGACTCCCAGCAGTGGACAGACATGTGAGGGGTGGCTGCAGAGGACTCCCAGCAGTGGCCTGCAATATGAGTGGCGGGTGCATATCACTCCCAGCAGTGGACAGACATGTGAGAGGTGGGTGCAGAGGACTCCCAGCAGTGGACAGACATGTGAGGGGTGGCTGCAGAGGACTCCCAGCAGTGGACAGACATGTGAGGGGTGGGTGCAGAGGACTCCCAGCAGTGGCCTGAAATATTAGGGGTGGGTGCATATCACTCCCAGCAGTGGACAGACATGTGAGTGGTGGGTGCAGAGTACTCCCAGCAGTGGACAGACATGTGAGGGGTGGGTGCAGAGGACTCCCAGCAGTGGCCTGCAATATGAGTGGTGGGTACATATCACTCCCAGCAGTGGACAGACATGTGAGGGGTGGCTGCAGAGGACTCCCAGCAGTGCCCTGCAATATGAGGTGTGGGTGCATATCACTACCAGCAGTGGACAGACATGTGAGGGGTGGGTGCAGAGGACTCCCAGCAGTGGACAGACATGTGAGGGGTGGGTGCAGAGGACTCCCAGCAGTGGCCTGCAATATGAGGGGTGGGTGCATATCACTCCCAGCAGTGGACAGACATGTGAGTGGTGGGTGCAGAGAACTCCCAGCAGTGGACAGACATGTGAGGGGTGGGTGCAGAGGACTCCCAGCAGTGGAAAGACATGTGAGGGGTGGGTGCAGAGGACTCCCAGCAGTGGCCTGCAATATGAGTGGTGGGTGCATATCACTCCCAGCAGTGAACAGACATGTGAGGGGTGGGTGCAGAGGACTCCCAGCAGTGGATAGACACGTGAAGGGTGGCTGCAGAGGACTCCCAGCAGTGGACAGACATGTGAGGGGAGGGTGCAGAGGACTCCCAGCAGTGGCCTGCAATTTGAGTGGTGGGTGCATATCACTCCCAGCAGTGGACAGACATGTGAGGGGTGGGTGCTGAGGACTCCCAGCAGTGGATAGACATACATGTGAGGGGTGGGTGCAGAGGACTCCCAGCAGTGGACAGACATGTGAGTGGTGGGTGCATATCACTCCCAGCAGTGGACAGACATGTGAGGAGTGGGTGCCGAGGACTCCCAGCAGTGGACAGACATGTGAGGGGTGGGTAAAGAGGACTCCCAGCAGTGGACAGACATGTGAGGGGTGGCTGCAGAGGACTCCCAGCAGTGGCCTGCAATATGAGTGGTGGGTGCATATCACTCCCAGCAGTGGACACACATGTGAGGGGTGGGTGCAGAGGACGCCCAGCAGTGGACAGACATGTGAGGGGTGGCTGCAGAGGACTCCCAGCAGTGCCCTGCAATATGAGGTGTGGGTGTATATCACTACCAGCAGTGGACAGACATGTGAGGGGTGGGTGCAGAGGACTCCCAGCAGTGGACAGACATGTGAGGGGTGGGTACAGAGGACTCCCAGCAGTGGCCTGCAATATGAGGGGTGGGTGCATATCACTCCCAGCAGTGGACAGACATGTGAGTGGTGGGTGCAGAGGACTCCCAGCAGTGGACAGACATATGAGGGGTGGGTGCATGAGGACTCCCAGCAGTGGACAGACATGTGAGGGGTTGGTGCATATCACTCCCAGCAGTGGACTGACATGTGAGGGGTGGGTGCAGATGACTCCCAGCAGTGGACAGACATGTGAGGGGTTGCTGCAGAGGACTCCCAGCAGTGGACAGACATGTGAGGGGTGGGTGCAGAGGACTCCCAGCAGTGGCCTGCAATATGAGTGGTGGGTGCATATCACTCCCAGCAGTGGACAGACATGTGAGGGGTGGGTGCTGAGGACTCCCAGCAGTGGAAAGACATGTGAGGGGTGGGTGCAGAGAACTCCCAGCAGTGGACAGACATGTGAGGGGTGGGTGCAGAGGACTCCCAGCAGTGGAAAGACATGTGAGGGGTGGGTGCAGAGGACTCCCAGCAGTGGCCTGCAATATGAGTGGTGGGTGCATATCACTCCCAGCAGTGAACAGACATGTGAGGGGTGGGTGCAGAGGACTCCCAGCAGTGGATAGACACGTGAAGGGTGGCTGCAGAGGACTCCCAGCAGTGGACAGACATGTGAGGGGTGGGTGCAGAGGACTCCCAGCAGTGGCCTGCAATTTGAGTGGTGGGTGCATATCACTCCCAGCAGTGGACAGACATGTGAGGGGTGGGTGCTGAGGACTCCCAGCAGTGGACAGACATACATGTGAGGGGTGGGTGCAGAGGACTCCCAGCAGTGGACAGACATGTGAGTGGTGGGTGC
Source organism: Triturus cristatus (assembly GCF_964204655.1). Lineage (NCBI taxonomy): Eukaryota > Metazoa > Chordata > Amphibia > Caudata > Salamandridae > Triturus > Triturus cristatus. The sequence continues at coordinate 421,112,202 of NC_140579.1, forward strand.
ATATCACTCCCAGCAGTGGACAGACATGTGAGGAGTGGGTGCCGAGGACTCCCAGCGGTGGACAGATATGTAAGGGGTGGGTGCAGAGGACTCCCAGCAGTGGCCTGCAATATGAGTGGTGGGTGCATATCACTCCCAGCAGTGGACAGACATGTGAGGGGTGGGTGCAGAGGACTCCCAGCAGTGGACAGACATGTGAGGGGTGGGTGCATATGACTCCCAGCAGTGGACAGACATGTGAGGGGTGGCTGCAGAGGACTCCCAGCAGTGCCCTGAAATATGAGGTGTGGGTGCATTTGACTACCAGCAGTGGACAGACATGTGAGGTGTGGGTGCAGAGGACTCCCAGTAGTGGACAGACATGTGAGGGGTGGGTGCAGAGGACTCCCAGCAGTGGACAGACATGTGAGGGGTGGGTGCAGAGGACTCCCTGCAGTGGACAGACATGTGAGGGGTGGGTGCAGAGGACTCCCAGCAGTGGACAGACATGTGAGGGGTGGCTGCAGAGGACTCCCAGCAGTGGCCTGCAATATGAGTGGCGGGTGCATATCACTCCCAGCAGTGGACAGACATGTGAGAGGTGGGTGCAGAGGACTCCCAGCAGTGGACAGACATGTGAGGGGTGGCTGCAGAGGACTCCCAGCAGTGGACAGACATGTGAGGGGTGGGTGCAGAGGACTCCCAGCAGTGGCCTGAAATATTAGGGGTGGGTGCATATCACTCCCAGCAGTGGACAGACATGTGAGTGGTGGGTGCAGAGTACTCCCAGCAGTGGACAGACATGTGAGGGGTGGGTGCAGAGGACTCCCAGCAGTGGCCTGCAATATGAGTGGTGGGTACATATCACTCCCAGCAGTGGACAGACATGTGAGGGGTGGCTGCAGAGGACTCCCAGCAGTGGACAGACATGTGAGGGGTGGCTGCAGAGGACTCCCAGCAGTGGACAGACATGTGATGGGTGGGTGCAGAGGACTCCCAGCAGTGGACAGACATGCGAGGGGTGGCTGCAGAGGACACCCAGCAGTGGGCAGACATGTGAGGTGTGGGTGCAGAGGACTCCCAGCAGTGGACAGACATGTGAGGGGTGGGTGCAGAAGACTCCCAGCAGCGGACAAACATGTGAGGGGTGGCTGCAGAGGACTCCCAACAGTGGACAGACATGTGAGGGGTGGGTGCAGAGGACTCCCAGCAGTGGACAGACATGTGAGGGGTGGGTGCAGAGGACACCCAGCAGTGGACAGACATGTGAGGGGTGGCTGCAGAGGACTCCCAGCAGTGGCCTGCAATATGAGTGGTGGGTGCATATCACTCCCAGCAGTGGACAGACATGTGGGACGTGGGTGCAGAGGACTCCCAGCAGTGGACAGACATGTGAGGGGTGGCTGCAGAGGACTCCCAGCAGTGGACAGACATGTGAGGGGTGGCTGCAGAGGACTCCCAGCAGTGGACAGACATGTGAGGGGTGGGTGCAGAGGACTCCTAGCAGTGGACAGACATGTGAGGGGTGGCTGCAGAGGACAACCAGCAGTCGACAGACATGTGAGGGGTGGGTACAGAGGACTCCCAGCAGTGGACAGACATATGAGGGGTGGGTGCAGAAGACTCCCAGCAGCGGACAGACATGTGAGGGGTGGCTGCAGAGGACTCCCAGCAGTGGACAGACATGTGAGGGGTGGGTGCAGAGGACTCCCAGCAGTGGACAGACATGTGAGGGGTGGCTGCAGAGGACTCCCAGCAGTGCCCTGCAATATGAGTGGTGGGTGCATATCACTCCCAGCAGTGGACACACATGTGAGGGGTGGGTGCAGAGGACGCCCAGCAGTGGACAGACATGTGAGGGGTGGCTGCAGAGGACTCCCAGCAGTGCCCTGCAATATGGGGTGTGGGTGCATATCACTACCAGCAGTGGACAGACATGTGAGGGGTGGGTGCAGAGGACTCCCAGCAGTGGACAGACATGTGAGGGGTGGGTGCAGAGGACTCCCAGCAGTGGCCTGCAATATGAGGGGTGGGTGCATATCACTCCCAGCAGTGGACAGACATGTGAGTGGTGGGTGCAGAGGACTCCCAGCAGTGGACAGACATATGAGGGGTGGGTGCAGGGGACTCCCAGCAGTGGACAGACATGTGAGGGGTTGGTGCATATCACTCCCAGCAGTGGACTGACATGTGAGGGGTGGGTGCAGATGACTCCCAGCAGTGGACAGACATGTGAGGGCTTGCTGCAGAGGACTCCCAGCAGTGGACAGACATGTGAGGGGTGGGTGCAGAGGACTACCAGCAGTGGCCTGCAATATGAGTGGTGGGTGCATATCACTCCCAGCAGTGGACAGACATGTGAGGAGTGGGTGCTGAGGACTCCCAGCAGTGGACAGACATGTGAGGGGTGGGTGCAGAGAACTCCCAGCAGTGGACAGACATGTGAGGGGCGGGTGCAGAGGACTCCCAGCAGTGGAAAGACATGTGAGGGGTGGGTGCAGAGGACTCCCAGCAGTGGCCTGCAATATGAGTGGTGGGTGCATATCACTCCCAGCAGTGAACAGACATGTGAGGGGTGGGTGCCGAGGACTCCCAGCAGTGGATAGACACGTGAAGGGTGGCTGCAGAGGACTCCCAGCAGTGGACAGACATGTGAGGGGTGGGTGCAGAGGACTCCCAGCAGTGGCCTGCAATATGAGTGGTGGGTGCATATCACTCCCAGCAGTGGACAGACATGTGAGGGGTCGGTGCCGAGGACTCCCAGCGGTGGACAGATATGTGAGGGGTGGGTGCAGAGGACTCCCAGTAGTGGACAGACATGTGAGGGGTGGGTGCCGAGGACTCCCAGCGGTGGACAGATATGTGAGGGGTGGGTGCAGAGGACTCCCAGCAGTGGCCAGCAATATGAGTGGTGGGTACATATCACTCCCAGCAGTGGACAGACATGTGAGGGGTGGCTGCAGAGGACAACCAGCAGTGGACAGACATGTGAGGGGTGGGTACAGAGGACTCCCAGCAGTGGACAGACATGTGAGGGGTGGGTGCAGAAGACTCCCAGCAGCAGACAGACATGTGAGGGGTGGCTGCAGAGGACTCCCAGCAGTGGACAGACATGTGAGGGGTGGGTGCAGAGGACTCCCAGCAGTGGACAGACATGTGAGGGGTGGCTGCAGAGGACTCCCAGCAGTGGCCTGCAATATGAGTGGTGGGTGCATATCACTCCCAGCAGTGGACACACATGTGAGGGGTGGGTGCAGAGGACGCCCAGCAGTGGACAGACATGTGAGGGGTGGCTGCAGAGGACTCCCAGCAGTGCCCTGCAATATGAGGTGTGGGTGCATATCACTACCAGCAGTGGACAGACATGTGAGGGGTGGGTGCAGAGGACTCCCAGCAGTGGACAGACATGTGAGGGGTGGGTGCAGAGGACTCCCAGCAGTGGCCTGCAATATGAGGGGTGGGTGCATATCACTCCCAGCAGTGGACAGACATGTGAGTGGTGGGTGCAGAGGACTCCCAGCAGTGGACAGACATATGAGGGGTGGGTGCAGGGGACTCCCAGCAGTGGACAGACATGTGAGGGGTTGGTGCATATCACTCCCAGCAGTGGACTGACATGTGAGGGGTGGGTGCAGATGACTCCCAGCAGTGGACAGACATGTGAGGGCTTGCTGCAGAGGACTCCCAGCAGTGGACAGACATGTGAGGGGTGGGTGCAGAGGACTCCCAGCAGTGGCCTGCAATATGAGTGGTGGGTGCATATCACTCCCAGCAGTGGACAGACATGTGAGGGGTGAGTGCTGAGGACTCCCAGCAGTGGACAGACATGTGAGGGGTGGGTGCAGAGAACTCCCAGCAGTGGACAGACATGTGAGGGGTGGGTGCAGAGGACTCCCAGCAGTGGAAAGACATGTGAAGGGTGGGTGCAGAGGACTCCCAGCAGTGGCCTGCAATATGAGTGGTGGGTGCATATCACTCCCAGCAGTGAACAGACATGTGAGGGGTGGGTGCAGAGGACTCCCAGCAGTGGATAGACACGTGAAGGGTGGCTGCAGAGGACTCCCAGCAGTGGACAGACATGTGAGGGGTGGGTGCAGAGGACTCCCAGCAGTGGCCTGCAATATGAGTGGTGGTGGGTGCATATCACTCCCAGCAGTGGACAGACATGTGAGGGGTGGGTGCCGAGGACTCCCAGCGGTGGACAGATATGTGAGGGGTGGGTGCAGAGGACTCCCAGTAGTGGACAGACATGTGAGGGGTGGGTGCCGAGGACTCCCAGCGGTGGACAGATATGTGAGGGGTGGGTGCAGAGGACTCCCAGCAGTGGCCTGCAATATGAGTGGTGGGTACATATCACTCCCAGCAGTGGACTGACATGTGAGGGGTGGGTGCAGAGGACTCCCAGCAGTGGACAGACATGTGAGGGGTGGGTGCAGATGACTCCCAGCAGTGGACAGACATGTGAGGGGTGGCTGCAGAGGGCTCCCAGCAGTGGACAGAAATGTGAGGAGTGGGTGCACAGGACTCCCAGCAGTGGACAGACATGTGAGGGGTGGCTGCAGAGGGCTCCCAGCAGTGGACAGAAATGTGAGGAGTGGGTGCAGAGGACTCCCAGCAGTGGACAGACATGTGAGTGGTGGGTTCAGAGGACTCCCAGCAGTGGACAGACATGTGAGGGGTGGGTGCACAGGACTCCCAGCAGTGGACAGACATGTGAGGGGTGCGTGCAGAGGACTCCCAGCAGTGGCCTGCAATATGAGTGGTGGGTGCATATCACTCCCAGCAGTGGACAGACATGTGAGGGATGGGTGCAGAGGACTCCCAGCAGTGGACAGACATGTGAGGGGTGGGTGCAGAGGACTCCCAGCAGTAGACAGACATGTGAGGGGTGGCTGCAGAGGACTCCCAGCAGTGCCCTGCAATATGAGGTGTGGCTGCATTTCACTACCAGCAGTGGACAGACATGCGAGGGGTGGGTGCAGAGGACTCCCAGCAGTGGACAGACATGTGAGGGGTGGGTGCAGAGGACTCCCAGCAGTCGCTTGCAATATGAGTGGTTGGTGCATATCACTCCCAGCAGTGGACAGACATGTGAGCGGTGGGTGCTGAGGACTCCCAGCAGTGGACAGACATGTGAGGGGTGGGTGCAGAGGACTCCCAGCAGTGGACAGACATGTGAGGGGTGGGTGCAGAGGAGTCCCAGCAGTGGACAGACATGTGAGGGGTGGGTGCAGAGGACTCCAAGCAGTGGCCTGCAATATGAGTGGTGGGTGCATATCACTCCCAGCAGTGGACACACGTGAGGGGTGGGTGCAGAGGACTCCCAGCAGTGGACAGACATGTGACAGGTGGCTGCCGAGGACTCCCAGCAGTGCCCTGCAATATGAGGTGTGGGTGCATATCACTACCAGCAGTGGACAGACATGTGAGGGGTGGGTGCAGAGGACTCCCAGCAGTGGACAGACATGTGAGGGGTGGGTGCAGATGACTTCCAGCAGTGGCCTGCAGTATGAGTGGTGGGTGCATATCACTCCCAGCAGTGGACAGACATGTGAGGGGTGGGTGCAGAGGCCTCCCAGCAGTGGACAGACATGTGAGGGGTGGGTGCAGAGGACTCCCAGCAGTGGAAAGATATGTGAGGGGTGGCTGCAGAGGACTCCCAGCAGTGGACAGACATGTGAAGGGTGGATGCAGAGGACTCCCAGCAGTAGACAGACATGTGAGGGGTGGGTGCAGAGGACTCCCAGCAGTGGCCTGCAATATGAGTGGTGGGTGCATATCACTCCCAGCAGTGGACAGACATGTGAGGGGTGGGTGCAGGGGACTCCCAGCAGTGGACAGACATGTGAGGGGTAGCTGCAGAGGACTCCCAGCAGTGGACAGACATGTGTGGGGTGGCTGCAGAGGAATCCCAGCAGTGGACAGACATGTGAGGGGTGGCTGCAGAGGACTCCCAGCAGTGGACAGACATGTGATGGGTGGGTGCAGAGGACTCCCAGCACTGGACAGATATGTGAGGGGTGGCTGCAGAGGACAACCAGCAGTGGACAGACATGTGAGGGGTGGGTGCAGAGGACTCCCAGCAGTGGACAGACATGTGAGGGGTGGGTGCAGAAGACTCCCAGCAGCGGAGAAACATGTGAGGGGTGGCTGCAGAGGACTCCCAACAGTGGACAGACATGTGAGGGGTGGGTGCAGAGGACTCCCAGCAGTGGACAGACATGTGAGGGGTGGGTGCAGAGGACACCCAGCAGTGGACAGACATGTGAGGGGTGGCTGCAGAGGACTCCCAGCAGTGGCCTGCAATATGAATGGTGGGTGCATATCACTCCCAGCAGTGGACAGACATGTGGGACGTGGGTGCAGAGGACTCCCAGCAGTGGACAGACATGTGAGGGGTGGCTGCAGAGGACTCCCAGCAGTGGATAGACACGTGAAGGGTGGCTGCAGAGGACTCCCAGCAGTGGACAGACATGTGAGGGGTGGGTGCAGAGGACTCCCAGCAGTGGCCTGCAATATGAGTGGTGGGTGCATATCACTCCCAGCAGTGGACAGACATGTGAGGGGTGGGTGCCGAGGACTCCCAGCGGTGGACAGATATGTGAGGGGTGGGTGCAGAGGACTCCCAGTAGTGGACAGACATGTGAGGGGTGGGTGCCGAGGACTCCCAGCGGTGGACAGATATGTGAGGGGTGGGTGCAGAGGACTCCCAGCAGTGGCCTGCAATATGAGTGGTGGGTACATATCACTCCCAGCAGTGGACTGACATGTGAGGGGTGGGTGCAGAGGACTCCCAGCAGTGGACACACATGTGAGGGGTGGGTGCAGATGACTCCCAGCAGCGGACAGACATGTGAGGGGTGGCTGCAGAGGACTCCCAGCAGTGGACAGAAATGTGAGGAGTGGGTGCAGAGGACTCCCAGCAGTGGACAGACATGTGAGGGGTGGGTGCAGAGGACTCCCAGCAGTGGCCTGCAATATGCGTGGTGGGTGCATATCACTCCCAGCAGTGGACAGACATGTGAGGGGTGGGTGCAGAGGACTCCCAGCAGTGGACAGACATGTGAGGGGTGGGTGCACAGGACTCCCAGCAGTGGACAGACATGTGAGAGGTGCGTGCAGAGGACTCCCAGCAGTGGCCTGCAATATGAGTGGTGGGTGCATATCACTCCCAGCAGTGGACAGACATGTGAGGGATGGGTGCAGAGGACTCCCAGCAGTGGACAGACATGTGAGGGGTGGGTGCAGAGGACTCCCAGCAGTGGACAGACATGTGAGGGGTGGCTGCAGAGAACTCCCAGCAGTGCCCTGCAATATGAGGTGTGGCTGCATTTCACTACCAGCAGTGGACAGACATGCGAGGGGTGGGTGCAGAGGACTCCCAGCAGTGGACAGACATGTGAGGGGTGGGTGCAGAGGACTCCCAGCAGTCGCTTGCAATATGAGTGGTGGGTGCATATCACTCCCAGCAGTGGACAGACATGTGAGCGGTGGGTGCTGAGGACTCCCAGCAGTGGACAGACATGTGAGGGGTGGGTGCAGAGGACTCCCAGCAGTGGACAGACATGTGAGGGGTGGGTGCAGAGGACTCCCAGCAGTGGACAGACATGTGAGGGGTGGGTGCAGAGGACTCCCAGCAGTGGCCTGCAATATGAGTGGTGGGTGCATATCACTCCCAGCAGTGGACAGACATGTGAGTGGTGGGTGCTGAGGACTCCCAGCAGTGGACAGACATGTGAGGGGTGGGTGCAGAGAACTCCCAGTAGTGGACAGACATGTGAGGGGTGGGTGCAGAGGACTCCCAGCAGTGGAAAGACATGTGAGGGGTGGGTGCAGAGGACTCCCAGCAGTGGCCTGCAATATGAGTGGTGGGTACATTTCACTCCCAGCAGTGAACAGACATGTGAGGGGTGGGTGCAGAGGACTCCCAGCAGTGGATAGACACGTGAAGGGTGGCTGCAGAGGACTCCCAGCAGTGGACAGACATGTGAGGGGTTGGTGCAGAGGACTCCCAGCAGTGGACAGACATGTGATGGGTGGGTGCAGAGGACTCCAAGCAGTGGACAGACATGTGAGGGGTGGCTGCAGAGGACAACCAGCAGTGGACAGACATGCGAGGGGTGGGTGCAGAGGACTCCCAGCAGCGGACAAACATGTGAGGGGTGGGTGCAGAAGACTCCCAGCAGCGGACAAACATGTGAGGGGTGGCTGCAGAGGACTCCCAACAGTGGACAGACATGTGAGGGGTGGGTGCAGAGGACTCCCAGCAGTGGGCAGACATGTGAGGGGTGGGTGCAGAGGACACCCAGCAGTGGACAGACATGTGAGGGGTGGCTGCAGAGGACTCCCAGCAGTGGCCTGCAATATGAGTGGTGGGTGCATATCACTCCCAGCAGTGGACAGACATGTGGGACGTGGGTGCAGAGGACTCCCAGCAGTGGACAGACATGTGAGGGGTGGCTGCAGAGGACTCCCAGCAGTGGACAGACATGTGAGGGGTGGCTGCAGAGGACTCCCAGCAGTGGCCAGCAATATGAGTGGTGGGTGCATATCACTCCCAGCAGTGGACAGACATGTGACAGGTGGCTGCAGAGGACTCCCAGCAGTGCCCTGCAATATGAGATGTGGGTGCATATCACTACCAGCAGTGGACAGACATGTGAGGGGTGGGTGCAGAGGACACCCAGCAGTGGACAGATATGTGAGGGGTGGCTGCAGAGGACTCCCAGCAGTGGCCTGCAATATGAGTGGTGGGTGCATATCACTCCCAGCAGTGGACAGACATGTGAGGGGTGGGTGCAGAGGACTCCCAGCAGTGGACAGACATGTGAGGGGTGGCTGCAGAGGACTCCCAGCAGTGGACAGACATGTGAAGGGTGGATGCAGAGGACTCCCAGCAGTGGCCTGCAATATGAGTGGTGGGTGCATATCACTCCCAGCAGCGGACAGACATGTGAGGGGTGGCTGCAGAGGACTCCCAGCAGTGGACAGAAATGTGAGGAGTGGGTGCAGAGGACTCCCAGCAGTGGACAGACATGTGTAGGGGTGGGTGCTGAGGACTCCCAGCAGTGGACAGACATGTGAGGGGTGGGTGCAGAGAACTCCCAGCAGTGGACAGACATGTGAGGGGTGGGTGCAGAGGACTCCCAGCAGTGGAAAGACATGTGAGGGGTGGGTGCAGAGGACTCCCAGCAGTGGCCTGCAATATGAGTGGTGGGTGCATATCACTCCCAGCAGTGAACAGACATGTGAGGGGTGGGTGCAGAGGACTCCCAGCAGTGGATAGACACGTGAAGGGTGGCTGCAGAGGACTCCCAGCAGTGGACAGACATGTGAGGGGTGGGTGCAGAGGACTCCCAGCAGTGCCCTGCAATATGAGGTGTGGGTGCATATCACTACCAGCAGTGGAGAGACATGTGAGGGGTGGGTGAAGAGGACTCCCAGCAGTGGACAGACATGTGAGGGGTGGGTGCAGAGGACTCCCAGCAGTGGCCTGCAATATGAGTGGTGGGTGCATATCACTCCCAGCAGTGGACACACATGTGAGGGGTGGGTGCAGAGGACTCCCAGCAGTGGACAGACATGTGAGGGGTGGCTGCAGAGGACTCCCAGCAATGCCCTGCAATATGAGGTGTGGGTGCATATCACTACCAGCAGTGGACAGACATGTGAGGGGTGGGTGCAGAGGACTCCCAGCAGTGGACAGACATGTGAGGGGTGGCTGCAGAGGACTCCCAGCAGTGCCCTGAAATATGAGGTGTGGGTGCATATCACTACCAGCAGTGGACAGACATGTGAGGGGTGGGTGCAGAGGACTCCCAGCAGTGGACAGACATGTGAGGGGTGGCTGCAGAGGACTCCCAGCAGTGGACAGACATGTGAGGGGTGGCTGCAGAGGACTCCCAGCAGTGGCCTGCAATATGAGTGGTTGGTGCATATCACTCCCAGCAGTGGACAGACATGTGAGGGGTGGGTGCAGAGGACTCCCAGCAGTGGACAGACATGTGAGGGGTGGCTGCAGAGGACTCCCAGCAGTGGACAGACATGTGAGGGGTGGGTGCAGAGGACTCCCAGCAGTGGCCTGCAATATGAGGGGTGGGTGCATATCACTCCCAGCAGAGGACAGACATGTGAGTGGTGGGTGCAGAGGACTCCCAGCAGTGGACAGACATATGAGGGGTGGGTGCAGAGGATTCTCAGCAGTGGACAGACATGTGAGGGGTGGGTGCAGAGGACTCCCAGCAGTGGAAAGACATGTGAGGGGTGGGTGCAGAGGACTCCCAGCAGTGGCTTGCAATATGAGTGGAGGGTGCATATCACTCCCAGCAGTGGACAGACATGTGAGGGGTGGCTGCAGAGGACTCCCAGCAGTGGCCTGCAATATGAGTGGTGGGTGCATATCACTTCCAGCAGTGGACAGATATGTGAGGGGTGGGTGCAGAGGACTCCAAGCAGTGGACAGACATGTGAGGGGTGGCTGCAGAGGACTCCCAGCAGTGGACAGACATGTGAGGGGTGGGTGCAGAGGACTCCCAGCAGTGGCCTGCAATATGAAGGGTGGGTGCATATCACTCCCAGCAGTGGACAGACATGTGAGTGGTGGGTGCAGAGGACTCCCAGCAGTGGACAGACATGTGAGGGGTGGGTGCAGAGGACTCGCAGCAGTGGACAGACATGTGAGGGGTGGGTGCACAGGACTCCCAGCAGTGGACAGACATGTGAGGGATGGGTGCAGAGGACTCCCAGCAGTGGACAGACATGTGAGGGGTGGGTGCAGAGGACTCCCAGCAGTTGACAGACATGTGAGGGGTGGCTGCAGAGGACTCCCAGCAGTGCCCTGCAATATGAGGTGTGGGTGCATTTCACTACTAGCAGTGGACAGACATGTGAGGGGTGGGTGCAGAGGACTCCCAGCAGTGGACAGACATGTGAGGGGTGGGTGCAGAGGACCCCCAGCAGTGGCTTGCAATATGAGTGGTGGGTGCATATCACTCTGAGCAGTGGACAGACATGTGAGGGGTGGGTGCTGAGAACTCCCAGCAGTGGACAGACATGTGAGGGGTGGGTGCAGAGGACTTGCAGCAGTGGACAGACATGTGAGGGGTGGGTGCACAGGACTCCCAGCAGTGGACAGACATGTGAGGGGTGGGTGCTGAGAACTCCCAGCAGTGGACAGACATGTGAGGGGTGGGTGCAGAGGACTCGCAGCAGTGGACAGACATGTGAGGGGTGGATGCACAGGACTCCCAGCAGTGGACAGACATGTGAGGGATGGGTGCAGAGGACTCCCAGCAGTGGACAGACATGTGAGGGGTGGGTGCAGAGGACTCCCAGCAGTTGACAGACATGTGAGGGGTGGCTGCAGAGGACTCCCAGCAGTGCCCTGCAATATGAGGTGTGGGTGCATTTCACTACTAGCAGTGGACAGACATGTGAGGGGTGGGTGCAGAGGACTCCCAGCAGTGGACAGACATGTGAGGGGTGGGTGCAGAGGACTCCCAGCAGTGGCTTGCAATATGAGTGGTGGGTGCATATCACTCCGAGCAGTGGACAGACATGTGAGGGGTGGGTGCTGAGGACTCCCAGCAGTGGACAGACATGTGAGGGGTGGGTGCAGAGGACTCCCAGCAGCGGACAGACATGTGAAGGGTGGGTGCAGAGGAGTCCCAGCAGTGGACAGACATGTGAGTGGTGGGCGCAGAGGACTCCCAGCAGTGGCGTGCAATATGAGTGGTGGGTGCATATCACTCCCAGCAGTGGACACACATGTGAGGGGTGGGTGCAGAGGACTCCCAGCAGTGGACAGACATGTGAGGGGTGGCTGCAGAGGACTCCCAGCAGTGCCCTGCAATATGAGGTGTGGGTGCATATCACTACCAGCAGTGGACAGACATGTGAGGGGTGGGTGCAGAGGACTCCCAGCAGTGGCCTGCAATATGAGTGGTTGGTGCATATCACTCCCAGCAGTGGACAGACATGTGAGGGGTGGGTGCAGAGGACTCCCAGCAGTGGACAGACATGTGAGGGGTGGGTGCAGAGGACTCCCAGCAGTGGACAGACATGTGAGGGGTGGGTGCAGAGGAGTCCCAGCAGTGGACAGACATGTGAGGGGTGGGTGCAGAGGACTCCCAGCAGTGGCCTGCAATATGAGTGGTGGGTGCATATCACTCCCAGCAGTGGACACACATGTGAGGGGTGGGTGCAGAGGACTCCCAGCAGTGGACAGACATGTGAGGGGTGGCTGCAGAGGACTCCCAGCAATGCCCTGCAATATGAGGAGTGGGTGCATATCACTACCAGCAGTGGACAGACATGTGAGGGGTGGGTGCAGAGGACTCCCAGCAGTGGACAGACATGTGAGGGGTGGCTGCAGAGGACACCCAGCAGTGGCCTGCAATATGAGTGGTTGGTGCATATCACTCCCAGCAGTGGACAGACATGTGAGGGGTGGGTGCAGAGGATTCCCAGCAGTGGACAGACATGTGAGGGGTGGCTGCAGAGGACTCCCAGCAGTGGACAGACATGTGAGGGGTGGATGCAGAGGCTCCCAGCAGTGGCCTGCAATATGAGGGGTGGGTGCATATCACTCCCAGCAGTGGATAGACATGTGAGTGGTGGGTGCCGAGGACTCCCAGCAGTGGACAGACATATGAGGGGTGGGTGCAGAGGATTCTCAGCAGATGACAGACATGTGAGGGGTGGGTGCAGAGGACTCCCAGCAGTGGAAAGACATGTGAGGGGTGGGTGCAGAGGACTCCCAGCAGTGGCTTGCAATATGAGTGGTGGGTGCATATCACTCCCAGCAGTGGACAGACATGTGAGGGGTGGGTGCTGAGGACTCCCAGCAGTGGACAGACATGTGAGGGGTGGGTGCAGAGGACTCCCAGCAGTGGCCTGCAATATGAGTGGTGGGTGCATATCACTCCCAGCAGTGGACAGACATGTGAGGGGTGGGTGCAGAGGACTCCCAGCAGTGGACAGACATGTGAGGGGTGGGTGCAGAGAACTCCCAGCAGTGGACAGACGTGAGGGGTGGGTGCAGAGGACTCCCAGCAGTGGAAAGACATGCGAGTGGTGGGTGCAGAGGACTCCCAGCAGTGGACAGACATATGAGGGGTGGGTGCAGAGGACTCCCAGCAGTGGACAGACATGTAAGGGGTGGGTGCATATCACTCCCAGCAGTGGACTGACATGTGAGGGGTGGGTGCAGAGGACTCCCAGCAGTGGACAGACATGTGAGGGGTGGGTGCAGATGGCTCCCAGCAGTGGACAGACATGTGAGGGGTGGGTGCAGAGGACTCCCAGCAGTGGACAGACATGTGAGGGGTGGGTGCAGAGGACTCCCAGCAGTGGCTTGCAATATGAGTGGTGGGTGCATATCACTCCCAGCAGTGGACAGACATGTGAGGGGTGGGTGCTGAGGACTCCCAGCAGTGGACAGACATGTGAGTGGTGGGTGCAGAGGACTCCCAGCAGTGGACAGACATGTGAGGGGTGGGTGCAGAGGACTCCCAGCAGTGGACAGACATGTGAGGGGTGGGTGCAGAGGACTCCCAGCAGTGGCCTGCAATATGAGTGGTGGGTGCATATCACTCCCAGCAGTGGACACACATGTGAGGGGTGGGTGCAGAGGACTCCCAGCAGTGGACAGACATGTGAGGGGTGGCTGCAGAGGACTCCCAGCAATGCCCTGCAATATGAGGTGTGGGTGCATATCACTACCAGCAGTGGACAGAATTGTGAGGGGTGGGTGCAGAGGACTCCCAGCAGTGGACAGACATGTGAGGGGTGGCTGCAGAGGACTCCCAGCAGTGCCCTGAAATATGAGGTGTGGGTGCAAATCACTACCAGCAGTGGACAGACATGTGAGGGGTGGCTGCAGAGGACTCCCAGCAGTGGACAGACATGTGAGGGGTGGCTGCAGAGGACTCCCAGCAGTGGCCTGCAATATGAGTGGTTGGTGCATATCACTCCCAGCAGTGGACAGACATGTGAGTGGTGGGTGCATATCACTCCCAGCAGTGGACACACATGTGAGGGGTGGGTGCAGAGGACTCCCAGCAGTGGACAGACATGTGAGGGGTGGCTGCAGAGGACTCCCAGCAATGCCCTGCAATATGAGGTGTGGGTGCATATCACTACCAGCAGTGGACAGACATGTGAGGGGTGGGTGCAGAGGACTCCCAGCAGTGGACAGACATGTGAGGGGTGGCTGCAGAGGACTCCCAGCAGTGCCCTGAAATATGAGGTGTGGGTGCAAATCACTACCAGCAGTGGACAGACATGTGAGGGGTGGCTGCAGAGGACTCCCAGCAGTGGACAGACATGTGAGGGGTGGCTGCAGAGGACTCCCAGCAGTGGCCTGCAATATGAGTGGTTGGTGCATATCACTCCCAGCAGTGGACAGACATGTGAGGGGTGGGTGCAGAGGACTCCCAGCAGTGGACAGACATGTGAGGGGTGGCTGCAGAGGACTCCCAGCAGTGGACAGACATGTGAGGGGTGGGTGCAGAGGACTCCCAGCAGTGGCCTGCAATATGAGGGGTGGGTGCATATCACTCCCAGCAGAGGACAGACATGTGAGTGGTGGGTGCAGAGGACTCCCAGCAGTGGACAGACATATGAGGGGTGGGTGCATATCACTCCCAGCAGTTGACAGACATGTGAGGGGTGGCTGCAGAGGACTCCCAGCAGTGGACAGACATGTGAGGGGTGGCTGCAGAGGACTCCCAGCAGTGGCCTGCAATATGAGTGGTGGGTGCATATCACTTCCAGCAGTGGACAGATATGTGAGGGGTGGGTGCAGAGGACTCGCAGCAGTGGACAGACATGTGAGGGGTGGGTGCACAGGACTCCCAGCAGTGGACAGACATGTGAGGGATGGGTGCAGAGGATTCCCAGCAGTGGACAGACATGTGAGGGGTGGGTGCAGAGGACTCCCAGCAGTGGACAGACATGTGAGGGGTGGGTGCAGAGGACTCGCAGCAGTGGACAGACATGTGAGGGATGGGTGCACAGGACTCCCAGCAGTGGACAGACATGTGAGGGATGGGTGCAGAGGACTCCCAGCAGTGGACAGACATGTGAGGGGTGGGTGCAGAGGACTCCCAGCAGTTGACAGACATGTGAGGGGTGGCTGCAGAGGACTCCCAGCAGTGCCCTGCAATATGAGGTGTGGGTGCATTTCACTACTAGCAGTGGACAGAAATGTGAGGGGTGGGTGCAGAGGACTCCCAGCAGTGGACAGACATGTGAGGGGTGGGTGCAGAGGACCCCCAGCAGTGGCTTGCAATATGAGTGGTGGGTGCATATCACTCTGAGCAGTGGACAGACATGTGAGGGGTGGGTGCTGAGAACTCCCAGCAGTGGACAGACATGTGAGGGGTGGGTGCAGAGGACTTGCAGCAGTGGACAGACATGTGAGGGGTGGGTGCACAGGACTCCCAGCAGTGGACAGACATGTGAGGGGTGGGTGCTGAGAACTCCCAGCAGTGGACAGACATGTGAGGGGTGGGTGCAGGGGACTCGCAGCAGTGGACAGACATGTGAGGGGTGGATGCACAGGACTCCCAGCAGTGGACAGACATGTGAGGGATGGGTGCAGAGGACTCCCAGCAGTGGACAGACATGTGAGGGGTGGGTGCAGAGGACTCCCAGCAGTTGACAGACATGTGAGGGGTGGCTGCAGAGGACTCCCAGCAGTGCCCTGCAATATGAGGTGTGGGTGCATTTCACTACTAGCAGTGGACAGACATGTGAGGGGTGGGTGCAGAGGACTCCCAGCAGTGGACAGACATGTGAGGGGTGGGTGCAGAGGACTCCCAGCAGTGGCTTGCAATATGAGTGGTGGGTGCATATCACTCCGAGCAGTGGACAGACATGTGAGGGGTGGGTGCTGAGGACTCCCAGCAGTGGACAGACATGTGAGGGGTGGGTGCAGAGGACTCCCAGCAGCGGACAGACATGTGAAGGGTGGGTGCAGAGGAGTCCCAGCAGTGGACAGACATGTGAGGGGGGGGCGCAGAGGACTCCCAGCAGTAGCGTGCAATATGAGTGGTGGGTGCATATCACTCCCAGCAGTGGACACACATGTGAGGGGTGGGTGCAGAGGACTCCCAGCAGTGGACAGACATGTGAGGGGTGGCTGCAGAGGACTCCCAGCAGTGCCCTGCAATATGAGGTGTGGGTGCATATCACTACCAGCAGTGGACAGACATGTGAGGGGTGGGTGCAGAGGACTCCCAGCAGTGGCCTGCAATATGAGTGGTTGGTGCATATCACTCCCAGCAGTGGACAGACATGTGAGGGGTGGGTGCAGAGGACTCCCAGCAGTGGACAGACATGTGAGGGGTGGGTGCAGAGGACTCCCAGCAGTGGACAGACATGTGAGGGGTGGGTGCAGAGGAGTCCCAGCAGTGGACAGACATGTGAGGGGTGGGTGCAGAGGACTCCCAGCAGTGGCCTGCAATATGAGTGGTGGGTGCATATCACTCCCAGCAGTGGACACACATGTGAGGGGTGGGTGCAGAGGACTCCCAGCAGTGGACAGACATGTGAGGGGTGGCTGCAGAGGACTCCCAGCAATGCCCTGCAATATGAGGTGTGGGTGCATATCACTACCAGCAGTGGACAGACATGTGAGGGGTGGGTGCAGAGGACTCCCAGCAGTGGACAGACATGTGAGGGGTGGCTGCAGAGGACTCCCAGCAGTGGCCTGCAATATGAGTGGTTGGTGCATATCACTCCCAGCAGTGGACAGACATGTGAGGGGTGGGTGCAGAGGACTCCCAGCAGTGGACAGACATGTGAAGGGTGGCTGCAGAGGACTCCCAGCAGTGGACAGACATGTGAGGGGTGGGTGCAGAGGACTCCCAGCAGTGGCCTGCAATATGAGGGGTGGGTGCATATCACTCCCAGCAGTGGATAGACATGTGAGTGGTGGGTGCCGAGGACTCCCAGCAGTGGACAGACATATGAGGGGTGGGTGCAGAGGATTCTCAGCAGATGACAGACATGTGAGGGGTGGGTGCAGAGGACTCCCAGCAGTGGAAAGACATGTGAGGGGTGGGTGCAGAGGACTCCCAGCAGTGGCTTGCAATATGAGTGGTGGGTGCATATCACTCCCAGCAGTGGACAGACATGTGAGGGGTGGGTGCTGAGGACTCCCAGCAGTGGACAGACATGTGAGGGGTGGGTGCAGAGGACTCCCAGCAGTGGCCTGCAATATGAGTGGTGGGTGCATATCACTCCCAGCAGTGGACAGACATGTGAGGGGTGGGTGCAGAGGACTCCCAGCAGTGGACAGACATGTGAGGGGTGGGTGCAGAGAACTCCCAGCAGTGGACAGACGTGAGGGGTGGGTGCAGAGGACTCCCAGCAGTGGAAAGACATGCGAGTGGTGGGTGCAGAGGACTCCCAGCAGTGGACAGACATATGAGGGGTGGGTGCAGAGGACTCCCAGCAGTGGACAGACATGTAAGGGGTGGTTGCATATCACTCCCAGCAGTGGACTGACATGTGAGGGGTGGGTGCAGAGGACTCCCAGCAGTGGACAGACATGTGAGGGGTGGGTGCAGATGGCTCCCAGCAGTGGACAGACATGTGAGGGGTGGGTGCAGAGGACTCCCAGCAGTGGACAGACATGTGAGGGGTGGGTGCAGAGGACTCCCAGCAGTGGCTTGCAATATGAGTGGTGGGTGCATATCACTCCCAGCAGTGGCCAGACATGTGAGGGGTGGGTGCTGAGGACTCCCAGCAGTGGACAGACATGTGAGTGGTGGGTGCAGAGGTCTCCCAGCAGTGGACAGACATGTGAGGGGTGGGTGCAGAGGACTCCCAGCAGTGGACAGACATGTGAGGGGTGGGTGCAGAGGACTCCCAGCAGTGGCCTGCAATATGAGTGGTGGGTGCATATCACTCCCAGCAGTGGACACACATGTGAGGGGTGGGTGCAGAGGACTCCCAGCAGTGGACAGACATGTGAGGGGTGGCTACAGAGGACTCCCAGCAATGCCCTGCAATATGAGGTGTGGGTGCATATCACTACCAGCAGTGGACAGACATGTGAGGGGTGGGTGCAGAGGACTCCCAGCAGTGGACAGACATGTGAGGGGTGGCTGCAGAGGACTCCCAGCAGTGCCCTGAAATATGAGGTGTGGGTGCATATCACTACCAGCAGTGGACAGACATGTGAGGGGTGGGTGCAGAGGACTCCCAGCAGTGGACAGACATGTGAGGGGTGGCTGCAGAGGACTCCCAGCAGTGGACAGACATGTGAGGGGTGGCTGCAGAGGACTCCCAGCAGTGGCCTGCAATATGAGTGGTTGGTGCATATCACTCCCAGCAGTGGACAGACATGTGAGGGGTGGGTGCAGAGGACTCCCAGCAGTGGACAGACATGTGAGGGGTGGCTGCAGAGGACTCCCAGCAGTGGACAGACATGTGAGGGGTGGGTGCAGAGGACTCCCAGCAGTGGCCTGCAATATGAGGGGTGGGTGCATATCACTCCCAGCAGAGGACAGACATGTGAGTGGTGGGTGCAGAGGACTCCCAGCAGTGGACAGACATATGAGGGGTGGGTGCATATCACTCCCAGCAGTGGACAGACATGTGAGGGGTGGCTGCAGAGGACTCCCAGCAGTGGACAGACATGTGAGGGGTGGCTGCAGAGGACTCCCAGCAGTGGCCTGCAATATGAGTGGTGGGTGCATATCACTTCCAGCAGTGGACAGATATGTGAGGGGTGGGTGCAGAGGACTCCAAGCAGTGGACAGACATGTGAGGGGTGGCTGCAGAGGACTCCCAGCAGTGGACAGACATGTGAGGGGTGGGTGCAGAGGACTCCCAGCAGTGGCCTGCAATATGAAGGGTGGGTGCATATCACTCCCAGCAGTGGACAGACATGTGAGTGGTGGGTGCAGAGGACTCCCAGCAGTGGACAGACATTTGAGGGGTGGGTGCAGAGGACTCGCAGCAGTGGACAGACATGTGAGGGGTGGGTGCACAGGACTCCCAGCAGTGGACAGACATGTTAGGGATGGGTGCAGAGGACTCCCAGCAGTGGACAGACATGTGAGGGGTGGGTGCAGAGGACTCCCAGCAGTTGACAGACATGTGAGGGGTGGCTGCAGAGGACTCCCAGCAGTGCCCTGCAATATGAGGTGTGGGTGCATTTCACTACTAGCAGTGGACAGACATGTGAGGGGTGGGTGCAGAGGACTCCCAGCAGTGGACAGACATGTGAGGGGTGGGTGCAGAGGACCCCCAGCAGTGGCTTGCAATATGAGTGGTGGGTGCATATCACTCTGAGCAGTGGACAGACATGTGAGGGGTGGGTGCTGAGAACTCCCAGCAGTGGACAGACATGTGAGGGGTGGGTGCAGAGGACTTGCAGCAGTGGACAGACATGTGAGGGGTGGGTGCACAGGACTCCCAGCAGTGGACAGACATGTGAGGGGTGGGTGCTGAGAACTCCCAGCAGTGGACAGACATGTGAGGGGTGGGTGCAGAGGACTCGCAGCAGTGGACAGACATGTGAGGGGTGGGTGCACAGGACTCCCAGCAGTGGACAGACATGTGAGGGATGGGTGCAGAGGACTCCCAGCAGGGGACAGACATGTGAGGGGTGGGTGCAGAGGACTCCCAGCAGTTGACAGACATGTGAGGGGTGGCTGCAGAGGACTCCCAGCAGTGCCCTGCAATATGAGGTGTGGGTGCATTTCACTACTAGCAGTGGACAGACATGTGAGGGGTGGGTGCAGAGGACTCCCAGCAGTGGACAGACATGTGAGGGGTGGGTGCAGAGGACTACCAGCAGTGGCTTGCAATATGAGTGGTGGGTGCATATCACTCCGAGCAGTGGACAGACATGTGAGGGGTGGGTGCTGAGGACTCCCAGCAGTGGACAGACATGTGAGGGGTGGGTGCAGAGGACTCCCAGCAGCGGACAGACATGTGAAGGGTGGGTGCAGAGGAGTCCCAGCAGTGGACAGACATGTGAGGGGTGGGCGCAGAGGACTCCCAGCAGTGGCGTGCAATATGAGTGGTGGGTGCATATCACTCCCAGCAGTGGACACATATGTGAGGGGTGGGTGCAGAGGACTCCCAGCAGTGGACAGACATGTGAGGGGTGGCTGCAGAGGACTCCCAGCAGTGCCCTGCAATATGAGGTGTGGGTGCATATCACTACCAGCAGTGGACAGACATGCGAGGGGTGGGTGCAGAGGACTCCCAGCAGTGGCCTGCAATATGAGTGGTTGGTGCATATCACTCCCAGCAGTGGACAGACATGAGAGGGGTGGGTGCAGAGGACTCCCAGCAGTGGACAGACATGTGAGGGGTGGGTGCAGAGGACTCCCAGCAGTGGACAGACATGTGAGGGGTGGGTGCAGAGGAGTCCCAGCAGTGGACAGACATTTGAGGGGTGGGTGCAGAGGACTCCCAGCAGTGGCCTGCAATATGAGTGGTGGGTGCATATCACTCCCAGCAGTGGACACACATGTGAGGGGTGGGTGCAGAGGACTCCCAGCAGTGGACAGACATGTGAGGGGTGGCTGCAGAGGACTCCCAGCAATGCCCTGCAATATGAGGTGTGGGTGCATATCACTACCAGCAGTGGACAGACATGTGAGGGGTGGGTGCAGAGGACTCCCAGCAGTGGACAGACATGTGAGGGGTGGCTGCAGAGGACTCCCAGCAGTGGCTGCAATATGAGTGGTTGGTGCATATCACTCCCAGCAGTGGACAGACATGTGAGGGGTGGGTGCAGAGGACTCCCAGCAGTGGACAGACATGTGAGGGGTGGCTGCAGAGGACTCCCAGCAGTGGACAGACATGTGAGGGGTGGGTGCAGAGGACTCCCAGCAGTGGCCTGCAATATGAGGGGTGGGTGCATATCACTCCCAGCAGTGGATAGACATGTGAGTGGTGGGTGCCGAGGACTCCCAGCAGTGGACAGATATATGAGGGGTGGGTGCAGAGGATTCTCAGCAGTGGACAGACATGTGAGGGGTGGGTGCAGAGGACTCCCAGCAGTGGAAAGACATGTGAGGGATGGGTGCAGAGGACTCCCAGCAGTGGCTTGCAATATGAGTGGTGGGTGCATATCACTCCCAGCAGTGGACAGACATGTGAGGGGTGGGTGCTGAGGACTCCCAGCAGTGGACAGACATGTGAGGGGTGGGTGCAGAGGACTCCCAGCAGTGGACAGACATGTGAGGGGTGGGTGCAGAGGAGTCCCAGCAGTGGATAGACATGTGAGGGGTGGGTGCAGAGGACTCCCAGCAGTGGCCTGCAATATGAGTGGTGGGTGCATATCACTCCCAGCAGTGGACACTCATGTGAGGGGTGGGTGCAGAGGACTCCCAGCAGTGGACAGACATGTGAGGGGTGGCTGCAGAGGACTCCCAGCAGTGCCCTGCAATATGAGGTGTGGGTGCATATCACTACCAGCAGTGGACAGACAGATGAGGGGTGGGTGCAGAGGACTCCCAGCAGTGGACAGACATGTGAGGGGTGGCTGCAGAGGACTCCCAGCAGTGCCCTGAAACATGAGGTGTGGGTGCATATCACTACCAGCAGTGGACAGACATGTGAGGGGTGGGTGCAGAGGACTCCCAGCAGTGGACAGACATGTGAGGGGTGGCTGCAGAGGACTCCCAGCAGTGGCCTGCAATATGAGTGGTGGGTGCATATCACTTCCAGCAGTGGACAGATATGTGAGGGGTGGGTGCAGAGGACTCCAAGCAGTGGACAGACATGTGAGGGGTGGCTGCAGAGGACTCCCAGCAGTGGACAGACATGTGAGGGGTGGGTGCAGAGGACTCCCAGCAGTGGACAGCCATATGAGGGGTGGGTGCAGAGGACTCCCAGCAGTGGACAGACATGTGAGGGGTGGGTGCTGAGGACTCCCAGCAGTGGACAGACATGTGAGTGGTGGGTGCATATCACTCCCAGCAGTGAACAGACATGTGAGGGGTGGGTGCAGAGGACTCCCAGCAGTGGACAGCCATATGAGGGGTGGGTGCAGAGGACTCCCAGCAGTGGACAGACATGTGAGGGGTGGGTGCATATCACTCCCAGCAGTGGACTGACATGTGAGGGGTGGGTGCAGAGGACTCCCAGCAGTGGACAGACATGTGAGGGGTGGGTTCAGATGACTCCCAGCAGTGGACAGACATGTGAGGGGTGGGTGCTGAGGACTCCCAGCAGTGGACAGACATGTGAGTGGTGGGTGCATATCACTCCCAGCAGTGAACAGACATGTGAGGGGTGGGTGCAGATGACTCCCAGCAGTGGACAGACATGTGAAGGGTGGCTGCAGAGGACTCGCAGCAGTGGGCAGACATGTGAGGGGTGGGTGCAGAGGACTCCCAGCAGTGGCCTGCAATATGAGTGGTGGGTGCATATCACTCCCAGCAGTGGACAGACATGTGAGGGGTGGGTGCAGAGGACTCCCAGCAGTGGACAGACATGTGAGGGGTGGGTGCAGAGGACTCCCAGCAGTGGACAGACATGTGAGGGGTGGGTGCAGAGGACTCCCAGCAGTAGCCTGCAATATGAGTGGTGGGTGCATATCACTCCCAGCAGTGGACAGACATGTGAGGGGTGGGTGCAGAGGACTCCCAGCAGTGGACAGACATGTGAGGGGTGGGTGCAGAGGACTCCCAACAGTGGACAGACATGTGAGGGGTGGCTGCAGAGGACTCCCAGCAGTGCCCTGCAATATGAGGTGTGGGTGCCTATCACTACCAGCAGTGGACAGACATGTGAGGGGTGGCTGCAGAGGACTCCCAGCAGTGGACAGAAATGTGAGGAGTGGGTGCAGAGGACTCCCAGCAGTGGACAGACATGTGTAGGGGTGGGTGCTGAGGACTCCCAGCAGTGGACAGACATGTGAGGGGTGGGTGCAGAGAACTCCCAGCAGTGGACAGACATGTGAGGGGTGGGTGCAGAGGACTCCCAGCAGTGGAAAGACATGTGAGGGGTGGGTGCAGAGGACTCCCAGCAGTGGCCTGCAATATGAGTGGTGGGTGCATATCACTCCCAGCAGTGAACAGACATGTGAGGGGTGGGTGCAGAGGACTCCCAGCAGTGGATAGACACGTGAAGGGTGGCTGCAGAGGACTCCCAGCAGTGGACAGACATGTGAGGGGTGGGTGCAGAGGACTCCCAGCAGTGCCCTGCAATATGAGGTGTGGGTGCATATCACTACCAGCAGTGGAGAGACATGTGAGGGGTGGGTGAAGAGGACTCCCAGCAGTGGACAGACATGTGAGGGGTGGGTGCAGAGGACTCCCAGCAGTGGCCTGCAATATGAGTGGTGGGTGCATATCACTCCCAGCAGTGGACACACATGTGAGGGGTGGGTGCAGAGGACTCCCAGCAGTGGACAGACATGTGAGGGGTGGCTGCAGAGGACTCCCAGCAATGCCCTGCAATATGAGGTGTGGGTGCATATCACTACCAGCAGTGGACAGACATGTGAGGGGTGGGTGCAGAGGACTCCCAGCAGTGGACAGACATGTGAGGGGTGGCTGCAGAGGACTCCCAGCAGTGCCCTGAAATATGAGGTGTGGGTGCATATCACTACCAGCAGTGGACAGACATGTGAGGGGTGGGTGCAGAGGACTCCCAGCAGTGGACAGACATGTGAGGGGTGGCTGCAGAGGACTCCCAGCAGTGGACAGACATGTGAGGGGTGGCTGCAGAGGACTCCCAGCAGTGGCCTGCAATATGAGTGGTTGGTGCATATCACTCCCAGCAGTGGACAGACATGTGAGGGGTGGGTGCAGAGGACTCCCAGCAGTGGACAGACATGTGAGGGGTGGCTGCAGAGGACTCCCAGCAGTGGACAGACATGTGAGGGGTGGGTGCAGAGGACTCCCAGCAGTGGCCTGCAATATGAGGGGTGGGTGCATATCACTCCCAGCAGAGGACAGACATGTGAGTGGTGGGTGCAGAGGACTCCCAGCAGTGGACAGACATATGAGGGGTGGGTGCAGAGGATTCTCAGCAGTGGACAGACATGTGAGGGGTGGGTGCAGAGGACTCCCAGCAGTGGAAAGACATGTGAGGGGTGGGTGCAGAGGACTCCCAGCAGTGGCTTGCAATATGAGTGGAGGGTGCATATCACTCCCAGCAGTGGACAGACATGTGAGGGGTGGCTGCAGAGGACTCCCAGCAGTGGCCTGCAATATGAGTGGTGGGTGCATATCACTTCCAGCAGTGGACAGATATGTGAGGGGTGGGTGCAGAGGACTCCAAGCAGTGGACAGACATGTGAGGGGTGGCTGCAGAGGACTCCCAGCAGTGGACAGACATGTGAGGGGTGGGTGCAGAGGACTCCCAGCAGTGGCCTGCAATATGAAGGGTGGGTGCATATCACTCCCAGCAGTGGACAGACATGTGAGTGGTGGGTGCAGAGGACTCCCAGCAGTGGACAGACATGTGAGGGGTGGGTGCAGAGGACTCGCAGCAGTGGACAGACATGTGAGGGGTGGGTGCACAGGACTCCCAGCAGTGGACAGACATGTGAGGGATGGGTGCAGAGGACTCCCAGCAGTGGACAGACATGTGAGGGGTGGGTGCAGAGGACTCCCAGCAGTTGACAGACATGTGAGGGGTGGCTGCAGAGGACTCCCAGCAGTGCCCTGCAATATGAGGTGTGGGTGCATTTCACTACTAGCAGTGGACAGACATGTGAGGGGTGGGTGCAGAGGACTCCCAGCAGTGGACAGACATGTGAGGGGTGGGTGCAGAGGACCCCCAGCAGTGGCTTGCAATATGAGTGGTGGGTGCATATCACTCTGAGCAGTGGACAGACATGTGAGGGGTGGGTGCTGAGAACTCCCAGCAGTGGACAGACATGTGAGGGGTGGGTGCAGAGGACTTGCAGCAGTGGACAGACATGTGAGGGGTGGGTGCACAGGACTCCCAGCAGTGGACAGACATGTGAGGGGTGGGTGCTGAGAACTCCCAGCAGTGGACAGACATGTGAGGGGTGGGTGCAGAGGACTCGCAGCAGTGGACAGACATGTGAGGGGTGGATGCACAGGACTCCCAGCAGTGGACAGACATGTGAGGGATGGGTGCAGAGGACTCCCAGCAGTGGACAGACATGTGAGGGGTGGGTGCAGAGGACTCCCAGCAGTTGACAGACATGTGAGGGGTGGCTGCAGAGGACTGCCAGCAGTGCCCTGCAATATGAGGTGTGGGTGCATTTCACTACTAGCAGTGGACAGACATGTGAGGGGTGGGTGCAGAGGACTCCCAGCAGTGGACAGACATGTGAGGGGTGGGTGCAGAGGACTCCCAGCAGTGGCTTGCAATATGAGTGGTGGGTGCATATCACTCCGAGCAGTGGACAGACATGTGAGGGGTGGGTGCTGAGGACTCCCAGCAGTGGACAGACATGTGAGGGGTGGGTGCAGAGGACTCCCAGCAGCGGACAGACATGTGAAGGGTGGGTGCAGAGGAGTCCCAGCAGTGGACAGACATGTGAGTGGTGGGCGCAGAGGACTCCCAGCAGTGGCGTGCAATATGAGTGGTGGGTGCATATCACTCCCAGCAGTGGACACACATGTGAGGGGTGGGTGCAGAGGACTCCCAGCAGTGGACAGACATGTGAGGGGTGGCTGCAGAGGACTCCCAGCAGTGCCCTGCAATATGAGGTGTGGGTGCATATCACTACCAGCAGTGGACAGACATGTGAGGGGTGGGTGCAGAGGACTCCCAGCAGTGGCCTGCAATATGAGTGGTTGGTGCATATCACTCCCAGCAGTGGACAGACATGTGAGGGGTGGGTGCAGAGGACTCCCAGCAGTGGACAGACATGTGAGGGGTGGGTGCAGAGGACTCCCAGCAGTGGACAGACATGTGAGGGGTGGGTGCAGAGGAGTCCCAGCAGTGGACAGACATGTGAGGGGTGGGTGCAGAGGACTCCCAGCAGTGGCCTGCAATATGAGTGGTGGGTGCATATCACTCCCAGCAGTGGACACACATGTGAGGGGTGGGTGCAGAGGACTCCCAGCAGTGGACAGACATGTGAGGGGTGGCTGCAGAGGACTCCCAGCAATGCCCTGCAATATGAGGAGTGGGTGCATATCACTACCAGCAGTGGACAGACATGTGAGGGGTGGGTGCAGAGGACTCCCAGCAGTGGACAGACATGTGAGGGGTGGCTGCAGAGGACACCCAGCAGTGGCCTGCAATATGAGTGGTTGGTGCATATCACTCCCAGCAGTGGACAGACATGTGAGGGGTGGGTGCAGAGGATTCCCAGCAGTGGACAGACATGTGAGGGGTGGCTGCAGAGGACTCCCAGCAGTGGACAGACATGTGAGGGGTGGATGCAGAGGCTCCCAGCAGTGGCCTGCAATATGAGGGGTGGGTGCATATCACTCCCAGCAGTGGATAGACATGTGAGTGGTGGGTGCCGAGGACTCCCAGCAGTGGACAGACATATGAGGGGTGGGTGCAGAGGATTCTCAGCAGATGACAGACATGTGAGGGGTGGGTGCAGAGGACTCCCAGCAGTGGAAAGACATGTGAGGGGTGGGTGCAGAGGACTCCCAGCAGTGGCTTGCAATATGAGTGGTGGGTGCATATCACTCCCAGCAGTGGACAGACATGTGAGGGGTGGGTGCTGAGGACTCCCAGCAGTGGACAGACATGTGAGGGGTGGGTGCAGAGGACTCCCAGCAGTGGCCTGCAATATGAGTGGTGGGTGCATATCACTCCCAGCAGTGGACAGACATGTGAGGGGTGGGTGCAGAGGACTCCCAGCAGTGGACAGACATGTGAGGGGTGGGTGCAGAGAACTCCCAGCAGTGGACAGACGTGAGGGGTGGGTGCAGAGGACTCCCAGCAGTGGAAAGACATGCGAGTGGTGGGTGCAGAGGACTCCCAGCAGTGGACAGACATATGAGGGGTGGGTGCAGAGGACTCCCAGCAGTGGACAGACATGTAAGGGGTGGGTGCATATCACTCCCAGCAGTGGACTGACATGTGAGGGGTGGGTGCAGAGGACTCCCAGCAGTGGACAGACATGTGAGGGGTGGGTGCAGATGGCTCCCAGCAGTGGACAGACATGTGAGGGGTGGGTGCAGAGGACTCCCAGCAGTGGACAGACATGTGAGGGGTGGGTGCAGAGGACTCCCAGCAGTGGCTTGCAATATGAGTGGTGGGTGCATATCACTCCCAGCAGTGGACAGACATGTGAGGGGTGGGTGCTGAGGACTCCCAGCAGTGGACAGACATGTGAGTGGTGGGTGCAGAGGACTCCCAGCAGTGGACAGACATGTGAGGGGTGGGTGCAGAGGACTCCCAGCAGTGGACAGACATGTGAGGGGTGGGTGCAGAGGACTCCCAGCAGTGGCCTGCAATATGAGTGGTGGGTGCATATCACTCCCAGCAGTGGACACACATGTGAGGGGTGGGTGCAGAGGACTCCCAGCAGTGGACAGACATGTGAGGGGTGGCTGCAGAGGACTCCCAGCAATGCCCTGCAATATGAGGTGTGGGTGCATATCACTACCAGCAGTGGACAGAATTGTGAGGGGTGGGTGCAGAGGACTCCCAGCAGTGGACAGACATGTGAGGGGTGGCTGCAGAGGACTCCCAGCAGTGCCCTGAAATATGAGGTGTGGGTGCAAATCACTACCAGCAGTGGACAGACATGTGAGGGGTGGCTGCAGAGGACTCCCAGCAGTGGACAGACATGTGAGGGGTGGCTGCAGAGGACTCCCAGCAGTGGCCTGCAATATGAGTGGTTGGTGCATATCACTCCCAGCAGTGGACAGACATGTGAGTGGTGGGTGCATATCACTCCCAGCAGTGGACACACATGTGAGGGGTGGGTGCAGAGGACTCCCAGCAGTGGACAGACATGTGAGGGGTGGCTGCAGAGGACTCCCAGCAATGCCCTGCAATATGAGGTGTGGGTGCATATCACTACCAGCAGTGGACAGACATGTGAGGGGTGGGTGCAGAGGACTCCCAGCAGTGGACAGACATGTGAGGGGTGGCTGCAGAGGACTCCCAGCAGTGCCCTGAAATATGAGGTGTGGGTGCAAATCACTACCAGCAGTGGACAGACATGTGAGGGGTGGCTGCAGAGGACTCCCAGCAGTGGACAGACATGTGAGGGGTGGCTGCAGAGGACTCCCAGCAGTGGCCTGCAATATGAGTGGTTGGTGCATATCACTCCCAGCAGTGGACAGACATGTGAGGGGTGGGTGCAGAGGACTCCCAGCAGTGGACAGACATGTGAGGGGTGGCTGCAGAGGACTCCCAGCAGTGGACAGACATGTGAGGGGTGGGTGCAGAGGACTCCCAGCAGTGGCCTGCAATATGAGGGGTGGGTGCATATCACTCCCAGCAGAGGACAGACATGTGAGTGGTGGGTGCAGAGGACTCCCAGCAGTGGACAGACATATGAGGGGTGGGTGCATATCACTCCCAGCAGTTGACAGACATGTGAGGGGTGGCTGCAGAGGACTCCCAGCAGTGGACAGACATGTGAGGGGTGGCTGCAGAGGACTCCCAGCAGTGGCCTGCAATATGAGTGGTGGGTGCATATCACTTCCAGCAGTGGACAGATATGTGAGGGGTGGGTGCAGAGGACTCGCAGCAGTGGACAGACATGTGAGGGGTGGGTGCACAGGACTCCCAGCAGTGGACAGACATGTGAGGGATGGGTGCAGAGGATTCCCAGCAGTGGACAGACATGTGAGGGGTGGGTGCAGAGGACTCCCAGCAGTGGACAGACATGTGAGGGGTGGGTGCAGAGGACTCGCAGCAGTGGACAGACATGTGAGGGATGGGTGCACAGGACTCCCAGCAGTGGACAGACATGTGAGGGATGGGTGCAGAGGACTCCCAGCAGTGGACAGACATGTGAGGGGTGGGTGCAGAGGACTCCCAGCAGTTGACAGACATGTGAGGGGTGGCTGCAGAGGACTCCCAGCAGTGCCCTGCAATATGAGGTGTGGGTGCATTTCACTACTAGCAGTGGACAGAAATGTGAGGGGTGGGTGCAGAGGACTCCCAGCAGTGGACAGACATGTGAGGGGTGGGTGCAGAGGACCCCCAGCAGTGGCTTGCAATATGAGTGGTGGGTGCATATCACTCTGAGCAGTGGACAGACATGTGAGGGGTGGGTGCTGAGAACTCCCAGCAGTGGACAGACATGTGAGGGGTGGGTGCAGAGGACTTGCAGCAGTGGACAGACATGTGAGGGGTGGGTGCACAGGACTCCCAGCAGTGGACAGACATGTGAGGGGTGGGTGCTGAGAACTCCCAGCAGTGGACAGACATGTGAGGGGTGGGTGCAGGGGACTCGCAGCAGTGGACAGACATGTGAGGGGTGGATGCACAGGACTCCCAGCAGTGGACAGACATGTGAGGGATGGGTGCAGAGGACTCCCAGCAGTGGACAGACATGTGAGGGGTGGGTGCAGAGGACTCCCAGCAGTTGACAGACATGTGAGGGGTGGCTGCAGAGGACTCCCAGCAGTGCCCTGCAATATGAGGTGTGGGTGCATTTCACTACTAGCAGTGGACAGACATGTGAGGGGTGGGTGCAGAGGACTCCCAGCAGTGGACAGACATGTGAGGGGTGGGTGCAGAGGACTCCCAGCAGTGGCTTGCAATATGAGTGGTGGGTGCATATCACTCCGAGCAGTGGACAGACATGTGAGGGGTGGGTGCTGAGGACTCCCAGCAGTGGACAGACATGTGAGGGGTGGGTGCAGAGGACTCCCAGCAGCGGACAGACATGTGAAGGGTGGGTGCAGAGGAGTCCCAGCAGTGGACAGACATGTGAGGGGGGGGCGCAGAGGACTCCCAGCAGTAGCGTGCAATATGAGTGGTGGGTGCATATCACTCCCAGCAGTGGACACACATGTGAGGGGTGGGTGCAGAGGACTCCCAGCAGTGGACAGACATGTGAGGGGTGGCTGCAGAGGACTCCCAGCAGTGCCCTGCAATATGAGGTGTGGGTGCATATCACTACCAGCAGTGGACAGACATGTGAGGGGTGGGTGCAGAGGACTCCCAGCAGTGGCCTGCAATATGAGTGGTTGGTGCATATCACTCCCAGCAGTGGACAGACATGTGAGGGGTGGGTGCAGAGGACTCCCAGCAGTGGACAGACATGTGAGGGGTGGGTGCAGAGGACTCCCAGCAGTGGACAGACATGTGAGGGGTGGGTGCAGAGGAGTCCCAGCAGTGGACAGACATGTGAGGGGTGGGTGCAGAGGACTCCCAGCAGTGGCCTGCAATATGAGTGGTGGGTGCATATCACTCCCAGCAGTGGACACACATGTGAGGGGTGGGTGCAGAGGACTCCCAGCAGTGGACAGACATGTGAGGGGTGGCTGCAGAGGACTCCCAGCAATGCCCTGCAATATGAGGTGTGGGTGCATATCACTACCAGCAGTGGACAGACATGTGAGGGGTGGGTGCAGAGGACTCCCAGCAGTGGACAGACATGTGAGGGGTGGCTGCAGAGGACTCCCAGCAGTGGCCTGCAATATGAGTGGTTGGTGCATATCACTCCCAGCAGTGGACAGACATGTGAGGGGTGGGTGCAGAGGACTCCCAGCAGTGGACAGACATGTGAAGGGTGGCTGCAGAGGACTCCCAGCAGTGGACAGACATGTGAGGGGTGGGTGCAGAGGACTCCCAGCAGTGGCCTGCAATATGAGGGGTGGGTGCATATCACTCCCAGCAGTGGATAGACATGTGAGTGGTGGGTGCCGAGGACTCCCAGCAGTGGACAGACATATGAGGGGTGGGTGCAGAGGATTCTCAGCAGATGACAGACATGTGAGGGGTGGGTGCAGAGGACTCCCAGCAGTGGAAAGACATGTGAGGGGTGGGTGCAGAGGACTCCCAGCAGTGGCTTGCAATATGAGTGGTGGGTGCATATCACTCCCAGCAGTGGACAGACATGTGAGGGGTGGGTGCTGAGGACTCCCAGCAGTGGACAGACATGTGAGGGGTGGGTGCAGAGGACTCCCAGCAGTGGCCTGCAATATGAGTGGTGGGTGCATATCACTCCCAGCAGTGGACAGACATGTGAGGGGTGGGTGCAGAGGACTCCCAGCAGTGGACAGACATGTGAGGGGTGGGTGCAGAGAACTCCCAGCAGTGGACAGACGTGAGGGGTGGGTGCAGAGGACTCCCAGCAGTGGAAAGACATGCGAGTGGTGGGTGCAGAGGACTCCCAGCAGTGGACAGACATATGAGGGGTGGGTGCAGAGGACTCCCAGCAGTGGACAGACATGTAAGGGGTGGTTGCATATCACTCCCAGCAGTGGACTGACATGTGAGGGGTGGGTGCAGAGGACTCCCAGCAGTGGACAGACATGTGAGGGGTGGGTGCAGATGGCTCCCAGCAGTGGACAGACATGTGAGGGGTGGGTGCAGAGGACTCCCAGCAGTGGACAGACATGTGAGGGGTGGGTGCAGAGGACTCCCAGCAGTGGCTTGCAATATGAGTGGTGGGTGCATATCACTCCCAGCAGTGGCCAGACATGTGAGGGGTGGGTGCTGAGGACTCCCAGCAGTGGACAGACATGTGAGTGGTGGGTGCAGAGGTCTCCCAGCAGTGGACAGACATGTGAGGGGTGGGTGCAGAGGACTCCCAGCAGTGGACAGACATGTGAGGGGTGGGTGCAGAGGACTCCCAGCAGTGGCCTGCAATATGAGTGGTGGGTGCATATCACTCCCAGCAGTGGACACACATGTGAGGGGTGGGTGCAGAGGACTCCCAGCAGTGGACAGACATGTGAGGGGTGGCTACAGAGGACTCCCAGCAATGCCCTGCAATATGAGGTGTGGGTGCATATCACTACCAGCAGTGGACAGACATGTGAGGGGTGGGTGCAGAGGACTCCCAGCAGTGGACAGACATGTGAGGGGTGGCTGCAGAGGACTCCCAGCAGTGCCCTGAAATATGAGGTGTGGGTGCATATCACTACCAGCAGTGGACAGACATGTGAGGGGTGGGTGCAGAGGACTCCCAGCAGTGGACAGACATGTGAGGGGTGGCTGCAGAGGACTCCCAGCAGTGGACAGACATGTGAGGGGTGGCTGCAGAGGACTCCCAGCAGTGGCCTGCAATATGAGTGGTTGGTGCATATCACTCCCAGCAGTGGACAGACATGTGAGGGGTGGGTGCAGAGGACTCCCAGCAGTGGACAGACATGTGAGGGGTGGCTGCAGAGGACTCCCAGCAGTGGACAGACATGTGAGGGGTGGGTGCAGAGGACTCCCAGCAGTGGCCTGCAATATGAGGGGTGGGTGCATATCACTCCCAGCAGAGGACAGACATGTGAGTGGTGGGTGCAGAGGACTCCCAGCAGTGGACAGACATATGAGGGGTGGGTGCATATCACTCCCAGCAGTGGACAGACATGTGAGGGGTGGCTGCAGAGGACTCCCAGCAGTGGACAGACATGTGAGGGGTGGCTGCAGAGGACTCCCAGCAGTGGCCTGCAATATGAGTGGTGGGTGCATATCACTTCCAGCAGTGGACAGATATGTGAGGGGTGGGTGCAGAGGACTCCAAGCAGTGGACAGACATGTGAGGGGTGGCTGCAGAGGACTCCCAGCAGTGGACAGACATGTGAGGGGTGGGTGCAGAGGACTCCCAGCAGTGGCCTGCAATATGAAGGGTGGGTGCATATCACTCCCAGCAGTGGACAGACATGTGAGTGGTGGGTGCAGAGGACTCCCAGCAGTGGACAGACATTTGAGGGGTGGGTGCAGAGGACTCGCAGCAGTGGACAGACATGTGAGGGGTGGGTGCACAGGACTCCCAGCAGTGGACAGACATGTTAGGGATGGGTGCAGAGGACTCCCAGCAGTGGACAGACATGTGAGGGGTGGGTGCAGAGGACTCCCAGCAGTTGACAGACATGTGAGGGGTGGCTGCAGAGGACTCCCAGCAGTGCCCTGCAATATGAGGTGTGGGTGCATTTCACTACTAGCAGTGGACAGACATGTGAGGGGTGGGTGCAGAGGACTCCCAGCAGTGGACAGACATGTGAGGGGTGGGTGCAGAGGACCCCCAGCAGTGGCTTGCAATATGAGTGGTGGGTGCATATCACTCTGAGCAGTGGACAGACATGTGAGGGGTGGGTGCTGAGAACTCCCAGCAGTGGACAGACATGTGAGGGGTGGGTGCAGAGGACTTGCAGCAGTGGACAGACATGTGAGGGGTGGGTGCACAGGACTCCCAGCAGTGGACAGACATGTGAGGGGTGGGTGCTGAGAACTCCCAGCAGTGGACAGACATGTGAGGGGTGGGTGCAGAGGACTCGCAGCAGTGGACAGACATGTGAGGGGTGGGTGCACAGGACTCCCAGCAGTGGACAGACATGTGAGGGATGGGTGCAGAGGACTCCCAGCAGGGGACAGACATGTGAGGGGTGGGTGCAGAGGACTCCCAGCAGTTGACAGACATGTGAGGGGTGGCTGCAGAGGACTCCCAGCAGTGCCCTGCAATATGAGGTGTGGGTGCATTTCACTACTAGCAGTGGACAGACATGTGAGGGGTGGGTGCAGAGGACTCCCAGCAGTGGACAGACATGTGAGGGGTGGGTGCAGAGGACTACCAGCAGTGGCTTGCAATATGAGTGGTGGGTGCATATCACTCCGAGCAGTGGACAGACATGTGAGGGGTGGGTGCTGAGGACTCCCAGCAGTGGACAGACATGTGAGGGGTGGGTGCAGAGGACTCCCAGCAGCGGACAGACATGTGAAGGGTGGGTGCAGAGGAGTCCCAGCAGTGGACAGACATGTGAGGGGTGGGCGCAGAGGACTCCCAGCAGTGGCGTGCAATATGAGTGGTGGGTGCATATCACTCCCAGCAGTGGACACATATGTGAGGGGTGGGTGCAGAGGACTCCCAGCAGTGGACAGACATGTGAGGGGTGGCTGCAGAGGACTCCCAGCAGTGCCCTGCAATATGAGGTGTGGGTGCATATCACTACCAGCAGTGGACAGACATGCGAGGGGTGGGTGCAGAGGACTCCCAGCAGTGGCCTGCAATATGAGTGGTTGGTGCATATCACTCCCAGCAGTGGACAGACATGAGAGGGGTGGGTGCAGAGGACTCCCAGCAGTGGACAGACATGTGAGGGGTGGGTGCAGAGGACTCCCAGCAGTGGACAGACATGTGAGGGGTGGGTGCAGAGGAGTCCCAGCAGTGGACAGACATTTGAGGGGTGGGTGCAGAGGACTCCCAGCAGTGGCCTGCAATATGAGTGGTGGGTGCATATCACTCCCAGCAGTGGACACACATGTGAGGGGTGGGTGCAGAGGACTCCCAGCAGTGGACAGACATGTGAGGGGTGGCTGCAGAGGACTCCCAGCAATGCCCTGCAATATGAGGTGTGGGTGCATATCACTACCAGCAGTGGACAGACATGTGAGGGGTGGGTGCAGAGGACTCCCAGCAGTGGACAGACATGTGAGGGGTGGCTGCAGAGGACTCCCAGCAGTGGCTGCAATATGAGTGGTTGGTGCATATCACTCCCAGCAGTGGACAGACATGTGAGGGGTGGGTGCAGAGGACTCCCAGCAGTGGACAGACATGTGAGGGGTGGCTGCAGAGGACTCCCAGCAGTGGACAGACATGTGAGGGGTGGGTGCAGAGGACTCCCAGCAGTGGCCTGCAATATGAGGGGTGGGTGCATATCACTCCCAGCAGTGGATAGACATGTGAGTGGTGGGTGCCGAGGACTCCCAGCAGTGGACAGATATATGAGGGGTGGGTGCAGAGGATTCTCAGCAGTGGACAGACATGTGAGGGGTGGGTGCAGAGGACTCCCAGCAGTGGAAAGACATGTGAGGGATGGGTGCAGAGGACTCCCAGCAGTGGCTTGCAATATGAGTGGTGGGTGCATATCACTCCCAGCAGTGGACAGACATGTGAGGGGTGGGTGCTGAGGACTCCCAGCAGTGGACAGACATGTGAGGGGTGGGTGCAGAGGACTCCCAGCAGTGGACAGACATGTGAGGGGTGGGTGCAGAGGAGTCCCAGCAGTGGATAGACATGTGAGGGGTGGGTGCAGAGGACTCCCAGCAGTGGCCTGCAATATGAGTGGTGGGTGCATATCACTCCCAGCAGTGGACACTCATGTGAGGGGTGGGTGCAGAGGACTCCCAGCAGTGGACAGACATGTGAGGGGTGGCTGCAGAGGACTCCCAGCAGTGCCCTGCAATATGAGGTGTGGGTGCATATCACTACCAGCAGTGGACAGACAGATGAGGGGTGGGTGCAGAGGACTCCCAGCAGTGGACAGACATGTGAGGGGTGGCTGCAGAGGACTCCCAGCAGTGCCCTGAAACATGAGGTGTGGGTGCATATCACTACCAGCAGTGGACAGACATGTGAGGGGTGGGTGCAGAGGACTCCCAGCAGTGGACAGACATGTGAGGGGTGGCTGCAGAGGACTCCCAGCAGTGGCCTGCAATATGAGTGGTGGGTGCATATCACTTCCAGCAGTGGACAGATATGTGAGGGGTGGGTGCAGAGGACTCCAAGCAGTGGACAGACATGTGAGGGGTGGCTGCAGAGGACTCCCAGCAGTGGACAGACATGTGAGGGGTGGGTGCAGAGGACTCCCAGCAGTGGACAGCCATATGAGGGGTGGGTGCAGAGGACTCCCAGCAGTGGACAGACATGTGAGGGGTGGGTGCTGAGGACTCCCAGCAGTGGACAGACATGTGAGTGGTGGGTGCATATCACTCCCAGCAGTGAACAGACATGTGAGGGGTGGGTGCAGAGGACTCCCAGCAGTGGACAGCCATATGAGGGGTGGGTGCAGAGGACTCCCAGCAGTGGACAGACATGTGAGGGGTGGGTGCATATCACTCCCAGCAGTGGACTGACATGTGAGGGGTGGGTGCAGAGGACTCCCAGCAGTGGACAGACATGTGAGGGGTGGGTTCAGATGACTCCCAGCAGTGGACAGACATGTGAGGGGTGGGTGCTGAGGACTCCCAGCAGTGGACAGACATGTGAGTGGTGGGTGCATATCACTCCCAGCAGTGAACAGACATGTGAGGGGTGGGTGCA
The DNA here is from genome assembly GCF_964204655.1 of Triturus cristatus. Taxonomy (NCBI): domain Eukaryota; kingdom Metazoa; phylum Chordata; class Amphibia; order Caudata; family Salamandridae; genus Triturus; species Triturus cristatus. Next base: position 421,148,272 of record NC_140579.1, read on the forward strand.
GATGACTCCCAGCAGTGGACAGACATGTGAAGGGTGGCTGCAGAGGACTCGCAGCAGTGGGCAGACATGTGAGGGGTGGGTGCAGAGGACTCCCAGCAGTGGCCTGCAATATGAGTGGTGGGTGCATATCACTCCCAGCAGTGGACAGACATGTGAGGGGTGGGTGCAGAGGACTCCCAGCAGTGGACAGACATGTGAGGGGTGGGTGCAGAGGACTCCCAGCAGTGGACAGACATGTGAGGGGTGGGTGCAGAGGACTCCCAGCAGTAGCCTGCAATATGAGTGGTGGGTGCATATCACTCCCAGCAGTGGACAGACATGTGAGGGGTGGGTGCAGAGGACTCCCAGCAGTGGACAGACATGTGAGGGGTGGGTGCAGAGGACTCCCAACAGTGGACAGACATGTGAGGGGTGGCTGCAGAGGACTCCCAGCAGTGCCCTGCAATATGAGGTGTGGGTGCCTATCACTACCAGCAGTGGACAGACATGTGAGGGGTGGGTGCAGAGGACTCCCTGCAGTGGCCTGCAATATGAGTGGTGGGTGCATATCACTCCCAGCAGTGGACAGACATGTGAGGGGTGGCTGCAGAGGACTCCCAGCAGTGGCCTGCATTATGAGTGGTTGGTGCATATCACTCCCAGCAGTGGACAGACATGTGAGGGGTGGGTGCAGAGGACTCCCAGCAGTGGACAGACATGTGAGGGGTGGCTGCAGAGGACTCCCAGCAGTGGACAGACATGTGAGGGGTGGGTGCAGAGGACTCCGAGCAGTGGCCTGCAATATGAGTGGTGGATGCATATCACTCCCAGCAGTGAACAGACATGTGAGGGGTGGGTGCAGAGGACTCCCAGCAGTGGACAGACACGTGAAGGGTGGCTGCAGAAGACTCCCAGCAGTGGACAGACATGTGAGGGGTGGGTGCAGAGGACTCCCAGCAGTGGACAGACATGTGAGGGGTGGGTGCAGAGGACTCGCAGCAGTGGACAGACATGTGAGGGGTGGGTGCACAGGACTCCCAGCAGTGGACAGACATGTGAGGGATGGGTGCAGAGGACTCCCAGCAGTGGACAGACATGTGAGGGGTGGGTGCAGAGGACTCCCAGCAGTTGACAGACATGTGAGGGGTGGCTGCAGAGGACTCCCAGCAGTGCCCTGCAATATGAGGTGTGGGTGCATTTCACTACTAGCAGTGGACAGACATGTGAGGGGTGGGTGCAGAGGACTCCCAGCAGTGGACAGACATGTGAGGGGTGGGTGCAGAGGACTCCCAGCAGTGGCTTGCAATATGAGTGGTGGGTGCATATCACTCCGAGCAGTGGACAGACATGTGAGGGGTGGGTGCTGAGAACTCCCAGCAGTGGACAGACATGTGAGGGGTGGGTGCAGAGGACTTGCAGCAGTGGACAGACATGTAAGGGGTGGGTGCACAGGACTCCCAGCAGTGGACAGACATGTGAGGGGTGGGTGCTGAGAACTCCGAGCAGTGGACAGACATGTGAGGGGTGGGTGCAGAGGACTCGCAGAAGTGGACAGACATGTGAGGGGTGGGTGCACAGGACTCCCAGCAGTGGACAGACATTTTGAGGGGTGGGTGCAGAGGACTCCCAGCAGTTGACAGACATGTGAGGGATGGCTGCAGAGGACTCCCAGCAGTGCCCTGCAATATGAGGTGTGGGTGCATTTCACTACTAGCAGTGGACAGACATGTGAGGGGTGGGTGCAGGGGACTCCCAGCAGTGGACAGACATGTGAGGGGTGGGTGCAGAGGACTCCCAGCAGTGGCTTGCAATATGAGTGGTGGGTGCATATCACTCCGAGCAGTGGACAGACATGTGAGGGGTGGGTGCTGAGGACTCCCAGCAGTGGACAGACATGTGAGGGGTGGGCGCAGAGGACTCCCAGCAGTAGCGTGCAATATGAGTGGTGGGTGCATATCACTCCCAGCAGTGGACACACATGTGAGGGGTGGGTGCAGAGGACTCCCAGCAGTGGACAGACATGTGAGGGGTGGCTGCAGAGGACTCCCAGCAGTGCCCTGCAATATGAGGTGTGGGTGCATATCACTACCAGCAGTGGACAGACATGTGAGGGGTGGGTGCAGAGGACTCCCAGCAGTGGACAGACATGTGAGGGGTGGCTGCAGAGGACTCCCAGCAGTGCCCTGAAATATGAGGTGTGGGTGCATATCACTACCAGCAGTGGACAGACATGTGAGGGGTGGGTGCAGAGGACTCCCAGCAGTGGACAGACATGTGAGGGGTGGCTGCAGCGGACTCCCAGCAGTGGACAGACATGTGAGGGGTGGCTGCAGAGGACTCCCAGCAGTGGCCTGCAATATGAGTGGTTGGTGCATATCACTCCCAGCAGTGGACAGACATGTGAGGGGTGCGTGCAGAGGATTCCCAGCAGTGGCCTGCAATATGAGGGGTGGGTGCATATCACTCCCAGCAGTGGACAGACATGTGAGGGATGGGTGCAGAGGACTCTCAGCAGTGGACAGACATGTGAGGGCTGGGTGCAGAGGACTCCCAGCAGTGGACAGACATGTGAGGGGTGGCTGCAGAGGACTCCCAGCAGTGCCCTGAAATATGAGGTGTGGGTGCATTTCACTACCAGCAGTGGACAGACATGTGAGGGGTGGGTGCAGAGGACTCCCAGCAGTGGACAGACATGTGAGGGGTGGGTGCAGAGGACTCCCAGCAGTGGCTTGCAATATGAGTGGTGGGTGCATATCACTCCCAGCAGTGGACAGACATGTGAGGGGTGGGTGCTGAGGACTCCCAGCAGTGGACAGACATGTGAGGGGTGGGTGCAGAGGACTCCCAGCAGTGGACAGACATGTGAGGGGTGGGTGCAGAGGAGTCCCAGTAGTAGACAGACATGTGAGGGGTGGGTGCAGAGGACTCCCAGCAGTGCCCTGCAATATGAGGTGTGGGTGCATATCACTACCAGCAGTGGACAGACATGTGAGGGGTGGGTGCAGAGGACTCCCAGCAGTGGACAGACATGTGAGGGGTGGCTGCAGAGGACTCCCAGCAGTGGACAGACATGTGAGGGGTGGGTTCAGAGGACTCCCAGCAGTGGACAGACACGTGAAGGGTGGCTGCAGAAGACTCCCAGCAGTGGACAGACATGTGAGGGGTGGGTGCAGAGGACTCCCAGCAGTGGACAGACATGTGAGGGGTGGCTGCAGAGGACTCCCAGCAGTGGCCTGCAATATGAGTGGTTGGTGCATATCACTCCCAGCAGTGGACAGACATGTGAGGGGTGGGTGCAGAGGACTCCCAGCAGTGGACAGACATGTGAGGGGTGGGTGCAGAGGACTCCCAGCAGTAGCCTGCAATATGAGTGGTGGGTGCATATCACTCCCAGCAGTGGACAGACATGTGAGGGGTGGGTGCAGAGGACTCCCAGCAGTGGACAGACATGTGAGGGGTGGGTGCAGATGACTCCCAGCAGTGGACAGACATGTGAGGGGTGGCTGCAGAGGACTCCCAGCAGTGCCCTGCAATATGAGGTGTGGGTGCCTATCACTACCAGCAGTGGACAGACATGTGAGGGGTGGGTGCAGAGGACTCCCTGCAGTGGCCTGCAATATGAGTGGTGGGTGCATATCACTCCCAGCAGTGGACAGACATGTGAGGGGTGGGTGCAGAGGACTCCCAGCAGTGGACAGACATGTGAGGGGTGGGTGCAGAGGACTCCCAGCAGTGGACAGACATGTGAGGGGTGGGTGCAGAGGACTCCGAGCAGTGGCCTGCAATATGAGTGGTGGATGCATATCACTCCCAGCAGTGAACAGACATGTGAGGGGTGGGTGCAGAGGACTCCCAGCAGTGGACAGACATGTGAGGGGTGGGTGCACAGGACTCGCAGCAGTGGACAGACATGTGAGGGGTGGGTGCACAGGACTCCCAGCAGTGGACAGACATGTGAGGGATGGGTGCAGAGGACTCCCAGCAGTGGACAGACATGTGAGGGGTGGGTGCAGAGGACTCCCAGCAGTGGACAGACATGTGAGGGGTGGGTGCAGAGGACTCGCAGCAGTGGACAGACATGTGAGGGGTGGGTGCACAGGACTCCCAGCAGTGGACAGACATGTGAGGGATGGGTGCAGAGGACTCCCAGCAGTGGACAGACATGTGAGGGGTGGGTGCAGAGGACTCCCAGCAGTTGACAGACATGTGAGGGGTGGCTGCAGAGGACTCCCAGCAGTGCCCTGCAATATGAGGTGTGGGTGCATTTCACTACTAGCAGTGGACAGACATGTGAGGGGTGGGTGCAGAGGACTCCCAGCAGTGGACAGACATGTGAGGGGTGGGTGCACAGGACCCCCAGCAGTGGCTTGCAATATGAGTGGTGGGTGCATATCACTCCGAGCAGTGGACAGACATGTGAGGGGTGGGTGCTGAGAACTCCCAGCAGTGGACAGACATGTGAGGGGTGGGTGCAGAGGACTTGCAGCAGTGGACAGACATGTGAGGGGTGGGTGCACAGGACTCCCAGCAGTGGACAGACATGTGAGGGGTGGGTGCTGAGAACTCCCAGCAGTGGACAGACATGTGAGGGGTGGGTGCAGAGGACTCGCAGCAGTGGACAGACATGTGAGGGGTGGGTGCACAGGACTCCCAGCAGTGGACAGACATGTGAGGGATGGGTGCAGAGGACTCCCAGCAGTGGACAGGCATGTGAGGGGTGGGTGCAGAGGACTCCCAGCAGTTGACAGACATGTGAGGGGTGGCTGCAGAGGACTCCCAGCAGTGCCCTGCAATATGAGGTGTGGGTGCATTTCACTACTAGTAGTGGACAGACATGTGAGGGGTGGGTGCAGAGGACTCCCAGCAGTGGACAGACATGTGAGGGGTGGGTGCAGAGGACTCCCAGCAGTGGCTTGCAATATGAGTGGTGGGTGCATATCACTCCGAGCAGTGGACAGACATGTGAGGGGTGGGTGCTGAGGACTCCCAGCAGTGGACAGACATGTGAGGGGTGGGTGCAGAGGACTCCCAGCAGTGGACAGACATGTGAAGGGTGGGTGCAGAGGAGTCCCAGCAGTGGACAGACATGTGAGGGGTGGGCGCAGAGGACTCCCAGCAGTGGCGTGCAATATGAGTGGTGGGTGCATATCACTCCCAGCAGTAGACACACATGTGAGGGGTGGGTGCAGAGGACTCCCAGCAGTGGACAGACATGTGAGGGGTGGCTGCAGAGGACTCCCAGCAGTGCCCTGCAATATGAGGTGTGGGTGCATATCACTACTAGCAGTGGACAGACATGTGAGGGGTGGGTGCAGAGGACTCCCAGCAGTGGCCTGCAATATGAGTGGTTGGTGCATATCACTCCCAGCAGTGGACAGACATGTGAGGGGTGGGTGCAGAGGACTCCCAGCAGTGGACAGACATGTGAGAGGTGGCTGCAGAGGACTCCCAGCAGTGGACAGACATGTGAGGGGTGGGTGCAGAGGACTCCCAGCAGTGGCCTGCAATATGAGGGGTGGGTGCATATCACTCCCAGCAGTGGATAGACATGTGAGTTGTGGGTGCAGAGGACTCCCAGCAGTGGACAGACATATGAGGGGTGGGTGCAGAGGATTCTCAGCAGTGGACAGACATGTGAGGGGTGGGTGCAGAGGACTCCCAGCAGTGGAAAGACATGTGAGGGGTGGGTGCAGAGGACTCCCAGCAGTGGCTTGCAATATGAGTGGTGGGTGCATATCACTCCCAGCAGTGGACAGACATGTGAGGGGTGGGTGCTGAGGACTCCCAGCAGTGGACAGACATGTGAGGGGTGGGTGCAGAGGACTCCCAGCAGTGGACAGACATGTGAGTGGTGGGTGCAGAGGAGTCCCAGCAGTGGATAGACATGTGAGGGGTGGGTGCAGAGGACTCCCAGCAGTGGCCTGCAATATGAGTGGTGGGTGCATATCACTCCCAGCAGTGGACACTCATGTGAGGGGTGGGTGCAGAGGACTCCCAGCAGTGGACAGACATGTGAGCGGTGGCTGCAGAGGACTCCCAGCAGTGCCCTGCAATATGAGGTGTGGGTGCATATCACTACCAGCAGTGGACAGACAGGTGAGGGGTGGGTGCAGAGGACTCCCAGTAGTAGACAGAAATGTGAGGGGTGGCTGCAGAGGACTCGCAGCAGTGCCCTGAAACATGAGGTGTGGGTGCATATCACTACCAGCAGTGGACAGATATGTGAGGGGTGGGTGCAGAGGACTCCCAGCAGTGGACAGACATGTGAGGGGTGGCTGCAGAGGACTCCCAGCAGTGGACAGACATGTGAGGGGTGGCTGCAGAGGACTCCCAGCAGTGGCCTGCAATATGAGTGGTGGGTGCATATCACTTCCAGCAGTGGACAGATATGTGAGGGGTGGGTGCAGAGGACTCCAAGCAGTGGACAGACATGTGAGGGGTGGCTGCAGAGGTCTCCCAGCAGTGGACAGACATGTGAGGGGTGGGTGCAGAGGACTCCCAGCAGTGGCCTGCAATATGAAGGGTGGGTGCATATCACTCCCAGCAGTGGACAGACATGTGAGTGGTGGGTGCAGAGGACTCCCAGCAGTGGACAGCCATATGAGGGGTGGGTGCAGAGGACTCCCAGCAGAGGACAGACATGTGAGGGGTGGGTGCATATCACTCCCAGCAGTGGACTGACAAGTGAGGGGTGGGTGCAGAGGACTCCCAGCAGTGGACAGACATGTGAGGGGTGGGTGCAGATGACTCACAGCAGTGGACAGACATGTGAGGGGTGGGTGCTGAGGACTCCCAGCAGTGGACAGACATGTGAGTGGTGGGTGCATATCACTCCCAGCAGTGAACAGACATGTGAGGGGTGGGTGCAGATGACTCCCAGCAGTGGACAGACATGTGAAGGGTGGCTGCAGAGGAATCGCAGCAGTGGACAGACATGTGAGGGGTGGGTGCAGAGGACTCCCAGCAGTGGCCTGCAATATGAGTGGTGGGTGCATATCACTCCCAGCAGTGGACAGACATGTGAGGGGTGGGTGCAGAGGACTCCCAGCAGTGGACAGACATGTGAGGGGTGGGTGCAGAGGACTCCCAGCAGTGGACAGACATGTGAGGGGTGGGTGCAGAGGACTCCCAGCAGTAGCCTGCAATATGAGTGGTGGGTGCATATCACTCCCAGCAGTGGACAGACATGTGAGGGGTGGGTGCAGAGGACTCCCAGCAGTGGACAGACATGTGAGGGGTGGGTGCAGAGGACTCCCAACAGTGGACAGACATGTGAGGGGTGGCTGCAGAGGACTCCCAGCAGTGCCCTGCAATATGAGGTGTGGGTGCCTATCACTACCAGCAGTGGACAGACATGTGAGGGGTGGGTGCAGAGGACTCCCTGCAGTGGCCTGCAATATGAGTGGTGGGTGCATATCACTCCCAGCAGTGGACAGACATGTGAGGGTGGCTGCAGAGGACTCCCAGCAGTGGCCTGCATTATGAGTGGTTGGTGCATATCACTCCCAGCAGTGGACAGACATGTGAGGGGTGGGTGCAGAGGACTCCCAGCAGTGGACAGACATGTGAGGGGTGGCTGCAGAGGACTCCCAGCAGTGGACAGACATGTGAGGGGTGGGTGCAGAGGACTCCGAGCAGTGGCCTGAAATATGAGTGGTGGATGCATATCACTCCCAGCAGTGAACAGACATGTGAGGGGTGGGTGCAGAGGACTCCCAGCAGTGGACAGACATGTGAGGGATGGGTGCAGAGGACTCCCAGCAGTGGACAGACATGTGAGGGGTGGGTGCAGAGGACTCCCAGCAGTTGACAGACTTGTGAGGGGTGGCTGCAGAGGACTCCCAGCAGTGCCCTGCAATATGAGGTGTGGGTGCATTTCACTACTAGCAGTGGACAGACATGTGAGGGGTGGGTGCAGAGGACTCCCAGCAGTGGACAGACATGTGAGGGGTGGGTGCAGAGGACTCCCAGCAGTGGCTTGCAATATGAGTGGTGGGTGCATATCACTCCGAGCAGTGGACAGACATGTGAGGGGTGGGTGCTGAGAACTCCCAGCAGTGGACAGACATGTGAGGGGTGGGTGCAGAGGACTTGCAGCAGTGGACAGACATGTAAGGGGTGGGTGCACAGGACTCCCAGCAGTGGACAGACATGTGAGGGGTGGGTGCTGAGAACTCCCAGCAGTGGACAGACATGTGAGGGGTGGGTGCAGAGGACTCACAGAAGTGGACAGACATGTGAGGGGTGGGTGCACAGGACTCCCAGCAGTGGACAGACATGTGAGGGATGGGTGCAGAGGACTCCCAGCAGTGGACAGACATGTGAGGGGTGGGTGCAGAGGACTCCCAGCAGTTGACAGACATGTGAGGGGTGGCTGCAGAGGACTCCCAGCAGTGCCCTGCAATATGAGGTGTGGGTGCATTTCACTACTAGCAGTGGACAGACATGTGAGGGGTGGGTGCAGGGGACTCCCAGCAGTGGACAGACATGTGAGGGGTGGGTGCAGAGGACTCCCAGCAGTGGCTTGCAATATGAGTGGTGGGTGCATATCACTCCGAGCAGTGGACAGACATGTGAGGGGTGGGTGCTGAGGACTCCCAGAAGTGGACAGGCATGTGAGGGGTGGGTGCAGAGGACTCCCAGCAGTGGACAGACATGTGAGGGGTGGGTGCAGAGGAGTCCCAGCAGTGGACAGACATGTGAGGGGTGGGCGCAGAGGACTCCCAGCAGTAGCGTGCAATATGAGTGGTGGGTGCATATCACTCCCAGCAGTGGACACACATGTGAGGGGTGGGTGCAGAGGACTCCCAGCAGTGGACAGACATGTGAGGGGTGGCTGCAGAGGACTCCCAGCAGTGCCCTGCAATATGAGGTGTGGGTGCATATCACTACCAGCAGGGGACAGACATGTGAGGGGTGGGTGCAGAGGACTCCCAGCAGTGGACAGACATGTGAGGGGTGGCTGCAGAGGACTCCCAGCAGTGCCCTGAAATATGAGGTGTGGGTGCATATCACTACCAGCAGTGGACAGACATGTGAGGGGTGGGTGCAGAGGACTCCCAGCAGTGGACAGACATGTGAGGGGTGGCTGCAGAGGACTCCCAGCAGTGGACAGACATGTGAGGGGTGGCTGCAGAGGACTCCCAGCAGTGGCCTGCAATATGAGTGGTTGGTGCAGAGGACTCCCAGCAGTGGACAGACAGGTGAGGGGTGGGTGCAGAGGACTCCCAGCAGAGGACAGACATGTGAGGGGTGGCTGCAGAGGACTCCCAGCAGTGGACAGACATGTGAGGGGTGGGTGCAGAGGACTCCCAGCAGTGGCCTGCAATATGAGGGGTGGGTGCATATCACTCCCAGCAGTGGACAGACATGTGAGTGGTGGGTGCAGAGGACTCCCAGCAGTGGACAGACATATGAGGGGTGGGTGCAGAGGATTCTCAGCAGTGGACAGACATGTGAGGGGTGGGTGCAGAGGACTCCCAGCAGTGGAAAGACATGTGAGGGGTGGGTGCAGAGGACTCCCAGCAGTGGCTTGCAATATGAGTGGTGGGTGCATATCACTCCCAGCAGTGGACAGACATGTGAGGGGTGGGTGCTGAGGACTCCCAGCAGTGGACAGACATGTGAGGGGTGGGTGCAGAGGACTCCCAGCAGTGGACAGACATGTGAGGGGTGGGTGCAGAGGACTCCCAGCAGTGGACAGACATGTGAGGGGTGGGTGCAGAGGACTCCCAGCAGTGGCCTGCAATATGAGTGGTGGGTGCATATCACTCCCAGCAGTGGACACGCATGTGAGGGGTGGGTGCAGAGGACTCCCAGCAGTGGACAGACATGTGAGGGGTGGCTGCAGAGGACTCCCAGCAGTGCCCTGCAATATGAGGTGTGGGTGCATATCACTACCAGCAGTGGACAGACAGGTGAGGGGTGGGTGCAGAGGACTCCCAGCAGTGGACAGACATGTGAGAGGTGGCTGCAGAGGACTCCCAGCAGTGGACAGACATGTGAGGGGTGGCTGCAGAGGACTCCCAGCAGTGGCCTGCAATATGAGTGGTGGGTGCATATCACTTCCAGCAGTGGACAGATATGTGAGGGGTGGGTGCAGAGGACTCCAAGCAGTGGACAGACATGTGAGGGGTGGCTGCAGAGGACTCCCAGCAGTGGACAGACATGTGAGGGGTGGGTGCAGAGGACTCCCAGCAGTGGCCTGCAATATGAAGGGTGGGTGCATATCACTCCCAGCAGTGGACAGACATGTGAGTGGTGGGTGCAGAGGACTCCCAGCCGTGGACAGCCATATGAGGGGTGGGTGCAGAGGACTCCCAGCAGTGGACAGACATGTGAGGGGTGGGTGCATATCACTCCCAGCAGTGGACAGACATGTGAGGGGTGGGTGCAGATGACTCCCAGCAGTGGACAGACATGTGAGGGGTTGATGCAGAGGACTCCCAGCTGTGGCCTGCAATATGAGTGGTGGGTGCATATATCTACCAGTAGTGGACAGACATGTGAGGGGTGGGTGCTGAGGACTCCCAGCAGTGGACAGACATGTGAGTGGTGGGTGCATATCACTCCCAGCAGTGAACAGACATGTGAGGGGTGGGTGCAGATGACTCCCATCAGTGGACAGACATGTGAAGGGTGGCTGCAGAGGACTCCCAGCAGTGGACAGACATGTGAGGGGTGGGTGCAGAGGACTCCCAGCAGTGGCCTGCAATATGAGTGGTGGGTGCATATCACTCCCAGCAGTGGACAGACATGTGAGGGGTGGGTGCAGAGGACTCCCAGCAGTGGACAGACATGTGAGGGGTGGGTGCAGAGAACTCCCAGCAGTGGACAGACGTGAGGGGTGGGTGCAGAGGACTCCCAGCAGTGGAAAGACATGCGAGTGGTGGGTGCAGAGGACTCCCAGCAGTGGACAGACATATGAGGGGTGGGTGCAGAGGACTCCCAGCAGTGGACAGACATGTAAGGGGTGGGTGCATATCACTCCCAGCAGTGGACTGACATGTAAGGGGTGGGTGCAGAGGACTCCCAGCAGTGGACAGACATGTGAGGGGTGGGTGCAGATGGCTCCCAGCAGTGGACAGACATGTGAGGGGTGGGTGCAGAGGACTCCCAGCAGTGGACAGACATGTGAGGGGTGGGTGCAGAGGACTCCCAGCAGTGGCTTGCAATATGAGTGGTGGGTGCATATCACTCCCAGAAGTGGACAGACATGTGAGGGGTGGGTGCTGAGGACTCCCAGCAGTGGACAGACATGTGAGTGGTGGGTGCAGAGGACTCCCAGCAGTGGACAGACATGTGAGGGGTGGGTGCAGAGGACTCCCAGCAGTGGACAGACATGTGAGGGGTGGGTGCAGAGGACTCCCAGCAGTGGCCTGCAATATGAGTGGTGGGTGCATATCACTCCCAGCAGTGGACACACATGTGAGGGGTGGGTGCTGAGGACTCCCAGCAGTGGACAGACATGTGAGGGGTGGCTGCAGAGGAATCCCAGCAATGCCCTGCAATATGAGGTGTGGGTGCATATCACTACCAGCAGTGGACAGACATGTGAGGGGTGGGTGCAGAGGACTCCCAGCAGTGGACAGACATGTGAGGGGTGGCTGCAGAGGACTCCCAGCAGTGCCCTGAAATATGAGGTGTGGGTGCATATCACTACCAGCAGTGGACAGACATGTGAGGGGTGGGTGCAGAGGACTCCCAGCAGTGGACAGACATGTGAGGGATGGCTGCAGAGGACTCCCAGCAGTGGAAAGACATGTGAGGGGTGGCTGCAGAGGACTCCCAGCAGTGGCCTGCAATATGAGTGGTTGGTGCATATCACTCCCAGCAGTGGACAGACATGTGAGGGGTGGGTGCAGAGGACTCCCAGCAGTGGACAGACATGTGAGGGGTGGCTGCAGAGGACTCCCAGCAGTGGACAGACATGTGAGGGGTGGGTGCAGAGGACTCCCAGCAGTGGCCTGCAATATGAGGGGTGGGTGCATATCACTCCCAGCAGAGGACAGACATGTGAGTGGTGGGTGCAGAGGACTCCCAGCAGTGGACAGACATATGAGGGGTGGGTGCAGAGGATTCTCAGCAGTGGACAGACATGTGAGGGGTGGGTGCAGAGGACTCCCAGCAGTGGAAAGACATGTGAGGGGTGGGTGCAGAGGACTCCCAGCAGTGGCTTGCAATATGAGTGGTGGGTGCATATCACTCCCAGCAGTGGACAGACATGTGAGGGGTGGCTGCAGAGGACTCCCAGCAGTGGACAGACATGTGAGGGGTGGCTGCAGAGGACTCCCAGCAGTGGCCTGCAATATGAGTGGTGGGTGCATATCACTTCCAGCAGTGGACAGATATGTGAGGGGTGGGTGCAGAGGACTCCAAGCAGTGGACAGACATGTGAGGGGTGGCTGCAGAGGACTCCCAGCAGTGGACAGACATGTGAGGGGTGGGTGCAGAGGACTCCCAGCAGTGGCCTGCAATATGAAGGGTGGGTGCATATCACTCCCAGCAGTGGACAGACATGTGAGTGGTGGGTGCAGAGGACTCCCAGCAGTGGAGAGACATGTGAGGGGTGGGTACAGAGGACTCGCAGCAGTGGACAGACATGTGAGGGGTGGGTGCACAGGACTCCCAGCAGTGGACAGACATGTGAGGGATGGGTGCAGAGGACTCCCAGCAGTGGACAGACATGTGAGGGGTGGGTGCAGAGGACTCCCAGCAGTTGACAGACATGTGAGGGGTGGCTGCAGAGGACTCCCAGCAGTGCCCTGCAATATGAGGTGTGGGTGCATTTCACTACTAGCAGTGGACAGACATGTGAGGGGTGGGTGCAGAGGACTCCCAGCAGTGGACAGACATGTGAGGGGTGGGTGCAGAGGACCCCCAGCAGTGGCTTGCAATATGAGTGGTGGGTGCATATCACTCTGAGCAGTGGACAGACATGTGAGGGGTGGGTGCTGAGAACTCCCAGCAGTGGACAGACATGTGAGGGGTGGGTGCAGAGGACTTGCAGCAGTGGACAGACATGTGAGGGGTGGGTGCACAGGACTCCCAGCAGTGGACAGACATGTGAGGGGTGGGTGCTGAGAACTCCCAGCAGTGGACAGACATGTGAGGGGTGGGTGCAGAGGACTCGCAGCAGTGGACAGACATGTGAGGGGTGGGTGCACAGGACTCCCAGCAGTGGACAGACATGTGAGGGATGGGTGCAGAGGACTCCCAGCAGTGGACAGACATGTGAGGGGTGGGTGCAGAGGAATCCCAGCAGTTGACAGACGTGTGAGGGGTGGCTGCAGAGGACTCCCAGCAGTGCCCTGCAATATGAGGTGTGGGTGCATTTCACTACTAGCAGTGGACAGACATGTGAGGGGTGGGTGCAGAGGACTCCCAGCAGTGGACAGACATGTGAGGGGTGGGTGCAGAGGACTCCCAGCAGTGGCTTGCAATATGAGTGGTGGGTGCATATCACTCCGAGCAGTGGACAGACATGTGAGGGGTGGGTGCTGAGGACTCCCAGCAGTGGACAGACATGTGAGGGGTGGGTGCAGAGGACTCCCAGCAGCGGACAGACATGTGAAGGGTGGGTGCAGAGGAGTCCCAGCAGTGGACAGACATGTGAGTGGTGGGCGCAGAGGACTCCCAGCAGTGGCGTGCAATATGAGTGGTGGGTGCATATCACTCCCAGCAGTGGACACACATGTGAGGGGTGGGTGCAGAGGACTCCCAGCAGTGGACAGACATGTGAGGGGTGGCTGCAGAGGACTCTCAGCAGTGCCCTGCAATATGAGGTGTGGGTGCATATCACTACCAGCAGTGGACAGACATGTGAGGGGTGGGTGCAGAGGACTCCCAGCAGTGGCCTGCAATATGAGTGGTTGGTGCATATCACTCCCAGCAGTGGACAGACATGTGAGGGGTGGGTGCAGATGACTCCCAGCAGTGGACAGACATGTGAGGGGTGGGTGCAGAGGACTCCCAGCAGTGGACAGACATGTGAGGGGTGGGTGCAGAGGAGTCCCAGCAGTGGACAGACATGTGAGGGGTGGGTGCAGAGGACTCCCAGCAGTGGCCTGCAATATGAGTGGTGGGTGCATATCACTCCCAGCAGTGGACACACATGTGAGGGGTGGGTGCAGAGGACTCCCAGCAGTGGACAGACATGTGAGGGGTGGCTGCAGAGGACTCCCAGCAATGCCCTGCAATATGAGGTGTGGGTGCATATCACTACCAGCAGTGGACAGACATGTGAGGGGTGGGTGCAGAGGACTCCCAGCAGTGGACAGACATGTGAGGGGTGGCTGCAGAGGACTCCCAGCAGTGGCCTGCAATATGAGTGGTTGGTGCATATCACTCCCAGCAGTGGACAGACATGTGAGGGGTGGGTGCAGAGGACTCCCAGCAGTGGACAGACATGTGAGGGGTGGCTGCAGAGGACTCCCAGCAGTGGACAGACATGTGAGGGGTGGGTGCAGAGGACTCCCAGCAGTGGCCTGCAATATGAGGGGTGGGTGCATATCACTCCCAGCAGTGGATAGACATGTGAGTGGTGGGTGCCGAGGACTCCCAGCAGTGGACAGACATGTGAGGGGTGGGTGCAGAGGACTCCCAGCAGTGGACAGACATGTGAGGGGTGGGTGCAGAGGACTCCCAGCAGTGGAAAGACATGTGAGGGGTGGGTGCAGAGGACTCCCAGCAGTGGCTTGCAATATGAGTGGTGGGTGCATATCACTCCCAGCAGTGGACAGACATGTGAGGGGTGGGTGCTGAGGACTCCCAGCAGTGGACAGACATGTGAGGGGTGGGTGCAGAGGACTCCCAGCAGTGGCCTGCAATATGAGTGGTGGGTGCATATCACTCCCAGCAGTGGACAGACATGTGAGGGGTGGGTGCAGAGGACTCCCAGCAGTGGACAGACATGTGAGGGGTGGGTGCAGAGAACTCCCAGCAGTGGACAGACGTGAGGGGTGGGTGCAGAGGACTCCCAGCAGTGGAAAGACATGCGAGTGGTGGGTGCAGAGGACTCCCAGCAGTGGACAGACATATGAGGGGTGGGTGCAGAGGACTCCCAGCAGTGGACAGACATGTAAGGGGTGGGTGCATATCACTCCCAGCAGTGGACTGACATGTGAGGGGTGGGTGCAGAGGACTCCCAGCAGTGGACAGACATGTGAGGGGTGGGTGCAGATGGCTCCCAGCAGTGGACAGACATGTGAGGGGTGGGTGCAGAGGACTCCCAGCAGTGGACAGACATGTGAGGGGTGGGTGCAGAGGACTCCCAGCAGTGGCTTGCAATATGAGTGGTGGGTGCATATCACTCCCAGCAGTGGACAGACATGTGAGGGGTGGGTGCTGAGGACTCCCAGCAGTGGACAGACATGTGAGTGGTGGGTGCAGAGGACTCCCACCAGTGGACAGACATGTGAGGGGTGGGTGCAGAGGACTCCCAGCAGTGGACAGACATGTGAGGGGTGGGTGCAGAGGACTCCCAGCAGTGGCCTGCAATATGAGTGGTGGGTGCATATCACTCCCAGCAGTGGACACACATGTGAGGGGTGGGTGCAAAGGACTCCCAGCAGTGGACAGACATGTGAGGGGTGGCTGCAGAGGACTCCCAGCAATGCCCTGCAATATGAGGTGTGGGTGCATATCACTACCAGCAGTGGACAGACATGTGAGGGGTGGGTGCAGAGGACTCCCAGCAGTGGACAGACATGTGAGGGGTGGCTGCAGAGGACTACCAGCAGTGCCCTGAAATATGAGGTGTGGGTGCATATCACTACCAGCAGTGGACAGACATGTGAGGGGTGGGTGCAGAGGACTCCCAGCAGTGGACAGACATGTGAGGGGTGGCTGCAGAGGACTCCCAGCAGTGGACAGACATGTGAGGGGTGGCTGCAGAGGACTCCCAGCAGTGGCCTGCAATATGAGTGGTTGGTGCATATCACTCCCAGCAGTGGACAGACATGTGAGGGGTGGGTGCAGAGGACTCCCAGCAGTGGACAGACACGTGAAGGGTGGCTGCAGAAGACTCCCAGCAGTGGACAGACATGTGAGGGGTGGGTGCAGAGGACTCCCAGCAGTGGAGAGACATGTGAGGCGTGGCTGCAGAGGACTCCCAGCAGTGGACATACATGTGAGGGGTGGGTGCAGAGGACTCCGAGCAGTGGCCTGCAATATGAGTGGTGGGTGCATATCACTCCCAGCAGTGAACAGACATGTGAGGGGTGGGTGCAGAGGACTCCCAGCAGTGGACAGACACGTGAAGGGTGGCTGCAGAAGACTCCCAGCAGTGGACAGACATGTGAGGGGTGGGTGCAGAGGACTCCCAGTAGTGGAGAGACATGTGAGGCGTGGCTGCAGAGGACTCCCAGCAGTGGACATACATGTGAGGGGTGGGTGCAGAGGACTCCGAGCAGTGGCCTGCAATATGAGTGGTGGGTGCATATCACTCCCAGCAGTGAACAGACATATGAGGGGTGGGTGCAGAGGACTCCCAGCAGTGGACAGACACATGAAGGGTGGCTGCAGAAGACTCCCAGCAGTGGACAGACATGTGAGGGGTGGGTGCAGAGGACTCCCAGCAGTGGCCTGCAATATGAGTGGTGGGTGCATATCACTCCCACCAGTGGACAGACATGTCAGGGGTGGGTGCAGAGGACTCCCAGCAGTGGACAGACATGTGAGGGGTGGGTGCAGATGACTCCCAGCAGTGCACAGACATGTGAGGGGTGGCTGCAGAGGACTCCCAGCAGTGCCCTGAAATATGAGGTGTGGGTGCATTTCACTACCAGCAGTGGACAGACATGTGAGGGGTGGGTGCAGAGGACTCCCATCAGTGGACAGACATGTGAGGGGTGGGTGCAGAGGACTCCCAGCAGTGGACAGACATGTGAGCGGTGGGTGCAGAGGACTCCCAGAAGTGGCCTGCAATATGAGGGGTGGGTGCATATCACTCCCAGCAGTGGACAGACATGCGAGTGGTGGGTGCAGAGGACTCCCAGCAGTGGACAGACATATGAGGGGTGGGTGCAGAGGACTCCCAGCAGTGGACAGACATGTAAGGGGTGGGTGCATATCACTCCCAGCAGTGGACTGACATGTGAGGGGTGGGTGCAGAGGACTCCCAGCAGTGGACAGACATGTGAGGGGTGGGTGCAGATGACTCCCAGCAGTGGAAAGACATGTGAGGGGTTGCTGCAGAGGACTCCCAGCAGTGGACAGACATGTGAGGGGTGGGTGCAGAGGACTCCCAGCAGTGGCCTGCAATATGAGTGGTGGGTGCATATCATTCCCAGCAGTGGACAGACATGTGAGGGGTGGGTGCTGAGGACTCCCAGCAGTGGACAGACATGTGAGGGGTGGGTGCAGAGAACTCCCAGCAGTGGACAGACGTGAGGGGTGGGTGCAGAGGTCTCCCAGCAGTGGAAAGACATGTGAGGGGTGGGTGCAGAGGACTCCCAGCAGTGGCCTGCAATATGAGTGGTGGGTGCATATCACTCCCAGCAGTGAACAGACATGTGAGGGGTGGGTGCAGAGGACTCCCAGCAGTGGACAGACACGTGAAGGGTGGCTGCAGAGGACTCCCAGCAGTGGACAGACATGTGAGGGGTGGGTGCAGAGGACTCCCAGAAGTGGCCTGCAATATGAGTGGTGGGTGCATATCACTCCCAGCAGTGGACAGACATTTGAGGGGTGGGTACCGAGGACTCCCAGCAGTGGACAGACATGTGAGGGGTGGGTGCAGAGGACTCCCAGCAGTGGACAGACATGTGAGGGGTGGGTGCAGAGGACTCCCAGCAGTGGACAGACATGTGAGGGGAGGGTGCAGAGGACTCCCAGCAGTGGCCTGCAATATGAGCGGTGGGTGCATATCACTCCCAGCAGTGGACAGACATGTGAGGGGTGGGTGCAGAGGACTCCCAGCTGTGGACAGACATGTGAGGGGTGGGTGCAGATGACTCCCAGCAGTGGACAGACATGTGAGGGGTGGCTGCAGAGGACTCCCAGCAGTGCCCTGAAATATGAGGTGTGGGTGCATTTCACTACCAGCAGTGGACAGACATGTGAGGGGTGGGTGCAGAGGACTACCAGCAGTGGACAGACATGTGAGGGGTGGGTGCAGAGGACTCCCAGCAGTGGCTTGCAATATGAGTGGTGGGTGCATATCACTCCCAGCAGTGGACAGACATGTGAGGGGTGGGTGCTGAGGACTCCCGGCAGTGGACAGACATGTGAGGGGTGGGTGCAGAGGACTCCCAGCAGTGGACAGACATGTGAGGGGTGGGTGCAGAGGAGTCCCAGCAGTGGACAGACATGTGAGTGGTGGGTGCAGAGTACTCCCAGCAGTGGACAGACATGTGAGGGGTGGGTGCAGAGGACTCCAAGCAGTGGCCTGCAATATGAGTGGTGGGTGCATATCATTCCCAGCAGTGGACACACATGTGAGGGGTGGGTGCAGAGGACTCCCAGCAGTGGACATACATGTGAGGGGTGGCTGCAGAGGACTCCCAGCAGTGCCCTGCAATATGAGGTGTGGGTGCATATCACTACCAGCAGTGGACAGACATGTGAGGGGTGGGTGCAGAGGACTCCCAGCAGTGGACAGACATGTGAGGGGTGGCTGCAGAGGACTCCCAGCAGTGGACACACATGTGAGGGGTGGCTGCAGAGGACTCCCAGCAGTGGCCTGCTATATGAGTGGTGGGTGCATATCACTCCCAGCAGTGGACAGACATGTGAGTGGTGGGTGCAGAGTACTCCCAGCAGTGGACAGACATGTGAGGGGTGGGTGCAGAGGACTCCCAGCAGTGGCCTGCAATATGAGTGGTGGGTGCATATCACTCCCAGCAGTGGACTGACATGTGAGGGGTGGGTGCAGAGTACTCCCAGCAGTGGACAAACATGTGAGGGGTGGGTGCAGATGACTCCCAGCAGTGGACAGACATGTGAGGGGTGGCTGCAGAGGACTCCCAGCAGTGGACAGAAATGTGAGGGGTGGGTGCAGAGGACTCCCAGCAGTGGACAGACATGTGAGGGGTGGGTGCAGAGGACTCCCAGAAGTGGCCTGCAATATGAGTGGTGGGTGCATATCACTCCCAGCAGTGGACAGACATGTCAGGGGTGGGTGCTGAGAACTCCCAGCAGTGGACAGACATGTGAGGGGTGGGTGCAGAGGACTCCCAGCAGTGGACAGACATGTGAGGGGTGGGTGCACAGGACTCCCAGCAGTGGACAGACATGTGAGGGATGGGTGCAGAGGACTCCCAGCAGTGGACAGACATGTGAGCGGTGGGTGCAGAGGACTCCCAGCAGTGGACAGACATGTTTGGGGTGGCTGCGGAGGACTCCCAGCAGTGCCCTGCAATATGAGGTGTGGGTGCATTTCACTACCAGCAGTGGACAGACGTGTGAGGGGTGGGTGCAGAGGACTCCCAGCAGTGGACAGACATGTGAGGGGTGGGTGCAGAGGACTCCCAGCAGTGGCTTGCAATATGAGTGGTGGGTGCATATCACTCCCAGCAGTGGACAGACATGTGAGGGGTGGGTGCTGAGGACTCCCAGCAGTGGACAGACATGTGAGGGGTGGGTGCAGAGGACTCCCAGCAGTGGACAGACATGTGAGGGGTGGGTGCAGAGGAGTCCCAGCAGTGGACAGACATGTGAGGGGTGGGCGCAGAGGACTCCCAGCAGTGGCCTGCAATATGAGTGGTGGGAGCATATCACTCCCAGCAGTGGACACACATGTGAGGGGTGGGTGCAGCGGACTCCCAGCAGTGGACAGACATGTGAGGGGTGGCTGCAGAGGACTCCCAGCAGTGCCCTGCAATATGAGGTGTGGGTGCATATCACTACCAGCAGTGGACAGACATGTGAGGGGTGGGTGCAGAGGACTCCCAGCAGTGGACAGACATGTGAGGGGTGGCTGCAGAGGACTCCCAGCAGTGCCCTGAAATATGAGGTGTGGGTGCATATCACTACCAGCAGTGGACAGACATGTGAGGGGTGGGTGCAGAGGACTCCCAGCAGTGGACAGACATGTGAGGGGTGGCTGCAGAGGACTCCCAGCAGTGGACAGACATGTGAGGGGTGGCTGCAGAGGACTCCCAGCAGTGGCCTGCAATATGAGTGGTTGGTGCATATCACTCCCAGCAGTGGACAGACATGTGAGGGGTGGGTGCAGAGGACTCCCAGCAGTGGACAGACATGTGAGGGGTGGCTGCAGAGGACTCCCAGCAGTGGACAGACATGTGAGGGGTGGCTGCAGAGGACTCCCAGCAGTGGCCTGCAATATGAGTGGTTGGTGCATATCACTCCCAGCAGTGGACAGACATGTGAGGGGTGCGTGCAGAGGATTCCCAGCAGTAGCCTGCAATATGAGGGGTGGGTGCATATCACTCCCAGCAGTGGACAGACATGTGAGGGAAAGGTGCAGAGGACTCCCAGCAGTGGACAGACATGTGAGGGGTGGGTGCAGAGGACTCCCAGCAGTGGACAGACATGTGAGGGGTGGCTGCAGAGGACTCCCAGCAGTGCCCTGCAATATGAGGTGTGGGTGCATTTCACTACCAGCAGTGGACAGACATGTGAGGGGTGGGTGCAGAGGACTCCCAGCAGTGGACAGACATGTGAGGGGTGGGTGCAGAGCTCTCCCAGCAGTGGCTTGCAATATGAGTGGTGGGTGCATATCACTCCCAGCAGTGGACAGACATGTGAGGGGTGGGTGCTGAGGACTCCCAGCAGTGGACAGACATGTGAGTGGTGGGTGCAGAGGACTCCCAGCAGTGGACAGACATGTGAGGGGTGGGTGCAGAGGAGTCCCAGCAGTGGACAGACATGTGAGGGGTGGGTGCAGAGGACTCCCAGCAGTGGCCTGCAATATGAGTGGTGGGTGCATATCACTCCCAGCAGTGGACACACATGTGAGGGGTGGGTGCAGAGGACTCCCAGCAGTGGACAGACATGTGAGGGGTGGCTGCAGAGGACTCGCAGCAGTGCCCTGCAATATGAGGTGTGGGTGCATATCACTACCAGCAGTGGACAGACATGTGAGGGGTGGGTGCAGAGGACTCCCAGCAGTGGACAGACATGTGAGGGGTGGCTGCAGAGGACTCCCAGCAGTGCCCTGAAATATGAGGTGTGGGTGCATATCACTACCAGCAGTGGACAGACATGTGAGGGGTGGGTGCAGAGGACTCCCAGCAGTGGACAGACATGTGAGGGGTGGCTGCAGAGGACTCCCAGCAGTGGACAGACATGTGAGGGGTGGCTGCAGAGGACTCCCAGCAGTGGCCTGCAATATGAGTGGTTGGTGCATATCACTCCCAGCAGTGGACAGACAGGTGAGGGGTGGGTGCAGAGGACTCCCAGCAGTGGACAGACATGTGAGGGGTGGCTGCAGAGGACTCCCAGCAGTGGACAGACATGTGAGGGGTGGGTGCAGAGGACTCCCAGCAGTGGCCTGCAATATGAGGGGTGGGTGCATATCACTCCCAGCAGTGGACAGACATGTGAGTGGTGGGTGCAGAGGACTCCCAGCAGTGGACAGACATATGAGGGGTGGGTGCAGAGGATTCTCAGCAGTGGACAGACATGTGAGGGGTGGGTGCAGAGGACTCCCAGCAGTGGAAAGACATGTGAGGGGTGGGTGCAGAGGACTCCCAGCAGTGGCTTGCAATATGAGTGGTGGGTGCATATCACTCCCAGCAGTGGACAGACATGTGAGGGGTGGGTGCTGAGGACTCCCAGCAGTGGACAGACATGTGAGGGGTGGGTGCAGAGGACTCCCAGCAGTGGACAGACATGTGAGGGGTGGGTGCAGAGGACTCCCAGCAGTGGACAGACATGTGAGGGGTGGGTGCAGAGGACTCCCAGCAGTGGCCTGCAATATGAGTGGTGGGTGCATATCACTCCCAGCAGTGGACACTCATGTGAGGGGTGGGTGCAGAGGACTCCCAGCAGTGGACAGACATGTGAGGGGTGGCTGCAGAGGACTCCCAGCAGTGCCCTGCAATATGAGGTGTGGGTGCATATCACTACCAGCAGTGGACAGACAGGTGAGGGGTGGGTGCAGAGGACTCCCAGCAGTGGACAGACATGTGAGAGGTGGCTGCAGAGGACTCCCAGCAGTGGACAGACATGTGAGGGGTGGCTGCAGAGGACTCCCAGCAGTGGCCTGCAATATGAGTGGTGGGTGCATATCACTTCCAGCAGTGGACAGATATGTGAGGGGTGGGTGCAGAGGACTCCAAGCAGTGGACAGACATGTGAGGGGTGGCTGCAGAGGACTCCCAGCAGTGGACAGACATGTGAGGGGTGGGTGCAGAGGACTCCCAGCAGTGGCCTGCAATATGAAGGGTGGGTGCATATCACTCCCAGCAGTGGACAGACATGTGAGTGGTGGGTGCAGAGGACTCCCAGCAGTGGACAGCCATATGAGGGGTGGGTGCAGAGGACTCCCAGCAGTGGACAGACATGTGAGGGGTGGGTGCATATCACTCCCAGCAGTGGACAGACATGTGAGGGGTGGGTGCAGATGACTCCCAGCAGTGGACAGACATGTGAGGGGTTGATGCAGAGGACTCCCAGCTGTGGCCTGCAATATGAGTGGTGGGTGCATATATCTACCAGTAGTGGACAGACATGTGAGGGGTGGGTGCTGAGGACTCCCAGCAGTGGACAGACATGTGAGTGGTGGGTGCATATCACTCCCAGCAGTGAACAGACATGTGAGGGGTGGGTGCAGATGACTCCCATCAGTGGACAGACATGTGAAGGGTGGCTGCAGAGGACTCCCAGCAGTGGACAGACATGTGAGGGGTGGGTGCAGAGGACTCCCAGCAGTGGCCTGCAATATGAGTGGTGGGTGCATATCACTCCCAGCAGTGGACAGACATGTGAGGGGTGGGTGCAGAGGACTCCCAGCAGTGGACAGACATGTGAGGGGTGGGTGCAGAGAACTCCCAGCAGTGGACAGACGAGAGGGGTGGGTGCAGAGGACTCCCAGCAGTGGAAAGACATGCGAGTGGTGGGTGCAGAGGACTCCCAGCAGTGGACAGACATATGAGGGGTGGGTGCAGAGGACTCCCAGCAGTGGTCAGACATGTAAGGGGTGGGTGCATATCACTCCCAGCAGTGGACTGACATGTAAGGGGTGGCTGCAGAGGACTCCCAGCAGTGGACAGACATGTGAGGGGTAGGTGCAGATGGCTCCCAGCAGTGGACAGACATGTGAGGGGTGGGTGCAGAGGACTCCCAGCAGTGGACAGACATGTGAGGGGTGGGTGCAGAGGACTCCCAGCAGTGGCTTGCAATATGAGTGGTGGGTGCATATCACTCCCAGAAGTGGACAGACATGTGAGGGGTGGGTGCTGAGGACTCCCAGCAGTGGACAGACATGTGAGTGGTGGGTGCAGAGGACTCCCAGCAGTGGACAGACATGTGAGGGGTGGGTGCAGAGGACTCCCAGCAGTGGACAGACATGTGAGGGGTGGGTGCAGAGGACTCCCAGCAGTGGCCTGCAATATGAGTGGTGGGTGCATATCACTCCCAGCAGTGGACACACATGTGAGGGGTGGGTGCAGAGGACTCCCAGCAGTGGACAGACATGTGAGGGGTGGCTGCAGAGGACTCCCAGCAATGCCCTGCAATATGAGGTGTGGGTGCATATCACTACCAGCAGTGGACAGACATGTGAGGGGTGGATGCAGAGGACTCCCAGCAGTGGACAGACATGTGAGGGGTGGCTGCAGAGGACTCCCAGCAGTGCCCTGAAATATGAGGTGTGGGTGCATATCACTACCAGCAGTGGACAGACATGTGAGGGGTGGGTGCAGAGGACTCCCAGCAGTGGACAGACATGTGAGGGGTGGCTGCAGAGGACTCCCAGCAGTGGAAAGACATGTGAGGGGTGGCTGCAGAGGACTCCCTGCAGTGGCCTGCAATATGAGTGGTTGGTGCATATCACTCCCAGCAGTGGACAGACATGTGAGGGGTGGGTGCAGAGGACTCCCAGCAGTGGACAGACATGTGAGGGGTGGCTGCAGAGGACTCCCAGCAGTGGACAGACATGTGAGGGGTGGGTGCAGAGGACTCCCAGCAGTGGCCTGCAATATGAGGGGTGGGTGCATATCACTCCCAGCAGAGGACAGACATGTGAGTGGTGGGTGCAGAGGACTCCCAGCAGTGGACAGACATATGAGGGGTGGGTGCAGAGGATTCTCAGCAGTGGACAGACATGTGAGGGGTGGGTGCAGAGGACTCCCAGCAGTGGAAAGACATGTGAGGGGTGGGTGCAGAGGACTCCCAGCAGTGGCTTGCAATATGAGTGGTGGGTGCATATCACTCCCAGCAGTGGACAGACATGTGAGGGGTGGCTGCAGAGGTCTCCCAGCAGTGGACAGACATGTGAGGGGTGGCTGCAGAGGACTCCCAGCAGTGGCCTGCAATATGAGTGGTGGGTGCATATCACTTCCAGCAGTGGACAGATATGTGAGGGGTGGGTGCAGAGGACTCCAAGCAGTGGACAGACATGTGAGGGGTGGCTGCAGAGGACTCCCAGCAGTGGACAGACATGTGAGGGGTGGGTGCAGAGGACTCCCAGCAGTGGCCTGCAATATGAAGGGTGGGTGCATATCACTCCCAGCAGTGGACAGACATGTGAGTGGTGGGTGCAGAGGACTCCCAGCAGTGGACAGACATGTGAGGGGTGGGTGCAGAGGACTTGCAGCAGTGGACAGACATGTGAGGGGTGGGTGCACAGGACTCCCAGCAGTGGACAGACATGTGAGGGATGGGTGCAGAGGACTCCCAGCAGTGGACAGACATGTGAGGGGTGGGTGCAGAGGACTCCCAGCAGTTGACAGACATGTGAGGGGTGGCTGCAGAGGACTCCCAGCAGTGCCCTGCAATATGAGGTGTGGGTGCATTTCACTACTAGCAGTGGACAGACATGTGAGGGGTGGGTGCAGAGGACTCCCAGCAGTGGACAGACATGTGAGGGGTGGGTGCAGAGGACCCCCAGCAGTGGCTTGCAATATGAGTGGTGGGTGCATATCACTCTGAGCAGTGGACAGACATGTGAGGGGTGGGTGCTGAGAACTCCCAGCAGTGGACAGACATGTGAGGGGTGGGTGCAGAGGACTTGCAGCAGTGGACAGACATGTGAGGGGTGGGTGCACAGGACTCCCAGCAGTGGACAGACATGTGAGGGGTGGGTGCTGACAACTCCCAGCAGTGGACAGACATGTGAGGGGTGGGTGCAGAGGACTCGCAGCAGTGGACAGACATGTGAGGGGTGGGTGCACAGGACTCCCAGCAGTGGACAGACATGTGAGGGATGGGTGCAGAGGACTCCCAGCAGTGGACAGACATGTGAGGGGTGGGTGCAGAGGAATCCCAGCAGTTGACAGACATGTGAGGGGTGGCTGCAGAGGACTCCCAGCAGTGCCCTGCAATATGAGGTGTGGGTGCATTTCACTACTAGCAGTGGACAGACATGTGAGGGGTGGGTGCAGAGGACTCCCAGCAGTGGACAGACATGTGAGGGGTGGGTGCAGAGGACTCCCAGCAGTGGCTTGCAATATGAGTGGTGGGTGCATATCACTCCGAGCAGTGGACAGACATGTGAGGGGTGGGTGCTGAGGACTCCCAGCAGTGGACAGACATGTGAGGGGTTGGTGCAGAGGACTCCGAGCAGGGGACAGACATGAGAAGGGTGGGTGCAGAGGAGTCCCAGCAGTGGACAGACATGTAAGTGGTGGGCGCAGAGGACTCCCAGCAGTGGCGTGCAATATGAGTGGTGGGTGCATATCACTCCCAGCAGTGGACACACATGTGAGGGGTGGGTGCAGAGGACTCCCAGCAGCTGACAGACATGTGAGGGGTGGCTGCAGAGGACTCCCAGCAGTGCCCTGCAATATGAGGTGTGGGTGCATATCACTACCAGCAGTGGACAGACATGTGAGGGGTGGGTGCAGAGGACTCCCAGCAGTGGCCTGCAATATGAGTGGTTGGTGCATATCACTCCCAGCAGTGGACAGACATGTGAGGGGTGGGTGCAGAGGACTCCCAGCAGTGGACAGACATGTGAGGGGTGGGTGCAGAGGACTCCCAGCAGTGGACAGACATGTGAGGGGTGGGTGCAGAGGAGTCCCAGCAGTGGACAGACATGTGAGGGGTGGGTGCAGAGGACTCCCAGCAGTGGCCTGCAATATGAGTGGTGGGTGCATATCACTCCCAGCAGTGGACACACATGTGAGGGGTGGGTGCAGAGGACTCCCAGCAGTGGACAGACATGTGAGGGGTGGCTGCAGAGGACTCCCAGCAATGCCCTGCAATATGAGGTGTGGGTGCATATCACTACCAGCAGTGGACAGACATGTGAGGGGTGGGTGCAGAGGACTCCCAGCAGTGGACAGACATGTGAGGGGTGGCTGCAGAGGACTCCCAGCAGTGGCCTGCAATATGAGTGGTTGGTGCATATCACTCCCAGCAGTGGACAGACATGTGAGGGGTGGGTGCAGAGGACTCCCAGCAGTGGACAGACATGTGAGGGGTGGCTGCAGAGGACTCCCAGCAGTGGACAGACATGTGAGGGGTGGGTGCAGAGGACTCCCAGCAGTGGCCTGCAATATGAGGGGTGGGTGCATATCACTCCCAGCAGTGGATAGACATGTGAGTGGTGGGTGCCGAGGACTCCCAGCAGTGGACAGACATATGAGGGGTGGGTGCAGAGGATTCTCAGCAGATGACAGACATGTGAGGGGTGGGTGCAGAGGACTCCCAGCAGTGGAAAGACATGTGAGGGGTGGGTGCAGAGGACTCCCAGCAGTGGCTTGCAATATGAGTGGTGGGTGCATATCACTCCCAGCAGTGGACAGACATGTGAGGGGTGGGTGCTGAGGACTCCCAGCAGTGGACAGACATGTGAGGGGTGGGTGCAGAGGACTCCCAGCAGTGGCCTGCAATATGAGTGGTGGGTGCATATCACTCCCAGCAGTGGACAGACATGTGAGGGGTGGGTGCAGAGGACTCCCAGCAGTGGACAGACATGTGAGGGGTGGGTGCAGAGAACTCCCAGCAGTGGACAGACGTGAGGGGTGGGTGCAGAGGACTCCCAGCAGTGGAAAGACATGCGAGTGGTGGGTGCAGAGGACTCCCAGCAGTGGACAGACATATGAGGGGTGGGTGCAGAGGACTCCCAGCAGTGGACAGACATGTAAGGGGTGGGTGCATATCACTCCCAGCAGTGGACTGACATGTGAGGGGTGGGTGCAGAGGACTCCCAGCAGTGGACAGACATGTGAGGGGTGGGTGCAGATGGCTCGCAGCAGTGGACAGACATGTGAGGGGTGGGTGCAGAGGACTCCCAGCAGTGGACAGACATGTGAGGGGTGGGTGCAGAGGACTCCCAGCAGTGGCTTGCAATATGAGTGGTGGGTGCATATCACTCCCAGCAGTGGACAGACATGTGAGGGGTGGGTGCTGAGGACTCCCAGCAGTGGACAGACATGTGAGTGGTGGGTGCAGAGGACTCCCACCAGTGGACAGACATGTGAGGGGTGGGTGCAGAGGACTCCCAGCAGTGGACAGACATGTGAGGGGTGGGTGCAGAGGACTCCCAGCAGTGGCCTGCAATATGAGTGGTGGGTGCATATCACTCCCAGCAGTGGACACACATGTGAGGGGTGGGTGCAGAGGACTCCCAGCAGTGGAC
Source organism: Triturus cristatus (assembly GCF_964204655.1). Taxonomy (NCBI): domain Eukaryota; kingdom Metazoa; phylum Chordata; class Amphibia; order Caudata; family Salamandridae; genus Triturus; species Triturus cristatus. The sequence goes on from NC_140579.1 coordinate 421,175,960, forward strand.
AGACATGTGAGGGGTGGCTGCAGAGGACTCCCAGCAATGCCCTGCAATATGAGGTGTGGGTGCATATCACTACCAGCAGTGGACAGACATGTGAGGGGTGGGTGCACAGGACTCCCAGCAGTGGACAGACATGTGAGGGGTTGCTGCAGAGGACTCCCAGCAGTGCCCTGAAATATGAGGTGTGGGTGCATATCACTACCAGCAGTGGACAGACATGTGAGGGGTGGGTGCAGAGGACTCCCAGCAGTGGACAGACATGTGAGGGGTGGCTGCAGAGGACTCCCAGCAGTGGCCTGCAATATGAGTGGTTGGTGCATATCACTCCCAGCAGTGGACAGACATGTGAGGGGTGGGTGCAGAGGACTCCCAGCAGTGGCCTGCAATATGAGTGGTGGGTGCATATCATTCCCAGCAGTGGACAGACATGTGAGGGGTGGGTGCTGAGGACTCCCAGCAGTGGACAGACATGTGAGGGGTGGGTGCAGAGAACTCCCAGCAGTGGACAGACGTGAGGGGTGGGTGCAGAGGTCTCCCAGCAGTGGAAAGACATGTGAGGGGTGGGTGCAGAGGACTCCCAGCAGTGGCCTGCAATATGAGTGGTGGGTGCATATCACTCCCAGCAGTGAACAGACATGTGAGGGGTGGGTGCAGAGGACTCCCAGCAGTGGACAGACACGTGAAGGGTGGCTGCAGAGGACTCCCAGCAGTGGACAGACATGTGAGGGGTGGGTGCAGAGGACTCCCAGAAGTGGCCTGCAATATGAGTGGTGGGTGCATATCACTCCCAGCAGTGGACAGACATTTGAGGGGTGGGTGCAGAGGACTCCCAGCAGTGGACAGACATGTGAGGGGTGGGTGCAGAGGACTCCCAGCAGTGGACAGACATGTGAGGGGTGGGTGCAGAGGACTCCCAGCAGTGGCCTGCAATATGAGCGGTGGGTGCATATCACTCCCAGCAGTGGACAGACATGTGAGGGGTGGGTGCAGAGGACTCCGAGCTGTGGACAGACATGTGAGGGGTGGGTGCAGATGACTCCCAGCAGTGGACAGACATGTGAGGGGTGGCTGCAGAGGACTCCCAGCAGTGCCCTGAAATATGAGGTGTGGGTGCATTTCACTACCAGCAGTGGACAGACATGTGAGGGGTGGGTGCAGAGGACTACCAGCAGTGGACAGACATGTGAGGGGTGGGTGCAGAGGACTCCCAGCAGTGGCTTGCAATATGAGTGGTGGGTGCATATCACTCCCAGCAGTGGACCGACATGTGAGGGGTGGGTGCTGAGGACTCCCGGCAGTGGACAGACATGTGAGGGGTGGGTGCAGAGGACTCCCAGCAGTGGACAGACATGTGAGGGGTGGGTGCAGAGGAGTCCCAGCAGTGGACAGACATGTGAGTGGTGGGTGCAGAGTACTCCCAGCAGTGGACAGACATGTGAGGGGTGGGTGCAGAGGACTCCAAGCAGTGGCCTGCAATATGAGTGGTGGGTGCATATCATTCCCAGCAGTGGACACACATGTGAGGGGTGGGTGCAGAGGACTCCCAGCAGTGGACATACATGTGAGGGGTGGCTGCAGAGGACTCCCAGCAGTGCCCTGCAATATGAGGTGTGGGTGCATATCACTACCAGCAGTGGACAGACATGTGAGGGGTGGGTGCAGAGGACTCCCAGCAGTGGACAGACATGTGAGGGGTGGCTGCAGAGGACTCCCAGCAGTGGACACACATGTGAGGGGTGGCTGCAGAGGACTCCCAGCAGTGGCCTGCTATATGAGTGGTGGGTGCATATCACTCCCAGCAGTGGACAGACATGTGAGTGGTGGGTGCAGAGTACTCCCAGCAGTGGACAGACATGTGAGGGGTGGGTGCAGAGGACTCCCAGCAGTGGCCTGCAATATGAGTGGTGGGTGCATATCACTCCCAGCAGTGGACTGACATGTGAGGGGTGGGTGCAGAGTACTCCCAGCAGTGGACAAACATGTGAGGGGTGGGTGCAGATGACTCCCAGCAGTGGACAGACATGTGAGGGGTGGCTGCAGAGGACTCCCAGCAGTGGACAGAAATGTGAGGGGTGGGTGCAGAGGACTCCCAGCAGTGGACAGACATGTGAGGGGTGGGTGCAGAGGACTCCCAGAAGTGGCCTGCAATATGAGTGGTGGGTGCATATCACTCCCAGCAGTGGACAGACATGTGAGGGGTGGGTGCTGAGAACTCCCAGCAGTGGACAGACATGTGAGGGGTGGGTGCAGAGGACTCCCAGCAGTGGACAGACATGTGAGGGGTGGGTGCACAGGACTCCCAGCAGTGGACAGACATGTGAGGGATGGGTGCAGAGGACTCCCAGCAGTGGACAGACATGTGAGCGGTGGGTGCAGAGGACTCCCAGCAGTGGACAGACATGTTTGGGGTGGCTGCGGAGGACTCCCAGCAGTGCCCTGCAATATGAGGTGTGGGTGCATTTCACTACCAGCAGTGGACAGACGTGTGAGGGGTGGCTGCAGAGGACTCCCAGCAGTGGCCTGCATTATGAGTGGTTGGTGCATATCACTCCCAGCAGTGGACAGACATGTGAGGGGTGGGTGCAGAGGACTCCCAGCAGTGGACAGACATGTGAGGGGTGGCTGCAGAGGACTCCCAGCAGTGGACAGACATGTGAGGGGTGGGTGCAGAGGACTCCGAGCAGTGGCCTGAAATATGAGTGGTGGATGCATATCACTCCCAGCAGTGAACAGACATGTGAGGGGTGGGTGCAGAGGACTCCCAGCAGTGGACAGACATGTGAGGGATGGGTGCAGAGGACTCCCAGCAGTGGACAGACATGTGAGGGGTGGGTGCAGAGGACTCCCAGCAGTTGACAGACTTGTGAGGGGTGGCTGCAGAGGACTCCCAGCAGTGCCCTGCAATATGAGGTGTGGGTGCATTTCACTACTAGCAGTGGACAGACATGTGAGGGGTGGGTGCAGAGGACTCCCAGCAGTGGACAGACATGTGAGGGGTGGGTGCAGAGGACTCCCAGCAGTGGCTTGCAATATGAGTGGTGGGTGCATATCACTCCGAGCAGTGGACAGACATGTGAGGGGTGGGTGCTGAGAACTCCCAGCAGTGGACAGACATGTGAGGGGTGGGTGCAGAGGACTTGCAGCAGTGGACAGACATGTAAGGGGTGGGTGCACAGGACTCCCAGCAGTGGACAGACATGTGAGGGGTGGGTGCTGAGAACTCCCAGCAGTGGACAGACATGTGAGGGGTGGGTGCAGAGGACTCACAGAAGTGGACAGACATGTGAGGGGTGGGTGCACAGGACTCCCAGCAGTGGACAGACATGTGAGGGATGGGTGCAGAGGACTCCCAGCAGTGGACAGACATGTGAGGGGTGGGTGCAGAGGACTCCCAGCAGTTGACAGACATGTGAGGGGTGGCTGCAGAGGACTCCCAGCAGTGCCCTGCAATATGAGGTGTGGGTGCATTTCACTACTAGCAGTGGACAGACATGTGAGGGGTGGGTGCAGGGGACTCCCAGCAGTGGACAGACATGTGAGGGGTGGGTGCAGAGGACTCCCAGCAGTGGCTTGCAATATGAGTGGTGGGTGCATATCACTCCGAGCAGTGGACAGACATGTGAGGGGTGGGTGCTGAGGACTCCCAGAAGTGGACAGGCATGTGAGGGGTGGGTGCAGAGGACTCCCAGCAGTGGACAGACATGTGAGGGGTGGGTGCAGAGGAGTCCCAGCAGTGGACAGACATGTGAGGGGTGGGCGCAGAGGACTCCCAGCAGTAGCGTGCAATATGAGTGGTGGGTGCATATCACTCCCAGCAGTGGACACACATGTGAGGGGTGGGTGCAGAGGACTCCCAGCAGTGGACAGACATGTGAGGGGTGGCTGCAGAGGACTCCCAGCAGTGCCCTGCAATATGAGGTGTGGGTGCATATCACTACCAGCAGGGGACAGACATGTGAGGGGTGGGTGCAGAGGACTCCCAGCAGTGGACAGACATGTGAGGGGTGGCTGCAGAGGACTCCCAGCAGTGCCCTGAAATATGAGGTGTGGGTGCATATCACTACCAGCAGTGGACAGACATGTGAGGGGTGGGTGCAGAGGACTCCCAGCAGTGGACAGACATGTGAGGGGTGGCTGCAGAGGACTCCCAGCAGTGGACAGACATGTGAGGGGTGGCTGCAGAGGACTCCCAGCAGTGGCCTGCAATATGAGTGGTTGGTGCAGAGGACTCCCAGCAGTGGACAGACAGGTGAGGGGTGGGTGCAGAGGACTCCCAGCAGTGGACAGACATGTGAGGGGTGGCTGCAGAGGACTCCCAGCAGTGGACAGACATGTGAGGGGTGGGTGCAGAGGACTCCCAGCAGTGGCCTGCAATATGAGGGGTGGGTGCATATCACTCCCAGCAGTGGACAGACATGTGAGTGGTGGGTGCAGAGGACTCCCAGCAGTGGACAGACATATGAGGGGTGGGTGCAGAGGATTCTCAGCAGTGGACAGACATGTGAGGGGTGGGTGCAGAGGACTCCCAGCAGTGGAAAGACATGTGAGGGGTGGGTGCAGAGGACTCCCAGCAGTGGCTTGCAATATGAGTGGTGGGTGCATATCACTCCCAGCAGTGGACAGACATGTGAGGGGTGGGTGCTGAGGACTCCCAGCAGTGGACAGACATGTGAGGGGTGGGTGCAGAGGACTCCCAGCAGTGGACAGACATGTGAGGGGTGGGTGCAGAGGACTCCCAGCAGTGGACAGACATGTGAGGGGTGGGTGCAGAGGACTCCCAGCAGTGGCCTGCAATATGAGTGGTGGGTGCATATCACTCCCAGCAGTGGACACGCATGTGAGGGGTGGGTGCAGAGGACTCCCAGCAGTGGACAGACATGTGAGGGGTGGCTGCAGAGGACTCCCAGCAGTGCCCTGCAATATGAGGTGTGGGTGCATATCACTACCAGCAGTGGACAGACAGGTGAGGGGTGGGTGCAGAGGACTCCCAGCAGTGGACAGACATGTGAGAGGTGGCTGCAGAGGACTCCCAGCAGTGGACAGACATGTGAGGGGTGGCTGCAGAGGACTCCCAGCAGTGGCCTGCAATATGAGTGGTGGGTGCATATCACTTCCAGCAGTGGACAGATATGTGAGGGGTGGGTGCAGAGGACTCCAAGCAGTGGACAGACATGTGAGGGGTGGCTGCAGAGGACTCCCAGCAGTGGACAGACATGTGAGGGGTGGGTGCAGAGGACTCCCAGCAGTGGCCTGCAATATGAAGGGTGGGTGCATATCACTCCCAGCAGTGGACAGACATGTGAGTGGTGGGTGCAGAGGACTCCCAGCAGTGGACAGCCATATGAGGGGTGGGTGCAGAGGACTCCCAGCAGTGGACAGACATGTGAGGGGTGGGTGCATATCACTCCCAGCAGTGGACAGACATGTGAGGGGTGGGTGCAGATGACTCCCAGCAGTGGACAGACATGTGAGGGGTTGATGCAGAGGACTCCCAGCTGTGGCCTGCAATATGAGTGGTGGGTGCATATATCTACCAGTAGTGGACAGACATGTGAGGGGTGGGTGCTGAGGACTCCCAGCAGTGGACAGACATGTGAGTGGTGGGTGCATATCACTCCCAGCAGTGAACAGACATGTGAGGGGTGGGTGCAGATGACTCCCATCAGTGGACAGACATGTGAAGGGTGGCTGCAGAGGACTCCCAGCAGTGGACAGACATGTGAGGGGTGGGTGCAGAGGACTCCCAGCAGTGGCCTGCAATATGAGTGGTGGGTGCATATCACTCCCAGCAGTGGACAGACATGTGAGGGGTGGGTGCAGAGGACTCCCAGCAGTGGACAGACATGTGAGGGGTGGGTGCAGAGAACTCCCAGCAGTGGACAGACGTGAGGGGTGGGTGCAGAGGACTCCCAGCAGTGGAAAGACATGCGAGTGGTGGGTGCAGAGGACTCCCAGCAGTGGACAGACATATGAGGGGTGGGTGCAGAGGACTCCCAGCAGTGGACAGACATGTAAGGGGTGGGTGCATATCACTCCCAGCAGTGGACTGACATGTAAGGGGTGGGTGCAGAGGACTCCCAGCAGTGGACAGACATGTGAGGGGTGGGTGCAGATGGCTCCCAGCAGTGGACAGACATGTGAGGGGTGGGTGCAGAGGACTCCCAGCAGTGGACAGACATGTGAGGGGTGGGTGCAGAGGACTCCCAGCAGTGGCTTGCAATATGAGTGGTGGGTGCATATCACTCCCAGAAGTGGACAGACATGTGAGGGGTGGGTGCTGAGGACTCCCAGCAGTGGACAGACATGTGAGTGGTGGGTGCAGAGGACTCCCAGCAGTGGACAGACATGTGAGGGGTGGGTGCAGAGGACTCCCAGCAGTGGACAGACATGTGAGGGGTGGGTGCAGAGGACTCCCAGCAGTGGCCTGCAATATGAGTGGTGGGTGCATATCACTCCCAGCAGTGGACACACATGTGAGGGGTGGGTGCTGAGGACTCCCAGCAGTGGACAGACATGTGAGGGGTGGCTGCAGAGGACTCCCAGCAATGCCCTGCAATATGAGGTGTGGGTGCATATCACTACCAGCAGTGGACAGACATGTGAGGGGTGGGTGCAGAGGACTCCCAGCAGTGGACAGACATGTGAGGGGTGGCTGCAGAGGACTCCCAGCAGTGCCCTGAAATATGAGGTGTGGGTGCATATCACTACCAGCAGTGGACAGACATGTGAGGGGTGGGTGCAGAGGACTCCCAGCAGTGGACAGACATGTGAGGGGTGGCTGCAGAGGACTCCCAGCAGTGGAAAGACATGTGAGGGGTGGCTGCAGAGGACTCCCAGCAGTGGCCTGCAATATGAGTGGTTGGTGCATATCACTCCCAGCAGTGGACAGACATGTGAGGGGTGGGTGCAGAGGACTCCCAGCAGTGGACAGACATGTGAGGGGTGGCTGCAGAGGACTCCCAGCAGTGGACAGACATGTGAGGGGTGGGTGCAGAGGACTCCCAGCAGTGGCCTGCAATATGAGGGGTGGGTGCATATCACTCCCAGCAGAGGACAGACATGTGAGTGGTGGGTGCAGAGGACTCCCAGCAGTGGACAGACATATGAGGGGTGGGTGCAGAGGATTCTCAGCAGTGGACAGACATGTGAGGGGTGGGTGCAGAGGACTCCCAGCAGTGGAAAGACATGTGAGGGGTGGGTGCAGAGGACTCCCAGCAGTGGCTTGCAATATGAGTGGTGGGTGCATATCACTCCCAGCAGTGGACAGACATGTGAGGGGTGGCTGCAGAGGACTCCCAGCAGTGGACAGACATGTGAGGGGTGGCTGCAGAGGACTCCCAGCAGTGGCCTGCAATATGAGTGGTGGGTGCATATCACTTCCAGCAGTGGACAGATATGTGAGGGGTGGGTGCAGAGGACTCCAAGCAGTGGACAGACATGTGAGGGGTGGCTGCAGAGGACTCCCAGCAGTGGACAGACATGTGAGGGGTGGGTGCAGAGGACTCCCAGCAGTGGCCTGCAATATGAAGGGTGGGTGCATATCACTCCCAGCAGTGGACAGACATGTGAGTGGTGGGTGCAGAGGACTCCCAGCAGTGGAGAGACATGTGAGGGGTGGGTACAGAGGACTCGCAGCAGTGGACAGACATGTGAGGGGTGGGTGCACAGGACTCCCAGCAGTGGACAGACATGTGAGGGATGGGTGCAGAGGACTCCCAGCAGTGGACAGACATGTGAGGGGTGGGTGCAGAGGACTCCCAGCAGTTGACAGACATGTGAGGGGTGGCTGCAGAGGACTCCCAGCAGTGCCCTGCAATATGAGGTGTGGGTGCATTTCACTACTAGCAGTGGACAGACATGTGAGGGGTGGGTGCAGAGGACTCCCAGCAGTGGACAGACATGTGAGGGGTGGGTGCAGAGGACCCCCAGCAGTGGCTTGCAATATGAGTGGTGGGTGCATATCACTCTGAGCAGTGGACAGACATGTGAGGGGTGGGTGCTGAGAACTCCCAGCAGTGGACAGACATGTGAGGGGTGGGTGCAGAGGACTTGCAGCAGTGGACAGACATGTGAGGGGTGGGTGCACAGGACTCCCAGCAGTGGACAGACATGTGAGGGGTGGGTGCTGAGAACTCCCAGCAGTGGACAGACATGTGAGGGGTGGGTGCAGAGGACTCGCAGCAGTGGACAGACATGTGAGGGGTGGGTGCACAGGACTCCCAGCAGTGGACAGACATGTGAGGGATGGGTGCAGAGGACTCCCAGCAGTGGACAGACATGTGAGGGGTGGGTGCAGAGGAATCCCAGCAGTTGACAGACATGTGAGGGGTGGCTGCAGAGGACTCCCAGCAGTGCCCTGCAATATGAGGTGTGGGTGCATTTCACTACTAGCAGTGGACAGACATGTGAGGGGTGGGTGCAGAGGACTCCCAGCAGTGGACAGACATGTGAGGGGTGGGTGCAGAGGACTCCCAGCAGTGGCTTGCAATATGAGTGGTGGGTGCATATCACTCCGAGCAGTGGACAGACATGTGAGGGGTGGGTGCTGAGGACTCCCAGCAGTGGACAGACATGTGAGGGGTGGGTGCAGAGGACTCCCAGCAGCGGACAGACATGTGAAGGGTGGGTGCAGAGGAGTCCCAGCAGTGGACAGACATGTGAGTGGTGGGCGCAGAGGACTCCCAGCAGTGGCGTGCAATATGAGTGGTGGGTGCATATCACTCCCAGCAGTGGACACACATGTGAGGGGTGGGTGCAGAGGACTCCCAGCAGTGGACAGACATGTGAGGGGTGGCTGCAGAGGACTCTCAGCAGTGCCCTGCAATATGAGGTGTGGGTGCATATCACTACCAGCAGTGGACAGACATGTGAGGGGTGGGTGCAGAGGACTCCCAGCAGTGGCCTGCAATATGAGTGGTTGGTGCATATCACTCCCAGCAGTGGACAGACATGTGAGGGGTGGGTGCAGATGACTCCCAGCAGTGGACAGACATGTGAGGGGTGGGTGCAGAGGACTCCCAGCAGTGGACAGACATGTGAGGGGTGGGTGCAGAGGAGTCCCAGCAGTGGACAGACATGTGAGGGGTGGGTGCAGAGGACTCCCAGCAGTGGCCTGCAATATGAGTGGTGGGTGCATATCACTCCCAGCAGTGGACACACATGTGAGGGGTGGGTGCAGAGGACTCCCAGCAGTGGACAGACATGTGAGGGGTGGCTGCAGAGGACTCCCAGCAATGCCCTGCAATATGAGGTGTGGGTGCATATCACTACCAGCAGTGGACAGACATGTGAGGGGTGGGTGCAGAGGACTCCCAGCAGTGGACAGACATGTGAGGGGTGGCTGCAGAGGACTCCCAGCAGTGGCCTGCAATATGAGTGGTTGGTGCATATCACTCCCAGCAGTGGACAGACATGTGAGGGGTGGGTGCAGAGGACTCCCAGCAGTGGACAGACATGTGAGGGGTGGCTGCAGAGGACTCCCAGCAGTGGACAGACATGTGAGGGGTGGGTGCAGAGGACTCCCAGCAGTGGCCTGCAATATGAGGGGTGGGTGCATATCACTCCCAGCAGTGGATAGACATGTGAGTGGTGGGTGCCGAGGACTCCCAGCAGTGGACAGACATGTGAGGGGTGGGTGCAGAGGACTCCCAGCAGTGGACAGACATGTGAGGGGTGGGTGCAGAGGACTCCCAGCAGTGGAAAGACATGTGAGGGGTGGGTGCAGAGGACTCCCAGCAGTGGCTTGCAATATGAGTGGTGGGTGCATATCACTCCCAGCAGTGGACAGACATGCGAGGGGTGGGTGCTGAGGACTCCCAGCAGTGGACAGACATGTGAGGGGTGGGTGCAGAGGACTCCCAGCAGTGGCCTGCAATATGAGTGGTGGGTGCATATCACTCCCAGCAGTGGACAGACATGTGAGGGGTGGGTGCAGAGGACTCCCAGCAGTGGACAGACATGTGAGGGGTGGGTGCAGAGAACTCCCAGCAGTGGACAGACGTGAGGGGTGGGTGCAGAGGACTCCCAGCAGTGGAAAGACATGCGAGTGGTGGGTGCAGAGGACTCCCAGCAGTGGACAGACATATGAGGGGTGGGTGCAGAGGACTCCCAGCAGTGGACAGACATGTAAGGGGTGGGTGCATATCACTCCCAGCAGTGGACTGACATGTGAGGGGTGGGTGCAGAGGACTCCCAGCAGTGGACAGACATGTGAGGGGTGGGTGCAGATGGCTCCCAGCAGTGGACAGACATGTGAGGGGTGGGTGCAGAGGACTCCCAGCAGTGGACAGACATGTGAGGGGTGGGTGCAGAGGACTCCCAGCAGTGGCTTGCAATATGAGTGGTGGGTGCATATCACTCCCAGCAGTGGACAGACATGTGAGGGGTGGGTGCTGAGGACTCCCAGCAGTGGACAGACATGTGAGTGGTGGGTGCAGAGGACTCCCACCAGTGGACAGACATGTGAGGGGTGGGTGCAGAGGACTCCCAGCAGTGGACAGACATGTGAGGGGTGGGTGCAGAGGACTCCCAGCAGTGGCCTGCAATATGAGTGGTGGGTGCATATCACTCCCAGCAGTGGACACACATGTGAGGGGTGGGTGCAAAGGACTCCCAGCAGTGGACAGACATGTGAGGGGTGGCTGCAGAGGACTCCCAGCAATGCCCTGCAATATGAGGTGTGGGTGCATATCACTACCAGCAGTGGACAGACATGTGAGGGGTGGGTGCAGAGGACTCCCAGCAGTGGACAGACATGTGAGGGGTGGCTGCAGAGGACTACCAGCAGTGCCCTGAAATATGAGGTGTGGGTGCATATCACTACCAGCAGTGGACAGACATGTGAGGGGTGGGTGCAGAGGACTCCCAGCAGTGGACAGACATGTGAGGGGTGGCTGCAGAGGACTCCCAGCAGTGGACAGACATGTGAGGGGTGGCTGCAGAGGACTCCCAGCAGTGGCCTGCAATATGAGTGGTTGGTGCATATCACTCCCAGCAGTGGACAGACATGTGAGGGGTGGGTGCAGAGGACTCCCAGCAGTGGACAGACACGTGAAGGGTGGCTGCAGAAGACTCCCAGCAGTGGACAGACATGTGAGGGGTGGGTGCAGAGGACTCCCAGCAGTGGAGAGACATGTGAGGCGTGGCTGCAGAGGACTCCCAGCAGTGGACATACATGTGAGGGGTGGGTGCAGAGGACTCCGAGCAGTGGCCTGCAATATGAGTGGTGGGTGCATATCACTCCCAGCAGTGAACAGACATGTGAGGGGTGGGTGCAGAGGACTCCCAGCAGTGGACAGACACGTGAAGGGTGGCTGCAGAAGACTCCCAGCAGTGGACAGACATGTGAGGGGTGGGTGCAGAGGACTCCCAGTAGTGGAGAGACATGTGAGGCGTGGCTGCAGAGGACTCCCAGCAGTGGACATACATGTGAGGGGTGGGTGCAGAGGACTCCGAGCAGTGGCCTGCAATATGAGTGGTGGGTGCATATCACTCCCAGCAGTGAACAGACATATGAGGGGTGGGTGCAGAGGACTCCCAGCAGTGGACAGACACATGAAGGGTGGCTGCAGAAGACTCCCAGCAGTGGACAGACATGTGAGGGGTGGGTGCAGAGGACTCCCAGCAGTGGCCTGCAATATGAGTGGTGGGTGCATATCACTCCCACCAGTGGACAGACATGTCAGGGGTGGGTGCAGAGGACTCCCAGCAGTGGACAGACATGTGAGGGGTGGGTGCAGATGACTCCCAGCAGTGCACAGACATGTGAGGGGTGGCTGCAGAGGACTCCCAGCAGTGCCCTGAAATATGAGGTGTGGGTGCATTTCACTACCAGCAGTGGACAGACATGTGAGGGGTGGGTGCAGAGGACTCCCATCAGTGGACAGACATGTGAGGGGTGGGTGCAGAGGACTCCCAGCAGTGGACAGACATGTGAGCGGTGGGTGCAGAGGACTCCCAGAAGTGGCCTGCAATATGAGGGGTGGGTGCATATCACTCCCAGCAGTGGACAGACATGCGAGTGGTGGGTGCAGAGGACTCCCAGCAGTGGACAGACATATGAGGGGTGGGTGCAGAGGACTCCCAGCAGTGGACAGACATGTAAGGGGTGGGTGCATATCACTCCCAGCAGTGGACTGACATGTGAGGGGTGGGTGCAGAGGACTCCCAGCAGTGGACAGACATGTGAGGGGTGGGTGCAGATGACTCCCAGCAGTGGAAAGACATGTGAGGGGTTGCTGCAGAGGACTCCCAGCAGTGGACAGACATGTGAGGGGTGGGTGCAGAGGACTCCCAGCAGTGGCCTGCAATATGAGTGGTGGGTGCATATCATTCCCAGCAGTGGACAGACATGTGAGGGGTGGGTGCTGAGGACTCCCAGCAGTGGACAGACATGTGAGGGGTGGGTGCAGAGAACTCCCAGCAGTGGACAGACGTGAGGGGTGGGTGCAGAGGTCTCCCAGCAGTGGAAAGACATGTGAGGGGTGGGTGCAGAGGACTCCCAGCAGTGGCCTGCAATATGAGTGGTGGGTGCATATCACTCCCAGCAGTGAACAGACATGTGAGGGGTGGGTGCAGAGGACTCCCAGCAGTGGACAGACACGTGAAGGGTGGCTGCAGAGGACTCCCAGCAGTGGACAGACATGTGAGGGGTGGGTGCAGAGGACTCCCAGAAGTGGCCTGCAATATGAGTGGTGGGTGCATATCACTCCCAGCAGTGGACAGACATTTGAGGGGTGGGTACCGAGGACTCCCAGCAGTGGACAGACATGTGAGGGGTGGGTGCAGAGGACTCCCAGCAGTGGACAGACATGTGAGGGGTGGGTGCAGAGGACTCCCAGCAGTGGACAGACATGTGAGGGGTGGGTGCAGAGGACTCCCAGCAGTGGCCTGCAATATGAGCGGTGGGTGCATATCACTCCCAGCAGTGGACAGACATGTGAGGGGTGGGTGCAGAGGACTCCCAGCTGTGGACAGACATGTGAGGGGTGGGTGCAGATGACTCCCAGCAGTGGACAGACATGTGAGGGGTGGCTGCAGAGGACTCCCAGCAGTGCCCTGAAATATGAGGTGTGGGTGCATTTCACTACCAGCAGTGGACAGACATGTGAGGGGTGGGTGCAGAGGACTACCAGCAGTGGACAGACATGTGAGGGGTGGGTGCAGAGGACTCCCAGCAGTGGCTTGCAATATGAGTGGTGGGTGCATATCACTCCCAGCAGTGGACAGACATGTGAGGGGTGGGTGCTGAGGACTCCCGGCAGTGGACAGACATGTGAGGGGTGGGTGCAGAGGACTCCCAGCAGTGGACAGACATGTGAGGGGTGGGTGCAGAGGAGTCCCAGCAGTGGACAGACATGTGAGTGGTGGGTGCAGAGTACTCCCAGCAGTGGACAGACATGTGAGGGGTGGGTGCAGAGGACTCCAAGCAGTGGCCTGCAATATGAGTGGTGGGTGCATATCATTCCCAGCAGTGGACACACATGTGAGGGGTGGGTGCAGAGGACTCCCAGCAGTGGACATACATGTGAGGGGTGGCTGCAGAGGACTCCCAGCAGTGCCCTGCAATATGAGGTGTGGGTGCATATCACTACCAGCAGTGGACAGACATGTGAGGGGTGGGTGCAGAGGACTCCCAGCAGTGGACAGACATGTGAGGGGTGGCTGCAGAGGACTCCCAGCAGTGGACACACATGTGAGGGGTGGCTGCAGAGGACTCCCAGCAGTGGCCTGCTATATGAGTGGTGGGTGCATATCACTCCCAGCAGTGGACAGACATGTGAGTGGTGGGTGCAGAGTACTCCCAGCAGTGGACAGACATGTGAGGGGTGGGTGCAGAGGACTCCCAGCAGTGGCCTGCAATATGAGTGGTGGGTGCATATCACTCCCAGCAGTGGACTGACATGTGAGGGGTGGGTGCAGAGTACTCCCAGCAGTGGACAAACATGTGAGGGGTGGGTGCAGATGACTCCCAGCAGTGGACAGACATGTGAGGGGTGGCTGCAGAGGACTCCCAGCAGTGGACAGAAATGTGAGGGGTGGGTGCAGAGGACTCCCAGCAGTGGACAGACATGTGAGGGGTGGGTGCAGAGGACTCCCAGAAGTGGCCTGCAATATGAGTGGTGGGTGCATATCACTCCCAGCAGTGGACAGACATGTCAGGGGTGGGTGCTGAGAACTCCCAGCAGTGGACAGACATGTGAGGGGTGGGTGCAGAGGACTCCCAGCAGTGGACAGACATGTGAGGGGTGGGTGCACAGGACTCCCAGCAGTGGACAGACATGTGAGGGATGGGTGCAGAGGACTCCCAGCAGTGGACAGACATGTGAGCGGTGGGTGCAGAGGACTCCCAGCAGTGGACAGACATGTTTGGGGTGGCTGCGGAGGACTCCCAGCAGTGCCCTGCAATATGAGGTGTGGGTGCATTTCACTACCAGCAGTGGACAGACGTGTGAGGGGTGGGTGCAGAGGACTCCCAGCAGTGGACAGACATGTGAGGGGTGGGTGCAGAGGACTCCCAGCAGTGGCTTGCAATATGAGTGGTGGGTGCATATCACTCCCAGCAGTGGACAGACATGTGAGGGGTGGGTGCTGAGGACTCCCAGCAGTGGACAGACATGTGAGGGGTGGGTGCAGAGGACTCCCAGCAGTGGACAGACATGTGAGGGGTGGGTGCAGAGGAGTCCCAGCAGTGGACAGACATGTGAGGGGTGGGCGCAGAGGACTCCCAGCAGTGGCCTGCAATATGAGTGGTGGGAGCATATCACTCCCAGCAGTGGACACACATGTGAGGGGTGGGTGCAGCGGACTCCCAGCAGTGGACAGACATGTGAGGGGTGGCTGCAGAGGACTCCCAGCAGTGCCCTGCAATATGAGGTGTGGGTGCATATCACTACCAGCAGTGGACAGACATGTGAGGGGTGGGTGCAGAGGACTCCCAGCAGTGGACAGACATGTGAGGGGTGGCTGCAGAGGACTCCCAGCAGTGCCCTGAAATATGAGGTGTGGGTGCATATCACTACCAGCAGTGGACAGACATGTGAGGGGTGGGTGCAGAGGACTCCCAGCAGTGGACAGACATGTGAGGGGTGGCTGCAGAGGACTCCCAGCAGTGGACAGACATGTGAGGGGTGGCTGCAGAGGACTCCCAGCAGTGGCCTGCAATATGAGTGGTTGGTGCATATCACTCCCAGCAGTGGACAGACATGTGAGGGGTGGGTGCAGAGGACTCCCAGCAGTGGACAGACATGTGAGGGGTGGCTGCAGAGGACTCCCAGCAGTGGACAGACATGTGAGGGGGGGCTGCAGAGGACTCCCAGCAGTGGCCTGCAATATGAGTGGTTGGTGCATATCACTCCCAGCAGTGGACAGACATGTGAGGGGTGCGTGCAGAGGATTCCCAGCAGTAGCCTGCAATATGAGGGGTGGGTGCATATCACTCCCAGCAGTGGACAGACATGTGAGGGAAAGGTGCAGAGGACTCCCAGCAGTGGACAGACATGTGAGGGGTGGGTGCAGAGGACTCCCAGCAGTGGACAGACATGTGAGGGGTGGGTGCAGAGGACTCCCAGCTGTGGACAGACATGTGAGGGGTGGGTGCAGAGGACTCCCAGCTGTGGACAGACATGTGAGGGGTGGGTGCAGATGACTCCCAGCAGTGGACAGACATGTGAGGGGTGGCTGCAGAGGACTCCCAGCAGTGCCCTGAAATATGAGGTGTGGGTGCATTTCACTACCAGCAGTGGACAGACATGTGAGGGGTGGGTGCAGAGGACTACCAGCAGTGGACAGACATGTGAGGGGTGGGTGCAGAGGACTCCCAGCAGTGGCTTGCAATATGAGTGGTGGGTGCATATCACTCCCAGCAGTGGACAGACATGTGAGGGGTGGGTGCTGAGGACTCCCGGCAGTGGACAGACATGTGAGGGGTGGGTGCAGAGGACTCCCAGCAGTGGACAGACATGTGAGGGGTGGGTGCAGAGGAGTCCCAGCAGTGGACAGACATGTGAGTGGTGGGTGCAGAGTACTCCCAGCAGTGGACAGACATGTGAGGGGTGGGTGCAGAGGACTCCAAGCAGTGGCCTGCAATATGAGTGGTGGGTGCATATCATTCCCAGCAGTGGACACACATGTGAGGGGTGGGTGCAGAGGACTCCCAGCAGTGGACATACATGTGAGGGGTGGCTGCAGAGGACTCCCAGCAGTGCCCTGCAATATGAGGTGTGGGTGCATATCACTACCAGCAGTGGACAGACATGTGAGGGGTGGGTGCAGAGGACTCCCAGCAGTGGACAGACATGTGAGGGGTGGCTGCAGAGGACTCCCAGCAGTGGACACACATGTGAGGGGTGGCTGCAGAGGACTCCCAGCAGTGGCCTGCTATATGAGTGGTGGGTGCATATCACTCCCAGCAGTGGACAGACATGTGAGTGGTGGGTGCAGAGTACTCCCAGCAGTGGACAGACATGTGAGGGGTGGGTGCAGAGGACTCCCAGCAGTGGCCTGCAATATGAGTGGTGGGTGCATATCACTCCCAGCAGTGGACTGACATGTGAGGGGTGGGTGCAGAGTACTCCCAGCAGTGGACAAACATGTGAGGGGTGGGTGCAGATGACTCCCAGCAGTGGACAGACATGTGAGGGGTGGCTGCAGAGGACTCCCAGCAGTGGACAGAAATGTGAGGGGTGGGTGCAGAGGACTCCCAGCAGTGGACAGACATGTGAGGGGTGGGTGCAGAGGACTCCCAGAAGTGGCCTGCAATATGAGTGGTGGGTGCATATCACTCCCAGCAGTGGACAGACATGTCAGGGGTGGGTGCTGAGAACTCCCAGCAGTGGACAGACATGTGAGGGGTGGGTGCAGAGGACTCCCAGCAGTGGACAGACATGTGAGGGGTGGGTGCACAGGACTCCCAGCAGTGGACAGACATGTGAGGGATGGGTGCAGAGGACTCCCAGCAGTGGACAGACATGTGAGCGGTGGGTGCAGAGGACTCCCAGCAGTGGACAGACATGTTTGGGGTGGCTGCGGAGGACTCCCAGCAGTGCCCTGCAATATGAGGTGTGGGTGCATTTCACACCCAGCAGTGGACAGACGTGTGAGGGGTGGGTGCAGAGGACTCCCAGCAGTGGACAGACATGTGAGGGGTGGGTGCAGAGGACTCCCAGCAGTGGCTTGCAATATGAGTGGTGGGTGCATATCACTCCCAGCAGTGGACAGACATGTGAGGGGTGGGTGCTGAGGACTCCCAGCAGTGGACAGACATGTGAGGGGTGGGTGCAGAGGACTCCCAGCAGTGGACAGACATGTGAGGGGTGGGTGCAGAGGAGTCCCAGCAGTGGACAGACATGTGAGGGGTGGGCGCAGAGGACTCCCAGCAGTGGCCTGCAATATGAGTGGTGGGAGCATATCACTCCCAGCAGTGGACACACATGTGAGGGGTGGGTGCAGCGGACTCCCAGCAGTGGACAGACATGTGAGGGGTGGCTGCAGAGGACTCCCAGCAGTGCCCTGCAATATGAGGTGTGGGTGCATATCACTACCAGCAGTGGACAGACATGTGAGGGGTGGGTGCAGAGGACTCCCAGCAGTGGACAGACATGTGAGGGGTGGCTGCAGAGGACTCCCAGCAGTGCCCTGAAATATGAGGTGTGGGTGCATATCACTACCAGCAGTGGACAGACATGTGAGGGGTGGGTGCAGAGGACTCCCAGCAGTGGACAGACATGTGAGGGGTGGCTGCAGAGGACTCCCAGCAGTGGACAGACATGTGAGGGGTGGCTGCAGAGGACTCCCAGCAGTGGCCTGCAATATGAGTGGTTGGTGCATATCACTCCCAGCAGTGGACAGACATGTGAGGGGTGGGTGCAGAGGACTCCCAGCAGTGGACAGACATGTGAGGGGTGGCTGCAGAGGACTCCCAGCAGTGGACAGACATGTGAGGGGGGGCTGCAGAGGACTCCCAGCAGTGGCCTGCAATATGAGTGGTTGGTGCATATCACTCCCAGCAGTGGACAGACATGTGAGGGGTGCGTGCAGAGGATTCCCAGCAGTAGCCTGCAATATGAGGGGTGGGTGCATATCACTCCCAGCAGTGGACAGACATGTGAGGGAAAGGTGCAGAGGACTCCCAGCAGTGGACAGACATGTGAGGGGTGGGTGCAGAGGACTCCCAGCAGTGGACAGACATGTGAGGGGTGGCTGCAGAGGACTCCCAGCAGTGCCCTGCAATATGAGGTGTGGGTGCATTTCACTACCAGCAGTGGACAGACATGTGAGGGGTGGGTGCAGAGGACTCCCAGCAGTGGACAGACATGTGAGGGGTGGGTGCAGAGCTCTCCCAGCAGTGGCTTGCAATATGAGTGGTGGGTGCATATCACTCCCAGCAGTGGACAGACATGTGAGGGGTGGGTGCTGAGGACTCCCAGCAGTGGACAGACATGTGAGTGGTGGGTGCAGAGGACTCCCAGCAGTGGACAGACATGTGAGGGGTGGGTGCAGAGGAGTCCCAGCAGTGGACAGACATGTGAGGGGTGGGTGCAGAGGACTCCCAGCAGTGGCCTGCAATATGAGTGGTGGGTGCATATCACTCCCAGCAGTGGACACACATGTGAGGGGTGGGTGCAGAGGACTCCCAGCAGTGGACAGACATGTGAGGGGTGGCTGCAGAGGACTCGCAGCAGTGCCCTGCAATATGAGGTGTGGGTGCATATCACTACCAGCAGTGGACAGACATGTGAGGGGTGGGTGCAGAGGACTCCCAGCAGTGGACAGACATGTGAGGGGTGGCTGCAGAGGACTCCCAGCAGTGCCCTGAAATATGAGGTGTGGGTGCATATCACTACCAGCAGTGGACAGACATGTGAGGGGTGGGTGCAGAGGACTCCCAGCAGTGGACAGACATGTGAGGGGTGGCTGCAGAGGACTCCCAGCAGTGGACAGACATGTGAGGGGTGGCTGCAGAGGACTCCCAGCAGTGGCCTGCAATATGAGTGGTTGGTGCATATCACTCCCAGCAGTGGACAGACAGGTGAGGGGTGGGTGCAGAGGACTCCCAGCAGTGGACAGACATGTGAGGGGTGGCTGCAGAGGACTCCCAGCAGTGGACAGACATGTGAGGGGTGGGTGCAGAGGACTCCCAGCAGTGGCCTGCAATATGAGGGGTGGGTGCATATCACTCCCAGCAGTGGACAGACATGTGAGTGGTGGGTGCAGAGGACTCCCAGCAGTGGACAGACATATGAGGGGTGGGTGCAGAGGATTCTCAGCAGTGGACAGACATGTGAGGGGTGGGTGCAGAGGACTCCCAGCAGTGGAAAGACATGTGAGGGGTGGGTGCAGAGGACTCCCAGCAGTGGCTTGCAATATGAGTGGTGGGTGCATATCACTCCCAGCAGTGGACAGACATGTGAGGGGTGGGTGCTGAGGACTCCCAGCAGTGGACAGACATGTGAGGGGTGGGTGCAGAGGACTCCCAGCAGTGGACAGACATGTGAGGGGTGGGTGCAGAGGACTCCCAGCAGTGGACAGACATGTGAGGGGTGGGTGCAGAGGACTCCCAGCAGTGGCCTGCAATATGAGTGGTGGGTGCATATCACTCCCAGCAGTGGACACTCATGTGAGGGGTGGGTGCAGAGGACTCCCAGCAGTGGACAGACATGTGAGGGGTGGCTGCAGAGGACTCCCAGCAGTGCCCTGCAATATGAGGTGTGGGTGCATATCACTACCAGCAGTGGACAGACAGGTGAGGGGTGGGTGCAGAGGACTCCCAGCAGTGGACAGACATGTGAGAGGTGGCTGCAGAGGACTCCCAGCAGTGGACAGACATGTGAGGGGTGGCTGCAGAGGACTCCCAGCAGTGGCCTGCAATATGAGTGGTGGGTGCATATCACTTCCAGCAGTGGACAGATATGTGAGGGGTGGGTGCAGAGGACTCCAAGCAGTGGACAGACATGTGAGGGGTGGCTGCAGAGGACTCCCAGCAGTGGACAGACATGTGAGGGGTGGGTGCAGAGGACTCCCAGCAGTGGCCTGCAATATGAAGGGTGGGTGCATATCACTCCCAGCAGTGGACAGACATGTGAGTGGTGGGTGCAGAGGACTCCCAGCAGTGGACAGCCATATGAGGGGTGGGTGCAGAGGACTCCCAGCAGTGGACAGACATGTGAGGGGTGGGTGCATATCACTCCCAGCAGTGGACAGACATGTGAGGGGTGGGTGCAGATGACTCCCAGCAGTGGACAGACATGTGAGGGGTTGATGCAGAGGACTCCCAGCTGTGGCCTGCAATATGAGTGGTGGGTGCATATATCTACCAGTAGTGGACAGACATGTGAGGGGTGGGTGCTGAGGACTCCCAGCAGTGGACAGACATGTGAGTGGTGGGTGCATATCACTCCCAGCAGTGAACAGACATGTGAGGGGTGGGTGCAGATGACTCCCATCAGTGGACAGACATGTGAAGGGTGGCTGCAGAGGACTCCCAGCAGTGGACAGACATGTGAGGGGTGGGTGCAGAGGACTCCCAGCAGTGGCCTGCAATATGAGTGGTGGGTGCATATCACTCCCAGCAGTGGACAGACATGTGAGGGGTGGGTGCAGAGGACTCCCAGCAGTGGACAGACATGTGAGGGGTGGGTGCAGAGAACTCCCAGCAGTGGACAGACGTGAGGGGTGGGTGCAGAGGACTCCCAGCAGTGGAAAGACATGCGAGTGGTGGGTGCAGAGGACTCCCAGCAGTGGACAGACATATGAGGGGTGGGTGCAGAGGACTCCCAGCAGTGGTCAGACATGTAAGGGGTGGGTGCATATCACTCCCAGCAGTGGACTGACATGTAAGGGGTGGCTGCAGAGGACTCCCAGCAGTGGACAGACATGTGAGGGGTAGGTGCAGATGGCTCCCAGCAGTGGACAGACATGTGAGGGGTGGGTGCAGAGGACTCCCAGCAGTGGACAGACATGTGAGGGGTGGGTGCAGAGGACTCCCAGCAGTGGCTTGCAATATGAGTGGTGGGTGCATATCACTCCCAGAAGTGGACAGACATGTGAGGGGTGGGTGCTGAGGACTCCCAGCAGTGGACAGACATGTGAGTGGTGGGTGCAGAGGACTCCCAGCAGTGGACAGACATGTGAGGGGTGGGTGCAGAGGACTCCCAGCAGTGGACAGACATGTGAGGGGTGGGTGCAGAGGACTCCCAGCAGTGGCCTGCAATATGAGTGGTGGGTGCATATCACTCCCAGCAGTGGACACACATGTGAGGGGTGGGTGCAGAGGACTCCCAGCAGTGGACAGACATGTGAGGGGTGGCTGCAGAGGACTCCCAGCAATGCCCTGCAATATGAGGTGTGGGTGCATATCACTACCAGCAGTGGACAGACATGTGAGGGGTGGATGCAGAGGACTCCCAGCAGTGGACAGACATGTGAGGGGTGGCTGCAGAGGACTCCCAGCAGTGCCCTGAAATATGAGGTGTGGGTGCATATCACTACCAGCAGTGGACAGACATGTGAGGGGTGGGTGCAGAGGACTCCCAGCAGTGGACAGACATGTGAGGGGTGGCTGCAGAGGACTCCCAGCAGTGGAAAGACATGTGAGGGGTGGCTGCAGAGGACTCCCTGCAGTGGCCTGCAATATGAGTGGTTGGTGCATATCACTCCCAGCAGTGGACAGACATGTGAGGGGTGGGTGCAGAGGACTCCCAGCAGTGGACAGACATGTGAGGGGTGGCTGCAGAGGACTCCCAGCAGTGGACAGACATGTGAGGGGTGGGTGCAGAGGACTCCCAGCAGTGGCCTGCAATATGAGGGGTGGGTGCATATCACTCCCAGCAGAGGACAGACATGTGAGTGGTGGGTGCAGAGGACTCCCAGCAGTGGACAGACATATGAGGGGTGGGTGCAGAGGATTCTCAGCAGTGGACAGACATGTGAGGGGTGGGTGCAGAGGACTCCCAGCAGTGGAAAGACATGTGAGGGGTGGGTGCAGAGGACTCCCAGCAGTGGCTTGCAATATGAGTGGTGGGTGCATATCACTCCCAGCAGTGGACAGACATGTGAGGGGTGGCTGCAGAGGTCTCCCAGCAGTGGACAGACATGTGAGGGGTGGCTGCAGAGGACTCCCAGCAGTGGCCTGCAATATGAGTGGTGGGTGCATATCACTTCCAGCAGTGGACAGATATGTGAGGGGTGGGTGCAGAGGACTCCAAGCAGTGGACAGACATGTGAGGGGTGGCTGCAGAGGACTCCCAGCAGTGGACAGACATGTGAGGGGTGGGTGCAGAGGACTCCCAGCAGTGGCCTGCAATATGAAGGGTGGGTGCATATCACTCCCAGCAGTGGACAGACATGTGAGTGGTGGGTGCAGAGGACTCCCAGCAGTGGACAGACATGTGAGGGGTGGGTGCAGAGGACTTGCAGCAGTGGACAGACATGTGAGGGGTGGGTGCACAGGACTCCCAGCAGTGGACAGACATGTGAGGGATGGGTGCAGAGGACTCCCAGCAGTGGACAGACATGTGAGGGGTGGGTGCAGAGGACTCCCAGCAGTTGACAGACATGTGAGGGGTGGCTGCAGAGGACTCCCAGCAGTGCCCTGCAATATGAGGTGTGGGTGCATTTCACTACTAGCAGTGGACAGACATGTGAGGGGTGGGTGCAGAGGACTCCCAGCAGTGGACAGACATGTGAGGGGTGGGTGCAGAGGACCCCCAGCAGTGGCTTGCAATATGAGTGGTGGGTGCATATCACTCTGAGCAGTGGACAGACATGTGAGGGGTGGGTGCTGAGAACTCCCAGCAGTGGACAGACATGTGAGGGGTGGGTGCAGAGGACTTGCAGCAGTGGACAGACATGTGAGGGGTGGGTGCACAGGACTCCCAGCAGTGGACAGACATGTGAGGGGTGGGTGCTGACAACTCCCAGCAGTGGACAGACATGTGAGGGGTGGGTGCAGAGGACTCGCAGCAGTGGACAGACATGTGAGGGGTGGGTGCACAGGACTCCCAGCAGTGGACAGACATGTGAGGGATGGGTGCAGAGGACTCCCAGCAGTGGACAGACATGTGAGGGGTGGGTGCAGAGGAATCCCAGCAGTTGACAGACATGTGAGGGGTGGCTGCAGAGGACTCCCAGCAGTGCCCTGCAATGTGAGGTGTGGGTGCATTTCACTACTAGCAGTGGACAGACATGTGAGGGGTGGGTGCAGAGGACTCCCAGCAGTGGACAGACATGTGAGGGGTGGGTGCAGAGGACTCCCAGCAGTGGCTTGCAATATGAGTGGTGGGTGCATATCACTCCGAGCAGTGGACAGACATGTGAGGGGTGGGTGCTGAGGACTCCCAGCAGTGGACAGACATGTGAGGGGTTGGTGCAGAGGACTCCGAGCAGGGGACAGACATGAGAAGGGTGGGTGCAGAGGAGTCCCAGCAGTGGACAGACATGTAAGTGGTGGGCGCAGAGGACTCCCAGCAGTGGCGTGCAATATGAGTGGTGGGTGCATATCACTCCCAGCAGTGGACACACATGTGAGGGGTGGGTGCAGAGGACTCCCAGCAGCTGACAGACATGTGAGGGGTGGCTGCAGAGGACTCCCAGCAGTGCCCTGCAATATGAGGTGTGGGTGCATATCACTACCAGCAGTGGACAGACATGTGAGGGGTGGGTGCAGAGGACTCCCAGCAGTGGCCTGCAATATGAGTGGTTGGTGCATATCACTCCCAGCAGTGGACAGACATGTGAGGGGTGGGTGCAGAGGACTCTCAGCAGTGGACAGACATGTGAGGGGTGGGTGCAGAGGACTCCCAGCAGTGGACAGACATGTGAGGGGTGGGTGCAGAGGAGTCCCAGCAGTGGACAGACATGTGAGGGGTGGGTGCAGAGGACTCCCAGCAGTGGCCTGCAATATGAGTGGTGGGTGCATATCACTCCCAGCAGTGGACACACATGTGAGGGGTGGGTGCAGAGGACTCCCAGCAGTGGACAGACATGTGAGGGGTGGCTGCAGAGGACTCCCAGCAATGCCCTGCAATATGAGGTGTGGGTGCATATCACTACCAGCAGTGGACAGACATGTGAGGGGTGGGTGCAGAGGACTCCCAGCAGTGGACAGACATGTGAGGGGTGGCTGCAGAGGACTCCCAGCAGTGGCCTGCAATATGAGTGGTTGGTGCATATCACTCCCAGCAGTGGACAGACATGTGAGGGGTGGGTGCAGAGGACTCCCAGCAGTGGACAGACATGTGAGGGGTGGCTGCAGAGGACTCCCAGCAGTGGACAGACATGTGAGGGGTGGGTGCAGAGGACTCCCAGCAGTGGCCTGCAATATGAGGGGTGGGTGCATATCACTCCCAGCAGTGGATAGACATGTGAGTGGTGGGTGCCGAGGACTCCCAGCAGTGGACAGACATATGAGGGGTGGGTGCAGAGGATTCTCAGCAGATGACAGACATGTGAGGGGTGGGTGCAGAGGACTCCCAGCAGTGGAAAGACATGTGAGGGGTGGGTGCAGAGGACTCCCAGCAGTGGCTTGCAATATGAGTGGTGGGTGCATATCACTCCCAGCAGTGGACAGACATGTGAGGGGTGGGTGCTGAGGACTCCCAGCAGTGGACAGACATGTGAGGGGTGGGTGCAGAGGACTCCCAGCAGTGGCCTGCAATATGAGTGGTGGGTGCATATCACTCCCAGCAGTGGACAGACATGTGAGGGGTGGGTGCAGAGGACTCCCAGCAGTGGACAGACATGTGAGGGGTGGGTGCAGAGAACTCCCAGCAGTGGACAGACGTGAGGGGTGGGTGCAGAGGACTCCCAGCAGTGGAAAGACATGCGAGTGGTGGGTGCAGAGGACTCCCAGCAGTGGACAGACATATGAGGGGTGGGTGCAGAGGACTCCCAGCAGTGGACAGACATGTAAGGGGTGGGTGCATATCACTCCCAGCAGTGGACTGACATGTGAGGGGTGGGTGCAGAGGACTCCCAGCAGTGGACAGACATGTGAGGGGTGGGTGCAGATGGCTCGCAGCAGTGGACAGACATGTGAGGGGTGGGTGCAGAGGACTCCCAGCAGTGGACAGACATGTGAGGGGTGGGTGCAGAGGACTCCCAGCAGTGGCTTGCAATATGAGTGGTGGGTGCATATCACTCCCAGCAGTGGACAGACATGTGAGGGGTGGGTGCTGAGGACTCCCAGCAGTGGACAGACATGTGAGTGGTGGGTGCAGAGGACTCCCACCAGTGGACAGACATGTGAGGGGTGGGTGCAGAGGACTCCCAGCAGTGGACAGACATGTGAGGGGTGGGTGCAGAGGACTCCCAGCAGTGGCCTGCAATATGAGTGGTGGGTGCATATCACTCCCAGCAGTGGACACACATGTGAGGGGTGGGTGCAGAGGACTCCCAGCAGTGGACAGACATGTGAGGGGTGGCTGCAGAGGACTCCCAGCAATGCCCTGCAATATGAGGTGTGGGTGCATATCACTACCAGCAGTGGACAGACATGTGAGGGGTGGGTGCAGAGGACTCCCAGCAGTGGACAGACATGTGAGGGGTTGCTGCAGAGGACTCCCAGCAGTGCCCTGAAATATGAGGTGTGGGTGCATATCACTACCAGCAGTGGACAGACATGTGAGGGGTGGGTGCAGAGGACTCCCAGCAGTGGACAGACATGTGAGGGGTGGCTGCAGAGGACTCCCAGCAGTGGCCTGCAATATGAGTGGTTGGTGCATATCACTCCCAGCAGTGGACAGACATGTGAGGGGTGGGTGCAGAGGACTCCCAGCAGTGGCCTGCAATATGAGTGGTGGGTGCATATCATTCCCAGCAGTGGACAGACATGTGAGGGGTGGGTGCTGAGGACTCCCAGCAGTGGACAGACATGTGAGGGGTGGGTGCAGAGAACTCCCAGCAGTGGACAGACGTAAGGGGTGGGTGCAGAGGTCTCCCAGCAGTGGAAAGACATGTGAGGGGTGGGTGCAGAGGACTCCCAGCAGTGGCCTGCAATATGAGTGGTGGGTGCATATCACTCCCAGCAGTGAACAGACATGTGAGGGGTGGGTGCAGAGGACTCCCAGCAGTGGACAGACACGTGAAGGGTGGCTGCAGAGGACTCCCAGCAGTGGACAGACATGTGAGGGGTGGGTGCAGAGGACTCCCAGAAGTGGCCTGCAATATGAGTGGTGGGTGCATATCACTCCCAGCAGTGGACAGACATTTGAGGGGTGGGTGCAGAGGACTCCCAGCAGTGGACAGACATGTGAGGGGTGGGTGCAGAGGACTCCCAGCAGTGGACAGACATGTGAGGGGTGGGTGCAGAGGACTCCCAGCAGTGGCCTGCAATATGAGCGGTGGGTGCATATCACTCCCAGCAGTGGACAGACATGTGAGGGGTGGGTGCAGAGGACTCCCAGCTGTGGATAGACATGTGAGGGGTGGGTGCAGATGACTCCCAGCAGTGGACAGACATGTGAGGGGTGGCTGCAGAGGACTCCCAGCAGTGCCCTGAAATATGAGGTGTGGGTGCATTTCACTACCAGCAGTGGACAGACATGTGAGGGGTGGGTGCAGAGGACTACCAGCAGTGGACAGACATGTGAGGGGTGGGTGCAGAGGACTCCCAGCAGTGGCTTGCAATATGAGTGGTGGGTGCATATCACTCCCAGCAGTGGACCGACATGTGAGGGGTGGGTGCTGAGGACTCCCGGCAGTGGACAGACATGTGAGGGGTGGGTGCAGAGGACTCCCAGCAGTGGACAGACATGTGAGGGGTGGGTGCAGAGGAGTCCCAGCAGTGGACAGACATGTGAGTGGTGGGTGCAGAGTACTCCCAGCAGTGGACAGACATGTGAGGGGTGGGTGCAGAGGACTCCAAGCAGTGGCCTGCAATATGAGTGGTGGGTGCATATCATTCCCAGCAGTGGACACACATGTGAGGGGTGGGTGCAGAGGACTCCCAGCAGTGGACATACATGTGAGGGGTGGCTGCAGAGGACTCCCAGCAGTGCCCTGCAATATGAGGTGTGGGTGCATATCACTACCAGCAGTGGACAGACATGTGAGGGGTGGGTGCAGAGGACTCCCAGCAGTGGACAGACATGTGAGGGGTGGCTGCAGAGGACTCCCAGCAGTGGACACACATGTGAGGGGTGGCTGCAGAGGACTCCCAGCAGTGGCCTGCTATATGAGTGGTGGGTGCATATCACTCCCAGCAGTGGACAGACATGTGAGTGGTGGGTGCAGAGTACTCCCAGCAGTGGACAGACATGTGAGGGGTGGGTGCAGAGGACTCCCAGCAGTGGCCTGCAATATGAGTGGTGGGTGCATATCACTCCCAGCAGGGACTGACATGTGAGGGGTGGGTGCAGAGTACTCCCAGCAGTGGACAAACATGTGAGGGGTGGGTGCAGATGACTCCCAGCAGTGGACAGACATGTGAGGGGTGGCTGCAGAGGACTCCCAGCAGTGGACAGAAATGTGAGGGGTGGGTGCAGAGGACTCCCAGCAGTGGACAGACATGTGAGGGGTGGGTGCAGAGGACTCCCAGAAGTGGCCTGCAATATGAGTGGTGGGTGCATATCACTCCCAGCAGTGGACAGACATGTGAGGGGTGGGTGCTGAGAACTCCCAGCAGTGGACAGACATGTGAGGGGTGGGTGCAGAGGACTCCCAGCAGTGGACAGACATGTGAGGGGTGGGTGCACAGGACTCCCAGCAGTGGACAGACATGTGAGGGATGGGTGCAGAGGACTCCCAGCAGTGGACAGACATGTGAGCGGTGGGTGCAGAGGACTCCCAGCAGTGGACAGACATGTTTGGGGTGGCTGCGGAGGACTCCCAGCAGTGCCCTGCAATATGAGGTGTGGGTGCATTTCACTACCAGCAGTGGACAGACGTGTGAGGGGTGGGTGCAGAGGACTCCCAGCAGTGGACAGACATGTGAGGGGTGGGTGCAGAGGACTCCCAGCAGTGGCTTGCAATATGAGTGGTGGGTGCATATCACTCCCAGCAGTGGACAGACATGTGAGGGGTGGGTGCTGAGGACTCCCAGCAGTGGACAGACATGTGAGGGGTGGGTGCAGAGGACTCCCAGCAGTGGACAGACATGTGAGGGGTGGGTGCAGAGGAGTCCCAGCAGTGGACAGACATGTGAGGGGTGGGCGCAGAGGACTCCCAGCAGTGGCCTGCAATATGAGTGGTGGGAGCATATCACTCCCAGCAGTGGACACACATGTGAGGGGTGGGTGCAGCGGACTCCCAGCAGTGGACAGACATGTGAGGGGTGGCTGCAGAGGACTCCCAGCAGTGCCCTGCAATATGAGGTGTGGGTGCATATCACTACCAGCAGTGGACAGACATGTGAGGGGTGGGTGCAGAGGACTCCCAGCAGTGGACAGACATGTGAGGGGTGGCTGCAGAGGACTCCCAGCAGTGCCCTGAAATATGAGGTGTGGGTGCATATCACTACCAGCAGTGGACAGACATGTGAGGGGTGGGTGCAGAGGACTCCCAGCAGTGGACAGACATGTGAGGGGTGGCTGCAGAGGACTCCCAGCAGTGGACAGACATGTGAGGGGTGGCTGCAGAGGACTCCCAGCAGTGGCCTGCAATATGAGTGGTTGGTGCATATCACTCCCAGCAGTGGACAGACATGTGAGGGGTGGGTGCAGAGGACTCCCAGCAGTGGACAGACATGTGAGGGGTGGCTGCAGAGGACTCCCAGCAGTGGACAGACATGTGAGGGGTGGCTGCAGAGGACTCCCAGCAGTGGCCTGCAATATGAGTGGTTGGTGCATATCACTCCCAGCAGTGGACAGACATGTGAGGGGTGCGTGCAGAGGATTCCCAGCAGTAGCCTGCAATATGAGGGGTGGGTGCATATCACTCCCAGCAGTGGACAGACATGTGAGGGAAAGGTGCAGAGGACTCCCAGCAGTGGACAGACATGTGAGGGGTGGGTGCAGAGGACTCCCAGCAGTGGACAGACATGTGAGGGGTGGCTGCAGAGGACTCCCAGCAGTGCCCTGCAATATGAGGTGTGGGTGCATTTCACTACCAGCAGTGGACAGACATGTGAGGGGTGGGTGCAGAGGACTCCCAGCAGTGGACAGACATGTGAGGGGTGGGTGCAGAGCTCTCCCAGCAGTGGCTTGCAATATGAGTGGTGGGTGCATATCACTCCCAGCAGTGGACAGACATGTGAGGGGTGGGTGCTGAGGACTCCCAGCAGTGGACAGACATGTGAGTGGTGGGTGCAGAGGACTCCCAGCAGTGGACAGACATGTGAGGGGTGGGTGCAGAGGAGTCCCAGCAGTGGACAGACATGTGAGGGGTGGGTGCAGAGGACTCCCAGCAGTGGCCTGCAATATGAGTGGTGGGTGCATATCACTCCCAGCAGTGGACACACATGTGAGGGGTGGGTGCAGAGGACTCCCAGCAGTGGACAGACATGTGAGGGGTGGCTGCAGAGGACTCGCAGCAATGCCCTGCAATATGAGGTGTGGGTGCATATCACTACCAGCAGTGGACAGACATGTGAGGGGTGGGTGCAGAGGACTCCCAGCAGTGGACAGACATGTGAGGGGTGGCTGCAGAGGACTCCCAGCAGTGCCCTGAAATATGAGGTGTGGGTGCATATCACTACCAGCAGTGGACAGACATGTGAGGGGTGGGTGCAGAGGACTCCCAGCAGTGGACAGACATGTGAGGGGTGGCTGCAGAGGACTCCCAGCAGTGGACAGACATGTGAGGGGTGGCTGCAGAGGACTCCCAGCAGTGGCCTGCAATATGAGTGGTTGGTGCATATCACTCCCAGCAGTGGACAGACAGGTGAGGGGTGGGTGCAGAGGACTCCCAGCAGTGGACAGACATGTGAGGGGTGGCTGCAGAGGACTCCCAGCAGTGGACAGACATGTGAGGGGTGGGTGCAGAGGACTCCCAGCAGTGGCCTGCAATATGAGTGGTGGGTGCATATCACTCCCAGCAGTGGACAGACATGTGAGTGGTGGGTGCAGAGGACTCCCAGCAGTGGACAGACATATGAGGGGTGGGTGCAGAGGATTCTCAGCAGTGGACAGACATGTGAGGGGTGGGTGCAGAGGACTCCCAGCAGTGGAGAGACATGTGAGGGGTGGGTGCAGAGGACTCCCAGCAGTGGCTTGCAATATGAGTGGTGGGTGCATATCACTCCCAGCAGTGGACAGACATGTGAGGGGTGGGTGCTGAGGACTCCCAGCAGTGGACAGACATGTGAGGGGTGGGTGCAGAGGACTCCCAGCAGTGGACAGACATGTGAGGGGTGGGTGCAGAGGACTCCCAGCAGTGGACAGACATGTGAGGGGTGGGTGCAGAGGACTCCCAGCAGTGGCCTGCAATATGAGTGGTGGGTGCATATCACTCCCAGCAGTGGACACTCATGTGAGGGGTGGGTGCAGAGGACTCCCAGCAGTGGACAGACATGTGAGGGGTGGCTGCAGAGGACTCCCAGCAGTGCCCTGCAATATGAGGTGTGGGTGCATATCACTACCAGCAGTGGACAGACAGGTGAGGGGTGGGTGCAGAGGACTCCCAGCAGTGGACAGACATGTGAGAGGTGGCTGCAGAGGACTCCCAGCAGTGGACAGACATGTGAGGGGTGGCTGCAGAGGACTCCCAGCAGTGGCCTGCAATATGAGTGGTGGGTGCATATCACTTCCAGCAGTGGACAGATATGTGAGGGGTGGGTGCAGAGGACTCCAAGCAGTGGACAGACATGTGAGGGGTGGCTGCAGAGGACTCCCAGCAGTGGACAGACATGTGAGGGGTGGGTGCAGAGGACTCCCAGCAGTGGCCTGCAATATGAAGGGTGGGTGCATATCACTCCCAGCAGTGGACAGACATGTGAGTGGTGGGTGCAGAGGACTCCCAGCAGTGGACAGCCATATGAGGGGTGGGTGCAGAGGACTCCCAGCAGTGGACAGACATGTGAGGGGTGGGTGCATATCACTCCCAGCAGTGGACAGACATGTGAGGGGTGGGTGCAGATGACTCCCAGCAGTGGACAGACATGTGAGGGGTTGATGCAGAGGACTCCCAGCTGTGGCCTGCAATATGAGTGGTGGGTGCATATATCTACCAGTAGTGGACAGACATGTGAGGGGTGGGTGCTGAGGACTCCCAGCAGTGGACAGACATGTGAGTGGTGGGTGCATATCACTCCCAGCAGTGAACAGACATGTGAGGGGTGGGTGCAGATGACTCCCATCAGTGGACAGACATGTGAAGGGTGGCTGCAGAGGACTCCCAGCAGTGGACAGACATGTGAGGGGTGGGTGCAGAGGACTCCCAGCAGTGGCCTGCAATATGAGTGGTGGGTGCATATCACTCCCAGCAGTGGACAGACATGTGAGGGGTGGGTGCAGAGGACTCCCAGCAGTGGACAGACATGTGAGGGGTGGGTGCAGAGAACTCCCAGCAGTGGACAGACGTGAGGGGTGGGTGCAGAGGACTCCCAGCAGTGGAAAGACATGCGAGTGGTGGGTGCAGAGGACTCCCAGCAGTGGACAGACATATGAGGGGTGGGTGCAGAGGACTCCCAGCAGTGGACAGACATGTAAGGGGTGGGTGCATATCACTCCCAGCAGTGGACTGACATGTAAGGGGTGGCTGCAGAGGACTCCCAGCAGTGGACAGACATGTGAGGGGTAGGTGCAGATGGCTCCCAGCAGTGGACAGACATGTGAGGGGTGGGTGCAGAGGACTCCCAGCAGTGGACAGACATGTGAGGGGTGGGTGCAGAGGACTCCCAGCAGTGGCTTGCAATATGAGTGGTGGGTGCATATCACTCCCAGAAGTGGACAGACATGTGAGGGGTGGGTGCTGAGGACTCCCAGCAGTGGACAGACATGTGAGTGGTGGGTGCAGAGGACTCCCAGCAGTGGACAGACATGTGAGGGGTGGGTGCAGAGGACTCCCAGCAGTGGACAGACATGTGAGGGGTGGGTGCAGAGGACTCCCAGCAGTGGCCTGCAATATGAGTGGTGGGTGCATATCACTCCCAGCAGTGGACACACATGTGAGGGGTGGGTGCAGAGGACTCCCAGCAGTGGACAGACATGTGAGGGGTGGCTGCAGAGGACTCCCAGCAATGCCCTGCAATATGAGGTGTGGGTGCATATCACTACCAGCAGTGGACAGACATGTGAGGGGTGGATGCAGAGGACTCCCAGCAGTGGACAGACATGTGAGGGGTGGCTGCAGAGGACTCCCAGCAGTGCCCTGAAATATGAGGTGTGGGTGCATATCACTACCAGCAGTGGACAGACATGTGAGGGGTGGGTGCAGAGGACTCCGAGCAGTGGACAGACATGTGAGGGGTGGCTGCAGAGGACTCCCAGCAGTGGAAAGACATGTGAGGGGTGGCTGCAGAGGACTCCCTGCAGTGGCCTGCAATATGAGTGGTTGGTGCATATCACTCCCAGCAGTGGACAGACATGTGAGGGGTGGGTGCAGAGGACTCCCAGCAGTGGACAGACATGTGAGGGGTGGCTGCAGAGGACTCCCAGCAGTGGACAGACATGTGAGGGGTGGGTGCAGAGGACTCCCAGCAGTGGCCTGCAATATGAGGGGTGGGTGCATATCACTCCCAGCAGAGGACAGACATGTGAGTGGTGGGTGCAGAGGACTCCCAGCAGTGGACAGACATATGAGGGGTGGGTGCAGAGGATTCTCAGCAGTGGACAGACATGTGAGGGGTGGGTGCAGAGGACTCCCAGCAGTGGAAAGACATGTGAGGGGTGGGTGCAGAGGACTCCCAGCAGTGGCTTGCAATATGAGTGGTGGGTGCATATCACTCCCAGCAGTGGACAGACATGTGAGGGGTGGCTGCAGAGGTCTCCCAGCAGTGGACAGACATGTGAGGGGTGGCTGCAGAGGACTCCCAGCAGTGGCCTGCAATATGAGTGGTGGGTGCATATCACTTCCAGCAGTGGACAGATATGTGAGGGGTGGGTGCAGAGGACTCCAAGCAGTGGACAGACATGTGAGGGGTGGCTGCAGAGGACTCCCAGCAGTGGACAGACATGTGAGGGGTGGGTGCAGAGGACTCCCAGCAGTGGCCTGCAATATGAAGGGTGGGTGCATATCACTCCCAGCAGTGGACAGACATGTGAGTGGTGGGTGCAGAGGACTCCCAGCAGTGGACAGACATGTGAGGGGTGGGTGCAGAGGACTTGCAGCAGTGGACAGACATGTGAGGGGTGGGTGCACAGGACTCCCAGCAGTGGACAGACATGTGAGGGATGGGTGCAGAGGACTCCCAGCAGTGGACAGACATGTGAGGGGTGGGTGCAGAGGACTCCCAGCAGTTGACAGACATGTGAGGGGTGGCTGCAGAGGACTCCCAGCAGTGCCCTGCAATATGAGGTGTGGGTGCATTTCACTACTAGCAGTGGACAGACATGTGAGGGGTGGGTGCAGAGGACTCCCAGCAGTGGACAGACATGTGAGGGGTGGGTGCAGAGGACCCCCAGCAGTGGCTTGCAATATGAGTGGTGGGTGCATATCACTCTGAGCAGTGGACAGACATGTGAGGGGTGGGTGCTGAGAACTCCCAGCAGTGGACAGACATGTGAGGGGTGGGTGCAGAGGACTTGCAGCAGTGGACAGACATGTGAGGGGTGGGTGCACAGGACTCCCAGCAGTGGACAGACATGTGAGGGGTGGGTGCTGACAACTCCCAGCAGTGGACAGACATGTGAGGGGTGGGTGCAGAGGACTCGCAGCAGTGGACAGACATGTGAGGGGTGGGTGCACAGGACTCCCAGCAGTGGACAGACATGTGAGGGATGGGTGCAGAGGACTCCCAGCAGTGGACAGACATGTGAGGGGTGGGTGCAGAGGAATCCCAGCAGTTGACAGACATGTGAGGGGTGGCTGCAGAGGACTCCCAGCAGTGCCCTGCAATATGAGGTGTGGGTGCATTTCACTACTAGCAGTGGACAGACATGTGAGGGGTGGGTGCAGAGGACTCCCAGCAGTGGACAGACATGTGAGGGGTGGGTGCAGAGGACTCCCAGCAGTGGCTTGCAATATGAGTGGTGGGTGCATATCACTCCGAGCAGTGGACAGACATGTGAGGGGTGGGTGCTGAGGACTCCCAGCAGTGGACAGACATGTGAGGGGTTGGTGCAGAGGACTCCGAGCAGGGGACAGACATGAGAAGGGTGGGTGCAGAGGAGTCCCAGCAGTGGACAGACATGTGAGTGGTGGGCGCAGAGGACTCCCAGCAGTGGCGTGCAATATGAGTGGTGGGTGCATATCACTCCCAGCAGTGGACACACATGTGAGGGGTGGGTGCAGAGGACTCCCAGCAGCTGACAGACATGTGAGGGGTGGCTGCAGAGGACTCCCAGCAGTGCCCTGCAATATGAGGTGTGGGTGCATATCACTACCAGCAGTGGACAGACATGTGAGGGGTGGGTGCAGAGGACTCCCAGCAGTGGCCTGCAATATGAGTGGTTGGTGCATATCACTCCCAGCAGTGGACAGACATGTGAGGGGTGGGTGCAGAGGACTCCCAGCAGTGGACAGACATGTGAGGGGTGGGTGCAGAGGACTCCCAGCAGTGGACAGACATGTGAGGGGTGGGTGCAGAGGAGTCCCAGCAGTGGACAGACATGTGAGGGGTGGGTGCAGAGGACTCCCAGCAGTGGCCTGCAATATGAGTGGTGGGTGCATATCACTCCCAGCAGTGGACACACATGTGAGGGGTGGGTGCAGAGGACTCCCAGCAGTGGACAGACATGTGAGGGGTGGCTGCAGAGGACTCCCAGCAATGCCCTGCAATATGAGGTGTGGGTGCATATCACTACCAGCAGTGGACAGACATGTGAGGGGTGGGTGCAGAGGACTCCCAGCAGTGGACAGACATGTGAGGGGTGGCTGCAGAGGACTCCCAGCAGTGGCCTGCAATATGAGTGGTTGGTGCATATCACTCCCAGCAGTGGACAGACATGTGAGGGGTGGGTGCAGAGGACTCCCAGCAGTGGACAGACATGTGAGGGGTGGCTGCAGAGGACTCCCAGCAGTGGACAGACATGTGAGGGGTGGGTGCAGAGGACTCCCAGCAGTGGCCTGCAATATGAGGGGTGGGTGCATATCACTCCCAGCAGTGGATAGACATGTGAGTGGTGGGTGCCGAGGACTCCCAGCAGTGGACAGACATATGAGGGGTGGGTGCAGAGGATTCTCAGCAGATGACAGACATGTGAGGGGTGGGTGCAGAGGACTCCCAGCAGTGGAAAGACATGTGAGGGGTGGGTGCAGAGGACTCCCAGCAGTGGCTTGCAATATGAGTGGTGGGTGCATATCACTCCCAGCAGTGGACAGACATGTGAGGGGTGGGTGCTGAGGACTCCCAGCAGTGGACAGACATGTGAGGGGTGGGTGCTGAGGACTCCCAGCAGTGGACAGACATGTGAGGGGTGGGTGCAGAGGACTCCCAGCAGTGGCCTGCAATATGAGTGGTGGGTGCATATCACTCCCAGCAGTGGACAGACATGTGAGGGGTGGGTGCAGAGGACTCCCAGCAGTGGACAGACATGTGAGGGGTGGGTGCAGAGAACTCCCAGCAGTGGACAGACGTGAGGGGTGGGTGCAGAGGACTCCCAGCAGTGGACAGACATGTGAGGGGTGGGTGCAGAGGACTCCCAGCAGTGGCCTGCAATATGAGTGGTGGGTGCATATCACTCCCAGCAGTGGACACACATGTGAGGGGTGGGTGCAGAGGACTCCCAGCAGTGGACAGACATGTGAGGGGTGGCTGCAGAGGACTCCCAGCAATGCCCTGCAATATGAGGTGTGGGTGCATATCACTACCAGCAGTGGACAGACATGTGAGGGGTGGGTGCAGAGGACTCCCAGCAGTGGACAGACATGTGAGGGGTTGCTGCAGAGGACTCCCAGCAGTGCCCTGAAATATGAGGTGTGGGTGCATATCACTACCAGCAGTGGACAGACATGTGAGGGGTGGGTGCAGAGGACTCCCAGCAGTGGACAGACATGTGAGGGGTGGCTGCAGAGGACTCCCAGCAGTGGCCTGCAATATGAGTGGTTGGTGCATATCACTCCCAGCAGTGGACAGACATGTGAGGGGTGGGTGCAGAGGACTCCCAGCAGTGGCCTGCAATATGAGTGGTGGGTGCATATCATTCCCAGCAGTGGACAGACATGTGAGGGGTGGGTGCTGAGGACTCCCAGCAGTGGACAGACATGTGAGGGGTGGGTGCAGAGAACTCCCAGCAGTGGACAGACGTGAGGGGTGGGTGCAGAGGTCTCCCAACAGTGGAAAGACATGTGAGGGGTGGGTGCAGAGGACTCCCAGCAGTGGCCTGCAATATGAGTGGTGGGTGCATATCACTCCCAGCAGTGAACAGACATGTGAGGGGTGGGTGCAGAGGACTCCCAGCAGTGGACAGACACGTGAAGGGTGGCTGCAGAGGACTCCCAGCAGTGGACAGACATGTGAGGGGTGGGTGCAGAGGACTCCCAGAAGTGGCCTGCAATATGAGTGGTGGGTGCATATCACTCCCAGCAGTGGACAGACATTTGAGGGGTGGGTGCAGAGGACTCCCAGCAGTGGACAGACATGTGAGGGGTGGGTGCAGAGGACTCCAAGCAGTGGACAGACATGTGAGGGGTGGGTGCAGAGGACTCCCAGCAGTGGCCTGCAATATGAGCGGTGGGTGCATATCACTCCCAGCAGTGGACAGACATGTGAGGGGTGGGTGCAGAGGACTCCCAGCTGTGGACAGACATGTGAGGGGTGGGTGCAGATGACTCCCAGCAGTGGACAGACATGTGAGGGGTGGCTGCAGAGGACTCCCAGCAGTGCCCTGAAATATGAGGTGTGGGTGCATTTCACTACCAGCAGTGGACAGACATGTGAGGGGTGGGTGCAGAGGACTACCAGCAGTGGACAGACATGTGAGGGGTGGGTGCAGAGGACTCCCAGCAGTGGCTTGCAATATGAGTGGTGGGTGCATATCACTCCCAGCAGTGGACCGACATGTGAGGGGTGGGTGCTGAGGACTCCCGGCAGTGGACAGACATGTGAGGGGTGGGTGCAGAGGACTCCCAGCAGTGGACAGACATGTGAGGGGTGGGTGCAGAGGAGTCCCAGCAGTGGACAGACATGTGAGTGGTGGGTGCAGAGTACTCCCAGCAGTGGACAGACATGTGAGGGGTGGGTGCAGAGGACTCCAAGCAGTGGCCTGCAATATGAGTGGTGGGTGCATATCATTCCCAGCAGTGGACACACATGTGAGGGGTGGGTGCAGAGGACTCCCAGCAGTGGACATACATGTGAGGGGTGGCTGCAGAGGACTCCCAGCAGTGCCCTGCAATATGAGGTGTGGGTGCATATCACTACTAGCAGTGGACAGACATGTGAGGGGTGGGTGCAGAGGACTCCCAGCAGTGGACAGACATGTGAGGGGTGGCTGCAGAGGACTCCCAGCAGTGGACACACATGTGAGGGGTGGCTGCAGAGGACTCCCAGCAGTGGCCTGCTATATGAGTGGTGGGTGCATATCACTCCCAGCAGTGGACAGACATGTGAGTGGTGGGTGCAGAGTACTCCCAGCAGTGGACAGACATGTGAGGGGTGGGTGCAGAGGACTCCCAGCAGTGGCCTGCAATATGAGTGGTGGGTGCATATCACTCCCAGCAGTGGACTGACATGTGAGGGGTGGGTGCAGAGTACTCCCAGCAGTGGACAAACATGTGAGGGGTGGGTGCAGATGACTCCCAGCAGTGGACAGACATGTGAGGGGTGGCTGCAGAGGACTCCCAGCAGTGGACAGAAATGTGAGGGGTGGGTGCAGAGGACTCCCAGCAGTGGACAGACATGTGAGGGGTGGGTGCAGAGGACTCCCAGAAGTGGCCTGCAATATGAGTGGTGGGTGCATATCACTCCCAGCAGTGGACAGACATGTGAGGGGTGGGTGCTGAGAACTCCCAGCAGTGGACAGACATGTGAGGGGTGGGTGCAGAGGACTCCCAGCAGTGGACAGACATGTGAGGGGTGGGTGCACAGGACTCCCAGCAGTGGACAGACATGTGAGGGATGGGTGCAGAGGACTCCCAGCAGTGGACAGACATGTGAGCGGTGGGTGCAGAGGACTCCCAGCAGTGGACAGACATGTTTGGGGTGGCTGCGGAGGACTCCCAGCAGTGCCCTGCAATATGAGGTGTGGGTGCATTTCACTACCAGCAGTGGACAGACGTGTGAGGGGTGGGTGCAGAGGACTCCCAGCAGTGGACAGACATGTGAGGGGTGGGTGCAGAGGACTCCCAGCAGTGGCTTGCAATATGAGTGGTGGGTGCATATCACTCCCAGCAGTGGACAGACATGTGAGGGGTGGGTGCTGAGGACTCCCAGCAGTGGACAGACATGTGAGGGGTGGGTGCAGAGGACTCCCAGCAGTGGACAGACATGTGAGGGGTGGGCGCAGAGGACTCCCAGCAGTGGCCTGCAATATGAGTGGTGGGAGCATATCACTCCCAGCAGTGGACACACATGTGAGGGGTGGGTGCAGCGGACTCCCAGCAGTGGACAGACATGTGAGGGGTGGCTGCAGAGGACTCCCAGCAGTGCCCTGCAATATGAGGTGTGGGTGCATATCACTACCAGCAGTGGACAGACATGTGAGGGGTGGGTGCAGAGGACTCCCAGCAGTGGACAGACATGTGAGGGGTGGCTGCAGAGGACTCCCAGCAGTGCCCTGAAATATGAGGTGTGGGTGCATATCACTACCAGCAGTGGACAGACATGTGAGGGGTGGGTGCAGAGGACTCCCAGCAGTGGACAGACATGTGAGGGGTGGCTGCAGAGGACTCCCAGCAGTGGACAGACATGTGAGGGGTGGCTGCAGAGGACTCCCAGCAGTGGCCTGCAATATGAGTGGTTGGTGCATATCACTCCCAGCAGTGGACAGACATGTGAGGGGTGGGTGCAGAGGACTCCCAGCAGTGGACAGACATGTGAGGGGTGGCTGCAGAGGACTCCCAGCAGTGGACAGACATGTGAGGGGTGGCTGCAGAGGACTCCCAGCAGTGGCCTGCAATATGAGTGGTTGGTGCATATCACTCCCAGCAGTGGACAGACATGTGAGGGGTGCGTGCAGAGGATTCCCAGCAGTAGCCTGCAATATGAGGGGTGGGTGCATATCACTCCCAGCAGTGGACAGACATGTGAGGGAAAGGTGCAGAGGACTCCCAGCAGTGGACAGACATGTGAGGGGTGGGTGCAGAGGACTCCCAGCAGTGGACAGACATGTGAGGGGTGGCTGCAGAGGACTCCCAGCAGTGCCCTGCAATATGAGGTGTGGGTGCATTTCACTACCAGCAGTGGACAGACATGTGAGGGGTGGGTGCAGAGGACTCCCAGCAGTGGACAGACATGTGAGGGGTGGGTGCAGAGCTCTCCCAGCAGTGGCTTGCAATATGAGTGGTGGGTGCATATCACTCCCAGCAGTGGACAGACATGTGAGGGGTGGGTGCTGAGGACTCCCAGCAGTGGACAGACATGTGAGTGGTGGGTGCAGAGGACTCCCAGCAGTGGACAGACATGTGAGGGGTGGGTGCAGAGGAGTCCCAGCAGTGGACAGACATGTGAGGGGTGGGTGCAGAGGACTCCCAGCAGTGGCCTGCAATATGAGTGGTGGGTGCATATCACTCCCAGCAGTGGACACACATGTGAGGGGTGGGTGCAGAGGACTCCCAGCAGTGGACAGACATGTGAGGGGTGGCTGCAGAGGACTCGCAGCAATGCCCTGCAATATGAGGTGTGGGTGCATATCACTACCAGCAGTGGACAGACATGTGAGGGGTGGGTGCAGAGGACTCCCAGCAGTGGACAGACATGTGAGGGGTGGCTGCAGAGGACTCCCAGCAGTGCCCTGAAATATGAGGTGTGGGTGCATATCACTACCAGCAGTGGACAGACATGTGAGGGGTGGGTGCAGAGGACTCCCAGCAGTGGACAGACATGTGAGGGGTGGCTGCAGAGGACTCCCAGCAGTGGACAGACATGTGAGGGGTGGCTGCAGAGGACTCCCAGCAGTGGCCTGCAATATGAGTGGTTGGTGCATATCACTCCCAGCAGTGGACAGACAGGTGAGGGGTGGGTGCAGAGGACTCCCAGCAGTGGACAGACATGTGAGGGGTGGCTGCAGAGGACTCCCAGCAGTGGACAGACATGTGAGGGGTGGGTGCAGAGGACTCCCAGCAGTGGCCTGCAATATGAGGGGTGGGTGCAGAGGACTCCCAGCAGTGGACAGACATGTTTGGGGTGGCTGCGGAGGACTCCCAGCAGTGCCCTGCAATATGAGGTGTGGGTGCATTTCACTACCAGCAGTGGACAGACGTGTGAGGGGTGGGTGCAGAGGACTCCCAGCAGTGGACAGACATGTGAGGGGTGGGTGCAGAGGACTCCCAGCAGTGGCTTGCAATATGAGTGGTGGGTGCATATCACTCCCAGCAGTGGACAGACATGTGAGGGGTGGGTGCTGAGGACTCCCAGCAGTGGACAGACATGTGAGGGGTGGGTGCAGAGGACTCCCAGCAGTGGACAGACATGTGAGGGGTGGGTGCAGAGGAGTCCCAGCAGTGGACAGACATGTGAGGGGTGGGCGCAGAGGACTCCCAGCAGTGGCCTGCAATATGAGTGGTGGGAGCATATCACTCCCAGCAGTGGACACACATGTGAGGGGTGGGTGCAGCGGACTCCCAGCAGTGGACAGACATGTGAGGGGTGGCTGCAGAGGACTCCCAGCAGTGCCCTGCAATATGAGGTGTGGGTGCATATCACTACCAGCAGTGGACAGACATGTGAGGGGTGGGTGCAGAGGACTCCCAGCAGTGGACAGACATGTGAGGGGTGGCTGCAGAGGACTCCCAGCAGTGCCCTGAAATATGAGGTGTGGGTGCATATCACTACCAGCAGTGGACAGACATGTGAGGGGTGGGTGCAGAGGACTCCCAGCAGTGGACAGACATGTGAGGGGTGGCTGCAGAGGACTCCCAGCAGTGGACAGACATGTGAGGGGTGGCTGCAGAGGACTCCCAGCAGTGGCCTGCAATATGAGTGGTTGGTGCATATCACTCCCAGCAGTGGACAGACATGTGAGGGGTGGGTGCAGAGGACTCCCAGCAGTGGACAGACATGTGAGGGGTGGCTGCAGAGGACTCCCAGCAGTGGACAGACATGTGAGGGGTGGCTGCAGAGGACTCCCAGCAGTGGCCTGCAATATGAGTGGTTGGTGCATATCACTCCCAGCAGTGGACAGACATGTGAGGGGTGCGTGCAGAGGATTCCCAGCAGTAGCCTGCAATATGAGGGGTGGGTGCATATCACTCCCAGCAGTGGACAGACATGTGAGGGAAAGGTGCAGAGGACTCCCAGCAGTGGACAGACATGTGAGGGGTGGGTGCAGAGGACTCCCAGCAGTGGACAGACATGTGAGGGGTGGCTGCAGAGGACTCCCAGCAGTGCCCTGCAATATGAGGTGTGGGTGCATTTCACTACCAGCAGTGGACAGACATGTGAGGGGTGGGTGCAGAGGACTCCCAGCAGTGGACAGACATGTGAGGGGTGGGTGCAGAGCTCTCCCAGCAGTGGCTTGCAATATGAGTGGTGGGTGCATATCACTCCCAGCAGTGGACAGACATGTGAGGGGTGGGTGCTGAGGACTCCCAGCAGTGGACAGACATGTGAGTGGTGGGTGCAGAGGACTCCCAGCAGTGGACAGACATGTGAGGGGTGGGTGCAGAGGAGTCCCAGCAGTGGACAGACATGTGAGGGGTGGGTGCAGAGGACTCCCAGCAGTGGCCTGCAATATGAGTGGTGGGTGCATATCACTCCCAGCAGTGGACACACATGTGAGGGGTGGGTGCAGAGGACTCCCAGCAGTGGACAGACATGTGAGGGGTGGCTGCAGAGGACTCGCAGCAATGCCCTGCAATATGAGGTGTGGGTGCATATCACTACCAGCAGTGGACAGACATGTGAGGGGTGGGTGCAGAGGACTCCCAGCAGTGGACAGACATGTGAGGGGTGGCTGCAGAGGACTCCCAGCAGTGCCCTGAAATATGAGGTGTGGGTGCATATCACTACCAGCAGTGGACAGACATGTGAGGGGTGGGTGCAGAGGACTCCCAGCAGTGGACAGACATGTGAGGGGTGGCTGCAGAGGACTCCCAGCAGTGGACAGACATGTGAGGGGTGGCTGCAGAGGACTCCCAGCAGTGGCCTGCAATATGAGTGGTTGGTGCATATCACTCCCAGCAGTGGACAGACAGGTGAGGGGTGGGTGCAGAGGACTCCCAGCAGTGGACAGACATGTGAGGGGTGGCTGCAGAGGACTCCCAGCAGTGGACAGACATGTGAGGGGTGGGTGCAGAGGACTCCCAGCAGTGGCCTGCAATATGAGGGGTGGGTGCATATCACTCCCAGCAGTGGACAGACATGTGAGTGGTGGGTGCAGAGGACTCCCAACAGTGGACAGACATATGAGGGGTGGGTGCAGAGGATTCTCAGCAGTGGACAGACATGTGAGGGGTGGGTGCAGAGGACTCCCAGCAGTGGAAAGACATGTGAGGGGTGGGTGCAGAGGACTCCCAGCAGTGGCTTGCAATATGAGTGGTGGGTGCATATCACTCCCAGCAGTGGACAGACATGTGAGGGGTGGGTGCTGAGGACTCCCAGCAGTGGACAGACATGTGAGGGGTGGGTGCAGAGGACTCCCAGCAGTGGACAGACATGTGAGGGGTGGGTGCAGAGGACTCCCAGCAGTGGACAGACATGTGAGGGGTGGGTGCAGAGGACTCCCAGCAGTGGCCTGCAATATGAGTGGTGGGTGCATATCACTCCCAGCAGTGGACACTCATGTGAGGGGTGGGTGCAGAGGACTCCCAGCAGTGGACAGACATGTGAGGGGTGGCTGCAGAGGACTCCCAGCAGTGCCCTGCAATATGAGGTGTGGGTGCATATCACTACCAGCAGTGGACAGACAGGTGAGGGGTGGCTGCAGAGGACTCCCAGCAGTGGACAGACATGTGAGAGGTGGCTGCAGAGGACTCCCAGCAGTGGACAGACATGTGAGGGGTGGCTGCAGAGGACTCCCAGCAGTGGCCTGCAATATGAGTGGTGGGTGCATATCACTTCCAGCAGTGGACAGATATGTGAGGGGTGGGTGCAGAGGACTCCAAGCAGTGGACAGACATGTGAGGGGTGGCTGCAGAGGACTCCCAGCAGTGGACAGACATGTGAGGGGTGGGTGCAGAGGACTCCCAGCAGTGGCCTGCAATATGAAGGGTGGGTGCATATCACTCCCAGCAGTGGACAGACATGTGAGTGGTGGGTGCAGAGGACTCCCAGCAGTGGGCAG
Source organism: Triturus cristatus (assembly GCF_964204655.1). NCBI lineage: Eukaryota > Metazoa > Chordata > Amphibia > Caudata > Salamandridae > Triturus > Triturus cristatus. The sequence continues at coordinate 421,219,369 of NC_140579.1, forward strand.
CCATATGAGGGGTGGTTGCAGAGGACTCCCAGCAGTGGACAGACATGTGAGGGGTGGGTGCATATCACTCCCAGCAGTGGACAGACATGTGAGGGGTGGGTGCAGATGACTCCCAGCAGTGGACAGACATGTGAGGGGTTGATGCAGAGGACTCCCAGCTGTGGCCTGCAATATGAGTGGTGGGTGCATATATCTACCAGTAGTGGACATACATGTGAGGGGTGGGTGCTGAGGACTCCCAGCAGTGGACAGACATGTGAGTGGTGGGTGCATATCACTCCCAGCAGTGAACAGACATGTGAGGGGTGGGTGCAGATGACTCCCATCAGTGGACAGACATGTGAAGGGTGGCTGCAGAGGACTCCCAGCAGTGGACAGACATGTGAGGGGTGGGTGCAGAGGACTCCCAGCAGTGGCCTGCAATATGAGTGGTGGGTGCATATCACTCCCAGCAGTGGACAGACATGTGAGGGGTGGGTGCAGAGGACTCCCAGCAGTGGACAGACATGTGAGGGGTGGGTGCAGAGAACTCCCAGCAGTGGACAGACGTGAGGGGTGGGTGCAGAGGACTCCCAGCAGTGGAAAGACATGCGAGTGGTGGGTGCAGAGGACTCCCAGCAGTGGACAGACATATGAGGGGTGGGTGCAGAGGACTCCCAGCAGTGGACAGACATGTAAGGGGTGGGTGCATATCACTCCCAGCAGTGGACTGACATGTAAGGGGTGGCTGCAGAGGACTCCCAGCAGTGGACAGACATGTGAGGGGTAGGTGCAGATGGCTCCCAGCAGTGGACAGACATGTGAGGGGTGGGTGCAGAGGACTCCCAGCAGTGGACAGACATGTGAGGGGTGGGTGCAGAGGACTCCCAGCAGTGGCTTGCAATATGAGTGGTGGGTGCATATCACTCCCAGAAGTGGACAGACATGTGAGGGGTGGGTGCTGAGGACTCCCAGCAGTGGACAGACATGTGAGTGGTGGGTGCAGAGGACTCCCAGCAGTGGACAGACATGTGAGGGGTGGGTGCAGAGGACTCCCAGCAGTGGACAGACATGTGAGGGGTGGGTGCAGAGGACTCCCAGCAGTGGCCTGCAATATGAGTGGTGGGTGCATATCACTCCCAGCAGTGGACACACATGTGAGGGGTGGGTGCAGAGGACTCCCAGCAGTGGACAGACATGTGAGGGGTGGCTGCAGAGGACTCCCAGCAATGCCCTGCAATATGAGGTGTGGGTGCATATCACTACCAGCAGTGGACAGACATGTGAGGGGTGGATGCAGAGGACTCCCAGCAGTGGACAGACATGTGAGGGGTGGCTGCAGAGGACTCCCAGCAGTGCCCTGAAATATGAGGTGTGGGTGCATATCACTACCAGCAGTGGACAGACATGTGAGGGGTGGGTGCAGAGGACTCCCAGCAGTGGACAGACATGTGAGGGGTGGCTGCAGAGGACTCCCAGCAGTGGAAAGACATGTGAGGGGTGGCTGCAGAGGACTCCCTGCAGTGGCCTGCAATATGAGTGGTTGGTGCATATCACTCCCAGCAGTGGACAGACATGTGAGGGGTGGGTGCAGAGGACTCCCAGCAGTGGACAGACATGTGAGGGGTGGCTGCAGAGGACTCCCAGCAGTGGACAGACATGTGAGGGGTGGGTGCAGAGGACTCCCAGCAGTGGCCTGCAATATGAGGGGTGGGTGCATATCACTCCCAGCAGAGGACAGACATGTGAGTGGTGGGTGCAGAGGACTCCCAGCAGTGGACAGACATATGAGGGGTGGGTGCAGAGGACTCCCAGCAGTGGCCTGCAATATGAAGGGTGGGTGCATATCACTCCCAGCAGTGGACAGACATGTGAGTGGTGGGTGCAGAGGACTCCCAGCAGTGGACAGCCATATGAGGGGTGGGTGCAGAGGACTCCCAGCAGTGGACAGACATGTGAGGGGTGGGTGCATATCACTCCCAGCAGTGGACAGACATGTGAGGGGTGGGTGCAGATGACTCCCAGCAGTGGACAGACATGTGAGGGGTTGATGCAGAGGACTCCCAGCTGTGGCCTGCAATATGAGTGGTGGGTGCATATATCTACCAGTAGTGGACAGACATGTGAGGGGTGGGTGCTGAGGACTCCCAGCAGTGGACAGACATGTGAGTGGTGGGTGCATATCACTCCCAGCAGTGAACAGACATGTGAGGGGTGGGTGCAGATGACTCCCATCAGTGGACAGACATGTGAAGGGTGGCTGCAGAGGACTCCCAGCAGTGGACAGACATGTGAGGGGTGGGTGCAGAGGACTCCCAGCAGTGGCCTGCAATATGAGTGGTGGGTGCATATCACTCCCAGCAGTGGACAGACATGTGAGGGGTGGGTGCAGAGGACTCCCAGCAGTGGACAGACATGTGAGGGGTGGGTGCAGAGAACTCCCAGCAGTGGACAGACGTGAGGGGTGGGTGCAGAGGACTCCCAGCAGTGGAAAGACATGCGAGTGGTGGGTGCAGAGGACTCCCAGCAGTGGACAGACATATGAGGGGTGGGTGCAGAGGACTCCCAGCAGTGGACAGACATGTAAGGGGTGGGTGCATATCACTCCCAGCAGTGGACTGACATGTAAGGGGTGGCTGCAGAGGACTCCCAGCAGTGGACAGACATGTGAGGGGTAGGTGCAGATGGCTCCCAGCAGTGGACAGACATGTGAGGGGTGGGTGCAGAGGACTCCCAGCAGTGGACAGACATGTGAGGGGTGGGTGCAGAGGACTCCCAGCAGTGGCTTGCAATATGAGTGGTGGGTGCATATCACTCCCAGAAGTGGACAGACATGTGAGGGGTGGGTGCTGAGGACTCCCAGCAGTGGACAGACATGTGAGTGGTGGGTGCAGAGGACTCCCAGCAGTGGACAGACATGTGAGGGGTGGGTGCAGAGGACTCCCAGCAGTGGACAGACATGTGAGGGGTGGGTGCAGAGGACTCCCAGCAGTGGCCTGCAATATGAGTGGTGGGTGCATATCACTCCCAGCAGTGGACACACATGTGAGGGGTGGGTGCAGAGGACTCCCAGCAGTGGACAGACATGTGAGGGGTGGCTGCAGAGGACTCCCAGCAATGCCCTGCAATATGAGGTGTGGGTGCATATCACTACCAGCAGTGGACAGACATGTGAGGGGTGGATGCAGAGGACTCCCAGCAGTGGACAGACATGTGAGGGGTGGCTGCAGAGGACTCCCAGCAGTGCCCTGAAATATGAGGTGTGGGTGCATATCACTACCAGCAGTGGACAGACATGTGAGGGGTGGGTGCAGAGGACTCCCAGCAGTGGACAGACATGTGAGGGGTGGCTGCAGAGGACTCCCAGCAGTGGAAAGACATGTGAGGGGTGGCTGCAGAGGACTCCCTGCAGTGGCCTGCAATATGAGTGGTTGGTGCATATCACTCCCAGCAGTGGACAGACATGTGAGGGGTGGGTGCAGAGGACTCCCAGCAGTGGACAGACATGTGAGGGGTGGCTGCAGAGGACTCCCAGCAGTGGACAGACATGTGAGGGGTGGGTGCAGAGGACTCCCAGCAGTGGCCTGCAATATGAGGGGTGGGTGCATATCACTCCCAGCAGAGGACAGACATGTGAGTGGTGGGTGCAGAGGACTCCCAGCAGTGGACAGACATATGAGGGGTGGGTGCAGAGGATTCTCAGCAGTGGACAGACATGTGAGGGGTGGGTGCAGAGGACTCCCAGCAGTGGAAAGACATGTGAGGGGTGGGTGCAGAGGACTCCCAGCAGTGGCTTGCAATATGAGTGGTGGGTGCATATCACTCCCAGCAGTGGACAGACATATGAGGGGTGGCTGCAGAGGTCTCCCAGCAGTGGACAGACATGTGAGGGGTGGCTGCAGAGGACTCCCAGCAGTGGCCTGCAATATGAGTGGTGGGTGCATATCACTTCCAGCAGTGGACAGATATGTGAGGGGTGGGTGCAGAGGACTCCAAGCAGTGGACAGACATGTGAGGGGTGGCTGCAGAGGACTCCCAGCAGTGGACAGACATGTGAGGGGTGGGTGCAGAGGACTCCCAGCAGTGGCCTGCAATATGAAGGGTGGGTGCATATCACTCCCAGCAGTGGACAGACATGTGAGTGGTGGGTGCAGAGGACTCCCAGCAGTGGACAGACATGTGAGGGGTGGGTGCAGAGGACTTGCAGCAGTGGACAGACATGTGAGGGGTGGGTGCACAGGACTCCCAGCAGTGGACAGACATGTGAGGGATGGGTGCAGAGGACTCCCAGCAGTGGACAGACATGTGAGGGGTGGGTGCAGAGGACTCCCAGCAGTTGACAGACATGTGAGGGGTGGCTGCAGAGGACTCCCAGCAGTGCCCTGCAATATGAGGTGTGGGTGCATTTCACTACTAGCAGTGGACAGACATGTGAGGGGTGGGTGCAGAGGACTCCCAGCAGTGGACAGACATGTGAGGGGTGGGTGCAGAGGACCCCCAGCAGTGGCTTGCAATATGAGTGGTGGGTGCATATCACTCTGAGCAGTGGACAGACATGTGAGGGGTGGGTGCTGAGAACTCCCAGCAGTGGACAGACATGTGAGGGGTGGGTGCAGAGGACTTGCAGCAGTGGACAGACATGTGAGGGGTGGGTGCACAGGACTCCCAGCAGTGGACAGACATGTGAGGGGTGGGTGCTGACAACTCCCAGCAGTGGACAGACATGTGAGGGGTGGGTGCAGAGGACTCGCAGCAGTGGACAGACATGTGAGGGGTGGGTGCACAGGACTCCCAGCAGTGGACAGACATGTGAGGGATGGGTGCAGAGGACTCCCAGCAGTGGACAGACATGTGAGGGGTGGGTGCAGAGGAATCCCAGCAGTTGACAGACATGTGAGGGGTGGCTGCAGAGGACTCCCAGCAGTGCCCTGCAATATGAGGTGTGGGTGCATTTCACTACTAGCAGTGGACAGACATGTGAGGGGTGGGTGCAGAGGACTCCCAGCAGTGGCTTGCAATATGAGTGGTGGGTGCATATCACTCCGAGCAGTGGACAGACATGTGAGGGGTGGGTGCTGAGCACTCCCAGCAGTGGACAGACATGTGAGGGGTTGGTGCAGAGGACTCCCAGCAGGGGACAGACATGAGAAGGGTGGGTGCAGAGGAGTCCCAGCAGTGGACAGACATGTGAGTGGTGGGCGCAGAGGACTCCCAGCAGTGGCGTGCAATATGAGTGGTGGGTGCATATCACTCCCAGCAGTGGACACACATGTGAGGGGTGGGTGCAGAGGACTCCCAGCAGTGGACAGACATGTGAGGGGTGGGTGCAGAGGACTCCCAGCAGTGGACAGACATGTGAGGGGTGGGTGCAGAGGAGTCCCAGCAGTGGACAGACATGTGAGGGGTGGGTGCAGAGGACTCCCAGCAGTGCCCTGCAATATGAGGTGTGGGTGCATATCACTACCAGCAGTGGACAGACATGTGAGGGGTGGGTGCAGAGGACTCCCAGCAGTGGCCTGCAATATGAGTGGTTGGTGCATATCACTCCCAGCAGTGGACAGACATGTGAGGGGTGGGTGCAGAGGACTCCCAGCAGTGGACAGACATGTGAGGGGTGGGTGCAGAGGACTCCCAGCAGTGGACAGACATGTGAGGGGTGGGTGCAGAGGAGTCCCAGCAGTGGACAGACATGTGAGGGGTGGGTGCAGAGGACTCCCAGCAGTGGCCTGCAATATGAGTGGTGGGTGCATATCACTCCCAGCAGTGGACACACATGTGAGGGGTGGGTGCAGAGGACTCCCAGCAGTGGACAGACATGTGAGGGGTGGCTGCAGAGGACTCCCAGCAATGCCCTGCAATATGAGGTGTGGGTGCATATCACTACCAGCAGTGGACAGACATGTGAGGGGTGGGTGCAGAGGACTCCCAGCAGTGGACAGACATGTGAGGGGTGGCTGCAGAGGACTCCCAGCAGTGGCCTGCAATATGAGTGGTTGGTGCATATCACTCCCAGCAGTGGACAGACATGTGAGGGGTGGGTGCAGAGGACTCCCAGCAGTGGACAGACATGTGAGGGGTGGCTGCAGAGGACTCCCAGCAGTGGACAGACATGTGAGGGGTGGGTGCAGAGGACTCCCAGCAGTGGCCTGCAATATGAGGGGTGGGTGCATATCACTCCCAGCAGTGGATAGACATGTGAGTGGTGGGTGCCGAGGACTCCCAGCAGTGGACAGACATATGAGGGGTGGGTGCAGAGGATTCTCAGCAGATGACAGACATGTGAGGGGTGGGTGCAGAGGACTCCCAGCAGTGGAAAGACATGTGAGGGGTGGGTGCAGAGGACTCCCAGCAGTGGCTTGCAATATGAGTGGTGGGTGCATATCACTCCCAGCAGTGGACAGACATGTGAGGGGTGGGTGCTGAGGACTCCCAGCAGTGGACAGACATGTGAGGGGTGGGTGCAGAGGACTCCCAGCAGTGGCCTGCAATATGAGTGGTGGGTGCATATCACTCCCAGCAGTGGACAGACATGTGAGGGGTGGGTGCAGAGGACTCCCAGCAGTGGACAGACATGTGAGGGGTGGGTGCAGAGAACTCCCAGCAGTGGACAGACGTGAGGGGTGGGTGCAGAGGACTCCCAGCAGTGGAAAGACATGCGAGTGGTGGGTGCAGAGGACTCCCAGCAGTGGACAGACATATGAGGGGTGGGTGCAGAGGACTCCCAGCAGTGGACAGACATGTAAGGGGTGGGTGCATATCACTCCCAGCAGTGGACTGACATGTGAGGGGTGGGTGCAGAGGACTCCCGGCAGTGGACAGACATGTGAGGGGTGGGTGCAGATGGCTCCCAGCAGTGGACAGACATGTGAGGGGTGGGTGCAGAGGACTCCCAGCAGTGGACGGACATGTGAGGGGTGGGTGCAGAGGACTCCCAGCAGTGGCTTGCAATATGAGTGGTGGGTGCATATCACTCCCAGCAGTGGACAGACATGTGAGGGGTGGGTGCTGAGGACTCCCAGCAGTGGACAGACATGTGAGTGGTGGGTGCAGAGGACTCCCACCAGTGGACAGACATGTGAGGGGTGGGTGCAGAGGACTCCCAGCAGTGGACAGACATGTGAGGGGTGGGTGCAGAGGACTCCCAGCAGTGGCCTGCAATATGAGTGGTGGGTGCATATCACTCCCAGCAGTGGACACACATGTGAGGGGTGGGTGCAGAGGACTCCCAGCAGTGGACAGACATGTGAGGGGTGGCTGCAGAGGACTCCCAGCAATGCCCTGCAATATGAGGTGTGGGTGCATATCACTACCAGCAGTGGACAGACATGTGAGGGGTGGGTGCAGAGGACTCCCAGCAGTGGACAGACATGTGAGGGGTTGCTGCAGAGGACTCCCAGCAGTGCCCTGAAATATGAGGTGTGGGTGCATATCACTACCAGCAGTGGACAGACATGTGAGGGGTGGGTGCAGAGGACTCCCAGCAGTGGACAGACATGTGAGGGGTGGCTGCAGAGGACTCCCAGCAGTGGCCTGCAATATGAGTGGTTGGTGCATATCACTCCCAGCAGTGGACAGACATGTGAGGGGTGGGTGCAGAGGACTCCCAGCAGTGGACAGACATGTGAGGGGTGGCTGCAGAGGACTCCCAGCAGTGGACAGACATGTGAGGGGTGGGTGCAGAGGACTCCCAGCAGTGGCCTGCAATATGAGGGGTGGGTGCATATCACTCCCAGCAGAGGACAGACATGTGAGTGGTGGGTGCAGAGGACTCCCAGCAGTGGACAGACATATGAGGGGTGGGTGCATATCACTCCCAGCAGTGGACAGACATGTGAGGGGTGGCTGCAGAGGACTCCCAGCAGTGGACAGACATGTGAGGGGTGGCTGCAGAGGACTCCCAGCAGTGGCCTGCAATATGAGTGGTGGGTGCATATCACTTCCAGCAGTGGACAGATATGTGAGGGGTGGGTGCAGAGGACTCGCAGCAGTGGACAGACATGTGAGGGGTGGGTGCACAGGACTCCCAGCAGTGGACAGACATGTGAGGGATGGGTGCAGAGGACTCCCAGCAGTGGACAGACATGTGAGGGGTGGGTGCAGAGGACTCCCAGCAGTGGACAGACATGTGAGGGGTGGGTGCAGAGGACTCGCAGCAGTGGACAGACATGTGAGGGGTGGGTGCACAGGACTCCCAGCAGTGGACAGACATGTGAGGGATGGGTGCAGAGGACTCCCAGCAGTGGACAGACATGTGAGGGGTGGGTGCAGAGGACTCCCAGCAGTTGACAGACATGTGAGGGGTGGCTGCAGAGGACTCCCAGCAGTGCCCTGCAATATGAGGTGTGGGTGCATTTCACTACTAGCAGTGGACAGACATGTGAGGGGTGGGTGCAGAGGACTCCCAGCAGTGGACAGACATGTGAGGGGTGGGTGCAGAGGACCCCCAGCAGTGGCTTGCAATATGAGTGGTGGGTGCATATCACTCTGAGCAGTGGACAGACATGTGAGGGGTGGGTGCTGAGAACTCCCAGCAGTGGACAGACATGTGTGGGGTGGGTGCAGAGGACTTGCAGCAGTGGACAGACATGTGAGGGGTGGGTGCAGAGGACTTGCAGCAGTGGACAGACATGTGAGGGGTGGGTGCACAGGACTCCCAGCAGTGGACAGACATGTGAGGGGTGGGTGCTGAGAACTCCCAGCAGTGGACAGACATGTGAGGGGTGGGTGCAGGGGACTCGCAGCAGTGGACAGACATGTGAGGGGTGGGTGCACAGGACTCCCAGCAGTGGACAGACATGTGAGGGATGGGTGCAGAGGACTCCCAGCAGTGGACAGACATGTGAGGGGTGGGTGCAGAGGACTCCCAGCAGTTGACAGACATGTGAGGGGTGGCTGCAGAGGACTCCCAGCAGTGCCCTGCAATATGAGGTGTGGGTGCATTTCACTACTAGCAGTGGACAGACATGTGAGGGGTGGGTGCAGAGGACTCCCAGCAGTGGACAGACATGTGAGGGGTGGGTGCAGAGGACTCCCAGCAGTGGCTTGCAATATGAGTGGTGGGTGCATATCACTCCGAGCAGTGGACAGACATGTGAGGGGTGGGTGCTGAGGACTCCCAGCAGTGGACAGACATGTGAGGGGTGGGTGCAGAGGACTCCCAGCAGCGGACAGACATGTGAAGGGTGGGTGCAGAGGAGTCCCAGCAGTGGACAGACATGTGAGGGGTGGGCGCAGAGGACTCCCAGCAGTGGCGTGCAATATGAGTGGTGGGTGCATATCACTCCCAGCAGTGGACACACATGTGAGGGGTGGGTGCAGAGGACTCCCAGCAGTGGACAGACATGTGAGGGGTGGCTGCAGAGGACTCCCAGCAGTGCCCTGCAATATGAGGTGTGGGTGCATATCACTACCAGCAGTGGACAGACATGTGAGGGGTGGGTGCAGAGGACTCCCAGCAGTGGCCTGCAATATGAGTGGTTGGTGCATATCACTCCCAGCAGTGGACAGACATGTGAGGGGTGGGTGCAGAGGACTCCCAGCAGTGGACAGACATGTGAGGGGTGGGTGCAGAGGACTCCCAGCAGTGGACAGACATGTGAGGGGTGGGTGCAGAGGAGTCCCAGCAGTGGACAGACATGTGAGGGGTGGGTGCAGAGGACTCCCAGCAGTGGCCTGCAATATGAGTGGTGGGTGCATATCACTCCCAGCAGTGGACACACATGTGAGGGGTGGGTGCAGAGGACTCCCAGCAGTGGACAGACATGTGAGGGGTGGCTGCAGAGGACTCCCAGCAATGCCCTGCAATATGAGGTGTGGGTGCATATCACTACCAGCAGTGGACAGACATGTGAGGGGTGGGTGCAGAGGACTCCCAGCAGTGGACAGACATGTGAGGGGTGGCTGCAGAGGACTCCCAGCAGTGGCCTGCAATATGAGTGGTTCACTCCCAGCAGTGGATAGACATGTGAGTGGTGGGTGCCGAGGACTCCCAGCAGTGGACAGACATATGAGGGGTGGGTGCAGAGGATTCTCAGCAGATGACAGACATGTGAGGGGTGGGTGCAGAGGACTCCCAGCAGTGGAAAGACATGTGAGGGGTGGGTGCAGAGGACTCCCAGCAGTGGCTTGCAATATGAGTGGTGGGTGCATATATCTACCAGTAGTGGACAGACATGTGAGGGGTGGGTGCTGAGGACTCCCAGCAGTGGACAGACATGTGAGTGGTGGGTGCATATCACTCCCAGCAGTGAACAGACATGTGAGGGGTGGGTGCAGATGACTCCCATCAGTGGACAGACATGTGAAGGGTGGCTGCAGAGGACTCCCAGCAGTGGACAGACATGTGAGGGGTGGGTGCAGAGGACTCCCAGCAGTGGCCTGCAATATGAGTGGTGGGTGCATATCACTCCCAGCAGTGGACAGACATGTGAGGGGTGGGTGCAGAGGACTCCCAGCAGTGGTCAGACATGTGAGGGGTGGGTGCAGAGAACTCCCAGCAGTGGACAGACGTGAGGGGTGGGTGCAGAGGACTCCCAGCAGTGGAAAGACATGCGAGTGGTGGGTGCAGAGGACTCCCAGCAGTGGACAGACATATGAGGGGTGGGTGCAGAGGACTCCCAGCAGTGGACAGACATGTAAGGGGTGGGTGCATATCACTCCCAGCAGTGGACTGACATGTAAGGGGTGGGTGCAGAGGACTCCCAGCAGTGGACAGACATGTGAGGGGTGGGTGCAGATGGCTCCCAGCAGTGGACAGACATGTGAGGGGTGGATGCAGAGGACTCCCAGCAGTGGACAGACATGTGAGGGGTGGGTGCAGAGGACTCCCAGCAGTGGCTTGCAATATGAGTGGTGGGTGCATATCACTCCCAGCAGTGGACAGACATGTGAGGGGTGGGTGCTGAGGACTCCCAGCAGTGGACAGACATGTGAGTGGTGGGTGCAGAGGACTCCCAGCAGTGGACAGACATGTGAGGGGTGGGTGCAGAGGACTCCCAGCAGTGGACAGACATGTGAGGGGTGGGTGCAGAGGACTCCCAGCAGTGGCCTGCAATATGAGTGGTGGGTGCATATCACTCCCAGCAGTGGACACACATGTGAGGGGTGGGTGCAGAGGACTCCCAGCAGTGGACAGACATGTGAGGGGTGGCTGCAGAGGACTCCCAGCAATGCCCTGCAATATGAGGTGTGGGTGCATATCACTACCAGCAGTGGACAGACATGTGAGGGGTGGGTGCAGAGGACTCCCAGCAGTGGACAGACATGTGAGGGGTGGCTGCAGAGGACTCCCAGCAGTGCCCTGAAATATGAGGTGTGGGTGCATATCACTACCAGCAGTGGACAGACATGTGAGGGGTGGGTGCAGAGGACTCCCAGCAGTGGACAGACATGTGAGGGGTGGCTGCAGAGGACTCCCAGCAGTGGACAGACATGTGAGGGGTGGCTGCAGAGGACTCCCAGCAGTGGCCTGCAATATGAGTGGTTGGTGCATATCACTCCCAGCAGTGGACAGACATGTGAGGGGTGGGTGCAGAGGACTCCCAGCAGTGGACAGACATGTGAGGGGTGGCTGCAGAGGACTCCCAGCAGTGGACAGACATGTGAGGGGTGGGTGCAGAGGACTCCCAGCAGTGGCCTGCAATATGAGGGGTGGGTGCATATCACTCCCAGCAGAGGACAGACATGTGAGTGGTGGGTGCAGAGGACTCCCAGCAGTGGACAGACATATGAGGGGTGGGTGCAGAGGATTCTCAGCAGTGGACAGACATGTGAGGGGTGGGTGCAGAGGACTCCCAGCAGTGGAAAGACATGTGAGGGGTGGGTGCAGAGGACTCCCAGCAGTGGCTTGCAATATGAGTGGTGGGTGCATATCACTCCCAGCAGTGGACAGACATGTGAGGGGTGGCTGCAGAGGACTCCCAGCAGTGGACAGACATGTGAGGGGTGGCTGCAGAGGACTCCCAGCAGTGGCCTGCAATATGAGTGGTGGGTGCATATCACTTCCAGCAGTGGACAGATATGTGAGGGGTGGGTGCAGAGGACTCCAAGCAGTGGACAGACATGTGAGGGGTGGCTGCAGAGGACTCCCAGCAGTGGTCAGACATGTGAGGGGTGGGTGCAGAGGACTCCCAGCAGTGGCCTGCAATATGAGTGGTGGGTGCATATCACTTCCAGCAGTGGACAGATATGTGAGTGGTGGGTGCAGAGGACTCCCAGCAGTGGACAGACATGTGAGGGGTGGGTGCAGAGGACTCGCAGCAGTGGACAGACATGTGAGGGGTGGGTGCACAGGACTCCCAGCAGTGGACAGACATGTGAGGGATGGGTGCAGAGGACTCCCAGCAGTGGACAGACATGTGAGGGGTGGGTGCAGAGGACTCCCAGCAGTTGACAGACATGTGAGGGGTGGCTGCAGAGGACTCCCAGCAGTGCCCTGCAATATGAGGTGTGGGTGCATTTCACTACTAGCAGTGGACAGACATGTGAGGGGTGGGTGCAGAGGACTCCCAGCAGTGGACAGACATGTGAGGGGTGGGTGCAGAGGACCCCCAGCAGTGGCTTGCAATATGAGTGGTGGGTGCATATCACTCTGAGCAGTGGACAGACATGTGAGGGGTGGATGCTGAGAACTCCCAGCAGTGGACAGACATGTGAGGGGTGGGTGCAGAGGACTTGCAGCAGTGGACAGACATGTGAGGGGTGGATGCACAGGACTCCCAGCAGTGGACAGACATGTGAGGGATGGGTGCAGAGGACTCCCAGCAGTGGACAGACATGTGAGGGGTGGGTGCAGAGGACTCCCAGCAGTTGACAGACATGTGAGGGGTGGCTGCAGAGGACTCCCAGCAGTGCCCTGCAATATGAGGTGTGGGTGCATTTCACTACTAGCAGTGGACAGACATGTGAGGGGTGGGTGCAGAGGACTCCCAGCAGTGGACAGACATGTGAGGGGTGGGTGCAGAGGACTCCCAGCAGTGGCCTGCAATATGAGTGGTTGGTGCATATCACTCCCAGCAGTGGACAGACATGTGAGGGGTGGGTGCAGAGGACTCCCAGCAGTGGACAGACATGTGAGGGGTGGGTGCAGAGGACTCCCAGCAGTGGACAGACATGTGAGGGGTGGGTGCAGAGGAGTCCCAGCAGTGGACAGACATGTGAGGGGTGGGTGCAGAGGACTCCCAGCAGTGGCCTGCAATATGAGTGGTGGGTGCATATCACTCCCAGCAGTGGACACACATGTGAGGGGTGGGTGCAGAGGACTCCCAGCAGTGGACAGACATGTGAGGGGTGGCTGCAGAGGACTCCCAGCAATTCCCTGCAATATGAGGTGTGGGTGCATATCACTACCAGCAGTGGACAGACATGTGAGGGGTGGGTGCAGAGGACTCCCAGCAGTGGACAGACATGTGAGGGGTGGCTGCAGAGGACACCCAGCAGTGGCCTGCAATATGAGTGGTTGGTGCATATCACTCCCAGCAGTGGACAGACATGTGAGGGGTGGGTGCAGAGGACTCCCAGCAGTGGACAGACATGTGAGGGGTGGCTGCAGAGGACTCCCAGCAGTGGACAGACATGTGAGGGGTGGATGCAGAGGACTCCCAGCAGTGGCCTGCAATATGAGGGGTGGGTGCATATCACTCCCAGCAGTGGATAGACATGTGAGTGGTGGGTGCCGAGGACTCCCAGCAGTGGACAGACATATGAGGGGTGGGTGCAGAGGATTCTCAGCAGATGACAGACATGTGAGGGGTGGGTGCAGAGGACTCCCAGCAGTGGAAAGACATGTGAGGGGTGGGTGCAGAGGACTCCCAGCAGTGGCTTGCAATATGAGTGGTGGGTTCATATCACTCCCAGCAGTGGACAGACATGTGAGGGGTGGGTGCTGAGGACTCCCAGCAGTGGACAGACATGTGAGGGGTGGGTGCAGAGGACTCCCAGCAGTGGCCTGCAATATGAGTGGTGGGTGCATATCACTCCCAGCAGTGGACAGACATGTGAGGGGTGGGTGCAGAGGACTCCCAGCAGTGGACAGACATGTGAGGGGTGGGTGCAGAGAACTCCCAGCAGTGGACAGACGTGAGGGGTGGGTGCAGAGGACTCCCAGCAGTGGAAAGACATGCGAGTGGTGGGTGCAGAGGACTCCCAGCAGTGGACAGACATATGAGGGGTGGGTGCAGAGGACTCCCAGCAGTGGACAGACATGTAAGGGGTGGGTGCATATCACTCCCAGCAGTGGACTGACATGTGAGGGGTGGGTGCAGAGGACTCCCAGCAGTGGAGAGACATGTGAGGGGTGGGTGCAGATGGCTCCCAGCAGTGGACAGACATGTGAGGGGTGGGTGCAGAGGACTCCCAGCAGTGGACAGACATGTGAGGGGTGGGTGCAGAGGACTCCCAGCAGTGGCTTGCAATATGAGTGGTGGGTGCATATCACTCCCAGCAGTGGACAGACATGTGAGGGGTGGGTGCTGAGGACTCCCAGCAGTGGACAGACATGTGAGTGGTGGGTGCAGAGGACTCCCAGCAGTGGACAGACATGTGAGGGGTGGGTGCAGAGGACTCCCAGCAGTGGACAGACATGTGAGGGGTGGGTGCAGAGGACTCCCAGCAGTGGCCTGCAATATGAGTGGTGGGTGCATATCACTCCCAGCAGTGGACACACATGTGAGGGGTGGGTGCAGAGGACTCCCAGCAGTGGACAGACATGTGAGGGGTGGCTGCAGAGGACTCCCAGCAATGCCCTGCAATATGAGGTGTGGGTGCATATCACTACCAGCAGTGGACAGACATGTGAGGGTGGGTGCAGAGGACTCCCAGCAGTGGACAGACATGTGAGGGGTGGCTGCAGAGGACTCCCAGCAGTGCCCTGAAATATGAGGTGTGGGTGCAAATCACTACCAGCAGTGGACAGACATGTGAGGGGTGGCTGCAGAGGACTCCCAGCAGTGGACAGACATATGAGGGGTGGCTGCAGAGGACTCCCAGCAGTGGCCTGCAATATGAGTGGTTGGTGCATATCACTCCCAGCAGTGGACAGACATGTGAGTGGTGGGTGCATATCACTCCCAGCAGTGGACACACATGTGAGGGGTGGGTGCAGAGGACTCCCAGCAGTGGACAGACATGTGAGGGGTGGCTGCAGAGGACTCCCAGCAATGCCCTGCAATATGAGGTGTGGGTGCATATCACTACCAGCAGTGGACAGACATGTGAGGGGTGGGTGCAGAGGACTCCCAGCAGTGGACAGACATGTGAGGGGTGGCTGCAGAGGACTCCCAGCAGTGCCCTGAAATATGAGGTGTGGGTGCAAATCACTACCAGCAGTGGACAGACATGTGAGGGGTGGCTGCAGAGGACTCCCAGCAGTGGACAGACATGTGAGGGGTGGCTGCAGAGGACTCCCAGCAGTGGCCTGCAATATGAGTGGTTGGTGCATATCACTCCCAGCAGTGGACAGACATGTGAGGGGTGGGTGCAGAGGACTCCCAGCAGTGGACAGACATGTGAGGGGTGGCTGCAGAGGACTCCCAGCAGTGGACAGACATGTGAGGGGTGGGTGCAGAGGACTCCCAGCAGTGGCCTGCAATATGAGGGGTGGGTGCATATCACTCCCAGCAGAGGACAGACATGTGAGTGGTGGGTGCAGAGGACTCCCAGCAGTGGACAGACATATGAGGGGTGGGTGCATATCACTCCCAGCAGTGGACAGACATGTGAGGGGTGGCTGCAGAGGACTCCCAGCAGTGGACAGACATGTGAGGGGTGGCTGCAGAGGACTCCCAGCAGTGGCCTGCAATATGAGTGGTGGGTGCATATCACTTCCAGCAGTGGACAGATATGTGAGGGGTGGGTGCAGAGGACTCGCAGCAGTGGACAGACATGTGAGGGGTGGGTGCACAGGACTCCCAGCAGTGGACAGACATGTGAGGGATGGGTGCAGAGGATTCCCAGCAGTGGACAGACATGTGAGGGGTGGGTGCAGAGGACTCCCAGCAGTGGACAGACATGTGAGGGGTGGGTGCAGAGGACTCGCAGCAGTGGACAGACATGTGAGGGGTGGGTGCACAGGACTCCCAGCAGTGGACAGACATGTGAGGGATGGGTGCAGAGGACTCCCAGCAGTGGACAGACATGTGAGGGGTGGGAGCAGAGGACTCCCAGCAGTTGACAGACATGTGAGGGGTGGCTGCAGAGGACTCCCAGCAGTGCCCTGCAATATGAGGTGTGGGTGCATTTCACTACTAGCAGTGGACAGACATGTGAGGGGTGGGTGCAGAGGACTCCCAGCAGTGGACAGACATGTGAGGGGTGGGTGCAGAGGACCCCCAGCAGTGGCTTGCAATATGAGTGGTGGGTGCATATCACTCTGAGCAGTGGACAGACATGTGAGGGGTGGGTGCTGAGAACTCCCAGCAGTGGACAAACATGTGAGGGGTGGGTGCAGAGGACTTGCAGCAGTGGACAGACATGTGAGGGGTGGGTGCACAGGACTCCCAGCAGTGGACAGACATGTGAGGGGTGGGTGCTGAGAACTCCCAGCAGTGGACAGACATGTGAGGGGTGGGTGCAGGGGACTCGCAGCAGTGGACAGACATGTGAGGGGTGGGTGCACAGGACTCCCAGCAGTGGACAGACATGTGAGGGATGGGTGCAGAGGACTCCCAGCAGTGGACAGACATGTGAGGGGTGGGTGCAGAGGACTCCCAGCAGTTGACAGACATGTGAGGGGTGGCTGCAGAGGACTCCCAGCAGTGCCCTGCAATATGAGGTGTGGGTGCATTTCACTACTAGCAGTGGACAGACATGTGAGGGGTGGGTGCAGAGGACTCCCAGCAGTGGACAGACATGTGAGGGGTGGGTGCAGAGGACTCCCAGCAGTGGCTTGCAATATGAGTGGTGGGTGCATATCACTCCGAGCAGTGGACAGACATGTGAGGGGTGGGTGCTGAGGACTCCCAGCAGTGGACAGACATGTGAGGGGTGGGTGCAGAGGACTCCCAGCAGCGGACAGACATGTGAAGGGTGGGTGCAGAGGAGTCCCAGCAGTGGACAGACATGTGAGGGGTGGGCGCAGAGGACTCCCAGCAGTGGCGTGCAATATGAGTGGTGGGTGCATATCACTCCCAGCAGTGGACACACATGTGAGGGGTGGGTGCAGAGGACTCCCAGCAGTGGACAGACATGTGAGGGGTGGCTGCAGAGGACTCCCAGCAGTGCCCTGCAATATGAGGTGTGGGTGCATATCACTACCAGCAGTGGACAGACATGTGAGGGGTGGGTGCAGAGGACTCCCAGCAGTGGCCTGCAATATGAGTGGTTGGTGCATATCACTCCCAGCAGTGGACAGACATGTGAGGGGTGGGTGCAGAGGACTCCCAGCAGTGGACAGACATGTGAGGGGTGGGTGCAGAGGACTCCCAGCAGTGGACAGACATGTGAGGGGTGGGTGCAGAGGAGTCCCAGCAGTGGACAGACATGTGAGGGGTGGGTGCAGAGGACTCCCAGCAGTGGCCTGCAATATGAGTGGTGGGTGCATATCACTCCCAGCAGTGGACACACATGTGAGGGGTGGGTGCAGAGGACTCCCAGCAGTGGACAGACATGTGAGGGGTGGCTGCAGAGGACTCCCAGCAATGCCCTGCAATATGAGGTGTGGGTGCATATCACTACCAGCAGTGGACAGACATGTGAGGGGTGGGTGCAGAGGACTCCCAGCAGTGGACAGACATGTGAGGGGTGGCTGCAGAGGACTCTCAGCAGTGGCCTGCAATATGAGTGGTTGGTGCATATCACTCCCAGCAGTGGACAGACATGTGAGGGGTGGGTGCAGAGGACTCCCAGCAGTGGACAGACATGTGAAGGGTGGCTGCACAGGACTCCCAGCAGTGGACAGACATGTGAGGGGTGGGTGCAGAGGACTCCCAGCAGTGGCCTGCAATATGAGGGGTGGGTGCATATCACTCCCAGCAGTGGATAGACATGTGAGTGGTGGGTGCCGAGGACTCCCAGCAGTGGACAGACATATGAGGGGTGGGTGCAGAGGATTCTCAGCAGATGACAGACATGTGAGGGGTGGGTGCAGAGGACTCCCAGCAGTGGAAAGACATGTGAGGGGTGGGTGCAGAGGACTCCCAGCAGTGGCTTGCAATATGAGTGGTGGGTGCATATCACTCCCAGCAGTGGACAGACATGTGAGGGGTGGGTGCTGAGGACTCCCAGCAGTGGACAGACATGTGAGGGGTGGGTGCAGAGGACTCCCAGCAGTGGCCTGCAATATGAGTGGTGGGTGCATATCACTCCCAGCAGTGGACAGACATGTGAGGGGTGGGTGCAGAGGACTCCCAGCAGTGGACAGACATGTGAGGGGTGGGTGCAGAGAACTCCCAGCAGTGGACAGACGTGAGGGGTGGGTGCAGAGGACTCCCAGCAGTGGAAAGACATGCGAGTGGTGGGTGCAGAGGACTCCCAGCAGTGGACAGACATATGAGGGGTGGGTGCAGAGGACTCCCAGCAGTGGACAGACATGTAAGGGGTGGGTGCATATCACTCCCAGCAGTGGACTGACATGTGAGGGGTGGGTGCAGAGGACTCCCAGCAGTGGACAGACATGTGAGGGGTGGGTGCAGATGGCTCCCAGCAGTGGACAGACATGTGAGGGGTGGGTGCAGAGGACTCCCAGCAGTGGACAGACATGTGAGGGGTGGGTGCAGAGGACTCCCAGCAGTGGCTTGCAATATGAGTGGTGGGTGCATATCACTCCCAGCAGTGGACAGACATGTGAGGGGTGGGTGCTGAGGACTCCCAGCAGTGGACAGACATGTGAGTGGTGGGTGCAGAGGACTCCCAGCAGTGAACAGACATGTGAGGGGTGGGTGCAGAGGACTCCCAGCAGTGGACAGACATGTGAGGGGTGGGTGCAGAGGACTCCCAGCAGTGGCCTGCAATATGAGTGGTGGGTGCATATCACTCCCAGCAGTGGACACACATGTGAGGGGTGGGTGCAGAGGACTCCCAGCAGTGGACAGACATGTGAGGGGTGGCTGCAGAGGACTCCCAGCAATGCCCTGCAATATGAGGTGTGGGTGCATATCACTACCAGCAGTGGACAGACATGTGAGGGGTGGGTGCAGAGGACTCCCAGCAGTGGACAGACATGTGAGGGGTGGCTGCAGAGGACTCCCAGCAGTGCCCTGAAATATGAGGTGTGGGTGCATATCACTACCAGCAGTGGACAGACATGTGAGGGGTGGGTGCAGAGGACTCCCAGCAGTGGACAGACATGTGAGGGGTGGCTGCAGAGGACTCCCAGCAGTGGACAGACATGTGAGGGGTGGCTGCAGAGGACTCCCAGCAGTGGCCTGCAATATGAGTGGTTGGTGCATATCACTCCCAGCAGTGGACAGACATGTGAGGGGTGGGTGCAGAGGACTCCCAGCAGTGGACAGACATGTGAGGGGTGGCTGCAGAGGACTCCCAGCAGTGGACAGACATGTGAGGGGTGGGTGCAGAGGACTCCCAGCAGTGGCCTGCAATATGAGGGGTGGGTGCATATCACTCCCAGCAGAGGACAGACATGTGAGTGGTGGGTGCAGAGGACTCCCAGCAGTGGACAGACATATGAGGGGTGGGTGCATATCACTCCCAGCAGTGGACAGACATGTGAGGGGTGGCTGCAGAGGACTCCCAGCAGTGGACAGACATGTGAGGGGTGGCTGCAGAGGACTCCCAGCAGTGGCCTGCAATATGAGTGGTGGGTGCATATCACTTCCAGCAGTGGACAGATATGTGAGGGGTGGGTGCAGAGGACTCCAAGCAGTGGACAGACATGTGAGGGGTGGCTGCAGAGGACTCCCAGCAGTGGACAGACATGTGAGGGGTGGGTGCAGAGGACTCCCAGCAGTGGCCTGCAATATGAAGGGTGGGTGCATATCACTCCCAGCAGTGGGCAGACATGTGAGTGGTGGGTGCAGAGGACTCCCAGCAGTGGACAGACATGTGAGGGGTGGGTGCAGAGGACTCGCAGCAGTGGACAGACATGTGAGGGGTGGGTGCACAGGACTCCCAGCAGTGGACAGACATGTGAGGGGTGGGTGCTGAGAACTCCCAGCAGTGGACAGACATGTGAGGGGTGGGTGCAGAGGACTCGCAGCAGTGGACAGACATGTGAGGGGTGGGTGCACAGGACTCCCAGCAGTGGACAGACATGTGAGGGATGGGTGCAGAGGACTCCCAGCAGGGGACAGACATGTGAGGGGTGGGTGCAGAGGACTCCCAGCAGTTGACAGACATGTGAGGGGTGGCTGCAGAGGACTCCCAGCAGTGCCCTGCAATATGAGGTGTGGGTGCATTTCACTACTAGCAGTGGACAGACATGTGAGGGGTGGGTGCAGAGGACTCCCAGCAGTGGACAGACATGTGAGGGGTGGGTGCAGAGGACTACCAGCAGTGGCTTGCAATATGAGTGGTGGGTGCATATCACTCCGAGCAGTGGACAGACATGTGAGGGGTGGGTGCTGAGGACTCCCAGCAGTGGACAGACATGTGAGGGGTGGGTGCAGAGGACTCCCAGCAGCGGACAGACATGTGAAGGGTGGGTGCAGAGGAGTCCCAGCAGTGGACAGACATGTGAGGGGTGGGCGCAGAGGACTCCCAGCAGTGGCGTGCAATATGAGTGGTGGGTGCATATCACTCCCAGCAGTGGACACACATGTGAGGGGTGGGTGCAGAGGACTCCCAGCAGTGGACAGACATGTGAGGGGTGGCTGCAGAGGACTCCCAGCAGTGCCCTGCAATATGAGGTGTGGGTGCATATCACTACCAGCAGTGGACAGACATGTGAGGGGTGGGTGCAGAGGACTCCCAGCAGTGGCCTGCAATATGAGTGGTTGGTGCATATCACTCCCAGCAGTGGACAGACATGAGAGGGGTGGGTGCAGAGGACTCCCAGCAGTGGACAGACATGTGAGGGGTGGGTGCAGAGGACTCCCAGCAGTGGACAGACATGTGAGGGGTGGGTGCAGAGGAGTCCCAGCAGTGGACAGACATTTGAGGGGTGGGTGCAGAGGACTCCCAGCAGTGGCCTGCAATATGAGTGGTGGGTGCATATCACTCCCAGCAGTGGACACACATGTGAGGGGTGGGTGCAGAGGACTCCCAGCAGTGGACAGACATGTGAGGGGTGGCTGCAGAGGACTCCCAGCAATGCCCTGCAATATGAGGTGTGGGTGCATATCACTACCAGCAGTGGACAGACATGTGAGGGGTGGGTGCAGAGGACTCCCAGCAGTGGACAGACATGTGAGGGGTGGCTGCAGAGGACTCCCAGCAGTGGCTGCAATATGAGTGGTTGGTGCATATCACTCCCAGCAGTGGACAGACATGTGAGGGGTGGGTGCAGAGGACTCCCAGCAGTGGACAGACATGTGAGGGGTGGCTGCAGAGGACTCCCAGCAGTGGACAGACATGTGAGGGGTGGGTGCAGAGGACTCCCAGCAGTGGCCTGCAATATGAGGGGTGGGTGCATATCACTCCCAGCAGTGGATAGACATGTGAGTGGTGGGTGCCGAGGACTCCCAGCAGTGGACGGATATATGAGGGGTGGGTGCAGAGGATTCTCAGCAGTGGACAGACATGTGAGGGGTGGGTGCAGAGGACTCCCAGCAGTGGAAAGACATGTGAGGGATGGGTGCAGAGGACTCCCAGCAGTGGCTTGCAATATGAGTGGTGGGTGCATATCACTCCCAGCAGTGGACAGACATGTGAGGGGTGGGTGCTGAGGACTCCCAGCAGTGGACAGACATGTGAGGGGTGGGTGCAGAGGACTCCCAGCAGTGGACAGACATGTGAGGGGTGGGTGCAGAGGAGTCCCAGCAGTGGATAGACATGTGAGGGGTGGGTGCAGAGGACTCCCAGCAGTGGCCTGCAATATGAGTGGTGGGTGCATATCACTCCCAGCAGTGGACACTCATGTGAGGGGTGGGTGCAGAGTACTCCCAGCAGTGGACAGACATGTGAGGGGTGGCTGCAGAGGACTCCCAGCAGTGCCCTGCAATATGAGGTGTGGGTGCATATCACTACCAGCAGTGGACAGACAGATGAGGGGTGGGTGCAGAGGACTCCCAGCAGTGGACAGACATGTGAGGGGTGGCTGCAGAGGACTCCCAGCAGTGCCCTGAAACATGAGGTGTGGGTGCATATCACTACCAGCAGTGGACAGACATGTGAGGGGTGGGTGCAGAGGACTCCCAGCAGTGGACAGACATGTGAGGGGTGGCTGCAGAGGACTCCCAGCAGTGGACAGCCATGTGAGGGGTGGCTGCAGAGGACTCCCAGCAGTGGCCTGCAATATGAGTGGTGGGTGCATATCACTTCCAGCAGTGGACAGATATGTGAGGGGTGGGTGCAGAGGACTCCAAGCAGTGGACAGACATGTGAGGGGTGGCTGCAGAGGACTCCCAGCAGTGGACAGACATGTGAGGGGTGGGTGCAGAGGACTCCCAGCAGTGGCCTGCAATATGAAGGGTGGGTGCATATCACTCCCAGCAGTGGACAGACATGTGAGTGGTGGGTGCAGAGGACTCCCAGCAGTGGACAGCCATATGAGGGGTGGGTGCAGAGGACTCCCAGCAGTGGACAGACATGTGAGGGGTGGGTGCATATCACTCCCAGCAGTGGACTGACATGTGAGGGGTGGGTGCAGAGGACTCCCAGCAGTGGACAGACATGTGAGGGGTGGGTTCAGATGACTCCCAGCAGTGGACAGACATGTGAGGGGTGGGTGCTGAGGACTCCCAGCAGTGGACAGACATGTGAGTGGTGGGTGCATATCACTCCCAGCAGTGAACAGACATGTGAGGGGTGGGTGCAGATGACTCCCAGCAGTGGACAGACATGTGAAGGGTGGCTGCAGAGGACTCGCAGCAGTGGGCAGACATGTGAGGGGTGGGTGCAGAGGACTCCCAGCAGTGGCCTGCAATATGAGTGGTGGGTGCATATCACTCCCAGCAGTGGACAGACATGTGAGGGGTGGGTGCAGAGGACTCCCAGCAGTGGACAGACATGTGAGGGGTGGGTGCAGAGGACTCCCAGCAGTGGACAGACATGTGAGGGGTGGGTGCAGAGGACTCCCAGCAGTAGCCTGCAATATGAGTGGTGGGTGCATATCACTCCCAGCAGTGGACAGACATGTGAGGGGTGGGTGCAGAGGACTCCCAGCAGTGGACAGACATGTGAGGGGTGGGTGCAGAGGACTCCCAACAGTGGACAGACATGTGAGGGGTGGCTGCAGAGGACTCCCAGCAGTGCCCTGCAATATGAGGTGTGGGTGCCTATCACTACCAGCAGTGGACAGACATGTGAGGGGTGGGTGCAGAGGACTCCCTGCAGTGGCCTGCAATATGAGTGGTGGGTGCATATCACTCCCAGCAGTGGACAGACATGTGAGGGGTGGCTGCAGAGGACTCCCGGCAGTGGCCTGCATTATGAGTGGTTGGTGCATATCACTCCCAGCAGTGGACAGACATGTGAGGGGTGGGTGCAGAGGACTCCCAGCAGTGGACAGACATGTGAGGGGTGGCTGCAGAGGACTCCCAGCAGTGGACAGACATGTGAGGGGTGGGTGCAGAGGACTCCGAGCAGTGGCCTGCAATATGAGTGGTGGATGCATATCACTCCCAGCAGTGAACAGACATGTGAGGGGTGGGTGCAGAGGACTCCCAGCAGTGGACAGACACGTGAAGGGTGGCTGCAGAAGACTCCCAGCAGTGGACAGACATGTGAGGGGTGGGTGCAGAGGACTCCCAGCAGTGGACAGACATGTGAGGGGTGGGTGCAGAGGACTCGCAGCAGTGGACAGCCATGTGAGGGGTGGGTGCACAGGACTCCCAGCAGTGGACAGACATGTGAGGGATGGGTGCAGAGGACTCCCAGCAGTGGACAGACATGTGAGGGGTGGGTGCAGAGGACTCCCAGCAGTTGACAGACATGTGAGGGGTGGCTGCAGAGGACTCCCAGCAGTGCCCTGCAATATGAGGTGTGGGTGCATTTCACTACTAGCAGTGGACAGACATGTGAGGGGTGGGTGCAGAGGACTCCCAGCAGTGGACAGACATGTGAGGGGTGGGTGCAGAGGACTCCCAGCAGTGGCTTGCAATATGAGTGGTGGGTGCATATCACTCCGAGCAGTGGACAGACATGTGAGGGGTGGGTGCTGAGAACTCCCAGCAGTGGACAGACATGTGAGGGGTGGGTGCAGAGGACTTGCAGCAGTGGACAGACATGTAAGGGGTGGGTGCACAGGACTCCCAGCAGTGGACAGACATGTGAGGGGTGGGTGCTGAGAACTCCGAGCAGTGGACAGACATGTGAGGGGTGGGTGCAGAGGACTCGCAGAAGTGGACAGACATGTGAGGGGTGGGTGCACAGGACTCCCAGCAGTGGACAGACATGTGAGGGGTGGGTGCAGAGGACTCCCAGCAGTTGACAGACATGTGAGGGGTGGCTGCAGAGGACTCCCAGCAGTGCCCTGCAATATGAGGTGTGGGTGCATTTCACTACTAGCAGTGGACAGACATGTGAGGGGTGGGTGCAGGGGACTCCCAGCAGTGGACAGACATGTGAGCGGTGGGTGCAGAGGACTCCCAGCAGTGGCTTGCAATATGAGTGGTGGGTGCATATCACTCCGAGCAGTGGACAGACATGTGAGGGGTGGGTGCTGAGGACTCCCAGCAGTGGACAGACATGTGAGGGGTGGGTGCAGAGGACTCCCAGCAGTGGACAGACATGTGAGGGGTGGGTGCAGAGGAGTCCCAGCAGTGGACAGACATGTGAGGGGTGGGCGCAGAGGACTCCCAGCAGTAGCGTGCAATATGAGTGGTGGGTGCATATCACTCCCAGCAGTGGACACACATGTGAGGGGTGGGTGCAGAGGACTCCCAGCAGTGGACAGACATGTGAGGGGTGGCTGCAGAGGACTCCCAGCAGTGCCCTGCAATATGAGGTGTGGGTGCATATCACTACCAGCAGTGGACAGACATGTGAGGGGTGGGTGCAGAGGACTCCCAGCAGTGGACAGACATGTGAGGGGTGGCTGCAGAGGACTCCCAGCAGTGCCCTGAAATATGAGGTGTGGGTGCATATCACTACCAGCAGTGGACAGACATGTGAGGGGTGGGTGCAGAGGACTCCCAGCAGTGGACAGACATGTGAGGGGTGGCTGCAGCGGACTCCCAGCAGTGGACAGACATGTGAGGGGTGGCTGCAGAGGACTCCCAGCAGTGGCCTGCAATATGAGTGGTTGGTGCATATCACTCCCAGCAGTGGACAGACATGTGAGGGGTGCGTGCAGAGGATTCCCAGCAGTGGCCTGCAATATGAGGGGTGGGTGCATATCACTCCCAGCAGTGGACAGACATGTGAGGGATGGGTGCAGAGGACTCTCAGCAGTGGACAGACATGTGAGGGCTGGGTGCAGAGGACTCCCAGCAGTGGACAGACATGTGAGGGGTGGCTGCAGAGGACTCCCAGCAGTGCCCTGAAATATGAGGTGTGGGTGCATTTCACTACCAGCAGTGGACAGACATGTGAGGGGTGGGTGCAGAGGACTCCCAGCAGTGGACAGACATGTGAGGGGTGGGTGCAGAGGACTCCCAGCAGTGGCTTGCAATATGAGTGGTGGGTGCATATCACTCCCAGCAGTGGACAGACATGTGAGGGGTGGGTGCTGAGGACTCCCAGCAGTGGACAGACATGTGAGGGGTGGGTGCAGAGGACTCCCAGCAGTGGACAGACATGTGAGGGGTGGGTGCAGAGGAGTCCCAGTAGTAGACAGACATGTGAGGGGTGGGTGCAGAGGACTCCCAGCAGTGCCCTGCAATATGAGGTGTGGGTGCATATCACTACCAGCAGTGGACAGACATGTGAGGGGTGGGTGCAGAGGACTCCCAGCAGTGGACAGACATGTGAGGGGTGGCTGCAGAGGACTCCCAGCAGTGCCCTGAAATATGAGGTGTGGGTGCATATCACTACCAGCAGTGGACAGACATGTGAGGGGTGGGTGCAGAGGACTCCCAGCAGTGGACAGACATGTGAGGGGTGGCTGCAGAGGACTCCCAGCAGTGGACAGACATGTGAGGGGTGGGTGCAGAGGACTCCCAGCAGTGGACAGACACGTGAAGGGTGGCTGCAGAATACTCCCAGCAGTGGACAGACATGTGAGGGGTGGGTGCAGAGGACTCCCAGCAGTGGACAGACATGTGAGGGGTGGCTGCAGAGGACTCCCAGCAGTGGCCTGCAATATGAGTGGTTGGTGCATATCACTCCCAGCAGTGGACAGACATGTGAGGGGTGGGTGCAGAGGACTCCCAGCAGTGGACAGACATGTGAGGGGTGGGTGCAGAGGACTCCCAGCAGTAGCCTGCAATATGAGTGGTGGGTGCATATCACTCCCAGCAGTGGACAGACATGTGAGGGGTGGGTGCAGAGGACTCCCAGCAGTGGACAGACATGTGAGGGGTGGGTGCAGAGGACTCCCAGCAGTGGACAGACATGTGAGGGGTGGCTGCAGAGGACTCCCAGCAGTGCCCTGCAATATGAGGTGTGGGTGCCTATCACTACCAGCAGTGGACAGACATGTGAGGGGTGGGTGCAGAGGACTCCCTGCAGTGGCCTGCAATATGAGTGGTGGGTGCATATCACTCCCAGCAGTGGACAGACATGTGAGGGGTGGGTGCAGAGGACTCCCAGCAGTGGACAGACATGTGAGGGGTGGCTGCAGAGGACTCCCAGCAGTGGACAGACATGTGAGGGGTGGGTGCAGAGGACTCCGAGCAGTGGCCTGCAATATGAGTGGTGGATGCATATCACTCCCAGCAGTGAACAGACATGTGAGGGGTGGGTGCAGAGGACTCCCAGCAGTGGACAGACATGTGAGGGGTGGGTGCACAGGACTCGCAGCAGTGGACAGACATGTGAGGGGTGGGTGCACAGGACTCCCAGCAGTGGACAGACATGTGAGGGATGGGTGCAGAGGACTCCCAGCAGTGGACAGACATGTGAGGGGTGGGTGCAGAGGACTCCCAGCAGTGGACAGACATGTGAGGGGTGGGTGCAGAGGACTCGCAGCAGTGGACAGACATGTGAGGAGTGGGTGCACAGGACTCCCAGCAGTGGACAGACATGTGAGGGATGGGTGCAGAGGACTCCCAGCAGTGGACAGACATGTGAGGGGTGGGTGCAGAGGACTCCCAGCAGTTGACAGACATGTGAGGGGTGGCTGCAGAGGACTCCCAGCAGTGCCCTGCAATATGAGGTGTGGGTGCATTTCACTACTAGCAGTGGACAGACATGTGAGGGGTGGGTGCAGAGGACTCCCAGCAGTGGACAGACATGTGAGGGGTGGGTGCACAGGACCCCCAGCAGTGGCTTGCAATATGAGTGGTGGGTGCATATCACTCCGAGCAGTGGACAGACATGTGAGGGGTGGGTGCTGAGAACTCCCAGCAGTGGACAGACATGTGAGGGGTGGGTGCAGAGGACTTGCAGCAGTGGACAGACATGTGAGGGGTGGGTGCACAGGACTCCCAGCAGTGGACAGACATGTGAGGGGTGGGTGCTGAGAACTCCCAGCAGTGGACAGACATGTGAGGGGTGGGTGCAGAGGACTCGCAGCAGTGGACAGACATGTGAGGGGTGGGTGCACAGGACTCCCAGCAGTGGACAGACATGTGAGGGATGGGTGCAGAGGACTCCCAGCAGTGGACAGACATGTGAGGGGTGGGTGCAGAGGACTCCCAGCAGTTGACAGACATGTGAGGGGTGGCTGCAGAGGACTCCCAGCAGTGCCCTGCAATATGAGGTGTGGGTGCATTTCACTACTAGCAGTGGACAGACATGTGAGGGGTGGGTGCAGAGGACTCCCAGCAGTGGACAGACATGTGAGGGGTGGGTGCAGAGGACTCCCAGCAGTGGCTTGCAATATGAGTGGTGGGTGCATATCACTCCGAGCAGTGGACAGACATGTGAGGGGTGGGTGCTGAGGACTCCCAGCAGTGGACAGACATGTGAGGGGTGGGTGCAGAGGACTCCCAGCAGTGGACAGACATGTGAAGGGTGGGTGCAGAGGAGTCCCAGCAGTCGACAGACATGTGAGGGGTGGGCGCAGAGGACTCCCAGCAGTGGCGTGCAATATGAGTGGTGGGTGCATATCACTCCCAGCAGTGGACACACATGTGAGGGGTGGGTGCAGAGGACTCCCAGCAGTGGACAGACATGTGAGGGGTGGCTGCAGAGGACTCCCAGCAGTGCCCTGCAATATGAGGTGTGGGTGCATATCACTACTAGCAGTGGACAGACATGTGAGGGGTGGGTGCAGAGGACTCCCAGCAGTGGCCTGCAATATGAGTGGTTGGTGCATATCACTCCCAGCAGTGGACAGACATGTGAGGGGTGGGTGCAGAGGACTCCCAGCAGTGGACAGACATGTGAGAGGTGGCTGCAGAGGACTCCCAGCAGTGGACAGACATGTGAGGGGTGGGTGCAGAGGACTCCCAGCAGTGGCCTGCAATATGAGGGGTGGGTGCATATCACTCCCAGCAGTGGATAGACATGTGAGTGGTGGGTGCAGAGGACTCCCAGCAGTGGACAGACATATGAGGGGTGGGTGCAGAGGATTCTCAGCAGTGGACAGACATGTGAGGGGTGGGTGCAGAGGACTCCCAGCAGTGGAAAGACATGTGAGGGGTGGGTGCAGAGGACTACCAGCAGTGGCTTGCAATATGAGTGGTGGGTGCATATCACTCCCAGCAGTGGACAGACATGTGAGGGGTGGGTGCTGAGGACTCCCAGCAGTGGACAGACATGTGAGGGGTGGGTGCAGAGGACTCCCAGCAGTGGACAGACATGTGAGTGGTGGGTGCAGAGGAGTCCCAGCAGTGGATAGACATGTGAGGGGTGGGTGCAGAGGACTCCCAGCAGTGGCCTGCAATATGAGTGGTGGGTGCATATCACTCCCAGCAGTGGACACTCATGTGAGGGGTGGGTGCAGAGGACTCCCAGCAGTGGACAGACATGTGAGCGGTGGCTGCAGAGGACTCCCAGCAGTGCCCTGCAATATGAGGTGTGGGTGCATATCACTACCAGCAGTGGACAGACAGGTGAGGGGTGGGTGCAGAGGACTCCCAGTAGTGGACAGAAATGTGAGGGGTGGCTGCAGAGGACTTGCAGCAGTGCCCTGAAACATGAGGTGTGGGTGCATATCACTACCAGCAGTGGACAGATATGTGAGGGGTGGGTGCAGAGGACTCCCAGCAGTGGACAGACATGTGAGGGGTGGCTGCAGAGGACTCCCAGCAGTGGACAGACATGTGAGGGGTGGCTGCAGAGGACTCCCAGCAGTGGCCTGCAATATGAGTGGTGGGTGCATATCACTTCCAGCAGTGGACAGATATGTGAGGGGTGGGTGCAGAGGACTCCAAGCAGTGGACAGACATGTGAGGGGTGGCTGCAGAGGTCTCCCAGCAGTGGACAGACATGTGAGGGGTGGGTGCAGAGGACTCCCAGCAGTGGCCTGCAATATGAAGGGTGGGTGCATATCACTCCCAGCAGTGGACAGACATGTGAGTGGTGGGTGCAGAGGACTCCCAGCAGTGGACAGCCATATGAGGGGTGGGTGCAGAGGACTCCCAGCAGTGGACAGACATGTGAGGGGTGGGTGCATATCACTCCCAGCAGTGGACTGACAAGTGAGGGGTGGGTGCAGAGGACTCCCAGCAGTGGACAGACATGTGAGGGGTGGGTGCAGATGACTCCCAGCAGTGGACAGACATGTGAGGGGTGGGTGCTGAGGACTCCCAGCAGTGGACAGACATGTGAGTGGTGGGTGCATATCACTCCCAGCAGTGAACAGACATGTGAGGGGTGGGTGCAGATGACTCCCAGCAGTGGACAGACATGTGAAGGGTGGCTGCAGAGGAATCGCAGCAGTGGACAGACATGTGAGGGGTGGGTGCAGAGGACTCCCAGCAGTGGCCTGCAATATGAGTGGTGGGTGCATATCACTCCCAGCAGTGGACAGACATGTGAGGGGTGGGTGCAGAGGACTCCCAGCAGTGGACAGACATGTGAGGGGTGGGTGCAGAGGACTTCCAGCAGTGGACAGACATGTGAGGGGTGGGTGCAGAGGACTCCCAGCAGTAGCCTGCAATATGAGTGGTGGGTGCATATCACTCCCAGCAGTGGACAGAC
This sequence comes from Triturus cristatus, assembly GCF_964204655.1. NCBI lineage: Eukaryota > Metazoa > Chordata > Amphibia > Caudata > Salamandridae > Triturus > Triturus cristatus. Next base: position 421,249,588 of record NC_140579.1, read on the forward strand.
ATGTGAGGGGTGGGTGCAGAGGACTCCCAGCAGTGGACAGACATGTTAGGGGTGGGTGCAGAGGACTCCCAGCAGTGGACAGACATGTGAGGGGTGGCTGCAGAGGACTCCCAGCAGTGGACAGACATGTGAGGGGTGGGTGCAGAGGACTCCGAGCAGTGGCCTGCAATATGAGTGGTGGATGCATATCACTCCCAGCAGTGAACAGACATGTGAGGGGTGGGTGCAGAGGACTCCCAGCAGTGGACAGACATGTGAGGGATGGGTGCAGAGGACTCCCAGCAGTGGACAGACATGTGAGGGGTGGGTGCAGAGGACTCCCAGCAGTTGACAGACTTGTGAGGGGTGGCTGCAGAGGACTCCCAGCAGTGCCCTGCAATATGAGGTGTGGGTGCATTTCACTACTAGCAGTGGACAGACATGTGAGGGGTGGGTGCAGAGGACTCCCAGCAGTGGACAGACATGTGAGGGGTGGGTGCAGAGGACTCCCAGCAGTGGCTTGCAATATGAGTGGTGGGTGCATATCACTCCGAGCAGTGGACAGACATGTGAGGGGTGGGTGCTGAGAACTCCCAGCAGTGGACAGACATGTGAGGGGTGGGTGCAGAGGACTTGCAGCAGTGGACAGACATGTAAGGGGTGGGTGCACAGGACTCCCAGCAGTGGACAGACATGTGAGGGGTGGGTGCTGAGAACTCCCAGCAGTGGACAGACATGTGAGGGGTGGGTGCAGAGGACTCACAGAAGTGGACAGACATGTGAGGGGTGGGTGCACAGGACTCCCAGCAGTGGACAGACATGTGAGGGATGGGTGCAGAGGACTCCCAGCAGTGGACAGACATGTGAGGGGTGGGTGCAGAGGACTCCCAGCAGTTGACAGACATGTGAGGGGTGGCTGCAGAGGACTCCCAGCAGTGCCCTGCAATATGAGGGGTGGGTGCATTTCACTACTAGCAGTGGACAGACATGTGAGGGGTGGGTGCAGGGGACTCCCAGCAGTGGACAGACATGTGAGGGGTGGGTGCAGAGGACTCCCAGCAGTGGCTTGCAATATGAGTGGTGGGTGCATATCACTCCGAGCAGTGGACAGACATGTGAGGGGTGGGTGCTGAGGACTCCCAGAAGTGGACAGGCATGTGAGGGGTGGGTGCAGAGGACTCCCAGCAGTGGACAGACATGTGAGGGGTGGGTGCAGAGGAGTCCCAGCAGTGGACAGACATGTGAGGGGTGGGCGCAGAGGACTCCCAGCAGTAGCGTGCAATATGAGTGGTGGGTGCATATCACTCCCAGCAGTGGACACACATGTGAGGGGTGGGTGCAGAGGACTCCCAGCAGTGGACAGACATGTGAGGGGTGGCTGCAGAGGACTCCCAGCAGTGCCCTGCAATATGAGGTGTGGGTGCATATCACTACCAGCAGGGGACAGACATGTGAGGGGTGGGTGCAGAGGACTCCCAGCAGTGGACAGACATGTGAGGGGTGGCTGCAGAGGACTCCCAGCAGTGCCCTGAAATATGAGGTGTGGGTGCATATCACTACCAGCAGTGGACAGACATGTGAGGGGTGGGTGCAGAGGACTCCCAGCAGTGGACAGACATGTGAGGGGTGGCTGCAGCGGACTCCCAGCAGTGGACAGACATGTGAGGGGTGGCTGCAGAGGACTCCCAGCAGTGGCCTGCAATATGAGTGGTTGGTGCATATCACTCCCAGCAGTGGACAGACATGTGAGGGGTGCGTGCAGAGGATTCCCAGCAGTGGCCTGCAATATGAGGGGTGGGTGCATATCACTCCCAGCAGTGGACAGACATGTGAGGGATGGGTGCAGAGGACTCTCAGCAGTGGACAGACATGTGAGGGGTGGGTGCAGAGGACTCCCAGCAGTGGACAGACATGTGAGGGGTGGCTGCAGAGGACTCCCAGCAGTGCCCTGAAATATGAGGTGTGGGTGCATTTCACTACCAGCAGTGGACAGACATGTGAGGGGTGGGTGCAGAGGACTCCCAGCAGTGGACAGACATGTGAGGGGTGGGTGCAGAGGACTCCCAGCAGTGGCTTGCAATATGAGTGGTGGGTGCATATCACTCCCAGCAGTGGACAGACATGTGAGGGGTGGGTGCTGAGGACTCCCAGCAGTGGACAGACATGTGAGGGGTGGGTGCAGAGGACTCCCAGCAGTGGACAGACATGTGAGGGGTGGGTGCAGAGGAGTCCCAGTAGTAGACAGACATGTGAGGGGTGGGTGCAGAGGACTCCCAGCAGTGCCCTGCAATATGAGGTGTGGGTGCATATCACTACCAGTAGTGGACAGACATGTGAGGGGTGGGTGCAGAGGACTCCCAGCTGTGGACAGACATGTGAGGGGTGGCTGCAGAGGACTCCCAGCAGTGCCCTGAAATATGAGGTGTGGGTGCATATCACTACCAGCAGTGGACAGACATGTGAGGGGTGGGTGCAGAGGACTCCCAGCAGTGGACAGACATGTGAGGGGTGGCTGCAGAGGACTCCCAGCAGTGGACAGACATGTGAGGGGTGGCTGCAGAGGACTCCCAGCAGTGGCCTGCAATATGAGTGGTTGGTGCATATCACTCCCAGCAGTGGACAGACATGTGAGGGGTGGGTGCAGAGGACTCCCAGCAGTGGACAGACATGTGAGGGGTGGCTGCAGAGGACTCCCAGCAGTGGACATACATGTGAGGGGTGGGTGCAGAGGACTCCCAGCAGTGGACAGACATGTGAGGGGTGGGTGCAGAGGACTCCCAGAAGTGTCCTGCAATATGAGGGGTGGGTGCATATCACTCCCAGCAGTGGACAGACATGCGAGTGGTGGGTGCAGAGGACTCCCAGCAGTGGACAGACATATGAGGGGTGGGTGCAGAGGACTCCCAGCAGTGGACAGACATGTAAGGGGTGGGTGCATATCACTCCCAGCAGTGGACTGACATGTGAGGGGTGGGTGCAGAGGACTCCCAGCAGTGGACAGACATGTGAGGGGTGGGTGCAGAGGACTCCCAGCAGTGGCCTGCAATATGAGTGGTGGGTGCATATCATTCCCAGCAGTGGACAGACATGTGAGGGGTGGGTGCTGAGGACTCCCAGCAGTGGACAGACATGTGAGGGGTGGGTGCAGAGAACTCCCAGCAGTGGACAGACGTGAGGGGTGGGTGCAGAGGACTCCCAGCAGTGGAAAGACATGAGAGGGGTGGGTGCAGAGGACTCCCAACAGTGGCCTGCAATATGAGTGGTGGGTGCATATCACTCCCAGCAGTGAACAGACATGTGAGGGGTGGGTGCAGAGGACTCCCAGCAGTGGACAGACACGTGAAGGGTGGCTGCAGAGGACTCCCAGCAGTGGACAGACATGTGAGGGGTGGGTGCAGAGGACTCCCAGAAGTGGCCTGCAATATGAGTGGTGGGTGCATATCACTCCCAGCAGTGGACAGACATGTGAGGGGTGGGTACCGAGGACTCCCAGCAGTGGACAGACATGTAAGGGGTGGGTGCAGAGGACTCCCAGCAGTGGACAGACATGTGAGGGGTGGGTGCAGAGGACTCCCAGCAGTGGACAGACATGTGAGGGGTGGGTGCAGAGGACTCCCAGCAGTGGCCTGCAATATGAGTGGTGGGTGCATATCACTCCCAGCAGTGGACAGACATGTGAGGGTGGGTGCAGAGGACTCCCAGCTGTGGACAGACATGTGAGGGGTGGGTGCAGATGACTCCCAGCAGTGGACAGACATGTGAGGGGTGGCTGCAGAGGACTCCCAGCAGTGCCCTGAAATATGAGGTGTGGGTGCATTTCTCTACCAGCAGTGGACAGACATGTGAGGGGTGGGTGCAGAGGACTCCCAGCAGTGGACAGACATGTGAGGGGTGGGTGCAGAGGACTCCCAGCAGTGGCTTGCAATATGAGTGGTGGGTGCATATCACTCCCAGCAGTGGACAGACATGTGAGGGGTGGGTGCTGAGGACTCCCGGCAGTGGACAGACATGTGAGGGGTGGGTGCAGAGGACTCCCAGCAGTGGACAGACATGTGAGGGGTGGGTGCAGAGGAGTCCCAGCAGTGGACAGACATGTGAGGGGTGGGTGCAGAGGACTCCAAGCAGTGGCCTGCAATATGAGTGGTGGGTGCATATCACTCCCAGCAGTGGACACACATGTGAGGGGTGGGTGCAGAGGACTCCCAGCAGTGGACAGACATGTGAGGGGTGGCTGCAGAGGACTCCCAGCAGTGCCCTGCAATATGAGGTGTGGGTGCATATCACTACCAGCAGTGGACAGACATGTGAGGGGTGGGTGCAGAGGACTCCCAGCAGTGGACAGACATGTGAGGGGTGGCTGCAGAGGACTCCCAGCAGTGGACAGACATGTGAGGGGTGGCTGCAGAGGACTCCCAGCAGTGGCCTGCTATATGAGTGGTGGGTGCATATCACTCCCAGCAGTGGACAGACATGTGAGTGGTGGGTGCAGAGTACTCCCAGCAGTGGACAGACATGTGAGGGGTGGGTGCAGAGGACTCCCAGCAGTGGCCTGCAATATGAGTAGTGGGTGCATATCACTCCCAGCAGTGGACAGACATGTGAGTGGTGGGTGCAGAGTACTCCCAGCAGTGGACAGACATGTGAGGGGTGGGTGCAGATGACTCCCAGCAGTGGACAGACATGTGAGGGGTGGCTGCAGAGGACTCCCAGCAGTGGACAGAAATGTGAGGGGTGGGTGCAGAGGACTCCCAGCAGTGGACAGACATGTGAGGGGTGGGTGCAGAGGACTCCCAGAAGTGGCCTGCAATATGAGTGGTGGGTGCATATCACTCCCAGCAGTGGACAGACATGTGAGGGGTGGGTGCTGAGAACTCCCAGCAGTGGACAGACATGTGAGGGGTGGGTGCAAAGGACTCCCAGCAGTGGACAGACATGTGAGGGGTGGGTGCACAGGACTCCCAGCAGTGGACAGACATGTGAGGGATGGGTGCAGAGGACTCCCAGCAGTGGACAGACATGTGAGCGGTGGGTGCAGAGGACTCCCAGCAGTGGACAGACATGTTTGGGGTGGCTGCGTAGGACTCCCAGCAGTGCCCTGCAATATGAGGTGTGGGTGCATTTCACTACCAGCAGTGGACAGACATGTGAGGGGTGGGTGCAGAGGACTCCCAGCAGTGGACAGACATGTGAGGGGTGGGTGCAGAGGACTCCCAGCAGTGGCTTGCAATATGAGTGGTGGGTGCATATCACTCCCAGCAGTGGACAGACATGGGAGGGGTGGGTGCTGAGGACTCCCAGCAGTGGACAGACATGTGAGGGGTGGGTTCAGATGACTCCCAGCAGTGGACAGACATGTGAGGGGTGGGTGCAGAGGAGTCCCAGCAGTGGCCTGCAATATGAGTGGTGGGAGCATATCACTCCCAGCAGTGGACACACATGTGAGGGGTGGGTGCAGCGGACTCCCAGCAGTGGACAGACATGTGAGGGGTGGCTGCAGAGGACTCCCAGCAGTGCCCTGCAATATGAGGTGTGGGTGCATATCACTACCAGCAGTGGACAGACATGTGAGGGGTGGGTGCAGAGGACTCCCAGCAGTGGACAGACATGTGAGGGGTGGCTGCAGAGGACTCCCAGCAGTGCCCTGAAATATGAGGTGTGGGTGCATATCACTACCAGCAGTGGACAGACATGTGAGGGGTGGGTGCAGAGGACTCCCAGCAGTGGACAGACATGTGAGGGGTGGCTGCAGAGGACTCCCAGCAGTGGACAGACATGTGAGGGGTGGCTGCAGAGGACTCCCAGCAGTGCCCTGCAATATGAGGTGTGGGTGCATTTCACTACCAGCAGTGGACAGACATGTGAGGGGTGGGTGCTGAGGACTCCCAGCAGTGGACAGACATGTGAGGGGTGGGTGCAGAGGACTCCCAGCAGTGGCTTGCAATATGAGTGGTGGGTGCATATCACTCCGAGCAGTGGACAGACATGTGAGGGGTGGGTGCTGAGGACTCCCAGCAGTGGACAGACATGTGAGGGGTGGGTGCAGAGGACTCCCAGCAGTGGACAGACATGTGAGGGGTGGGTGCAGAGGAGTCCCAGCAGTGGACAGACATGTGAGGGGTGGGCGCAGAGGACTCCCAGCAGTAGCGTGCAATATGAGTGGTGGGTGCATATCACTCCCAGCAGTGGACACACATGTGAGGGGTGGGTGCAGAGGACTCCCAGCAGTGGACAGACATGTGAGGGGTGGCTGCAGAGGACTCCCAGCAGTGCCCTGCAATATGAGGTGTGGGTGCATATCACTACCAGCAGTGGACAGACATGTGAGGGGTGGGTGCAGAGGACTCCCAGCAGTGGACAGACATGTGAGGGGTGGCTGCAGAGGACTCCCAGCAGTGCCCTGAAATATGAGGTGTGGGTGCATATCACTACCAGCAGTGGACAGACATGTGAGGGGTGGGTGCAGAGGACTCCCAGCAGTGGACAGACATGTGAGGGGTGGCTGCAGCGGACTCCCAGCAGTGGACAGACATGTGAGGGGTGGCTGCAGAGGACTCCCAGCAGTGGCCTGCAATATGAGTGGTTGGTGCATATCACTCCCAACAGTGGACAGACATGTGAGGGGTGCGTGCAGAGGATTCCCAGCAGTGGCCTGCAATATGAGGGGTGGGTGCATATCACTCCCAGCAGTGGACAGACATGTGAGGGATGGGTGCAGAGGACTCTCAGCAGTGGACAGACATGTGAGGGGTGGGTGCAGAGGACTCCCAGCAGTGGACAGACATGTGAGGGGTGGCTGCAGAGGACTCCCAGCAGTGCCCTGAAATATGAGGTGTGGGTGCATTTCACTACCAGCAGTGGACAGACATGTGAGGGGTGGGTGCAGAGGACTCCCAGCAGTGGACAGACATGTGAGGGGTGGGTGCAGAGGACTCCCAGCAGTGGCTTGCAATATGAGTGGTGGGTGCATATCACTCCCAGCAGTGGACAGACATGTGAGGGGTGGGTGCTGAGGACTCCCAGCAGTGGACAGACATGTGAGGGGTGGGTGCAGAGGACTCCCAGCAGTGGACAGACATGTGAGGGGTGGGTGCAGAGGAGTCCCAGTAGTAGACAGACATGTGAGGGGTGGGTGCAGAGGACTCCCAGCAGTGCCCTGCAATATGAGGTGTGGGTGCATATCACTACCAGCAGTGGACAGACATGTGAGGGGTGGGTGCAGAGGACTCCCAGCAGTGGACAGACATGTGAGGGGTGGCTGCAGAGGAGAAAAGAAATCCTTAGTTCAAAGAAGGAGGTAAAGCCGACGGGAGTAACTGCTTCGTTGCAATGCTTACCTCAAATCTTGGCTAATGCCCGGTACGAGTGTTCTGTTTCATTCAGTTCTGTTTGTGCGCTTAGCGGAGGCAGCGTAAATAGCGGGGCTCATGGAAGGACATCCGGGTCGGGACCCGGAAGTGGCCTGGTTCGTGCGGGAGCGCCATTTTGGATAGGGAAGGGGACGGGGGAGGTAGATTGGCCGTTTAAATGTCATGTTAGTAGTCAAGGACAAATAAAGTTTCTAGTAAGAAAAATTATAAGGATTTAGTTGAGTTGAAAGGGGCCAATGGGTCATTGGCCATTCAAGAAGGTGCGTAGAAATATAAAGCGAAATTCTAGGGGATACCAAGGGTCGGACTGTGGAATGGTTCTGGATATATAGTGTAGATTTTGTACAAAATACTATTCAGACACATTTCCAGGGGAATGAGAGGAAATTCTAGGTTTTAAGATAGGGATGTTAATCATAATGGTTTCACACCCTAGGGAGAAAAACAATCAGAAAAGGTGGACATTCAGTTAATACAATTAGTCATCTCCCAGCCATACATGCATTTCTGCATCTTTGTTGAGTCCTAGTTCAGTTGTTTTGAAGTTCATGATCAGCTCGCTTTCGCGTCTGCGAAGTCTCAGTTCTCGGTTTCCTCCTTCCTTTGGCTTTCTTCTATAAAACGCACTATCCTTTTCCCTACTAATTCTCCGCTGTTAAACATTACTCCTAAATGTGTATCTTATTGTTCTTTCTGTTTTCTTCTCCCATTAACGTTCTTACATTTTGACTCACTGGCCTGTTTTCTCTTTAACTCTTGTGCTTAACATGTCATATGCATTCGCATATCCCAAATGTTTTTTACCTACCCTTAAAATGAACAGCCCTGAAGAAGCCCCAGGCCTATAGGCCATGTAGGGGGCGAAACACGTGTTGGCTGTGCCACCCCTTGGTTTTTTCTCATACCCACCCCTATGTATGAGTGCAAATAAAGGACTAGCTCACGTTTAAATCAACTTGCTTTGAATTGGAATTTTTTCCTCCAAGAATCAGAATACACTAATCTTGCCTTGACAACCCATCAGACATGTGAGGGGTGGCTGCAGAGGACTCCCAGCAGTGGACAGACATGTGAGGGGTGGGTGCAGAGGACTCCGAGCAGTGGCCTGCAATATGAGTGGTGGATGCATATCACTCCCAGTAGTGAACAGACATGTGAGGGGTGGGTGCAGAGGACTCCCAGCAGTGGACAGACACGTGAAGGGTGGCTGCAGAAGACTCCCAGCAGTGGACAGACATGTGAGGGGTGGGTGCAGAGGACTCCCAGCAGTGGACAGACATGTGAGGGGTGGGTGCAGAGGACTCCCAGCAGTTGACAGACATGTGAGGGGTTGCTGCAGAGGACTCCCAGCAGTGCCCTGCAATATGAGGTGTGGGTGCATTTCACTACTAGCAGTGGACAGACATGTAAGGGGTGGGTGCAGAGGACTCGCAGCAGTGGACAGACATGTGAGGGGTGGGTGCACAGGACTCCCAGCAGTGGACAGACATGTGAGGGATGGGTGCAGAGGACTCCCAGCAGTGGACAGACATGTGAGGGGTGGGTGCAGAGGACTCCCAGCAGTTGACAGACATGTGAGGGGTGGCTGCAGAGGACTCCCAGCAGTGCCCTGCAATATGAGGTGTGGGTGCATTTCACTACTAGCAGTGGACAGACATGTGAGGGGTGGGTGCAGAGGACTCCCAGCAGGGAACAGACATGTGAGGGGTGGGTGCAGAGGACCCCCAGCAGTGGCTTGCAATATGAGTGGTGGGTGCATATCACTCCGAGCAGTGAACAGACATGTGAGGGGTGGGTGCTGAGAACTCCCAGCAGTGGACAGACATGTGAGGGGTGGGTGCAGAGGACCCCCAGCAGTGGCTTGCAATATGAGTGGTGGGTGCATATCACTCCGAGCAGTGGACAGACATGTGAGGGGTGGGTGCTGAGAACTCCCAGCAGTGGACAGACATGTGAGGGGTGGGTGCAGAGGACTTGCAGCAGTGGACAGACATGTGAGGGGTGGTTGCAGAGGACTCCCAGCAGTGGACAGACATGTGAGGGGTGGGTGCAGAGGACTCCCAGCAGTGGACAGACATGTGAGGGGTGGGTGCAGAGGACTCCCAGCAGTGGACAGACATGTGAGGGGTGGCTGCAGAGGACTCCCAGCAGTGCCCTGCAATATGAGGTGTGGGTGCATATCACTACCAGCAGTGGACAGACAGGTGAGGGGTGGGTGCAGAGGACTCCCAGCAGTGGACAGACATGTGAGAGGTGGCTGCAGAGGACTCCCAGCAGTGCCCTGAAACATGAGGTGTGGGTGTATATCACTACCAGCAGTGGACAGACATGTGAGGGGTGGGTGCAGAGGACTCCCATCAGTGGACAGACATGTGAGGGGTGGATGCAGAGGACTCCCAGCAGTGGACAGACATGTGAGGGGTGGGTGCAGAGGACTCCCAGCAGTGGCCTGCAATATGAGGGGTGGGTGCATATCACTCCCAGCAGTGGACAGACATGCGAGTGGTGGGTGCAGAGGACTCCCAGCAGTGGACAGATATATGAGGGGTGGGTGCAGAGGACTCCCAGCAGTGGACAGACATGTAAGGGGTGGGTGCATATCACTCCCAGCAGTGGACTGACATGTGAGGGGTGGGTGCAGAGGACTCCCAGCAGTGGACAGACATGTGAGGGGTGGGTGCAGATGGCTCCCAGCAGTGGACAGACATGTGAGGGGTTGCTGCAGAGGACTCCCAGCAGTGGACAGACATGTGAGGGGTGGGTGCAGAGGACTCCCAGCAGTGGCCTGCAATATGAGTGGTGGGTGCATATCATTCCTAGCAGTGGACACACATGTGAGGGGTGGGTGCAGAGAACTCCCAGCAGTGGACAGACGTGAGGGGTGGGTGCAGAGGACTCCCAGCAGTGGAAACACATGTGAGGGGTGGGTGCAGAGGACTCCCAGCAGTGGCCTGCAATATGAGTGGTGGGTGCATATAACTCCCAACCGTGAACAGACATGTGAGGGGTGGGTGCAGAGGACTCCCAGCAGTGGACAGACACGTGAAGGGTGGCTGCAGAGGACTCCCAGCAGTGGACAGACATGTGAGGGGTGGGTGCAGAGGACTCCCAGAAGTGGCCTGCAATATGAGTGGTGGGTGCATATCACTCCCAGCAGTGGACAGACATGTGAGGGGTGGGTACCGAGGACTCCCAGCAGTGGACAGACATGTAAGGGGTGGGTGCAGAGGACTCCCAGCAGTGGACAGACATGTGAGGGTGGGTGCAGAGGACTCCCATCAGTGGACAGACATGTGAGGGGTGGGTGCAGAGGACTCCCAGCAGTGGACAGACATGTGAGGGGTGGCTGCAGCGGACTCCCAGCAGTGGACAGACATGTGAGGGGTGGCTGCAGAGGACTCCCAGCAGTGGCCTGCAATATGAGTGGTTGGTGCATATCACTCCCAGCAGTGGACAGACATGTGAGGGGTGCGTGCAGAGGATTCCCAGCAGTGGCCTGCAATATGAGGGGTGGGTGCATATCACTCCCAGCAGTGGACAGACATGTGAGGGATGGGTGCAGAGGACTCTCAGCAGTGGACAGACATGTGAGGGGTGGGTGCAGAGGACTCCCAGCAGTGGACAGACATATGAGGGGTGGGTGCAGAGGATTCTCAGCAGATGACAGACATGTGAGGGGTGGGTGCAGAGGACTCCCAGCAGTGGAAAGACATGTGAGGGGTGGGTGCAGAGGACTCCCAGCAGTGGCTTGCAATATGAGTGGTGGGTGCATATCACTCCCAGCAGTGGACAGACATGTGAGGGGTGGGTGCTGAGGACTACCAGCAGTGGACAGACACGTGAGGGGTGGGTGCAGAGGACTCCCAGCAGTGGCCTGCAATATGAGTGGTGGGTGCATATCACTCCCAGCAGTGGACAGACATGTGAGGGGTGGGTGCAGAGGACTCCCAGCAGTGGACAGACATGTGAGGGGTGGGTGCAGAGAACTCCCAGCAGTGGACAGACGTGAGGGGTGGGTGCAGAGGACTCCCAGCAGTGGAAAGACATGCGAGTGGTGGGTGCAGAGGACTCCCAGCAGTGGACAGACATGTAAGGGGTGGGTGCATATCCCTCCCAGCAGTGGACTGACATGTGAGGGGTGGGTGCAGAGGACTCCCAGCAGTGGACAGACATTTGAGGGGTGGGTGCAGATGGCTCCCAGCAGTGGACAGACATGTGAGGGGTGGGTGCAGAGGACTCCCAGCAGTGGACAGACATGTGAGGGGTGGGTGCAGAGGACTCCCAGCAGTGGCTTGCAATATGAGTGGTGGGTGCATATCACTCCCAGCAGTGGACAGACATGTGAGGGGTGGGTGCTGAGGACTCCCAGCAGTGGACAGACATGTGAGTGGTGGGTGCAGAGGACTCCCAGCAGTGGACAGACATGTGAGGGGTGGGTGCAGAGGACTCCCAGCAGTGGACAGACACGTGAAGGGTGGCTGCAGAGGACTCCCAGCAGTGGACAGACATGTGAGGGGTGGGTGCAGAGGACTCCCAGAAGTGGCCTGCAATATGAGTGGTGGGTGCATATCACTCCCAGCAGTGGACAGACATGTGAGGGGTGGGTACCGAGGACTCCCAGCAGTGGACAGACATGTAAGGGGTGGGTGCAGAGGACTCCCAGCAGTGGACAGACATGTGAGGGTGGGTGCAGAGGACTCCCAGCAGTGGACAGACATGTGAGGGGTGGGTGCAGAGGACTCCCAGCAGTGGACAGACATGTGAGGGGTGGCTGCAGCGGACTCCCAGCAGTGGACAGACATGTGAGGGGTGGCTGCAGAGGACTCCCAGCAGTGGCCTGCAATATGAGTGGTTGGTGCATATCACTCCCAGCAGTGGACAGACATGTGAGGGGTGCGTGCAGAGGATTCCCAGCAGTGGCCTGCAATATGAGGGGTGGGTGCATATCACTCCCAGCAGTGGACAGACATGTGAGGGATGGGTGCAGAGGACTCTCAGCAGTGGACAGACATGTGAGGGGTGGGTGCAGAGGACTCCCAGCAGTGGACAGACATATGAGGGGTGGGTGCAGAGGATTCTCAGCAGATGACAGACATGTGAGGGGTGGGTGCAGAGGACTCCCAGCAGTGGAAAGACATGTGAGAGGTGGGTGCAGAGGACTCCCAGCAGTGGCTTGCAATATGAGTGGTGGGTGCATATCACTCCCAGCAGTGGACAGACATGTGAGGGGTGGGTGCTGAGGACTACCAGCAGTGGACAGACACGTGAGGGGTGGGTGCAGAGGACTCCCAGCAGTGGCCTGCAATATGAGTGGTGGGTGCATATCACTCCCAGCAGTGGACAGACATGTGAGGGGTGGGTGCAGAGGACTCCCAGCAGTGGACAGACATGTGAGGGGTGGGTGCAGAGAACTCCCAGCAGTGGACAGACGTGAGGGGTGGGTGCAGAGGACTCCCAGCAGTGGAAAGACATGCGAGTGGTGGGTGCAGAGGACTCCCAGCAGTGGACAGACATATGAAGGGTGGGTGCAGAGGACTCCCAGCAGTGGACAGACATGTAAGGGGTGGGTGCATATCCCTCCCAGCAGTGGACTGACATGTGAGGGGTGGGTGCAGAGGACTCCCAGCAGTGGACAGACATTTGAGGGGTGGGTGCAGATGGCTCCCAGCAGTGGACAGACATGTGAGGGGTGGGTGCAGAGGACTCCCAGCAGTGGACAGACATGTGAGGGGTGGGTGCAGAGGACTCCCAGCAGTGGCTTGCAATATGAGTGGTGGGTGCATATCACTCCCAGCAGTGGACAGACATGTGAGGGGTGGGTGCTGAGGACTCCCAGCAGTGGACAGACATGTGAGTGGTGGGTGCAGAGGACTCCCAGCAGTGGACAGACATGTGAGGGGTGGGTGCAGAGGACTCCCAGCAGTGGACAGACATGTGAGGGGTGGGTGCAGAGGACTCCCAGCAGTGGCCTGCAATATGAGTGGTGGGTGCATATCACTCCCAGCAGTGGACACACATGTGAGGGGTGGGTGCAGAGGACTCCCAGCAGTGGACAGACATGTGAGGGGTGGCTGCAGAGGACTCCCAGCAGTGCCCTGAAATATGAGGTGTGGGTGCATATCACTACCAGCAGTGGACAGACATGTGAGGGGTGGGTGCAGAGGACTCCCAGCAGTGGACAGACATGTGAGGGGTGGCTGCAGAGGACTCCCAGCAGTGGACAGACATTTGAGGGGTGGCTGCAGAGGACTCCCAGCAGTGGCCTGCAATATGAGTGGTTGGTGCATATCACTCCCAGCAGTGGACAGACATGTGAGGGGTGGGTGCAGAGGACTCCCAGCAGTGGACAGACATGTGAGGGGTGGCTGCAGAGGACTCCCAGCAGTGGACAGACATGTGAGGGGTGGGTGCAGAGGACTCCCAGCAGTGGCCTGCAATATGAGGGGTGGGTGCATATCACTCCCAGCAGAGGACAGACATGTGAGTGGTGGGTGCAGAGGACTCCCAGCAGTGGACAGACATATGAGGGGTGGGTGCATATCACTCCCAGCAGTGGACAGACATGTGAGGGGTGGCTGCAGAGGACTCCCAGCAGTGGACAGACATGTGAGGGGTGGCTGCAGAGGACTCCCAGCAGTGGCCTGCAATATGAGTGGTGGGTGCATATCACTTCCAGCAGTGGACAGATATGTGAGGGGTGGGTGCAGAGGACTCCAAGCAGTGGACAGACATGTGAGGGGTGGCTGCAGAGGACTCCCAGCAGTGGACAGACATGTGAGGGGTGGGTGCAGAGGACTCCCAGCAGTGGCCTGCAATATGAAGGGTGGGTGCATATCACTCCCAGCAGTGGACAGACATGTGAGTGGTGGGTGCAGAGGACTCCCAGCAGTGGACAGACATGTGAGGGGTGGGTGCAGAGGACTCGCAGCAGTGGACAGACATGTGAGGGGTGGGTGCACAGGACTCCCAGCAGTGGACAGACATGTGAGGGATGGGTGCAGAGGTCTCCCAGCAGTGGACAGACATGTGAGGGGTGGGTGCAGAGGACTCCCAGCAGTTGACAGACATGTGAGGGGTGGCTGCAGAGGACTCCCAGCAGTGCCCTGCAATATGAGGTGTGGGTGCATTTCACTACTAGCAGTGGACAGACATGTGAGGGGTGGGTGCAGAGGACTCCCAGCAGTGGACAGACATGTGAGGGGTGGGTGCAGAGGACCCCCAGCAGTGGCTTGCAATATGAGTGGTGGGTGCATATCACTCTGAGCAGTGGACAGACATGTGAGGGGTGGGTGCTGAGAACTCCCAGCAGTGGACAGACATGTGAGGGGTGGGTGCAGAGGACTTGCAGCAGTGGACAGACATGTGAGGGGTGGGTGCACAGGACTCCCAGCAGTGGACAGACATGTGAGGGGTGGGTGCTGAGAACTCCCAGCAGTGGACAGACATGTGAGGGGTGGGTGCAGAGGACTCGCAGCAGTGGACAGACATGTGAGGGGTGGGTGCACAGGACTCCCAGCAGTGGACAGACATGTGAGGGATGGGTGCAGAGGACTCCCAGCAGTGGACAGACATGTGAGGGGTGGGTGCAGAGGACTCCCAGCAGTTGACAGACATGTGAGGGGTGGCTGCAGAGGACTCCCAGCAGTGGCCTGCAATATGAGTGGTTGGTGCATATCACTCCCAGCAGTGGACAGACATGTGAGGGGTGCGTGCAGAGGATTCCCAGCAGTGGCCTGCAATATGAGGGGTGGGTGCATATCACTCCCAGCAGTGGACAGACATGTGAGGGATGGGTGCAGAGGACTCTCAGCAGTGGACAGACATATGAGGGGTGGGTGCAGAGGATTCTCAGCAGATGACAGACATGTGAGGGGTGGGTGCAGAGGACTCCCAGCAGTGGAAAGACATGTGAGGGGTGGGTGCAGAGGACTCCCAGCAGTGGCTTGCAATATGAGTGGTGGGTGCATATCACTCCCAGCAGTGGACAGACATGTGAGGGGTGGGTGCTGAGGACTACCAGCAGTGGACAGACACGTGAGGGGTGGGTGCAGAGGACTCCCAGCAGTGGCCTGCAATATGAGTGGTGGGTGCATATCACTCCCAGCAGTGGACAGACATGTGAGGGGTGGGTGCAGAGGACTCCCAGCAGTGGACAGACATGTGAGGGGTGGGTGCAGAGAACTCCCAGCAGTGGACAGACGTGAGGGGTGGGTGCAGAGGACTCCCAGCAGTGGAAAGACATGCGAGTGGTGGGTGCAGAGGACTCCCAGCAGTGGACAGACATATGAAGGGTGGGTGCAGAGGACTCCCAGCAGTGGACAGACATGTAAGGGGTGGGTGCATATCCCTCCCAGCAGTGGACTGACATGTGAGGGGTGGGTGCAGAGGACTCCCAGCAGTGGACAGACATTTGAGGGGTGGGTGCAGATGGCTCCCAGCAGTGGACAGACATGTGAGGGGTGGGTGCAGAGGACTCCCAGCAGTGGACAGACATGTGAGAGGTGGGTGCAGAGGACTCCCAGCAGTGGCTTGCAATATGAGTGGTGGGTGCATATCACTCCCAGCAGTGGACAGACATGTGAGGGGTGGGTGCTGAGGACTCCCAGCAGTGGACAGACATGTGAGTGGTGGGTGCAGAGGACTCCCAGCAGTGGACAGACATGTGAGGGGTGGGTGCAGAGGACTCCCAGCAGTGGACAGACATGTGAGGGGTGGGTGCAGAGGACTCCCAGCAGTGGCCTGCAATATGAGTGGTGGGTGCATATCACTCCCAGCAGTGGACACACATGTGAGGGGTGGGTGCAGAGGACTCCCAGCAGTGGACAGACATGTGAGGGGTGGCTGCAGAGGACTCCCAGCAGTGCCCTGAAATATGAGGTGTGGGTGCATATCACTACCAGCAGTGGACAGACATGTGAGGGGTGGGTGCAGAGGACTCCCAGCAGTGGACAGACATGTGAGGGGTGGCTGCAGAGGACTCCCAGCAGTGGACAGACATTTGAGGGGTGGCTGCAGAGGACTCCCAGCAGTGGCCTGCAATATGAGTGGTTGGTGCATATCACTCCCAGCAGTGGACAGACATGTGAGGGGTGGGTGCAGAGGACTCCCAGCAGTGGACAGACATGTGAGGGGTGGCTGCAGAGGACTCCCAGCAGTGGACAGACATGTGAGGGGTGGGTGCAGAGGACTCCCAGCAGTGGCCTGCAATATGAGGGGTGGGTGCATATCACTCCCAGCAGAGGACAGACATGTGAGTGGTGGGTGCAGAGGACTCCCAGCAGTGGACAGACATATGAGGGGTGGGTGCATATCACTCCCAGCAGTGGACAGACATGTGAGGGGTGGCTGCAGAGGACTCCCAGCAGTGGACAGACATGTGAGGGGTGGCTGCAGAGGACTCCCAGCAGTGGCCTGCAATATGAGTGGTGGGTGCATATCACTTCCAGCAGTGGACAGATATGTGAGGGGTGGGTGCAGAGGACTCCAAGCAGTGGACAGACATGTGAGGGGTGGCTGCAGAGGACTCCCAGCAGTGGACAGACATGTGAGGGGTGGGTGCAGAGGACTCCCAGCAGTGGCCTGCAATATGAAGGGTGGGTGCATATCACTCCCAGCAGTGGACAGACATGTGAGTGGTGGGTGCAGAGGACTCCCAGCAGTGGACAGACATGTGAGGGGTGGGTGCAGAGGACTCGCAGCAGTGGACAGACATGTGAGGGGTGGGTGCACAGGACTCCCAGCAGTGGACAGACATGTGAGGGATGGGTGCAGAGGTCTCCCAGCAGTGGACAGACATGTGAGGGGTGGGTGCAGAGGACTCCCAGCAGTTGACAGACATGTGAGGGGTGGCTGCAGAGGACTCCCAGCAGTGCCCTGCAATATGAGGTGTGGGTGCATTTCACTACTAGCAGTGGACAGACATGTGAGGGGTGGGTGCAGAGGACTCCCAGCAGTGGACAGACATGTGAGGGGTGGGTGCAGAGGACCCCCAGCAGTGGCCTGCAATATGAGTGGTTGGTGCATATCACTCCCAGCAGTGGACAGACATGTGAGGGGTGGGTGCAGAGGACTCCCAGCAGTGGACAGACATGTGAGGGGTGGCTGCAGAGGACTCCCAGCAGTGGACAGACATGTGAGGGGTGGGTGCAGAGGACTCCCAGCAGTGGCCTGCAATATGAGGGGTGGGTGCATATCACTCCCAGCAGAGGACAGACATGTGAGTGGTGGGTGCAGAGGACTCCCAGCAGTGGACAGACATATGAGGGGTGGGTGCATATCACTCCCAGCAGTGGACAGACATGTGAGGGGTGGCTGCAGAGGACTCCCAGCAGTGGACAGACATGTGAGGGGTGGCTGCAGAGGACTCCCAGCAGTGGCCTGCAATATGAGTGGTGGGTGCATATCACTTCCAGCAGTGGACAGATATGTGAGGGGTGGGTGCAGAGGACTCCAAGCAGTGGACAGACATGTGAGGGGTGGCTGCAGAGGACTCCCAGCAGTGGACAGACATGTGAGGGGTGGGTGCAGAGGACTCCCAGCAGTGGCCTGCAATATGAAGGGTGGGTGCATATCACTCCCAGCAGTGGACAGACATGTGAGTGGTGGGTGCAGAGGACTCCCAGCAGTGGACAGACATGTGAGGGGTGGGTGCAGAGGACTCGCAGCAGTGGACAGACATGTGAGGGGTGGGTGCACAGGACTCCCAGCAGTGGACAGACATGTGAGGGATGGGTGCAGAGGTCTCCCAGCAGTGGACAGACATGTGAGGGGTGGGTGCAGAGGACTCCCAGCAGTTGACAGACATGTGAGGGGTGGCTGCAGAGGACTCCCAGCAGTGCCCTGCAATATGAGGTGTGGGTGCATTTCACTACTAGCAGTGGACAGACATGTGAGGGGTGGGTGCAGAGGACTCCCAGCAGTGGACAGACATGTGAGGGGTGGGTGCAGAGGACCCCCAGCAGTGGCTTGCAATATGAGTGGTGGGTGCATATCACTCTGAGCAGTGGACAGACATGTGAGGGGTGGGTGCTGAGAACTCCCAGCAGTGGACAGACATGTGAGGGGTGGGTGCAGAGGACTTGCAGCAGTGGACAGACATGTGAGGGGTGGGTGCACAGGACTCCCAGCAGTGGACAGACATGTGAGGGGTGGGTGCTGAGAACTCCCAGCAGTGGACAGACATGTGAGGGGTGGGTGCAGAGGACTCGCAGCAGTGGACAGACATGTGAGGGGTGGGTGCACAGGACTCCCAGCAGTGGACAGACATGTGAGGGATGGGTGCAGAGGACTCCCAGCAGTGGACAGACATGTGAGGGGTGGGTGCAGAGGACTCCCAGCAGTTGACAGACATGTGAGGGGTGGCTGCAGAGGACTCCCAGCAGTGCCCTGCAATATGAGGTGTGGGTGCATTTCACTACTAGCAGTGGACAGACATGTGAGGGGTGGGTGCAGAGAACTCCCAGCAGAGGACAGACATGTGAGGGGTGGGTGCAGAGGACTCCCAGCAGTGGCTTGCAATATGAGTGGTGGGTGCATATCACTCCGAGCAGTGGACAGACATGTGAGGGGTGGGTGCTGAGGACTCCCAGCAGTGGACAGACATGTGAGGGGTGGGTGCAGAGGACTCCCAGCAGCCGACAGACATGTGAAGGGTGGGTGCAGAGGAGTCCCAGCAGTGGACAGACATGTGAGGGGTGGGCGCAGAGGACTCCCAGCAGTGGCGTGCAATATGAGTGGTGGGTGCATATCACTCCCAGCAGTGGACACACATGTGAGGGGTGGGTTCAGAGGACTCCCAGCAGTGGACAGACATGTGAGGGGTGGATGCAGAGGACTCCCAGCAGTGCCCTGCAATATGAGGTGTGGGTGCATATCACTACCAGCAGTGGACAGACATGTGAGGGGTGGGTGCAGAGGACTCCCAGCAGTGGCCTGCAATATGAGTGGTTGGTGCATATCACTCCCAGCAGTGGACAGACATGTGAGGGGTGGGTGCAGAGGACTCCCAGCAGTGGACAGACATGTGAGGGGTGGGTGCAGAGGACTCCCAGCAGTGGACAGACATGTCAGGGGTGGGTGCAGAGGAGTCCCAGCAGTGGACAGACATGTGAGGGGTGGGTGCAGAGGACTCCCAGCAGTGGCCTGCAATATGAGTGGTGGGTGCATATCACTCCCAGCAGTGGACACACATGTGAGGGGTGGGTGCAGAGGACTCCCAGCAGTGGACAGACATGTGAGGGGTGGCTGCAGAGGACTCCCAGCAATGCCCTGCAATATGAGGTGTGGGTGCATATCACTACCAGCAGTGGACAGACATGTGAGGGGTGGGTGCAGAGGACTCCCAGCAGTGGACAGACATGTGAGGGGTGGCTGCAGAGGACTCCCAGCAGTGGCTGCAATATGAGTGGTTGGTGCATATCACTCCCAGCAGTGGACAGACATGTGAGGGGTGGGTGCAGAGGACTCCCAGCAGTGGACAGACATGTGAGGGGTGGCTGCAGAGGACTCCCAGCAGTGGACAGACATGTGAGGGGTGGGTGCAGAGGACTCCCAGCAGTGGCCTGCAATATGAGGGGTGGGTGCATATCACTCCCAGCAGTGGATAGACATGTGAGTGGTGGGTGCCGAGGACTCCCAGCAGTGGACAGATATATGAGGGGTGGGTGCAGAGGATTCTCAGCAGTGGACAGACATGTGAGGGGTGGGTGCAGAGGACTCCCAGCAGTGGAAAGACATGTGAGGGGTGGGTGCAGAGGACTCCCAGCAGTGGCTTGCAATATGAGTGGTGGGTGCATATCACTCCCAGCAGTGGACAGACATGTGAGGGGTGGGTGCTGAGGACTCCCAGCAGTGGACAGACATGTGAGAGGTGGGTGCAGAGGACTCCCAGCAGTGGACAGACATGTGAGGGGTGGGTGCAGAGGAGTCCCAGCAGTGGATAGACATGTGAGGGGTGGGTGCAGAGGACTCCCAGCAGTGGCCTGCAATATGAGTGGTGGGTGCATATCACTCCCAGCAGTGGACACTCATGTGAGGGGTGGGTGCAGAGGACTCCCAGCAGTGGACAGACATGTGAGGGGTGGCTGCAGAGGACTCCCAGCAGTGCCCTGCAATATGAGGTGTGGGTGCATATCACTACCAGCAGTGGACAGACAGATGAGGGGTGGGTGCAGAGGACTCCCAGCAGTGGACAGACATGTGAGGGGTGGCTGCAGAGGACTCCCAGCAGTGCCCTGAAACATGAGGTGTGGGTGCATATCACTACCAGCAGTGGACAGACATGTGAGGGGTGGGTGCAGAGGACTCCCAGCAGTGGACAGACATGTGAGGGGTGGCTGCAGAGGACTCCCAGCAGTGGACAGCCATGTGAGGGGTGGCTGCAGAGGACTCCCAGCAGTGGCCTGCAATATGAGTGGTGGGTGCATATCACTTCCAGCAGTGGACAGATATGTGAGGGGTGGGTGCAGAGGACTCCAAGCAGTGGACAGACATGTGAGGGGTGGCTGCAGAGGACTCCCAGCAGTGGACAGACATGTGAGGGGTGGGTGCAGAGGACTCCCAGCAGTGGCCTGCAATATGAAGGGTGGGTGCATATCACTCCCAGCAGTGGACAGACATGTGAGTGGTGGGTGCAGAGGACTCCCAGCAGTGGACAGCCATATGAGGGGTGGGTGCAGAGGACTCCCAGCAGTGGACAGACATGTGAGGGGTGGGTGCATATCACTCCCAGCAGTGGACTGACATGTGAGGGGTGGGTGCAGAGGACTCCCAGCAGTGGACAGACATGTGAGGGGTGGGTTCAGATGACTCCCAGCAGTGGACAGACATGTGAGGGGTGGGTGCTGAGGACTCCCAGCAGTGGACAGACATGTGAATGGTGGGTGCATATCACTCCCAGCACTGAACAGACATGTGAGGGGTGGGTGCAGATGACTCCCAGCAGTGGACAGACATGTGAAGGGTGGCTGCAGAGGACTCGCAGCAGTGGGCAGACATGTGAGGGGTGGGTGCAGAGGACTCCCAGCAGTGGCCTGCAATATGAGTGGTGGGTGCATATCACTCCCAGCAGTGGACAGACATGTGAGGGGTGGGTGCAGAGGACTCCCAGCAGTGGACAGACATGTGAGGGGTGGGTGCAGAGGACTCCCAGCAGTGGACAGACATGTGAGGGGTGGGTGCAGAGGACTCCCAGCAGTAGCCTGCAATATGAGTGGTGGGTGCATATCACTCCCAGCAGTGGACAGACATGTGAGGGGTGGGTGCAGAGGACTCCCAGCAGTGGACAGACATGTGAGGGGTGGCTGCAGAGGACTCCCAACAGTGGACAGACATGTGAGGGGTGGCTGCAGAGGACTCCCAGCAGTGCCCTGCAATATGAGGTGTGGGTGCCTATCACTACCAGCAGTGGACAGACATGTGAGGGGTGGGTGCAGAGGACTCCCTGCAGTGGCCTGCAATATGAGTGGTGGGTGCATATCACTCCCAGCAGTGGACAGACATGTGAGGGGTGGCTGCAGAGGACTCCCAGCAGTGGCCTGCATTATGAGTGGTTGGTGCATATCACTCCCAGCAGTGGACAGACATGTGAGGGGTGGGTGCAGAGGACTCCCAGCAGTGGACAGACATGTGAGGGGTGGCTGCAGAGGGCTCCCAGCAGTGGACAGACATGTGAGGGGTGGGTGCAGAGGACTCCGAGCAGTGGCCTGCAATATGAGTGGTGGATGCATATCACTCCCAGCAGTGAACAGACATGTGAGGGGTGGGTGCAGAGGACTCCCAGCAGTGGACAGACACGTGAAGGGTGGCTGCAGAAGACTCCCAGCAGTGGACAGACATGTGAGGGGTGGGTGCAGAGGACTCCCAGCAGTGGACAGACATGTGAGGGGTGGGTGCAGAGGACTCGCAGCAGTGGACAGACATGTGAGGGGTGGGTGCACAGGACTCCCAGCAGTGGACAGACATGTGAGGGATGGGTGCAGAGGACTCCCAGCAGTGGACAGACATGTGAGGGGTGGGTGCAGAGGACTCCCAGCAGTTGACAGACATGTGAGGGGTGGCTGCAGAGGACTCCCAGCAGTGCCCTGCAATATGAGGTGTGGGTGCATTTCACTACTAGCAGTGGACAGACATGTGAGGGGTGGGTGCAGAGGACTCCCAGCAGTGGACAGACATGTGAGGGGTGGGTGCAGAGGACTCCCAGCAGTGGCTTGCAATATGAGTGGTGGGTGCTTATCACTCCCAGCAGTGGACAGACATGTGAGGGGTGGGTGCTGAGAACTCCCAGCAGTGGACAGACATGTGAGGGGTGGGTGCAGAGGACTTGCAGCAGTGGACAGACATGTAAGGGGTGGGTGCACAGGACTCCCAGCAGTGGACAAACATGTGAGGGGTGGGTGCTGAGAACTCGGAGCAGTGGACAGACATGTGAGGGGTGGGTGCAGAGGACTCGCAGAAGTGGACAGACATGTGAGGGGTGGGTGCACAGGACTCCCAGCAGTGGACAGACATGTGAGGGATGGGTGCAGAGAACTCCCAGCAGTGGACAGACATGTGAGGGGTGGGTGCAGAGGACTCCCAGCAGTTGACAGACATGTGAGGGGTGGCTGCAGAGGACTCCCAGCAGTGCCCTGCAATATGAGGTGTGGGTGCATTTCACTACTAGCAGTGGACAGACATGTGAGGGGTGGGTGCAGGGGACTCCCAGCAGTGGACAGACATGTGAGGGGTGGGTGCAGAGGACTCCCAGCAGTGGCTTGCAATATGAGTGGTGGGTGCATATCACTCCGAGCAGTGGACAGACATGTGAGGGGTGGGTGCTGAGGACTCCCAGCAGTGGACAGACATGTGAGGGGTGGGTGCAGAGGACTCCCAGCAGTGGACACACATGTGAGGGGTGGGTGCAGAGGAGTCCCAGCAGTGGACAGACATGTGAGGGGTGGGCGCAGAGGACTCCCAGCAGTGGACAGACATGTGAGGGGTGGGTGCAGAGGACTCGCAGCAGTGGACAGACATGTGAGGGGTGGGTGCACAGGACTCCCAGCAGTGGACAGACATGTGAGGGATGGGTGCAGAGGACTCCCAGCAGTGGACAGACATGTGAGGGGTGGGTGCAGAGGACTCCCAGCAGTTGACAGACATGTGAGGGGTGGCTGCAGAGGACTCCCAGCAGTGCCCTGCAATATGAGGTGTGGGTGCATTTCACTACTAGCAGTGGACAGACATGTGAGGGGTGGGTGCAGAGGACTCCCAGCAGTGGACAGACATGTGAGGGGTGGGTGCAGAGGACTCCCAGCAGTGGCTTGCAATATGAGTGGTGGGTGCATATCACTCCGAGCAGTGGACAGACATGTGAGGGGTGGGTGCTGAGAACTCCCAGCAGTGGACAGACATGTGAGGGGTGGGTGCAGAGGACTTGCAGCAGTGGACAGACATGTAAGGGGTGGGTGCACAGGACTCCCAGCAGTGGACAAACATGTGAGGGGTGGGTGCTGAGAACTCGGAGCAGTGGACAGACATGTGAGGGGTGGGTGCAGAGGACTCGCAGAAGTGGACAGACATGTGAGGGGTGGGTGCACAGGACTCCCAGCAGTGGACAGACATGTGAGGGATGGGTGCAGAGGACTCCCAGCAGTGGACAGACATGTGAGGGGTGGGTGCAGAGGACTCCCAGCAGTTGACAGACATGTGAGGGGTGGCTGCAGAGGACTCCCAGCAGTGCCCTGCAATATGAGGTGTGGGTGCATTTCACTACTAGCAGTGGACAGACATGTGAGGGGTGGGTGCAGGGGACTCCCAGCAGTGGACAGACATGTGAGGGGTGGGTGCAGAGGACTCCCAGCAGTGGCTTGCAATATGAGTGGTGGGTGCATATCACTCCGAGCAGTGGACAGACATGTGAGGGGTGGGTGCTGAGGACTCCCAGCAGTGGACAGACATGTGAGGGGTGGGTGCAGAGGACTCCCAGCAGTGGACAGACATGTGAGGGGTGGGTGCAGAGGAGTCCCAGCAGTGGACAGACATGTGAGGGGTGGGCGCAGAGGACTCCCAGCAGTAGCGTGCAATATGAGTGGTGGGTGCATATCACTCCCAGCAGTGGACACACATGTGAGGGGTGGGTGCAGAGGACTCCCAGCAGTGGACAGACATGTGAGGGGTGGCTGCAGAGGACTCCCAGCAGTGCCCTGCAATATGAGGTGTGGGTGCATATCACTACCAGCAGTGGACAGACCTGTGAGGGGTGGGTGCAGAGGACTCCCAGCAGTGGACAGACATGTGAGGGGTGGCTGCAGAGGACTCCCAGCAGTGCCCTGAAATATGAGGTGTGGGTGCATATCACTACCAGCAGTGGACAGACATGTGAGGGGTGGGTGCAGAGGACTCCCAGCAGTGGACAGACATGTGAGGGGTGGCTGCAGCGGACTCCCAGCAGTGGACAGACATGTGAGGGGTGGCTGCAGAGGACTCCCAGCAGTGGCCTGCAATATGAGTGGTTGGTGCATATCACTCCCAGCAGTGGACAGACATGTGAGGGGTGCGTGCAGAGGATTCCCAGCAGTGGCCTGCAATATGAGGGGTGGGTGCATATCACTCCCAGCAGTGGACAGACATGTGAGGGATGGGTGCAGAGGACTCTCAGCAGTGGACAGACATGTGAGGGCTGGGTGCAGAGGACTCCCAGCAGTGGACAGACATGTGAGGGGTGGCTGCAGAGGACTCCCAGCAGTGCCCTGAAATATGAGGTGTGGGTGCATTTCACTACCAGCAGTGGACAGACATGTGAGGGGTGGGTGCAGAGGACTCCCAGCAGTGGACTGACATGTGAGGGGTGGGTGCAGAGGACTCCCAGCAGTGGCTTGCAATATGAGTGGTGGGTGCATATCACTCCCAGCAGTGGACAGACATGTGAGGGGTGGGTGCTGAGGACTCCCAGCAGTGGACAGACATGTGAGGGGTGGGTGCAGAGGACTCCCAGCAGTGGACAGACATGTGAGGGGTGGGTGCAGAGGAGTCCCAGTAGTAGACAGACATGTGAGGGGTGGGTGCAGAGGACTCCCAGCAGTGCCCTGCAATATGAGGTGTGGGTGCATATCACTACCAGCAGTGGACAGACATGTGAGGGGTGGGTGCAGAGGACTCCCAGCAGTGGACAGACATGTGAGGGGTGGCTGCAGAGGACTCCCAGCAGTGCCCTGCAATATGAGGTGTGGGTGCATATCACTACCAGCAGTGGACAGACATGTGAGGGGTGGGTGCAGAGGACTCCCAGCAGTGGCCTGCAATATGAGTGGTTGGTGCATATCACTCCCAGCAGTGGACAGACATGTGAGGGGTGGGTGCAGAGGACTCCCAGCAGTGGACAGACATGTGAGGGGTGGCTGCAGAGGACTCCCAGCAGTGGACAGACATGTGAGGGGTGGGTGCAGAGGACTCCCAGCAGTGGCCTGCAATATGAGGGGTGGGTGCATATCACTCCCAGCAGAGGACAGACATGTGAGTGGTGGGTGCAGAGGACTCCCAGCAGTGGACAGACATATGAGGGGTGGGTGCATATCACTCCCAGCAGTGGACAGACATGTGAGGGGTGGCTGCAGAGGACTCCCAGCAGTGGACAGACATGTGAGGGGTGGCTGCAGAGGACTCCCAGCAGTGGCCTGCAATATGAGTGGTGGGTGCATATCACTTCCAGCAGTGGACAGATATGTGAGGGGTGGGTGCAGAGGACTCGCAGCAGTGGACAGACATGTGAGGGGTGGGTGCACAGGACTCCCAGCAGTGGACAGACATGTGAGGGATGGGTGCAGAGGACTCCCAGCAGTGGACAGACATGTGAGGGGTGGGTGCAGAGGACTCCCAGCAGTGGACAGACATGTGAGGGGTGGGTGCAGAGGACTCGCAGCAGTGGACAGACATGTGAGGGGTGGGTGCACAGGACTCCCAGCAGTGGACAGACATGTGAGGGATGGGTGCAGAGGACTCCCAGCAGTGGACAGACATGTGAGGGGTGGGTGCAGAGGACTCCCAGCAGTTGACAGACATGTGAGGGGTGGCTGCAGAGGACTCCCAGCAGTGCCCTGCAATATGAGGTGTGGGTGCATTTCACTACTAGCAGTGGACAGACATGTGAGGGGTGGGTGCAGAGGACTCCCAGCAGTGGAAAGACATGTGAGGGGTGGGTGCAGAGGACCCCCAGCAGTGGCTTGCAATATGAGTGGTGGGTGCATATCACTCTGAGCAGTGGACAGACATGTGAGGGGTGGGTGCTGAGAACTCCCAGCAGTGGACAGACATGTGAGGGGTGGGTGCAGAGGACTTGCAGCAGTGGACAGACATGTGAGGGGTGGGTGCAGAGGACTTGCAGCAGTGGACAGACATGTGAGGGGTGGGTGCACAGGACTCCCAGCAGTGGACAGACATGTGAGGGGTGGGTGCTGAGAACTCCCAGCAGTGGACAGACATGTGAGGGGTGGGTGCAGGGGACTCGCAGCAGTGGACAGACATGTGAGGGGTGGGTGCACAGGACTCCCAGCAGTGGACAGACATGTGAGGGATGGGTGCAGAGGACTCCCAGCAGTGGACAGACATGTGAGGGGTGGGTGCAGAGGACTCCCAGCAGTTGACAGACATGTGAGGGGTGGCTGCAGAGGACTCCCAGCAGTGCCCTGCAATATGAGGTGTGGGTGCATTTCACTACTAGCAGTGGACAGACATGTGAGGGGTGGGTGCAGAGGACTCCCAGCAGTGGACAGACATGTGAGGGGTGGGTGCAGAGGACTCCCAGCAGTGGCTTGCAATATGAGTGGTGGGTGCATATCACTCCGAGCAGTGGACAGACATGTGAGGGGTGGGTGCTGAGGACTCCCAGCAGTGGACAGACATGTGAGGGGTGGGTGCAGAGGACTCCCAGCAGCGGACAGACATGTGAAGGGTGGGTGCAGAGGAGTCCCAGCAGTGGACAGACATGTGAGGGGTGGGCGCAGAGGACTCCCAGCAGTGGCGTGCAATATGAGTGGTGGGTGCATATCACTCCCAGCAGTGGACACACATGTGAGGGGTGGGTGCAGAGGACTCCCAGCAGTGGACAGACATGTGAGGGGTGGCTGCAGAGGACTCCCAGCAGTGCCCTGCAATATGAGGTGTGGGTGCATATCACTACCAGCAGTGGACAGACATGTGAGGGGTGGGTGCAGAGGACTCCCAGCAGTGGCCTGCAATATGAGTGGTTGGTGCATATCACTCCCAGCAGTGGACAGACATGTGAGGGGTGGGTGCAGAGGACTCCCAGCAGTGGACAGACATGTGAGGGGTGGGTGCAGAGGACTCCCAGCAGTGGACAGACATGTGAGGGGTGGGTGCAGAGGACTCCCAGCAGTGGACAGACATGTGAGGGGTGGGTGCAGAGGACTCCCAGCAGTGGCCTGCAATATGAGTGGTGGGTGCATATCACTCCCAGCAGTGGACACACATGTGAGGGGTGGGTGCAGAGGACTCCCAGCAGTGGACAGACATGTGAGGGGTGGCTGCAGAGGACTCCCAGCAATGCCCTGCAATATGAGGTGTGGGTGCATATCACTACCAGCAGTGGACAGACATGTGAGGGGTGGGTGCAGAGGACTCCCAGCAGTGGACAGACATGTGAGGGGTGGCTGCAGAGGACTCCCAGCAGTGGCCTGCAATATGAGTGGTTCACTCCCAGCAGTGGATAGACATGTGAGTGGTGGGTGCCGAGGACTCCCAGCAGTGGACAGACATATGAGGGGTGGGTGCAGAGGATTCTCAGCAGATGACAGACATGTGAGGGGTGGGTGCAGAGGACTCCCAGCAGTGGAAAGACATGTGAGGGGTGGGTGCAGAGGACTCCCAGCAGTGGCTTGCAATATGAGTGGTGGGTGCATATATCTACCAGTAGTGGACAGACATGTGAGGGGTGGGTGCTGAGGACTCCCAGCAGTGGACAGACATGTGAGTGGTGGGTGCATATCACTCCCAGCAGTGAACAGACATGTGAGGGGTGGGTGCAGATGACTCCCATCAGTGGACAGACATGTGAAGGGTGGCTGCAGAGGACTCCCAGCAGTGGACAGACATGTGAGGGGTGGGTGCAGAGGACTCCCAGCAGTGGCCTGCAATATGAGTGGTGGGTGCATATCACTCCCAGCAGTGGACAGACATGTGAGGGGTGGGTGCAGAGGACTCCCAGCAGTGGTCAGACATGTGAGGGGTGGGTGCAGAGAACTCCCAGCAGTGGACAGACGTGAGGGGTGGGTGCAGAGGACTCCCAGCAGTGGAAAGACATGCGAGTGGTGGGTGCAGAGGACTCCCAGCAGTGGACAGACATATGAGGGGTGGGTGCAGAGGACTCCCAGCAGTGGACAGACATGTAAGGGGTGGGTGCATATCACTCCCAGCAGTGGACTGACATGTAAGGGGTGGGTGCAGAGGACTCCCAGCAGTGGACAGACATGTGAGGGGTGGGTGCAGATGGCTCCCAGCAGTGGACAGACATGTGAGGGGTGGATGCAGAGGACTCCCAGCAGTGGACAGACATGTGAGGGGTGGGTGCAGAGGACTCCCAGCAGTGGCTTGCAATATGAGTGGTGGGTGCATATCACTCCCAGCAGTGGACAGACATGTGAGGGGTGGGTGCTGAGGACTCCCAGCAGTGGACAGACATGTGAGTGGTGGGTGCAGAGGACTCCCAGCAGTGGACAGACATGTGAGGGGTGGGTGCAGAGGACTCCCAGCAGTGGACAGACATGTGAGGGGTGGGTGCAGAGGACTCCCAGCAGTGGCCTGCAATATGAGTGGTGGGTGCATATCACTCCCAGCAGTGGACACACATGTGAGGGGTGGGTGCAGAGGACTCCCAGCAGTGGACAGACATGTGAGGGGTGGCTGCAGAGGACTCCCAGCAATGCCCTGCAATATGAGGTGTGGGTGCATATCACTTCCAGCAGTGGACAGACATGTGAGGGGTGGGTGCAGAGGACTCCCAGCAGTGGACAGACATGTGAGGGGTGGCTGCAGAGGACTCCCAGCAGTGCCCTGAAATATGAGGTGTGGGTGCATATCACTACCAGCAGTGGACAGACATGTGAGGGGTGGGTGCAGAGGACTCCCAGCAGTGGACAGACATGTGAGGGGTGGCTGCAGAGGACTCCCAGCAGTGGACAGACATGTGAGGGGTGGCTGCAGAGGACTCCCAGCAGTGGCCTGCAATATGAGTGGTTGGTGCATATCACTCCCAGCAGTGGACAGACATGTGAGGGGTGGGTGCAGAGGACTCCCAGCAGTGGACAGACATGTGAGGGGTGGCTGCAGAGGACTCCCAGCAGTGGACAGACATGTGAGGGGTGGGTGCAGAGGACTCCCAGCAGTGGCCTGCAATATGAGGGGTGGGTGCATATCACTCCCAGCAGAGGACAGACATGTGAGTGGTGGGTGCAGAGGACTCCCAGCAGTGGACAGACATATGAGGGGTGGGTGCAGAGGATTCTCAGCAGTGGACAGACATGTGAGGGGTGGGTGCAGAGGACTCCCAGCAGTGGAAAGACATGTGAGGGGTGGGTGCAGAGGACTCCCAGCAGTGGCTTGCAATATGAGTGGTGGGTGCATATCACTCCCAGCAGTGGACAGACATGTGAGGGGTGGCTGCAGAGGACTCCCAGCAGTGGACAGACATGTGAGGGGTGGCTGCAGAGGACTCCCAGCAGTGGCCTGCAATATGAGTGGTGGGTGCATATCACTTCCAGCAGTGGACAGATATGTGAGGGGTGGGTGCAGAGGACTCCAAGCAGTGGACAGACATGTGAGGGGTGGCTGCAGAGGACTCCCAGCAGTGGACAGACATGTGAGGGGTGGGTGCAGAGGACTCCCAGCAGTGGCCTGCAATATGAGTGGTGGGTGCATATCACTTCCAGCAGTGGACAGATATGTGAGTGGTGGGTGCAGAGGACTCCCAGCAGTGGACAGACATGTGAGGGGTGGGTGCAGAGGACTCGCAGCAGTGGACAGACATGTGAGGGGTGGGTGCACAGGACTCCCAGCAGTGGACAGACATGTGAGGGATGGGTGCAGAGGACTCCCAGCAGTGGACAGACATGTGAGGGGTGGGTGCAGAGGACTCCCAGCAGTTGACAGACATGTGAGGGGTGGCTGCAGAGGACTCCCAGCAGTGCCCTGCAATATGAGGTGTGGGTGCATTTCACTACTAGCAGTGGACAGACATGTGAGGGGTGGGTGCAGAGGACTCCCAGCAGTGGACAGACATGTGAGGGGTGGGTGCAGAGGACCCCCAGCAGTGGCTTGCAATATGAGTGGTGGGTGCATATCACTCTGAGCAGTGGACAGACATGTGAGGGGTGGGTGCTGAGAACTCCCAGCAGTGGACAGACATGTGAGGGGTGGGTGCAGAGGACTTGCAGCAGTGGACAGACATGTGAGGGGTGGATGCACAGGACTCCCAGCAGTGGACAGACATGTGAGGGATGGGTGCAGAGGACTCCCAGCAGTGGACAGACATGTGAGGGGTGGGTGCAGAGGACTCCCAGCAGTTGACAGACATGTGAGGGGTGGCTGCAGAGGACTCCCAGCAGTGCCCTGCAATATGAGGTGTGGGTGCATTTCACTACTAGCAGTGGACAGACATGTGAGGGGTGGGTGCAGAGGACTCCCAGCAGTGGACAGACATGTGAGGGGTGGGTGCAGAGGACTCCCAGCAGTGGCCTGCAATATGAGTGGTTGGTGCATATCACTCCCAGCAGTGGACAGACATGTGAGGGGTGGGTGCAGAGGACTCCCAGCAGTGGACAGACATGTGAGGGGTGGGTGCAGAGGACTCCCAGCAGTGGACAGACATGTGAGGGGTGGGTGCAGAGGAGTCCCAGCAGTGGACAGACATGTGAGGGGTGGGTGCAGAGGACTCCCAGCAGTGGCCTGCAATATGAGTGGTGGGTGCATATCACTCCCAGCAGTGGACACACATGTGAGGGGTGGGTGCAGAGGACTCCCAGCAGTGGACAGACATGTGAGGGGTGGCTGCAGAGGACTCCCAGCAATGCCCTGCAATATGAGGTGTGGGTGCATATCACTACCAGCAGTGGACAGACATGTGAGGGGTGGGTGCAGAGGACTCCCAGCAGTGGACAGACATGAGAGGGGTGGCTGCAGAGGACACCCAGCAGTGGCCTGCAATATGAGTGGTTGGTGCATATCACTCCCAGCAGTGGACAGACATGTGAGGGGTGGGTGCAGAGGACTCCCAGCAGTGGACAGACATGTGAGGGGTGGCTGCAGAGGACTCCCAGCAGTGGACAGACATGTGAGGGGTGGATGCAGAGGACTCCCAGCAGTGGCCTGCAATATGAGGGGTGGGTGCATATCACTCCCAGCAGTGGATAGACATGTGAGTGGTGGGTGCCGAGGACTCCCAGCAGTGGACAGACATATGAGGGGTGGGTGCAGAGGATTCTCAGCAGTGGAAAGACATGTGAGGGGTGGGTGCAGAGGACTCCCAGCAGTGGCTTGCAATATGAGTGGTGGGTGCATATCACTCCCAGCAGTGGACAGACATGTGAGGGGTGGGTGCTGAGGACTCCCAGCAGTGGACAGACATGTGAGGGGTGGGTGCAGAGGACTCCCAGCAGTGGCCTGCAATATGAGTGGTGGGTGCATATCACTCCCAGCAGTGGACAGACATGTGAGGGGTGGGTGCAGAGGACTCCCAGCAGTGGACAGACATGTGAGGGGTGGGTGCAGAGAACTCCCAGCAGTGGACAGACGTGAGGGGTGGGTGCAGAGGACTCCCAGCAGTGGAAAGACATGCGAGTGGTGGGTGCAGAGGACTCCCAGCAGTGGACAGACATATGAGGGGTGGGTGCAGAGGACTCCCAGCAGTGGACAGACATGTAAGGGGTGGGTGCATATCACTCCCAGCAGTGGACTGACATGTGAGGGGTGGGTGCAGAGGACTCCCAGCAGTGGAGAGACATGTGAGGGGTGGGTGCAGATGGCTCCCAGCAGTGGACAGACATGTGAGGGGTGGGTGCAGAGGACTCCCAGCAGTGGACAGACATGTGAGGGGTGGGTGCAGAGGACTCCCAGCAGTGGCTTGCAATATGAGTGGTGGGTGCATATCACTCCCAGCAGTGGACAGACATGTGAGGGGTGGGTGCTGAGGACTCCCAGCAGTGGACAGACATGTGAGTGGTGGGTGCAGAGGACTCCCAGCAGTGGACAGACATGTGAGGGGTGGGTGCAGAGGACTCCCAGCAGTGGACAGACATGTGAGGGGTGGGTGCAGAGGACTCCCAGCAGTGGCCTGCAATATGAGTGGTGGGTGCATATCACTCCCAGCAGTGGACACACATGTGAGGGGTGGGTGCAGAGGACTCCCAGCAGTGGACAGACATGTGAGGGGTGGCTGCAGAGGACTCCCAGCAATGCCCTGCAATATGAGGTGTGGGTGCATATCACTACCAGCAGTGGACAGACATGTGAGGGTGGGTGCAGAGGACTCCCAGCAGTGGACAGACATGTGAGGGGTGGCTGCAGAGGACTCCCAGCAGTGCCCTGAAATATGAGGTGTGGGTGCAAATCACTACCAGCAGTGGACAGACATGTGAGGGGTGGCTGCAGAGGACTCCCAGCAGTGGACAGACATATGAGGGGTGGCTGCAGAGGACTCCCAGCAGTGGCCTGCAATATGAGTGGTTGGTGCATATCACTCCCAGCAGTGGACAGACATGTGAGTGGTGGGTGCATATCACTCCCAGCAGTGGACACACATGTGAGGGGTGGGTGCAGAGGACTCCCAGCAGTGGACAGACATGTGAGGGGTGGCTGCAGAGGACTCCCAGCAATGCCCTGCAATATGAGGTGTGGGTGCATATCACTACCAGCAGTGGACAGACATGTGAGGGGTGGGTGCAGAGGACTCCCAGCAGTGGACAGACATGTGAGGGGTGGCTGCAGAGGACTCCCAGCAGTGCCCTGAAATATGAGGTGTGGGTGCAAATCACTACCAGCAGTGGACAGACATGTGAGGGGTGGCTGCAGAGGACTCCCAGCAGTGGACAGACATGTGAGGGGTGGCTGCAGAGGACTCCCAGCAGTGGCCTGCAATATGAGTGGTTGGTGCATATCACTCCCAGCAGTGGACAGACATGTGAGGGGTGGGTGCAGAGGACTCCCAGCAGTGGACAGACATGTGAGGGGTGGCTGCAGAGGACTCCCAGCAGTGGACAGACATGTGAGGGGTGGGTGCAGAGGACTCCCAGCAGTGGCCTGCAATATGAGGGGTGGGTGCATATCACTCCCAGCAGAGGACAGACATGTGAGTGGTGGGTGCAGAGGACTCCCAGCAGTGGACAGACATATGAGGGGTGGGTGCATATCACTCCCAGCAGTGGACAGACATGTGAGGGGTGGCTGCAGAGGACTCCCAGCAGTGGACAGACATGTGAGGGGTGGCTGCAGAGGACTCCCAGCAGTGGCCTGCAATATGAGTGGTGGGTGCATATCACTTCCAGCAGTGGACAGATATGTGAGGGGTGGGTGCAGAGGACTCGCAGCAGTGGACAGACATGTGAGGGGTGGGTGCACAGGACTCCCAGCAGTGGACAGACATGTGAGGGATGGGTGCAGAGGATTCCCAGCAGTGGACAGACATGTGAGGGGTGGGTGCAGAGGACTCCCAGCAGTGGACAGACATGTGAGGGGTGGGTGCAGAGGACTCGCAGCAGTGGACAGACATGTGAGGGGTGGGTGCACAGGACTCCCAGCAGTGGACAGACATGTGAGGGATGGGTGCAGAGGACTCCCAGCAGTGGACAGACATGTGAGGGGTGGGAGCAGAGGACTCCCAGCAGTTGACAGACATGTGAGGGGTGGCTGCAGAGGACTCCCAGCAGTGCCCTGCAATATGAGGTGTGGGTGCATTTCACTACTAGCAGTGGACAGACATGTGAGGGGTGGGTGCAGAGGACTCCCAGCAGTGGACAGACATGTGAGGGGTGGGTGCAGAGGACCCCCAGCAGTGGCTTGCAATATGAGTGGTGGGTGCATATCACTCTGAGCAGTGGACAGACATGTGAGGGGTGGGTGCTGAGAACTCCCAGCAGTGGACAAACATGTGAGGGGTGGGTGCAGAGGACTTGCAGCAGTGGACAGACATGTGAGGGGTGGGTGCACAGGACTCCCAGCAGTGAACAGACATGTGAGGGGTGGGTGCTGAGAACTCCCAGCAGTGGACAGACATGTGAGGGGTGGGTGCAGGGGACTCGCAGCAGTGGACAGACATGTGAGGGGTGGGTGCACAGGACTCCCAGCAGTGGACAGACATGTGAGGGATGGGTGCAGAGGACTCCCAGCAGTGGACAGACATGTGAGGGGTGGGTGCAGAGGACTCCCAGCAGTTGACAGACATGTGAGGGGTGGCTGCAGAGGACTCCCAGCAGTGCCCTGCAATATGAGGTGTGGGTGCATTTCACTACTAGCAGTGGACAGACATGTGAGGGGTGGGTGCAGAGGACTCCCAGCAGTGGACAGACATGTGAGGGGTGGGTGCAGAGGACTCCCAGCAGTGGCTTGCAATATGAGTGGTGGGTGCATATCACTCCGAGCAGTGGACAGACATGTGAGGGGTGGGTGCTGAGGACTCCCAGCAGTGGACAGACATGTGAGGGGTGGGTGCAGAGGACTCCCAGCAGCGGACAGACATGTGAAGGGTGGGTGCAGAGGAGTCCCAGCAGTGGACAGACATGTGAGGGGTGGGCGCAGAGGACTCCCAGCAGTGGCGTGCAATATGAGTGGTGGGTGCATATCACTCCCAGCAGTGGACACACATGTGAGGGGTGGGTGCAGAGGACTCCCAGCAGTGGACAGACATGTGAGGGGTGGCTGCAGAGGACTCCCAGCAGTGCCCTGCAATATGAGGTGTGGGTGCATATCACTACCAGCAGTGGACAGACATGTGAGGGGTGGGTGCAGAGGACTCCCAGCAGTGGCCTGCAATATGAGTGGTTGGTGCATATCACTCCCAGCAGTGGACAGACATGTGAGGGGTGGGTGCAGAGGACTCCCAGCAGTGGACAGACATGTGAGGGGTGGGTGCAGAGGACTCCCAGCAGTGGACAGACATGTGAGGGGTGGGTGCAGAGGAGTCCCAGCAGTGGACAGACATGTGAGGGGTGGGTGCAGAGGACTCCCAGCAGTGGCCTGCAATATGAGTGGTGGGTGCATATCACTCCCAGCAGTGGACACACATGTGAGGGGTGGGTGCAGAGGACTCCCAGCAGTGGACAGACATGTGAGGAGTGGCTGCAGAGGACTCCCAGCAATGCCCTGCAATATGAGGTGTGGGTGCATATCACTACCAGCAGTGGACAGACATGTGAGGGGTGGGTGCAGAGGACTCCCAGCAGTGGACAGACATGTGAGGGGTGGCTGCAGAGGACTCTCAGCAGTGGCCTGCAATATGAGTGGTTGGTGCATATCACTCCCAGCAGTGGACAGACATGTGAGGGGTGGGTGCAGAGGACTCCCAGCAGTGGACAGACATGTGAAGGGTGGCTGCACAGGACTCCCAGCAGTGGACAGACATGTGAGGGGTGGGTGCAGAGGACTCCCAGCAGTGGCCTGCAATATGAGGGGTGGGTGCATATCACTCCCAGCAGTGGATAGACATGTGAGTGGTGGGTGCCGAGGACTCCCAGCAGTGGACAGACATATGAGGGGTGGGTGCAGAGGATTCTCAGCAGATGACAGACATGTGAGGGGTGGGTGCAGAGGACTCCCAGCAGTGGAAAGACATGTGAGGGGTGGGTGCAGAGGACTCCCAGCAGTGGCTTGCAATATGAGTGGTGGGTGCATATCACTCCCAGCAGTGGACAGACATGTGAGGGGTGGGTGCTGAGGACTCCCAGCAGTGGACAGACATGTGAGGGGTGGGTGCAGAGGACTCCCAGCAGTGGCCTGCAATATGAGTGGTGGGTGCATATCACTCCCAGCAGTGGACAGACATGTGAGGGGTGGGTGCAGAGGACTCCCAGCAGTGGACAGACATGTGAGGGGTGGGTGCAGAGAACTCCCAGCAGTGGACAGACGTGAGGGGTGGGTGCAGAGGACTCCCAGCAGTGGAAAGACATGCGAGTGGTGGGTGCAGAGGACTCCCAGCAGTGGACAGACATATGAGGGGTGGGTGCAGAGGACTCCCAGCAGTGGACAGACATGTAAGGGGTGGGTGCATATCACTCCCAGCAGTGGACTGACATGTGAGGGGTGGGTGCAGAGGACTCCCAGCAGTGGACAGACATGTGAGGGGTGGGTGCAGATGGCTCCCAGCAGTGGACAGACATGTGAGGGGTGGGTGCAGAGGACTCCCAGCAGTGGACAGACATGTGAGGGGTGGGTGCAGAGGACTCCCAGCAGTGGCTTGCAATATGAGTGGTGGGTGCATATCACTCCCAGCAGTGGACAGACATGTGAGGGGTGGGTGCTGAGGACTCCCAGCAGTGGACAGACATGTGAGTGGTGGGTGCAGAGGACTCCCAGCAGTGGACAGACATGTGAGGGGTGGGTGCAGAGGACTCCCAGCAGTGGACAGACATGTGAGGGGTGGGTGCAGAGGACTCCCAGCAGTGGCCTGCAATATGAGTGGTGGGTGCATATCACTCCCAGCAGTGGACACACATGTGAGGGGTGGGTGCAGAGGACTCCCAGCAGTGGACAGACATGTGAGGGGTGGCTGCAGAGGACTCCCAGCAATGCCCTGCAATATGAGGTGTGGGTGCATATCACTACCAGCAGTGGACAGACATGTGAGGGGTGGGTGCAGAGGACTCCCAGCAGTGGACAGACATGTGAGGGGTGGCTGCAGAGGACTCCCAGCAGTGCCCTGAAATATGAGGTGTGGGTGCATATCACTACCAGCAGTGGACAGACATGTGAGGGGTGGGTGCAGAGGACTCCCAGCAGTGGACAGACATGTGAGGGGTGGCTGCAGAGGACTCCCAGCAGTGGACAGACATGTGAGGGGTGGCTGCAGAGGACTCCCAGCAGTGGCCTGCAATATGAGTGGTTGGTGCATATCACTCCCAGCAGTGGACAGACATGTGAGGGGTGGGTGCAGAGGACTCCCAGCAGTGGACAGACATGTGAGGGGTGGCTGCAGAGGACTCCCAGCAGTGGACAGACATGTGAGGGGTGGGTGCAGAGGACTCCCAGCAGTGGCCTGCAATATGAGGGGTGGGTGCATATCACTCCCAGCAGAGGACAGACATGTGAGTGGTGGGTGCAGAGGACTCCCAGCAGTGGACAGACATATGAGGGGTGGGTGCATATCACTCCCAGCAGTGGACAGACATGTGAGGGGTGGCTGCAGAGGACTCCCAGCAGTGGACAGACATGTGAGGGGTGGCTGCAGAGGACTCCCAGCAGTGGCCTGCAATATGAGTGGTGGGTGCATATCACTTCCAGCAGTGGACAGATATGTGAGGGGTGGGTGCAGAGGACTCCAAGCAGTGGACAGACATGTGAGGGGTGGCTGCAGAGGACTCCCAGCAGTGGACAGACATGTGAGGGGTGGGTGCAGAGGACTCCCAGCAGTGGCCTGCAATATGAAGGGTGGGTGCATATCACTCCCAGCAGTGGGCAGACATGTGAGTGGTGGGTGCAGAGGACTCCCAGCAGTGGACAGACATGTGAGGGGTGGGTGCAGAGGACTCGCAGCAGTGGACAGACATGTGAGGGGTGGGTGCACAGGACTCCCAGCAGTGGACAGACATGTGAGGGGTGGGTGCTGAGAACTCCCAGCAGTGGACAGACATGTGAGGGGTGGGTGCAGAGGACTCGCAGCAGTGGACAGACATGTGAGGGGTGGGTGCACAGGACTCCCAGCAGTGGACAGACATGTGAGGGATGGGTGCAGAGGACTCCCAGCAGGGGACAGACATGTGAGGGGTGGGTGCAGAGGACTCCCAGCAGTTGACAGACATGTGAGGGGTGGCTGCAGAGGACTCCCAGCAGTGCCCTGCAATATGAGGTGTGGGTGCATTTCACTACTAGCAGTGGACAGACATGTGAGGGGTGGGTGCAGAGGACTCCCAGCAGTGGACAGACATGTGAGGGGTGGGTGCAGAGGACTACCAGCAGTGGCTTGCAATATGAGTGGTGGGTGCATATCACTCCGAGCAGTGGACAGACATGTGAGGTGTGGGTGCTGAGGACTCCCAGCAGTGGACAGACATGTGAGGGGTGGGTGCAGAGGACTCCCAGCAGCGGACAGACATGTGAAGGGTGGGTGCAGAGGAGTCCCAGCAGTGGACAGACATGTGAGGGGTGGGCGCAGAGGACTCCCAGCAGTGGCGTGCAATATGAGTGGTGGGTGCATATCACTCCCAGCAGTGGACACACATGTGAGGGGTGGGTGCAGAGGACTCCCAGCAGTGGACAGACATGTGAGGGGTGGCTGCAGAGGACTCCCAGCAGTGCCCTGCAATATGAGGTGTGGGTGCATATCACTACCAGCAGTGGACAGACATGTGAGGGGTGGGTGCAGAGGACTCCCAGCAGTGGCCTGCAATATGAGTGGTTGGTGCATATCACTCCCAGCAGTGGACAGACATGAGAGGGGTGGGTGCAGAGGACTCCCAGCAGTGGACAGACATGTGAGGGGTGGGTGCAGAGGACTCCCAGCAGTGGACAGACATGTGAGGGGTGGGTGCAGAGGACTCCCAGCAGTGGCCTGCAATATGAGTGGTGGGTGCATATCACTACCAGCAGTGGACAGACATGTGAGGGGTGGGTGCAGAGGACTCCCAGCAGTGGACAGACATGTGAGGGGTGGCTGCAGAGGACTCCCAGCAGTGGCTGCAATATGAGTGGTTGGTGCATATCACTCCCAGCAGTGGACAGACATGTGAGGGGTGGGTGCAGAGGACTCCCAGCAGTGGACAGACATGTGAGGGGTGGCTGCAGAGGACTCCCAGCAGTGGACAGACATGTGAGGGGTGGGTGCAGAGGACTCCCAGCAGTGGCCTGCAATATGAGGGGTGGGTGCATATCACTCCCAGCAGTGGATAGACATGTGAGTGGTGGGTGCCGAGGACTCCCAGCAGTGGACAGATATATGAGGGGTGGGTGCAGAGGATTCTCAGCAGTGGACAGACATGTGAGGGGTGGGTGCAGAGGACTCCCAGCAGTGGAAAGACATGTGAGGGATGGGTGCAGAGGACTCCCAGCAGTGGCTTGCAATATGAGTGGTGGGTGCATATCACTCCCAGCAGTGGACAGACATGTGAGGGGTGGGTGCTGAGGACTCCCAGCAGTGGACAGACATGTGAGGGGTGGGTGCAGAGGACTCCCAGCAGTGGACAGACATGTGAGGGGTGGGTGCAGAGGAGTCCCAGCAGTGGATAGACATGTGAGGGGTGGGTGCAGAGGACTCCCAGCAGTGGCCTGCAATATGAGTGGTGGGTGCATATCACTCCCAGCAGTGGACACTCATGTGAGGGGTGGGTGCAGAGTACTCCCAGCAGTGGACAGACATGTGAGGGGTGGCTGCAGAGGACTCCCAGCAGTGCCCTGCAATATGAGGTGTGGGTGCATATCACTACCAGCAGTGGACAGACAGATGAGGGGTGGGTGCAGAGGACTCCCAGCAGTGGACAGACATGTGAGGGGTGGCTGCAGAGGACTCCCAGCAGTGCCCTGAAACATGAGGTGTGGGTGCATATCACTACCAGCAGTGGACAGACATGTGAGGGGTGGGTGCAGAGGACTCCCAGCAGTGGACAGACATGTGAGGGGTGGCTGCAGAGGACTCCCAGCAGTGGACAGCCATGTGAGGGGTGGCTGCAGAGGACTCCCAGCAGTGGCCTGCAATATGAGTGGTGGGTGCATATCACTTCCAGCAGTGGACAGATATGTGAGGGGTGGGTGCAGAGGACTCCAAGCAGTGGACAGACATGTGAGGGGTGGCTGCAGAGGACTCCCAGCAGTGGACAGACATGTGAGGGGTGGGTGCAGAGGACTCCCAGCAGTGGCCTGCAATATGAAGGGTGGGTGCATATCACTCCCAGCAGTGGACAGACATGTGAGTGGTGGGTGCAGAGGACTCCCAGCAGTGGACAGCCATATGAGGGGTGGGTGCAGAGGACTCCCAGCAGTGGACAGACATGTGAGGGGTGGGTGCATATCACTCCCAGCAGTGGACTGACATGTGAGGGGTGGGTGCAGAGGACTCCCAGCAGTGGACAGACATGTGAGGGGTGGGTTCAGATGACTCCCAGCAGTGGACAGACATGTGAGGGGTGGGTGCTGAGGACTCCCAGCAGTGGACAGACATGTGAGTGGTGGGTGCATATCACTCCCAGCAGTGAACAGACATGTGAGGGGTGGGTGCAGATGACTCCCAGCAGTGGACAGACATGTGAAGGGTGGCTGCAGAGGACTCGCAGCAGTGGGCAGACATGTGAGGGGTGGGTGCAGAGGACTCCCAGCAGTGGCCTGCAATATGAGTGGTGGGTGCATATCACTCCCAGCAGTGGACAGACATGTGAGGGGTGGGTGCAGAGGACTCCCAGCAGTGGACAGACATGTGAGGGGTGGGTGCAGAGGACTCCCAGCAGTGGACAGACATGTGAGGGGTGGGTGCAGAGGACTCCCAGCAGTAGCCTGCAATATGAGTGGTGGGTGCATATCACTCCCAGCAGTGGACAGACATGTGAGGGGTGGGTGCAGAGGACTCCCAGCAGTGGACAGACATGTGAGGGGTGGGTGCAGAGGACTCCCAACAGTGGACAGACATGTGAGGGGTGGCTGCAGAGGACTCCCAGCAGTGCCCTGCAATATGAGGTGTGGGTGCCTATCACTACCAGCAGTGGACAGACATGTGAGGGGTGGGTGCAGAGGACTCCCTGCAGTGGCCTGCAATATGAGTGGTGGGTGCATATCACTCCCAGCAGTGGACAGACATGTGAGGGGTGGCTGCAGAGGACTCCCGGCAGTGGCCTGCATTATGAGTGGTTGGTGCATATCACTCCCAGCAGTGGACAGACATGTGAGGGGTGGGTGCAGAGGACTCCCAGCAGTGGACAGACATGTGAGGGGTGGCTGCAGAGGACTCCCAGCAGTGGACAGACATGTGAGGGGTGGGTGCAGAGGACTCCGAGCAGTGGCCTGCAATATGAGTGGTGGATGCATATCACTCCCAGCAGTGAACAGACATGTGAGGGGTGGGTGCAGAGGACTCCCAGCAGTGGACAGACACGTGAAGGGTGGCTGCAGAAGACTCCCAGCAGTGGACAGACATGTGAGGGGTGGGTGCAGAGGACTCCCAGCAGTGGACAGACATGTGAGGGGTGGGTGCAGAGGACTCGCAGCAGTGGACAGACATGTGAGGGGTGGGTGCACAGGACTCCCAGCAGTGGACAGACATGTGAGGGATGGGTGCAGAGGACTCCCAGCAGTGGACAGACATGTGAGGGGTGGGTGCAGAGGACTCCCAGCAGTTGACAGACATGTGAGGGGTGGCTGCAGAGGACTCCCAGCAGTGCCCTGCAATATGAGGTGTGGGTGCATTTCACTACTAGCAGTGGACAGACATGTGAGGGGTGGGTGCAGAGGACTCCCAGCAGTGGACAGACATGTGAGGGGTGGGTGCAGAGGACTCCCAGCAGTGGCTTGCAATATGAGTGGTGGGTGCATATCACTCCGAGCAGTGGACAGACATGTGAGGGGTGGGTGCTGAGAACTCCCAGCAGTGGACAGACATGTGAGGGGTGGGTGCAGAGGACTTGCAGCAGTGGACAGACATGTAAGGGGTGGGTGCACAGGACTCCCAGCAGTGGACAGACATGTGAGGGGTGGGTGCTGAGAACTCCGAGCAGTGGACAGACATGTGAGGGGTGGGTGCAGAGGACTCGCAGAAGTGGACAGACATGTGAGGGGTGGGTGCACAGGACTCCCAGCAGTGGACAGACATGTGAGGGGTGGGTGCAGAGGACTCCCAGCAGTTGACAGACATGTGAGGGGTGGCTGCAGAGGACTCCCAGCAGTGCCCTGCAATATGAGGTGTGGGTGCATTTCACTACTAGCAGTGGACAGACATGTGAGGGGTGGGTGCAGGGGACTCCCAGCAGTGGACAGACATGTGAGGGGTGGGTGCAGAGGACTCCCAGCAGTGGCTTGCAATATGAGTGGTGGGTGCATATCACTCCGAGCAGTGGACAGACATGTGAGGGGTGGGTGCTGAGGACTCCCAGCAGTGGACAGACATGTGAGGGGTGGGTGCAGAGGACTCCCAGCAGTGGACAGACATGTGAGGGGTGGGTGCAGAGGAGTCCCAGCAGTGGACAGACATGTGAGGGGTGGGCGCAGAGGACTCCCAGCAGTAGCGTGCAATATGAGTGGTGGGTGCATATCACTCCCAGCAGTGGACACACATGTGAGGGGTGGGTGCAGAGGACTCCCAGCAGTGGACAGACATGTGAGGGGTGGCTGCAGAGGACTCCCAGCAGTGCCCTGCAATATGAGGTGTGGGTGCATATCACTACCAGCAGTGGACAGACATGTGAGGGGTGGGTGCAGAGGACTCCCAGCAGTGGACAGACATGTGAGGGGTGGCTGCAGAGGACTCCCAGCAGTGCCCTGAAATATGAGGTGTGGGTGCATTTCACTACCAGCAGTGGACAGACATGTGAGGGGTGGGTGCAGAGGACTCCCAGCAGTGGACAGACATGTGAGGGGTGGGTGCAGAGGACTCCCAGCAGTGGCTTGCAATATGAGTGGTGGGTGCATATCACTCCCAGCAGTGGACAGACATGTGAGGGGTGGGTGCTGAGGACTCCCAGCAGTGGACAGACATGTGAGGGGTGGGTGCAGAGGACTCCCAGCAGTGGACAGACATGTGAGGGGTGGGTGCAGAGGAGTCCCAGTAGTAGACAGACATGTGAGGGGTGGGTGCAGAGGACTCCCAGCAGTGCCCTGCAATATGAGGTGTGGGTGCATATCACTACCAGCAGTGGACAGACATGTGAGGGGTGGGTGCAGAGGACTCCCAGCAGTGGACAGACATGTGAGGGGTGGCTGCAGAGGACTCCCAGCAGTGCCCTGAAATATGAGGTGTGGGTGCATATCACTACCAGCAGTGGACAGACATGTGAGGGGTGGGTGCAGAGGACTCCCAGCAGTGGACAGACATGTGAGGGGTGGCTGCAGAGGACTCCCAGCAGTGGACAGACATGTGAGGGGTGGGTGCAGAGGACTCCCAGCAGTGGACAGACACGTGAAGGGTGGCTGCAGAATACTCCCAGCAGTGGACAGACATGTGAGGGGTGGGTGCAGAGGACTCCCAGCAGTGGACAGACATGTGAGGGGTGGCTGCAGAGGACTCCCAGCAGTGGCCTGCAATATGAGTGGTTGGTGCATATCACTCCCAGCAGTGGACAGACATGTGAGGGGTGGGTGCAGAGGACTCCCAGCAGTGGACAGACATGTGAGGGGTGGGTGCAGAGGACTCCCAGCAGTAGCCTGCAATATGAGTGGTGGGTGCATATCACTCCCAGCAGTGGACAGACATGTGAGGGGTGGGTGCAGAGGACTCCCAGCAGTGGACAGACATGTGAGGGGTGGGTGCAGAGGACTCCCAGCAGTGGACAGACATGTGAGGGGTGGCTGCAGAGGACTCCCAGCAGTGCC
Organism: Triturus cristatus; assembly: GCF_964204655.1. NCBI lineage: Eukaryota > Metazoa > Chordata > Amphibia > Caudata > Salamandridae > Triturus > Triturus cristatus. The sequence continues at coordinate 421,293,627 of NC_140579.1, forward strand.
CTGCAATATGAGGTGTGGGTGCCTATCACTACCAGCAGTGGACAGACATGTGAGGGGTGGGTGCAGAGGACTCCCTGCAGTGGCCTGCAATATGAGTGGTGGGTGCATATCACTCCCAGCAGTGGACAGACATGTGAGGGGTGGGTGCAGAGGACTCCCAGCAGTGGACAGACATGTGAGGGGTGGCTGCAGAGGACTCCCAGCAGTGGACAGACATGTGAGGGGTGGGTGCAGAGGACTCCGAGCAGTGGCCTGCAATATGAGTGGTGGATGCATATCACTCCCAGCAGTGAACAGACATGTGAGGGGTGGGTGCAGAGGACTCCCAGCAGTGGACAGACATGTGAGGGGTGGGTGCACAGGACTCCCAGCAGTGGACAGACATGTGGGGGATGGGTGCAGAGGACTCCCAGCAGTGGACAGACATGTGAGGGGTGGGTGCAGAGGACTCCCAGCAGTGGACAGACATGTGAGGGATGGGTGCAGAGGACTCCCAGCAGTGGACAGACATGTGAGGGGTGGGTGCAGAGGACTCCCAGCAGTGGACAGACATGTGAGGGGTGGGTGCAGAGGACTCGCAGCAGTGGACAGACATGTGAGGAGTGGGTGCACAGGACTCCCAGCAGTGGACAGACATGTGAGGGATGGGTGCAGAGGACTCCCAGCAGTGGACAGACATGTGAGGGGTGGGTGCAGAGGACTCCCAGCAGTTGACAGACATGTGAGGGGTGGCTGCAGAGGACTCCCAGCAGTGCCCTGCAATATGAGGTGTGGGTGCATTTCACTACTAGCAGTGGACAGACATGTGAGGGGTGGGTGCAGAGGACTCCCAGCAGTGGACAGACATGTGAGGGGTGGGTGCACAGGACCCCCAGCAGTGGCTTGCAATATGAGTGGTGGGTGCATATCACTCCGAGCAGTGGACAGACATGTGAGGGGTGGGTGCTGAGAACTCCCAGCAGTGGACAGACATGTGAGGGGTGGGTGCAGAGGACTTGCAGCAGTGGACAGACATGTGAGGGGTGGGTGCACAGGACTCCCAGCAGTGGACAGACATGTGAGGGGTGGGTGCTGAGAACTCCCAGCAGTGGACAGACATGTGAGGGGTGGGTGCAGAGGACTCGCAGCAGTGGACAGACATGTGAGGGGTGGGTGCACAGGACTCCCAGCAGTGGACAGACATGTGAGGGATGGGTGCAGAGGACTCCCAGCAGTGGACAGACATGTGAGGGGTGGGTGCAGAGGACTCCCAGCAGTTGACAGACATGTGAGGGGTGGCTGCAGAGGACTCCCAGCAGTGCCCTGCAATATGAGGTGTGGGTGCATTTCACTACTAGCAGTGGACAGACATGTGAGGGGTGGGTGCAGAGGACTCCCAGCAGTGGACAGACATGTGAGGGGTGGGTGCAGAGGACTCCCAGCAGTGGCTTGCAATATGAGTGGTGGGTGCATATCACTCCGAGCAGTGGACAGACATGTGAGGGGTGGGTGCTGAGGACTCCCAGCAGTGGACAGACATGTGAGGGGTGGGTGCAAAGGACTCCCAGCAGTGGACAGACATGTGAAGGGTGGGTGCAGAGGAGTCCCAGCAGTCGACAGACATGTGAGGGGTGGGCGCAGAGGACTCCCAGCAGTGGCGTGCAATATGAGTGGTGGGTGCATATCACTCCCAGCAGTGGACACACATGTGAGGGGTGGGTGCAGAGGACTCCCAGCAGTGGACAGACATGTGAGGGGTGGCTGCAGAGGACTCCCAGCAGTGCCCTGCAATATGAGGTGTGGGTGCATATCACTACTAGCAGTGGACAGACATGTGAGGGGTGGGTGCAGAGGACTCCCAGCAGTGGCCTGCAATATGAGTGGTTGGTGCATATCACTCCCAGCAGTGGACAGACATGTGAGGGGTGGGTGCAGAGGACTCCCAGCAGTGGACAGACATGTGAGAGGTGGCTGCAGAGGACTCCCAGCAGTGGACAGACATGTGAGGGGTGGGTGCAGAGGACTCCCAGCAGTGGCCTGCAATATGAGGGGTGGGTGCATATCACTCCCAGCAGTGGATAGACATGTGAGTGGTGGGTGCAGAGGACTCCCAGCAGTGGACAGACATATGAGGGGTGGGTGCAGAGGATTCTCAGCAGTGGACAGACATGTGAGGGGTGGGTGCAGAGGACTCCCAGCAGTGGAAAGACATGTGAGGGGTGGGTGCAGAGGACTACCAGCAGTGGCTTGCAATATGAGTGGTGGGTGCATATCACTCCCAGCAGTGGACAGACATGTGAGGGGTGGGTGCTGAGGACTCCCAGCAGTGGACAGACATGTGAGGGGTGGGTGCAGAGGACTCCCAGCAGTGGACAGACATGTGAGTGGTGGGTGCAGAGGAGTCCCAGCAGTGGATAGACATGTGAGGGGTGGGTGCAGAGGACTCCCAGCAGTGGCCTGCAATATGAGTGGTGGGTGCATATCACTCCCAGCAGTGGACACTCATGTGAGGGGTGGGTGCAGAGGACTCCCAGCAGTGGACAGACATGTGAGCGGTGGCTGCAGAGGACTCCCAGCAGTGCCCTGCAATATGAGGTGTGGGTGCATATCACTACCAGCAGTGGACAGACAGGTGAGGGGTGGGTGCAGAGGACTCCCAGTAGTGGACAGAAATGTGAGGGGTGGCTGCAGAGGACTCGCAGCAGTGCCCTGAAACATGAGGTGTGGGTGCATATCACTACCAGCAGTGGACAGATATGTGAGGGGTGGGTGCAGAGGACTCCCAGCAGTGGACAGACATGTGAGGGGTGGCTGCAGAGGACTCCCAGCAGTGGACAGACATGTGAGGGGTGGCTGCAGAGGACTCCCAGCAGTGGCCTGCAATATGAGTGGTGGGTGCATATCACTTCCAGCAGTGGACAGATATGTGAGGGGTGGGTGCAGAGGACTCCAAGCAGTGGACAGACATGTGAGGGGTGGCTGCAGAGGTCTCCCAGCAGTGGACAGACATGTGAGGGGTGGGTGCAGAGGACTCCCAGCAGTGGCCTGCAATATGAAGGGTGGGTGCATATCACTCCCAGCAGTGGACAGACATGTGAGTGGTGGGTGCAGAGGACTCCCAGCAGTGGACAGCCATATGAGGGGTGGGTGCAGAGGACTCCCAGCAGTGGACAGACATGTGAGGGGTGGGTGCATATCACTCCCAGCAGTGGACTGACAAGTGAGGGGTGGGTGCAGAGGACTCCCAGCAGTGGACAGACATGTGAGGGGTGGGTGCAGATGACTCCCAGCAGTGGACAGACATGTGAGGGGTGGGTGCTGAGGACTCCCAGCAGTGGACAGACATGTGAGTGGTGGGTGCATATCACTCCCAGCAGTGAACAGACATGTGAGGGGTGGGTGCAGATGACTCCCAGCAGTGGACAGACATGTGAAGGGTGGCTGCAGAGGAATCGCAGCAGTGGACAGACATGTGAGGGGTGGGTGCAGAGGACTCCCAGCAGTGGCCTGCAATATGAGTGGTGGGTGCATATCACTCCCAGCAGTGGACAGACATGTGAGGGGTGGGTGCAGAGGACTCCCAGCAGTGGACAGACATGTGAGGGGTGGGTGCAGAGGACTTCCAGCAGTGGACAGACATGTGAGGGGTGGGTGCAGAGGACTCCCAGCAGTAGCCTGCAATATGAGTGGTGGGTGCATATCACTCCCAGCAGTGGACAGACATGTGAGGGGTGGGTGCAGAGGACTCCCAGCAGTGGACAGACATGTTAGGGGTGGGTGCAGAGGACTCCCAGCAGTGGACAGACATGTGAGGGGTGGCTGCAGAGGACTCCCAGCAGTGGACAGACATGTGAGGGGTGGGTGCAGAGGACTCCGAGCAGTGGCCTGCAATATGAGTGGTGGATGCATATCACTCCCAGCAGTGAACAGACATGTGAGGGGTGGGTGCAGAGGACTCCCAGCAGTGGACAGACATGTGAGGGATGGGTGCAGAGGACTCCCAGCAGTGGACAGACATGTGAGGGGTGGGTGCAGAGGACTCCCAGCAGTTGACAGACTTGTGAGGGGTGGCTGCAGAGGACTCCCAGCTGTGCCATGCAATATGAGGTGTGGGTGCATTTCACTACTAGCAGTGGACAGACATGTGAGGGGTGGGTGCAGAGGACTCCCAGCAGTGGACAGACATGTGAGGGGTGGGTGCAGAGGACTCCCAGCAGTGGCTTGCAATATGAGTGGTGGGTGCATATCACTCCGAGCAGTGGACAGACATGTGAGGGGTGGGTGCTGAGAACTCCCAGCAGTGGACAGACATGTGAGGGGTGGGTGCAGAGGACTTGCAGCAGTGGACAGACATGTAAGGGGTGGGTGCACAGGACTCCCAGCAGTGGACAGACATGTGAGGGGTGGGTGCTGAGAACTCCCAGCAGTGGACAGACATGTGAGGGGTGGGTGCAGAGGACTCACAGAAGTGGACAGACATGTGAGGGGTGGGTGCACAGGACTCCCAGCAGTGGACAGACATGTGAGGGATGGGTGCAGAGGACTCCCAGCAGTGGACAGACATGTGAGGGGTGGGTGCAGAGGACTCCCAGCAGTTGACAGACATGTGAGGGGTGGCTGCAGAGGACTCCCAGCAGTGCCCTGCAATATGAGGTGTGGGTGCATTTCACTACTAGCAGTGGACAGACATGTGAGGGGTGGGTGCAGGGGACTCCCAGCAGTGGACAGACATGTGAGGGGTGGGTGCAGAGGACTCCCAGCAGTGGCTTGCAATATGAGTGGTGGGTGCATATCACTCCGAGCAGTGGACAGACATGTGAGGGGTGGGTGCTGAGGACTCCCAGAAGTGGACAGGCATGTGAGGGGTGGGTGCAGAGGACTCCCAGCAGTGGACAGACATGTGAGGGGTGGGTGCAGAGGAGTCCCAGCAGTGGACAGACATGTGAGGGGTGGGCGCAGAGGACTCCCAGCAGTAGCGTGCAATATGAGTGGTGGGTGCATATCACTCCCAGCAGTGGACACACATGTGAGGGGTGGGTGCAGAGGACTCCCAGCAGTGGACAGACATGTGAGGGGTGGCTGCAGAGGACTCCCAGCAGTGCCCTGCAATATGAGGTGTGGGTGCATATCACTACCAGCAGGGGACAGACATGTGAGGGGTGGGTGCAGAGGACTCCCAGCAGTGGACAGACATGTGAGGGGTGGCTGCAGAGGACTCCCAGCAGTGCCCTGAAATATGAGGTGTGGGTGCATATCACTACCAGCAGTGGACAGACATGTGAGGGGTGGGTGCAGAGGACTCCCAGCAGTGGACAGACATGTGAGGGGTGGCTGCAGCGGACTCCCAGCAGTGGACAGACATGTGAGGGGTGGCTGCAGAGGACTCCCAGCAGTGGCCTGCAATATGAGTGGTTGGTGCATATCACTCCCAGCAGTGGACAGACATGTGAGGGGTGCGTGCAGAGGATTCCCAGCAGTGGCCTGCAATATGAGGGGTGGGTGCATATCACTCCCAGCAGTGGACAGACATGTGAGGGATGGGTGCAGAGGACTCTCAGCAGTGGACAGACATGTGAGGGGTGGGTGCAGAGGACTCCCAGCAGTGGACAGACATGTGAGGGGTGGCTGCAGAGGACTCCCAGCAGTGCCCTGAAATATGAGGTGTGGGTGCATTTCACTACCAGCAGTGGACAGACATGTGAGGGGTGGGTGCAGAGGACTCCCAGCAGTGGACAGACATGTGAGGGGTGGGTGCAGAGGACTCCCAGCAGTGGCTTGCAATATGAGTGGTGGGTGCATATCACTCCCAGCAGTGGACAGACATGTGAGGGGTGGGTGCTGAGGACTCCCAGCAGTGGACAGACATGTGAGGGGTGGGTGCAGAGGACTCCCAGCAGTGGACAGACATGTGAGGGGTGGGTGCAGAGGAGTCCCAGTAGTAGACAGACATGTGAGGGGTGGGTGCAGAGGACTCCCAGCAGTGCCCTGCAATATGAGGTGTGGGTGCATATCACTACCAGTAGTGGACAGACATGTGAGGGGTGGGTGCAGAGGACTCCCAGCTGTGGACAGACATGTGAGGGGTGGCTGCAGAGGACTCCCAGCAGTGCCCTGAAATATGAGGTGTGGGTGCATATCACTACCAGCAGTGGACAGACATGTGAGGGGTGGGTGCAGAGGACTCCCAGCAGTGGACAGACATGTGAGGGGTGGCTGCAGAGGACTCCCAGCAGTGGACAGACATGTGAGGGGTGGCTGCAGAGGACTCCCAGCAGTGGCCTGCAATATGAGTGGTTGGTGCATATCACTCCCAGCAGTGGACAGACATGTGAGGGGTGGGTGCAGAGGACTCCCAGCAGTGGACAGACATGTGAGGGGTGGCTGCAGAGGACTCCCAGCAGTGGACATACATGTGAGGGGTGGGTGCAGAGGACTCCCAGCAGTGGACAGACATGTGAGGGGTGGGTGCAGAGGACTCCCAGAAGTGTCCTGCAATATGAGGGGTGGGTGCATATCACTCCCAGCAGTGGACAGACATGCGAGTGGTGGGTGCAGAGGACTCCCAGCAGTGGACAGACATATGAGGGGTGGGTGCAGAGGACTCCCAGCAGTGGACAGACATGTAAGGGGTGGGTGCATATCACTCCCAGCAGTGGACTGACATGTGAGGGGTGGGTGCAGAGGACTCCCAGCAGTGGACAGACATGTGAGGGGTGGGTGCAGAGGACTCCCAGCAGTGGCCTGCAATATGAGTGGTGGGTGCATATCATTCCCAGCAGTGGACAGACATGTGAGGGGTGGGTGCTGAGGACTCCCAGCAGTGGACAGACATGTGAGGGGTGGGTGCAGAGAACTCCCAGCAGTGGACAGACGTGAGGGGTGGGTGCAGAGGACTCCCAGCAGTGGAAAGACATGAGAGGGGTGGGTGCAGAGGACTCCCAACAGTGGCCTGCAATATGAGTGGTGGGTGCATATCACTCCCAGCAGTGAACAGACATGTGAGGGGTGGGTGCAGAGGACTCCCAGCAGTGGACAGACACGTGAAGGGTGGCTGCAGAGGACTCCCAGCAGTGGACAGACATGTGAGGGGTGGGTGCAGAGGACTCCAAGCAGTGGACAGACATGTGAGGGGTGGCTGCAGAGGACTCCCAGCAGTGGACAGACATGTGAGGGGTGGGTGCAGAGGACTCCCAGCAGTGGCCTGCAATATGAAGGGTGGGTGCATATCACTCCCAGCAGTGGGCAGACATGTGAGTGGTGGGTGCAGAGGACTCCCAGCAGTGGACAGACATGTGAGGGGTGGGTGCAGAGGACTCGCAGCAGTGGACAGACATGTGAGGGGTGGGTGCACAGGACTCCCAGCAGTGGACAGACATGTGAGGGGTGGGTGCTGAGAACTCCCAGCAGTGGACAGACATGTGAGGGGTGGGTGCAGAGGACTCGCAGCAGTGGACAGACATGTGAGGGGTGGGTGCACAGGACTCCCAGCAGTGGACAGACATGTGAGGGATGGGTGCAGAGGACTCCCAGCAGGGGACAGACATGTGAGGGGTGGGTGCAGAGGACTCCCAGCAGTTGACAGACATGTGAGGGGTGGCTGCAGAGGACTCCCAGCAGTGCCCTGCAATATGAGGTGTGGGTGCATTTCACTACTAGCAGTGGACAGACATGTGAGGGGTGGGTGCAGAGGACTCCCAGCAGTGGACAGACATGTGAGGGGTGGGTGCAGAGGACTACCAGCAGTGGCTTGCAATATGAGTGGTGGGTGCATATCACTCCGAGCAGTGGACAGACATGTGAGGTGTGGGTGCTGAGGACTCCCAGCAGTGGACAGACATGTGAGGGGTGGGTGCAGAGGACTCCCAGCAGCGGACAGACATGTGAAGGGTGGGTGCAGAGGAGTCCCAGCAGTGGACAGACATGTGAGGGGTGGGCGCAGAGGACTCCCAGCAGTGGCGTGCAATATGAGTGGTGGGTGCATATCACTCCCAGCAGTGGACACACATGTGAGGGGTGGGTGCAGAGGACTCCCAGCAGTGGACAGACATGTGAGGGGTGGCTGCAGAGGACTCCCAGCAGTGCCCTGCAATATGAGGTGTGGGTGCATATCACTACCAGCAGTGGACAGACATGTGAGGGGTGGGTGCAGAGGACTCCCAGCAGTGGCCTGCAATATGAGTGGTTGGTGCATATCACTCCCAGCAGTGGACAGACATGAGAGGGGTGGGTGCAGAGGACTCCCAGCAGTGGACAGACATGTGAGGGGTGGGTGCAGAGGACTCCCAGCAGTGGACAGACATGTGAGGGGTGGGTGCAGAGGACTCCCAGCAGTGGCCTGCAATATGAGTGGTGGGTGCATATCACTACCAGCAGTGGACAGACATGTGAGGGGTGGGTGCAGAGGACTCCCAGCAGTGGACAGACATGTGAGGGGTGGCTGCAGAGGACTCCCAGCAGTGGCTGCAATATGAGTGGTTGGTGCATATCACTCCCAGCAGTGGACAGACATGTGAGGGGTGGGTGCAGAGGACTCCCAGCAGTGGACAGACATGTGAGGGGTGGCTGCAGAGGACTCCCAGCAGTGGACAGACATGTGAGGGGTGGGTGCAGAGGACTCCCAGCAGTGGCCTGCAATATGAGGGGTGGGTGCATATCACTCCCAGCAGTGGATAGACATGTGAGTGGTGGGTGCCGAGGACTCCCAGCAGTGGACAGATATATGAGGGGTGGGTGCAGAGGATTCTCAGCAGTGGACAGACATGTGAGGGGTGGGTGCAGAGGACTCCCAGCAGTGGAAAGACATGTGAGGGATGGGTGCAGAGGACTCCCAGCAGTGGCTTGCAATATGAGTGGTGGGTGCATATCACTCCCAGCAGTGGACAGACATGTGAGGGGTGGGTGCTGAGGACTCCCAGCAGTGGACAGACATGTGAGGGGTGGGTGCAGAGGACTCCCAGCAGTGGACAGACATGTGAGGGGTGGGTGCAGAGGAGTCCCAGCAGTGGATAGACATGTGAGGGGTGGGTGCAGAGGACTCCCAGCAGTGGCCTGCAATATGAGTGGTGGGTGCATATCACTCCCAGCAGTGGACACTCATGTGAGGGGTGGGTGCAGAGTACTCCCAGCAGTGGACAGACATGTGAGGGGTGGCTGCAGAGGACTCCCAGCAGTGCCCTGCAATATGAGGTGTGGGTGCATATCACTACCAGCAGTGGACAGACAGATGAGGGGTGGGTGCAGAGGACTCCCAGCAGTGGACAGACATGTGAGGGGTGGCTGCAGAGGACTCCCAGCAGTGCCCTGAAACATGAGGTGTGGGTGCATATCACTACCAGCAGTGGACAGACATGTGAGGGGTGGGTGCAGAGGACTCCCAGCAGTGGACAGACATGTGAGGGGTGGCTGCAGAGGACTCCCAGCAGTGGACAGCCATGTGAGGGGTGGCTGCAGAGGACTCCCAGCAGTGGCCTGCAATATGAGTGGTGGGTGCATATCACTTCCAGCAGTGGACAGATATGTGAGGGGTGGGTGCAGAGGACTCCAAGCAGTGGACAGACATGTGAGGGGTGGCTGCAGAGGACTCCCAGCAGTGGACAGACATGTGAGGGGTGGGTGCAGAGGACTCCCAGCAGTGGCCTGCAATATGAAGGGTGGGTGCATATCACTCCCAGCAGTGGACAGACATGTGAGTGGTGGGTGCAGAGGACTCCCAGCAGTGGACAGCCATATGAGGGGTGGGTGCAGAGGACTCCCAGCAGTGGACAGACATGTGAGGGGTGGGTGCATATCACTCCCAGCAGTGGACTGACATGTGAGGGGTGGGTGCAGAGGACTCCCAGCAGTGGACAGACATGTGAGGGGTGGGTTCAGATGACTCCCAGCAGTGGACAGACATGTGAGGGGTGGGTGCTGAGGACTCCCAGCAGTGGACAGACATGTGAGTGGTGGGTGCATATCACTCCCAGCAGTGAACAGACATGTGAGGGGTGGGTGCAGATGACTCCCAGCAGTGGACAGACATGTGAAGGGTGGCTGCAGAGGACTCGCAGCAGTGGGCAGACATGTGAGGGGTGGGTGCAGAGGACTCCCAGCAGTGGCCTGCAATATGAGTGGTGGGTGCATATCACTCCCAGCAGTGGACAGACATGTGAGGGGTGGGTGCAGAGGACTCCCAGCAGTGGACAGACATGTGAGGGGTGGGTGCAGAGGACTCCCAGCAGTGGACAGACATGTGAGGGGTGGGTGCAGAGGACTCCCAGCAGTAGCCTGCAATATGAGTGGTGGGTGCATATCACTCCCAGCAGTGGACAGACATGTGAGGGGTGGGTGCAGAGGACTCCCAGCAGTGGACAGACATGTGAGGGGTGGGTGCAGAGGACTCCCAACAGTGGACAGACATGTGAGGGGTGGCTGCAGAGGACTCCCAGCAGTGCCCTGCAATATGAGGTGTGGGTGCCTATCACTACCAGCAGTGGACAGACATGTGAGGGGTGGGTGCAGAGGACTCCCTGCAGTGGCCTGCAATATGAGTGGTGGGTGCATATCACTCCCAGCAGTGGACAGACATGTGAGGGGTGGCTGCAGAGGACTCCCGGCAGTGGCCTGCATTATGAGTGGTTGGTGCATATCACTCCCAGCAGTGGACAGACATGTGAGGGGTGGGTGCAGAGGACTCCCAGCAGTGGACAGACATGTGAGGGGTGGCTGCAGAGGACTCCCAGCAGTGGACAGACATGTGAGGGGTGGGTGCAGAGGACTCCGAGCAGTGGCCTGCAATATGAGTGGTGGATGCATATCACTCCCAGCAGTGAACAGACATGTGAGGGGTGGGTGCAGAGGACTCCCAGCAGTGGACAGACACGTGAAGGGTGGCTGCAGAAGACTCCCAGCAGTGGACAGACATGTGAGGGGTGGGTGCAGAGGACTCCCAGCAGTGGACAGACATGTGAGGGGTGGGTGCAGAGGACTCGCAGCAGTGGACAGACATGTGAGGGGTGGGTGCACAGGACTCCCAGCAGTGGACAGACATGTGAGGGATGGGTGCAGAGGACTCCCAGCAGTGGACAGACATGTGAGGGGTGGGTGCAGAGGACTCCCAGCAGTTGACAGACATGTGAGGGGTGGCTGCAGAGGACTCCCAGCAGTGCCCTGCAATATGAGGTGTGGGTGCATTTCACTACTAGCAGTGGACAGACATGTGAGGGGTGGGTGCAGAGGACTCCCAGCAGTGGACAGACATGTGAGGGGTGGGTGCAGAGGACTCCCAGCAGTGGCTTGCAATATGAGTGGTGGGTGCATATCACTCCGAGCAGTGGACAGACATGTGAGGGGTGGGTGCTGAGAACTCCCAGCAGTGGACAGACATGTGAGGGGTGGGTGCAGAGGACTTGCAGCAGTGGACAGACATGTAAGGGGTGGGTGCACAGGACTCCCAGCAGTGGACAGACATGTGAGGGGTGGGTGCTGAGAACTCCGAGCAGTGGACAGACATGTGAGGGGTGGGTGCAGAGGACTCGCAGAAGTGGACAGACATGTGAGGGGTGGGTGCACAGGACTCCCAGCAGTGGACAGACATGTGAGGGGTGGGTGCAGAGGACTCCCAGCAGTTGACAGACATGTGAGGGGTGGCTGCAGAGGACTCCCAGCAGTGCCCTGCAATATGAGGTGTGGGTGCATTTCACTACTAGCAGTGGACAGACATGTGAGGGGTGGGTGCAGGGGACTCCCAGCAGTGGACAGACATGTGAGGGGTGGGTGCAGAGGACTCCCAGCAGTGGCTTGCAATATGAGTGGTGGGTGCATATCACTCCGAGCAGTGGACAGACATGTGAGGGGTGGGTGCTGAGGACTCCCAGCAGTGGACAGACATGTGAGGGGTGGGTGCAGAGGACTCCCAGCAGTGGACAGACATGTGAGGGGTGGGTGCAGAGGAGTCCCAGCAGTGGACAGACATGTGAGGGGTGGGCGCAGAGGACTCCCAGCAGTAGCGTGCAATATGAGTGGTGGGTGCATATCACTCCCAGCAGTGGACACACATGTGAGGGGTGGGTGCAGAGGACTCCCAGCAGTGGACAGACATGTGAGGGGTGGCTGCAGAGGACTCCCAGCAGTGCCCTGCAATATGAGGTGTGGGTGCATATCACTACCAGCAGTGGACAGACATGTGAGGGGTGGGTGCAGAGGACTCCCAGCAGTGGACAGACATGTGAGGGGTGGCTGCAGAGGACTCCCAGCAGTGCCCTGAAATATGAGGTGTGGGTGCATTTCACTACCAGCAGTGGACAGACATGTGAGGGGTGGGTGCAGAGGACTCCCAGCAGTGGACAGACATGTGAGGGGTGGGTGCAGAGGACTCCCAGCAGTGGCTTGCAATATGAGTGGTGGGTGCATATCACTCCCAGCAGTGGACAGACATGTGAGGGGTGGGTGCTGAGGACTCCCAGCAGTGGACAGACATGTGAGGGGTGGGTGCAGAGGACTCCCAGCAGTGGACAGACATGTGAGGGGTGGGTGCAGAGGAGTCCCAGTAGTAGACAGACATGTGAGGGGTGGGTGCAGAGGACTCCCAGCAGTGCCCTGCAATATGAGGTGTGGGTGCATATCACTACCAGCAGTGGACAGACATGTGAGGGGTGGGTGCAGAGGACTCCCAGCAGTGGACAGACATGTGAGGGGTGGCTGCAGAGGACTCCCAGCAGTGCCCTGAAATATGAGGTGTGGGTGCATATCACTACCAGCAGTGGACAGACATGTGAGGGGTGGGTGCAGAGGACTCCCAGCAGTGGACAGACATGTGAGGGGTGGCTGCAGAGGACTCCCAGCAGTGGACAGACATGTGAGGGGTGGGTGCAGAGGACTCCCAGCAGTGGACAGACACGTGAAGGGTGGCTGCAGAATACTCCCAGCAGTGGACAGACATGTGAGGGGTGGGTGCAGAGGACTCCCAGCAGTGGACAGACATGTGAGGGGTGGCTGCAGAGGACTCCCAGCAGTGGCCTGCAATATGAGTGGTTGGTGCATATCACTCCCAGCAGTGGACAGACATGTGAGGGGTGGGTGCAGAGGACTCCCAGCAGTGGACAGACATGTGAGGGGTGGGTGCAGAGGACTCCCAGCAGTAGCCTGCAATATGAGTGGTGGGTGCATATCACTCCCAGCAGTGGACAGACATGTGAGGGGTGGGTGCAGAGGACTCCCAGCAGTGGACAGACATGTGAGGGGTGGGTGCAGAGGACTCCCAGCAGTGGACAGACATGTGAGGGGTGGCTGCAGAGGACTCCCAGCAGTGCCCTGCAATATGAGGTGTGGGTGCCTATCACTACCAGCAGTGGACAGACATGTGAGGGGTGGGTGCAGAGGACTCCCTGCAGTGGCCTGCAATATGAGTGGTGGGTGCATATCACTCCCAGCAGTGGACAGACATGTGAGGGGTGGGTGCAGAGGACTCCCAGCAGTGGACAGACATGTGAGGGGTGGCTGCAGAGGACTCCCAGCAGTGGACAGACATGTGAGGGGTGGGTGCAGAGGACTCCGAGCAGTGGCCTGCAATATGAGTGGTGGATGCATATCACTCCCAGCAGTGAACAGACATGTGAGGGGTGGGTGCAGAGGACTCCCAGCAGTGGACAGACATGTGAGGGGTGGGTGCACAGGACTCCCAGCAGTGGACAGACATGTGGGGGATGGGTGCAGAGGACTCCCAGCAGTGGACAGACATGTGAGGGGTGGGTGCAGAGGACTCCCAGCAGTGGACAGACATGTGAGGGATGGGTGCAGAGGACTCCCAGCAGTGGACAGACATGTGAGGGGTGGGTGCAGAGGACTCCCAGCAGTGGACAGACATGTGAGGGGTGGGTGCAGAGGACTCGCAGCAGTGGACAGACATGTGAGGAGTGGGTGCACAGGACTCCCAGCAGTGGACAGACATGTGAGGGATGGGTGCAGAGGACTCCCAGCAGTGGACAGACATGTGAGGGGTGGGTGCAGAGGACTCCCAGCAGTTGACAGACATGTGAGGGGTGGCTGCAGAGGACTCCCAGCAGTGCCCTGCAATATGAGGTGTGGGTGCATTTCACTACTAGCAGTGGACAGACATGTGAGGGGTGGGTGCAGAGGACTCCCAGCAGTGGACAGACATGTGAGGGGTGGGTGCACAGGACCCCCAGCAGTGGCTTGCAATATGAGTGGTGGGTGCATATCACTCCGAGCAGTGGACAGACATGTGAGGGGTGGGTGCTGAGAACTCCCAGCAGTGGACAGACATGTGAGGGGTGGGTGCAGAGGACTTGCAGCAGTGGACAGACATGTGAGGGGTGGGTGCACAGGACTCCCAGCAGTGGACAGACATGTGAGGGGTGGGTGCTGAGAACTCCCAGCAGTGGACAGACATGTGAGGGGTGGGTGCAGAGGACTCGCAGCAGTGGACAGACATGTGAGGGGTGGGTGCACAGGACTCCCAGCAGTGGACAGACATGTGAGGGATGGGTGCAGAGGACTCCCAGCAGTGGACAGACATGTGAGGGGTGGGTGCAGAGGACTCCCAGCAGTTGACAGACATGTGAGGGGTGGCTGCAGAGGACTCCCAGCAGTGCCCTGCAATATGAGGTGTGGGTGCATTTCACTACTAGCAGTGGACAGACATGTGAGGGGTGGGTGCAGAGGACTCCCAGCAGTGGACAGACATGTGAGGGGTGGGTGCAGAGGACTCCCAGCAGTGGCTTGCAATATGAGTGGTGGGTGCATATCACTCCGAGCAGTGGACAGACATGTGAGGGGTGGGTGCTGAGGACTCCCAGCAGTGGACAGACATGTGAGGGGTGGGTGCAAAGGACTCCCAGCAGTGGACAGACATGTGAAGGGTGGGTGCAGAGGAGTCCCAGCAGTCGACAGACATGTGAGGGGTGGGCGCAGAGGACTCCCAGCAGTGGCGTGCAATATGAGTGGTGGGTGCATATCACTCCCAGCAGTGGACACACATGTGAGGGGTGGGTGCAGAGGACTCCCAGCAGTGGACAGACATGTGAGGGGTGGCTGCAGAGGACTCCCAGCAGTGCCCTGCAATATGAGGTGTGGGTGCATATCACTACTAGCAGTGGACAGACATGTGAGGGGTGGGTGCAGAGGACTCCCAGCAGTGGCCTGCAATATGAGTGGTTGGTGCATATCACTCCCAGCAGTGGACAGACATGTGAGGGGTGGGTGCAGAGGACTCCCAGCAGTGGACAGACATGTGAGAGGTGGCTGCAGAGGACTCCCAGCAGTGGACAGACATGTGAGGGGTGGGTGCAGAGGACTCCCAGCAGTGGCCTGCAATATGAGGGGTGGGTGCATATCACTCCCAGCAGTGGATAGACATGTGAGTGGTGGGTGCAGAGGACTCCCAGCAGTGGACAGACATATGAGGGGTGGGTGCAGAGGATTCTCAGCAGTGGACAGACATGTGAGGGGTGGGTGCAGAGGACTCCCAGCAGTGGAAAGACATGTGAGGGGTGGGTGCAGAGGACTACCAGCAGTGGCTTGCAATATGAGTGGTGGGTGCATATCACTCCCAGCAGTGGACAGACATGTGAGGGGTGGGTGCTGAGGACTCCCAGCAGTGGACAGACATGTGAGGGGTGGGTGCAGAGGACTCCCAGCAGTGGACAGACATGTGAGTGGTGGGTGCAGAGGAGTCCCAGCAGTGGATAGACATGTGAGGGGTGGGTGCAGAGGACTCCCAGCAGTGGCCTGCAATATGAGTGGTGGGTGCATATCACTCCCAGCAGTGGACACTCATGTGAGGGGTGGGTGCAGAGGACTCCCAGCAGTGGACAGACATGTGAGCGGTGGCTGCAGAGGACTCCCAGCAGTGCCCTGCAATATGAGGTGTGGGTGCATATCACTACCAGCAGTGGACAGACAGGTGAGGGGTGGGTGCAGAGGACTCCCAGTAGTGGACAGAAATGTGAGGGGTGGCTGCAGAGGACTCGCAGCAGTGCCCTGAAACATGAGGTGTGGGTGCATATCACTACCAGCAGTGGACAGATATGTGAGGGGTGGGTGCAGAGGACTCCCAGCAGTGGACAGACATGTGAGGGGTGGCTGCAGAGGACTCCCAGCAGTGGACAGACATGTGAGGGGTGGCTGCAGAGGACTCCCAGCAGTGGCCTGCAATATGAGTGGTGGGTGCATATCACTTCCAGCAGTGGACAGATATGTGAGGGGTGGGTGCAGAGGACTCCAAGCAGTGGACAGACATGTGAGGGGTGGCTGCAGAGGTCTCCCAGCAGTGGACAGACATGTGAGGGGTGGGTGCAGAGGACTCCCAGCAGTGGCCTGCAATATGAAGGGTGGGTGCATATCACTCCCAGCAGTGGACAGACATGTGAGTGGTGGGTGCAGAGGACTCCCAGCAGTGGACAGCCATATGAGGGGTGGGTGCAGAGGACTCCCAGCAGTGGACAGACATGTGAGGGGTGGGTGCATATCACTCCCAGCAGTGGACTGACAAGTGAGGGGTGGGTGCAGAGGACTCCCAGCAGTGGACAGACATGTGAGGGGTGGGTGCAGATGACTCCCAGCAGTGGACAGACATGTGAGGGGTGGGTGCTGAGGACTCCCAGCAGTGGACAGACATGTGAGTGGTGGGTGCATATCACTCCCAGCAGTGAACAGACATGTGAGGGGTGGGTGCAGATGACTCCCAGCAGTGGACAGACATGTGAAGGGTGGCTGCAGAGGAATCGCAGCAGTGGACAGACATGTGAGGGGTGGGTGCAGAGGACTCCCAGCAGTGGCCTGCAATATGAGTGGTGGGTGCATATCACTCCCAGCAGTGGACAGACATGTGAGGGGTGGGTGCAGAGGACTCCCAGCAGTGGACAGACATGTGAGGGGTGGGTGCAGAGGACTTCCAGCAGTGGACAGACATGTGAGGGGTGGGTGCAGAGGACTCCCAGCAGTAGCCTGCAATATGAGTGGTGGGTGCATATCACTCCCAGCAGTGGACAGACATGTGAGGGGTGGGTGCAGAGGACTCCCAGCAGTGGACAGACATGTTAGTGGTGGGTGCAGAGGACTCCCAGCAGTGGACAGACATGTGAGGGGTGGCTGCAGAGGACTCCCAGCAGTGGACAGACATGTGAGGGGTGGGTGCAGAGGACTCCGAGCAGTGGCCTGCAATATGAGTGGTGGATGCATATCACTCCCAGCAGTGAACAGACATGTGAGGGGTGGGTGCAGAGGACTCCCAGCAGTGGACAGACATGTGAGGGATGGGTGCAGAGGACTCCCAGCAGTGGACAGACATGTGAGGGGTGGGTGCAGAGGACTCCCAGCAGTTGACAGACTTGTGAGGGGTGGCTGCAGAGGACTCCCAGCTGTGCCATGCAATATGAGGTGTGGGTGCATTTCACTACTAGCAGTGGACAGACATGTGAGGGGTGGGTGCAGAGGACTCCCAGCAGTGGACAGACATGTGAGGGGTGGGTGCAGAGGACTCCCAGCAGTGGCTTGCAATATGAGTGGTGGGTGCATATCACTCCGAGCAGTGGACAGACATGTGAGGGGTGGGTGCTGAGAACTCCCAGCAGTGGACAGACATGTGAGGGGTGGGTGCAGAGGACTTGCAGCAGTGGACAGACATGTAAGGGGTGGGTGCACAGGACTCCCAGCAGTGGACAGACATGTGAGGGGTGGGTGCTGAGAACTCCCAGCAGTGGACAGACATGTGAGGGGTGGGTGCAGAGGACTCACAGAAGTGGACAGACATGTGAGGGGTGGGTGCACAGGACTCCCAGCAGTGGACAGACATGTGAGGGATGGGTGCAGAGGACTCCCAGCAGTGGACAGACATGTGAGGGGTGGGTGCAGAGGACTCCCAGCAGTTGACAGACATGTGAGGGGTGGCTGCAGAGGACTCCCAGCAGTGCCCTGCAATATGAGGTGTGGGTGCATTTCACTACTAGCAGTGGACAGACATGTGAGGGGTGGGTGCAGGGGACTCCCAGCAGTGGACAGACATGTGAGGGGTGGGTGCAGAGGACTCCCAGCAGTGGCTTGCAATATGAGTGGTGGGTGCATATCACTCCGAGCAGTGGACAGACATGTGAGGGGTGGGTGCTGAGGACTCCCAGAAGTGGACAGGCATGTGAGGGGTGGGTGCAGAGGACTCCCAGCAGTGGACAGACATGTGAGGGGTGGGTGCAGAGGAGTCCCAGCAGTGGACAGACATGTGAGGGGTGGGCGCAGAGGACTCCCAGCAGTAGCGTGCAATATGAGTGGTGGGTGCATATCACTCCCAGCAGTGGACACACATGTGAGGGGTGGGTGCAGAGGACTCCCAGCAGTGGACAGACATGTGAGGGGTGGCTGCAGAGGACTCCCAGCAGTGCCCTGCAATATGAGGTGTGGGTGCATATCACTACCAGCAGGGGACAGACATGTGAGGGGTGGGTGCAGAGGACTCCCAGCAGTGGACAGACATGTGAGGGGTGGCTGCAGAGGACTCCCAGCAGTGCCCTGAAATATGAGGTGTGGGTGCATATCACTACCAGCAGTGGACAGACATGTGAGGGGTGGGTGCAGAGGACTCCCAGCAGTGGACAGACATGTGAGGGGTGGCTGCAGCGGACTCCCAGCAGTGGACAGACATGTGAGGGGTGGCTGCAGAGGACTCCCAGCAGTGGCCTGCAATATGAGTGGTTGGTGCATATCACTCCCAGCAGTGGACAGACATGTGAGGGGTGCGTGCAGAGGATTCCCAGCAGTGGCCTGCAATATGAGGGGTGGGTGCATATCACTCCCAGCAGTGGACAGACATGTGAGGGATGGGTGCAGAGGACTCTCAGCAGTGGACAGACATGTGAGGGGTGGGTGCAGAGGACTCCCAGCAGTGGACAGACATGTGAGGGGTGGCTGCAGAGGACTCCCAGCAGTGCCCTGAAATATGAGGTGTGGGTGCATTTCACTACCAGCAGTGGACAGACATGTGAGGGGTGGGTGCAGAGGACTCCCAGCAGTGGACAGACATGTGAGGGGTGGGTGCAGAGGACTCCCAGCAGTGGCTTGCAATATGAGTGGTGGGTGCATATCACTCCCAGCAGTGGACAGACATGTGAGGGGTGGGTGCTGAGGACTCCCAGCAGTGGACAGACATGTGAGGGGTGGGTGCAGAGGACTCCCAGCAGTGGACAGACATGTGAGGGGTGGGTGCAGAGGAGTCCCAGTAGTAGACAGACATGTGAGGGGTGGGTGCAGAGGACTCCCAGCAGTGCCCTGCAATATGAGGTGTGGGTGCATATCACTACCAGTAGTGGACAGACATGTGAGGGGTGGGTGCAGAGGACTCCCAGCTGTGGACAGACATGTGAGGGGTGGCTGCAGAGGACTCCCAGCAGTGCCCTGAAATATGAGGTGTGGGTGCATATCACTACCAGCAGTGGACAGACATGTGAGGGGTGGGTGCAGAGGACTCCCAGCAGTGGACAGACATGTGAGGGGTGGCTGCAGAGGACTCCCAGCAGTGGACAGACATGTGAGGGGTGGCTGCAGAGGACTCCCAGCAGTGGCCTGCAATATGAGTGGTTGGTGCATATCACTCCCAGCAGTGGACAGACATGTGAGGGGTGGGTGCAGAGGACTCCCAGCAGTGGACAGACATGTGAGGGGTGGCTGCAGAGGACTCCCAGCAGTGGACATACATGTGAGGGGTGGGTGCAGAGGACTCCCAGCAGTGGACAGACATGTGAGGGGTGGGTGCAGAGGACTCCCAGAAGTGTCCTGCAATATGAGGGGTGGGTGCATATCACTCCCAGCAGTGGACAGACATGCGAGTGGTGGGTGCAGAGGACTCCCAGCAGTGGACAGACATATGAGGGGTGGGTGCAGAGGACTCCCAGCAGTGGACAGACATGTAAGGGGTGGGTGCATATCACTCCCAGCAGTGGACTGACATGTGAGGGGTGGGTGCAGAGGACTCCCAGCAGTGGACAGACATGTGAGGGGTGGGTGCAGAGGACTCCCAGCAGTGGCCTGCAATATGAGTGGTGGGTGCATATCATTCCCAGCAGTGGACAGACATGTGAGGGGTGGGTGCTGAGGACTCCCAGCAGTGGACAGACATGTGAGGGGTGGGTGCAGAGAACTCCCAGCAGTGGACAGACGTGAGGGGTGGGTGCAGAGGACTCCCAGCAGTGGAAAGACATGAGAGGGGTGGGTGCAGAGGACTCCCAACAGTGGCCTGCAATATGAGTGGTGGGTGCATATCACTCCCAGCAGTGAACAGACATGTGAGGGGTGGGTGCAGAGGACTCCCAGCAGTGGACAGACACGTGAAGGGTGGCTGCAGAGGACTCCCAGCAGTGGACAGACATGTGAGGGGTGGGTGCAGAGGACTCCCAGAAGTGGCCTGCAATATGAGTGGTGGGTGCATATCACTCCCAGCAGTGGACAGACATGTGAGGGGTGGGTACCGAGGACTCCCAGCAGTGGACAGACATGTAAGGGGTGGGTGCAGAGGACTCCCAGCAGTGGACAGACATGTGAGGGGTGGGTGCAGAGGACTCCCAGCAGTGGACAGACATGTGAGGGGTGGGTGCAGAGGACTCCCAGCAGTGGCCTGCAATATGAGTGGTGGGTGCATATCACTCCCAGCAGTGGACAGACATGTGAGGGTGGGTGCAGAGGACTCCCAGCTGTGGACAGACATGTGAGGGGTGGGTGCAGATGACTCCCAGCAGTGGACAGACATGTGAGGGGTGGCTGCAGAGGACTCCCAGCAGTGCCCTGAAATATGAGGTGTGGGTGCATTTCTCTACCAGCAGTGGACAGACATGTGAGGGGTGGGTGCAGAGGACTCCCAGCAGTGGACAGACATGTGAGGGGTGGGTGCAGAGGACTCCCAGCAGTGGCTTGCAATATGAGTGGTGGGTGCATATCACTCCCAGCAGTGGACAGACATGTGAGGGGTGGGTGCTGAGGACTCCCGGCAGTGGACAGACATGTGAGGGGTGGGTGCAGAGGACTCCCAGCAGTGGACAGACATGTGAGGGGTGGGTGCAGAGGAGTCCCAGCAGTGGACAGACATGTGAGGGGTGGGTGCAGAGGACTCCAAGCAGTGGCCTGCAATATGAGTGGTGGGTGCATATCACTCCCAGCAGTGGACACACATGTGAGGGGTGGGTGCAGAGGACTCCCAGCAGTGGACAGACATGTGAGGGGTGGCTGCAGAGGACTCCCAGCAGTGCCCTGCAATATGAGGTGTGGGTGCATATCACTACCAGCAGTGGACAGACATGTGAGGGGTGGGTGCAGAGGACTCCCAGCAGTGGACAGACATGTGAGGGGTGGCTGCAGAGGACTCCCAGCAGTGGACAGACATGTGAGGGGTGGCTGCAGAGGACTCCCAGCAGTGGCCTGCTATATGAGTGGTGGGTGCATATCACTCCCAGCAGTGGACAGACATGTGAGTGGTGGGTGCAGAGTACTCCCAGCAGTGGACAGACATGTGAGGGGTGGGTGCAGAGGACTCCCAGCAGTGGCCTGCAATATGAGTAGTGGGTGCATATCACTCCCAGCAGTGGACAGACATGTGAGTGGTGGGTGCAGAGTACTCCCAGCAGTGGACAGACATGTGAGGGGTGGGTGCAGATGACTCCCAGCAGTGGACAGACATGTGAGGGGTGGCTGCAGAGGACTCCCAGCAGTGGACAGAAATGTGAGGGGTGGGTGCAGAGGACTCCCAGCAGTGGACAGACATGTGAGGGGTGGGTGCAGAGGACTCCCAGAAGTGGCCTGCAATATGAGTGGTGGGTGCATATCACTCCCAGCAGTGGACAGACATGTGAGGGGTGGGTGCTGAGAACTCCCAGCAGTGGACAGACATGTGAGGGGTGGGTGCAAAGGACTCCCAGCAGTGGACAGACATGTGAGGGGTGGGTACACAGGACTCCCAGCAGTGGACAGACATGTGAGGGATGGGTGCAGAGGACTCCCAGCAGTGGACAGACATGTGAGCGGTGGGTGCAGAGGACTCCCAGCAGTGGACAGACATGTTTGGGGTGGCTGCGGAGGACTCCCAGCAGTGCCCTGCAATATGAGGTGTGGGTGCATTTCACTACCAGCAGTGGACAGACATGTGAGGGGTGGGTGCAGAGGACTCCCAGCAGTGGACAGACATGTGAGGGGTGGGTGCAGAGGACTCCCAGCAGTGGCTTGCAATATGAGTGGTGGGTGCATATCACTCCCAGCAGTGGACAGACATGTGAGGGGTGGGTGCTGAGGACTCCCAGCAGTGGACAGACATGTGAGGGGTGGGTTCAGATGACTCCCAGCAGTGGACAGACATGTGAGGGGTGGGTGCAGAGGAGTCCCAGCAGTGGACAGACATGTGAGGGGTGGGCGCAGAGGACTCCCAGCAGTGGCCTGCAATATGAGTGGTGGGAGCATATCACTCCCAGCAGTGGACACACATGTGAGGGGTGGGTGCAGCGGACTCCCAGCAGTGGACAGACATGTGAGGGGTGGCTGCAGAGGACTCCCAGCAGTGCCCTGCAATATGAGGTGTGGGTGCATATCACTACCAGCAGTGGACAGACATGTGAGGGGTGGGTGCAGAGGACTCCCAGCAGTGGACAGACATGTGAGGGGTGGCTGCAGAGGACTCCCAGCAGTGCCCTGAAATATGAGGTGTGGGTGCATATCACTACCAGCAGTGGACAGACATGTGAGGGGTGGGTGCAGAGGACTCCCAGCAGTGGACAGACATGTGAGGGGTGGCTGCAGAGGACTCCCAGCAGTGGACAGACATGTGAGGGGTGGCTGCAGAGGACTCCCAGCAGTGCCCTGCAATATGAGGTGTGGGTGCATTTCACTACCAGCAGTGGACAGACATGTGAGGGGTGGGTGCTGAGGACTCCCAGCAGTGGACAGACATGTGAGGGGTGGGTGCAGAGGACTCCCAGCAGTGGCTTGCAATATGAGTGGTGGGTGCATATCACTCCGAGCAGTGGACAGACATGTGAGGGGTGGGTGCTGAGGACTCCCAGCAGTGGACAGACATGTGAGGGGTGGGTGCAGAGGACTCCCAGCAGTGGACAGACATGTGAGGGGTGGGTGCAGAGGAGACCCAGCAGTGGACAGACATGTGAGGGGTGGGCGCAGAGGACTCCCAGCAGTAGCGTGCAATATGAGTGGTGGGTGCATATCACTCCCAGCAGTGGACACACATGTGAGGGGTGGGTGCAGAGGACTCCCAGCAGTGGACAGACATGTGAGGGGTGGCTGCAGAGGACTCCCAGCAGTGCCCTGCAATATGAGGTGTGGGTGCATATCACTACCAGCAGTGGACAGACATGTGAGGGGTGGGTGCAGAGGACTCCCAGCAGTGGACAGACATGTGAGGGGTGGCTGCAGAGGACTCCCAGCAGTGCCCTGAAATATGAGGTGTGGGTGCATATCACTACCAGCAGTGGACAGACATGTGAGGGGTGGGTGCAGAGGACTCCCAGCAGTGGACAGACATGTGAGGGGTGGCTGCAGCGGACTCCCAGCAGTGGACAGACATGTGAGGGGTGGCTGCAGAGGACTCCCAGCAGTGGCCTGCAATATGAGTGGTTGGTGCATATCACTCCCAACAGTGGACAGACATGTGAGGGGTGCGTGCAGAGGATTCCCAGCAGTGGCCTGCAATATGAGGGGTGGGTGCATATCACTCCCAGCAGTGGACAGACATGTGAGGGATGGGTGCAGAGGACTCTCAGCAGTGGACAGACATGTGAGGGGTGGGTGCAGAGGACTCCCAGCAGTGGACAGACATGTGAGGGGTGGCTGCAGAGGACTCCCAGCAGTGCCCTGAAATATGAGGTGTGGGTGCATTTCACTACCAGCAGTGGACAGACATGTGAGGGGTGGGTGCAGAGGACTCCCAGCAGTGGACAGACATGTGAGGGGTGGGTGCAGAGGACTCCCAGCAGTGGCTTGCAATATGAGTGGTGGGTGCATATCACTCCCAGCAGTGGACAGACATGTGAGGGGTGGGTGCTGAGGACTCCCAGCAGTGGACAGACATGTGAGGGGTGGGTGCAGAGGACTCCCAGCAGTGGACAGACATGTGAGGGGTGGGTGCAGAGGAGTCCCAGTAGTAGACAGACATGTGAGGGGTGGGTGCAGAGGACTCCCAGCAGTGCCCTGCAATATGAGGTGTGGGTGCATATCACTACCAGCAGTGGACAGACATGTGAGGGGTGGGTGCAGAGGACTCCCAGCAGTGGACAGACATGTGAGGGGTGGCTGCAGAGGACTCCCAGCAGTGCCCTGAAATATGAGGTGTGGGTGCATATCACTACCAGCAGTGGACAGACATGTGAGGGGTGGGTGCAGAGGACTCCCAGCAGTGGACAGACATGTGAGGGGTGGCTGCAGAGGACTCCCAGCAGTGGACAGACATGTGAGGGGTGGCTGCAGAGGACTCCCAGCAGTGGCCTGCAATATGAGTGGTTGGTGCATATCACTCCCAGCAGTGGACAGACATGTGAGGGGTGGGTGCAGAGGACTCCCAGCAGTGGACAGACATGTGAGGGGTGGGTGCAGAGGACTCCCAGCAGTAGCCTGCAATATGAGTGGTGGGTGCATATCACTCCCAGCAGTGGACAGACATGTGAGGGGTGGGTGCAGAGGACTCCCAGCAGTGGACAGACATGTGAGGGGTGGGTGCAGAGGACTCCCAGCAGTGGACAGACATGTGAGGGGTGGCTGCAGAGGACTCCCAGCAGTGCCCTGCAATATGAGGTGTGGGTGCCTATCACTACCAGCAGTGGACAGACATGTGAGGGGTGGGTGCAGAGGACTCCCTGCAGTGGCCTGCAATATGAGTGGTGGGTGCATATCACTCCCAGCAGTGGACAGACATGTGAGGGGTGGGTGCAGAGGACTCCCAGCAGTGGACAGACATGTGAGGGGTGGCTGCAGAGGACTCCCAGCAGTGGACAGACATGTGAGGGGTGGGTGCAGAGGACTCCGAGCAGTGGCCTGCAATATGAGTGGTGGATGCATATCACTCCCAGTAGTGAACAGACATGTGAGGGGTGGGTGCAGAGGACTCCCAGCAGTGGACAGACACGTGAAGGGTGGCTGCAGAAGACTCCCAGCAGTGGACAGACATGTGAGGGGTGGGTGCAGAGGACTCCCAGCAGTGGACAGACATGTGAGGGGTGGGTGCAGAGGACTCCCAGCAGTTGACAGACATGTGAGGGGTTGCTGCAGAGGACTCCCAGCAGTGCCCTGCAATATGAGGTGTGGGTGCATTTCACTACTAGCAGTGGACAGACATGTAAGGGGTGGGTGCAGAGGACTCGCAGCAGTGGACAGACATGTGAGGGGTGGGTGCACAGGACTCCCAGCAGTGGACAGACATGTGAGGGATGGGTGCAGAGGACTCCCAGCAGTGGACAGACATGTGAGGGGTGGGTGCAGAGGACTCCCAGCAGTTGACAGACATGTGAGGGGTGGCTGCAGAGGACTCCCAGCAGTGCCCTGCAATATGAGGTGTGGGTGCATTTCACTACTAGCAGTGGACAGACATGTGAGGGGTGGGTGCAGAGGACTCCCAGCAGGGAACAGACATGTGAGGGGTGGGTGCAGAGGACCCCCAGCAGTGGCTTGCAATATGAGTGGTGGGTGCATATCACTCCGAGCAGTGAACAGACATGTGAGGGGTGGGTGCTGAGAACTCCCAGCAGTGGACAGACATGTGAGGGGTGGGTGCAGAGGACCCCCAGCAGTGGCTTGCAATGTGAGTGGTGGGTGCATATCACTCCGAGCAGTGGACAGACATGTGAGGGGTGGGTGCTGAGAACTCCCAGCAGTGGACAGACATGTGAGGGGTGGGTGCAGAGGACTTGCAGCAGTGGACAGACATGTGAGGGGTGGTTGCAGAGGACTCCCAGCAGTGGACAGACATGTGAGGGGTGGGTGCAGAGGACTCCCAGCAGTGGACAGACATGTGAGGGGTGGGTGCAGAGGACTCCCAGCAGTGGACAGACATGTGAGGGGTGGCTGCAGAGGACTCCCAGCAGTGCCCTGCAATATGAGGTGTGGGTGCATATCACTACCAGCAGTGGACAGACAGGTGAGGGGTGGGTGCAGAGGACTCCCAGCAGTGGACAGACATGTGAGAGGTGGCTGCAGAGGACTCCCAGCAGTGCCCTGAAACATGAGGTGTGGGTGTATATCACTACCAGCAGTGGACAGACATGTGAGGGGTGGGTGCAGAGGACTCCCATCAGTGGACAGACATGTGAGGGGTGGATGCAGAGGACTCCCAGCAGTGGACAGACATGTGAGGGGTGGGTGCAGAGGACTCCCAGCAGTGGCCTGCAATATGAGGGGTGGGTGCATATCACTCCCAGCAGTGGACAGACATGCGAGTGGTGGGTGCAGAGGACTCCCAGCAGTGGACAGATATATGAGGGGTGGGTGCAGAGGACTCCCAGCAGTGGACAGACATGTAAGGGGTGGGTGCATATCACTCCCAGCAGTGGACTGACATGTGAGGGGTGGGTGCAGAGGACTCCCAGCAGTGGACAGACATGTGAGGGGTGGGTGCAGATGGCTCCCAGCAGTGGACAGACATGTGAGGGGTTGCTGCAGAGGACTCCCAGCAGTGGACAGACATGTGAGGGGTGGGTGCAGAGGACTCCCAGCAGTGGCCTGCAATATGAGTGGTGGGTGCATATCATTCCTAGCAGTGGACACACATGTGAGGGGTGGGTGCAGAGAACTCCCAGCAGTGGACAGACGTGAGGGGTGGGTGCAGAGGACTCCCAGCAGTGGAAACACATGTGAGGGGTGGGTGCAGAGGACTCCCAGCAGTGGCCTGCAATATGAGTGGTGGGTGCATATAACTCCCAACCGTGAACAGACATGTGAGGGGTGGGTGCAGAGGACTCCCAGCAGTGGACAGACACGTGAAGGGTGGCTGCAGAGGACTCCCAGCAGTGGACAGACATGTGAGGGGTGGGTGCAGAGGACTCCCAGAAGTGGCCTGCAATATGAGTGGTGGGTGCATATCACTCCCAGCAGTGGACAGACATGTGAGGGGTGGGTACCGAGGACTCCCAGCAGTGGACAGACATGTAAGGGGTGGGTGCAGAGGACTCCCAGCAGTGGACAGACATGTGAGGGTGGGTGCAGAGGACTCCCATCAGTGGACAGACATGTGAGGGGTGGGTGCAGAGGACTCCCAGCAGTGGCCTGCAATATGAGTGGTTGGTGCATATCACTCCCAGCAGTGGACAGACATGTGAGGGGTGCGTGCAGAGGATTCCCAGCAGTGGCCTGCAATATGAGGGGTGGGTGCATATCACTCCCAGCAGTGGACAGACATGTGAGGGATGGGTGCAGAGGACTCTCAGCAGTGGACAGACATGTGAGGGGTGGGTGCAGAGGACTCCCAGCAGTGGACAGACATATGAGGGGTGGGTGCAGAGGATTCTCAGCAGATGACACACATGTGAGGGGTGGGTGCAGAGGACTCCCAGCAGTGGAAAGACATGTGAGGGGTGGGTGCAGAGGACTCCCAGCAGTGGCTTGCAATATGAGTGGTGGGTGCATATCACTCCCAGCAGTGGACAGACATGTGAGGGGTGGGTGCTGAGGACTACCAGCAGTGGACAGACACGTGAGGGGTGGGTGCAGAGGACTCCCAGCAGTGGCCTGCAATATGAGTGGTGGGTGCATATCACTCCCAGCAGTGGACAGACATGTGAGGGGTGGGTGCAGAGGACTCCCAGCAGTGGACAGACATGTGAGGGGTGGGTGCAGAGAACTCCCAGCAGTGGACAGACGTGAGGGGTGGGTGCAGAGGACTCCCAGCAGTGGAAAGACATGCGAGTGGTGGGTGCAGAGGACTCCCAGCAGTGGACAGACATATGAAGGGTGGGTGCAGAGGACTCCCAGCAGTGGACAGACATGTAAGGGGTGGGTGCATATCCCTCCCAGCAGTGGACTGACATGTGAGGGGTGGGTGCAGAGGACTCCCAGCAGTGGACAGACATTTGAGGGGTGGGTGCAGATGGCTCCCAGCAGTGGACAGACATGTGAGGGGTGGGTGCAGAGGACTCCCAGCAGTGGACAGACATGTGAGGGGTGGGTGCAGAGGACTCCCAGAAGTGTCCTGCAATATGAGGGGTGGGTGCATATCACTCCCAGCAGTGGACAGACATGCGAGTGGTGGGTGCAGAGGACTCCCAGCAGTGGACAGACATATGAGGGGTGGGTGCAGAGGACTCCCAGCAGTGGACAGACATGTAAGGGGTGGGTGCATATCACTCCCAGCAGTGGACTGACATGTGAGGGGTGGGTGCAGAGGACTCCCAGCAGTGGACAGACATGTGAGGGGTGGGTGCAGAGGACTCCCAGCAGTGGCCTGCAATATGAGTGGTGGGTGCATATCATTCCCAGCAGTGGACAGACATGTGAGGGGTGGGTGCTGAGGACTCCCAGCAGTGGACAGACATGTGAGGGGTGGGTGCAGAGAACTCCCAGCAGTGGACAGACGTGAGGGGTGGGTGCAGAGGACTCCCAGCAGTGGAAAGACATGAGAGGGGTGGGTGCAGAGGACTCCCAACAGTGGCCTGCAATATGAGTGGTGGGTGCATATCACTCCCAGCAGTGAACAGACATGTGAGGGGTGGGTGCAGAGGACTCCCAGCAGTGGACAGACACGTGAAGGGTGGCTGCAGAGGACTCCCAGCAGTGGACAGACATGTGAGGGGTGGGTGCAGAGGACTCCCAGAAGTGGCCTGCAATATGAGTGGTGGGTGCATATCACTCCCAGCAGTGGACAGACATGTGAGGGGTGGGTACCGAGGACTCCCAGCAGTGGACAGACATGTAAGGGGTGGGTGCAGAGGACTCCCAGCAGTGGACAGACATGTGAGGGGTGGGTGCAGAGGACTCCCAGCAGTGGACAGACATGTGAGGGGTGGGTGCAGAGGACTCCCAGCAGTGGCCTGCAATATGAGTGGTGGGTGCATATCACTCCCAGCAGTGGACAGACATGTGAGGGTGGGTGCAGAGGACTCCCAGCTGTGGACAGACATGTGAGGGGTGGGTGCAGATGACTCCCAGCAGTGGACAGACATGTGAGGGGTGGCTGCAGAGGACTCCCAGCAGTGCCCTGAAATATGAGGTGTGGGTGCATTTCTCTACCAGCAGTGGACAGACATGTGAGGGGTGGGTGCAGAGGACTCCCAGCAGTGGACAGACATGTGAGGGGTGGGTGCAGAGGACTCCCAGCAGTGGCTTGCAATATGAGTGGTGGGTGCATATCACTCCCAGCAGTGGACAGACATGTGAGGGGTGGGTGCTGAGGACTCCCGGCAGTGGACAGACATGTGAGGGGTGGGTGCAGAGGACTCCCAGCAGTGGACAGACATGTGAGGGGTGGGTGCAGAGGAGTCCCAGCAGTGGACAGACATGTGAGGGGTGGGTGCAGAGGACTCCAAGCAGTGGCCTGCAATATGAGTGGTGGGTGCATATCACTCCCAGCAGTGGACACACATGTGAGGGGTGGGTGCAGAGGACTCCCAGCAGTGGACAGACATGTGAGGGGTGGCTGCAGAGGACTCCCAGCAGTGCCCTGCAATATGAGGTGTGGGTGCATATCACTACCAGCAGTGGACAGACATGTGAGGGGTGGGTGCAGAGGACTCCCAGCAGTGGACAGACATGTGAGGGGTGGCTGCAGAGGACTCCCAGCAGTGGACAGACATGTGAGGGGTGGCTGCAGAGGACTCCCAGCAGTGGCCTGCTATATGAGTGGTGGGTGCATATCACTCCCAGCAGTGGACAGACATGTGAGTGGTGGGTGCAGAGTACTCCCAGCAGTGGACAGACATGTGAGGGGTGGGTGCAGAGGACTCCCAGCAGTGGCCTGCAATATGAGTAGTGGGTGCATATCACTCCCAGCAGTGGACAGACATGTGAGTGGTGGGTGCAGAGTACTCCCAGCAGTGGACAGACATGTGAGGGGTGGGTGCAGATGACTCCCAGCAGTGGACAGACATGTGAGGGGTGGCTGCAGAGGACTCCCAGCAGTGGACAGAAATGTGAGGGGTGGGTGCAGAGGACTCCCAGCAGTGGACAGACATGTGAGGGGTGGGTGCAGAGGACTCCCAGAAGTGGCCTGCAATATGAGTGGTGGGTGCATATCACTCCCAGCAGTGGACAGACATGTGAGGGGTGGGTGCTGAGAACTCCCAGCAGTGGACAGACATGTGAGGGGTGGGTGCAAAGGACTCCCAGCAGTGGACAGACATGTGAGGGGTGGGTGCACAGGACTCCCAGCAGTGGACAGACATGTGAGGGATGGGTGCAGAGGACTCCCAGCAGTGGACAGACATGTGAGCGGTGGGTGCAGAGGACTCCCAGCAGTGGACAGACATGTTTGGGGTGGCTGCGGAGGACTCCCAGCAGTGCCCTGCAATATGAGGTGTGGGTGCATTTCACTACCAGCAGTGGACAGACATGTGAGGGGTGGGTGCAGAGGACTCCCAGCAGTGGACAGACATGTGAGGGGTGGGTGCAGAGGACTCCCAGCAGTGGCTTGCAATATGAGTGGTGGGTGCATATCACTCCCAGCAGTGGACAGACATGTGAGGGGTGGGTGCTGAGGACTCCCAGCAGTGGACAGACATGTGAGGGGTGGGTTCAGATGACTCCCAGCAGTGGACAGACATGTGAGGGGTGGGTGCAGAGGAGTCCCAGCAGTGGACAGACATGTGAGGGGTGGGCGCAGAGGACTCCCAGCAGTGGCCTGCAATATGAGTGGTGGGAGCATATCACTCCCAGCAGTGGACACACATGTGAGGGGTGGGTGCAGCGGACTCCCAGCAGTGGACAGACATGTGAGGGGTGGCTGCAGAGGACTCCCAGCAGTGCCCTGCAATATGAGGTGTGGGTGCATATCACTACCAGCAGTGGACAGACATGTGAGGGGTGGGTGCAGAGGACTCCCAGCAGTGGACAGACATGTGAGGGGTGGCTGCAGAGGACTCCCAGCAGTGCCCTGAAATATGAGGTGTGGGTGCATATCACTACCAGCAGTGGACAGACATGTGAGGGGTGGGTGCAGAGGACTCCCAGCAGTGGACAGACATGTGAGGGGTGGCTGCAGAGGACTCCCAGCAGTGGACAGACATGTGAGGGGTGGCTGCAGAGGACTCCCAGCAGTGCCCTGCAATATGAGGTGTGGGTGCATTTCACTACCAGCAGTGGACAGACATGTGAGGGGTGGGTGCTGAGGACTCCCAGCAGTGGACAGACATGTGAGGGGTGGGTGCAGAGGACTCCCAGCAGTGGCTTGCAATATGAGTGGTGGGTGCATATCACTCCGAGCAGTGGACAGACATGTGAGGGGTGGGTGCTGAGGACTCCCAGCAGTGGACAGACATGTGAGGGGTGGGTGCAGAGGACTCCCAGCAGTGGACAGACATGTGAGGGGTGGGTGCAGAGGAGTCCCAGCAGTGGACAGACATGTGAGGGGTGGGCGCAGAGGACTCCCAGCAGTAGCGTGCAATATGAGTGGTGGGTGCATATCACTCCCAGCAGTGGACACACATGTGAGGGGTGGGTGCAGAGGACTCCCAGCAGTGGACAGACATGTGAGGGGTGGCTGCAGAGGACTCCCAGCAGTGCCCTGCAATATGAGGTGTGGGTGCATATCACTACCAGCAGTGGACAGACATGTGAGGGGTGGGTGCAGAGGACTCCCAGCAGTGGACAGACATGTGAGGGGTGGCTGCAGAGGACTCCCAGCAGTGCCCTGAAATATGAGGTGTGGGTGCATATCACTACCAGCAGTGGACAGACATGTGAGGGGTGGGTGCAGAGGACTCCCAGCAGTGGACAGACATGTGAGGGGTGGCTGCAGCGGACTCCCAGCAGTGGACAGACATGTGAGGGGTGGCTGCAGAGGACTCCCAGCAGTGGCCTGCAATATGAGTGGTTGGTGCATATCACTCCCAACAGTGGACAGACATGTGAGGGGTGCGTGCAGAGGATTCCCAGCAGTGGCCTGCAATATGAGGGGTGGGTGCATATCACTCCCAGCAGTGGACAGACATGTGAGGGATGGGTGCAGAGGACTCTCAGCAGTGGACAGACATGTGAGGGGTGGGTGCAGAGGACTCCCAGCAGTGGACAGACATGTGAGGGGTGGCTGCAGAGGACTCCCAGCAGTGCCCTGAAATATGAGGTGTGGGTGCATTTCACTACCAGCAGTGGACAGACATGTGAGGGGTGGGTGCAGAGGACTCCCAGCAGTGGACAGACATGTGAGGGGTGGGTGCAGAGGACTCCCAGCAGTGGCTTGCAATATGAGTGGTGGGTGCATATCACTCCCAGCAGTGGACAGACATGTGAGGGGTGGGTGCTGAGGACTCCCAGCAGTGGACAGACATGTGAGGGGTGGGTGCAGAGGACTCCCAGCAGTGGACAGACATGTGAGGGGTGGGTGCAGAGGAGTCCCAGTAGTAGACAGACATGTGAGGGGTGGGTGCAGAGGACTCCCAGCAGTGCCCTGCAATATGAGGTGTGGGTGCATATCACTACCAGCAGTGGACAGACATGTGAGGGGTGGGTGCAGAGGACTCCCAGCAGTGGACAGACATGTGAGGGGTGGCTGCAGAGGACTCCCAGCAGTGCCCTGAAATATGAGGTGTGGGTGCATATCACTACCAGCAGTGGACAGACATGTGAGGGGTGGGTGCAGAGGACTCCCAGCAGTGGACAGACATGTGAGGGGTGGCTGCAGAGGACTCCCAGCAGTGGACAGACATGTGAGGGGTGGCTGCAGAGGACTCCCAGCAGTGGCCTGCAATATGAGTGGTTGGTGCATATCACTCCCAGCAGTGGACAGACATGTGAGGGGTGGGTGCAGAGGACTCCCAGCAGTGGACAGACATGTGAGGGGTGGGTGCAGAGGACTCCCAGCAGTAGCCTGCAATATGAGTGGTGGGTGCATATCACTCCCAGCAGTGGACAGACATGTGAGGGGTGGGTGCAGAGGACTCCCAGCAGTGGACAGACATGTGAGGGGTGGGTGCAGAGGACTCCCAGCAGTGGACAGACATGTGAGGGGTGGCTGCAGAGGACTCCCAGCAGTGCCCTGCAATATGAGGTGTGGGTGCCTATCACTACCAGCAGTGGACAGACATGTGAGGGGTGGGTGCAGAGGACTCCCTGCAGTGGCCTGCAATATGAGTGGTGGGTGCATATCACTCCCAGCAGTGGACAGACATGTGAGGGGTGGGTGCAGAGGACTCCCAGCAGTGGACAGACATGTGAGGGGTGGCTGCAGAGGACTCCCAGCAGTGGACAGACATGTGAGGGGTGGGTGCAGAGGACTCCGAGCAGTGGCCTGCAATATGAGTGGTGGATGCATATCACTCCCAGTAGTGAACAGACATGTGAGGGGTGGGTGCAGAGGACTCCCAGCAGTGGACAGACACGTGAAGGGTGGCTGCAGAAGACTCCCAGCAGTGGACAGACATGTGAGGGGTGGGTGCAGAGGACTCCCAGCAGTGGACAGACATGTGAGGGGTGGGTGCAGAGGACTCCCAGCAGTTGACAGACATGTGAGGGGTTGCTGCAGAGGACTCCCAGCAGTGCCCTGCAATATGAGGTGTGGGTGCATTTCACTACTAGCAGTGGACAGACATGTAAGGGGTGGGTGCAGAGGACTCGCAGCAGTGGACAGACATGTGAGGGGTGGGTGCACAGGACTCCCAGCAGTGGACAGACATGTGAGGGATGGGTGCAGAGGACTCCCAGCAGTGGACAGACATGTGAGGGGTGGGTGCAGAGGACTCCCAGCAGTTGACAGACATGTGAGGGGTGGCTGCAGAGGACTCCCAGCAGTGCCCTGCAATATGAGGTGTGGGTGCATTTCACTACTAGCAGTGGACAGACATGTGAGGGGTGGGTGCAGAGGACTCCCAGCAGGGAACAGACATGTGAGGGGTGGGTGCAGAGGACCCCCAGCAGTGGCTTGCAATATGAGTGGTGGGTGCATATCACTCCGAGCAGTGAACAGACATGTGAGGGGTGGGTGCTGAGAACTCCCAGCAGTGGACAGACATGTGAGGGGTGGGTGCAGAGGACCCCCAGCAGTGGCTTGCAATGTGAGTGGTGGGTGCATATCACTCCGAGCAGTGGACAGACATGTGAGGGGTGGGTGCTGAGAACTCCCAGCAGTGGACAGACATGTGAGGGGTGGGTGCAGAGGACTTGCAGCAGTGGACAGACATGTGAGGGGTGGTTGCAGAGGACTCCCAGCAGTGGACAGACATGTGAGGGGTGGGTGCAGAGGACTCCCAGCAGTGGACAGACATGTGAGGGGTGGGTGCAGAGGACTCCCAGCAGTGGACAGACATGTGAGGGGTGGCTGCAGAGGACTCCCAGCAGTGCCCTGCAATATGAGGTGTGGGTGCATATCACTACCAGCAGTGGACAGACAGGTGAGGGGTGGGTGCAGAGGACTCCCAGCAGTGGACAGACATGTGAGAGGTGGCTGCAGAGGACTCCCAGCAGTGCCCTGAAACATGAGGTGTGGGTGTATATCACTACCAGCAGTGGACAGACATGTGAGGGGTGGGTGCAGAGGACTCCCATCAGTGGACAGACATGTGAGGGGTGGATGCAGAGGACTCCCAGCAGTGGACAGACATGTGAGGGGTGGGTGCAGAGGACTCCCAGCAGTGGCCTGCAATATGAGGGGTGGGTGCATATCACTCCCAGCAGTGGACAGACATGCGAGTGGTGGGTGCAGAGGACTCCCAGCAGTGGACAGATATATGAGGGGTGGGTGCAGAGGACTCCCAGCAGTGGACAGACATGTAAGGGGTGGGTGCATATCACTCCCAGCAGTGGACTGACATGTGAGGGGTGGGTGCAGAGGACTCCCAGCAGTGGACAGACATGTGAGGGGTGGGTGCAGATGGCTCCCAGCAGTGGACAGACATGTGAGGGGTTGCTGCAGAGGACTCCCAGCAGTGGACAGACATGTGAGGGGTGGGTGCAGAGGACTCCCAGCAGTGGCCTGCAATATGAGTGGTGGGTGCATATCATTCCTAGCAGTGGACACACATGTGAGGGGTGGGTGCAGAGAACTCCCAGCAGTGGACAGACGTGAGGGGTGGGTGCAGAGGACTCCCAGCAGTGGAAACACATGTGAGGGGTGGGTGCAGAGGACTCCCAGCAGTGGCCTGCAATATGAGTGGTGGGTGCATATAACTCCCAACCGTGAACAGACATGTGAGGGGTGGGTGCAGAGGACTCCCAGCAGTGGACAGACACGTGAAGGGTGGCTGCAGAGGACTCCCAGCAGTGGACAGACATGTGAGGGGTGGGTGCAGAGGACTCCCAGAAGTGGCCTGCAATATGAGTGGTGGGTGCATATCACTCCCAGCAGTGGACAGACATGTGAGGGGTGGGTACCGAGGACTCCCAGCAGTGGACAGACATGTAAGGGGTGGGTGCAGAGGACTCCCAGCAGTGGACAGACATGTGAGGGTGGGTGCAGAGGACTCCCATCAGTGGACAGACATGTGAGGGGTGGGTGCAGAGGACTCCCAGCAGTGGCCTGCAATATGAGTGGTTGGTGCATATCACTCCCAGCAGTGGACAGACATGTGAGGGGTGCGTGCAGAGGATTCCCAGCAGTGGCCTGCAATATGAGGGGTGGGTGCATATCACTCCCAGCAGTGGACAGACATGTGAGGGATGGGTGCAGAGGACTCTCAGCAGTGGACAGACATGTGAGGGGTGGGTGCAGAGGACTCCCAGCAGTGGACAGACATATGAGGGGTGGGTGCAGAGGATTCTCAGCAGATGACACACATGTGAGGGGTGGGTGCAGAGGACTCCCAGCAGTGGAAAGACATGTGAGGGGTGGGTGCAGAGGACTCCCAGCAGTGGCTTGCAATATGAGTGGTGGGTGCATATCACTCCCAGCAGTGGACAGACATGTGAGGGGTGGGTGCTGAGGACTACCAGCAGTGGACAGACACGTGAGGGGTGGGTGCAGAGGACTCCCAGCAGTGGCCTGCAATATGAGTGGTGGGTGCATATCACTCCCAGCAGTGGACAGACATGTGAGGGGTGGGTGCAGAGGACTCCCAGCAGTGGACAGACATGTGAGGGGTGGGTGCAGAGAACTCCCAGCAGTGGACAGACGTGAGGGGTTGGTGCAGAGGACTCCCAGCAGTGGAAAGACATGCGAGTGGTGGGTGCAGAGGACTCCCAGCAGTGGACAGACATATGAAGGGTGGGTGCAGAGGACTCCCAGCAGTGGACAGACATGTAAGGGGTGGGTGCATATCCCTCCCAGCAGTGGACTGACATGTGAGGGGTGGGTGCAGAGGACTCCCAGCAGTGGACAGACATTTGAGGGGTGGGTGCAGATGGCTCCCAGCAGTGGACAGACATGTGAGGGGTGGGTGCAGAGGACTCCCAGCAGTGGACAGACATGTGAGGGGTGGGTGCAGAGGACTCCCAGCAGTGGCTTGCAATATGAGTGGTGGGTGCATATCACTCCCAGCAGTGGACAGACATGTGAGGGGTGGGTGCTGAGGACTCCCAGCAGTGGACAGACATGTGAGTGGTGGGTGCAGAGGACTCCCAGCAGTGGACAGACATGTGAGGGGTGGGTGCAGAGGACTCCCAGCAGTGGACAGACACGTGAAGGGTGGCTGCAGAGGACTCCCAGCAGTGGACAGACATGTGAGGGGTGGGTGCAGAGGACTCCCAGAAGTGGCCTGCAATATGAGTGGTGGGTGCATATCACTCCCAGCAGTGGACAGACATGTGAGGGGTGGGTACCGAGGACTCCCAGCAGTGGACAGACATGTAAGGGGTGGGTGCAGAGGACTCCCAGCAGTGGACAGACATGTGAGGGTGGGTGCAGAGGACTCCCAGCAGTGGACAGACATGTGAGGGGTGGGTGCAGAGGACTCCCAGCAGTGGACAGACATGTGAGGGGTGGCTGCAGCGGACTCCCAGCAGTGGACAGACATGTGAGGGGTGGCTGCAGAGGACTCCCAGCAGTGGCCTGCAATATGAGTGGTTGGTGCATATCACTCCCAGCAGTGGACAGACATGTGAGGGGTGCGTGCAGAGGATTCCCAGCAGTGGCCTGCAATATGAGGGGTGGGTGCATATCACTCCCAGCAGTGGACAGACATGTGAGGGATGGGTGCAGAGGACTCTCAGCAGTGGACAGACATGTGAGGGGTGGGTGCAGAGGACTCCCAGCAGTGGACAGACATATGAGGGGTGGGTGCAGAGGATTCTCAGCAGATGACAGACATGTGAGGGGTGGGTGCAGAGGACTCCCAGCAGTGGAAAGACATGTGAGAGGTGGGTGCAGAGGACTCCCAGCAGTGGCTTGCAATATGAGTGGTGGGTGCATATCACTCCCAGCAGTGGACAGACATGTGAGGGGTGGGTGCTGAGGACTACCAGCAGTGGACAGACACGTGAGGGGTGGGTGCAGAGGACTCCCAGCAGTGGCCTGCAATATGAGTGGTGGGTGCATATCACTCCCAGCAGTGGACAGACATGTGAGGGGTGGGTGCAGAGGACTCCCAGCAGTGGACAGACATGTGAGGGGTGGGTGCAGAGAACTCCCAGCAGTGGACAGACGTGAGGGGTGGGTGCAGAGGACTCCCAGCAGTGGAAAGACATGCGAGTGGTGGGTGCAGAGGACTCCCAGCAGTGGACAGACATATGAAGGGTGGGTGCAGAGGACTCCCAGCAGTGGACAGACATGTAAGGGGTGGGTGCATATCCCTCCCAGCAGTGGACTGACATGTGAGGGGTGGGTGCAGAGGACTCCCAGCAGTGGACAGACATTTGAGGGGTGGGTGCAGATGGCTCCCAGCAGTGGACAGACATGTGAGGGGTGGGTGCAGAGGACTCCCAGCAGTGGACAGACATGTGAGGGGTGGGTGCAGAGGACTCCCAGCAGTGGCTTGCAATATGAGTGGTGGGTGCATATCACTCCCAGCAGTGGACAGACATGTGAGGGGTGGGTGCTGAGGACTCCCAGCAGTGGACAGACATGTGAGTGGTGGGTGCAGAGGACTCCCAGCAGTGGACAGACATGTGAGGGGTGGGTGCAGAGGACTCCCAGCAGTGGACAGACATGTGAGGGGTGGGTGCAGAGGACTCCCAGCAGTGGCCTGCAATATGAGTGGTGGGTGCATATCACTCCCAGCAGTGGACACACATGTGAGGGGTGGGTGCAGAGGACTCCCAGCAGTGGACAGACATGTGAGGGGTGGCTGCAGAGGACTCCCACCAGTGCCCTGAAATATGAGGTGTGGGTGCATATCACTACCAGCAGTGGACAGACATGTGAGGGGTGGGTGCAGAGGACTCCCAGCAGTGGACAGACATGTGAGGGGTGGCTGCAGAGGACTCCCAGCAGTGGACAGACATTTGAGGGGTGGCTGCAGAGGACTCCCAGCAGTGGCCTGCAATATGAGTGGTTGGTGCATATCACTCCCAGCAGTGGACAGACATGTGAGGGGTGGGTGCAGAGGACTCCCAGCAGTGGACAGACATGTGAGGGGTGGCTGCAGAGGACTCCCAGCAG
The DNA here is from genome assembly GCF_964204655.1 of Triturus cristatus. Taxonomy (NCBI): domain Eukaryota; kingdom Metazoa; phylum Chordata; class Amphibia; order Caudata; family Salamandridae; genus Triturus; species Triturus cristatus. Next base: position 421,332,241 of record NC_140579.1, read on the forward strand.
TGGACAGACATGTGAGGGGTGGGTGCAGAGGACTCCCAGCAGTGGCCTGCAATATGAGGGGTGGGTGCATATCACTCCCAGCAGAGGACAGACATGTGAGTGGTGGGTGCAGAGGACTCCCAGCAGTGGACAGACATATGAGGGGTGGGTGCATATCACTCCCAGCAGTGGACAGACATGTGAGGGGTGGCTGCAGAGGACTCCCAGCAGTGGACAGACATGTGAGGGGTGGCTGCAGAGGACTCCCAGCAGTGGCCTGCAATATGAGTGGTGGGTGCATATCACTTCCAGCAGTGGACAGATATGTGAGGGGTGGGTGCAGAGGACTCCAAGCAGTGGACAGACATGTGAGGGGTGGCTGCAGAGGACTCCCAGCAGTGGACAGACATGTGAGGGGTGGGTGCAGAGGACTCCCAGCAGTGGCCTGCAATATGAAGGGTGGGTGCATATCACTCCCAGCAGTGGACAGACATGTGAGTGGTGGGTGCAGAGGACTCCCAGCAGTGGACAGACATGTGAGGGGTGGGTGCAGAGGACTCGCAGCAGTGGACAGACATGTGAGGGGTGGGTGCACAGGACTCCCAGCAGTGGACAGACATGTGAGGGATGGGTGCAGAGGTCTCCCAGCAGTGGACAGACATGTGAGGGGTGGGTGCAGAGGACTCCCAGCAGTTGACAGACATGTGAGGGGTGGCTGCAGAGGACTCCCAGCAGTGCCCTGCAATATGAGGTGTGGGTGCATTTCACTACTAGCAGTGGACAGACATGTGAGGGGTGGGTGCAGAGGACTCCCAGCAGTGGACAGACATGTGAGGGGTGGGTGCAGAGGACCCCCAGCAGTGGCTTGCAATATGAGTGGTGGGTGCATATCACTCTGAGCAGTGGACAGACATGTGAGGGGTGGGTGCTGAGAACTCCCAGCAGTGGACAGACATGTGAGGGGTGGGTGCAGAGGACTTGCAGCAGTGGACAGACATGTGAGGGGTGGGTGCACAGGACTCCCAGCAGTGGACAGACATGTGAGGGGTGGGTGCTGAGAACTCCCAGCAGTGGACAGACATGTGAGGGGTGGGTGCAGAGGACTCGCAGCAGTGGACAGACATGTGAGGGGTGGGTGCACAGGACTCCCAGCAGTGGACAGACATGTGAGGGATGGGTGCAGAGGACTCCCAGCAGTGGACAGACATGTGAGGGGTGGGTGCAGAGGACTCCCAGCAGTTGACAGACATGTGAGGGGTGGCTGCAGAGGACTCCCAGCAGTGGCCTGCAATATGAGTGGTTGGTGCATATCACTCCCAGCAGTGGACAGACATGTGAGGGGTGCGTGCAGAGGATTCCCAGCAGTGGCCTGCAATATGAGGGGTGGGTGCATATCACTCCCAGCAGTGGACAGACATGTGAGGGATGGGTGCAGAGGACTCTCAGCAGTGGACAGACATGTGAGGGGTGGGTGCAGAGGACTCCCAGCAGTGGACAGACATATGAGGGGTGGGTGCAGAGGATTCTCAGCAGATGACAGACATGTGAGGGGTGGGTGCAGAGGACTCCCAGCAGTGGAAAGACATGTGAGGGGTGGGTGCAGAGGACTCCCAGCAGTGGCTTGCAATATGAGTGGTGGGTGCATATCACTCCCAGCAGTGGACAGACATGTGAGGGGTGGGTGCTGAGGACTACCAGCAGTGGACAGACACGTGAGGGGTGGGTGCAGAGGACTCCCAGCAGTGGCCTGCAATATGAGTGGTGGGTGCATATCACTCCCAGCAGTGGACAGACATGTGAGGGGTGGGTGCAGAGGACTCCCAGCAGTGGACAGACATGTGAGGGGTGGGTGCAGAGAACTCCCAGCAGTGGACAGACGTGAGGGGTGGGTGCAGAGGACTCCCAGCAGTGGAAAGACATGCGAGTGGTGGGTGCAGAGGACTCCCAGCAGTGGACAGACATATGAAGGGTGGGTGCAGAGGACTCCCAGCAGTGGACAGACATGTAAGGGGTGGGTGCATATCCCTCCCAGCAGTGGACTGACATGTGAGGGGTGGGTGCAGAGGACTCCCAGCAGTGGACAGACATTTGAGGGGTGGGTGCAGATGGCTCCCAGCAGTGGACAGACATGTGAGGGGTGGGTGCAGAGGACTCCCAGCAGTGGACAGACATGTGAGGGGTGGGTGCAGAGGACTCCCAGCAGTGGCTTGCAATATGAGTGGTGGGTGCATATCACTCCCAGCAGTGGACAGACATGTGAGGGGTGGGTGCTGAGGACTCCCAGCAGTGGACAGACATGTGAGTGGTGGGTGCAGAGGACTCCCAGCAGTGGACAGACATGTGAGGGGTGGGTGCAGAGGACTCCCAGCAGTGGACAGACATGTGAGGGGTGGGTGCAGAGGACTCCCAGCAGTGGCCTGCAATATGAGTGGTGGGTGCATATCACTCCCAGCAGTGGACACACATGTGAGGGGTGGGTGCAGAGGACTCCCAGCAGTGGACAGACATGTGAGGGGTGGCTGCAGAGGACTCCCAGCAGTGCCCTGAAATATGAGGTGTGGGTGCATATCACTACCAGCAGTGGACAGACATGTGAGGGGTGGGTGCAGAGGACTCCCAGCAGTGGACAGACATGTGAGGGGTGGCTGCAGAGGACTCCCAGCAGTGGACAGACATTTGAGGGGTGGCTGCAGAGGACTCCCAGCAGTGGCCTGCAATATGAGTGGTTGGTGCATATCACTCCCAGCAGTGGACAGACATGTGAGGGGTGGGTGCAGAGGACTCCCAGCAGTGGACAGACATGTGAGGGGTGGCTGCAGAGGACTCCCAGCAGTGGACAGACATGTGAGGGGTGGGTGCAGAGGACTCCCAGCAGTGGCCTGCAATATGAGGGGTGGGTGCATATCACTCCCAGCAGAGGACAGACATGTGAGTGGTGGGTGCAGAGGACTCCCAGCAGTGGACAGACATATGAGGGGTGGGTGCATATCACTCCCAGCAGTGGACAGACATGTGAGGGGTGGCTGCAGAGGACTCCCAGCAGTGGACAGACATGTGAGGGGTGGCTGCAGAGGACTCCCAGCAGTGGCCTGCAATATGAGTGGTGGGTGCATATCACTTCCAGCAGTGGACAGATATGTGAGGGGTGGGTGCAGAGGACTCCAAGCAGTGGACAGACATGTGAGGGGTGGCTGCAGAGGACTCCCAGCAGTGGACAGACATGTGAGGGGTGGGTGCAGAGGACTCCCAGCAGTGGCCTGCAATATGAAGGGTGGGTGCATATCACTCCCAGCAGTGGACAGACATGTGAGTGGTGGGTGCAGAGGACTCCCAGCAGTGGACAGACATGTGAGGGGTGGGTGCAGAGGACTCGCAGCAGTGGACAGACATGTGAGGGGTGGGTGCACAGGACTCCCAGCAGTGGACAGACATGTGAGGGATGGGTGCAGAGGTCTCCCAGCAGTGGACAGACATGTGAGGGGTGGGTGCAGAGGACTCCCAGCAGTTGACAGACATGTGAGGGGTGGCTGCAGAGGACTCCCAGCAGTGCCCTGCAATATGAGGTGTGGGTGCATTTCACTACTAGCAGTGGACAGACATGTGAGGGGTGGGTGCAGAGGACTCCCAGCAGTGGACAGACATGTGAGGGGTGGGTGCAGAGGACCCCCAGCAGTGGCCTGCAATATGAGTGGTTGGTGCATATCACTCCCAGCAGTGGACAGACATGTGAGGGGTGGGTGCAGAGGACTCCCAGCAGTGGACAGACATGTGAGGGGTGGCTGCAGAGGACTCCCAGCAGTGGACAGACATGTGAGGGGTGGGTGCAGAGGACTCCCAGCAGTGGCCTGCAATATGAGGGGTGGGTGCATATCACTCCCAGCAGAGGACAGACATGTGAGTGGTGGGTGCAGAGGACTCCCAGCAGTGGACAGACATATGAGGGGTGGGTGCATATCACTCCCAGCAGTGGACAGACATGTGAGGGGTGGCTGCAGAGGACTCCCAGCAGTGGACAGACATGTGAGGGGTGGCTGCAGAGGACTCCCAGCAGTGGCCTGCAATATGAGTGGTGGGTGCATATCACTTCCAGCAGTGGACAGATATGTGAGGGGTGGGTGCAGAGGACTCCAAGCAGTGGACAGACATGTGAGGGGTGGCTGCAGAGGACTCCCAGCAGTGGACAGACATGTGAGGGGTGGGTGCAGAGGACTCCCAGCAGTGGCCTGCAATATGAAGGGTGGGTGCATATCACTCCCAGCAGTGGACAGACATGTGAGTGGTGGGTGCAGAGGACTCCCAGCAGTGGACAGACATGTGAGGGGTGGGTGCAGAGGACTCGCAGCAGTGGACAGACATGTGAGGGGTGGGTGCACAGGACTCCCAGCAGTGGACAGACATGTGAGGGATGGGTGCAGAGGTCTCCCAGCAGTGGACAGACATGTGAGGGGTGGGTGCAGAGGACTCCCAGCAGTTGACAGACATGTGAGGGGTGGCTGCAGAGGACTCCCAGCAGTGCCCTGCAATATGAGGTGTGGGTGCATTTCACTACTAGCAGTGGACAGACATGTGAGGGGTGGGTGCAGAGGACTCCCAGCAGTGGACAGACATGTGAGGGGTGGGTGCAGAGGACCCCCAGCAGTGGCTTGCAATATGAGTGGTGGGTGCATATCACTCTGAGCAGTGGACAGACATGTGAGGGGTGGGTGCTGAGAACTCCCAGCAGTGGACAGACATGTGAGGGGTGGGTGCAGAGGACTTGCAGCAGTGGACAGACATGTGAGGGGTGGGTGCACAGGACTCCCAGCAGTGGACAGACATGTGAGGGGTGGGTGCTGAGAACTCCCAGCAGTGGACAGACATGTGAGGGGTGGGTGCAGAGGACTCGCAGCAGTGGACAGACATGTGAGGGGTGGGTGCACAGGACTCCCAGCAGTGGACAGACATGTGAGGGATGGGTGCAGAGGACTCCCAGCAGTGGACAGACATGTGAGGGGTGGGTGCAGAGGACTCCCAGCAGTTGACAGACATGTGAGGGGTGGCTGCAGAGGACTCCCAGCAGTGCCCTGCAATATGAGGTGTGGGTGCATTTCACTACTAGCAGTGGACAGACATGTGAGGGGTGGGTGCAGAGGACTCCCAGCAGAGGACAGACATGTGAGGGGTGGGTGCAGAGGACTCCCAGCAGTGGCTTGCAATATGAGTGGTGGGTGCATATCACTCCGAGCAGTGGACAGACATGTGAGGGGTGGGTGCTGAGGACTCCCAGCAGTGGACAGACATGTGAGGGGTGGGTGCAGAGGACTCCCAGCAGCCGACAGACATGTGAAGGGTGGGTGCAGAGGAGTCCCAGCAGTGGACAGACATGTGAGGGGTGGGCGCAGAGGACTCCCAGCAGTGGCGTGCAATATGAGTGGTGGGTGCATATCACTCCCAGCAGTGGACACACATGTGAGGGGTGGGTTCAGAGGACTCCCAGCAGTGGACAGACATGTGAGGGGTGGATGCAGAGGACTCCCAGCAGTGCCCTGCAATATGAGGTGTGGGTGCATATCACTACCAGCAGTGGACAGACATGTGAGGGGTGGGTGCAGAGGACTCCCAGCAGTGGCCTGCAATATGAGTGGTTGGTGCATATCACTCCCAGCAGTGGACAGACATGTGAGGGGTGGGTGCAGAGGACTCCCAGCAGTGGACAGACATGTGAGGGGTGGGTGCAGAGGACTCCCAGCAGTGGACAGACATGTCAGGGGTGGGTGCAGAGGAGTCCCAGCAGTGGACAGACATGTGAGGGGTGGGTGCAGAGGACTCCCAGCAGTGGCCTGCAATATGAGTGGTGGGTGCATATCACTCCCAGCAGTGGACACACATGTGAGGGGTGGGTGCAGAGGACTCCCAGCAGTGGACAGACATGTGAGGGGTGGCTGCAGAGGACTCCCAGCAATGCCCTGCAATATGAGGTGTGGGTGCATATCACTACCAGCAGTGGACAGACATGTGAGGGGTGGGTGCAGAGGACTCCCAGCAGTGGACAGACATGTGAGGGGTGGCTGCAGAGGACTCCCAGCAGTGGCTGCAATATGAGTGGTTGGTGCATATCACTCCCAGCAGTGGACAGACATGTGAGGGGTGGGTGCAGAGGACTCCCAGCAGTGGACAGACATGTGAGGGGTGGCTGCAGAGGACTCCCAGCAGTGGACAGACATGTGAGGGGTGGGTGCAGAGGACTCCCAGCAGTGGCCTGCAATATGAGGGGTGGGTGCATATCACTCCCAGCAGTGGATAGACATGTGAGTGGTGGGTGCCGAGGACTCCCAGCAGTGGACAGATATATGAGGGGTGGGTGCAGAGGATTCTCAGCAGTGGACAGACATGTGAGGGGTGGGTGCAGAGGACTCCCAGCAGTGGAAAGACATGTGAGGGGTGGGTGCAGAGGACTCCCAGCAGTGGCTTGCAATATGAGTGGTGGGTGCATATCACTCCCAGCAGTGGACAGACATGTGAGGGGTGGGTGCTGAGGACTCCCAGCAGTGGACAGACATGTGAGGGGTGGGTGCAGAGGACTCCCAGCAGTGGACAGACATGTGAGGGGTGGGTGCAGAGGAGTCCCAGCAGTGGATAGACATGTGAGGGGTGGGTGCAGAGGACTCCCAGCAGTGGCCTGCAATATGAGTGGTGGGTGCATATCACTCCCAGCAGTGGACACTCATGTGAGGGGTGGGTGCAGAGGACTCCCAGCAGTGGACAGACATGTGAGGGGTGGCTGCAGAGGACTCCCAGCAGTGCCCTGCAATATGAGGTGTGGGTGCATATCACTACCAGCAGTGGACAGACAGATGAGGGGTGGGTGCAGAGGACTCCCAGCAGTGGACAGACATGTGAGGGGTGGCTGCAGAGGACTCCCAGCAGTGCCCTGAAACATGAGGTGTGGGTGCATATCACTACCAGCAGTGGACAGACATGTGAGGGGTGGGTGCAGAGGACTCCCAGCAGTGGACAGACATGTGAGGGGTGGCTGCAGAGGACTCCCAGCAGTGGACAGCCATGTGAGGGGTGGCTGCAGAGGACTCCCAGCAGTGGCCTGCAATATGAGTGGTGGGTGCATATCACTTCCAGCAGTGGACAGATATGTGAGGGGTGGGTGCAGAGGACTCCAAGCAGTGGACAGACATGTGAGGGGTGGCTGCAGAGGACTCCCAGCAGTGGACAGACATGTGAGGGGTGGGTGCAGAGGACTCCCAGCAGTGGCCTGCAATATGAAGGGTGGGTGCATATCACTCCCAGCAGTGGACAGACATGTGAGTGGTGGGTGCAGAGGACTCCCAGCAGTGGACAGCCATATGAGGGGTGGGTGCAGAGGACTCCCAGCAGTGGACAGACATGTGAGGGGTGGGTGCATATCACTCCCAGCAGTGGACTGACATGTGAGGGGTGGGTGCAGAGGACTCCCAGCAGTGGACAGACATGTGAGGGGTGGGTTCAGATGACTCCCAGCAGTGGACAGACATGTGAGGGGTGGGTGCTGAGGACTCCCAGCAGTGGACAGACATGTGAAGGGTGGCTGCAGAGGACTCGCAGCAGTGGGCAGACATGTGAGGGGTGGGTGCAGAGGACTCCCAGCAGTGGCCTGCAATATGAGTGGTGGGTGCATATCACTCCCAGCAGTGGACAGACATGTGAGGGGTGGGTGCAGAGGACTCCCAGCAGTGGACAGACATGTGAGGGGTGGGTGCAGAGGACTCCCAGCAGTGGACAGACATGTGAGGGGTGGGTGCAGAGGACTCCCAGCAGTAGCCTGCAATATGAGTGGTGGGTGCATATCACTCCCAGCAGTGGACAGACATGTGAGGGGTGGGTGCAGAGGACTCCCAGCAGTGGACAGACATGTGAGGGGTGGCTGCAGAGGACTCCCAACAGTGGACAGACATGTGAGGGGTGGCTGCAGAGGACTCCCAGCAGTGCCCTGCAATATGAGGTGTGGGTGCCTATCACTACCAGCAGTGGACAGACATGTGAGGGGTGGGTGCAGAGGACTCCCTGCAGTGGCCTGCAATATGAGTGGTTGGTGCATATCACTCCCAGCAGTGGACAGACATGTGAGGGGTGGCTGCAGAGGACTCCCAGCAGTGGCCTGCATTATGAGTGGTTGGTGCATATCACTCCCAGCAGTGGACAGACATGTGAGGGGTGGGTGCAGAGGACTCCCAGCAGTGGACAGACATGTGAGGGGTGGCTGCAGAGGACTCCCAGCAGTGGACAGACATGTGAGGGGTGGGTGCAGAGGACTCCGAGCAGTGACCTGCAATATGAGTGGTGGATGCATATCACTCCCAGCAGTGAACAGACATGTGAGGGGTGGGTGCAGAGGACTCCCAGCAGTGGACAGACACGTGAAGGGTGGCTGCAGAAGACTCCCAGCAGTGGACAGACATGTGAGGGGTGGGTGCAGAGGACTCCCAGCAGTGGACAGACATGTGAGGGGTGGGTGCAGAGGACTCGCAGCAGTGGACAGACATGTGAGGGGTGGGTGCACAGGACTCCCAGCAGTGGACAGACATGTGAGGGATGGGTGCAGAGGACTCCCAGCAGTGGACAGACATGTGAGGGGTGGGTGCAGAGGACTCCCAGCAGTTGACAGACATGTGAGGGGTGGCTGCAGAGGACTCCCAGCAGTGCCCTGCAATATGAGGTGTGGGTGCATTTCACTACTAGCAGTGGACAGACATGTGAGGGGTGGGTGCAGAGGACTCCCAGCAGTGGACAGACATGTGAGGGGTGGGTGCAGAGGACTCCCAGCAGTGGCTTGCAATATGAGTGGTGGGTGCTTATCACTCCCAGCAGTGGACAGACATGTGAGGGGTGGGTGCTGAGAACTCCCAGCAGTGGACAGACATGTGAGGGGTGGGTGCAGAGGACTTGCAGCAGTGGACAGACATGTAAGGGGTGGGTGCACAGGACTCCCAGCAGTGGACAAACATGTGAGGGGTGGGTGCTGAGAACTCGGAGCAGTGGACAGACATGTGAGGGGTGGGTGCAGAGGACTCGCAGAAGTGGACAGACATGTGAGGGGTGGGTGCACAGGACTCCCAGCAGTGGACAGACATGTGAGGGATGGGTGCAGAGGACTCCCAGCAGTGGACAGACATGTGAGGGGTGGGTGCAGAGGACTCCCAGCAGTTGACAGACATGTGAGGGGTGGCTGCAGAGGACTCCCAGCAGTGCCCTGCAATATGAGGTGTGGGTGCATTTCACTACTAGCAGTGGACAGACATGTGAGGGGTGGGTGCAGGGGACTCCCAGCAGTGGACAGACATGTGAGGGGTGGGTGCAGAGGACTCCCAGCAGTGGCTTGCAATATGAGTGGTGGGTGCATATCACTCCGAGCAGTGGACAGACATGTGAGGGGTGGGTGCTGAGGACTCCCAGCAGTGGACAGACATGTGAGGGGTGGGTGCAGAGGACTCCCAGCAGTGGACACACATGTGAGGGGTGGGTGCAGAGGAGTCCCAGCAGTGGACAGACATGTGAGGGGTGGGCGCAGAGGACTCCCAGCAGTGGACAGACATGTGAGGGGTGGGTGCAGAGGACTCGCAGCAGTGGACAGACATGTGAGGGGTGGGTGCACAGGACTCCCAGCAGTGGACAGACATGTGAGGGATGGGTGCAGAGGACTCCCAGCAGTGGACAGACATGTGAGGGGTGGGTGCAGAGGACTCCCAGCAGTTGACAGACATGTGAGGGGTGGCTGCAGAGGACTCCCAGCAGTGCCCTGCAATATGAGGTGTGGGTGCATTTCACTACTAGCAGTGGACAGACATGTGAGGGGTGGGTGCAGAGGACTCCCAGCAGTGGACAGACATGTGAGGGGTGGGTGCAGAGGACTCCCAGCAGTGGCTTGCAATATGAGTGGTGGGTGCATATCACTCCGAGCAGTGGACAGACATGTGAGGGGTGGGTGCTGAGAACTCCCAGCAGTGGACAGACATGTGAGGGGTGGGTGCAGAGGACTTGCAGCAGTGGACAGACATGTAAGGGGTGGGTGCACAGGACTCCCAGCAGTGGACAAACATGTGAGGGGTGGGTGCTGAGAACTCGGAGCAGTGGACAGACATGTGAGGGGTGGGTGCAGAGGACTCGCAGAAGTGGACAGACATGTGAGGGGTGGGTGCACAGGACTCCCAGCAGTGGACAGACATGTGAGGGATGGGTGCAGAGGACTCCCAGCAGTGGACAGACATGTGAGGGGTGGGTGCAGAGGACTCCCAGCAGTTGACAGACATGTGAGGGGTGGCTGCAGAGGACTCCCAGCAGTGCCCTGCAATATGAGGTGTGGGTGCATTTCACTACTAGCAGTGGACAGACATGTGAGGGGTGGGTGCAGGGGACTCCCAGCAGTGGACAGACATGTGAGGGGTGGGTGCAGAGGACTCCCAGCAGTGGCTTGCAATATGAGTGGTGGGTGCATATCACTCCGAGCAGTGGACAGACATGTGAGGGGTGGGTGCTGAGGACTCCCAGCAGTGGACAGACATGTGAGGGGTGGGTGCAGAGGACTCCCAGCAGTGGACAGACATGTGAGGGGTGGGTGCAGAGGAGTCCCAGCAGTGGACAGACATGTGAGGGGTGGGCGCAGAGGACTCCCAGCAGTAGCGTGCAATATGAGTGGTGGGTGCATATCACTCCCAGCAGTGGACACACATGTGAGGGGTGGGTGCAGAGGACTCCCAGCAGTGGACAGACATGTGAGGGGTGGCTGCAGAGGACTCCCAGCAGTGCCCTGCAATATGAGGTGTGGGTGCATATCACTACCAGCAGTGGACAGATATGTTAGGGGTGGGTGCAGAGGACTCCCAGCAGTGGACAGACATGTGAGGGGTGGCTGCAGAGGACTCCCAGCAGTGCCCTGAAATATGAGGTGTGGGTGCATATCACTACCAGCAGTGGACAGACATGTGAGGGGTGGGTGCAGAGGACTCCCAGCAGTGGACAGACATGTGAGGGGTGGCTGCAGCGGACTCCCAGCAGTGGACAGACATGTGAGGGGTGGCTGCAGAGGACTCCCAGCAGTGGCCTGCAATATGAGTGGTTGGTGCATATCACTCCCAGCAGTGGACAGACATGTGAGGGGTGCGTGCAGAGGATTCCCAGCAGTGGCCTGCAATATGAGGGGTGGGTGCATATCACTCCCAGCAGTGGACAGACATGTGAGGGATGGGTGCAGAGGACTCTCAGCAGTGGACAGACATGTGAGGGCTGGGTGCAGAGGACTCCCAGCAGTGGACAGACATGTGAGGGGTGGCTGCAGAGGACTCCCAGCAGTGCCCTGAAATATGAGGTGTGGGTGCATTTCACTACCAGCAGTGGACAGACATGTGAGGGGTGGGTGCAGAGGACTCCCAGCAGTGGACTGACATGTGAGGGGTGGGTGCAGAGGACTCCCAGCAGTGGCTTGCAATATGAGTGGTGGGTGCATATCACTCCCAGCAGTGGACAGACATGTGAGGGGTGGGTGCTGAGGACTCCCAGCAGTGGACAGACATGTGAGGGGTGGGTGCAGAGGACTCCCAGCAGTGGACAGACATGTGAGGGGTGGGTGCAGAGGAGTCCCAGTAGTAGACAGACATGTGAGGGGTGGGTGCAGAGGACTCCCAGCAGTGCCCTGCAATATGAGGTGTGGGTGCATATCACTACCAGCAGTGGACAGACATGTGAGGGGTGGGTGCAGAGGACTCCCAGCAGTGGACAGACATGTGAGGGGTGGCTGCAGAGGACTCCTAGCAGTGCCCTGAAATATGAGGTGTGGGTGCATATCACTACCAGCAGTGGACAGACATGTGATGGGTGGGTGCAGAGGACTCCCAGCAGTGGACAGACATGTGAGGGGTGGCTGCAGAGGACTCCCAGCAGTAGACAGACATGTGAGGGGTGGCTGCAGAGGACTCCCAGCAGTGGCCTGCAATATGAGTGGTTGGTGCATATCACTCCCAGCAGTGGACAGACATGTGAGGGGTGGGTGCAGAGGACTCCCAGCAGTGGACAGACATGTGAGGGGTGGGTGCAGAGGACTCCCAGCAGTAGCCTGCAATATGAGTGGTGGGTGCATATCACTCCCAGCAGTGGACAGACATGTGAGGGGTGGGTGCAGAGGACTCCCAGCAGTGGACAGACATGTGAGGGGTGGGTGCAGAGGACTCCCAGCAGTGGACAGACATGTGAGGGGTGGCTGCAGAGGACTCCCAGCAGTGCCCTGCAATATGAGGTGTGGGTGCCTATCACTACCAGCAGTGGACAGACATGTGAGGGGTGGGTGCAGAGGACTCCCTGCAGTGGCCTGCACTATGAGTGGTGGGTGCATATCACTCCCAGCAGTGGACAGACATGTGAGGGGTGGGTGCAGAGGACTCCCAGCAGTGGACAGACATGTGAGGGGTGGGTGCAGAGGACTCCCAGCAGTGGACAGACATGTGAGGGATGGGTGCAGAGGACTCCCAGCAGTGGACAGACATGTGAGGGGTGGGTGCAGAGGACTCCCAGCAGTGGACAGACATGTGAGGGGTGGGTGCACAGGACTCGCAGCAGTGGACAGACATGTGAGGGGTGGGTGCACAGGACTCCCAGCAGTGGACAGACATGTGAGGGATGGGTGCAGAGGACTCCCAGCAGTGGACAGACATGTGAGGGGTGGGTGCAGAGGACTCCCAGCAGTGGACAGACATGTGAGGGGTGGGTGCAGAGGACTCGCAGCAGTGGACAGACATGTGAGGGGTGGGTGCACAGGACTCCCAGCAGTGGACAGACATGTGAGGGATGGGTGCAGAGGACTCCCAGCAGTGGACAGACATGTGAGGGGTGGGTGCAGAGGACTCCCAGCAGTTGACAGACATGTGAGGGGTGGCTGCAGAGGACTCCCAGCAGTGCCCTGCAATATGAGGTGTGGGTGCATTTCACTACTAGCAGTGGACAGACATGTGAGGGGTGGGTGCAGAGGACTCCCAGCAGTGGACAGACATGTGAGGGGTGGGTGCACAGGACCCCCAGCAGTGGCTTGCAATATGAGTGGTGGGTGCATATCACTCCGAGCAGTGGACAGACATGTGAGGGGTGGGTGCTGAGAACTCCCAGCAGTGGACAGACATGTGAGGGGTGGGTGCAGAGGACTTGCAGCAGTGGACAGACATGTGAGGGGTGGGTGCACAGGACTCCCAGCAGTGGACAGACATGTGAGGGGTGGGTGCTGAGAACTCCCAGCAGTGGACAGACATGTGAGGGGTGGGGTGCAGAGGACTCGCAGCAGTGGACAGACATGTGAGGGGTGGGTGCACAGGACTCCCAGCAGTGGACAGACATGTGAGGGATGGGTGCAGAGGACTCCCAGCAGTGGACAGACATGTGAGGGGTGGGTGCAGAGGACTCCCAGCAGTTGACAGACATGTGAGGGGTGGCTGCAGAGGACTCCCAGCAGTGCCCTGCAATATGAGGTGTGGGTGCATTTCACTACTAGCAGTGGACAGACATGTGAGGGGTGGGTGCAGAGGACTCCCAGCAGTGGACAGACATGTGAGGGGTGGGTGCAGAGGACTCCCAGCAGTGGCTTGCAATATGAGTGGTGGGTGCATATCACTCCGAGCAGTGGACAGACATGTGAGGGGTGGGTGCAGAGGACTCCCAGCAGTGGACAGACATGTGAGGGGTGGCTGCAGAGGACTCCCAGCAATGCCCTGCAATATGAGGTGTGGGTGCATATCACTACCAGCAGTGGACAGACATGTGAGGGGTGGGTGCAGAGGACTCCCAGCAGTGGACAGACATGTGAGGGGTGGCTGCAGAGGACTCCCAGCAGTGGCTGCAATATGAGTGGTTGGTGCATATCACTCCCAGCAGTGGACAGACATGTGAGGGGTGGGTGCAGAGGACTCCCAGCAGTGGACAGACATGTGAGGGGTGGCTGCAGAGGACTCCCAGCAGTGGACAGACATGTGAGGGGTGGGTGCAGAGGACTCCCAGCAGTGGCCTGCAATATGAGGGGTGGGTGCATATCACTCCCAGCAGTGGATAGACATGTGAGTGGTGGGTGCCGAGGACTCCCAGCAGTGGACAGATATATGAGGGGTGGGTGCAGAGGATTCTCAGCAGTGGACAGACATGTGAGGGGTGGGTGCAGAGGACTCCCAGCAGTGGAAAGACATGTGAGGGGTGGGTGCAGAGGACTCCCAGCAGTGGCTTGCAATATGAGTGGTGGGTGCATATCACTCCCAGCAGTGGACAGACATGTGAGGGGTGGGTGCTGAGGACTCCCAGCAGTGGACAGACATGTGAGGGGTGGGTGCAGAGGACTCCCAGCAGTGGACAGACATGTGAGGGGTGGGTGCAGAGGAGTCCCAGCAGTGGATAGACATGTGAGGGGTGGGTGCAGAGGACTCCCAGCAGTGGCCTGCAATATGAGTGGTGGGTGCATATCACTCCCAGAAGTGGACACTCATGTGAGGGGTGGGTGCAGAGGACTCCCAGCAGTGGACAGACATGTGAGGGGTGGCTGCAGAGGACTCCCAGCAGTGCCCTGCAATATGAGGTGTGGGTGCATATCACTACCAGCAGTGGACAGACAGATGAGGGGTGGGTGCAGAGGACTCCCAGCAGTGGACAGACATGTGAGGGGTGGCTGCAGAGGACTCCCAGCAGTGCCCTGAAACATGAGGTGTGGGTGCATATCACTACCAGCAGTGGACAGACATGTGAGGGGTGGGTGCAGAGGACTCCCAGCAGTGGACAGACATGTGAGGGGTGGCTGCAGAGGACTCCCAGCAGTGGACAGCCATGTGAGGGGTGGCTGCAGAGGACTCCCAGCAGTGGCCTGCAATATGAGTGGTGGGTGCATATCACTTCCAGCAGTGGACAGATATGTGAGGGGTGGGTGCAGAGGACTCCAAGCAGTGGACAGACATGTGAGGGGTGGCTGCAGAGGACTCCCAGCAGTGGACAGACATGTGAGGGGTGGGTGCAGAGGACTCCCAGCAGTGGCCTGCAATATGAAGGGTGGGTGCATATCACTCCCAGCAGTGGACAGACATGTGAGTGGTGGGTGCAGAGGACTCCCAGCAGTGGACAGCCATATGAGGGGTGGGTGCAGAGGACTCCCAGCAGTGGACAGACATGTGAGGGGTGGGTGCATATCACTCCCAGCAGTGGACTGACATGTGAGGGGTGGGTGCAGAGGACTCCCAGCAGTGGACAGACATGTGAGGGGTGGGTTCAGATGACTCCCAGCAGTGGACAGACATGTGAGGGGTGGGTGCTGAGGACTCCCAGCAGTGGACAGACATGTGAATGGTGGGTGCATATCACTCCCAGCACTGAACAGACATGTGAGGGGTGGGTGCAGATGACTCCCAGCAGTGGACAGACATGTGAAGGGTGGCTGCAGAGGACTCGCAGCAGTGGGCAGACATGTGAGGGGTGGGTGCAGAGGACTCCCAGCAGTGGCCTGCAATATGAGTGGTGGGTGCATATCACTCCCAGCAGTGGACAGACATGTGAGGGGTGGGTGCAGAGGACTCCCAGCAGTGGACAGACATGTGAGGGGTGGGTGCAGAGGACTCCCAGCAGTGGACAGACATGTGAGGGGTGGGTGCAGAGGACTCCCAGCAGTAGCCTGCAATATGAGTGGTGGGTGCATATCACTCCCAGCAGTGGACAGACATGTGAGGGGTGGGTGCAGAGGACTCCCAGCAGTGGACAGACATGTGAGGGGTGGCTGCAGAGGACTCCCAACAGTGGACAGACATGTGAGGGGTGGCTGCAGAGGACTCCCAGCAGTGCCCTGCAATATGAGGTGTGGGTGCCTATCACTACCAGCAGTGGACAGACATGTGAGGGGTGGGTGCAGAGGACTCCCTGCAGTGGCCTGCAATATGAGTGGTGGGTGCATATCACTCCCAGCAGTGGACAGACATGTGAGGGGTGGCTGCAGAGGACTCCCAGCAGTGGCCTGCATTATGAGTGGTTGGTGCATATCACTCCCAGCAGTGGACAGACATGTGAGGGGTGGGTGCAGAGGACTCCCAGCAGTGGACAGACATGTGAGGGGTGGCTGCAGAGGACTCCCAGCAGTGGACAGACATGTGAGGGGTGGGTGCAGAGGACTCCGAGCAGTGGCCTGCAATATGAGTGGTGGATGCATATCACTCCCAGCAGTGAACAGACATGTGAGGGGTGGGTGCAGAGGACTCCCAGCAGTGGACAGACACGTGAAGGGTGGCTGCAGAAGACTCCCAGCAGTGGACAGACATGTGAGGGGTGGGTGCAGAGGACTCCCAGCAGTGGACAGACATGTGAGGGGTGGGTGCAGAGGACTCGCAGCAGTGGACAGACATGTGAGGGGTGGGTGCACAGGACTCCCAGCAGTGGACAGACATGTGAGGGATGGGTGCAGAGGACTCCCAGCAGTGGACAGACATGTGAGGGGTGGGTGCAGAGGACTCCCAGCAGTTGACAGACATGTGAGGGGTGGCTGCAGAGGACTCCCAGCAGTGCCCTGCAATATGAGGTGTGGGTGCATTTCACTACTAGCAGTGGACAGACATGTGAGGGGTGGGTGCAGAGGACTCCCAGCAGTGGACAGACATGTGAGGGGTGGGTGCAGAGGACTCCCAGCAGTGGCTTGCAATATGAGTGGTGGGTGCTTATCACTCCCAGCAGTGGACAGACATGTGAGGGGTGGGTGCTGAGAACTCCCAGCAGTGGACAGACATGTGAGGGGTGGGTGCAGAGGACTTGCAGCAGTGGACAGACATGTAAGGGGTGGGTGCACAGGACTCCCAGCAGTGGACAAACATGTGAGGGGTGGGTGCTGAGAACTCGGAGCAGTGGACAGACATGTGAGGGGTGGGTGCAGAGGACTCGCAGAAGTGGACAGACATGTGAGGGGTGGGTGCACAGGACTCCCAGCAGTGGACAGACATGTGAGGGATGGGTGCAGAGGACTCCCAGCAGTGGACAGACATGTGAGGGGTGGGTGCAGAGGACTCCCAGCAGTTGACAGACATGTGAGGGGTGGCTGCAGAGGACTCCCAGCAGTGCCCTGCAATATGAGGTGTGGGTGCATTTCACTACTAGCAGTGGACAGACATGTGAGGGGTGGGTGCAGGGGACTCCCAGCAGTGGACAGACATGTGAGGGGTGGGTGCAGAGGACTCCCAGCAGTGGCTTGCAATATGAGTGGTGGGTGCATATCACTCCGAGCAGTGGACAGACATGTGAGGGGTGGGTGCTGAGGACTCCCAGCAGTGGACAGACATGTGAGGGGTGGGTGCAGAGGACTCCCAGCAGTGGACACACATGTGAGGGGTGGGTGCAGAGGAGTCCCAGCAGTGGACAGACATGTGAGGGGTGGGCGCAGAGGACTCCCAGCAGTGGACAGACATGTGAGGGGTGGGTGCAGAGGACTCGCAGCAGTGGACAGACATGTGAGGGGTGGGTGCACAGGACTCCCAGCAGTGGACAGACATGTGAGGGATGGGTGCAGAGGACTCCCAGCAGTGGACAGACATGTGAGGGGTGGGTGCAGAGGACTCCCAGCAGTTGACAGACATGTGAGGGGTGGCTGCAGAGGACTCCCAGCAGTGCCCTGCAATATGAGGTGTGGGTGCATTTCACTACTAGCAGTGGACAGACATGTGAGGGGTGGGTGCAGAGGACTCCCAGCAGTGGACAGACATGTGAGGGGTGGGTGCAGAGGACTCCCAGCAGTGGCTTGCAATATGAGTGGTGGGTGCATATCACTCCGAGCAGTGGACAGACATGTGAGGGGTGGGTGCTGAGAACTCCCAGCAGTGGACAGACATGTGAGGGGTGGGTGCAGAGGACTTGCAGCAGTGGACAGACATGTAAGGGGTGGGTGCACAGGACTCCCAGCAGTGGACAAACATGTGAGGGGTGGGTGCTGAGAACTCGGAGCAGTGGACAGACATGTGAGGGGTGGGTGCAGAGGACTCGCAGAAGTGGACAGACATGTGAGGGGTGGGTGCACAGGACTCCCAGCAGTGGACAGACATGTGAGGGATGGGTGCAGAGGACTCCCAGCAGTGGACAGACATGTGAGGGGTGGGTGCAGAGGACTCCCAGCAGTTGACAGACATGTGAGGGGTGGCTGCAGAGGACTCCCAGCAGTGCCCTGCAATATGAGGTGTGGGTGCATTTCACTACTAGCAGTGGACAGACATGTGAGGGGTGGGTGCAGGGGACTCCCAGCAGTGGACAGACATGTGAGGGGTGGGTGCAGAGGACTCCCAGCAGTGGCTTGCAATATGAGTGGTGGGTGCATATCACTCCGAGCAGTGGACAGACATGTGAGGGGTGGGTGCTGAGGACTCCCAGCAGTGGACAGACATGTGAGGGGTGGGTGCAGAGGACTCCCAGCAGTGGACAGACATGTGAGGGGTGGGTGCAGAGGAGTCCCAGCAGTGGACAGACATGTGAGGGGTGGGCGCAGAGGACTCCCAGCAGTAGCGTGCAATATGAGTGGTGGGTGCATATCACTCCCAGCAGTGGACACACATGTGAGGGGTGGGTGCAGAGGACTCCCAGCAGTGGACAGACATGTGAGGGGTGGCTGCAGAGGACTCCCAGCAGTGCCCTGCAATATGAGGTGTGGGTGCATATCACTACCAGCAGTGGACAGACATGTGAGGGGTGGGTGCAGAGGACTCCCAGCAGTGGACAGACATGTGAGGGGTGGCTGCAGAGGACTCCCAGCAGTGCCCTGAAATATGAGGTGTGGGTGCATATCACTACCAGCAGTGGACAGACATGTGAGGGGTGGGTGCAGAGGACTCCCAGCAGTGGACAGACATGTGAGGGGTGGGTGCAGAGGACTCCCAGCAGTGGACAGACATGTGAGGGGTGGGTGCAGAGGACTCCCAGCAGTGGCCTGCAATATGAGTGGTGGGTGCATATCACTCCCAGCAGTGGACACACATGTGAGGGGTGGGTGCAGAGGACTCCCAGCAGTGGACAGACATGTGAGGGGTGGCTGCAGAGGACTCCCAGCAGTGCCCTGAAATATGAGGTGTGGGTGCATATCACTACCAGCAGTGGACAGACATGTGAGGGGTGGGTGCAGAGGACTCCCAGCAGTGGACAGACATGTGAGGGGTGGCTGCAGAGGACTCCCAGCAGTGGACAGACATTTGAGGGGTGGCTGCAGAGGACTCCCAGCAGTGCCCTGCAATATGAGTGGTTGGTGCATATCACTCCCAGCAGTGGACAGACATGTGAGGGGTGGGTGCAGAGGACTCCCAGCAGTGGACAGACATGTGAGGGGTGGCTGCAGAGGACTCCCAGCAGTGGACAGACATGTGAGGGGTGGGTGCAGAGGACTCCCAGCAGTGGCCTGCAATATGAGGGGTGGGTGCATATCACTCCCAGCAGAGGACAGACATGTGAGTGGTGGGTGCAGAGGACTCCCAGCAGTGGACAGACATATGAGGGGTGGGTGCATATCACTCCCAGCAGTGGACAGACATGTGAGGGGTGGCTGCAGAGGACTCCCAGCAGTGGACAGACATGTGAGGGGTGGCTGCAGAGGACTCCCAGCAGTGGCCTGCAATATGAGTGGTGGGTGCATATCACTTCCAGCAGTGGACAGATATGTGAGGGGTGGGTGCAGAGGACTCCAAGCAGTGGACAGACATGTGAGGGGTGGCTGCAGAGGACTCCCAGCAGTGGACAGACATGTGAGGGGTGGGTGCAGAGGACTCCCAGCAGTGGCCTGCAATATGAAGGGTGGGTGCATATCACTCCCAGCAGTGGACAGACATGTGAGTGGTGGGTGCAGAGGACTCCCAGCAGTGGACAGACATGTGAGGGGTGGGTGCAGAGGACTCGCAGCAGTGGACAGACATGTGAGGGGTGGGTGCACAGGACTCCCAGCAGTGGACAGACATGTGAGGGATGGGTGCAGAGGTCTCCCAGCAGTGGACAGACATGTGAGGGGTGGGTGCAGAGGACTCCCAGCAGTTGACAGACATGTGAGGGGTGGCTGCAGAGGACTCCCAGCAGTGCCCTGCAATATGAGGTGTGGGTGCATTTCACTACTAGCAGTGGACAGACATGTGAGGGGTGGGTGCAGAGGACTCCCAGCAGTGGACAGACATGTGAGGGGTGGGTGCAGAGGACCCCCAGCAGTGGCTTGCAATATGAGTGGTGGGTGCATATCACTCTGAGCAGTGGACAGACATGTGAGGGGTGGGTGCTGAGAACTCCCAGCAGTGGACAGACATGTGAGGGGTGGGTGCAGAGGACTTGCAGCAGTGGACAGACATGTGAGGGGTGGGTGCACAGGACTCCCAGCAGTGGACAGACATGTGAGGGGTGGGTGCTGAGAACTCCCAGCAGTGGACAGACATGTGAGGGGTGGGTGCAGAGGACTCGCAGCAGTGGACAGACATGTGAGGGGTGGGTGCACAGGACTCCCAGCAGTGGACAGACATGTGAGGGATGGGTGCAGAGGACTCCCAGCAGTGGACAGACATGTGAGGGGTGGGTGCAGAGGACTCCCAGCAGTTGACAGACATGTGAGGGGTGGCTGCAGAGGACTCCCAGCAGTGGCCTGCAATATGAGTGGTTGGTGCATATCACTCCCAGCAGTGGACAGACATGTGAGGGGTGCGTGCAGAGGATTCCCAGCAGTGGCCTGCAATATGAGGGGTGGGTGCATATCACTCCCAGCAGTGGACAGACATGTGAGGGATGGGTGCAGAGGACTCTCAGCAGTGGACAGACATGTGAGGGGTGGGTGCAGAGGACTCCCAGCAGTGGACAGACATATGAGGGGTGGGTGCAGAGGATTCTCAGCAGATGACAGACATGTGAGGGGTGGGTGCAGAGGACTCCCAGCAGTGGAAAGACATGTGAGGGGTGGGTGCAGAGGACTCCCAGCAGTGGCTTGCAATATGAGTGGTGGGTGCATATCACTCCCAGCAGTGGACAGACATGTGAGGGGTGGGTGCTGAGGACTACCAGCAGTGGACAGACACGTGAGGGGTGGGTGCAGAGGACTCCCAGCAGTGGCCTGCAATATGAGTGGTGGGTGCATATCACTCCCAGCAGTGGACAGACATGTGAGGGGTGGGTGCAGAGGACTCCCAGCAGTGGACAGACATGTGAGGGGTGGGTGCAGAGAACTCCCAGCAGTGGACAGACGTGAGGGGTGGGTGCAGAGGACTCCCAGCAGTGGAAAGACATGCGAGTGGTGGGTGCAGAGGACTCCCAGCAGTGGACAGACATATGAAGGGTGGGTGCAGAGGACTCCCAGCAGTGGACAGACATGTAAGGGGTGGGTGCATATCCCTCCCAGCAGTGGACTGACATGTGAGGGGTGGGTGCAGAGGACTCCCAGCAGTGGACAGACATTTGAGGGGTGGGTGCAGATGGCTCCCAGCAGTGGACAGACATGTGAGGGGTGGGTGCAGAGGACTCCCAGCAGTGGACAGACATGTGAGGGGTGGGTGCAGAGGACTCCCAGCAGTGGCTTGCAATATGAGTGGTGGGTGCATATCACTCCCAGCAGTGGACAGACATGTGAGGGGTGGGTGCTGAGGACTCCCAGCAGTGGACAGACATGTGAGTGGTGGGTGCAGAGGACTCCCAGCAGTGGACAGACATGTGAGGGGTGGGTGCAGAGGACTCCCAGCAGTGGACAGACATGTGAGGGGTGGGTGCAGAGGACTCCCAGCAGTGGCCTGCAATATGAGTGGTGGGTGCATATCACTCCCAGCAGTGGACACACATGTGAGGGGTGGGTGCAGAGGACTCCCAGCAGTGGACAGACATGTGAGGGGTGGCTGCAGAGGACTCCCAGCAGTGCCCTGAAATATGAGGTGTGGGTGCATATCACTACCAGCAGTGGACAGACATGTGAGGGGTGGGTGCAGAGGACTCCCAGCAGTGGACAGACATGTGAGGGGTGGCTGCAGAGGACTCCCAGCAGTGGACAGACATTTGAGGGGTGGCTGCAGAGGACTCCCAGCAGTGGCCTGCAATATGAGTGGTTGGTGCATATCACTCCCAGCAGTGGACAGACATGTGAGGGGTGGGTGCAGAGGACTCCCAGCAGTGGACAGACATGTGAGGGGTGGCTGCAGAGGACTCCCAGCAGTGGACAGACATGTGAGGGGTGGGTGCAGAGGACTCCCAGCAGTGGCCTGCAATATGAGGGGTGGGTGCATATCACTCCCAGCAGAGGACAGACATGTGAGTGGTGGGTGCAGAGGACTCCCAGCAGTGGACAGACATATGAGGGGTGGGTGCATATCACTCCCAGCAGTGGACAGACATGTGAGGGGTGGCTGCAGAGGACTCCCAGCAGTGGACAGACATGTGAGGGGTGGCTGCAGAGGACTCCCAGCAGTGGCCTGCAATATGAGTGGTGGGTGCATATCACTTCCAGCAGTGGACAGATATGTGAGGGGTGGGTGCAGAGGACTCCAAGCAGTGGACAGACATGTGAGGGGTGGCTGCAGAGGACTCCCAGCAGTGGACAGACATGTGAGGGGTGGGTGCAGAGGACTCCCAGCAGTGGCCTGCAATATGAAGGGTGGGTGCATATCACTCCCAGCAGTGGACAGACATGTGAGTGGTGGGTGCAGAGGACTCCCAGCAGTGGACAGACATGTGAGGGGTGGGTGCAGAGGACTCGCAGCAGTGGACAGACATGTGAGGGGTGGGTGCACAGGACTCCCAGCAGTGGACAGACATGTGAGGGATGGGTGCAGAGGTCTCCCAGCAGTGGACAGACATGTGAGGGGTGGGTGCAGAGGACTCCCAGCAGTTGACAGACATGTGAGGGGTGGCTGCAGAGGACTCCCAGCAGTGCCCTGCAATATGAGGTGTGGGTGCATTTCACTACTAGCAGTGGACAGACATGTGAGGGGTGGGTGCAGAGGACTCCCAGCAGTGGACAGACATGTGAGGGGTGGGTGCAGAGGACCCCCAGCAGTGGCCTGCAATATGAGTGGTTGGTGCATATCACTCCCAGCAGTGGACAGACATGTGAGGGGTGGGTGCAGAGGACTCCCAGCAGTGGACAGACATGTGAGGGGTGGCTGCAGAGGACTCCCAGCAGTGGACAGACATGTGAGGGGTGGGTGCAGAGGACTCCCAGCAGTGGCCTGCAATATGAGGGGTGGGTGCATATCACTCCCAGCAGAGGACAGACATGTGAGTGGTGGGTGCAGAGGACTCCCAGCAGTGGACAGACATATGAGGGGTGGGTGCATATCACTCCCAGCAGTGGACAGACATGTGAGGGGTGGCTGCAGAGGACTCCCAGCAGTGGACAGACATGTGAGGGGTGGCTGCAGAGGACTCCCAGCAGTGGCCTGCAATATGAGTGGTGGGTGCATATCACTTCCAGCAGTGGACAGATATGTGAGGGGTGGGTGCAGAGGACTCCAAGCAGTGGACAGACATGTGAGGGGTGGCTGCAGAGGACTCCCAGCAGTGGACAGACATGTGAGGGGTGGGTGCAGAGGACTCCCAGCAGTGGCCTGCAATATGAAGGGTGGGTGCATATCACTCCCAGCAGTGGACAGACATGTGAGTGGTGGGTGCAGAGGACTCCCAGCAGTGGACAGACATGTGAGGGGTGGGTGCAGAGGACTCGCAGCAGTGGACAGACATGTGAGGGGTGGGTGCACAGGACTCCCAGCAGTGGACAGACATGTGAGGGATGGGTGCAGAGGTCTCCCAGCAGTGGACAGACATGTGAGGGGTGGGTGCAGAGGACTCCCAGCAGTTGACAGACATGTGAGGGGTGGCTGCAGAGGACTCCCAGCAGTGCCCTGCAATATGAGGTGTGGGTGCATTTCACTACTAGCAGTGGACAGACATGTGAGGGGTGGGTGCAGAGGACTCCCAGCAGTGGACAGACATGTGAGGGGTGGGTGCAGAGGACCCCCAGCAGTGGCTTGCAATATGAGTGGTGGGTGCATATCACTCTGAGCAGTGGACAGACATGTGAGGGGTGGGTGCTGAGAACTCCCAGCAGTGGACAGACATGTGAGGGGTGGGTGCAGAGGACTTGCAGCAGTGGACAGACATGTGAGGGGTGGGTGCACAGGACTCCCAGCAGTGGACAGACATGTGAGGGGTGGGTGCTGAGAACTCCCAGCAGTGGACAGACATGTGAGGGGTGGGTGCAGAGGACTCGCAGCAGTGGACAGACATGTGAGGGGTGGGTGCACAGGACTCCCAGCAGTGGACAGACATGTGAGGGATGGGTGCAGAGGACTCCCAGCAGTGGACAGACATGTGAGGGGTGGGTGCAGAGGACTCCCAGCAGTTGACAGACATGTGAGGGGTGGCTGCAGAGGACTCCCAGCAGTGCCCTGCAATATGAGGTGTGGGTGCATTTCACTACTAGCAGTGGACAGACATGTGAGGGGTGGGTGCAGAGGACTCCCAGCAGAGGACAGACATGTGAGGGGTGGGTGCAGAGGACTCCCAGCAGTGGCTTGCAATATGAGTGGTGGGTGCATATCACTCCGAGCAGTGGACAGACATGTGAGGGGTGGGTGCTGAGGACTCCCAGCAGTGGACAGACATGTGAGGGGTGGGTGCAGAGGACTCCCAGCAGCCGACAGACATGTGAAGGGTGGGTGCAGAGGAGTCCCAGCAGTGGACAGACATGTGAGGGGTGGGCGCAGAGGACTCCCAGCAGTGGCGTGCAATATGAGTGGTGGGTGCATATCACTCCCAGCAGTGGACACACATGTGAGGGGTGGGTTCAGAGGACTCCCAGCAGTGGACAGACATGTGAGGGGTGGATGCAGAGGACTCCCAGCAGTGCCCTGCAATATGAGGTGTGGGTGCATATCACTACCAGCAGTGGACAGACATGTGAGGGGTGGGTGCAGAGGACTCCCAGCAGTGGCCTGCAATATGAGTGGTTGGTGCATATCACTCCCAGCAGTGGACAGACATGTGAGGGGTGGGTGCAGAGGACTCCCAGCAGTGGACAGACATGTGAGGGGTGGGTGCAGAGGACTCCCAGCAGTGGACAGACATGTCAGGGGTGGGTGCAGAGGAGTCCCAGCAGTGGACAGACATGTGAGTGGTGGGTGCAGAGGACTCCCAGCAGTGGCCTGCAATATGAGTGGTGGGTGCATATCACTCCCAGCAGTGGACACACATGTGAGGGGTGGGTGCAGAGGACTCCCAGCAGTGGACAGACATGTGAGGGGTGGCTGCAGAGGACTCCCAGCAATGCCCTGCAATATGAGGTGTGGGTGCATATCACTACCAGCAGTGGACAGACATGTGAGGGGTGGGTGCAGAGGACTCCCAGCAGTGGACAGACATGTGAGGGGTGGCTGCAGAGGACTCCCAGCAGTGGCTGCAATATGAGTGGTTGGTGCATATCACTCCCAGCAGTGGACAGACATGTGAGGGGTGGGTGCAGAGGACTCCCAGCAGTGGACAGACATGTGAGGGGTGGCTGCAGAGGACTCCCAGCAGTGGACAGACATGTGAGGGGTGGGTTCAGAGGACTCCCAGCAGTGGCCTGCAATATGAGGGGTGGGTGCATATCACTCCCAGCAGTGGATAGACATGTGAGTGGTGGGTGCCGAGGACTCCCAGCAGTGGACAGATATATGAGGGGTGGGTGCAGAGGATTCTCAGCAGTGGACAGACATGTGAGGGGTGGGTGCAGAGGACTCCCAGCAGTGGAAAGACATGTGAGGGGTGGGTGCAGAGGACTCCCAGCAGTGGCTTGCAATATGAGTGGTGGGTGCATATCACTCCCAGCAGTGGACAGACATGTGAGGGGTGGGTGCTGAGGACTCCCAGCAGTGGACAGACATGTGAGGGGTGGGTGCAGAGGACTCCCAGCAGTGGACAGACATGTGAGGGGTGGGTGCAGAGGAGTCCCAGCAGTGGATAGACATGTGAGGGGTGGGTGCAGAGGACTCCCAGCAGTGGCCTGCAATATGAGTGGTGGGTGCATATCACTCCCAGCAGTGGACACTCATGTGAGGGGTGGGTGCAGAGGACTCCCAGCAGTGGACAGACATGTGAGGGGTGGCTGCAGAGGACTCCCAGCAGTGCCCTGCAATATGAGGTGTGGGTGCATATCACTACCAGCAGTGGACAGACAGATGAGGGGTGGGTGCAGAGGACTCCCAGCAGTGGACAGACATGTGAGGGGTGGCTGCAGAGGACTCCCAGCAGTGCCCTGAAACATGAGGTGTGGGTGCATATCACTACCAGCAGTGGACAGACATGTGAGGGGTGGGTGCAGAGGACTCCCAGCAGTGGACAGACATGTGAGGGGTGGCTGCAGAGGACTCCCAGCAGTGGACAGCCATGTGAGGGGTGGCTGCAGAGGACTCCCAGCAGTGGCCTGCAATATGAGTGGTGGGTGCATATCACTTCCAGCAGTGGACAGATATGTGAGGGGTGGGTGCAGAGGACTCCAAGCAGTGGACAGACATGTGAGGGGTGGCTGCAGAGGACTCCCAGCAGTGGACAGACATGTGAGGGGTGGGTGCAGAGGACTCCCAGCAGTGGCCTGCAATATGAAGGGTGGGTGCATATCACTCCCAGCAGTGGACAGACATGTGAGTGGTGGGTGCAGAGGACTCCCAGCAGTGGACAGCCATATGAGGGGTGGGTGCAGAGGACTCCCAGCAGTGGACAGACATGTGAGGGGTGGGTGCATATCACTCCCAGCAGTGGACTGACATGTGAGGGGTGGGTGCAGAGGACTCCCAGCAGTGGACAGACGTGTGAGGGGTGGGTTCAGATGACTCCCAGCAGTGGACAGACATGTGAGGGGTGGGTGCTGAGGACTCCCAGCAGTGGACAGACATGTGAATGGTGGGTGCATATCACTCCCAGCACTGAACAGACATGTGAGGGGTGGGTGCAGATGACTCCCAGCAGTGGACAGACATGTGAAGGGTGGCTGCAGAGGACTCGCAGCAGTGGGCAGACATGTGAGGGGTGGGTGCAGAGGACTCCCAGCAGTGGCCTGCAATATGAGTGGTGGGTGCATATCACTCCCAGCAGTGGACAGACATGTGAGGGGTGGGTGCAGAGGACTCCCAGCAGTGGACAGACATGTGAGGGGTGGGTGCAGAGGACTCCCAGCAGTGGACAGACATGTGAGGGGTGGGTGCAGAGGACTCCCAGCAGTAGCCTGCAATATGAGTGGTGGGTGCATATCACTCCCAGCAGTGGACAGACATGTGAGGGGTGGGTGCAGAGGACTCCCAGCAGTGGACAGACATGTGAGGGGTGGCTGCAGAGGACTCCCAACAGTGGACAGACATGTGAGGGGTGGCTGCAGAGGACTCCCAGCAGTGCCCTGCAATATGAGGTGTGGGTGCCTATCACTACCAGCAGTGGACAGACATGTGAGGGGTGGGTGCAGAGGACTCCCTGCAGTGGCCTGCAATATGAGTGGTGGGTGCATATCACTCCCAGCAGTGGACAGACATGTGAGGGGTGGCTGCAGAGGACTCCCAGCAGTGGCCTGCATTATGAGTGGTTGGTGCATATCACTCCCAGCAGTGGACAGACATGTGAGGGGTGGGTGCAGAGGACTCCCAGCAGTGGACAGACATGTGAGGGGTGGCTGCAGAGGGCTCCCAGCAGTGGACAGACATGTGAGGGGTGGGTGCAGAGGACTCCGAGCAGTGGCCTGCAATATGAGTGGTGGATGCATATCACTCCCAGCAGTGAACAGACATGTGAGGGGTGGGTGCAGAGGACTCCCAGCAGTGGACAGACACGTGAAGGGTGGCTGCAGAAGACTCCCAGCAGTGGACAGACATGTGAGGGGTGGGTGCAGAGGACTCCCAGCAGTGGACAGACATGTGAGGGGTGGGTGCAGAGGACTCGCAGCAGTGGACAGACATGTGAGGGGTGGGTGCACAGGACTCCCAGCAGTGGACAGACATGTGAGGGATGGGTGCAGAGGACTCCCAGCAGTGGACAGACATGTGAGGGGTGGGTGCAGAGGACTCCCAGCAGTTGACAGACATGTGAGGGGTGGCTGCAGAGGACTCCCAGCAGTGCCCTGCAATATGAGGTGTGGGTGCATTTCACTACTAGCAGTGGACAGACATGTGAGGGGTGGGTGCAGAGGACTCCCAGCAGTGGACAGACATGTGAGGGGTGGGTGCAGAGGACTCCCAGCAGTGGCTTGCAATATGAGTGGTGGGTGCTTATCACTCCCAGCAGTGGACAGACATGTGAGGGGTGGGTGCTGAGAACTCCCAGCAGTGGACAGACATGTGAGGGGTGGGTGCAGAGGACTTGCAGCAGTGGACAGACATGTAAGGGGTGGGTGCACAGGACTCCCAGCAGTGGACAAACATGTGAGGGGTGGGTGCTGAGAACTCGGAGCAGTGGACAGACATGTGAGGGGTGGGTGCAGAGGACTCGCAGAAGTGGACAGACATGTGAGGGGTGGGTGCACAGGACTCCCAGCAGTGGACAGACATGTGAGGGATGGGTGCAGAGAACTCCCAGCAGTGGACAGACATGTGAGGGGTGGGTGCAGAGGACTCCCAGCAGTTGACAGACATGTGAGGGGTGGCTGCAGAGGACTCCCAGCAGTGCCCTGCAATATGAGGTGTGGGTGCATTTCACTACTAGCAGTGGACAGACATGTGAGGGGTGGGTGCAGGGGACTCCCAGCAGTGGACAGACATGTGAGGGGTGGGTGCAGAGGACTCCCAGCAGTGGCTTGCAATATGAGTGGTGGGTGCATATCACTCCGAGCAGTGGACAGACATGTGAGGGGTGGGTGCTGAGGACTCCCAGCAGTGGACAGACATGTGAGGGGTGGGTGCAGAGGACTCCCAGCAGTGGACACACATGTGAGGGGTGGGTGCAGAGGAGTCCCAGCAGTGGACAGACATGTGAGGGGTGGGCGCAGAGGACTCCCAGCAGTGGACAGACATGTGAGGGGTGGGTGCAGAGGACTCGCAGCAGTGGACAGACATGTGAGGGGTGGGTGCACAGGACTCCCAGCAGTGGACAGACATGTGAGGGATGGGTGCAGAGGACTCCCAGCAGTGGACAGACATGTGAGGGGTGGGTGCAGAGGACTCCCAGCAGTTGACAGACATGTGAGGGGTGGCTGCAGAGGACTCCCAGCAGTGCCCTGCAATATGAGGTGTGGGTGCATTTCACTACTAGCAGTGGACAGACATGTGAGGGGTGGGTGCAGAGGACTCCCAGCAGTGGACAGACATGTGAGGGGTGGGTGCAGAGGACTCCCAGCAGTGGCTTAAAATATGAGTGGTGGGTGCATATCACTCCGAGCAGTGGACAGACATGTGAGGGGTGGGTGCTGAGAACTCCCAGCAGTGGACAGACATGTGAGGGGTGGGTGCAGAGGACTTGCAGCAGTGGACAGACATGTAAGGGGTGGGTGCACAGGACTCCCAGCAGTGGACAAACATGTGAGGGGTGGGTGCTGAGAACTCGGAGCAGTGGACAGACATGTGAGGGGTGGGTGCAGAGGACTCGCAGAAGTGGACAGACATGTGAGGGGTGGGTGCACAGGACTCCCAGCAGTGGACAGACATGTGAGGGATGGGTGCAGAGGACTCCCAGCAGTGGACAGACATGTGAGGGGTGGGTGCAGAGGACTCCCAGCAGTTGACAGACATGTGAGGGGTGGCTGCAGAGGACTCCCAGCAGTGCCCTGCAATATGAGGTGTGGGTGCATTTCACTACTAGCAGTGGACAGACATGTGAGGGGTGGGTGCAGGGGACTCCCAGCAGTGGACAGACATGTGAGGGGTGGGTGCAGAGGACTCCCAGCAGTGGCTTGCAATATGAGTGGTGGGTGCATATCACTCCGAGCAGTGGACAGACATGTGAGGGGTGGGTGCTGAGGACTCCCAGCAGTGGACAGACATGTGAGGGGTGGGTGCAGAGGACTCCCAGCAGTGGACAGACATG
This sequence comes from Triturus cristatus, assembly GCF_964204655.1. Lineage (NCBI taxonomy): Eukaryota > Metazoa > Chordata > Amphibia > Caudata > Salamandridae > Triturus > Triturus cristatus. Next base: position 421,362,193 of record NC_140579.1, read on the forward strand.
TGAGGGGTGGGTGCAGAGGAGTCCCAGCAGTGGACAGACATGTGAGGGGTGGGCGCAGAGGACTCCCAGCAGTAGCGTGCAATATGAGTGGTGGGTGCATATCACTCCCAGCAGTGGACACACATGTGAGGGGTGGGTGCAGAGGACTCCCAGCAGTGGACAGACATGTGAGGGGTGGCTGCAGAGGACTCCCAGCAGTGCCCTGCAATATGAGGTGTGGGTGCATATCACTACCAGCAGTGGACAGACCTGTGAGGGGTGGGTGCAGAGGACTCCCAGCAGTGGACAGACATGTGAGGGGTGGCTGCAGAGGACTCCCAGCAGTGCCCTGAAATATGAGGTGTGGGTGCATATCACTACCAGCAGTGGACAGACATGTGAGGGGTGGGTGCAGAGGACTCCCAGCAGTGGACAGACATGTGAGGGGTGGCTGCAGCGGACTCCCAGCAGTGGACAGACATGTGAGGGGTGGCTGCAGAGGACTCCCAGCAGTGGCCTGCAATATGAGTGGTTGGTGCATATCACTCCCAGCAGTGGACAGACATGTGAGGGGTGCGTGCAGAGGATTCCCAGCAGTGGCCTGCAATATGAGGGGTGGGTGCATATCACTCCCAGCAGTGGACAGACATGTGAGGGATGGGTGCAGAGGACTCTCAGCAGTGGACAGACATGTGAGGGCTGGGTGCAGAGGACTCCCAGCAGTGGACAGACATGTGAGGGGTGGCTGCAGAGGACTCCCAGCAGTGCCCTGAAATATGAGGTGTGTGTGCATTTCACTACCAGCAGTGGACAGACATGTGAGGGGTGGGTGCAGAGGACTCCCAGCAGTGGACTGACATGTGAGGGGTGGGTGCAGAGGACTCCCAGCAGTGGCTTGCAATATGAGTGGTGGGTGCATATCACTCCCAGCAGTGGACAGACATGTGAGGGGTGGGTGCTGAGGACTCCCAGCAGTGGACAGACATGTGAGGGGTGGGTGCAGAGGACTCCCAGCAGTGGACAGACATGTGAGGGGTGGGTGCAGAGGAGTCCCAGTAGTAGACAGACATGTGAGGGGTGGGTGCAGAGGACTCCCAGCAGTGCCCTGCAATATGAGGTGTGGGTGCATATCACTACCAGCAGTGGACAGACATGTGAGGGGTGGGTGCAGAGGACTCCCAGCAGTGGACAGACATGTGAGGGGTGGCTGCAGAGGACTCCCAGCAGTGCCCTGCAATATGAGGTGTGGGTGCATATCACTACCAGCAGTGGACAGACATGTGAGGGGTGGGTGCAGAGGACTCCCAGCAGTGGCCTGCAATATGAGTGGTTGGTGCATATCACTCCCAGCAGTGGACAGACATGTGAGGGGTGGGTGCAGAGGACTCCCAGCAGTGGACAGACATGTGAGGGGTGGCTGCAGAGGACTCCCAGCAGTGGACAGACATGTGAGGGGTGGGTGCAGAGGACTCCCAGCAGTGGCCTGCAATATGAGGGGTGGGTGCATATCACTCCCAGCAGAGGACAGACATGTGAGTGGTGGGTGCAGAGGACTCCCAGCAGTGGACAGACATATGAGGGGTGGGTGCATATCACTCCCAGCAGTGGACAGACATGTGAGGGGTGGCTGCAGAGGACTCCCAGCAGTGGACAGACATGTGAGGGGTGGCTGCAGAGGACTCCCAGCAGTGGCCTGCAATATGAGTGGTGGGTGCATATCACTTCCAGCAGTGGACAGATATGTGAGGGGTGGGTGCAGAGGACTCGCAGCAGTGGACAGACATGTGAGGGGTGGGTGCACAGGACTCCCAGCAGTGGACAGACATGTGAGGGATGGGTGCAGAGGACTCCCAGCAGTGGACAGACATGTGAGGGGTGGGTGCAGAGGACTCCCAGCAGTGGACAGACATGTGAGGGGTGGGTGCAGAGGACTCGCAGCAGTGGACAGACATGTGAGGGGTGGGTGCACAGGACTCCCAGCAGTGGACAGACATGTGAGGGATGGGTGCAGAGGACTCCCAGCAGTGGACAGACATGTGAGGGGTGGGTGCAGAGGACTCCCAGCAGTTGACAGACATGTGAGGGGTGGCTGCAGAGGACTCCCAGCAGTGCCCTGCAATATGAGGTGTGGGTGCATTTCACTACTAGCAGTGGACAGACATGTGAGGGGTGGGTGCAGAGGACTCCCAGCAGTGGACAGACATGTGAGGGGTGGGTGCAGAGGACCCCCAGCAGTGGCTTGCAATATGAGTGGTGGGTGCATATCACTCTGAGCAGTGGACAGACATGTGAGGGGTGGGTGCTGAGAACTCCCAGCAGTGGACAGACATGTGAGGGGTGGGTGCAGAGGACTTGCAGCAGTGGACAGACATGTGAGGGGTGGGTGCAGAGGACTTGCAGCAGTGGACAGACATGTGAGGGGTGGGTGCACAGGACTCCCAGCAGTGGACAGACATGTGAGGGGTGGGTGCTGAGAACTCCCAGCAGTGGACAGACATGTGAGGGGTGGGTGCAGGGGACTCGCAGCAGTGGACAGACATGTGAGGGGTGGGTGCACAGGACTCCCAGCAGTGGACAGACATGTGAGGGATGGGTGCAGAGGACTCCCAGCAGTGGACAGACATGTGAGGGGTGGGTGCAGAGGACTCCCAGCAGTTGACAGACATGTGAGGGGTGGCTGCAGAGGACTCCCAGCAGTGCCCTGCAATATGAGGTGTGGGTGCATTTCACTACTAGCAGTGGACAGACATGTGAGGGGTGGGTGCAGAGGACTCCCAGCAGTGGACAGACATGTGAGGGGTGGGTGCAGAGGACTCCCAGCAGTGGCTTGCAATATGAGTGGTGGGTGCATATCACTCCGAGCAGTGGACAGACATGTGAGGGGTGGGTGCTGAGGACTCCCAGCAGTGGACAGACATGTGAGGGGTGGGTGCAGAGGACTCCCAGCAGCGGACAGACATGTGAAGGGTGGGTGCAGAGGAGTCCCAGCAGTGGACAGACATGTGAGGGGTGGGCGCAGAGGACTCCCAGCAGTGGCGTGCAATATGAGTGGTGGGTGCATATCACTCCCAGCAGTGGACACACATGTGAGGGGTGGGTGCAGAGGACTCCCAGCAGTGGACAGACATGTGAGGGGTGGCTGCAGAGGACTCCCAGCAGTGCCCTGCAATATGAGGTGTGGGTGCATATCACTACCAGCAGTGGACAGACATGTGAGGGGTGGGTGCAGAGGACTCCCAGCAGTGGCCTGCAATATGAGTGGTTGGTGCATATCACTCCCAGCAGTGGACAGACATGTGAGGGGTGGGTGCAGAGGACTCCCAGCAGTGGACAGACATGTGAGGGGTGGGTGCAGAGGACTCCCAGCAGTGGACAGACATGTGAGGGGTGGGTGCAGAGGACTCCCAGCAGTGGACAGACATGTGAGGGGTGGGTGCAGAGGACTCCCAGCAGTGGCCTGCAATATGAGTGGTGGGTGCATATCACTCCCAGCAGTGGACACACATGTGAGGGGTGGGTGCAGAGGACTCCCAGCAGTGGACAGACATGTGAGGGGTGGCTGCAGAGGACTCCCAGCAATGCCCTGCAATATGAGGTGTGGGTGCATATCACTACCAGCAGTGGACAGACATGTGAGGGGTGGGTGCAGAGGACTCCCAGCAGTGGACAGACATGTGAGGGGTGGCTGCAGAGGACTCCCAGCAGTGGCCTGCAATATGAGTGGTTCACTCCCAGCAGTGGATAGACATGTGAGTGGTGGGTGCCGAGGACTCCCAGCAGTGGACAGACATATGAGGGGTGGGTGCAGAGGATTCTCAGCAGATGACAGACATGTGAGGGGTGGGTGCAGAGGACTCCCAGCAGTGGAAAGACATGTGAGGGGTGGGTGCAGAGGACTCCCAGCAGTGGCTTGCAATATGAGTGGTGGGTGCATATATCTACCAGTAGTGGACAGACATGTGAGGGGTGGGTGCTGAGGACTCCCAGCAGTGGACAGACATGTGAGTGGTGGGTGCATATCACTCCCAGCAGTGAACAGACATGTGAGGGGTGGGTGCAGATGACTCCCATCAGTGGACAGACATGTGAAGGGTGGCTGCAGAGGACTCCCAGCAGTGGACAGACATGTGAGGGGTGGGTGCAGAGGACTCCCAGCAGTGGCCTGCAATATGAGTGGTGGGTGCATATCACTCCCAGCAGTGGACAGACATGTGAGGGGTGGGTGCAGAGGACTCCCAGCAGTGGTCAGACATGTGAGGGGTGGGTGCAGAGAACTCCCAGCAGTGGACAGACGTGAGGGGTGGGTGCAGAGGACTCCCAGCAGTGGAAAGACATGCGAGTGGTGGGTGCAGAGGACTCCCAGCAGTGGACAGACATATGAGGGGTGGGTGCAGAGGACTCCCAGCAGTGGACAGACATGTAAGGGGTGGGTGCATATCACTCCCAGCAGTGGACTGACATGTAAGGGGTGGGTGCAGAGGACTCCCAGCAGTGGACAGACATGTGAGGGGTGGGTGCAGATGGCTCCCAGCAGTGGACAGACATGTGAGGGGTGGATGCAGAGGACTCCCAGCAGTGGACAGACATGTGAGGGGTGGGTGCAGAGGACTCCCAGCAGTGGCTTGCAATATGAGTGGTGGGTGCATATCACTCCCAGCAGTGGACAGACATGTGAGGGGTGGGTGCTGAGGACTCCCAGCAGTGGACAGACATGTGAGTGGTGGGTGCAGAGGACTCCCAGCAGTGGACAGACATGTGAGGGGTGGGTGCAGAGGACTCCCAGCAGTGGACAGACATGTGAGGGGTGGGTGCAGAGGACTCCCAGCAGTGGCCTGCAATATGAGTGGTGGGTGCATATCACTCCCAGCAGTGGACACACATGTGAGGGGTGGGTGCAGAGGACTCCCAGCAGTGGACAGACATGTGAGGGGTGGCTGCAGAGGACTACCAGCAATGCCCTGCAATATGAGGTGTGGGTGCATATCACTTCCAGCAGTGGACAGACATGTGAGGGGTGGGTGCAGAGGACTCCCAGCAGTGGACAGACATGTGAGGGGTGGCTGCAGAGGACTCCCAGCAGTGCCCTGAAATATGAGGTGTGGGTGCATATCACTACCAGCAGTGGACAGACATGTGAGGGGTGGGTGCAGAGGACTCCCAGCAGTGGACAGACATGTGAGGGGTGGCTGCAGAGGACTCCCAGCAGTGGACAGACATGTGAGGGGTGGCTGCAGAGGACTCCCAGCAGTGGCCTGCAATATGAGTGGTTGGTGCATATCACTCCCAGCAGTGGACAGACATGTGAGGGGTGGGTGCAGAGGACTCCCAGCAGTGGACAGACATGTGAGGGGTGGCTGCAGAGGACTCCCAGCAGTGGACAGACATGTGAGGGGTGGGTGCAGAGGACTCCCAGCAGTGGCCTGCAATATGAGGGGTGGGTGCATATCACTCCCAGCAGAGGACAGACATGTGAGTGGTGGGTGCAGAGGACTCCCAGCAGTGGACAGACATATGAGGGGTGGGTGCAGAGGATTCTCAGCAGTGGACAGACATGTGAGGGGTGGGTGCAGAGGACTCCCAGCAGTGGAAAGACATGTGAGGGGTGGGTGCAGAGGACTCCCAGCAGTGGCTTGCAATATGAGTGGTGGGTGCATATCACTCCCAGCAGTGGACAGACATGTGAGGGGTGGCTGCAGAGGACTCCCAGCAGTGGACAGACATGTGAGGGGTGGCTGCAGAGGACTCCCAGCAGTGGCCTGCAATATGAGTGGTGGGTGCATATCACTTCCAGCAGTGGACAGATATGTGAGGGGTGGGTGCAGAGGACTCCAAGCAGTGGACAGACATGTGAGGGGTGGCTGCAGAGGACTCCCAGCAGTGGACAGACATGTGAGGGGTGGGTGCAGAGGACTCCCAGCAGTGGCCTGCAATATGAGTGGTGGGTGCATATCACTTCCAGCAGTGGACAGATATGTGAGTGGTGGGTGCAGAGGACTCCCAGCAGTGGACAGACATGTGAGGGGTGGGTGCAGAGGACTCGCAGCAGTGGACAGACATGTGAGGGGTGGGTGCACAGGACTCCCAGCAGTGGACAGACATGTGAGGGATGGGTGCAGAGGACTCCCAGCAGTGGACAGACATGTGAGGGGTGGGTGCAGAGGACTCCCAGCAGTTGACAGACATGTGAGGGGTGGCTGCAGAGGACTCCCAGCAGTGCCCTGCAATATGAGGTGTGGGTGCATTTCACTACTAGCAGTGGACAGACATGTGAGGGGTGGGTGCAGAGGACTCCCAGCAGTGGACAGACATGTGAGGGGTGGGTGCAGAGGACCCCCAGCAGTGGCTTGCAATATGAGTGGTGGGTGCATATCACTCTGAGCAGTGGACAGACATGTGAGGGGTGGGTGCTGAGAACTCCCAGCAGTGGACAGACATGTGAGGGGTGGGTGCAGAGGACTTGCAGCAGTGGACAGACATGTGAGGGGTGGATGCACAGGACTCCCAGCAGTGGACAGACATGTGAGGGATGGGTGCAGAGGACTCCCAGCAGTGGACAGACATGTGAGGGGTGGGTGCAGAGGACTCCCAGCAGTTGACAGACATGTGAGGGGTGGCTGCAGAGGACTCCCAGCAGTGCCCTGCAATATGAGGTGTGGGTGCATTTCACTACTAGCAGTGGACAGACATGTGAGGGGTGGGTGCAGAGGACTCCCAGCAGTGGACAGACATGTGAGGGGTGGGTGCAGAGGACTCCCAGCAGTGGCCTGCAATATGAGTGGTTGGTGCATATCACTCCCAGCAGTGGACAGACATGTGAGGGGTGGGTGCAGAGGACTCCCAGCAGTGGACAGACATGTGAGGGGTGGGTGCAGAGGACTCCCAGCAGTGGACAGACATGTGAGGGGTGGGTGCAGAGGAGTCCCAGCAGTGGACAGACATGTGAGGGGTGGGTGCAGAGGACTCCCAGCAGTGGCCTGCAATATGAGTGGTGGGTGCATATCACTCCCAGCAGTGGACACACATGTGAGGGGTGGGTGCAGAGGACTCCCAGCAGTGGACAGACATGTGAGGGGTGGCTGCAGAGGACTCCCAGCAATGCCCTGCAATATGAGGTGTGGGTGCATATCACTACCAGCAGTGGACAGACATGTGAGGGGTGGGTGCAGAGGACTCCCAGCAGTGGACAGACATGTGAGGGGTGGCTGCAGAGGACACCCAGCAGTGGCCTGCAATATGAGTGGTTGGTGCATATCACTCCCAGCAGTGGACAGACATGTGAGGGGTGGGTGCAGAGGACTCCCAGCAGTGGACAGACATGTGAGGGGTGGCTGCAGAGGACTCCCAGCAGGTGACAGACATGTGAGGGGTGGATGCAGAGGACTCCCAGCAGTGGCCTGCAATATGAGGGGTGGGTGCATATCACTCCCAGCAGTGGATAGACATGTGAGTGGTGGGTGCCGAGGACTCCCAGCAGTGGACAGACATATGAGGGGTGGGTGCAGAGGATTCTCAGCAGTGGAAAGACATGTGAGGGGTGGGTGCAGAGGACTCCCAGCAGTGGCTTGCAATATGAGTGGTGGGTGCATATCACTCCCAGCAGTGGACAGACATGTGAGGGGTGGGTGCTGAGGACTCCCAGCAGTGGACAGACATGTGAGGGGTGGGTGCAGAGGACTCCCAGCAGTGGCCTGCAATATGAGTGGTGGGTGCATATCACTCCCAGCAGTGGACAGACATGTGAGGGGTGGGTGCAGAGGACTCCCAGCAGTGGACAGACATGTGAGGGGTGGGTGCAGAGAACTCCCAGCAGTGGACAGACGTGAGGGGTGGGTGCAGAGGACTCCCAGCAGTGGAAAGACATGCGAGTGGTGGGTGCAGAGGACTCCCAGCAGTGGACAGACATATGAGGGGTGGGTGCAGAGGACTCCCAGCAGTGGACAGACATGTAAGGGGTGGGTGCATATCACTCCCAGCAGTGGACTGACATGTGAGGGGTGGGTGCAGAGGACTCCCAGCAGTGGAGAGACATGTGAGGGGTGGGTGCAGATGGCTCCCAGCAGTGGACAGACATGTGAGGGGTGGGTGCAGAGGACTCCCAGCAGTGGACAGACATGTGAGGGGTGGGTGCAGAGGACTCCCAGCAGTGGCTTGCAATATGAGTGGTGGGTGCATATCACTCCCAGCAGTGGACAGACATGTGAGGGGTGGGTGCTGAGGACTCCCAGCAGTGGACAGACATGTGAGTGGTGGGTGCAGAGGACTCCCAGCAGTGGACAGACATGTGAGGGGTGGGTGCAGAGGACTCCCAGCAGTGGACAGACATGTGAGGGGTGGGTGCAGAGGACTCCCAGCAGTGGCCTGCAATATGAGTGGTGGGTGCATATCACTCCCAGCAGTGGACACACATGTGAGGGGTGGGTGCAGAGGACTCCCAGCAGTGGACAGACATGTGAGGGGTGGCTGCAGAGGACTCCCAGCAATGCCCTGCAATATGAGGTGTGGGTGCATATCACTACCAGCAGTGGACAGACATGTGAGGGTGGGTGCAGAGGACTCCCAGCAGTGGACAGACATGTGAGGGGTGGCTGCAGAGGACTCCCAGCAGTGCCCTGAAATATGAGGTGTGGGTGCAAATCACTACCAGCAGTGGACAGACATGTGAGGGGTGGCTGCAGAGGACTCCCAGCAGTGGACAGACATATGAGGGGTGGCTGCAGAGGACTCCCAGCAGTGGCCTGCAATATGAGTGGTTGGTGCATATCACTCCCAGCAGTGGACAGACATGTGAGTGGTGGGTGCATATCACTCCCAGCAGTGGACACACATGTGAGGGGTGGGTGCAGAGGACTCCCAGCAGTGGACAGACATGTGAGGGGTGGCTGCAGAGGACTCCCAGCAATGCCCTGCAATATGAGGTGTGGGTGCATATCACTACCAGCAGTGGACAGACATGTGAGGGGTGGGTGCAGAGGACTCCCAGCAGTGGACAGACATGTGAGGGGTGGCTGCAGAGGACTCCCAGCAGTGCCCTGAAATATGAGGTGTGGGTGCAAATCACTACCAGCAGTGGACAGACATGTGAGGGGTGGCTGCAGAGGACTCCCAGCAGTGGACAGACATGTGAGGGGTGGCTGCAGAGGACTCCCAGCAGTGGCCTGCAATATGAGTGGTTGGTGCATATCACTCCCAGCAGTGGACAGACATGTGAGGGGTGGGTGCAGAGGACTCCCAGCAGTGGACAGACATGTGAGGGGTGGCTGCAGAGGACTCCCAGCAGTGGACAGACATGTGAGGGGTGGGTGCAGAGGACTCCCAGCAGTGGCCTGCAATATGAGGGGTGGGTGCATATCACTCCCAGCAGAGGACAGACATGTGAGTGGTGGGTGCAGAGGACTCCCAGCAGTGGACAGATATATGAGGGGTGGGTGCATATCACTCCCAGCAGTGGACAGACATGTGAGGGGTGGCTGCAGAGGACTCCCAGCAGTGGACAGACATGTGAGGGGTGGCTGCAGAGGACTCCCAGCAGTGGCCTGCAATATGAGTGGTGGGTGCATATCACTTCCAGCAGTGGACAGATATGTGAGGGGTGGGTGCAGAGGACTCGCAGCAGTGGACAGACATGTGAGGGGTGGGTGCACAGGACTCCCAGCAGTGGACAGACATGTGAGGGATGGGTGCAGAGGATTCCCAGCAGTGGACAGACATGTGAGGGGTGGGTGCAGAGGACTCCCAGCAGTGGACAGACATGTGAGGGGTGGGTGCAGAGGACTCGCAGCAGTGGACAGACATGTGAGGGGTGGGTGCACAGGACTCCCAGCAGTGGACAGACATGTGAGGGATGGGTGCAGAGGACTCCCAGCAGTGGACAGACATGTGAGGGGTGGGAGCAGAGGACTCCCAGCAGTTGACAGACATGTGAGGGGTGGCTGCAGAGTACTCCCAGCAGTGCCCTGCAATATGAGGTGTGGGTGCATTTCACTACTAGCAGTGGACAGACATGTGAGGGGTGGGTGCAGAGGACTCCCAGCAGTGGACAGACATGTGAGGGGTGGGTGCAGAGGACCCCCAGCAGTGGCTTGCAATATGAGTGGTGGGTGCATATCACTCTGAGCAGTGGACAGACATGTGAGGGGTGGGTGCTGAGAACTCCCAGCAGTGGACAAACATGTGAGGGGTGGGTGCAGAGGACTTGCAGCAGTGGACAGACATGTGAGGGGTGGGTGCACAGGACTCCCAGCAGTGAACAGACATGTGAGGGGTGGGTGCTGAGAACTCCCAGCAGTGGACAGACATGTGAGGGGTGGGTGCAGGGGACTCGCAGCAGTGGACAGACATGTGAGGGGTGGGTGCACAGGACTCCCAGCAGTGGACAGACATGTGAGGGATGGGTGCAGAGGACTCCCAGCAGTGGACAGACATGTGAGGGGTGGGTGCAGAGGACTCCCAGCAGTTGACAGACATGTGAGGGGTGGCTGCAGAGGACTCCCAGCAGTGCCCTGCAATATGAGGTGTGGGTGCATTTCACTACTAGCAGTGGACAGACATGTGAGGGGTGGGTGCAGAGGACTCCCAGCAGTGGACAGACATGTGAGGGGTGGGTGCAGAGGACTCCCAGCAGTGGCTTGCAATATGAGTGGTGGGTGCATATCACTCCGAGCAGTGGACAGACATGTGAGGGGTGGGTGCTGAGGACTCCCAGCAGTGGACAGACATGTGAGGGGTGGGTGCAGAGGACTCCCAGCAGCGGACAGACATGTGAAGGGTGGGTGCAGAGGAGTCCCAGCAGTGGACAGACATGTGAGGGGTGGGCGCAGAGGACTCCCAGCAGTGGCGTGCAATATGAGTGGTGGGTGCATATCACTCCCAGCAGTGGACACACATGTGAGGGGTGGGTGCAGAGGACTCCCAGCAGTGGACAGACATGTGAGGGGTGGCTGCAGAGGACTCCCAGCAGTGCCCTGCAATATGAGGTGTGGGTGCATATCACTACCAGCAGTGGACAGACATGTGAGGGGTGGGTGCAGAGGACTCCCAGCAGTGGCCTGCAATATGAGTGGTTGGTGCATATCACTCCCAGCAGTGGACAGACATGTGAGGGGTGGGTGCAGAGGACTCCCAGCAGTGGACAGACATGTGAGGGGTGGGTGCAGAGGACTCCCAGCAGTGGACAGACATGTGAGGGGTGGGTGCAGAGGAGTACCAGCAGTGGACAGACATGTGAGGGGTGGGTGCAGAGGACTCCCAGCAGTGGCCTGCAATATGAGTGGTGGGTGCATATCACTCCCAGCAGTGGACACACATGTGAGGGGTGGGTGCAGAGGACTCCCAGCAGTGGACAGACATGTGAGGAGTGGCTGCAGAGGACTCCCAGCAATGCCCTGCAATATGAGGTGTGGGTGCATATCACTACCAGCAGTGGACAGACATGTGAGGGGTGGGTGCAGAGGACTCCCAGCAGTGGACAGACATGTGAGGGGTGGCTGCAGAGGACTCTCAGCAGTGGCCTGCAATATGAGTGGTTGGTGCATATCACTCCCAGCAGTGGACAGACATGTGAGGGGTGGGTGCAGAGGACTCCCAGCAGTGGACAGACATGTGAAGGGTGGCTGCACAGGACTCCCAGCAGTGGACAGACATGTGAGGGGTGGGTGCAGAGGACTCCCAGCAGTGGCCTGCAATATGAGGGGTGGGTGCATATCACTCCCAGCAGTGGATAGACATGTGAGTGGTGGGTGCCGAGGACTCCCAGCAGTGGACAGACATATGAGGGGTGGGTGCAGAGGATTCTCAGCAGATGACAGACATGTGAGGGGTGGGTGCAGAGGACTCCCAGCAGTGGAAAGACATGTGAGGGGTGGGTGCAGAGGACTCCCAGCAGTGGCTTGCAATATGAGTGGTGGGTGCATATCACTCCCAGCAGTGGACAGACATGTGAGGGGTGGGTGCTGAGGACTCCCAGCAGTGGACAGACATGTGAGGGGTGGGTGCAGAGGACTCCCAGCAGTGGCCTGCAATATGAGTGGTGGGTGCATATCACTCCCAGCAGTGGACAGACATGTGAGGGGTGGGTGCAGAGGACTCCCAGCAGTGGACAGACATGTGAGGGGTAGGTGCAGAGAACTCCCAGCAGTGGACAGACGTGAGGGGTGGGTGCAGAGGACTCCCAGCAGTGGAAAGACATGCGAGTGGTGGGTGCAGAGGACTCCCAGCAGTGGACAGACATATGAGGGGTGGGTGCAGAGGACTCCCAGCAGTGGACAGACATGTAAGGGGTGGGTGCATATCACTCCCAGCAGTGGACTGACATGTGAGGGGTGGGTGCAGAGGACTCCCAGCAGTGGACAGACATGTGAGGGGTGGGTGCAGATGGCTCCCAGCAGTGGACAGACATGTGAGGGGTGGGTGCAGAGGACTCCCAGCAGTGGCCTGCAATATGAGTGGTGGGTGCATATCACTCCCAGCAGTGGACACACATGTGAGGGGTGGGTGCAGAGGACTCCCAGCAGTGGACAGACATGTGAGGGGTGGCTGCAGAGGACTCCCAGCAATGCCCTGCAATATGAGGTGTGGGTGCATATCACTACCAGCAGTGGACAGACATGTGAGGGGTGGGTGCAGAGGACTCCCAGCAGTGGACAGACATGTGAGGGGTGGCTGCAGAGGACTCCCAGCAGTGCCCTGAAATATGAGGTGTGGGTGCATATCACTACCAGCAGTGGACAGACATGTGAGGGGTGGGTGCAGAGGACTCCCAGCAGTGGACAGACATGTGAGGGGTGGCTGCAGAGGACTCCCAGCAGTGGACAGACATGTGAGGGGTGGCTGCAGAGGACTCCCAGCAGTGGCCTGCAATATGAGTGGTTGGTGCATATCACTCCCAGCAGTGGACAGACATGTGAGGGGTGGGTGCAGAGGACTCCCAGCAGTGGACAGACATGTGAGGGGTGGCTGCAGAGGACTCCCAGCAGTGGACAGACATGTGAGGGGTGGGTGCAGAGGACTCCCAGCAGTGGCCTGCAATATGAGGGGTGGGTGCATATCACTCCCAGCAGAGGACAGACATGTGAGTGGTGGGTGCAGAGGACTCCCAGCAGTGGACAGACATATGAGGGGTGGGTGCATATCACTCCCAGCAGTGGACAGACATGTGAGGGGTGGCTGCAGAGGACTCCCAGCAGTGGACAGACATGTGAGGGGTGGCTGCAGAGGACTCCCAGCAGTGGCCTGCAATATGAGTGGTGGGTGCATATCACTTCCAGCAGTGGACAGATATGTGAGGGGTGGGTGCAGAGGACTCCAAGCAGTGGACAGACATGTGAGGGGTGGCTGCAGAGGACTCCCAGCAGTGGACAGACATGTGAGGGGTGGGTGCAGAGGACTCCCAGCAGTGGCCTGCAATATGAAGGGTGGGTGCATATCACTCCCAGCAGTGGGCAGACATGTGAGTGGTGGGTGCAGAGGACTCCCAGCAGTGGACAGACATGTGAGGGGTGGGTGCAGAGGACTCGCAGCAGTGGACAGACATGTGAGGGGTGGGTGCACAGGACTCCCAGCAGTGGACAGACATGTGAGGGGTGGGTGCTGAGAACTCCCAGCAGTGGACAGACATGTGAGGGGTGGGTGCAGAGGACTCGCAGCAGTGGACAGACATGTGAGGGGTGGGTGCACAGGACTCCCAGCAGTGGACAGACATGTGAGGGATGGGTGCAGAGGACTCCCAGCAGGGGACAGACATGTGAGGGGTGGGTGCAGAGGACTCCCAGCAGTTGACAGACATGTGAGGGGTGGCTGCAGAGGACTCCCAGCAGTGCCCTGCAATATGAGGTGTGGGTGCATTTCACTACTAGCAGTGGACAGACATGTGAGGGGTGGGTGCAGAGGACTCCCAGCAGTGGACAGACATGTGAGGGGTGGGTGCAGAGGACTACCAGCAGTGGCTTGCAATATGAGTGGTGGGTGCATATCACTCCGAGCAGTGGACAGACATGTGAGGTGTGGGTGCTGAGGACTCCCAGCAGTGGACAGACATGTGAGGGGTGGGTGCAGAGGACTCCCAGCAGCGGACAGACATGTGAAGGGTGGGTGCAGAGGAGTCCCAGCAGTGGACAGACATGTGAGGGGTGGGCGCAGAGGACTCCCAGCAGTGGCGTGCAATATGAGTGGTGGGTGCATATCACTCCCAGCAGTGGACACACATGTGAGGGGTGGGTGCAGAGGACTCCCAGCAGTGGACAGACATGTGAGGGGTGGCTGCAGAGGACTCCCAGCAGTGCCCTGCAATATGAGGTGTGGGTGCATATCACTACCAGCAGTGGACAGACATGTGAGGGGTGGGTGCAGAGGACTCCCAGCAGTGGCCTGCAATATGAGTGGTTGGTGCATATCACTCCCAGCAGTGGACAGACATGAGAGGGGTGGGTGCAGAGGACTCCCAGCAGTGGACAGACATGTGAGGGGTGGGTGCAGAGGACTCCCAGCAGTGGACAGACATGTGAGGGGTGGGTGCAGAGGACTCCCAGCAGTGGCCTGCAATATGAGTGGTGGGTGCATATCACTACCAGCAGTGGACAGACATGTGAGGGGTGGGTGCAGAGGACTCCCAGCAGTGGACAGACATGTGAGGGGTGGCTGCAGAGGACTCCCAGCAGTGGCTGCAATATGAGTGGTTGGTGCATATCACTCCCAGCAGTGGACAGACATGTGAGGGGTGGGTGCAGAGGACTCCCAGCAGTGGACAGACATGTGAGGGGTGGCTGCAGAGGACTCCCAGCAGTGGACAGACATGTGAGGGGTGGGTGCAGAGGACTCCCAGCAGTGGCCTGCAATATGAGGGGTGGGTGCATATCACTCCCAGCAGTGGATAGACATGTGAGTGGTGGGTGCCGAGGACTCCCAGCAGTGGACAGATATATGAGGGGTGGGTGCAGAGGATTCTCAGCAGTGGACAGACATGTGAGGGGTGGGTGCAGAGGACTCCCAGCAGTGGAAAGACATGTGAGGGATGGGTGCAGAGGACTCCCAGCAGTGGCTTGCAATATGAGTGGTGGGTGCATATCACTCCCAGCAGTGGACAGACATGTGAGGGGTGGGTGCTGAGGACTCCCAGCAGTGGACAGACATGTGAGGGGTGGGTGCAGAGGACTCCCAGCAGTGGACAGACATGTGAGGGGTGGGTGCAGAGGAGTCCCAGCAGTGGATAGACATGTGAGGGGTGGGTGCAGAGGACTCCCAGCAGTGGCCTGCAATATGAGTGGTGGGTGCATATCACTCCCAGCAGTGGACACTCATGTGAGGGGTGGGTGCAGAGTACTCCCAGCAGTGGACAGACATGTGAGGGGTGGCTGCAGAGGACTCCCAGCAGTGCCCTGCAATATGAGGTGTGGGTGCATATCACTACCAGCAGTGGACAGACAGATGAGGGGTGGGTGCAGAGGACTCCCAGCAGTGGACAGACATGTGAGGGGTGGCTGCAGAGGACTCCCAGCAGTGCCCTGAAACATGAGGTGTGGGTGCATATCACTACCAGCAGTGGACAGACATGTGAGGGGTGGGTGCAGAGGACTCCCAGCAGTGGACAGACATGTGAGGGGTGGCTGCAGAGGACTCCCAGCAGTGGACAGCCATGTGAGGGGTGGCTGCAGAGGACTCCCAGCAGTGGCCTGCAATATGAGTGGTGGGTGCATATCACTTCCAGCAGTGGACAGATATGTGAGGGGTGGGTGCAGAGGACTCCAAGCAGTGGACAGACATGTGAGGGGTGGCTGCAGAGGACTCCCAGCAGTGGACAGACATGTGAGGGGTGGGTGCAGAGGACTCCCAGCAGTGGCCTGCAATATGAAGGGTGGGTGCATATCACTCCCAGCAGTGGACAGACATGTGAGTGGTGGGTGCAGAGGACTCCCAGCAGTGGACAGCCATATGAGGGGTGGGTGCAGAGGACTCCCAGCAGTGGACAGACATGTGAGGGGTGGGTGCATATCACTCCCAGCAGTGGACTGACATGTGAGGGGTGGGTGCAGAGGACTCCCAGCAGTGGACAGACATGTGAGGGGTGGGTTCAGATGACTCCCAGCAGTGGACAGACATGTGAGGGGTGGGTGCTGAGGACTCCCAGCAGTGGACAGACATGTGAGTGGTGGGTGCATATCACTCCCAGCAGTGAACAGACATGTGAGGGGTGGGTGCAGATGACTCCCAGCAGTGGACAGACATGTGAAGGGTGGCTGCAGAGGACTCGCAGCAGTGGGCAGACATGTGAGGGGTGGGTGCAGAGGACTCCCAGCAGTGGCCTGCAATATGAGTGGTGGGTGCATATCACTCCCAGCAGTGGACAGACATGTGAGGGGTGGGTGCAGAGGACTCCCAGCAGTGGACAGACATGTGAGGGGTGGGTGCAGAGGACTCCCAGCAGTGGACAGACATGTGAGGGGTGGGTGCAGAGGACTCCCAGCAGTAGCCTGCAATATGAGTGGTGGGTGCATATCACTCCCAGCAGTGGACAGACATGTGAGGGGTGGGTGCAGAGGACTCCCAGCAGTGGACAGACATGTGAGGGGTGGGTGCAGAGGACTCCCAACAGTGGACAGACATGTGAGGGGTGGCTGCAGAGGACTCCCAGCAGTGCCCTGCAATATGAGGTGTGGGTGCCTATCACTACCAGCAGTGGACAGACATGTGAGGGGTGGGTGCAGAGGACTCCCTGCAGTGGCCTGCAATATGAGTGGTGGGTGCATATCACTCCCAGCAGTGGACAGACATGTGAGGGGTGGCTGCAGAGGACTCCCGGCAGTGGCCTGCATTATGAGTGGTTGGTGCATATCACTCCCAGCAGTGGACAGACATGTGAGGGGTGGGTGCAGAGGACTCCCAGCAGTGGACAGACATGTGAGGGGTGGCTGCAGAGGACTCCCAGCAGTGGACAGACATGTGAGGGGTGGGTGCAGAGGACTCCGAGCAGTGGCCTGCAATATGAGTGGTGGATGCATATCACTCCCAGCAGTGAACAGACATGTGAGGGGTGGGTGCAGAGGACTCCCAGCAGTGGACAGACACGTGAAGGGTGGCTGCAGAAGACTCCCAGCAGTGGACAGACATGTGAGGGGTGGGTGCAGAGGACTCCCAGCAGTGGACAGACATGTGAGGGGTGGGTGCAGAGGACTCGCAGCAGTGGACAGACATGTGAGGGGTGGGTGCACAGGACTCCCAGCAGTGGACAGACATGTGAGGGATGGGTGCAGAGGACTCCCAGCAGTGGACAGACATGTGAGGGGTGGGTGCAGAGGACTCCCAGCAGTTGACAGACATGTGAGGGGTGGCTGCAGAGGACTCCCAGCAGTGCCCTGCAATATGAGGTGTGGGTGCATTTCACTACTAGCAGTGGACAGACATGTGAGGGGTGGGTGCAGAGGACTCCCAGCAGTGGACAGACATGTGAGGGGTGGGTGCAGAGGACTCCCAGCAGTGGCTTGCAATATGAGTGGTGGGTGCATATCACTCCGAGCAGTGGACAGACATGTGAGGGGTGGGTGCTGAGAACTCCCAGCAGTGGACAGACATGTGAGGGGTGGGTGCAGAGGACTTGCAGCAGTGGACAGACATGTAAGGGGTGGGTGCACAGGACTCCCAGCAGTGGACAGACATGTGAGGGGTGGGTGCTGAGAACTCCGAGCAGTGGACAGACATGTGAGGGGTGGGTGCAGAGGACTCGCAGAAGTGGACAGACATGTGAGGGGTGGGTGCACAGGACTCCCAGCAGTGGACAGACATGTGAGGGGTGGGTGCAGAGGACTCCCAGCAGTTGACAGACATGTGAGGGGTGGCTGCAGAGGACTCCCAGCAGTGCCCTGCAATATGAGGTGTGGGTGCATTTCACTACTAGCAGTGGACAGACATGTGAGGGGTGGGTGCAGGGGACTCCCAGCAGTGGACAGACATGTGAGGGGTGGGTGCAGAGGACTCCCAGCAGTGGCTTGCAATATGAGTGGTGGGTGCATATCACTCCGAGCAGTGGACAGACATGTGAGGGGTGGGTGCTGAGGACTCCCAGCAGTGGACAGACATGTGAGGGGTGGGTGCAGAGGACTCCCAGCAGTGGACAGACATGTGAGGGGTGGGTGCAGAGGAGTCCCAGCAGTGGACAGACATGTGAGGGGTGGGCGCAGAGGACTCCCAGCAGTAGCGTGCAATATGAGTGGTGGGTGCATATCACTCCCAGCAGTGGACACACATGTGAGGGGTGGGTGCAGAGGACTCCCAGCAGTGGACAGACATGTGAGGGGTGGCTGCAGAGGACTCCCAGCAGTGCCCTGCAATATGAGGTGTGGGTGCATATCACTACCAGCAGTGGACAGACATGTGAGGGGTGGGTGCAGAGGACTCCCAGCAGTGGACAGACATGTGAGGGGTGGCTGCAGAGGACTCCCAGCAGTGCCCTGAAATATGAGGTGTGGGTGCATTTCACTACCAGCAGTGGACAGACATGTGAGGGGTGGGTGCAGAGGACTCCCAGCAGTGGACAGACATGTGAGGGGTGGGTGCAGAGGACTCCCAGCAGTGGCTTGCAATATGAGTGGTGGGTGCATATCACTCCCAGCAGTGGACAGACATGTGAGGGGTGGGTGCTGAGGACTCCCAGCAGTGGACAGACATGTGAGGGGTGGGTGCAGAGGACTCCCAGCAGTGGACAGACATGTGAGGGGTGGGTGCAGAGGAGTCCCAGTAGTAGACAGACATGTGAGGGGTGGGTGCAGAGGACTCCCAGCAGTGCCCTGCAATATGAGGTGTGGGTGCATATCACTACCAGCAGTGGACAGACATGTGAGGGGTGGGTGCAGAGGACTCCCAGCAGTGGACAGACATGTGAGGGGTGGCTGCAGAGGACTCCCAGCAGTGCCCTGAAATATGAGGTGTGGGTGCATATCACTACCAGCAGTGGACAGACATGTGAGGGGTGGGTGCAGAGGACTCCCAGCAGTGGACAGACATGTGAGGGGTGGCTGCAGAGGACTCCCAGCAGTGGACAGACATGTGAGGGGTGGGTGCAGAGGACTCCCAGCAGTGGACAGACACGTGAAGGGTGGCTGCAGAATACTCCCAGCAGTGGACAGACATGTGAGGGGTGGGTGCAGAGGACTCCCAGCAGTGGACAGACATGTGAGGGGTGGCTGCAGAGGACTCCCAGCAGTGGCCTGCAATATGAGTGGTTGGTGCATATCACTCCCAGCAGTGGACAGACATGTGAGGGGTGGGTGCAGAGGACTCCCAGCAGTGGACAGACATGTGAGGGGTGGGTGCAGAGGACTCCCAGCAGTAGCCTGCAATATGAGTGGTGGGTGCATATCACTCCCAGCAGTGGACAGACATGTGAGGGGTGGGTGCAGAGGACTCCCAGCAGTGGACAGACATGTGAGGGGTGGGTGCAGAGGACTCCCAGCAGTGGACAGACATGTGAGGGGTGGCTGCAGAGGACTCCCAGCAGTGCCCTGCAATATGAGGTGTGGGTGCCTATCACTACCAGCAGTGGACAGACATGTGAGGGGTGGGTGCAGAGGACTCCCTGCAGTGGCCTGCAATATGAGTGGTGGGTGCATATCACTCCCAGCAGTGGACAGACATGTGAGGGGTGGGTGCAGAGGACTCCCAGCAGTGGACAGACATGTGAGGGGTGGCTGCAGAGGACTCCCAGCAGTGGACAGACATGTGAGGGGTGGGTGCAGAGGACTCCGAGCAGTGGCCTGCAATATGAGTGGTGGATGCATATCACTCCCAGCAGTGAACAGACATGTGAGGGGTGGGTGCAGAGGACTCCCAGCAGTGGACAGACATGTGAGGGGTGGGTGCACAGGACTCCCAGCAGTGGACAGACATGTGAGGGATGGGTGCAGAGGACTCCCAGCAGTGGACAGACATGTGAGGGGTGGGTGCAGAGGACTCCCAGCAGTGGACAGACATGTGAGGGATGGGTGCAGAGGACTCCCAGCAGTGGACAGACATGTGAGGGGTGGGTGCAGAGGACTCCCAGCAGTGGACAGACATGTGAGGGGTGGGTGCAGAGGACTCGCAGCAGTGGACAGACATGTGAGGAGTGGGTGCACAGGACTCCCAGCAGTGGACAGACATGTGAGGGATGGGTGCAGAGGACTCCCAGCAGTGGACAGACATGTGAGGGGTGGGTGCAGAGGACTCCCAGCAGTTGACAGACATGTGAGGGGTGGCTGCAGAGGACTCCCAGCAGTGCCCTGCAATATGAGGTGTGGGTGCATTTCACTACTAGCAGTGGACAGACATGTGAGGGGTGGGTGCAGAGGACTCCCAGCAGTGGACAGACATGTGAGGGGTGGGTGCACAGGACCCCCAGCAGTGGCTTGCAATATGAGTGGTGGGTGCATATCACTCCGAGCAGTGGACAGACATGTGAGGGGTGGGTGCTGAGAACTCCCAGCAGTGGACAGACATGTGAGGGGTGGGTGCAGAGGACTTGCAGCAGTGGACAGACATGTGAGGGGTGGGTGCACAGGACTCCCAGCAGTGGACAGACATGTGAGGGGTGGGTGCTGAGAACTCCCAGCAGTGGACAGACATGTGAGGGGTGGGTGCAGAGGACTCGCAGCAGTGGACAGACATGTGAGGGGTGGGTGCACAGGACTCCCAGCAGTGGACAGACATGTGAGGGATGGGTGCAGAGGACTCCCAGCAGTGGACAGACATGTGAGGGGTGGGTGCAGAGGACTCCCAGCAGTTGACAGACATGTGAGGGGTGGCTGCAGAGGACTCCCAGCAGTGCCCTGCAATATGAGGTGTGGGTGCATTTCACTACTAGCAGTGGACAGACATGTGAGGGGTGGGTGCAGAGGACTCCCAGCAGTGGACAGACATGTGAGGGGTGGGTGCAGAGGACTCCCAGCAGTGGCTTGCAATATGAGTGGTGGGTGCATATCACTCCGAGCAGTGGACAGACATGTGAGGGGTGGGTGCTGAGGACTCCCAGCAGTGGACAGACATGTGAGGGGTGGGTGCAAAGGACTCCCAGCAGTGGACAGACATGTGAAGGGTGGGTGCAGAGGAGTCCCAGCAGTCGACAGACATGTGAGGGGTGGGCGCAGAGGACTCCCAGCAGTGGCGTGCAATATGAGTGGTGGGTGCATATCACTCCCAGCAGTGGACACACATGTGAGGGGTGGGTGCAGAGGACTCCCAGCAGTGGACAGACATGTGAGGGGTGGCTGCAGAGGACTCCCAGCAGTGCCCTGCAATATAAGGTGTGGGTGCATATCACTACTAGCAGTGGACAGACATGTGAGGGGTGGGTGCAGAGGACTCCCAGCAGTGGCCTGCAATATGAGTGGTTGGTGCATATCACTCCCAGCAGTGGACAGACATGTGAGGGGTGGGTGCAGAGGACTCCCAGCAGTGGACAGACATGTGAGAGGTGGCTGCAGAGGACTCCCAGCAGTGGACAGACATGTGAGGGGTGGGTGCAGAGGACTCCCAGCAGTGGCCTGCAATATGAGGGGTGGGTGCATATCACTCCCAGCAGTGGATAGACATGTGAGTGGTGGGTGCAGAGGACTCCCAGCAGTGGACAGACATATGAGGGGTGGGTGCAGAGGATTCTCAGCAGTGGACAGACATGTGAGGGGTGGGTGCAGAGGACTCCCAGCAGTGGAAAGACATGTGAGGGGTGGGTGCAGAGGACTACCAGCAGTGGCTTGCAATATGAGTGGTGGGTGCATATCACTCCCAGCAGTGGACAGACATGTGAGGGGTGGGTGCTGAGGACTCCCAGCAGTGGACAGACATGTGAGGGGTGGGTGCAGAGGACTCCCAGCAGTGGACAGACATGTGAGTGGTGGGTGCAGAGGAGTCCCAGCAGTGGATAGACATGTGAGGGGTGGGTGCAGAGGACTCCCAGCAGTGGCCTGCAATATGAGTGGTGGGTGCATATCACTCCCAGCAGTGGACACTCATGTGAGGGGTGGGTGCAGAGGACTCCCAGCAGTGGACAGACATGTGAGCGGTGGCTGCAGAGGACTCCCAGCAGTGCCCTGCAATATGAGGTGTGGGTGCATATCACTACCAGCAGTGGACAGACAGGTGAGGGGTGGGTGCAGAGGACTCCCAGTAGTGGACAGAAATGTGAGGGGTGGCTGCAGAGGACTCGCAGCAGTGCCCTGAAACATGAGGTGTGGGTGCATATCACTACCAGCAGTGGACAGATATGTGAGGGGTGGGTGCAGAGGACTCCCAGCAGTGGACAGACATGTGAGGGGTGGCTGCAGAGGACTCCCAGCAGTGGACAGACATGTGAGGGGTGGCTGCAGAGGACTCCCAGCAGTGGCCTGCAATATGAGTGGTGGGTGCATATCACTTCCAGCAGTGGACAGATATGTGAGGGGTGGGTGCAGAGGACTCCAAGCAGTGGACAGACATGTGAGGGGTGGCTGCAGAGGTCTCCCAGCAGTGGACAGACATGTGAGGGGTGGGTGCAGAGGACTCCCAGCAGTGGCCTGCAATATGAAGGGTGGGTGCATATCACTCCCAGCAGTGGACAGACATGTGAGTGGTGGGTGCAGAGGACTCCCAGCAGTGGACAGCCATATGAGGGGTGGGTGCAGAGGACTCCCAGCAGTGGACAGACATGTGAGGGGTGGGTGCATATCACTCCCAGCAGTGGACTGACAAGTGAGGGGTGGGTGCAGAGGACTCCCAGCAGTGGACAGACATGTGAGGGGTGGGTGCAGATGACTCCCAGCAGTGGACAGACATGTGAGGGGTGGGTGCTGAGGACTCCCAGCAGTGGACAGACATGTGAGTGGTGGGTGCATATCACTCCCAGCAGTGAACAGACATGTGAGGGGTGGGTGCAGATGACTCCCAGCAGTGGACAGACATGTGAAGGGTGGCTGCAGAGGAATCGCAGCAGTGGACAGACATGTGAGGGGTGGGTGCAGAGGACTCCCAGCAGTGGCCTGCAATATGAGTGGTGGGTGCATATCACTCCCAGCAGTGGACAGACATGTGAGGGGTGGGTGCAGAGGACTCCCAGCAGTGGACAGACATGTGAGGGGTGGGTGCAGAGGACTTCCAGCAGTGGACAGACATGTGAGGGGTGGGTGCAGAGGACTCCCAGCAGTAGCCTGCAATATGAGTGGTGGGTGCATATCACTCCCAGCAGTGGACAGACATGTGAGGGGTGGGTGCAGAGGACTCCCAGCAGTGGACAGACATGTTAGGGGTGGGTGCAGAGGACTCCCAGCAGTGGACAGACATGTGAGGGGTGGCTGCAGAGGACTCCCAGCAGTGGACAGACATGTGAGGGGTGGGTGCAGAGGACTCCGAGCAGTGGCCTGCAATATGAGTGGTGGATGCATATCACTCCCAGCAGTGAACAGACATGTGAGGGGTGGGTGCAGAGGACTCCCAGCAGTGGACAGACATGTGAGGGATGGGTGCAGAGGACTCCCAGCAGTGGACAGACATGTGAGGGGTGGGTGCAGAGGACTCCCAGCAGTTGACAGACTTGTGAGGGGTGGCTGCAGAGGACTCCCAGCTGTGCCATGCAATATGAGGTGTGGGTGCATTTCACTACTAGCAGTGGACAGACATGTGAGGGGTGGGTGCAGAGGACTCCCAGCAGTGGACAGACATGTGAGGGGTGGGTGCAGAGGACTCCCAGCAGTGGCTTGCAATATGAGTGGTGGGTGCATATCACTCCGAGCAGTGGACAGACATGTGAGGGGTGGGTGCTGAGAACTCCCAGCAGTGGACAGACATGTGAGGGGTGGGTGCAGAGGACTTGCAGCAGTGGACAGACATGTAAGGGGTGGGTGCACAGGACTCCCAGCAGTGGACAGACATGTGAGGGGTGGGTGCTGAGAACTCCCAGCAGTGGACAGACATGTGAGGGGTGGGTGCAGAGGACTCACAGAAGTGGACAGACATGTGAGGGGTGGGTGCACAGGACTCCCAGCAGTGGACAGACATGTGAGGGATGGGTGCAGAGGACTCCCAGCAGTGGACAGACATGTGAGGGGTGGGTGCAGAGGACTCCCAGCAGTTGACAGACATGTGAGGGGTGGCTGCAGAGGACTCCCAGCAGTGCCCTGCAATATGAGGTGTGGGTGCATTTCACTACTAGCAGTGGACAGACATGTGAGGGGTGGGTGCAGGGGACTCCCAGCAGTGGACAGACATGTGAGGGGTGGGTGCAGAGGACTCCCAGCAGTGGCTTGCAATATGAGTGGTGGGTGCATATCACTCCGAGCAGTGGACAGACATGTGAGGGGTGGGTGCTGAGGACTCCCAGAAGTGGACAGGCATGTGAGGGGTGGGTGCAGAGGACTCCCAGCAATGGACAGACATGTGAGGGGTGGGTGCAGAGGAGTCCCAGCAGTGGACAGACATGTGAGGGGTGGGCGCAGAGGACTCCCAGCAGTAGCGTGCAATATGAGTGGTGGGTGCATATCACTCCCAGCAGTGGACACACATGTGAGGGGTGGGTGCAGAGGACTCCCAGCAGTGGACAGACATGTGAGGGGTGGCTGCAGAGGACTCCCAGCAGTGCCCTGCAATATGAGGTGTGGGTGCATATCACTACCAGCAGGGGACAGACATGTGAGGGGTGGGTGCAGAGGACTCCCAGCAGTGGACAGACATGTGAGGGGTGGCTGCAGAGGACTCCCAGCAGTGCCCTGAAATATGAGGTGTGGGTGCATATCACTACCAGCAGTGGACAGACATGTGAGGGGTGGGTGCAGAGGACTCCCAGCAGTGGACAGACATGTGAGGGGTGGCTGCAGCGGACTCCCAGCAGTGGACAGACATGTGAGGGGTGGCTGCAGAGGACTCCCAGCAGTGGCCTGCAATATGAGTGGTTGGTGCATATCACTCCCAGCAGTGGACAGACATGTGAGGGGTGCGTGCAGAGGATTCCCAGCAGTGGCCTGCAATATGAGGGGTGGGTGCATATCACTCCCAGCAGTGGACAGACATGTGAGGGATGGGTGCAGAGGACTCTCAGCAGTGGACAGACATGTGAGGGGTGGGTGCAGAGGACTCCCAGCAGTGGACAGACATGTGAGGGGTGGCTGCAGAGGACTCCCAGCAGTGCCCTGAAATATGAGGTGTGGGTGCATTTCACTACCAGCAGTGGACAGACATGTGAGGGGTGGGTGCAGAGGACTCCCAGCAGTGGACAGACATGTGAGGGGTGGGTGCAGAGGACTCCCAGCAGTGGCTTGCAATATGAGTGGTGGGTGCATATCACTCCCAGCAGTGGACAGACATGTGAGGGGTGGGTGCTGAGGACTCCCAGCAGTGGACAGACATGTGAGGGGTGGGTGCAGAGGAGTCCCAGTAGTAGACAGACATGTGAGGGGTGGGTGCAGAGGACTCCCAGCAGTGCCCTGCAATATGAGGTGTGGGTGCATATCACTACCAGTAGTGGACAGACATGTGAGGGGTGGGTGCAGAGGACTCCCAGCTGTGGACAGACATGTGAGGGGTGGCTGCAGAGGACTCCCAGCAGTGCCCTGAAATATGAGGTGTGGGTGCATATCACTACCAGCAGTGGACAGACATGTGAGGGGTGGGTGCAGAGGACTCCCAGCAGTGGACAGACATGTGAGGGGTGGCTGCAGAGGACTCCCAGCAGTGGACAGACATGTGAGGGGTGGCTGCAGAGGACTCCCAGCAGTGGCCTGCAATATGAGTGGTTGGTGCATATCACTCCCAGCAGTGGACAGACATGTGAGGGGTGGGTGCAGAGGACTCCCAGCAGTGGACAGACATGTGAGGGGTGGCTGCAGAGGACTCCCAGCAGTGGACATACATGTGAGGGGTGGGTGCAGAGGACTCCCAGCAGTGGACAGACATGTGAGGGGTGGGTGCAGAGGACTCCCAGAAGTGTCCTGCAATATGAGGGGTGGGTGCATATCACTCCCAGCAGTGGACAGACATGCGAGTGGTGGGTGCAGAGGACTCCCAGCAGTGGACAGACATATGAGGGGTGGGTGCAGAGGACTCCCAGCAGTGGACAGACATGTAAGGGGTGGGTGCATATCACTCCCAGCAGTGGACTGACATGTGAGGGGTGGGTGCAGAGGACTCCCAGCAGTGGACAGACATGTGAGGGGTGGGTGCAGAGGACTCCCAGCAGTGGCCTGCAATATGAGTGGTGGGTGCATATCATTCCCAGCAGTGGACAGACATGTGAGGGGTGGGTGCTGAGGACTCCCAGCAGTGGACAGACATGTGAGGGGTGGGTGCAGAGAACTCCCAGCAGTGGACAGACGTGAGGGGTGGGTGCAGAGGACTCCCAGCAGTGGAAAGACATGAGAGGGGTGGGTGCAGAGGACTCCCAACAGTGGCCTGCAATATGAGTGGTGGGTGCATATCACTCCCAGCAGTGAACAGACATGTGAGGGGTGGGTGCAGAGGACTCCCAGCAGTGGACAGACACGTGAAGGGTGGCTGCAGAGGACTCCCAGCAGTGGACAGACATGTGAGGGGTGGGTGCAGAGGACTCCCAGAAGTGGCCTGCAATATGAGTGGTGGGTGCATATCACTCCCAGCAGTGGACAGACATGTGAGGGGTGGGTACCGAGGACTCCCAGCAGTGGACAGACATGTAAGGGGTGGGTGCAGAGGACTCCCAGCAGTGGACAGACATGTGAGGGGTGGGTGCAGAGGACTCCCAGCAGTGGACAGACATGTGAGGGGTGGGTGCAGAGGACTCCCAGCAGTGGCCTGCAATATGAGTGGTGGGTGCATATCACTCCCAGCAGTGGACAGACATGTGAGGGTGGGTGCAGAGGACTCCCAGCTGTGGACAGACATGTGAGGGGTGGGTGCAGATGACTCCCAGCAGTGGACAGACATGTGAGGGGTGGCTGCAGAGGACTCCCAGCAGTGCCCTGAAATATGAGGTGTGGGTGCATTTCTCTACCAGCAGTGGACAGACATGTGAGGGGTGGGTGCAGAGGACTCCCAGCAGTGGACAGACATGTGAGGGGTGGGTGCAGAGGACTCCCAGCAGTGGCTTGCAATATGAGTGGTGGGTGCATATCACTCCCAGCAGTGGACAGACATGTGAGGGGTGGGTGCTGAGGACTCCCGGCAGTGGACAGACATGTGAGGGGTGGGTGCAGAGGACTCCCAGCAGTGGACAGACATGTGAGGGGTGGGTGCAGAGGAGTCCCAGCAGTGGACAGACATGTGAGGGGTGGGTGCAGAGGACTCCAAGCAGTGGCCTGCAATATGAGTGGTGGGTGCATATCACTCCCAGCAGTGGACACACATGTGAGGGGTGGGTGCAGAGGACTCCCAGCAGTGGACAGACATGTGAGGGGTGGCTGCAGAGGACTCCCAGCAGTGCCCTGCAATATGAGGTGTGGGTGCATATCACTACCAGCAGTGGACAGACATGTGAGGGGTGGGTGCAGAGGACTCCCAGCAGTGGACAGACATGTGAGGGGTGGCTGCAGAGGACTCCCAGCAGTGGACAGACATGTGAGGGGTGGCTGCAGAGGACTCCCAGCAGTGGCCTGCTATATGAGTGGTGGGTGCATATCACTCCCAGCAGTGGACAGACATGTGAGTGGTGGGTGCAGAGTACTCCCAGCAGTGGACAGACATGTGAGGGGTGGGTGCAGAGGACTCCCAGCAGTGGCCTGCAATATGAGTAGTGGGTGCATATCACTCCCAGCAGTGGACAGACATGTGAGTGGTGGGTGCAGAGTACTCCCAGCAGTGGACAGACATGTGAGGGGTGGGTGCAGATGACTCCCAGCAGTGGACAGACATGTGAGGGGTGGCTGCAGAGGACTCCCAGCAGTGGACAGAAATGTGAGGGGTGGGTGCAGAGGACTCCCAGCAGTGGACAGACATGTGAGGGGTGGGTGCAGAGGACTCCCAGAAGTGGCCTGCAATATGAGTGGTGGGTGCATATCACTCCCAGCAGTGGACAGACATGTGAGGGGTGGGTGCTGAGAACTCCCAGCAGTGGACAGACATGTGAGGGGTGGGTGCAAAGGACTCCCAGCAGTGGACAGACATGTGAGGGGTGGGTGCACAGGACTCCCAGCAGTGGACAGACATGTGAGGGATGGGTGCAGAGGACTCCCAGCAGTGGACAGACATGTGAGCGGTGGGTGCAGAGGACTCCCAGCAGTGGACAGACATGTTTGGGGTGGCTGCGGAGGACTCCCAGCAGTGCCCTGCAATATGAGGTGTGGGTGCATTTCACTACCAGCAGTGGACAGACATGTGAGGGGTGGGTGCAGAGGACTCCCAGCAGTGGACAGACATGTGAGGGGTGGGTGCAGAGGACTCCCAGCAGTGGCTTGCAATATGAGTGGTGGGTGCATATCACTCCCAGCAGTGGACAGACATGTGAGGGGTGGGTGCTGAGGACTCCCAGCAGTGGACAGACATGTGAGGGGTGGGTTCAGATGACTCCCAGCAGTGGACAGACATGTGAGGGGTGGGTGCAGAGGAGTCCCAGCAGTGGACAGACATGTGAGGGGTGGGCGCAGAGGACTCCCAGCAGTGGCCTGCAATATGAGTGGTGGGAGCATATCACTCCCAGCAGTGGACACACATGTGAGGGGTGGGTGCAGCGGACTCCCAGCAGTGGACAGACATGTGAGGGGTGGCTGCAGAGGACTCCCAGCAGTGCCCTGCAATATGAGGTGTGGGTGCATATCACTACCAGCAGTGGACAGACATGTGAGGGGTGGGTGCAGAGGACTCCCAGCAGTGGACAGACATGTGAGGGGTGGCTGCAGAGGACTCCCAGCAGTGCCCTGAAATATGAGGTGTGGGTGCATATCACTACCAGCAGTGGACAGACATGTGAGGGGTGGGTGCAGAGGACTCCCAGCAGTGGACAGACATGTGAGGGGTGGCTGCAGAGGACTCCCAGCAGTGGACAGACATGTGAGGGGTGGCTGCAGAGGACTCCCAGCAGTGCCCTGCAATATGAGGTGTGGGTGCATTTCACTACCAGCAGTGGACAGACATGTGAGGGGTGGGTGCTGAGGACTCCCAGCAGTGGACAGACATGTGAGGGGTGGGTGCAGAGGACTCCCAGCAGTGGCTTGCAATATGAGTGGTGGGTGCATATCACTCCGAGCAGTGGACAGACATGTGAGGGGTGGGTGCTGAGGACTCCCAGCAGTGGACAGACATGTGAGGGGTGGGTGCAGAGGACTCCCAGCAGTGGACAGACATGTGAGGGGTGGGTGCAGAGGAGTCCCAGCAGTGGACAGACATGTGAGGGGTGGGCGCAGAGGACTCCCAGCAGTAGCGTGCAATATGAGTGGTGGGTGCATATCACTCCCAGCAGTGGACACACATGTGAGGGGTGGGTGCAGAGGACTCCCAGCAGTGGACAGACATGTGAGGGGTGGCTGCAGAGGACTCCCAGCAGTGCCCTGCAATATGAGGTGTGGGTGCATATCACTACCAGCAGTGGACAGACATGTGAGGGGTGGGTGCAGAGGACTCCCAGCAGTGGACAGACATGTGAGGGGTGGCTGCAGAGGACTCCCAGCAGTGCCCTGAAATATGAGGTGTGGGTGCATATCACTACCAGCAGTGGACAGACATGTGAGGGGTGGGTGCAGAGGACTCCCAGCAGTGGACAGACATGTGAGGGGTGGCTGCAGCGGACTCCCAGCAGTGGACAGACATGTGAGGGGTGGCTGCAGAGGACTCCCAGCAGTGGCCTGCAATATGAGTGGTTGGTGCATATCACTCCCAACAGTGGACAGACATGTGAGGGGTGCGTGCAGAGGATTCCCAGCAGTGGCCTGCAATATGAGGGGTGGGTGCATATCACTCCCAGCAGTGGACAGACATGTGAGGGATGGGTGCAGAGGACTCTCAGCAGTGGACAGACATGTGAGGGGTGGGTGCAGAGGACTCCCAGCAGTGGACAGACATGTGAGGGGTGGCTGCAGAGGACTCCCAGCAGTGCCCTGAAATATGAGGTGTGGGTGCATTTCACTACCAGCAGTGGACAGACATGTGAGGGGTGGGTGCAGAGGACTCCCAGCAGTGGACAGACATGTGAGGGGTGGGTGCAGAGGACTCCCAGCAGTGGCTTGCAATATGAGTGGTGGGTGCATATCACTCCCAGCAGTGGACAGACATGTGAGGGGTGGGTGCTGAGGACTCCCAGCAGTGGACAGACATGTGAGGGGTGGGTGCAGAGGACTCCCAGCAGTGGACAGACATGTGAGGGGTGGGTGCAGAGGAGTCCCAGTAGTAGACAGACATGTGAGGGGTGGGTGCAGAGGACTCCCAGCAGTGCCCTGCAATATGAGGTGTGGGTGCATATCACTACCAGCAGTGGACAGACATGTGAGGGGTGGGTGCAGAGGACTCCCAGCAGTGGACAGACATGTGAGGGGTGGCTGCAGAGGACTCCCAGCAGTGCCCTGAAATATGAGGTGTGGGTGCATATCACTACCAGCAGTGGACAGACATGTGAGGGGTGGGTGCAGAGGACTCCCAGCAGTGGACAGACATGTGAGGGGTGGCTGCAGAGGACTCCCAGCAGTGGACAGACATGTGAGGGGTGGCTGCAGAGGACTCCCAGCAGTGGCCTGCAATATGAGTGGTTGGTGCATATCACTCCCAGCAGTGGACAGACATGTGAGGGGTGGGTGCAGAGGACTCCCAGCAGTGGACAGACATGTGAGGGGTGGGTGCAGAGGACTCCCAGCAGTAGCCTGCAATATGAGTGGTGGGTGCATATCACTCCCAGCAGTGGACAGACATGTGAGGGGTGGGTGCAGAGGACTCCCAGCAGTGGACAGACATGTGAGGGGTGGGTGCAGAGGACTCCCAGCAGTGGACAGACATGTGAGGGGTGGCTGCAGAGGACTCCCAGCAGTGCCCTGCAATATGAGGTGTGGGTGCCTATCACTACCAGCAGTGGACAGACATGTGAGGGGTGGGTGCAGAGGACTCCCTGCAGTGGCCTGCAATATGAGTGGTGGGTGCATATCACTCCCAGCAGTGGACAGACATGTGAGGGGTGGGTGCAGAGGACTCCCAGCAGTGGACAGACATGTGAGGGGTGGCTGCAGAGGACTCCCAGCAGTGGACAGACATGTGAGGGGTGGGTGCAGAGGACTCCGAGCAGTGGCCTGCAATATGAGTGGTGGATGCATATCACTCCCAGTAGTGAACAGACATGTGAGGGGTGGGTGCAGAGGACTCCCAGCAGTGGACAGACACGTGAAGGGTGGCTGCAGAAGACTCCCAGCAGTGGACAGACATGTGAGGGGTGGGTGCAGAGGACTCCCAGCAGTGGACAGACATGTGAGGGGTGGGTGCAGAGGACTCCCAGCAGTTGACAGACATGTGAGGGGTTGCTGCAGAGGACTCCCAGCAGTGCCCTGCAATATGAGGTGTGGGTGCATTTCACTACTAGCAGTGGACAGACATGTAAGGGGTGGGTGCAGAGGACTCGCAGCAGTGGACAGACATGTGAGGGGTGGGTGCACAGGACTCCCAGCAGTGGACAGACATGTGAGGGATGGGTGCAGAGGACTCCCAGCAGTGGACAGACATGTGAGGGGTGGGTGCAGAGGACTCCCAGCAGTTGACAGACATGTGAGGGGTGGCTGCAGAGGACTCCCAGCAGTGCCCTGCAATATGAGGTGTGGGTGCATTTCACTACTAGCAGTGGACAGACATGTGAGGGGTGGGTGCAGAGGACTCCCAGCAGGGAACAGACATGTGAGGGGTGGGTGCAGAGGACCCCCAGCAGTGGCTTGCAATATGAGTGGTGGGTGCATATCACTCCGAGCAGTGAACAGACATGTGAGGGGTGGGTGCTGAGAACTCCCAGCAGTGGACAGACATGTGAGGGGTGGGTGCAGAGGACCCCCAGCAGTGGCTTGCAATATGAGTGGTGGGTGCATATCACTCCGAGCAGTGGACAGACATGTGAGGGGTGGGTGCTGAGAACTCCCAGCAGTGGACAGACATGTGAGGGGTGGGTGCAGAGGACTTGCAGCAGTGGACAGACATGTGAGGGGTGGTTGCAGAGGACTCCCAGCAGTGGACAGACATGTGAGGGGTGGGTGCAGAGGACTCCCAGCAGTGGACAGACATGTGAGGGGTGGGTGCAGAGGACTCCCAGCAGTGGACAGACATGTGAGGGGTGGCTGCAGAGGACTCCCAGCAGTGCCCTGCAATATGAGGTGTGGGTGCATATCACTACCAGCAGTGGACAGACAGGTGAGGGGTGGGTGCAGAGGACTCCCAGCAGTGGACAGACATGTGAGAGGTGGCTGCAGAGGACTCCCAGCAGTGCCCTGAAACATGAGGTGTGGGTGTATATCACTACCAGCAGTGGACAGACATGTGAGGGGTGGGTGCAGAGGACTCCCATCAGTGGACAGACATGTGAGGGGTGGATGCAGAGGACTCCCAGCAGTGGACAGACATGTGAGGGGTGGGTGCAGAGGACTCCCAGCAGTGGCCTGCAATATGAGGGGTGGGTGCATATCACTCCCAGCAGTGGACAGACATGCGAGTGGTGGGTGCAGAGGACTCCCAGCAGTGGACAGATATATGAGGGGTGGGTGCAGAGGACTCCCAGCAGTGGACAGACATGTAAGGGGTGGGTGCATATCACTCCCAGCAGTGGACTGACATGTGAGGGGTGGGTGCAGAGGACTCCCAGCAGTGGACAGACATGTGAGGGGTGGGTGCAGATGGCTCCCAGCAGTGGACAGACATGTGAGGGGTTGCTGCAGAGGACTCCCAGCAGTGGACAGACATGTGAGGGGTGGGTGCAGAGGACTCCCAGCAGTGGCCTGCAATATGAGTGGTGGGTGCATATCATTCCTAGCAGTGGACACACATGTGAGGGGTGGGTGCAGAGAACTCCCAGCAGTGGACAGACGTGAGGGGTGGGTGCAGAGGACTCCCAGCAGTGGAAACACATGTGAGGGGTGGGTGCAGAGGACTCCCAGCAGTGGCCTGCAATATGAGTGGTGGGTGCATATAACTCCCAACCGTGAACAGACATGTGAGGGGTGGGTGCAGAGGACTCCCAGCAGTGGACAGACACGTGAAGGGTGGCTGCAGAGGACTCCCAGCAGTGGACAGACATGTGAGGGGTTGGTGCAGAGGACTCCCAGAAGTGGCCTGCAATATGAGTGGTGGGTGCATATCACTCCCAGCAGTGGACAGACATGTGAGGGGTGGGTACCGAGGACTCCCAGCAGTGGACAGACATGTAAGGGGTGGGTGCAGAGGACTCCCAGCAGTGGACAGACATGTGAGGGTGGGTGCAGAGGACTCCCATCAGTGGACAGACATGTGAGGGGTGGGTGCAGAGGACTCCCAGCAGTGGCCTGCAATATGAGTGGTTGGTGCATATCACTCCCAGCAGTGGACAGACATGTGAGGGGTGCGTGCAGAGGATTCCCAGCAGTGGCCTGCAATATGAGGGGTGGGTGCATATCACTCCCAGCAGTGGACAGACATGTGAGGGATGGGTGCAGAGGACTCTCAGCAGTGGACAGACATGTGAGGGGTGGGTGCAGAGGACTCCCAGCAGTGGACAGACATATGAGGGGTGGGTGCAGAGGATTCTCAGCAGATGACACACATGTGAGGGGTGGGTGCAGAGGACTCCCAGCAGTGGAAAGACATGTGAGGGGTGGGTGCAGAGGACTCCCAGCAGTGGCTTGCAATATGAGTGGTGGGTGCATATCACTCCCAGCAGTGGACAGACATGTGAGGGGTGGGTGCTGAGGACTACCAGCAGTGGACAGACACGTGAGGGGTGGGTGCAGAGGACTCCCAGCAGTGGCCTGCAATATGAGTGGTGGGTGCATATCACTCCCAGCAGTGGACAGACATGTGAGGGGTGGGTGCAGAGGACTCCCAGCAGTGGACAGACATGTGAGGGGTGGGTGCAGAGAACTCCCAGCAGTGGACAGACGTGAGGGGTGGGTGCAGAGGACTCCCAGCAGTGGAAAGACATGCGAGTGGTGGGTGCAGAGGACTCCCAGCAGTGGACAGACATATGAAGGGTGGGTGCAGAGGACTCCCAGCAGTGGACAGACATGTAAGGGGTGGGTGCATATCCCTCCCAGCAGTGGACTGACATGTGAGGGGTGGGTGCAGAGGACTCCCAGCAGTGGACAGACATTTGAGGGGTGGGTGCAGATGGCTCCCAGCAGTGGACAGACATGTGAGGGGTGGGTGCAGAGGACTCCCAGCAGTGGACAGACATGTGAGGGGTGGGTGCAGAGGACTCCCAGCAGTGGCTTGCAATATGAGTGGTGGGTGCATATCACTCCCAGCAGTGGACAGACATGTGAGGGGTGGGTGCTGAGGACTCCCAGCAGTGGACAGACATGTGAGTGGTGGGTGCAGAGGACTCCCAGCAGTGGACAGACATGTGAGGGGTGGGTGCAGAGGACTCCCAGCAGTGGACAGACACGTGAAGGGTGGCTGCAGAGGACTCCCAGCAGTGGACAGACATGTGAGGGGTGGGTGCAGAGGACTCCCAGAAGTGGCCTGCAATATGAGTGGTGGGTGCATATCACTCCCAGCAGTGGACAGACATGTGAGGGGTGGGTACCGAGGACTCCCAGCAGTGGACAGACATGTAAGGGGTGGGTGCAGAGGACTCCCAGCAGTGGACAGACATGTGAGGGTGGGTGCAGAGGACTCCCAGCAGTGGACAGACATGTGAGGGGTGGGTGCAGAGGACTCCCAGCAGTGGACAGACATGTGAGGGGTGGCTGCAGCGGACTCCCAGCAGTGGACAGACATGTGAGGGGTGGCTGCAGAGGACTCCCAGCAGTGGCCTGCAATATGAGTGGTTGGTGCATATCACTCCCAGCAGTGGACAGACATGTGAGGGGTGCGTGCAGAGGATTCCCAGCAGTGGCCTGCAATATGAGGGGTGGGTGCATATCACTCCCAGCAGTGGACAGACATGTGAGGGATGGGTGCAGAGGACTCTCAGCAGTGGACAGACATGTGAGGGGTGGGTGCAGAGGACTCCCAGCAGTGGACAGACATATGAGGGGTGGGTGCAGAGGATTCTCAGCAGATGACAGACATGTGAGGGGTGGGTGCAGAGGACTCCCAGCAGTGGAAAGACATGTGAGAGGTGGGTGCAGAGGACTCCCAGCAGTGGCTTGCAATATGAGTGGTGGGTGCATATCACTCCCAGCAGTGGACAGACATGTGAGGGGTGGGTGCTGAGGACTACCAGCAGTGGACAGACACGTGAGGGGTGGGTGCAGAGGACTCCCAGCAGTGGCCTGCAATATGAGTGGTGGGTGCATATCACTCCCAGCAGTGGACAGACATGTGAGGGGTGGGTGCAGAGGACTCCCAGCAGTGGACAGACATGTGAGGGGTGGGTGCAGAGAACTCCCAGCAGTGGACAGACGTGAGGGGTGGGTGCAGAGGACTCCCAGCAGTGGAAAGACATGCGAGTGGTGGGTGCAGAGGACTCCCAGCAGTGGACAGACATATGAAGGGTGGGTGCAGAGGACTCCCAGCAGTGGACAGACATGTAAGGGGTGGGTGCATATCCCTCCCAGCAGTGGACTGACATGTGAGGGGTGGGTGCAGAGGACTCCCAGCAGTGGACAGACATTTGAGGGGTGGGTGCAGATGGCTCCCAGCAGTGGACAGACATGTGAGGGGTGGGTGCAGAGGACTCCCAGCAGTGGACAGACATGTGAGGGGTGGGTGCAGAGGACTCCCAGCAGTGGCTTGCAATATGAGTGGTGGGTGCATATCACTCCCAGCAGTGGACAGACATGTGAGGGGTGGGTGCTGAGGACTCCCAGCAGTGGACAGACATGTGAGTGGTGGGTGCAGAGGACTCCCAGCAGTGGACAGACATGTGAGGGGTGGGTGCAGAGGACTCCCAGCAGTGGACAGACATGTGAGGGGTGGGTGCAGAGGACTCCCAGCAGTGGCCTGCAATATGAGTGGTGGGTGCATATCACTCCCAGCAGTGGACACACATGTGAGGGGTGGGTGCAGAGGACTCCCAGCAGTGGACAGACATGTGAGGGGTGGCTGCAGAGGACTCCCAGCAGTGCCCTGAAATATGAGGTGTGGGTGCATATCACTACCAGCAGTGGACAGACATGTGAGGGGTGGGTGCAGAGGACTCCCAGCAGTGGACAGACATGTGAGGGGTGGCTGCAGAGGACTCCCAGCAGTGGACAGACATTTGAGGGGTGGCTGCAGAGGACTCCCAGCAGTGGCCTGCAATATGAGTGGTTGGTGCATATCACTCCCTGCAGTGGACAGACATGTGAGGGGTGGGTGCAGAGGACTCCCAGCAGTGGACAGACATGTGAGGGGTGGCTGCAGAGGACTCCCAGCAGTGGACAGACATGTGAGGGGTGGGTGCAGAGGACTCCCAGCAGTGGCCTGCAATATGAGGGGTGGGTGCATATCACTCCCAGCAGAGGACAGACATGTGAGTGGTGGGTGCAGAGGACTCCCAGCAGTGGACAGACATATGAGGGGTGGGTGCATATCACTCCCAGCAGTGGACAGACATGTGAGGGGTGGCTGCAGAGGACTCCCAGCAGTGGACAGACATGTGAGGGGTGGCTGCAGAGGACTCCCAGCAGTGGCCTGCAATATGAGTGGTGGGTGCATATCACTTCCAGCAGTGGACAGATATGTGAGGGGTGGGTGCAGAGGACTCCAAGCAGTGGACAGACATGTGAGGGGTGGCTGCAGAGGACTCCCAGCAGTGGACAGACATGTGAGGGGTGGGTGCAGAGGACTCCCAGCAGTGGCCTGCAATATGAAGGGTGGGTGCATATCACTCCCAGCAGTGGACAGACATGTGAGTGGTGGGTGCAGAGGACTCCCAGCAGTGGACAGACATGTGAGGGGTGGGTGCAGAGGACTCGCAGCAGTGGACAGACATGTGAGGGGTGGGTGCACAGGACTCCCAGCAGTGGACAGACATGTGAGGGATGGGTGCAGAGGTCTCCCAGCAGTGGACAGACATGTGAGGGGTGGGTGCAGAGGACTCCCAGCAGTTGACAGACATGTGAGGGGTGGCTGCAGAGGACTCCCAGCAGTGCCCTGCAATATGAGGTGTGGGTGCATTTCACTACTAGCAGTGGACAGACATGTGAGGGGTGGGTGCAGAGGACTCCCAGCAGTGGACAGACATGTGAGGGGTGGGTGCAGAGGACCCCCAGCAGTGGCTTGCAATATGAGTGGTGGGTGCATATCACTCTGAGCAGTGGACAGACATGTGAGGGGTGGGTGCTGAGAACTCCCAGCAGTGGACAGACATGTGAGGGGTGGGTGCAGAGGACTTGCAGCAGTGGACAGACATGTGAGGGGTGGGTGCACAGGACTCCCAGCAGTGGACAGACATGTGAGGGGTGGGTGCTGAGAACTCCCAGCAGTGGACAGACATGTGAGGGGTGGGTGCAGAGGACTCGCAGCAGTGGACAGACATGTGAGGGGTGGGTGCACAGGACTCCCAGCAGTGGACAGACATGTGAGGGATGGGTGCAGAGGACTCCCAGCAGTGGACAGACATGTGAGGGGTGGGTGCAGAGGACTCCCAGCAGTTGACAGACATGTGAGGGGTGGCTGCAGAGGACTCCCAGCAGTGGCCTGCAATATGAGTGGTTGGTGCATATCACTCCCAGCAGTGGACAGACATGTGAGGGGTGCGTGCAGAGGATTCCCAGCAGTGGCCTGCAATATGAGGGGTGGGTGCATATCACTCCCAGCAGTGGACAGACATGTGAGGGATGGGTGCAGAGGACTCTCAGCAGTGGACAGACATGTGAGGGGTGGGTGCAGAGGACTCCCAGCAGTGGACAGACATATGAGGGGTGGGTGCAGAGGATTCTCAGCAGATGACAGACATGTGAGGGGTGGGTGCAGAGGACTCCCAGCAGTGGAAAGACATGTGAGGGGTGGGTGCAGAGGACTCCCAGCAGTGGCTTGCAATATGAGTGGTGGGTGCATATCACTCCCAGCAGTGGACAGACATGTGAGGGGTGGGTGCTGAGGACTACCAGCAGTGGACAGACACGTGAGGGGTGGGTGCAGAGGACTCCCAGCAGTGGCCTGCAATATGAGTGGTGGGTGCATATCACTCCCAGCAGTGGACAGACATGTGAGGGGTGGGTGCAGAGGACTCCCAGCAGTGGACAGACATGTGAGGGGTGGGTGCAGAGAACTCCCAGCAGTGGACAGACGTGAGGGGTGGGTGCAGAGGACTCCCAGCAGTGGAAAGACATGCGAGTGGTGGGTGCAGAGGACTCCCAGCAGTGGACAGACATATGAAGGGTGGGTGCAGAGGACTCCCAGCAGTGGACAGACATGTAAGGGGTGGGTGCATATCCCTCCCAGCAGTGGACTGACATGTGAGGGGTGGGTGCAGAGGACTCCCAGCAGTGGACAGACATTTGAGGGGTGGGTGCAGATGGCTCCCAGCAGTGGACAGACATGTGAGGGGTGGGTGCAGAGGACTCCCAGCAGTGGACAGACATGTGAGGGGTGGGTGCAGAGGACTCCCAGCAGTGGCTTGCAATATGAGTGGTGGGTGCATATCACTCCCAGCAGTGGACAGACATGTGAGGGGTGGGTGCTGAGGACTCCCAGCAGTGGACAGACATGTGAGTGGTGGGTGCAGAGGACTCCCAGCAGTGGACAGACATGTGAGGGGTGGGTGCAGAGGACTCCCAGCAGTGGACAGACATGTGAGGGGTGGGTGCAGAGGACTCCCAGCAGTGGCCTGCAATATGAGTGGTGGGTGCATATCACTCCCAGCAGTGGACACACATGTGAGGGGTGGGTGCAGAGGACTCCCAGCAGTGGACAGACATGTGAGGGGTGGCTGCAGAGGACTCCCAGCAGTGCCCTGAAATATGAGGTGTGGGTGCATATCACTACCAGCAGTGGACAGACATGTGAGGGGTGGGTGCAGAGGACTCCCAGCAGTGGACAGACATGTGAGGGGTGGCTGCAGAGGACTCCCAGCAGTGGACAGACATTTGAGGGGTGGCTGCAGAGGACTCCCAGCAGTGGCCTGCAATATGAGTGGTTGGTGCATATCACTCCCAGCAGTGGACAGACATGTGAGGGGTGGGTGCAGAGGACTCCCAGCAGTGGACAGACATGTGAGGGGTGGCTGCAGAGGACTCCCAGCAGTGGACAGACATGTGAGGGGTGGGTGCAGAGGACTCCCAGCAGTGGCCTGCAATATGAGGGGTGGGTGCATATCACTCCCAGCAGAGGACAGACATGTGAGTGGTGGGTGCAGAGGACTCCCAGCAGTGGACAGACATATGAGGGGTGGGTGCATATCACTCCCAGCAGTGGACAGACATGTGAGGGGTGGCTGCAGAGGACTCCCAGCAGTGGACAGACATGTGAGGGGTGGCTGCAGAGGACTCCCAGCAGTGGCCTGCAATATGAGTGGTGGGTGCATATCACTTCCAGCAGTGGACAGATATGTGAGGGGTGGGTGCAGAGGACTCCAAGCAGTGGACAGACATGTGAGGGGTGGCTGCAGAGGACTCCCAGCAGTGGACAGACATGTGAGGGGTGGGTGCAGAGGACTCCCAGCAGTGGCCTGCAATATGAAGGGTGGGTGCATATCACTCCCAGCAGTGGACAGACATGTGAGTGGTGGGTGCAGAGGACTCCCAGCAGTGGACAGACATGTGAGGGGTGGGTGCAGAGGACTCGCAGCAGTGGACAGACATGTGAGGGGTGGGTGCACAGGACTCCCAGCAGTGGACAGACATGTGAGGGATGGGTGCAGAGGTCTCCCAGCAGTGGACAGACATGTGAGGGGTGGGTGCAGAGGACTCCCAGCAGTTGACAGACATGTGAGGGGTGGCTGCAGAGGACTCCCAGCAGTGCCCTGCAATATGAGGTGTGGGTGCATTTCACTACTAGCAGTGGACAGACATGTGAGGGGTGGGTGCAGAGGACTCCCAGCAGTGGACAGACATGTGAGGGGTGGGTGCAGAGGACCCCCAGCAGTGGCCTGCAATATGAGTGGTTGGTGCATATCACTCCCAGCAGTGGACAGACATGTGAGGGGTGGGTGCAGAGGATTCCCAGCAGTGGACAGACATGTGAGGGGTGGCTGCAGAGGACTCCCAGCAGTGGACAGACATGTGAGGGGTGGGTGCAGAGGACTCCCAGCAGTGGCCTGCAATATGAGGGGTGGGTGCATATCACTCCCAGCAGAGGACAGACATGTGAGTGGTGGGTGCAGAGGACTCCCAGCAGTGGACAGACATATGAGGGGTGGGTGCATATCACTCCCAGCAGTGGACAGACATGTGAGGGGTGGCTGCAGAGGACTCCCAGCAGTGGACAGACATGTGAGGGGTGGCTGCAGAGGACTCCCAGCAGTGGCCTGCAATATGAGTGGTGGGTGCATATCACTTCCAGCAGTGGACAGATATGTGAGGGGTGGGTGCAGAGGACTCCAAGCAGTGGACAGACATGTGAGGGGTGGCTGCAGAGGACTCCCAGCAGTGGACAGACATGTGAGGGGTGGGTGCAGAGGACTCCCAGCAGTGGCCTGCAATATGAAGGGTGGGTGCATATCACTCCCAGCAGTGGACAGACATGTGAGTGGTGGGTGCAGAGGACTCCCAGCAGTGGACAGACATGTGAGGGGTGGGTGCAGAGGACTCGCAGCAGTGGACAGACATGTGAGGGGTGGGTGCACAGGACTCCCAGCAGTGGACAGACATGTGAGGGATGGGTGCAGAGGTCTCCCAGCAGTGGACAGACATGTGAGGGGTGGGTGCAGAGGACTCCCAGCAGTTGACAGACATGTGAGGGGTGGCTGCAGAGGACTCCCAGCAGTGCCCTGCAATATGAGGTGTGGGTGCATTTCACTACTAGCAGTGGACAGACATGTGAGGGGTGGGTGCAGAGGACTCCCAGCAGTGGACAGACATGTGAGGGGTGGGTGCAGAGGACCCCCAGCAGTGGCTTGCAATATGAGTGGTGGGTGCATATCACTCTGAGCAGTGGACAGACATGTGAGGGGTGGGTGCTGAGAACTCCCAGCAGTGGACAGACATGTGAGGGGTGGGTGCAGAGGACTTGCAGCAGTGGACAGACATGTGAGGGGTGGGTGCACAGGACTCCCAGCAGTGGACAGACATGTGAGGGGTGGGTGCTGAGAACTCCCAGCAGTGGACAGACATGTGAGGGGTGGGTGCAGAGGACTCGCAGCAGTGGACAGACATGTGAGGGGTGGGTGCACAGGACTCCCAGCAGTGGACAGACATGTGAGGGATGGGTGCAGAGGACTCCCAGCAGTGGACAGACATGTGAGGGGTGGGTGCAGAGGACTCCCAGCAGTTGACAGACATGTGAGGGGTGGCTGCAGAGGACTCCCAGCAGTGCCCTGCAATATGAGGTGTGGGTGCATTTCACTACTAGCAGTGGACAGACATGTGAGGGGTGGGTGCAGAGGACTCCCAGCAGAGGACAGACATGTGAGGGGTGGGTGCAGAGGACTCCCAGCAGTGGCTTGCAATATGAGTGGTGGGTGCATATCACTCCGAGCAGTGGACAGACATGTGAGGGGTGGGTGCTGAGGACTCCCAGCAGTGGACAGACATGTGAGGGGTGGGTGCAGAGGACTCCCAGCAGCCGACAGACATGTGAAGGGTGGGTGCAGAGGAGTCCCAGCAGTGGACAGACATGTGAGGGGTGGGCGCAGAGGACTCCCAGCAGTGGCGTGCAATATGAGTGGTGGGTGCATATCACTCCCAGCAGTGGACACACATGTGAGGGGTGGGTTCAGAGGACTCCCAGCAGTGGACAGACATGTGAGGGGTGGATGCAGAGGACTCCCAGCAGTGCCCTGCAATATGAGGTGTGGGTGCATATCACTACCAGCAGTGGACAGACATGTGAGGGGTGGGTGCAGAGGACTCCCAGCAGTGGCCTGCAATATGAGTGGTTGGTGCATATCACTCCCAGCAGTGGACAGACATGTGAGGGGTGGGTGCAGAGGACTCCCAGCAGTGGACAGACATGTGAGGGGTGGGTGCAGAGGACTCCCAGCAGTGGACAGACATGTCAGGGGTGGGTGCAGAGGAGTCCCAGCAGTGGACAGACATGTGAGGGGTGGGTGCAGAGGACTCCCAGCAGTGGCCTGCAATATGAGTGGTGGGTGCATATCACTCCCAGCAGTGGACACACATGTGAGGGGTGGGTGCAGAGGACTCCCAGCAGTGGACAGACATGTGAGGGGTGGCTGCAGAGGACTCCCAGCAATGCCCTGCAATATGAGGTGTGGGTGCATATCACTACCAGCAGTGGACAGACATGTGAGGGGTGGGTGCAGAGGACTCCCAGCAGTGGACAGACATGTGAGGGGTGGCTGCAGAGGACTCCCAGCAGTGGCTGCAATATGAGTGGTTGGTGCATATCACTCCCAGCAGTGGACAGACATGTGAGGGGTGGGTGCAGAGGACTCCCAGCAGTGGACAGACATGTGAGGGGTGGCTGCAGAGGACTCCCAGCAGTGGACAGACATGTGAGGGGTGGGTGCAGAGGACTCCCAGCAGTGGCCTGCAATATGAGGGGTGGGTGCATATCACTCCCAGCAGTGGATAGACATGTGAGTGGTGGGTGCCGAGGACTCCCAGCAGTGGACAGATATATGAGGGGTGGGTGCAGAGGATTCTCAGCAGTGGACAGACATGTGAGGGGTGGGTGCAGAGGACTCCCAGCAGTGGAAAGACATGTGAGGGGTGGGTGCAGAGGACTCCCAGCAGTGGCTTGCAATATGAGTGGTGGGTGCATATCACTCCCAGCAGTGGACAGACATGTGAGGGGTGGGTGCTGAGGACTCCCAGCAGTGGACAGACATGTGAGGGGTGGGTGCAGAGGACTCCCAGCAGTGGACAGACATGTGAGGGGTGGGTGCAGAGGAGTCCCAGCAGTGGATAGACATGTGAGGGGTGGGTGCAGAGGACTCCCAGCAGT
This sequence comes from Triturus cristatus, assembly GCF_964204655.1. Taxonomy (NCBI): domain Eukaryota; kingdom Metazoa; phylum Chordata; class Amphibia; order Caudata; family Salamandridae; genus Triturus; species Triturus cristatus. Next base: position 421,405,201 of record NC_140579.1, read on the forward strand.
GGCCTGCAATATGAGTGGTGGGTGCATATCACTCCCAGCAGTGGACACTCATGTGAGGGGTGGGTGCAGAGGACTCCCAGCAGTGGACAGACATGTGAGGGGTGGCTGCAGAGGACTCCCAGCAGTGCCCTGCAATATGAGGTGTGGGTGCATATCACTACCAGCAGTGGACAGACAGATGAGGGGTGGGTGCAGAGGACTCCCAGCAGTGGACAGACATGTGAGGGGTGGCTGCAGAGGACTCCCAGCAGTGCCCTGAAACATGAGGTGTGGGTGCATATCACTACCAGCAGTGGACAGACATGTGAGGGGTGGGTGCAGAGGACTCCCAGCAGTGGACAGACATGTGAGGGGTGGCTGCAAAGGACTCCCAGCAGTGGACAGCCATGTGAGGGGTGGCTGCAGAGGACTCCCAGCAGTGGCCTGCAATATGAGTGGTGGGTGCATATCACTTCCAGCAGTGGACAGATATGTGAGGGGTGGGTGCAGAGGACTCCAAGCAGTGGACAGACATGTGAGGGGTGGCTGCAGAGGACTCCCAGCAGTGGACAGACATGTGAGGGGTGGGTGCAGAGGACTCCCAGCAGTGGCCTGCAATATGAAGGGTGGGTGCATATCACTCCCAGCAGTGGACAGACATGTGAGTGGTGGGTGCAGAGGACTCCCAGCAGTGGACAGCCATATGAGGGGTGGGTGCAGAGGACTCCCAGCAGTGGACAGACATGTGAGGGGTGGGTGCATATCACTCCCAGCAGTGGACTGACATGTGAGGGGTGGGTGCAGAGGACTCCCAGCAGTGGACAGACATGTGAGGGGTGGGTTCAGATGACTCCCAGCAGTGGACAGACATGTGAGGGGTGGGTGCTGAGGACTCCCAGCAGTGGACAGACATGTGAAGGGTGGCTGCAGAGGACTCGCAGCAGTGGGCAGACATGTGAGGGGTGGGTGCAGAGGACTCCCAGCAGTGGCCTGCAATATGAGTGGTGGGTGCATATCACTCCCAGCAGTGGACAGACATGTGAGGGGTGGGTGCAGAGGACTCCCAGCAGTGGACAGACATGTGAGGGGTGGGTGCAGAGGACTCCCAGCAGTGGACAGACATGTGAGGGGTGGGTGCAGAGGACTCCCAGCAGTAGCCTGCAATATGAGTGGTGGGTGCATATCACTCCCAGCAGTGGACAGACATGTGAGGGGTGGGTGCAGAGGACTCCCAGCAGTGGACAGACATGTGAGGGGTGGCTGCAGAGGACTCCCAACAGTGGACAGACATGTGAGGGGTGGCTGCAGAGGACTCCCAGCAGTGCCCTGCAATATGAGGTGTGGGTGCCTATCACTACCAGCAGTGGACAGACATGTGAGGGGTGGGTGCAGAGGACTCCCTGCAGTGGCCTGCAATATGAGTGGTTGGTGCATATCACTCCCAGCAGTGGACAGACATGTGAGGGGTGGCTGCAGAGGACTCCCAGCAGTGGCCTGCATTATGAGTGGTTGGTGCATATCACTCCCAGCAGTGGACAGACATGTGAGGGGTGGGTGCAGAGGACTCCCAGCAGTGGACAGACATGTGAGGGGTGGCTGCAGAGGACTCCCAGCAGTGGACAGACATGTGAGGGGTGGGTGCAGAGGACTCCGAGCAGTGACCTGCAATATGAGTGGTGGATGCATATCACTCCCAGCAGTGAACAGACATGTGAGGGGTGGGTGCAGAGGACTCCCAGCAGTGGACAGACACGTGAAGGGTGGCTGCAGAAGACTCCCAGCAGTAGACAGACATGTGAGGGGTGGGTGCAGAGGACTCCCAGCAGTGGACAGACATGTGAGGGGTGGGTGCAGAGGACTCGCAGCAGTGGACAGACATGTGAGGGGTGGGTGCACAGGACTCCCAGCAGTGGACAGACATGTGAGGGATGGGTGCAGAGGACTCCCAGCAGTGGACAGACATGTGAGGGGTGGGTGCAGAGGACTCCCAGCAGTTGACAGACATGTGAGGGGTGGCTGCAGAGGACTCCCAGCAGTGCCCTGCAATATGAGGTGTGGGTGCATTTCACTACTAGCAGTGGACAGACATGTGAGGGGTGGGTGCAGAGGACTCCCAGCAGTGGACAGACATGTGAGGGGTGGGTGCAGAGGACTCCCAGCAGTGGCTTGCAATATGAGTGGTGGGTGCTTATCACTCCCAGCAGTGGACAGACATGTGAGGGGTGGGTGCTGAGAACTCCCAGCAGTGGACAGACATGTGAGGGGTGGGTGCAGAGGACTTGCAGCAGTGGACAGACATGTAAGGGGTGGGTGCACAGGACTCCCAGCAGTGGACAAACATGTGAGGGGTGGGTGCTGAGAACTCGGAGCAGTGGACAGACATGTGAGGGGTGGGTGCAGAGGACTCGCAGAAGTGGACAGACATGTGAGGGGTGGGTGCACAGGACTCCCAGCAGTGGACAGACATGTGAGGGATGGGTGCAGAGGACTCCCAGCAGTGGACAGACATGTGAGGGGTGGGTGCAGAGGACTCCCAGCAGTTGACAGACATGTGAGGGGTGGCTGCAGAGGACTCCCAGCAGTGCCCTGCAATATGAGGTGTGGGTGCATTTCACTACTAGCAGTGGACAGACATGTGAGGGGTGGGTGCAGGGGACTCCCAGCAGTGGACAGACATGTGAGGGGTGGGTGCAGAGGACTCCCAGCAGTGGCTTGCAATATGAGTGGTGGGTGCATATCACTCCGAGCAGTGGACAGACATGTGAGGGGTGGGTGCTGAGGACTCCCAGCAGTGGACAGACATGTGAGGGGTGGGTGCAGAGGACTCCCAGCAGTGGACACACATGTGAGGGGTGGGTGCAGAGGAGTCCCAGCAGTGGACAGACATGTGAGGGGTGGGCGCAGAGGACTCCCAGCAGTGGACAGACATGTGAGGGGTGGGTGCAGAGGACTCGCAGCAGTGGACAGACATGTGAGGGGTGGGTGCACAGGACTCCCAGCAGTGGACAGACATGTGAGGGATGGGTGCAGAGGACTCCCAGCAGTGGACAGACATGTGAGGGGTGGGTGCAGAGGACTCCCAGCAGTTGACAGACATGTGAGGGGTGGCTGCAGAGGACTCCCAGCAGTGCCCTGCAATATGAGGTGTGGGTGCATTTCACTACTAGCAGTGGACAGACATGTGAGGGGTGGGTGCAGAGGACTCCCAGCAGTGGACAGACATGTGAGGGGTGGGTGCAGAGGACTCCCAGCAGTGGCTTGCAATATGAGTGGTGGGTGCATATCACTCCGAGCAGTGGACAGACATGTGAGGGGTGGGTGCTGAGAACTCCCAGCAGTGGACAGACATGTGAGGGGTGGGTGCAGAGGACTTGCAGCAGTGGACAGACATGTAAGGGGTGGGTGCACAGGACTCCCAGCAGTGGACAAACATGTGAGGGGTGGGTGCTGAGAACTCGGAGCAGTGGACAGACATGTGAGGGGTGGGTGCAGAGGACTCGCAGAAGTGGACAGACATGTGAGGGGTGGGTGCACAGGACTCCCAGCAGTGGACAGACATGTGAGGGATGGGTGCAGAGGACTCCCAGCAGTGGACAGACATGTGAGGGGTGGGTGCAGAGGACTCCCAGCAGTTGACAGACATGTGAGGGGTGGCTGCAGAGGACTCCCAGCAGTGCCCTGCAATATGAGGTGTGGGTGCATTTCACTACTAGCAGTGGACAGACATGTGAGGGGTGGGTGCAGGGGACTCCCAGCAGTGGACAGACATGTGAGGGGTGGGTGCAGAGGACTCCCAGCAGTGGCTTGCAATATGAGTGGTGGGTGCATATCACTCCGAGCAGTGGACAGACATGTGAGGGGTGGGTGCTGAGGACTCCCAGCAGTGGACAGACATGTGAGGGGTGGGTGCAGAGGACTCCCAGCAGTGGACAGACATGTGAGGGGTGGGTGCAGAGGAGTCCCAGCAGTGGACAGACATGTGAGGGGTGGGCGCAGAGGACTCCCAGCAGTAGCGTGCAATATGAGTGGTGGGTGCATATCACTCCCAGCAGTGGACACACATGTGAGGGGTGGGTGCAGAGGACTCCCAGCAGTGGACAGACATGTGAGGGGTGGCTGCAGAGGACTCCCAGCAGTGCCCTGCAATATGAGGTGTGGGTGCATATCACTACCAGCAGTGGACAGACATGTTAGGGGTGGGTGCAGAGGACTCCCAGCAGTGGACAGACATGTGAGGGGTGGCTGCAGAGGACTCCCAGCAGTGCCCTGAAATATGAGGTGTGGGTGCATATCACTACCAGCAGTGGACAGACATGTGAGGGGTGGGTGCAGAGGACTCCCAGCAGTGGACAGACATGTGAGGGGTGGCTGCAGCGGACTCCCAGCAGTGGACAGACATGTGAGGGGTGGCTGCAGAGGACTCCCAGCAGTGGCCTGCAATATGAGTGGTTGGTGCATATCACTCCCAGCAGTGGACAGACATGTGAGGGGTGCGTGCAGAGGATTCCCAGCAGTGGCCTGCAATATGAGGGGTGGGTGCATATCACTCCCAGCAGTGGACAGACATGTGAGGGATGGGTGCAGAGGACTCTCAGCAGTGGACAGACATGTGAGGGCTGGGTGCAGAGGACTCCCAGCAGTGGACAGACATGTGAGGGGTGGCTGCAGAGGACTCCCAGCAGTGCCCTGAAATATGAGGTGTGGGTGCATTTCACTACCAGCAGTGGACAGACATGTGAGGGGTGGGTGCAGAGGACTCCCAGCAGTGGACTGACATGTGAGGGGTGGGTGCAGAGGACTCCCAGCAGTGGCTTGCAATATGAGTGGTGGGTGCATATCACTCCCAGCAGTGGACAGACATGTGAGGGGTGGGTGCTGAGGACTCCCAGCAGTGGACAGACATGTGAGGGGTGGGTGCAGAGGACTCCCAGCAGTGGACAGACATGTGAGGGGTGGGTGCAGAGGAGTCCCAGTAGTAGACAGACATGTGAGGGGTGGGTGCAGAGGACTCCCAGCAGTGCCCTGCAATATGAGGTGTGGGTGCATATCACTACCAGCAGTGGACAGACATGTGAGGGGTGGGTGCAGAGGACTCCCAGCAGTGGACAGACATGTGAGGGGTGGCTGCAGAGGACTCCTAGCAGTGCCCTGAAATATGAGGTGTGGGTGCATATCACTACCAGCAGTGGACAGACATGTGAGGGGTGGGTGCAGAGGACTCCCAGCAGTGGACAGACATGTGAGGGGTGGCTGCAGAGGACTCCCAGCAGTAGACAGACATGTGAGGGGTGGCTGCAGAGGACTCCCAGCAGTGGCCTGCAATATGAGTGGTTGGTGCATATCACTCCCAGCAGTGGACAGACATGTGAGGGGTGGGTGCAGAGGACTCCCAGCAGTGGACAGACATGTGAGGGGTGGGTGCAGAGGACTCCCAGCAGTAGCCTGCAATATGAGTGGTGGGTGCATATCACTCCCAGCAGTGGACAGACATGTGAGGGGTGGGTGCAGAGGACTCCCAGCAGTGGACAGACATGTGAGGGGTGGGTGCAGAGGACTCCCAGCAGTGGACAGACATGTGAGGGGTGGCTGCAGAGGACTCCCAGCAGTGCCCTGCAATATGAGGTGTGGGTGCCTATCACTACCAGCAGTGGACAGACATGTGAGGGGTGGGTGCAGAGGACTCCCTGCAGTGGCCTGCAATATGAGTGGTGGGTGCATATCACTCCCAGCAGTGGACAGACATGTGAGGGGTGGGTGCAGAGGACTCCCAGCAGTGGACAGACATGTGAGGGGTGGGTGCAGAGGACTCCGAGCAGTGGCCTGCAATATGAGTGATGGATGCATATCACTCCCAGCAGTGAACAGACATGTGAGGGGTGGGTGCAGAGGACTCCCAGCAGTGGACAGACATGTGAGGGGTGGGTGCACAGGACTCGCAGCAGTGGACAGACATGTGAGGGGTGGGTGCACAGGACTCCCAGCAGTGGACAGACATGTGAGGGATGGGTGCAGAGGACTCCCAGCAGTGGACAGACATGTGAGGGGTGGGTGCAGAGGACTCCCAGCAGTGGACAGACATGTGAGGGGTGGGTGCAGAGGACTCGCAGCAGTGGACAGACATGTGAGGGGTGGGTGCACAGGACTCCCAGCAGTGGACAGACATGTGAGGGATGGGTGCAGAGGACTCCCAGCAGTGGACAGACATGTGAGGGGTGGGTGCAGAGGACTCCCAGCAGTTGACAGACATGTGAGGGGTGGCTGCAGAGGACTCCCAGCAGTGCCCTGCAATATGAGGTGTGGGTGCATTTCACTACTAGCAGTGGACAGACATGTGAGGGGTGGGTGCAGAGGACTCCCAGCAGTGGACAGACATGTGAGGGGTGGGTGCACAGGACCCCCAGCAGTGGCTTGCAATATGAGTGGTGGGTGCATATCACTCCGAGCAGTGGACAGACATGTGAGGGGTGGGTGCTGAGAACTCCCAGCAGTGGACAGACATGTGAGGGGTGGGTGCAGAGGACTTGCAGCAGTGGACAGACATGTGAGGGGTGGGTGCACAGGACTCCCAGCAGTGGACAGACATGTGAGGGGTGGGTGCTGAGAACTCCCAGCAGTGGACAGACATGTGAGGGGTGGGGTGCAGAGGACTCGCAGCAGTGGACAGACATGTGAGGGGTGGGTGCACAGGACTCCCAGCAGTGGACAGACATGTGAGGGATGGGTGCAGAGGACTCCCAGCAGTGGACAGACATGTGAGGGGTGGGTGCAGAGGACTCCCAGCAGTTGACAGACATGTGAGGGGTGGCTGCAGAGGACTCCCAGCAGTGCCCTGCAATATGAGGTGTGGGTGCATTTCACTACTAGCAGTGGACAGACATGTGAGGGGTGGGTGCAGAGGACTCCCAGCAGTGGACAGACATGTGAGGGGTGGGTGCAGAGGACTCCCAGCAGTGGCTTGCAATATGAGTGGTGGGTGCATATCACTCCGAGCAGTGGACAGACATGTGAGGGGTGGGTGCAGAGGACTCCCAGCAGTGGACAGACATGTGAGGGGTGGCTGCAGAGGACTCCCAGCAGTGGCTGCAATATGAGTGGTTGGTGCATATCACTCCCAGCAGTGGACAGACATGTGAGGGGTGGGTGCAGAGGACTCCCAGCAGTGGACAGACATGTGAGGGGTGGCTGCAGAGGACTCCCAGCAGTGGACAGACATGTGAGGGGTGGGTGCAGAGGACTCCCAGCAGTGGCCTGCAATATGAGGGGTGGGTGCATATCACTCCCAGCAGTGGATAGACATGTGAGTGGTGGGTGCCGAGGACTCCCAGCAGTGGACAGATATATGAGGGGTGGGTGCAGAGGATTCTCAGCAGTGGACAGACATGTGAGGGGTGGGTGCAGAGGACTCCCAGCAGTGGAAAGACATGTGAGGGGTGGGTGCAGAGGACTCCCAGCAGTGGCTTGCAATATGAGTGGTGGGTGCATATCACTCCCAGCAGTGGACAGACATGTGAGGGGTGGGTGCTGAGGACTCCCAGCAGTGGACAGACATGTGAGGGGTGGGTGCAGAGGACTCCCAGCAGTGGACAGACATGTGAGGGGTGGGTGCAGAGGAGTCCCAGCAGTGGATAGACATGTGAGGGGTGGGTGCAGAGGACTCCCAGCAGTGGCCTGCAATATGAGTGGTGGGTGCATATCACTCCCAGCAGTGGACACTCATGTGAGGGGTGGGTGCAGAGGACTCCCAGCAGTGGACAGACATGTGAGGGGTGGCTGCAGAGGACTCCCAGCAGTGCCCTGCAATATGAGGTGTGGGTGCATATCACTACCAGCAGTGGACAGACAGATGAGGGGTGGGTGCAGAGGACTCCCAGCAGTGGACAGACATGTGAGGGGTGGCTGCAGAGGACTCCCAGCAGTGCCCTGAAACATGAGGTGTGGGTGCATATCACTACCAGCAGTGGACAGACATGTGAGGGGTGGGTGCAGAGGACTCCCAGCAGTGGACAGACATGTGAGGGGTGGCTGCAGAGGACTCCCAGCAGTGGACAGCCATGTGAGGGGTGGCTGCAGAGGACTCCCAGCAGTGGCCTGCAATATGAGTGGTGGGTGCATATCACTTCCAGCAGTGGACAGATATGTGAGGGGTGGGTGCAGAGGACTCCAAGCAGTGGACAGACATGTGAGGGGTGGCTGCAGAGGACTCCCAGCAGTGGACAGACATGTGAGGGGTGGGTGCAGAGGACTCCCAGCAGTGGCCTGCAATATGAAGGGTGGGTGCATATCACTCCCAGCAGTGGACAGACATGTGAGTGGTGGGTGCAGAGGACTCCCAGCAGTGGACAGCCATATGAGGGGTGGGTGCAGAGGACTCCCAGCAGTGGACAGACATGTGAGGGGTGGGTGCATATCACTCCCAGCAGTGGACTGACATGTGAGGGGTGGGTGCAGAGGACTCCCAGCAGTGGACAGACATGTGAGGGGTGGGTTCAGATGACTCCCAGCAGTGGACAGACATGTGAGGGGTGGGTGCTGAGGACTCCCAGCAGTGGACAGACATGTGAATGGTGGGTGCATATCACTCCCAGCACTGAACAGACATGTGAGGGGTGGGTGCAGATGACTCCCAGCAGTGGACAGACATGTGAAGGGTGGCTGCAGAGGACTCGCAGCAGTGGGCAGACATGTGAGGGGTGGGTGCAGAGGACTCCCAGCAGTGGCCTGCAATATGAGTGGTGGGTGCATATCACTCCCAGCAGTGGACAGACATGTGAGGGGTGGGTGCAGAGGACTCCCAGCAGTGGACAGACATGTGAGGGGTGGGTGCAGAGGACTCCCAGCAGTGGACAGACATGTGAGGGGTGGGTGCAGAGGACTCCCAGCAGTAGCCTGCAATATGAGTGGTGGGTGCATATCACTCCCAGCAGTGGACAGACATGTGAGGGGTGGGTGCAGAGGACTCCCAGCAGTGGACAGACATGTGAGGGGTGGCTGCAGAGGACTCCCAACAGTGGACAGACATGTGAGGGGTGGCTGCAGAGGACTCCCAGCAGTGCCCTGCAATATGAGGTGTGGGTGCCTATCACTACCAGCAGTGGACAGACATGTGAGGGGTGGGTGCAGAGGACTCCCTGCAGTGGCCTGCAATATGAGTGGTGGGTGCATATCACTCCCAGCAGTGGACAGACATGTGAGGGGTGGCTGCAGAGGACTCCCAGCAGTGGCCTGCATTATGAGTGGTTGGTGCATATCACTCCCAGCAGTGGACAGACATGTGAGGGGTGGGTGCAGAGGACTCCCAGCAGTGGACAGACATGTGAGGGGTGGCTGCAGAGGACTCCCAGCAGTGGACAGACATGTGAGGGGTGGGTGCAGAGGACTCCGAGCAGTGGCCTGCAATATGAGTGGTGGATGCATATCACTCCCAGCAGTGAACAGACATGTGAGGGGTGGGTGCAGAGGACTCCCAGCAGTGGACAGACACGTGAAGGGTGGCTGCAGAAGACTCCCAGCAGTGGACAGACATGTGAGGGGTGGGTGCAGAGGACTCCCAGCAGTGGACAGACATGTGAGGGGTGGGTGCAGAGGACTCGCAGCAGTGGACAGACATGTGAGGGGTGGGTGCACAGGACTCCCAGCAGTGGACAGACATGTGAGGGATGGGTGCAGAGGACTCCCAGCAGTGGACAGACATGTGAGGGGTGGGTGCAGAGGACTCCCAGCAGTTGACAGACATGTGAGGGGTGGCTGCAGAGGACTCCCAGCAGTGCCCTGCAATATGAGGTGTGGGTGCATTTCACTACTAGCAGTGGACAGACATGTGAGGGGTGGGTGCAGAGGACTCCCAGCAGTGGACAGACATGTGAGGGGTGGGTGCAGAGGACTCCCAGCAGTGGCTTGCAATATGAGTGGTGGGTGCTTATCACTCCCAGCAGTGGACAGACATGTGAGGGGTGGGTGCTGAGAACTCCCAGCAGTGGACAGACATGTGAGGGGTGGGTGCAGAGGACTTGCAGCAGTGGACAGACATGTAAGGGGTGGGTGCACAGGACTCCCAGCAGTGGACAAACATGTGAGGGGTGGGTGCTGAGAACTCGGAGCAGTGGACAGACATGTGAGGGGTGGGTGCAGAGGACTCGCAGAAGTGGACAGACATGTGAGGGGTGGGTGCACAGGACTCCCAGCAGTGGACAGACATGTGAGGGATGGGTGCAGAGGACTCCCAGCAGTGGACAGACATGTGAGGGGTGGGTGCAGAGGACTCCCAGCAGTTGACAGACATGTGAGGGGTGGCTGCAGAGGACTCCCAGCAGTGCCCTGCAATATGAGGTGTGGGTGCATTTCACTACTAGCAGTGGACAGACATGTGAGGGGTGGGTGCAGGGGACTCCCAGCAGTGGACAGACATGTGAGGGGTGGGTGCAGAGGACTCCCAGCAGTGGCTTGCAATATGAGTGGTGGGTGCATATCACTCCGAGCAGTGGACAGACATGTGAGGGGTGGGTGCTGAGGACTCCCAGCAGTGGACAGACATGTGAGGGGTGGGTGCAGAGGACTCCCAGCAGTGGACACACATGTGAGGGGTGGGTGCAGAGGAGTCCCAGCAGTGGACAGACATGTGAGGGGTGGGCGCAGAGGACTCCCAGCAGTGGACAGACATGTGAGGGGTGGGTGCAGAGGACTCGCAGCAGTGGACAGACATGTGAGGGGTGGGTGCACAGGACTCCCAGCAGTGGACAGACATGTGAGGGATGGGTGCAGAGGACTCCCAGCAGTGGACAGACATGTGAGGGGTGGGTGCAGAGGACTCCCAGCAGTTGACAGACATGTGAGGGGTGGCTGCAGAGGACTCCCAGCAGTGCCCTGCAATATGAGGTGTGGGTGCATTTCACTACTAGCAGTGGACAGACATGTGAGGGGTGGGTGCAGAGGACTCCCAGCAGTGGACAGACATGTGAGGGGTGGGTGCAGAGGACTCCCAGCAGTGGCTTGCAATATGAGTGGTGGGTGCATATCACTCCGAGCAGTGGACAGACATGTGAGGGGTGGGTGCTGAGAACTCCCAGCAGTGGACAGACATGTGAGGGGTGGGTGCAGAGGACTTGCAGCAGTGGACAGACATGTAAGGGGTGGGTGCACAGGACTCCCAGCAGTGGACAAACATGTGAGGGGTGGGTGCTGAGAACTCGGAGCAGTGGACAGACATGTGAGGGGTGGGTGCAGAGGACTCGCAGAAGTGGACAGACATGTGAGGGGTGGGTGCACAGGACTCCCAGCAGTGGACAGACATGTGAGGGATGGGTGCAGAGGACTCCCAGCAGTGGACAGACATGTGAGGGGTGGGTGCAGAGGACTCCCAGCAGTTGACAGACATGTGAGGGGTGGCTGCAGAGGACTCCCAGCAGTGCCCTGCAATATGAGGTGTGGGTGCATTTCACTACTAGCAGTGGACAGACATGTGAGGGGTGGGTGCAGGGGACTCCCAGCAGTGGACAGACATGTGAGGGGTGGGTGCAGAGGACTCCCAGCAGTGGCTTGCAATATGAGTGGTGGGTGCATATCACTCCGAGCAGTGGACAGACATGTGAGGGGTGGGTGCTGAGGACTCCCAGCAGTGGACAGACATGTGAGGGGTGGGTGCAGAGGACTCCCAGCAGTGGACAGACATGTGAGGGGTGGGTGCAGAGGAGTCCCAGCAGTGGACAGACATGTGAGGGGTGGGCGCAGAGGACTCCCAGCAGTAGCGTGCAATATGAGTGGTGGGTGCATATCACTCCCAGCAGTGGACACACATGTGAGGGGTGGGTGCAGAGGACTCCCAGCAGTGGACAGACATGTGAGGGGTGGCTGCAGAGGACTCCCAGCAGTGCCCTGCAATATGAGGTGTGGGTGCATATCACTACCAGCAGTGGACAGACATGTGAGGGGTGGGTGCAGAGGACTCCCAGCAGTGGACAGACATGTGAGGGGTGGCTGCAGAGGACTCCCAGCAGTGCCCTGAAATATGAGGTGTGGGTGCATATCACTACCAGCAGTGGACAGACATGTGAGGGGTGGGTGCAGAGGACTCCCAGCAGTGGACAGACATGTGAGGGGTGGCTGCAGCGGACTCCCAGCAGTGGACAGACATGTGAGGGGTGGCTGCAGAGGACTCCCAGCAGTGGCCTGCAATATGAGTGGTTGGTGCATATCACTCCCAGCAGTGGACAGACATGTGAGGGGTGCGTGCAGAGGATTCCCAGCAGTGGCCTGCAATATGAGGGGTGGGTGCATATCACTCCCAGCAGTGGACAGACATGTGAGGGATGGGTGCAGAGGACTCTCAGCAGTGGACAGACATGTGAGGGCTGGGTGCAGAGGACTCCCAGCAGTGGACAGACATGTGAGGGGTGGCTGCAGAGGACTCCCAGCAGTGCCCTGAAATATGAGGTGTGGGTGCATTTCACTACCAGCAGTGGACAGACATGTGAGGGGTGGGTGCAGAGGACTCCCAGCAGTGGACTGACATGTGAGGGGTGGGTGCAGAGGACTCCCAGCAGTGGCTTGCAATATGAGTGGTGGGTGCATATCACTCCCAGCAGTGGACAGACATGTGAGGGGTGGGTGCTGAGGACTCCCAGCAGTGGACAGACATGTGAGGGGTGGGTGCAGAGGACTCCCAGCAGTGGACAGACATGTGAGGGGTGGGTGCAGAGGAGTCCCAGTAGTAGACAGACATGTGAGGGGTGGGTGCAGAGGACTCCCAGCAGTGCCCTGCAATATGAGGTGTGGGTGCATATCACTACCAGCAGTGGACAGACATGTGAGGGGTGGGTGCAGAGGACTCCCAGCAGTGGACAGACATGTGAGGGGTGGCTGCAGAGGACTCCTAGCAGTGCCCTGAAATATGAGGTGTGGGTGCATATCACTACCAGCAGTGGACAGACATGTGAGGGGTGGGTGCAGAGGACTCCCAGCAGTGGACAGACATGTGAGGGGTGGCTGCAGAGGACTCCCAGCAGTAGACAGACATGTGAGGGGTGGCTGCAGAGGACTCCCAGCAGTGGCCTGCAATATGAGTGGTTGGTGCATATCACTCCCAGCAGTGGACAGACATGTGAGGGGTGGGTGCAGAGGACTCCCAGCAGTGGACAGACATGTGAGGGGTGGGTGCAGAGGACTCCCAGCAGTAGCCTGCAATATGAGTGGTGGGTGCATATCACTCCCAGCAGTGGACAGACATGTGAGGGGTGGGTGCAGAGGACTCCCAGCAGTGGACAGACATGTGAGGGGTGGGTGCAGAGGACTCCCAGCAGTGGACAGACATGTGAGGGGTGGCTGCAGAGGACTCCCAGCAGTGCCCTGCAATATGAGGTGTGGGTGCCTATCACTACCAGCAGTGGACAGACATGTGAGGGGTGGGTGCAGAGGACTCCCTGCAGTGGCCTGCAATATGAGTGGTGGGTGCATATCACTCCCAGCAGTGGACAGACATGTGAGGGGTGGGTGCAGAGGACTCCCAGCAGTGGACAGACATGTGAGGGGTGGGTGCAGAGGACTCCGAGCAGTGGCCTGCAATATGAGTGATGGATGCATATCACTCCCAGCAGTGAACAGACATGTGAGGGGTGGGTGCAGAGGACTCCCAGCAGTGGACAGACATGTGAGGGGTGGGTGCACAGGACTCGCAGCAGTGGACAGACATGTGAGGGGTGGGTGCACAGGACTCCCAGCAGTGGACAGACATGTGAGGGATGGGTGCAGAGGACTCCCAGCAGTGGACAGACATGTGAGGGGTGGGTGCAGAGGACTCCCAGCAGTGGACAGACATGTGAGGGGTGGGTGCAGAGGACTCGCAGCAGTGGACAGACATGTGAGGGGTGGGTGCACAGGACTCCCAGCAGTGGACAGACATGTGAGGGATGGGTGCAGAGGACTCCCAGCAGTGGACAGACATGTGAGGGGTGGGTGCAGAGGACTCCCAGCAGTTGACAGACATGTGAGGGGTGGCTGCAGAGGACTCCCAGCAGTGCCCTGCAATATGAGGTGTGGGTGCATTTCACTACTAGCAGTGGACAGACATGTGAGGGGTGGGTGCAGAGGACTCCCAGCAGTGGACAGACATGTGAGGGGTGGGTGCACAGGACCCCCAGCAGTGGCTTGCAATATGAGTGGTGGGTGCATATCACTCCGAGCAGTGGACAGACATGTGAGGGGTGGGTGCTGAGAACTCCCAGCAGTGGACAGACATGTGAGGGGTGGGTGCAGAGGACTTGCAGCAGTGGACAGACATGTGAGGGGTGGGTGCACAGGACTCCCAGCAGTGGACAGACATGTGAGGGGTGGGTGCTGAGAACTCCCAGCAGTGGACAGACATGTGAGGGGTGGGTGCAGAGGACTCGCAGCAGTGGACAGACATGTGAGGGGTGGGTGCACAGGACTCCCAGCAGTGGACAGACATGTGAGGGATGGGTGCAGAGGACTCCCAGCAGTGGACAGACATGTGAGGGGTGGGTGCAGAGGACTCCCAGCAGTTGACAGACATGTGAGGGGTGGCTGCAGAGGACTCCCAGCAGTGCCCTGCAATATGAGGTGTGGGTGCATTTCACTACTAGCAGTGGACAGACATGTGAGGGGTGGGTGCAGAGGACTCCCAGCAGTGGACAGACATGTGAGGGGTGGGTGCAGAGGACTCCCAGCAGTGGCTTGCAATATGAGTGGTGGGTGCATATCACTCCGAGCAGTGGACAGACATGTGAGGGGTGGGTGCTGAGGACTCCCAGCAGTGGACAGACATGTGAGGGGTGGGTGCAGAGGACTCCCAGCAGTGGACAGACATGTGAAGGGTGGGTGCAGAGGAGTCCCAGCAGTGGACAGACATGTGAGGGGTGGGCGCAGAGGACTCCCAGCAGTGGCGTGCAATATGAGTGGTGGGTGCATATCACTCCCAGCAGTGGACACACATGTGAGGGGTGGGTGCAGAGGACTCCCAGCAGTGGACAGACATGTGAGGGGTGGCTGCAGAGGACTCCCAGCAGTGCCCTGCAATATGAGGTGTGGGTGCATATCACTACCAGCAGTGGACAGACATGTGAGGGGTGGGTGCTGAGGACTCCCAGCAGTGGACAGACATGTGAGGGGTGGGTGCAGAGGACTCCCAGCAGTGGACAGACATGTGAAGGGTGGGTGCAGAGGAGTCCCAGCAGTGGACATACATGTGAGGGGTGGGTGCAGAGGACTCCCAGCAGTGGCCTGCAATATGAGGGGTGGGTGCATATCACTCCCAGCAGTGGATAGACATGTGAGTGGTGGGTGCAGAGGACTCCCAGCAGTGGACAGACATATGAGGGGTGGGTGCAGAGGATTCTCAGCAGTGGACAGACATGTGAGGGGTGGGTGCAGAGGACTCCCAGCAGTGGAAAGACATGTGAGGGGTGGGTGCAGAGGACTCCCAGCAGTGGCTTGCAATATGAGTGGTGGGTGAATATCACTCCCAGCAGTGGACAGACATGTGAGGGGTGGGTGCTGAGGACTCCCAGCAGTGGACAGACATGTGAGGGGTGGGTGCAGAGGACTCCCAGCAGTGGACAGACATGTGAGTGGTGGGTGCAGAGGAGTCCCAGCAGTGGATAGACATGTGAGGGGTGGGTGCAGAGGACTCCCAGCAGTGGCCTGCAATATGAGTGGTGGGTGCATATCACTCCCAGCAGTGGACACTCACGTGAGGGGTGGGTGCAGAGGACTCCCAGCAGTGGACAGACATGTGAGCGGTGGCTGCAGAGGACTCCCAGCAGTGCCCTGCAATATGAGGTGTGGGTGCATATCACTACCAGCAGTGGACAGACAGATGAGGGGTGGGTGCAGAGGACTCCCAGTAGTGGACAGAAATGTGAGGGGTGGCTGCAGAGGACTCCCAGCAGTGGCCTGCAATATGAGTGGTGGGTGCATATCACTTCCAGCAGTGGACAGATATGTGAGGGGTGGGTGCAGAGGACTCCAAGCAGTGGACAGACATGTGAGGGGTGGCTGCAGAGGACTCCCAGCAGTGGACAGACATGTGAGGGGTGGGTGCAGAGGACTCCCAGCAGTGGCCTGCAATATGAAGGGTGGGTGCATATCACTCCCAGCAGTGGACAGACATGTGAGTGGTGGGTGCAGAGGACTCCCAGCAGTGGACAGCCATATGAGGGGTGGGTGCAGAGGACTCCCAGCAGTGGACAGACATGTGAGGGGTGGGTGCATATCACTCCCAGCAGTGGACTGACAAGTGAGGGGTGGGTGCAGAGGACTCCCAGCAGTGGACAGACATGTGAGGGGTGGGTGCAGATGACTCCCAGCAGTGGACAGACATGTGAGGGGTGGGTGCTGAGGACTCCCAGCAGTGGACAGACATGTGAGTGGTGGGTGCATATCACTCCCAGCAGTGAACAGACATGTGAGGGGTGGGTGCAGATGACTCCCAGCAGTGGACAGACATGTGAAGGGTGGCTGCAGAGGACTCGCAGCAGTGGACAGACATGTGAGGGGTGGGTGCAGAGGACTCCCAGCAGTGGCCTGCAATATGAGTGGTGGGTGCATATCACTCCCAGCAGTGGACAGACATGTGAGGGGTGGGTGCAGAGGACTCCCAGCAGTGGACAGACATGTGAGGGGTGGGTGCAGAGGACTCCCAGCAGTGGACAGACATGTGAGGGGTGGGTGCAGAGGACTCCCAGCAGTAGCCTGCAATATGAGTGGTGGGTGCATATCACTCCCAGCAGTGGACAGACATGTGAGGCGTGGGTGCAGAGGACTCCCAGCAGTGGACAGACATGTGAGGGGTGGGTGCAGAGGACGCCCAACAGTGGACAGACATGTGAGGGGTGGCTGCAGAGGACTCCCAGCAGTGCCCTGCAATATGAGGTGTGGGTGCCTATCACTACCAGCAGTGGACAGACATGTGAGGGGTGGGTGCAGAGGACTCCCAGCAGTGGACAGACATGTGAGGGGTGGGTGCAGAGGACCCCCAGCAGTGGCTTGCAATATGAGTGGTGGGTGCATATCACTCTGAGCAGTGGACAGACATGTGAGGGGTGGGTGCTGAGAACTCCCAGCAGTGGACAGACATGTGAGGGGTGGGTGCAGAGGACTTGCAGCAGTGGACAGACATGTGAGGGGTGGGTGCACAGGACTCCCAGCAGTGGACAGACATGTGAGCGGTGGGTGCTGAGAACTCCCAGCAGTGGACAGACATGTGAGGGGTGGGTGCAGAGGACTCGCAGCAGTGGACAGACATGTGAGGGGTGGGTGCAGAGGACTTGCAGCAGTGGACAGACATGTGAGGGGTGGTTGCAGAGGACTCCCAGCAGTGGACAGACATGTGAGGGGTGGGTGCAGAGGACTCCCAGCAGTGGACAGACATGTGAGGGGTGGGTGCAGAGGACTCCCAGCAGTGGACAGACATGTGAGGGGTGGCTGCAGAGGACTCCCAGCAGTGCCCTGCAATATGAGGTGTGGGTGCATATCACTACCAGCAGTGGACAGACAGGTGAGGGGTGGGTGCAGAGGACTCCCAGCAGTGGACAGACATGTGAGGGGTGGCTGCAGAGGACTCCCAGCAGTGCCCTGAAACATGAGGTGTGGGTGTATATCACTACCAGCAGTGGACAGACATGTGAGGGGTGGGTGCAGAGGACTCCCATCAGTGGACAGACATGTGAGGGGTGGATGCAGAGGACTCCCAGCAGTGGACAGACATGTGAGGGGTGGGTGCAGAGGACTCCCAGCAGTGGCCTGCAATATGAGGGGTGGGCGCATATCACTCCCAGCAGTGGACAGACATGCGAGTGGTGGGTGCAGAGGACTCCCAGCAGTGGACAGATATATGAGGGGTGGGTGCAGAGGACTCCCAGCAGTGGACAGACATGTGAGGGGTGGGTGCAGAGGACTCCCAGCAGTGGACAGACATGTGAGGGGTGGGTGCAGATGGCTCCCAGCAGTGGACAGACATGTGAGGGGTTGCTGCAGAGGACTTCCAGCAGTGGACAGACATGTGAGGGGTGGGTGCAGAGGACTCCCAGCAGTGGCCTGCAATATGAGTGGTGGGTGCATATCATTCCCAGCAGTGGACACACATGTGAGGGGTGGGTGCTGAGGACTCCCAGCAGTGGACAGACATGTGAGGGGTGGGTGCAGAGAACTCCCAGCAGTGGACAGACGTGAGGGGTGGGTGCAGAGGACTCCCAGCAGTGGAAAGACATGTGAGGGGTGGGTGCAGAGGACTCCCAGCAGTGGCCTGCAATATGAGTGGTGGGTGCATATAACTCCCAACCGTGAACAGACATGTGAGGGGTGGGTGCAGAGGACTCCCAGCAGTGGACAGACACGTGAAGGGTGGCTGCAGAGGACTCCCAGCAGTGGACAGACATGTGAGGGGTGGGTGTAGAGGACTCCCAGAAGTGGCCTGCAATATGAGTGGTGGGTGCATATCACTCCCAGCAGTGGACAGACATGTGAGGGGTGGGTACCGAGGACTCCCAGCAGTGGACAGACATGTAAGGGGTGGGTGCAGAGGACTCCCAGCAGTGGACAGACATGTGAGGGGTGGGTGCAGAGGACTCCCAGCAGTGGCTTGCAATATGAGTGGTGGGTGCATATCACTCCGAGCAGTGGACAGACATGTGAGGGGTGGGTGCTGAGGACTCCCAGCAGTGGACAGACATGTGAGGGGTGGGTGCAGAGGACTCCCAGCAGTGGACACACATGTGAGGGGTGGGTGCAGAGGAGTCCCAGCAGTGGACAGACATGTGAGGGGTGGGCGCAGAGGACTCCCAGCAGTGGACAGACATGTGAGGGGTGGGTGCAGAGGACTCGCAGCAGTGGACAGACATGTGAGGGGTGGGTGCACAGGACTCCCAGCAGTGGACAGACATGTGAGGGATGGGTGCAGAGGACTCCCAGCAGTGGACAGACATGTGAGGGGTGGGTGCAGAGGACTCCCAGCAGTTGACAGACATGTGAGGGGTGGCTGCAGAGGACTCCCAGCAGTGCCCTGCAATATGAGGTGTGGGTGCATTTCACTACTAGCAGTGGACAGACATGTGAGGGGTGGGTGCAGAGGACTCCCAGCAGTGGACAGACATGTGAGGGGTGGGTGCAGAGGACTCCCAGCAGTGGCTTGCAATATGAGTGGTGGGTGCATATCACTCCGAGCAGTGGACAGACATGTGAGGGGTGGGTGCTGAGAACTCCCAGCAGTGGACAGACATGTGAGGGGTGGGTGCAGAGGACTTGCAGCAGTGGACAGACATGTAAGGGGTGGGTGCACAGGACTCCCAGCAGTGGACAAACATGTGAGGGGTGGGTGCTGAGAACTCGGAGCAGTGGACAGACATGTGAGGGGTGGGTGCAGAGGACTCGCAGAAGTGGACAGACATGTGAGGGGTGGGTGCACAGGACTCCCAGCAGTGGACAGACATGTGAGGGATGGGTGCAGAGGACTCCCAGCAGTGGACAGACATGTGAGGGGTGGGTGCAGAGGACTCCCAGCAGTTGACAGACATGTGAGGGGTGGCTGCAGAGGACTCCCAGCAGTGCCCTGCAATATGAGGTGTGGGTGCATTTCACTACTAGCAGTGGACAGACATGTGAGGGGTGGGTGCAGGGGACTCCCAGCAGTGGACAGACATGTGAGGGGTGGGTGCAGAGGACTCCCATCAGTGGCTTGCAATATGAGTGGTGGGTGCATATCACTCCGAGCAGTGGACAGACATGTGAGGGGTGGGTGCTGAGGACTCCCAGCAGTGGACAGACATGTGAGGGGTGGGTGCAGAGGACTCCCAGCAGTGGACAGACATGTGAGGGGTGGGTGCAGAGGAGTCCCAGCAGTGGACAGACATGTGAGGGGTGGGCGCAGAGGACTCCCAGCAGTAGCGTGCAATATGAGTGGTGGGTGCATATCACTCCCAGCAGTGGACACACATGTGAGGGGTGGGTGCAGAGGACTCCCAGCAGTGGACAGACATGTGAGGGGTGGCTGCAGAGGACTCCCAGCAGTGCCCTGCAATATGAGGTGTGGGTGCATATCACTACCAGCAGTGGACAGACATGTGAGGGGTGGGTGCAGAGGACTCCCAGCAGTGGACAGACATGTGAGGGGTGGCTGCAGAGGACTCCCAGCAGTGCCCTGAAATATGAGGTGTGGGTGCATATCACTACCAGCAGTGGACAGACATGTGAGGGGTGGGTGCAGAGGACTCCCAGCAGTGGACAGACATGTGAGGGGTGGCTGCAGCGGACTCCCAGCAGTGGACAGACATGTGAGGGGTGGCTGCAGAGGACTCCCAGCAGTGGCCTGCAATATGAGTGGTTGGTGCATATCACTCCCAGCAGTGGACAGACATGTGAGGGGTGCGTGCAGAGGATTCCCAGCAGTGGCCTGCAATATGAGGGGTGGGTGCATATCACTCCCAGCAGTGGACAGACATGTGAGGGATGGGTGCAGAGGACTCTCAGCAGTGGACAGACATGTGAGGGCTGGGTGCAGAGGACTCCCAGCAGTGGACAGACATGTGAGGGGTGGCTGCAGAGGACTCCCAGCAGTGCCCTGAAATATGAGGTGTGGGTGCATTTCACTACCAGCAGTGGACAGACATGTGAGGGGTGGGTGCAGAGGACTCCCAGCAGTGGACTGACATGTGAGGGGTGGGTGCAGAGGACTCCCAGCAGTGGCTTGCAATATGAGTGGTGGGTGCATATCACTCCCAGCAGTGGACAGACATGTGAGGGGTGGGTGCTGAGGACTCCCAGCAGTGGACAGACATGTGAGGGGTGGGTGCAGAGGACTCCCAGCAGTGGACAGACATGTGAGGGGTGGGTGCAGAGGAGTCCCAGTAGTAGACAGACATGTGAGGGGTGGGTGCAGAGGACTCCCAGCAGTGCCCTGCAATATGAGGTGTGGGTGCATATCACTACCAGCAGTGGACAGACATGTGAGGGGTGGGTGCAGAGGACTCCCAGCAGTGGACAGACATGTGAGGGGTGGCTGCAGAGGACTCCTAGCAGTGCCCTGAAATATGAGGTGTGGGTGCATATCACTACCAGCAGTGGACAGACATGTGAGGGGTGGGTGCAGAGGACTCCCAGCAGTGGACAGACATGTGAGGGGTGGCTGCAGAGGACTCCCAGCAGTAGACAGACATGTGAGGGGTGGCTGCAGAGGACTCCCAGCAGTGGCCTGCAATATGAGTGGTTGGTGCATATCACTCCCAGCAGTGGACAGACATGTGAGGGGTGGGTGCAGAGGACTCCCAGCAGTGGACAGACATGTGAGGGGTGGGTGCAGAGGACTCCCAGCAGTAGCCTGCAATATGAGTGGTGGGTGCATATCACTCCCAGCAGTGGACAGACATGTGAGGGGTGGGTGCAGAG
Source organism: Triturus cristatus (assembly GCF_964204655.1). Classification (NCBI taxonomy): domain Eukaryota; kingdom Metazoa; phylum Chordata; class Amphibia; order Caudata; family Salamandridae; genus Triturus; species Triturus cristatus. The sequence goes on from NC_140579.1 coordinate 421,426,564, forward strand.
GACTCCCAGCAGTGGACAGACATGTGAGGGGTGGGTGCAGAGGACTCCCAGCAGTGGACAGACATGTGAGGGGTGGCTGCAGAGGACTCCCAGCAGTGCCCTGCAATATGAGGTGTGGGTGCCTATCACTACCAGCAGTGGACAGACATGTGAGGGGTGGGTGCAGAGGACTCCCTGCAGTGGCCTGCAATATGAGTGGTGGGTGCATATCACTCCCAGCAGTGGACAGACATGTGAGGGGTGGGTGCAGAGGACTCCCAGCAGTGGACAGACATGTGAGGGGTGGGTGCAGAGGACTCCGAGCAGTGGCCTGCAATATGAGTGATGGATGCATATCACTCCCAGCAGTGAACAGACATGTGAGGGGTGGGTGCAGAGGACTCCCAGCAGTGGACAGACATGTGAGGGGTGGGTGCACAGGACTCGCAGCAGTGGACAGACATGTGAGGGGTGGGTGCACAGGACTCCCAGCAGTGGACAGACATGTGAGGGATGGGTGCAGAGGACTCCCAGCAGTGGACAGACATGTGAGGGGTGGGTGCAGAGGACTCCCAGCAGTGGACAGACATGTGAGGGGTGGGTGCAGAGGACTCGCAGCAGTGGACAGACATGTGAGGGGTGGGTGCACAGGACTCCCAGCAGTGGACAGACATGTGAGGGATGGGTGCAGAGGACTCCCAGCAGTGGACAGACATGTGAGGGGTGGGTGCAGAGGACTCCCAGCAGTTGACAGACATGTGAGGGGTGGCTGCAGAGGACTCCCAGCAGTGCCCTGCAATATGAGGTGTGGGTGCATTTCACTACTAGCAGTGGACAGACATGTGAGGGGTGGGTGCAGAGGACTCCCAGCAGTGGACAGACATGTGAGGGGTGGGTGCACAGGACCCCCAGCAGTGGCTTGCAATATGAGTGGTGGGTGCATATCACTCCGAGCAGTGGACAGACATGTGAGGGGTGGGTGCTGAGAACTCCCAGCAGTGGACAGACATGTGAGGGGTGGGTGCAGAGGACTTGCAGCAGTGGACAGACATGTGAGGGGTGGGTGCACAGGACTCCCAGCAGTGGACAGACATGTGAGGGGTGGGTGCTGAGAACTCCCAGCAGTGGACAGACATGTGAGGGGTGGGTGCAGAGGACTCGCAGCAGTGGACAGACATGTGAGGGGTGGGTGCACAGGACTCCCAGCAGTGGACAGACATGTGAGGGATGGGTGCAGAGGACTCCCAGCAGTGGACAGACATGTGAGGGGTGGGTGCAGAGGACTCCCAGCAGTTGACAGACATGTGAGGGGTGGCTGCAGAGGAATCCCAGCAGTGCCCTGCAATATGAGGTGTGGGTGCATTTCACTACTAGCAGTGGACAGACATGTGAGGGGTGGGTGCAGAGGACTCCCAGCAGTGGACAGACATGTGAGGGGTGGGTGCAGAGGACTCCCAGCAGTGGCTTGCAATATGAGTGGTGGGTGCATATCACTCCGAGCAGTGGACAGACATGTGAGGGGTGGGTGCTGAGGACTCCCAGCAGTGGACAGACATGTGAGGGGTGGGTGCAGAGGACTCCCAGCAGTGGACAGACATGTGAAGGGTGGGTGCAGAGGAGTCCCAGCAGTGGACAGACATGTGAGGGGTGGGCGCAGAGGACTCCCAGCAGTGGCGTGCAATATGAGTGGTGGGTGCATATCACTCCCAGCAGTGGACACACATGTGAGGGGTGGGTGCAGAGGACTCCCAGCAGTGGACAGACATGTGAGGGGTGGCTGCAGAGGACTCCCAGCAGTGCCCTGCAATATGAGGTGTGGGTGCATATCACTACCAGCAGTGGACAGACATGTGAGGGGTGGGTGCTGAGGACTCCCAGCAGTGGACAGACATGTGAGGGGTGGGTGCAGAGGACTCCCAGCAGTGGACAGACATGTGAAGGGTGGGTGCAGAGGAGTCCCAGCAGTGGACATACATGTGAGGGGTGGGTGCAGAGGACTCCCAGCAGTGGCCTGCAATATGAGGGGTGGGTGCATATCACTCCCAGCAGTGGATAGACATGTGAGTGGTGGGTGCAGAGGACTCCCAGCAGTGGACAGACATATGAGGGGTGGGTGCAGAGGATTCTCAGCAGTGGACAGACATGTGAGGGGTGGGTGCAGAGGACTCCCAGCAGTGGAAAGACATGTGAGGGGTGGGTGCAGAGGACTCCCAGCAGTGGCTTGCAATATGAGTGGTGGGTGAATATCACTCCCAGCAGTGGACAGACATGTGAGGGGTGGGTGCTGAGGACTCCCAGCAGTGGACAGACATGTGAGGGGTGGGTGCAGAGGACTCCCAGCAGTGGACAGACATGTGAGTGGTGGGTGCAGAGGAGTCCCAGCAGTGGATAGACATGTGAGGGGTGGGTGCAGAGGACTCCCAGCAGTGGCCTGCAATATGAGTGGTGGGTGCATATCACTCCCAGCAGTGGACACTCACGTGAGGGGTGGGTGCAGAGGACTCCCAGCAGTGGACAGACATGTGAGCGGTGGCTGCAGAGGACTCCCAGCAGTGCCCTGCAATATGAGGTGTGGGTGCATATCACTACCAGCAGTGGACAGACAGATGAGGGGTGGGTGCAGAGGACTCCCAGTAGTGGACAGAAATGTGAGGGGTGGCTGCAGAGGACTCCCAGCAGTGGCCTGCAATATGAGTGGTGGGTGCATATCACTTCCAGCAGTGGACAGATATGTGAGGGGTGGGTGCAGAGGACTCCAAGCAGTGGACAGACATGTGAGGGGTGGCTGCAGAGGACTCCCAGCAGTGGACAGACATGTGAGGGGTGGGTGCAGAGGACTCCCAGCAGTGGCCTGCAATATGAAGGGTGGGTGCATATCACTCCCAGCAGTGGACAGACATGTGAGTGGTGGGTGCAGAGGACTCCCAGCAGTGGACAGCCATATGAGGGGTGGGTGCAGAGGACTCCCAGCAGTGGACAGACATGTGAGGGGTGGGTGCATATCACTCCCAGCAGTGGACTGACAAGTGAGGGGTGGGTGCAGAGGACTCCCAGCAGTGGACAGACATGTGAGGGGTGGGTGCAGATGACTCCCAGCAGTGGACAGACATGTGAGGGGTGGGTGCTGAGGACTCCCAGCAGTGGACAGACATGTGAGTGGTGGGTGCATATCACTCCCAGCAGTGAACAGACATGTGAGGGGTGGGTGCAGATGACTCCCAGCAGTGGACAGACATGTGAAGGGTGGCTGCAGAGGACTCGCAGCAGTGGACAGACATGTGAGGGGTGGGTGCAGAGGACTCCCAGCAGTGGCCTGCAATATGAGTGGTGGGTGCATATCACTCCCAGCAGTGGACAGACATGTGAGGGGTGGGTGCAGAGGACTCCCAGCAGTGGACAGACATGTGAGGGGTGGGTGCAGAGGACTCCCAGCAGTGGACAGACATGTGAGGGGTGGGTGCAGAGGACTCCCAGCAGTAGCCTGCAATATGAGTGGTGGGTGCATATCACTCCCAGCAGTGGACAGACATGTGAGGCGTGGGTGCAGAGGACTCCCAGCAGTGGACAGACATGTGAGGGGTGGGTGCAGAGGACGCCCAACAGTGGACAGACATGTGAGGGGTGGCTGCAGAGGACTCCCAGCAGTGCCCTGCAATATGAGGTGTGGGTGCCTATCACTACCAGCAGTGGACAGACATGTGAGGGGTGGGTGCAGAGGACTCCCAGCAGTGGACAGACATGTGAGGGGTGGGTGCAGAGGACCCCCAGCAGTGGCTTGCAATATGAGTGGTGGGTGCATATCACTCTGAGCAGTGGACAGACATGTGAGGGGTGGGTGCTGAGAACTCCCAGCAGTGGACAGACATGTGAGGGGTGGGTGCAGAGGACTTGCAGCAGTGGACAGACATGTGAGGGGTGGGTGCACAGGACTCCCAGCAGTGGACAGACATGTGAGCGGTGGGTGCTGAGAACTCCCAGCAGTGGACAGACATGTGAGGGGTGGGTGCAGAGGACTCGCAGCAGGGGACAGACATGTGAGGGGTGGGTGCAGAGGACTTGCAGCAGTGGACAGACATGTGAGGGGTGGTTGCAGAGGACTCCCAGCAGTGGACAGACATGTGAGGGGTGGGTGCAGAGGACTCCCAGCAGTGGACAGACATGTGAGGGGTGGGTGCAGAGGACTCCCAGCAGTGGACAGACATGTGAGGGGTGGCTGCAGAGGACTCCCAGCAGTGCCCTGCAATATGAGGTGTGGGTGCATATCACTACCAGCAGTGGACAGACAGGTGAGGGGTGGGTGCAGAGGACTCCCAGCAGTGGACAGACATGTGAGGGGTGGCTGCAGAGGACTCCCAGCAGTGCCCTGAAACATGAGGTGTGGGTGTATATCACTACCAGCAGTGGACAGACATGTGAGGGGTGGGTGCAGAGGACTCCCATCAGTGGACAGACATGTGAGGGGTGGATGCAGAGGACTCCCAGCAGTGGACAGACATGTGAGGGGTGGGTGCAGAGGACTCCCAGCAGTGGCCTGCAATATGAGGGGTGGGCGCATATCACTCCCAGCAGTGGACAGACATGCGAGTGGTGGGTGCAGAGGACTCCCAGCAGTGGACAGATATATGAGGGGTGGGTGCAGAGGACTCCCAGCAGTGGACAGACATGTAAGGGGTGGGTGCATATCACTCCCAGCAGTGGACTGACATGTGAGGGGTGGGTGCAGAGGACTCCCAGCAGTGGACAGACATGTGAGGGGTGGGTGCAGATGGCTCCCAGCAGTGGACAGACATGTGAGGGGTTGCTGCAGAGGACTTCCAGCAGTGGACAGACATGTGAGGGGTGGGTGCAGAGGACTCCCAGCAGTGGCCTGCAATATGAGTGGTGGGTGCATATCATTCCCAGCAGTGGACACACATGTGAGGGGTGGGTGCTGAGGACTCCCAGCAGTGGACAGACATGTGAGGGGTGGGTGCAGAGAACCCCCAGCAGTGGACAGACGTGAGGGGTGGGTGCAGAGGACTCCCAGCAGTGGAAAGACATGTGAGGGGTGGGTGCAGAGGACTCCCAGCAGTGGCCTGCAATATGAGTGGTGGGTGCATATAACTCCCAACCGTGAACAGACATGTGAGGGGTGGGTGCAGAGGACTCCCAGCAGTGGACAGACACGTGAAGGGTGGCTGCAGAGGACTCCCAGCAGTGGACAGACATGTGAGGGGTGGGTGTAGAGGACTCCCAGAAGTGGCCTGCAATATGAGTGGTGGGTGCATATCACTCCCAGCAGTGGACAGACATGTGAGGGGTGGGTACCGAGGACTCCCAGCAGTGGACAGACATGTAAGGGGTGGGTGCAGAGGACTCCCAGCAGTGGACAGACATGTGAGGGTGGGTGCAGAGGACTCCCAGCAGTGGACAGACATGTGAGGGGTGGGTGCAGAGGACTCCCAGCAGTGGACAGACATGTGAGGGGTGGCTGCAGCGGACTCCCAGCAGTGGACAGACATGTGAGGGGTGGCTGCAGAGGACTCCCAGCAGTGGCCTGCAATATGAGTGGTTGGTGCATATCACTCCCAGCAGTGGACAGACATGTGAGGGGTGCGTGCAGAGGATTCCCAGCAGTGGCCTGCAATATGAGGGGTGGGTGCATATCACTCCCAGCAGTGGACAGACATGTGAGGGATGGGTGCAGAGGACTCTCAGCAGTGGACAGACATGTGAGGGGTGGGTGCAGAGGACTCCCAGCAGTGGACAGACATATGAGGGGTGGGTGCAGAGGATTCTCAGCAGATGACAGACATGTGAGGGGTGGGTGCAGAGGACTCCCAGCAGTGGAAAGACATGTGAGGGGTGGGTGCAGAGGACTCCCAGCAGTGGCTTGCAATATGAGTGGTGGGTGCATATCACTCCCAGCAGTGGACAGACATGTGAGGGGTGGGTGCTGAGGACTCCCAGCAGTGGACAGACATGTGAGGGGTGGGTGCAGAGGACTCCCAGCAGTGGCCTGCAATATGAGTGGTGGGTGCATATCACTCCCAGCAGTGGACAGACATGTGAGGGGTGGGTGCAGAGGACTCCCAGCAGTGGACAGACATGTGAGGGGTGGGTGCAGAGAACTCCCAGCAGTGGACAGACGTGAGGGGTGGGTGCAGAGGACTCCCAGCAGTGGAAAGACATGCGAGTGGTGGGTGCAGAGGACTCCCAGCAGTGGACAAACATATGAGGGGTGGGTGCAGAGGACTCCCAGCAGTGGACAGACATGTAAGGGGTGGGTGCATATCACTCCCAGCAGTGGACTGACATGTGAGGGGTGGGTGCAGAGGACTCCCAGCAGTGGACAGACATGTGAGGGGTGGGTGCAGATGGCTCCCAGCAGTGGACAGACATGTGAGGGGTGGGTGCAGAGGACTCCCAGCAGTGGACAGACATGTGAGGGGTGGGTGCAGAGGACTCCCAGCAGTGGCTTGCAATATGAGTGGTGGGTGCATATCACTCCCAGCAGTGGACAGACATGTGAGGGGTGGGTGCTGAGGACTCCCAGCAGTGGACAGACATGTGAGTGGTGGGTGCAGAGGACTCCCAGCAGTGGACAGACATGTGAGGGGTGGGTGCAGAGGACTCCCAGCAGTGGACAGACATGTGAGGGGTGGGTGAAGAGGACTCCCAGCAGTGGCCTGCAATATGAGTGGTGGGTGCATATCACTCCCAGCAGTGGACACACATGTGAGGGGTGGGTGCAGAGGACTCCCAGCAGTGGACAGACATGTGAGGGGTGGCTGCAGAGGACTCCCAGCAGTGCCCTGAAATATGAGGTGTGGGTGCATATCACTCCCAGCAGTGGACAGACATGCGAGTGGTGGGTGCAGAGGACTCCCAGCAGTGGACAGACATATGAGGGGTGGGTGCAGAGGACACCCAGCAGTAGACAGACATGTAAGGGGTGGGTGCATATCACTCCCAGCAGTGGACTGACATGTGAGGGGTGGGTGCAGAGGACTCCCAGCAGTGGACAGACATGTGAGGGGTGGGTGCAGATGACTCCCAGCAGTGGACAGACATGTGAGGGGTTGCTGCAGAGGACTCCCAGCAGTGGACAGACATGTGAGGGGTGGGTGCAGAGGACTCCCAGCAGTGGCCTGCAATATGAGTGGTGGGTGCATATCATTCCCAGCAGTGGACAGACATGTGAGGGGTGGGTGCTGAGGACTCCCAGCAGTGGACAGACATGTGAGGGGTGGGTGCAGAGAACTCCCAGCAGTGGACAGACGTGAGGGGTGGGTGCAGAGGACTCCCAGCAGTGGAAAGACATGTGAGGGGTGGGTGCAGAGGACTCCCAGCAGTGGCCTGCAATATGAGTGGTGGGTGCATATCACTCCCAGCAGTGAACAGACATGTGAGGGGTGGGTGCAGAGGACTCCCAGCAGTGGACAGACACGTGAAGGGTGGCTGCAGAGGACTCCCAGCAGTGGACAGACATGTGAGGGGTGGGTGCAGAGGACTCCCAGAAGTGGCCTGCAATATGAGTGGTGGGTGCATATCACTCCCAGCAGTGGACAGACATGTGAGGGGTGGGTACCGAGGACTCCCAGCAGTGGACAGACATGTAAGGGGTGGGTGCAGAGGACTCCCAGCAGTGGACAGACATGTGAGGGGTGGGTGCAGAGGACTCCCAGCAGTGGACAGACATGTGAGGGGTGGGTGCAGAGGACTCCCAGCAGTGGCCTGCAATATGAGTGGTGGGTGCATATCACTCCCAGCAGTGGACAGACATGTGAGGGGTGGGTGCAGAGGACTTCCAGCTGTGGACAGACATGTGAGGGGTGGGTGCAGATGACTCCCAGCAGTGGACAGACATGTGAGGGGTGGCTGCAGAGGACTCCCAGCAGTGCCCTGAAATATGAGGTGTGGGTGCATTTCACTACCAGCAGTGGACAGACGTGAGGGGTGGGTGCAGAGGACTCCCAGCAGTGGAAAGACATGTGAGGGGTGGGTGCAGAGGACTCCCAGCAGTGGCCTGCAATATGAGTGGTGGGTGCATATAACTCCCAACCGTGAACAGACATGTGAGGGGTGGGTGCAGAGGACTCCCAGCAGTGGACAGACACGTGAAGGGTGGCTGCAGAGGACTCCCAGCAGTGGACAGACATGTGAGGGGTGGGTGCAGAGGACTCCCAGAAGTGGCCTGCAATATGAGTGGTGGGTGCATATCACTCCCAGCAGTGGACAGACATGTGAGGGGTGGGTACCGAGGACTCCCAGCAGTGGACAGACATGTAAGGGGTGGGTGCAGAGGACTCCCAGCAGTGGACAGACATGTGAGGGTGGGTGCAGAGGACTCCCAGCAGTGGACAGACATGTGAGGGGTGGGTGCAGAGGACTCCCAGCAGTGGACAGACATGTGAGGGGTGGCTGCAGCGGACTCCCAGCAGTGGACAGACATGTGAGGGGTGGCTGCAGAGGACTCCCAGCAGTGGCCTGCAATATGAGTGGTTGGTGCATATCACTCCCAGCAGTGGACAGACATGTGAGGGGTGCGTGCAGAGGATTCCCAGCAGTGGCCTGCAATATGAGGGGTGGGTGCATATCACTCCCAGCAGTGGACAGACATGTGAGGGATGGGTGCAGAGGACTCTCAGCAGTGGACAGACATGTGAGGGGTGGGTGCAGAGGACTCCCAGCAGTGGACAGACATATGAGGGGTGGGTGCAGAGGATTCTCAGCAGATGACAGACATGTGAGGGGTGGGTGCAGAGGACTCCCAGCAGTGGAAAGACATGTGAGGGGTGGGTGCAGAGGACTCCCAGCAGTGGCTTGCAATATGAGTGGTGGGTGCATATCACTCCCAGCAGTGGACAGACATGTGAGGGGTGGGTGCTGAGGACTCCCAGCAGTGGACAGACATGTGAGGGGTGGGTGCAGAGGACTCCCAGCAGTGGCCTGCAATATGAGTGGTGGATGCATATCACTCCCAGCAGTGGACAGACATGTGAGGGGTGGGTGCAGAGGACTCCCAGCAGTGGACAGACATGTGAGGGGTGGGTGCAGAGAACTCCCAGCAGTGGACAGACGTGAGGGGTGGGTGCAGAGGACTCCCAGCAGTGGAAAGACATGCGAGTGGTGGGTGCAGAGGACTCCCAGCAGTGGACAGACATATGAGGGGTGGGTGCAGAGGACTCCCAGCAGTGGACAGACATGTAAGGGGTGGGTGCATATCACTCCCAGCAGTGGACTGACATGTGAGGGGTGGGTGCAGAGGACTCCCAGCAGTGGACAGACATGTGAGGGGTGGGTGCAGATGGCTCCCAGCAGTGGACAGACATGTGAGGGGTGGGTGCAGAGGACTCCCAGCAGTGGACAGACATGTGAGGGGTGGGTGCAGAGGACTCCCAGCAGTGGCTTGCAATATGAGTGGTGGGTGCATATCACTCCCAGCAGTGGACAGACATGTGAGGGGTGGGTGCTGAGGACTCCCAGCAGTGGACAGACATGTGAGTGGTGGGTGCAGAGGACTCCCAGCAGTGGACAGACATGTGAGGGGTGGGTGCAGAGGACTCCCAGCAGTGGACAGACATGTGAGGGGTGGGTGAAGAGGACTCCCAGCAGTGGCCTGCAATATGAGTGGTGGGTGCATATCACTCCCAGCAGTGGACACACATGTGAGGGGTGGGTGCAGAGGACTCCCAGCAGTGGACAGACATGTGAGGGGTGGCTGCAGAGGACTCCCAGCAGTGCCCTGAAATATGAGGTGTGGGTGCATATCACTCCCAGCAGTGGACAGACATGCGAGTGGTGGGTGCAGAGGACTCCCAGCAGTGGACAGACATATGAGGGGTGGGTGCAGAGGACACCCAGCAGTAGACAGACATGTAAGGGGTGGGTGCATATCACTCCCAGCAGTGGACTGACATGTGAAGGGTGGGTGCAGAGGACTCCCAGCAGTGGACAGACATGTGAGGGGTGGGTGCAGATGACTCCCAGCAGTGGACAGACATGTGAGGGGTTGCTGCAGAGGACTCCCAGCAGTGGACAGACATGTGAGGGGTGGGTGCAGAGGACTCCCAGCAGTGGCCTGCAATATGAGTGGTGGGTGCATATCATTCCCAGCAGTGGACAGACATGTGAGGGGTGGGTGCTGAGGACTCCCAGCAGTGGACAGACATGTGAGGGGTGGGTGCAGAGAACTCCCAGCAGTGGACAGACGTGAGGGGTGGGTGCAGAGGTCTCCCAGCAGTGGAAAGACATGTGAGGGGTGGGTGCAGAGGACTCCCAGCAGTGGCCTGCAATATGAGTGGTGGGTGCATATCACTCCCAGCAGTGAACAGACATGTGAGGGGTGGGTGCAGAGGACTCCCAGCAGTGGACAGACACGTGAAGGGTGGCTGCAGAGGACTCCCAGCAGTGGACAGACATGTGAGGGGTGGGTGCAGAGGACTCCCAGAAGTGGCCTGCAATATGAGTGGTGGGTGCATATCACTCCCAGCAGTGGACAGACATGTGGGGGTGGGTACCGAGGACTCCCAGCAGTGGACAGACATGTAAGGGGTGGGTGCAGAGGACTCCCAGCAGTGGACAGACATGTGAGGGGTGGGTGCAGAGGACTCCCAGCAGTGGACAGACATGTGAGGGGTGGGTGCAGAGGACTCCCAGCAGTGGCCTGCAATATGAGTGGTGGGTGCATATCACTCCCAGCAGTGGACAGACATGTGAGGGGTGGGTGCAGAGGACTTCCAGCTGTGGACAGACATGTGAGGGGTGGGTGCAGATGACTCCCAGCAGTGGACAGACATGTGAGGGGTGGCTGCAGAGGACTCCCAGCAGTGCCCTGAAATATGAGGTGTGGGTGCATTTCACTACCAGCAGTGGACAGACATGTGAGGGGTGGGTGCAGAGGACTCCCAGCAGTGGACAGACATGTGAGGGGTGGGTGCAGAGGACTTCCAGCAGTGGCTTGCAATATGAGTGGTGGGTGCATATCACTCCCAGCAGTGGACAGACATGTGAGTGGTGGGTGCTGAGGACTCCCGGCAGTGGACAGACATGTGAGGGGTGGGTGGAGAGGAGTCCCAGCAGTGGACAGACATGTGAGGGGTGGGTGCAGAGGATTCCCAGCAGTGGACAGACATGTGAGGGGTGGGTGCAGAGGACTCCAAGCAGTGGCCTGCAATATGAGTGGTGGGTGCATATCACTCCCAGCAGTGGACACACATGTGAGGGGTGAGTGCAGAGGACTCCCAGCAGTGGACAGACATGTGAGGGGTGGCTGCAGAGGACTCCCAGCAGTGCCCTGAAATATGAGGTGTGGGTGCATATCACTACCAGCAGTGGACAGACATGTGAGGGGTGGGTGCAGAGGACTCCCAGCAGTGGACAGACATGTGAGGGGTGGCTGCAGAGGACTCCCAGCAGTGGACAGACATGTGAGGGGTGGCTGCAGAGGACTCCCAGCAGTGGACAGACATGTGAGGGGTGGCTGCAGAGGACTCCCAGCAGTGGCCTGCTATATGAGTGGTGGGTGCATATCACTCCCAGCAGTGGACAGACATGTGAGTGGTGGGTGCAGAGTACTCCCAGCAGTGGACAGACATGTGAGGGGTGGGTGCAGAGGACTCCCAGCAGTGGCCTGCAATCTGAGTGGTGGGTTCATATCACTCCCAGCAGTGGACTGACATGTGAGGGGTGGGTGCAGAATACTCCCAGCAGTGGACAGACATGTGAGGGGTGGCTGCAGAGGACTCCCAGCAGTGGACAGAAATGAGAGGGGTGGGTGCAGAGGACTCCCAGCAGTGGACAGACATGTGAGGGGTGGGTGCAGAGGACTCCCAGATGTGGCCTGCAATATGAGTGGTGGGTGCATATCACTCCCAGCAGTGGACAGACATGTGAGGGGTGGGTGCTGAGAACTCCCAGCAGTGGACAGACATGTGAGGGGTGGGTGCAGAGGACTCCCAGCAGTGGACAGACATGTGAGGGGTGGGTGCACAGGACTCCCAGCAGTGGACAGACATGTAAGGGATGGGTGCAGAGGACTCCCAGCAGTGGACAGACATGTGAGCGGTGGGTGCAGAGGACTCCCAGCAGTGGACAGACATGTTTGGGGTGGCTGCGGAGGACTCCCAGCAGTGCCCTGCAATATGAGGTGTGGGTGCATTTCACTACCAGCAGTGTACAGACATGTGAGGGGTGGGTGCAGAGGACTCCCAGCAGTGGACAGACATGTGAGGGGTGGGTGCAGAGGACTCCCAGCAGTGGCTTGCAATATGAGTGGTGGGTGCATATCACTCCCAGCAGTGGACAGACATGTGAGGGGTGGGTGCTGAGGACTCCCAGCAGTGGACAGACATGTGAGGGGTGGGTGCAGAGGACTCCCAGCAGTGGACAGACATGTGAGGGGTGGGTGCAGAGGAGTCCCAGCAGTGGACAGACATGTGAGGGGTGGGCGCAGAGGACTCCCAGCAGTGGCCTGCAATATGAGTGGTGGGAGCATATCACTCCCAGCAGTGGACACACATGTGAGGGGTGGGTGCAGCGGACTCCCAGCAGTGGACAGACATGTGAGGGGTGGCTGCAGAGGACTCCCAGCAGTGCCCTGCAATATGAGGTGTGGGTGCATATCACTACCAGCAGTGGACAGACATGTGAGGGGTGGGTGCAGAGGACTCCCAGCAGTGGACAGACATGTGAGGGGTGGCTGCAGAGGACTCCCAGCAGTGCCCTGAAATATGAGGTGTGGGTGCATATCACTACCAGCAGTGGACAGACATGTGAGGGGTGGGTGCAGAGGACTCCCAGCAGTGGACAGACATGTGAGGGGTGGCTGCAGAGGACTCCCAGCAGTGGACAGACATGTGAGGGGTGGCTGCAGAGGACTCCCAGCAGTGGCCTGCAATATGAGTGGTTGGTGCATATCACTCCCAGCAGTGGACAGACATGTGAGGGGTGGGTGCAGAGGACTCCCAGCAGTGGACAGACATGTGAGGGGTGGCTGCAGAGGACTCCCAGCAGTGGACAGACATGTGAGGGGTGGCTGCAGAGGACTCCCAGCAGTGGCCTGCAATATGAGTGGTTGGTGCATATCACTCCCAGCAGTGGACAGACATGTGAGGGGTGCGTGCAGAGGATTCCCAGCAGTAGCCTGCAATATGAGGGGTGGGTGCATATCACTCCCAGCAGTGGACAGACATGTGAGGGAAAGGTGCAGAGGACTCCCAGCAGTGGACAGACATGTGAGGGGTGGGTGCAGAGGACTCCCAGCAGTGGACAGACATGTGAGGGGTGGCTGCAGAGGACTCCCAGCAGTGCCCTGCAATATGAGGTGTGGGTGCATTTCACTACCAGCAGTGGACAGACATGTGAGTGGTGGGTGCATATCACTCCCAGCAGTGGACAGACATGTGAGGGGTGGGTGCTGAGGACTCCCAGCAGTGGACAGACATGTGAGTGGTGGGTGCAGAGGACTCCCAGCAGTGGACAGACATGTGAGGGGTGGCTGCAGAGGACTCCCAGCAATGCCCTGCAATATGAGGTGTGGGTGCATATCACTACCAGCAGTGGACAGACATGTGAGGGGTGGGTGCAGAGGACTCCCAGCAGTGGACAGACATGTGAGGGGTGGCTGCAGAGGACTCCCAGCAGTGCCCTGAAATATGAGGTGTGGGTGCATATCACTACCAGCAGTGGACAGACATGTGAGGGGTGGGTGCAGAGGACTCCCAGCAGTGGACAGACATGTGAGGGGTGGCTGCAGAGGACTCCCAGCAGTGGACAGACATGTGAGGGGTGGCTGCAGAGGACTCCCAGCAGTGGCCTGCAATATGAGTGGTTGGTGCATATCACTCCCAGCAGTGGACAGACATGTGAGGGGTGGGTGCAGAGGACTCCCAGCAGTGGACAGACATGTGAGGGGTGGCTGCAGAGGACTCCCAGCAGTGGACAGACATGTGAGGGGTGGGTGCAGAGGACTCCCAGCAGTGGCCTGCAATATGAGGGGTGGGTGCATATCACTCCCAGCAGTGGACAGACATGTGAGTGGTGGGTGCAGAGGACTCCCAGCAGTGGACAGACATATGAGGGGTGGGTGCAGAGGACTCCCAGCAGTGGAAAGACATGTGAGGGGTGGGTGCAGAGGACTCCCAGCAGTGGACAGACATGTGAGGGGTGGGTGCAGAGGACTCCCAGCAGTGGACAGACATGTGAGGGGTGGCTGCAGAGGACTCCCAGCAGTGGACAGACATGTGAGGGGTGGGTGCAGAGGACTCCCAGCAGTGGCCTGCAATATGAGGGGTGGGTGCATATCACTCCCAGCAGAGGACAGACATGTGAGTGGTGGGTGCAGAGGACTCCCAGCAGTGGACAGACATATGAGGGGTGGGTGCATATCACTCCCAGCAGTGGACAGACATGTGAGGGGTGGCTGCAGAGGACTCCCAGCAGTGGACAGACATGTGAGGGGTGGCTGCAGAGGACTCCCAGCAGTGGCCTGCAATATGAGTGGTGGGTGCATATCACTTCCAGCAGTGGACAGATATGTGAGGGGTGGGTGCAGAGGACTCCCAGCAGTGGCTTGCAATATGAGTGGTGGGTGCATATCACTCCGAGCAGTGGACAGACATGTGAGGGGTGGGTGCTGAGGACTCCCAGCAGTGGACAGACATGTGAGGGGTGGGTGCAGAGGACTCCCAGCAGTGGACAGACATGTGAGGGGTGGGTGCAGAGGAGTCCCAGCAGTGGACAGACATGTGAGGGGTGGGCGCAGAGGACTCCCAGCAGTAGCGTGCAATATGAGTGGTGGGTGCATATCACTCCCAGCAGTGGACACACATGTGAGGGGTGGGTGCAGAGGACTCCCAGCAGTGGACAGGCATGTGAGGGGTGGCTGCAGAGGACTCCCAGCAGTGCCCTGCAATATGAGGTGTGGGTGCATATCACTACCAGCAGTGGACAGACATGTGAGGGGTGGGTGCAGAGGACTCCCAGCAGTGGACAGACATGTGAGGGGTGGGTGCAGAGGACTCCCCGCAGTGGACAGACATGTGAGGGGTGGGTGCAGAGGACTCCCAGCAGTGGCCTGCAATATGAGTGGTGGGTGCATATCACTCCCAGCAGTGGACAGACATGTGAGGGGTGGGAGCAGAGGACTCCCAGCTGTGGACAGACATGTGAGGGGTGGGTGCAGATGACTCCCAGCAGTGGACAGACATGTGAGGGGTGGCTGCAGAGGACTCCCAGCAGTGTCCTGAAATATGAGGTGTGGGTGCATTTCACTACCAGCAGTGGACAGACATGTGAGGGGTGGGTGCAGAGGACTCCCAGCAGTGGACAGACATGTGAGGGGTGGGTGCAGAGGACTCCCAGCAGTGGCTTGCAATATGAGTGGTGGGTGCATATCACTCCCAGCAGTGGACAGACATGTGAGGGGTGGGTGCTGAGGACTCCCGGCAGTGGACAGACATGTGAGGGGTGGGTGCAGAGGACTCCCAGCAGTGGACAGACATGTGAGGGGTGGGTGCAGAGGAGTCCCAGCAGTGGACAGACATGTGAGGTGTGGGTGCAGAGGACTCCAAGCAGTGGCCTGCAATATGAGTGGTGGGTGCATATCACTCCCAGCAGTGGACACACATGTGAGGGGTGGGTGCAGAGGACTCCCAGCAGTGGACAGACATGTGAGGGGTGGGTGCAGAGGACTCCCAGCAGTGGACAGACATGTGAGGGGTGGCTGCAGAGGACTCCCAGCAGTGCCCTGCAATATGAGGTGTGGGTGCATATCACTACCAGCAGTGGACAGACATGTGAGGGGTGGGTGCAGAGGACTCCCAGCAGTGGACAGACATGTGAGGGGTGGCTGCAGAGGACTCCCAGCAGTGGACAGACATGTGAGGGGTGGCTGCAGAGGACTCCCAGCAGTGGCCTGCTATATGAGTGGTGGGTGCATATCACTCCCAGCAGTGGACAGACATGTGAGTGGTGGGTGCAGAGTACTCCCAGCAGTGGACAGACATGTGATGGGTGGGTGCAGAGGACTCCCAGCAGTGGCCTGCAATATGAGTAGTGGGTGCATATCACTCCCAGCAGTGGACTGACATGTGAGGGGTGGGTGCAGAGTACTCCCAGCAGTGGACAGACATGTGAGGGGTGGGTGCAGATGACTCCCAGCAGTGGACAGACATGTGAGGGGTGGCTGCAGAGGACTCCCAGCAGTGGACAGAAATGTGAGGGGTGGGTGCAGAGGACTCCCAGCAGTGGACAGACATGTGAGGGGTGGGTGCAGAGGACTCCCAGAAGTGGCCTGCAATATGAGTGGTGGGTGCATATCACTCCCAGCAGTGGACAGACATGTGAGGGGTGGGTGCTGAGAACTCCCAGCAGTGGACAGACATGTGAGGGGTGGGTGCAGAGGACTCCCAGCAGTGGACAGACATGTGAGGGGTGGGTGCACAGGACTCCCAGCAGTGGACAGACATGTGAGGGATGGGTGCAGAGGACTCCCAGCAGTGGACAGACATGTGAGCGGTGGGTGCAGAGGACTCCCAGCAGTGGACAGACATGTTTGGGGTGGCTGCGGAGGACTCCCAGCAGTGCCCTGCAATATGAGGTGTGGGTGCATTTCACTACCAGCAGTGGACAGACATGTGAGGGGTGGGTGCAGAGGACTCCCAGCAGTGGACAGACATGTGAGGGGTGGGTGCAGAGGACTCCCAGCAGTGGACAGACATGTGAGGGGTGGGCGCAGAGGAGTCCCAGCAGTGGACAGACATGTGAGGGGTGGGCGCAGAGGAATCCCAGCAGTGGCCTGCAATATTAGTGGTGGGAGCATATCACTCCCAGCAGTGGACACACATGTGAGGGGTGGGTGCAGCGGACTCCCAGCAGTGGACAGACATGTGAGGGGTGGCTGCAGAGGACTCCCAGCAGTGCCCTGCAATATGAGGTGTGGGTGCATATCACTACCAGCAGTGGACAGACATGTGAGGGGTGGGTGCAGAGGACTCCCAGCAGTGGACAGACATGTGAGGGGTGGCTGCAGAGGTCTCCCAGCAGTGCCCTGAAATATGAGGTGTGGGTGCATATCACTACCAGCAGTGGACAGACATGTGAGGAGTGGGTGCAGAGGACTCCCAGCAGTGGACAGACATGTGAGGGGTTGCTGCAGAGGACTCCCAGCAGTGGACAGACATGTGAGGGGTGGCTGCAGAGGACTCCCAGCAGTGGCCTGCAATATGAGTGGTTGGTGCATATCACTCCCAGCAGTGGACAGACATGTGAGGGGTGGGTGCAGAGGACTCCCAGCAGTGGACAGACATGTGAGGGGTGGGTGCAGAGGAGTCCCAGCAGTGGACAGACATGTGAGGGGTGGGCGCAGAGGAATCCCAGCAGTGGCCTGCAATATGAGTGGTGGGAGCATATCACTCCCAGCAGTGGACACACATGTGAGGGGTGGGTGCAGCGGACTCCCAGAAGTGGACAGACATGTGAGGGGTGGCTGCAGAGCACTCCCAGCAGTGCCCTGCAATATGAGGTGTGGGTGCATATCACTACCAGCAGTGGACAGACATGTGAGGGGTGGGTGCAGAGGACTCCCAGCAGTGGACAGACATGTGAGGGGTGGCTGCAGAGGTCTCCCAGCAGTGCCCTGAAATATGAGGTGTGGGTGCATATCACTACCAGCAGTGGACAGACATGTGAGGGGTGGGTGCAGAGGAATCCCAGCAGTGGACAGACATGTGAGGGGTGGCTGCAGAGGA
Organism: Triturus cristatus; assembly: GCF_964204655.1. Classification (NCBI taxonomy): domain Eukaryota; kingdom Metazoa; phylum Chordata; class Amphibia; order Caudata; family Salamandridae; genus Triturus; species Triturus cristatus. The sequence goes on from NC_140579.1 coordinate 421,444,275, forward strand.
CTCCCAGCAGTGGACAGACATGTGAGGGGTGGCTGCAGAGGACTCCCAGCAGTGGCCTGCAATATGAGTGGTTGGTGCATATCACTCCCAGCAGTGGACAGACATGTGAGGGGTGCGTGCAGAGGATTCCCAGCAGTAGCCTGCAATATGAGGGGTGGGTGCATATCACTCCCAGCAGTGGACAGACATGTGAGGGAAAGGTGCAGAGGACTCCCAGCAGTGGACAGACATGTGAGGGGTGGGTGCAGAGGACTCCCAGCAGTGGACAGCCATGTGAGGGGTGGCTGCAGAGGACTCCCAGCAGTGCCCTGCAATATGAGGTGTGGGTGCATTTCACTACCAGCAGTGGACAGACATGTGAGTGGTGGGTGCACATCACTCCCAGTAGTGGACAGACATGTGAGGGGTGGGTGCTGAGGACTCCCAGCAGTGGACAGACATGTGAGTGGTGGGTGCAGAGGACTCCCAGCAGTGGACAGACATGTGAGGGGTGGGTGCAGAGGAGTCCCAGCAGTGGACAGACATGTGAGGGGTGGGTGCAGAGGACTCCCAGCAGTGGCCTGCAATATGAGTGGTGGGTGCATATCACTCCCAGCAGTGGACACACATGTGAGGGGTGGGTGCAGAGGACTCCCAGCAGTGGACAGACATGTGAGGGGTGGCTGCAGAGGACTCCCAGCAATGCCCTGCAATATGAGGTGTGGGTGCATATCACTACCAGCAGTGGACAGACATGTGAGGGGTGGGTGCAGAGGACTCCCAGCAGTGGACAGACATGTGAGGGGTGGCTGCAGAGGACTCCCAGCAGTGGACAGACATGTGAGGGGTGGCTGCAGAGGACTCCCAGCAGTGGCCTGCAATATGAGTGGTTGGTGCATATCACTCCCAGCAGTGGACAGACATGTGAGGGGTGGGTGCAGAGGACTCCCAGCAGTGGACAGACATGTGAGGGGTGGCTGCAGAGGACTCCCAGCAGTGGACAGACATGTGAGGGGTGGGTGCAGAGGACTCCCAGAAGTGGCCTGCAATATGAGTGGTGGGGGCATATCACTCCCAGCAGTGGACAGACATGTGAGGGGTGGGTACCGAGGACTCCCAGCAGTGGACAGACATGTGAGGGGTGAGTGCAGAGGACTCCCAGCAGTGGCCTGCAATATGAGTGGTGGGTGCATATCACTCCCAGCAGTGGACAGACATGTGAGGGGTGGGTGCAGAGGTCTCCCAGCTGTGGACAGACATGTGAGGGGTGGGTGCAGATGACTCCCAGCAGTGGACAGACATGTGAGGGGTGGCTGCAGAGGACTCCCAGCAGTGCCCTGAAATATGAGGTGTGGGTGCATTTCACTACCATCAGTGGACAGACATGTGAGGGGTGGGTGCAGAGGACTCCCAGCAGTGGACAGACATGTGAGGGGTGGGTGCAGAGGACTCCCAGCAGTGGCTTGCAATATAAGTGGTGGGTGCATATCACTCCCAGCAGTGGACAGACATGTGAGGGGTGGGTGCTGAGGACTCCCGGCAGTGGACAGACATGTGAGGGGTGGGTGCAGAGGACTCCCAGCAGTGGACAGACATGTGAGGGGTGGGTGCAGAGGAGTCCCAGCAGTGGACAGACATGTGAGGGGTGGGTGCAAAGGACTCCCAGCAGTGGACAGACATGTGAGGGGTGGCTGCAGAGGACTCCCAGCAGTGTCCTGCACTATGAGGTGTGGGTGCATATCACTACCAGCAGTGGACAGATATGTGAGGGGTGGGTGCAGAGGACTCCCAGCAGTGGACAGACATGTGAGGGGTGGCTGCAGAGGACTCCCAGCAGTGCCCTGCAATATGAGGTGTGGGTGCATATCACTACCAGCAGTGGACAGACATCTGAGGGGTGGGTGCAGAGGACTCCCAGCAGTGGACAGACATGTGAGGGGTGGCTGCAGAGGACTCCCAGCAGTGGACAGACATGTGAGGGGTGGCTGCAGAGGACTCCCAGCAGTGGCCTGCTATATGAGTGGTGGGTGCATATCACTCCCAGCAGTGGACAGACATGTGAGTGGTGGGTGCAGAGTACTCCCAGCAGTGGACAGACATGTGAGGGGTGGGTGCAGAGGACTCCCAGCAGTGGCCTGCAATATGAGTGGTGGGTGCATATCACTCCCAGCAGTGGACTGACATGCGAGGGGTGGGTGCAGAGGACTCCCAGCAGTGGACAAACATGTGAGGGGTGGGTGCAGATGACTCCCAGCAGTGGACAGACATGTGAGGGGTGGGTGCAGAGGACTCCCAGCAGTGGACAGACATGTGAGGGGTGGCTGCAGAGGACTCCCAGCAGTGGACATACATGTGAGGGGTGGGTGCAGAGGACTCCGAGCAGTGGCCTGCAATATGAGTGGTGGGTGCATATCACTCCCAGCAGTGAACAGACATGTGAGGGGTGGGTGCAGAGGACTCCCAGCAGTGGACAGACACGTGAAGGGTGGCTGCAGAAGACTCCCAGCAGTGGACAGACATGTGAGGGGTGGGTGCAGAGGACTCCCAGCAGTGGCCTGCAATATGAGTGGTGGGTGCATATCACTCCCACCAGTGGACAGACATGTCAGGGGTGGGTGCAGAGGACTCCCAGCAGTGGACAGACATGTGAGGGGTGGGTGCAGATGACTCCCAGCAGTGGACAGACATGTGAGGGGTGGCTGCAGAGGACTCCCAGCAGTGCCCTGAAATATGAGGTGTGGGTGCATTTCACTACCAGCAGTGGACAGACATGTGAGGGGTGGGTGCAGAGGCCTCCCATCAGTGGACAGACATGTGAGGGGTGGGTGCAGAGGACTCCCAGCAGTGGACAGACATGTGAGCGGTGGGTGCAGAGGACTCCCAGAAGTGGCCTGCAATATGAGGGGTGGGTGCATATCACTCCCAGCAGTGGACAGACATGCGAGTGGTGGGTGCAGAGGACTCCCAGCAGTGGACAGACATATGAGGAGTGGGTGCAGAGGACTCCCAGCAGTGGACAGACATGTAAGGGGTGGGTGCATATCACTCCCAGCAGTGGACTGAAAAGTGAGGGGTGGGTGCAGAGGACTCCCAGCAGTGGACAGACATGTGAGGGGTGGGTGCAGATGACTCCCAGCAGTGGACAGACATGTGAGGGGTTGCTGCAGAGGACTCCCAGCAGTGGACAGACATGTGAGGGGTGGGTGCAGAGGACTAACAGCAGTGGCCTGCAATATGAGTGGTGGGTGCATATCATTCCCAGCAGTGGACAGACATGTGAGGGGTGGGTGCTGAGGACTCCCAGCAGTGGACAGACATGTGAGGGGTGGGTGCAGAGAACTCCCAGCAGTGGACAGACGTGAGGGGTGGGTGCAGAGGACTCCCAGCAGTGGAAAGACATGTGAGGGGTGGGTGCAGAGGACTCCCAGCAGTGGCCTGCAATATGAGTGGTGGGTGCATATCACTCCCAGCAGTGAACAGACATGTGAGGGGTGGGTGCAGAGGACTCCCAGCAGTGGACAGACACGTGAAGGGTGGCTGCAGAGGACTCCCAGCAGTGGACAGACATGTGAAGGGTGGGTGCTGAGGACTCCCAGAAGTGGCCTGCAATATGAGTGGTGGGTGCATATCACTCCCAGCAGTGGACAGACATGTGAGGGGTGGGTACCGAGGACTCCCAGCAGTGGACAGACATGTAAAGGGTGGGTGCAGAGGACTCCCAGCAGTGGACAGACATGTGAGGGGTGGGTGCAGAGGACTCCCAGCAGTGGACAGACATGTGAGGGGTGGGTGCAGAGGACTCCCAGCAGTGGCCTGCAATATGAGTGGTGGGTGCATATCACTCCCAGCAGTGGACAGACATGTGAGGGGTGGGTGCAGAGGACTCCCAGCTGTGGACAGACATGTGAGGGGTGGGTGCAGATGACTCCCAGCAGTGGACAGACATGTGAGGGGTGGCTGCAGAGGACTCCCAGCAGTGCCCTGAAATATGAGGTGTGGGTGCATTTCACTACCAGCAGTGGACAGACATGTGAGGGGTGGGTGCAGAGGACTCCCAGCAGTGGACAGACATGTGAGGGGTGGGTGCAGAGGACTCCCAGCAGTGGCTTGCAATATGAGTGGTGGGTGCATATCACTCCCAGCAGTGGACAGACATGTGAGGGGTGGGTGCTGAGGACTCCCGGCAGTGGACAGACATGTGAGGGGTGGATGCAGAGGACTCCCAGCAGTGGACAGACATGTGAGGGGTGGGTGCAGAGGAGTCCCAGCAGTGGACAGACATGTGAGGGGTGGGTGCAGAGGACTCTAAGCAGTGGCCTGCAATATGAGTGGTGGGTGCATATCACTCCCAGCAGTGGACACACATGTGAGGGGTGGGTGCAGAGGACTCCCAGCAGTGGACAGACATGTGAGGGGTGGCTGCAGAGGACTCCCAGCAGTGCCCTGCAATATGAGGTGTGGGTGCATATCACTACCAGCAGTGGACAGACATGTGAGGGGTGGGTGCAGAGGACTCCCAGCAGTGGACAGACATGTGAGGGGTGGCTGCAGAGGACTCCCAGCAGTGGACAGACATGTGAGGGGTGGCTGCAGAGGACTCCCAGCAGTGGCCTGCTATATGAGTGGTGGGTGCATATCACTCCCAGCAGTGGACAGACATGTGAGTGGTGGGTGCAGAGTACTCCCAGCAGTGGACAGACATGTGAGGGGTGGGTGCAGAGGACTCCCAGCAGTGGACAGACATGTGAGGGGTGGGTGCAGAGGACTAACAGCAGTGGCCTGCAATATGAGTGGTGGGTGCATATCATTCCCAGCAGTGGACAGACATGTGAGGGGTGGGTGCTGAGGACTCCCAGCAGTGGACAGACATGTGAGGGGTGGGTGCAGAGAACTCCCAGCAGTGGACAGACGTGAGGGGTGGGTGCAGAGGACTCCCAGCAGTGGAAAGACATGTGAGGGGTGGGTGCAGAGGACTCCCAGCAGTGGCCTGCAATATGAGTGGTGGGTGCATATCACTCCCAGCAGTGAACAGACATGTGAGGGGTGGGTGCAGAGGACTCCCAGCAGTGGACAGACACGTGAAGGGTGGCTGCAGAGGACTCCCAGCAGTGGACAGACATGTGAAGGGTGGGTGCTGAGGACTCCCAGAAGTGGCCTGCAATATGAGTGGTGGGTGCATATCACTCCCAGCAGTGGACAGACATGTGAGGGGTGGGTACCGAGGACTCCTAGCAGTGGACAGACATGTAAAGGGTGGGTGCAGAGGACTCCCAGCAGTGGACAGACATGTGAGGGGTGGGTGCAGAGGACTCCCAGCAGTGGACAGACATGTGAGGGGTGGGTGCAGAGGACTCCCAGCAGTGGCCTGCAATATGAGTGGTGGGTGCATATCACTCCCAGCAGTGGACAGACATGTGAGGGGTGGGTGCAGAGGACTCCCAGCTGTGGACAGACATGTGAGGGGTGGGTGCAGATGACTCCCAGCAGTGGACAGACATGTGAGGGGTGGCTGCAGAGGACTCCCAGCAGTGCCCTGAAATATGAGGTGTGGGTGCATTTCACTACCAGCAGTGGACAGACATGTGAGGGGTGGGTGCAGAGGACTCCCAGCAGTGGACAGACATGTGAGGGGTGGGTGCAGAGGACTCCCAGCAGTGGCTTGCAATATGAGTGGTGGGTGCATATCACTCCCAGCAGTGGACAGACATGTGAGGGGTGGGTGCTGAGGACTCCCGGCAGTGGACAGACATGTGAGGGGTGGATGCAGAGGACTCCCAGCAGTGGACAGACATGTGAGGGGTGGGTGCAGAGGAGTCCCAGCAGTGGACAGACATGTGAGGGGTGGGTGCAGAGGACTCTAAGCAGTGGCCTGCAATATGAGTGGTGGGTGCATATCACTCCCAGCAGTGGACACACATGTGAGGGGTGGGTGCAGAGGACTCCCAGCAGTGGACAGACATGTGAGGGGTGGCTGCAGAGGACTCCCAGCAGTGCCCTGCAATATGAGGTGTGGGTGCATATCACTACCAGCAGTGGACAGACATGTGAGGGGTGGGTGCAGAGGACTCCCAGCAGTGGACAGACATGTGAGGGGTGGCTGCAGAGGACTCCCAGCAGTGGACAGACATGTGAGGGGTGGCTGCAGAGGACTCCCAGCAGTGGCCTGCTATATGAGTGGTGGGTGCATATCACTCCCAGCAGTGGACAGACATGTGAGTGGTGGGTGCAGAGTACTCCCAGCAGTGGACAGACATGTGAGGGGTGGGTGCAGAGGACTCCCAGCAGTGGCCTGCAATATGAGTAGTGGGTGCATATCACTCCCAGCAGTGGACTGACATGTGAGGGGTGGGTGCAGAGTACTCCCAGCAGTGGACAGACATGTGAGGGGTGGGTGCAGATGACTCCCAGCAGTGGACAGACATGTGAGGGGTGGCTGCAGAGGACTCCCAGCAGTGGACAGAAATGTGAGGGGTGGCTGCAGAGGACTCCCAGCAGTGGACAGACATGTGAGGGGTGGGTGCAGAGGACTCCCAGAAGTGGCCTGCAATATGAGTGGTGGGTGCATATCACTCCCAGCAGTGGACAGACATGTGAGGGGTGGGTGCTGAGAACTCCCAGCAGTGGACAGACATGTGAGGGGTGGGTGCAGAGGACTCCCAGCAGTGGACAGACATGTGAGGGGTGGGTGCAGAGGACTCCCAGCAGTGGACAGACATGTGAGGGATGGGTGCAGAGGACTCCCAGCAGTGGACAGACATGTGAGCGGTGGGTGCAGAGGACTCCCAGCAGTGGACAGACATGTTTGGGGTGGCTGCGGAGGACTCCCAGCAGTGCCCTGCAATATGAGGTGTGGGTGCATTTCACTACCAGCAGTGGACAGACATGTGAGGGGTGGGTGCAGAGGACTCCCAGCAGTGGACAGACATGTGAGGGGTGGGTGCAGAGGACTCCCAGCAGTGGCTTGCAATATGAGTGGTGGGTGCATATCACTCCCAGCAGTGGACAGACATGTGAGGGGTGGGTGCTGAGGACTCCCACCAGTGGACAGACATGTGAGGGGTGGGTGCAGAGGAGTCCCAGCAGTGGACAGACATGTGAGGGGTGGGCGCAGAGGAATCCCAGCAGTGGCCTGCAATATGAGTGGTGGGAGCATATCACTCCCAGCAGTGGACACACATGTGAGGGGTGGGTGCAGCGGACTCCCAGCAGTGGACAGACATGTGAGGGGTGGCTGCAGAGGACTCCCAGCAGTGCCCTGCAATATGAGGTGTGGGTGCATATCACTACCAGCAGTGGACAGACATGTGAGGGGTGGGTGCAGAGGACTCCCAGCAGTGGACAGACATGTGAGGGGTGGCTGCAGAGGTCTCCCAGCAGTGCCCTGAAATATGAGGTGTGGGTGCATATCACTACCAGCAGTGGACAGACATGTGAGGGGTGGGTGCAGAGGACTCCCAGCAGTGGACAGACATGTGAGGGGTTGCTGCAGAGGACTCCCAGCAGTGGACAGACATGTGAGGGGTGGCTGCAGAGGACTCCCAGCAGTGGCCTGCAATATGAGTGGTTGGTGCATATCACTCCCAGCAGTGGACAGACATGTGAGGGGTGGGTGCAGAGGAATCCCAGCAGTGGACAGACATGTGAGGGGTGGCTGCAGAGGACTCCCAGCAGTGGACAGACATGTGAGGGGTGGCTGCAGAGGACTCCCAGCAGTGGCCTGCAATATGAGTGGTTGGTGCATATCACTCCCAGCAGTGGACAGACATGTGAGGGGTGCGTGCAGAGGATTCCCAGCAGTAGCCTGCAATATGAGGGGTGGGTGCATATCACTCCCAGCAGTGGACAGACATGTGAGGGAAAGGTGCAGAGGACTCCCAGCAGTGGACAGACATGTGAGGGGTGGGTGCAGAGGACTCCCAGCAGTGGACAGACATGTGAGGGGTGGCTGCAGAGGACTCCCAGCAGTGCCCTGCAATATGAGGTGTGGGTGCATTTCACTACCAGCAGTGGACAGACATGTGAGGGGTGGGTGCTGAGGACTCCCAGAAGTGGCCTGCAATATGAGTGGTGGGTGCATATCACTCCAAGCAGAGGACAGACATGTGAGGGGTGGGTACCGAGGACTCCCAGCAGTGGACAGACATGTAAAGGGTGGGTGCAGAGGACTCCCAGCAGTGGACAGACATGTGAGGGGTGGGTGCAGAGGACTCCCAGCAGTGGACAGACATGTGAGGGGTGGGTGCAGAGGACTCCCAGCAGTGGCCTGCAATATGAGTGGGGGGTGCATATCACTCCCAGCAGTGGACAGACATGTGAGGGGTGGGTGCAGAGGACTCCCAGCTGTGGACAGACATGTGAGGGGTGGCTGCAGAGGACTCCCAGCAGTGCCCTGAAATATGAGGTGTGGGTGCATTTCACTACCAGCAGTGGACAGACATGTGAGGGGTGGGTGCAGAGGACTCCCAGCAGTGGACAGACATGTGAGGGGTGGGTGCAGAGGACTCCCAGCAGTGGCTTGCAATATGAGTGGTGGGTGCATATCACTCCCAGCAGTGGACAGACATGTGAGGGGTGGGTGCTGAGGACTCCCGGCAGTGGACAGACATGTGAGGGGTGGGTGCAGAGGACTCCCAGCAGTGGACAGACATGTGAGGGGTGGGTGCAGAGGAGTCCCAGCAGTGGACAGACATGTGAGGGGTGGGTGCAGAGGACTCTAAGCAGTGGCCTGCAATATGAGTGGTGGGTGTATATCACTCCCAGCAGTGGACACACATGTGAGGGGTGGGTGCAGAGGACTCCCAGCAGTGGACAGACATGTGAGGGGTGGCTGCAGAGGACTCGCAGCAGTGCCCTGCAATATGAGGTGTGGGTGCATATCACTACCAGCAATGGACAGACATGTGAGGGGTGGGTGCAGAGGACTCCCAGCAGTGGACAGACATGTGAGGGGTGGCTGCAGAGGACTCCCAGCAGTGGACAGACATGTGAGGGGTGGCTGCAGAGGACTCCCAGCAGTGGCCTGCTATATGAGTGGTGGGTGCATATCACTCCCAGCAGTGGACAGACATGTGAGTGGTGGGTGCAGAGTACTCCCAGCAGTGGACAGACATGTGAGGGGTGGGTGCAGAGGACTCCCAGCAGTGGCCTGCAATATGAGTAGTGGGTGCATATCACTCCCAGCAGTGGACTGACATGTGAGGGGTGGGTGCAGAGTACTCCCAGCAGTGGACAGACATGTGAGGGGTGGGTGCAGATGACTCCCAGCAGTGGACAGACATGTGAGGGGTGGCTGCAGAGGACTCCCAGCAGTGGACAGAAATGTGAGGGGTGGCTGCAGAGGACTCCCAGCAGTGGACAGACATGTGAGGGGTGGGTGCAGAGGACTCCCAGAAGTGGCCTGCAATATGAGTGGTGGGTGCATATCACTCCCAGCAGTGGACAGACATGTGAGGGGTGGGTGCTGAGAACTCCCAGCAGTGGACAGACATGTGAGGGGTGGGTGCAGAGGACTCCCAGCAGTGGACAGACATGTGAGGGGTGGGTGCAGAGGACTCCCAGCAGTGGACAGACATGTGAGGGATGGGTGCAGAGGACTCCCAGCAGTGGACAGACATGTGAGCGGTGGGTGCAGAGGACTCCCAGCAGTGGACAGACATGTTTGGGGTGGCTGCGGAGGACTCCCAGCAGTGCCCTGCAATATGAGGTGTGGGTGCATTTCACTACCAGCAGTGGACAGACATGTGAGGGGTGGGTGCAGAGGACTCCCAGCAGTGGACAGACATGTGAGGGGTGGGTGCAGAGGACTCCCAGCAGTGGCTTGCAATATGAGTGGTGGGTGCATATCACTCCCAGCAGTGGACAGACATGTGAGGGGTGGGTGCTGAGGACTCCCAGCAGTGGACAGACATGTGAGGGGTGGGTGCAGAGGAGTCCCAGCAGTGGACAGACATGTGAGGGGTGGGCGCAGAGGAATCCCAGCAGTGGCCTGCAATATGAGTGGTGGGAGCATATCACTCCCAGCAGTGGACACACATGTGAGGGGTGGGTGCAGCGGACTCCCAGCAGTGGACAGACATGTGAGGGGTGGCTGCAGAGGACTCCCAGCAGTGCCCTGCAATATGAGGTGTGGGTGCATATCACTACCAGCAGTGGACAGACATGTGAGGGGTGGGTGCAGAGGACTCCCAGCAGTGGACAGACATGTGAGGGGTGGCTGCAGAGGTCTCCCAGCAGTGCCCTGAAATATGAGGTGTGGGTGCATATCACTACCAGCAGTGGACAGACATGTGAGGGGTGGGTGCAGAGGACTCCCAGCAGCGGACAGACATGTGAGGGGTGACTGCAGAGGACTCCAGCAGTGGACAGACATGTGAGGGGTGGCTGCAGAGGACTCCCAGCAGTGGCCTGCAATATGAGTGGTTGGTGCATATCACTCCCAGCAGTGGACAGACATGTGAGGGGTGGGTGCAGAGGAATCCCAGCAGTGGACAGACATGTGAGGGGTGGCTGCAGAGGACTCCCAGCAGTGGACAGACATGTGAGGGGTGGCTGCAGAGGACTCCCAGCAGTGGCCTGCAATATGAGTGGTTGGTGCATATCACTCCCAGCAGTGGACAGACATGTGAGGGGTGCGTGCAGAGGATTCCCAGCAGTAGCCTGCAATATGAGGGGTGGGTGCATATCACTCCCAGCAGTGGACAGACATGTGAGGGAAAGGTGCAGAGGACTCCCAGCAGTGGACAGACATGTGAGGGGTGGGTGAAGAGGACTCCCAGCAGTGGACAGACATGTGAGGGGTGGCTGCAGAGGACTCCCAGCAGTGCCCTGCAATATGAGGTGTGGGTGCATTTCACTACCAGCAGTGGACAGACATGTGAGTGGTGGGTGCATATCACTCCCAGTAGTGGACAGACATGTGAGGGGTGGGTGTTGAGGACTCCCAGCAGTGGACAGACATGTGAGGGGTGGGTGATGAGAACTCCCAGCAGTGGACAGACATGTGAGGGGTGGGTGCAGAGGACTCCCAGCAGTGGACAGACATGTGAGGGGTGGGTGCAGAGGACTCCCAGCAGTGGACAGACATGTGAGGGGTGGGTGCAGAGGACTCCCAGCAGTGGACAGACATGTGAGGGATGGGTGCAGAGGACTCCCAGCAGTGGACAGACATGTGAGCGGTGGGTGCAGAGGACTCCCAGCAGTGGACAGACATGTTTGGGGTGGCTGCGGAGGACTCCCAGCAGTGCCCTGCAATATGAGGTGTGGGTGCATTTCACTACCAGCAGTGGACAGACATGTGAGGGGTGGGTGCAGAGGACTCCCAGCAGTGGACAGACATGTGAGGGGTGGGTGCAGAGGACTCCCAGCAGTGGCTTGCAATATGAGTGGTGGGTGCATATCACTCCCAGCAGTGGACAGACATGTGAGGGGTGGGTGCTGAGGACTCCCAGCAGTGGACAGACATGTGAGGGGTGGGTGCAGAGGAGTCCCAGCAGTGGACAGACATGTGAGGGGTGGGCGCAGAGGAATCCCATCAGTGGCCTGCAATATGAGTGGTGGGAGCATATCACTCCCAGCAGTGGACACACATGTGAGGGGTGGGTGCAGCGGACTCCCAGCAGTGGACAGACATGTGAGGGGTGGCTGCAGAGGACTCCCAGCAGTGCCCTGCAATATGAGGTGTGGGTGCATATCACTACCAGCAGTGGACAGACATGTGAGGGGTGGGTGCAGAGGACTCCCAGCAGTGGACAGACATGTGAGGGGTGGCTGCAGAGGTCTCCCAGCAGTGCCCTGAAATATGAGGTGTGGGTGCATATCACTACCAGCAGTGGACAGACATGTGAGGGGTGGGTGCAGAGGACTCCCAGCAGTGGACAGACATGTGAGGGGTTGCTGCAGAGGACTCCCAGCAGTGGACAGACATGTGAGGGGTGGCTACAGAGGACTCCCAGCAGTGGCCTGCAATATGAGTGGTTGGTGCATATCACTCCCAGCAGTGGACAGACATGTGAGGGGTGGGTGCAGAGGAATCCCAGCAGTGGACAGACATGTGAGGGGTGGCTGCAGAGGACTCCCAGCAGTGGACAGACATGTGAGGGGTGGCTGCAGAGGACTCCCAGCAGTGGCCTGCAATATGAGTGGTTGGTGCATATCACTCCCAGCAGTGGACAGACATGTGAGGGGTGCGTGCAGAGGATTCCCAGCAGTAGCCTGCAATATGAGGGGTGGGTGCATATCACTCCCAGCAGTGGACAGACATGTGAGGGAAAGGTGCAGAGGACTCCCAGCAGTGGACAGACATGTGAGGGGTGGGTGCAGAGGACTCCCAGCAGTGGACAGACATGTGAGGGGTGGCTGCAGAGGACTCCCAGCAGTGCCCTGCAATATGAGGTGTGGGTGCATTTCACTACCAGCAGTGGACAGACATGTGAGTGGTGGGTGCATATCACTCCCAGTAGTGGACAGACATGTGAGGGGTGGGTGCTGAGGACTCCCAGCAGTGGACAGACATGTGAGGGGTGGGTGATGAGAACTCCCAGCAGTGGACAGACATGTGAGGGGTGGGTGCAGAGGACTCCCAGCAGTGGACAGACATGTGAGGGGTGGGTGCAGAGGACTCCCAGCAGTGGACAGACATGTGAGGGATGGGTGCAGAGGACTCCCAGCAGTGGACAGACATGTGAGCGGTGGGTGCAGAGGACTCCCAGCAGTGGACAGACATGTTTGGGGTGGCTGCGGAGGACTCCCAGCAGTGCCCTGCAATATGAGGTGTGGGTGCATTTCACTACCAGCAGTGGACAGACATGTGAGGGGTGGGTGCAGAGGACTCCCAGCAGTGGACAGACATGTGAGGGGTGGGTGCAGAGGACTCCCAGCAGTGGCTTGCAATATGAGTGGTGGGTGCATATCACTCCCAGCAGTGGACAGACATGTGAGGGGTGGGTGCTGAGGACTCCCAGCAGTGGACAGACATGTGAGGGGTGGGTGCAGAGGACTCCCAGCAGTGGACAGACATGGGAGGGGTGGGTGCAGAGGAGTCCCAGCAGTGGACAGACATGTGAGGGGTGGGCGCAGAGGAATCCCAGCAGTGGCCTGCAATATGAGTGGTGGGAGCATATCACTCCCAGCAGTGGACACACATGTGAGGGGTGGGTGCAGCGGACTCCCAGCAGTGGACAGACATGTGAGGGGTGGCTGCAGAGGACTCCCAGCAGTGCCCTGCAATATGAGGTGTGGGTGCATATCACTACCAGCAGTGGACAGACATGTGAGGGGTGGGTGCAGAGGACTCCCAGCAGTGGACAGACATGAGAGGGGTGGCTGCAGAGGTCTCCCAGCAGTGCCCTGAAATATGAGGTGTGGGTGCATATCACTACCAGCAGTGGACAGACATGTGAGGGGTGGGTGCAGAGGACTCCCAGCAGTGGACAGACATGTGAGGGGTTGCTGCAGAGGACTCCCAGCAGTGGACAGACATGTGAGGGGTGGCTGCAGAGGACTCCCAGCAGTGGCCTGCAATATGAGTGGTTGGTGCATATCACTCCCAGCAGTGGACAGACATGTGAGGGGTGGGTGCAGAGGAATCCCAGCAGTGGACAGACATGTGAGGGGTGGCTGCAGAGGACTCCCAGCAGTGGACAGACATGTGAGGGGTGGCTGCAGAGGACTCCCAGCAGTGGCCTGCAATATGAGTGGTTGGTGCATATCACTCCCAGCAGTGGACAGACATGTGAGGGGTGCGTGCAGAGGATTCCCAGCAGTAGCCTGCAATATGAGGGGTGGGTGCATATCACTCCCAGCAGTGGACAGACATGTGAGGGAAAGGTGCAGAGGACTCCCAGCAGTGGACAGACATGTGAGGGGTGGGTGCAGAGGACTCCCAGCAGTGGACAGACATGTGAGGGGTGGCTGCAGAGGACTCCCAGCAGTGCCCTGCAATATGAGGTGTGGGTGCATTTCACTACCAGCAGTGGACAGACATGTGAGTGGTGGGTGCATATCACTCCCAGTAGTGGACAGACATGTGAGGGGTGGGTGCTGAGGACTCCCAGCAGTGGACAGACATGTGAGTGGTGGGTGCAGAGGACTCCCAGCAGTGGACAGACATGTGAGGGGTGGGTGCAGAGGAGTCCCAGCAGTGGACAGACATGTGAGGGGTGGGTGCAGAGGACTCCCAGCAGTGGCCTGCAATATGAGTGGTGGGTGCATATCACTCACAGCAGTGGACACACATGTGAGGGGTGGGTGCAGAGGACTCCCAGCAGTGGACAGACATGTGAGGGGTGGATGCAGAGGACTCCCAGCAATGCCCTGCAATATGAGGTGTGGGTGCATATCACTACCAGCAGTGGACAGACATGTGAGGGGTGGGTGCAGAGGACTCCCAGCAGTGGACAGACATGTGAGGGGTGGCTGCAGAGGACTCCCAGCAGTGGACAGACATGTGAGGGGTGGCTGCAGAGGACTCCCAGCAGTGGCCTGCAATATGAGGGGTGGGTGCATATCACTCCCAGCAGTGGACAGACATGTGAGTGGTGGGTGCAGAGGACTCCCAGCAGTGGACAGACATATGAGGGGTGGGTGCAGAGGACTCCCAGCAGTGGAAAGACATGTGAGGGGTGGGTGCAGAGGACTCCCAGCAGTGGCTTGCAATATGAGTGGTGGGTGCATATCACTCCCAGCAGTGGACAGACATGTCAGGGGTGGGTGCAGAGGACTCCCAGCAGTGGACAGACATGTGAGGGGTGGGTGCAGATGACTCCCAGCAGTGGACAGACATGTGAGGGGTGGCTGCAGAGGACTCCCAGCAGTGCCCTGAAATATGAGGTGTGGGCGCATTTCACTACCAGCAGTGGACAGACATGTGAGGGGTGGGTGCAGAGGACTCCCATCAGTGGACAGACATGTGAGCGGTGGGTGCAGAGGACTCCCAGCAGTGGACAGACATGTGAGCGGTGGGTGCAGAGGACTCCCAGAAGTGGCCTGCAATATGAGGGGTGGGTGCATATCACTCCCAGCAGTGGACAGACATGCGAGTGGTGTGTGCAGAGGACTCCCAGCAGTGGACAGACATATGAGGGGTGGGTGCAGAGGACTCCCAGCAGTAGACAGACATGTAAGGGGTGGGTGCATATCACTCCCAGCAGTGGACTGACATGTGAAGGGTGGGTGCAGAGGACTCCCAGCAGTGGACAGACATGTGAGGGGTGGGTGCAGATGACTCCCAGCAGTGGACAGACATGTGAGGGGTTGCTGCAGAGGACTCCCAGCAGTGGACAGACATGTGAGGGGTGGGTGCAGAGGACTCCCAGCAGTGGCCTGCAATATGAGTGGTGGGTGCATATCATTCCCAGCAGTGGACAGACATGTGAGGGGTGGGTGCTGAGGACTCCCAGCAGTGGACAGACATGTGAGGGGTGGGTGCAGAGAACTCCCAGCAGTGGACAGACGTGAGGGGTGGGTGCAGAGGACTCCCAGCAGTGGAAAGACATGTGAGGGGTGGGTGCAGAGGACTCCCAGCAGTGGCCTGCAATATGAGTGGTGGGTGCATATCACTCCCAGCAGTGAACAGACATGTGAGGGGTGGGTGCAGAGGACTCCCAGCAGTGGACAGACATATGAGGGGTGGGTGCAGAGGACTCCCAGCAGTGGACAGACATGTAAGGGGTGGGTGCATATCACTCCCAGCAGTGGACTGAAAAGTGAGGGGTGGGTGCAGAGGACTCCCAGCAGTGGACAGACATGTGAGGGGTGGGTGCAGATGACTCCCAGCAGTGGACAGACATGTGAGGGGTTGCTGCAGAGTACTCCCAACAGTGGACAGACATGTGAGGGGTGGGTGCAGAGGACTCACAGCAGTGGCCTGCAATATGAGTGGTGGGTGCATATCATTCCCAGCAGTGGACAGACATGTGAGGGGTGGGTGCTGAGGACTCCCAGCAGTGGACAGACATGTGAGGGGTGGGTGCAGAGAACTCCCAGCAGTGGACAGACGTGAGGGGTGGGTGCAGAGGACTCCCAGCAGTGGAAAGACATGTGAGGGGTGGGTGCAGAGGACTCCCAGCAGTGGCCTGCAATATGAGTGGTGGGTGCATATCACTCCCAGCAGTGAACAGACATGTGAGGGGTGGGTGCAGAGGACTCCCAGCAGTGGACAGACACGTGAAGGGTGGCTGCAGAGGACTCCCAGCAGTGGACAGACATGTGAGGGGTGGGTGCTGAGGACTCCCAGATGTGGCCTGCAATATGAGTGGTGGGTGCATATCACTCCCAGCAGTGGACAGACATGTGAGGGGTGGGTACCGAGGACTCCCAGCAGTGGACAGACATGTAAAGGGTGGGTGCAGAGGACTCCCAGCCTGTGGACAGACATGTGAGGGGTGGGTGCAGAGGACTCCCAGCAGTGGACAGACATGTGAGGGGTGGGTGCAGAGGACTCCCAGCAGTGGCCTGCAATATGAGTGGTGGGTGCATATCACTCCCAGCAGTGGACAGACATGTGAGGGGTGGGTGCAGAGGACTCCCAGCTGTGGACAGACATGTGAGGGGTGGGTGCAGATGACTCCCAGCAGTGGACAGACATGTGAGGGGTGGCTGCAGAGGACTCCCAGCAGTGCCCTGAAATATGAGGTGTGGGTGCATTTCACTACCAGCAGTGGACAGACATGTGAGGGGTGGGTGCAGAGGACTCCCAGCAGTGGACAGACATGTGAGGGGTGGGTGCAGAGGACTCCCAGCAGTGGCTTGCAATATGAGTGGTGGGTGCATATTACTCCCAGCAGTGGACAGACATGTGAGTGGTGGGTGCTGAGGACTCCCGGCAGTGGACAGACATGTGAGGGGTGGGTGCAGAGGACTCACAGCAGTGGACAGACATGTGAGGGGTGGGTGCAGAGGAGTCCCAGCAGTGGACAGACATGTGAGGGGTGGGTGCAGAGGACTCCAAGCAGTGGCCTGCAATATGAGTGGTGGGTGCATATCACTCCCAGCAGCGGACACACATGTAAGGGGTGGGTGCAGAGGACTCCCAGCAGTGGACAGACATGTGAGGGGTGGCTGCAGAGGACTCCCAGCAGTGCCCTGCAATATGAGGTGTGGGTGCATATCACTACCAGCAGTGGACAGACATGTGAGGGGTGGGTGCAGAGGACTCCCAGCAGTGGACAGACATGTGAGGGGTGGCTGCAGAGGACTCCCAGCAGTGGACAGACATGTGAGGGGTGGCTGCAGAGGACTCCCAGCAGTGGCCTGCTATATGAGTGGTGGGTGCATATCACTCCCAGCAGTGGACAGACATGTGAGTGGTGGGTGCAGAGTACTCCCAGCAGTGGACAGACATGTGAGGGGTGGGTGCAGAGGACTCCCAGCAGTGGCCTGCAATATGAGTAGTGGGTGCATATCACTCCCAGCAGTGGACTGACATGTGAGGGGTGGGTGCAGAGTACTCCCAGCAGTGGACAGACATGTGAGGGGTGGGTGCAGATGACTCCCAGCAGTGGACAGACATGTGAGGGGTGGCTGCAGAGGACTCCCAGCAGTGGACAGAAATGTGAGGGGTGGCTGCAGAGGACTCCAAGCAGTGGACAGACATGTGAGGGGTGGGTGCAGAGGACTCCCAGAAGTGGCCTGCAATATGAGTGGTGGGTGCATATCACTCCCAGCAGTGGACAGACATGTGAGGGGTGGGTGCTGAGAACTCCCAGCAGTGGACAGACATGTGAGGGGTGGGTGCAGAGGACTCCCAGCAGTGGACAGACATGTGAGGGGTGGGTGCACAGGACTCCCAGCAGTGGACAGACATGTGAGGGATAGGTGCAGAGGACTCCCAGCAGTGGACAGACATGTGAGCGGTGGGTGCAGAGGACTCCCAGCAGTGGACAGACATGTTTGGGGTGGCTGCGGAGGACTCCCAGCAGTGCCCTGCAATATGAGGTGTGGGTGCATTTCACTACCAGCAGTGGACAGACATGTGAGGGGTGGGTGCAGAGGACTCCCAGCAGTGGACAGACATGTGAGGGGTGGGTGCAGAGGACTCCCAGCAGTGGCTTGCAATATGAGTGGTGGGTGCATATCACTCCCAGCAGTGGACAGACATGTGAGGGGTGGGTGCTGAGGACTCCCAGCAGTGGACAGACATGTGAGGGGTGGGTGCAGAGGACTCCCAGCAGTGGACAGACATGTGAGGGGTGGGTGCAGAGGAGTCCCAGCAGTGGACAGACATGTGAGGGGTGGGCGCAGAGGAATCCCAGCAGTGGCCTGCAATATGAGTGGTGGGAGCATATCACTCCCAGCAGTGGACACACATGTGAGGGGTGGGTGCAGCGGACTCCCAGCAGTGGACAGACATGTGAGGGGTGGCTGCAGAGGACTCCCAGCAGTGCCCTGCAATATGAGGTGTGGGTGCATATCACTACCAGCAGTGGACAGACATGTGAGGGGTGGGTGCAGAGGACTCCCAGCAGTGGACATACATGTGAGGGGTGGCTGCAGAGGTCTCCCAGCAGTGCCCTGAAATATGAGGTGTGGGTGCATATCACTACCAGCATTGGACAGACATGTGAGGGGTGGGTGCAGAGGAATCCCAGCAGTGGCCTGCAATATGAGTGGTGGGTGCATATCATTCCCAGCAGTGGACAGACATGTGAGGGGTGGGTGCAGAGGAGTCCCAGCAGTGGACAGACATGTGAGGGGTGGGCGCAGAGGAATCCCAGCAGTGGCCTGCAATATGAGTGGTGGGAGCATATCACTCCCAGCAGTGGACACACATGTGAGGGGTGGGTGCAGCGGACTCCCAGCAGTGGACAGACATGTGAGGGGTGGCTGCAGAGGACTCCCAGCAGTGCCCTGCAATATGAGGTGTGGGTGCATATCACTACCAGCAGTGGACAGACATGTGAGGGGTGGGTGCAGAGGACTCCCAGCAGTGGACATACATGTGAGGGGTGGCTGCAGAGGTCTCCCAGCAGTGCCCTGAAATATGAGGTGTGGGTGCATATCACTACCAGCAGTGGACAGACATGTGAGGGGTGGGTGCAGAGGACTCCCAGCAGTGGCCTGCAATATGAGTGGTGGGTGCATATCATTCCCAGCAGTGGACAGACATGTGAGGGGTGGGTGCTGAGGACTCCCAGCAGTGGACAGACATGTGAGGGGTGGGTGCAGAGAACTCCCAGCAGTGGACAGACGTGAGGGGTGGGTGCAGAGGACTCCCAGCAGTGGAAAGACATGTGAGGGGTGGGTGCAGAGGACTCCCAGAAGTGGCCTGCAATATGAGTGGTGGGTGCATATCACTCCCAGCAGTGGACAGACATGTGAGGGGTGGGTACCGAGGACTCCCAGCAGTGGACAGACATGTAAAGGGTGGGTGCAGAGGACTCCCAGCCTGTGGACAGACATGTGAGGGGTGGGTGCAGAGGACTCCCAGCAGTGGACAGACATGTGAGGGGTGGGTGCAGAGGACTCCCAGCAGTGGCCTGCAATATGAGTGGTGAGTGCATATCACTCCCAGCAGTGGACAGACATGTGAGGGGTGGGTGCAGAGGACTCCCAGCTGTGGACAGACATGTGAGGGGTGGGTGCAGATGACTCCCAGCAGTGGACAGACATGTGAGGGGTGGCTGCAGAGGACTCCCAGCAGTGCCCTGAAATATGAGGTGTGGGTGCATTTCACTACCAGCAGTGGACAGACATGTGAGGGGTGGGTGCAGAGGACTCCCAGCAGTGGACAGACATGTGAGGGGTGGGTGCAGAGGACTCCCATCAGTGGCTTGCAATATGAGTGGTGGGTGCATATTACTCCCAGCAGTGGACAGACATGTGAGGGGTGGGTGCTGAGGACTCCCGGCAGTGGACAGACATGTGAGGGGTGGGTGCAGAGGACTCACAGCAGTGGACAGACATGTGAGGGGTGGGTGCAGAGGAGTCCCAGCAGTGGACAGACATGTGAGGGGTGGGTGCAGAGGACTCCAAGCAGTGGCCTGCAATATGAGTGGTGGGTGCATATCACTCCCAGCAGTGGACACACATGTAAGGGGTGGGTGCAGAGGACTCCCAGCAGTGGACAGACATGTGAGGGGTGGCTGCAGAGGACTCCCAGCAGTGCCCTGCAATATGAGGTGTGGGTGCATATCACTACCAGCAGTGGACAGACATGTGAGGGGTGGGTGCAGAGGACTCCCAGCAGTGGACAGACATGTGAGGGGTGGCTGCAGAGGACTCCCAGCAGTGGACAGACATGTGAGGGGTGGCTGCAGAGGACTCCCAGCAGTGGCCTGCTATATGAGTGGTGGGTGCATATCACTCCCAGCAGTGGACAGACATGTGAGTGGTGGGTGCAGAGTACTCCCAGCAGTGGACAGACATGTGAGGGGTGGGTGCAGAGGACTCCCAGCAGTGGCCTGCAATATGAGTAGTGGGTGCATATCACTCCCAGCAGTGGACTGACATGTGAGGGGTGGGTGCAGAGTACTCCCAGCAGTGGACAGACATGTGAGGGGTGGGTGCAGATGACTCCCAGCAGTGGACAGACATGTGAGGGGTGGCTGCAGAGGACTCCCAGCAGTGGACAGAAATGTGAGGGGTGGCTGCAGAGGACTCCAAGCAGTGGACAGACATGTGAGGGGTGGGTGCAGAGGACTCCCAGAAGTGGCCTGCAATATGAGTGGTGGGTGCATATCACTCCCAGCAGTGGACAGACATGTGAGGGGTGGGTGCTGAGAACTCCCAGCAGTGGACAGACATGTGAGGGGTGGGTGCAGAGGACTCCCAGCAGTGGACAGACATGTGAGGGGTGGGTGCACAGGACTCCCAGCAGTGGACAGACATGTGAGGGATGGGTGCAGAGGACTCCCAGCAGTGGACAGACATGTGAGCGGTGGGTGCAGAGGACTCCCAGCAGTGGACAGACATGTTTGGGGTGGCTGCGGAGGACTCCCAGCAGTGCCCTGCAATATGAGGTGTGGGTGCATTTCACTACCAGCAGTGGACAGACATGTGAGGGGTGGGTGCAGAGGACTCCCAGCAGTGGACAGACATGTGAGGGGTGGGTGCAGAGGACTCCCAGCAGTGGCTTGCAATATGAGTGGTGGGTGCATATCACTCCCAGCAGTGGACAGACATGTGAGGAGTGGGTGCTGAGGACTCCCAGCAGTGGACAGACATGTGAGGGGTGGGTGCAGAGGACTCCCAGCAGTGGACAGACATGTGAGGGGTGGGTGCAGAGGAGTCCCAGCAGTGGACAGACATGTGAGGGGTGGGCGCAGAGGAATCCCAGCAGTGGCCTGCAATATGAGTGGTGGGAGCATATCACTCCCAGCAGTGGACACACATGTGAGGGGTGGGTGCAGCGGACTCCCAGCAGTGGACAGACATGTGAGGGGTGGCTGCAGAGGACTCCCAGCAGTGCCCTGCAATATGAGGTGTGGGTGCATATCACTACCAGCAGTGGACAGACATGTGAGGGGTGGGTGCAGAGGACTCCCAGCAGTGGACAGACATGTGAGGGGTGGCTGCAGAGGTCTCCCAGCAGTGCCCTGAAATATGAGGTGTGGGTGCATATCACTACCAGCAGTGGACAGACATGTGAGGGGTGGGTGCAGAGGAATCCCAGCAGTGGACAGACATGTGAGGGGTGGCTGCAGAGGACTCCCAGCAGTGGACAGACATGTGAGGGGTGGCTGCAGAGGACTCCCAGCAGTGGCCTGCAATATGAGTGGTTGGTGCATATCACTCCCAGCAGTGGACAGACATCTGAGGGGTGCGTGCAGAGGATTCACAGCAGTAGCCTGCAATATGAGGGGTGGGTGCATATCACTCCCAGCAGTGGACAGACATGTGAGGGAAAGGTGCAGAGGACTCCCAGCAGTGGACAGACATGTGAGGGGTGGGTGCAGAGGACTCCCAGCAGTGGACAGACATGTGAGGGGTGGCTGCAGAGGACTCCCAGCAGTGCCCTGCAATATGAGGTGTGGGTGCATTTCACTACCAGCAGTGGACAGACATGTGAGTGGTGGGTGCATATCACTCCCAGTAGTGGACAGACATGTGAGGGGTGGGTGCTGAGGACTCCCAGTAGTGGACAGACATGTGAGTGGTGGGTGCAGAGGACTCCCAGCAGTGGACAGACATGTGAGGGGTGGGTGCAGAGGAGTCCCAGCAGTGGACAGACATGTGAGGGGTGGGTGCAGAGGACTCCCAGCAGTGGCCTGCAATATGAGTGGTGGGTGCATATCACTCCCAGCAGTGGACACACATGTGAGGGGTGGGTGCAGAGGACTCCCAGCAGTGGACAGACATGTGAGGGGTGGCTGCAGAGGACTCCCAGCAATGCCCTGCAATATGAGGTGTGGGTGCATATCACTACCAGCAGTGGACAGACATGTGAGGGGTGGGTGCAGAGGACTCCCAGCAGTGGACAGACATGTGAGGGGTGGCTGCAGAGGACTCCCAGCAGTGGACAGACATGTGAGGGGTGGCTGCAGAGGACTCCCAGCAGTGGCCTGCAATATGAGTGGTTGGTGCATATCACTCCCAGCAGTGGACAGACATGTGAGGGGTGGGTGCAGAGGACTCCCAGCAGTGGACAGACATGTGAGGGGTGGCTGCAGAGGACTCCCAGCAGTGGACAGACATGTGAGGGGTGGGTGCAGAGGACTCCCAGCAGTGGCCTGCAATATGAGGGGTGGGTGCATATCACTCCCAGCAGTGGACAGACATGTGAGTGGTGGGTGCAGAGGACTCCCAGCAGTGGACAGACATATGAGGGGTGGGTGCAGAGGATTCTCAGCAGTGGACAGACATGCGAGGGGTGGGTGCAGAGGACTCCCAGCAGTGGAAAGACATGTGAGGGGTGGGTGCAGAGGACTCCCAGCAGTGGCTTGCAATATGAGTGGTGGGTGCATATCACTCCCAGCAGTGGACAGACATGTCAGGGGTGGGTGCAGAGGACTCCCAGCAGTGGACAGACATGTGAGGCGTGGGTGCAGATGACTCCCAGCAGTGGACAGACATGTGAGGGGTGGCTGCAGAGGACTCCCAGCAGTGCCCTGAAATATGAGGTGTGGGTGCATTTCACTACCAGCAGTGGACAGACATGTGAGGGGTGGGTGCAGAGGACTCCCATCAGTGGACAGACATGTGAGGGGTGGGTGCAGAGGACTCCCAGCAGTGGACAGACATGTGAGCGGTGGGTGCAGAGGACTCCCAGAAGTGGCCTGCAATATGAGGGGTGGGTGCATATCACTCCCAGCAGTGGACAGACATGCGAGTGGTGGGTGCAGAGGACTCCCAGCAGTGGACAGACATATGAGGGGTGGGTGCAGAGGACACCCAGCAGTAGACAGACATGTAAGGGGTGGGTGCATATCACTCCCAGCAGTGGACTGACATGTGAGGGGTGGGTGCAGAGGACTCCCAGCAGTGGACAGACATGTGAGGGGTGGGTGCAGATGACTCCCAGCAGTGGACAGACATGTGAGGGGTTGCTGCAGAGGACTCCCAGCAGTGGACAGACATGTGAGGGGTGGGTGCAGAGGACTCCCAGCAGTGGCGTGCAATATGAGTGGTGGGTGCATATCACTCCCAGCAGTGGACAGACATGTGAGGGGTGGCTGCAGAGGACTCCCAGCAGTGGCCTGCATTATGAGTGGTTGGTGCATATCACTCCCAGCAGTGGACAGACATGTGAGGGGTGGGTGCAGAGGACTCCCAGCAGTGGACAGACATGTGAGGGGTGGCTGCAGAGGACTCCCAGCAGTGGACAGACATGTGAGGGGTGGGTGCAGAGGACTCCGAGCAGTGGCCTGCAATATGAGTGGTGGATGCATATCACTCCCAGCAGTGAACAGACATGTGAGGGGTGGGTGCAGAGGACTCCCAGCAGTGGACAGACACGTGAAGGGTGGCTGCAGAAGACTCCCAGCAGTGGACAGACATGTGAGGGGTGGGTGCAGAGGACTCCCAGCAGTGGACAGACATGTGAGGGGTGGGTGCAGAGGACTCGCAGCAGTGGACAGACATGTGAGGGGTGGGTGCACAGGACTCCCAGCAGTGGACAGACATGTGAGGGATGGGTGCAGAGGACTCCCAGCAGTGGACAGACATGTGAGGGGTGGGTGCAGAGGACTCCCAGCAGTTGACAGACATGTGAGGGGTGGCTGCAGAGGACTCCCAGCAGTGCCCTGCAATATGAGGTGTGGGTGCATTTCACTACTAGCAGTGGACAGACATGTGAGGGGTGGGTGCAGAGGACTCCCAGCAGTGGACAGACATGTGAGGGGTGGGTGCAGAGGACTCCCAGCAGTGGCTTGCAATATGAGTGGTGGGTGCATATCACTCCGAGCAGTGGACAGACATGTGAGGGGTGGGTGCTGAGAACTCCCAGCAGTGGACAGACATGTGAGGGGTGGGTGCAGAGGACTTGCAGCAGTGGACAGACATGTAAGGGGTGGGTGCACAGGACTCCCAGCAGTGGACAAACATGTGAGGGGTGGGTGCTGAGAACTCGGAGCAGTGGACAGACATGTGAGGGGTGGGTGCAGAGGACTCGCAGAAGTGGACAGACATGTGAGGGGTGGGTGCACAGGACTCCCAGCAGTGGACAGACATGTGAGGGATGGGTGCAGAGGACTCCCAGCAGTGGACAGACATGTGAGGGGTGGGTGCAAAGGACTCCCAGCAGTTGACAGACATGTGAGGGGTGGCTGCAGAGGACTCCCAGCAGTGCCCTGCAATATGAGGTGTGGGTGCATTTCACTACTAGCAGTGGACAGACATGTGAGGGGTGGGTGCAGAGGACTCGCAGCAGTGGACAGACATGTGAGGGGTGGGTGCACAGGACTCCCAGCAGTGGACAGACATGTGAGGGATGGGTGCAGAGGACTCCCAGCAGTGGACAGACATGTGAGGGGTGGGTGCAGAGGACTCCCAGCAGTTGACAGACATGTGAGGGGTGGCTGCAGAGGACTCCCAGCAGTGCCCTGCAATATGAGGTGTGGGTGCATTTCACTACTAGCAGTGGACAGACATGTGAGGGGTGGGTGCAGAGGACTCCCAGCAGTGGACAGACATGTGAGGGGTGGGTGCAGAGGACCCCCAGCAGTGGCTTGCAATATGAGTGGTGGGTGCATATCACTCTGAGCAGTGGACAGACATGTGAGGGGTGGGTGCTGAGAACTCCCAGCAGTGGACAGACATGTGAGGGGTGGGTGCAGAGGACTTGCAGCAGTGGACAGACATGTGAGGGGTGGGTGCACAGGACTCCCAGCAGTGGACAGACATGTGAGGGGTGGGTGCTGAGAACTCCCAGCAGTGGACAGACATGTGAGGGGTGGGTGCAGAGGACTCGCAGCAGTGGACAGACATGTGAGGGGTGGGTGCACAGGACTCCCAGCAGTGGACAGACATGTGAGGGATGGGTGCAGAGGACTCCCAGCAGGGGACAGACATGTGAGGGGTGGGTGCAGAGGACTCCCAGCAGTTGACAGACATGTGAGGGGTGGCTGCAGAGGACTCCCAGCAGTGCCCTGCAATATGAGGTGTGGGTGCATTTCACTACTAGCAGTGGACAGACATGTGAGGGGTGGGTGCAGAGGACTCCCAGCAGTGGACAGACATGTGAGGGGTGGGTGCAGAGGACTACCAGCAGTGGCTTGCAATATGAGTGGTGGGTGCATATCACTCCGAGCAGTGGACAGACATGTGAGGGGTGGGTGCTGAGGACTCCCAGCAGTGGACAGACATGTGAGGGGTGGGTGCAGAGGACTCCCAGCAGCGGACAGACATGTGAAGGGTGGGTGCAGAGGAGTCCCAGCAGTGGACAGACATGTGAGGGGTGGGCGCAGAGGACTCCCAGCAGTGGCGTGCAATATGAGTGGTGGGTGCATATCACTCCCAGCAGTGGACACACATGTGAGGGGTGGGTGCAGAGGACTCCCAGCAGTGGACAGACATGTGAGGGGTGGCTGCAGAGGACTCCCAGCAGTGCCCTGCAATATGAGGTGTGGGTGCATATCACTACCAGCAGTGGACAGACATGTGAGGGGTGGGTGCAGAGGACTCCCAGCAGTGGCCTGCAATATGAGTGGTTGGTGCATATCACTCCCAGCAGTGGACAGACATGAGAGGGGTGGGTGCAGAGGACTCCCAGCAGTGGACAGACATGTGAGGGGTGGGTGCAGAGGACTCCCAGCAGTGGACAGACATGTGAGGGGTGGGTGCAGAGGAGTCCCAGCAGTGGACAGACATGTGAGGGGTGGGTGCAGAGGACTCCCAGCAGTGGCCTGCAATATGAGTGGTGGGTGCATATCACTCCCAGCAGTGGACACACATGTGAGGGGTGGGTGCAGAGGACTCCCAGCAGTGGACAGACATGTGAGGGGTGGCTGCAGAGGACTCCCAGCAATGCCCTGCAATATGAGGTGTGGGTGCATATCACTACCAGCAGTGGACAGACATGTGAGGGGTGGGTGCAGAGGACTCCCAGCAGTGGACAGACATGTGAGGGGTGGCTGCAGAGGACTCCCAGCAGTGGCTGCAATATGAGTGGTTGGTGCATATCACTCCCAGCAGTGGACAGACATGTGAGGGGTGGGTGCAGAGGACTCCCAGCAGTGGACAGACATGTGAGGGGTGGCTGCAGAGGACTCCCAGCAGTGGACAGACATGTGAGGGGTGGGTGCAGAGGACTCCCAGCAGTGGCCTGCAATATGAGGGGTGGGTGCATATCACTCCCAGCAGTGGATAGACATGTGAGTGGTGGGTGCCGAGGACTCCCAGCAGTGGACAGATATATGAGGGGTGGGTGCAGAGGATTCTCAGCAGTGGACAGACATGTGAGGGGTGGGTGCAGAGGACTCCCAGCAGTGGAAAGACATGTGAGGGATGGGTGCAGAGGACTCCCAGCAGTGGCTTGCAATATGAGTGGTGGGTGCATATCACTCCCAGCAGTGGACAGACATGTGAGGGGTGGGTGCTGAGGACTCCCAGCAGTGGACAGACATGTGAGGGGTGGGTGCAGAGGACTCCCAGCAGTGGACAGACATGTGAGGGGTGGGTGCAGAGGAGTCCCAGCAGTGGATAGACATGTGAGGGGTGGGTGCAGAGGACTCCCAGCAGTGGCCTGCAATATGAGTGGTGGGTGCATATCACTCCCAGCAGTGGACACTCATGTGAGGGGTGGGTGCAGAGGACTCCCAGCAGTGGACAGACATGTGAGGGGTGGCTGCAGAGGACTCCCACAGTGCCCTGCAATATGAGGTGTGGGTGCATATCACTACCAGCAGTGGACAGACAGATGAGGGGTGGGTGCAGAGGACTCCCAGCAGTGGACAGACATGTGAGGGGTGGCTGCAGAGGACTCCCAGCAGTGCCCTGAAACATGAGGTGTGGGTGCATATCACTACCAGCAGTGGACAGACATGTGAGGGGTGGGTGCAGAGGACTCCCAGCAGTGGACAGACATGTGAGGGGTGGCTGCAGAGGACTCCCAGCAGTGGACAGCCATGTGAGGGGTGGCTGCAGAGGACTCCCAGCAGTGGCCTGCAATATGAGTGGTGGGTGCATATCACTTCCAGCAGTGGACAGATATGTGAGGGGTGGGTGCAGAGGACTCCAAGCAGTGGACAGACATGTGAGGGGTGGCTGCAGAGGACTCCCAGCAGTGGACAGACATGTGAGGGGTGGGTGCAGAGGACTCCCAGCAGTGGCCTGCAATATGAAGGGTGGGTGCATATCACTCCCAGCAGTGGACAGACATGTGAGTGGTGGGTGCAGAGGACTCCCAGCAGTGGACAGCCATATGAGGGGTGGGTGCAGAGGACTCCCAGCAGTGGACAGACATGTGAGGGGTGGGTGCATATCACTCCCAGCAGTGGACTGACATGTGAGGGGTGGGTGCAGAGGACTCCCAGCAGTGGACAGACATGTGAGGGGTGGGTTCAGATGACTCCCAGCAGTGGACAGACATGTGAGGGGTGGGTGCTGAGGACTCCCAGCAGTGGACAGACATGTGAGTGGTGGGTGCATATCACTCCCAGCAGTGAACAGACATGTGAGGGGTGGGTGCAGATGACTCCCAGCAGTAGACAGACATGTGAAGGGTGGCTGCAGCGGACTCGCAGCAGTGGGCAGACATGTGAGGGGTGGGTGCAGAGGACTCCCAGCAGTGGCCTGCAATATGAGTGGTGGGTGCATATCACTCCCAGCAGTGGACAGACATGTGAGGGGTGGGTGCAGAGGACTCCCAGCAGTGGACAGACATGTGAGGGGTGGGTGCAGAGGACTCCCAGCAGTGGACAGACATGTGAGGGGTGGGTGCAGAGGACTCCCAGCAGTAGCCTGCAATATGAGTGGTGGGTGCATATCACTCCCAGCAGTGGACAGACATGTGAGGGGTGGGTGCAGAGGACTCCCAGCAGTGGACAGACATGTGAGGGGTGGGTGCAGAGGACTCCCAACAGTGGACAGACATGTGAGGGGTGGCTGCAGAGGAATCCCAGCAGTGCCCTGCAATATGAGGTGTGGGTGCCTATCACTACCAGCAGTGGACAGACATGTGAGGGGTGGGTGCAGAGGACTCCCTGCAGTGGCCTGCAATATGAGTGGTGGGTGCATATCACTCCCAGCAGTGGACAGACATGTGAGGGGTGGCTGCAGAGGACTCCCAGCAGTGGCCTGCATTATGAGTGGTTGGTGCATATCACTCCCAGCAGTGGACAGACATGTGAGGGGTGGGTGCAGAGGACTCCCAGCAGTGGACAGACATGTGAGGGGTGGCTGCAGAGGACTCCCAGCAGTGGACAGACATGTGAGGGGTGGGTGCAGAGGACTCCGAGCAGTGGCCTGCAATATGAGTGGTGGATGCATATCACTCCCAGCAGTGAACAGACATGTGAGGGGTGGGTGCAGAGGACTCCCAGCAGTGGACAGACACGTGAAGGGTGGCTGCAGAAGACTCCCAGCAGTGGACAGACATGTGAGGGGTGGGTGCAGAGGACTCCCAGCAGTGGACAGACATGTGAGGGGTGGGTGCTGAGAACTCCGAGCAGTGGACAGACATGTGAGGGGTGGGTGCAGAGGACTCGCAGAAGTGGACAGACATGTGAGGGGTGGGTGCAGAGGACTCCCAGCAGTGGAAAGACATGTGAGGGATGGGTGCAGAGGACTCCCAGCAGTGGCTTGCAATATGAGTGGTGGGTGCATATCACTCCCAGCAGTGGACAGACATGTGAGGGGTGGGTGCTGAGGACTCCCAGCAGTGGACAGACATGTGAGGGGTGGGTGCAGAGGACTCCCAGCAGTGGACAGACATGTGAGGGGTGGGTGCAGAGGAGTCCCAGCAGTGGATAGACATGTGAGGGGCGG
Source organism: Triturus cristatus (assembly GCF_964204655.1). Classification (NCBI taxonomy): domain Eukaryota; kingdom Metazoa; phylum Chordata; class Amphibia; order Caudata; family Salamandridae; genus Triturus; species Triturus cristatus. Next base: position 421,473,612 of record NC_140579.1, read on the forward strand.
GTGCAGAGGACTCCCAGCAGTGGCCTGCAATATGAGTGGTGGGTGCATATCACTCCCAGCAGTGGACACTCATGTGAGGGGTGGGTGCAGAGGACTCCCAGCAGTGGACAGACATGTGAGGGGTGGCTGCAGAGGACTCCCAGCAGTGCCCTGCAATATGAGGTGTGGGTGCATATCACTACCAGCAGTGGACAGACAGATGAGGGGTGGGTGCAGAGGACTCCCAGCAGTGGACAGACATGTGAGGGGTGGCTGCAGAGGACTCCCAGCAGTGCCCTGAAACATGAGGTGTGGGTGCATATCACTACCAGCAGTGGACAGACATGTGAGGGGTGGGTGCAGAGGACTCCCAGCAGTGGACAGACATGTGAGGGGTGGCTGCAGAGGACTCCCAGCAGTGGACAGCCATGTGAGGGGTGGCTGCAGAGGACTCCCAGCAGTGGCCTGCAATATGAGTGGTGGGTGCATATCACTTCCAGCAGTGGACAGATATGTGAGGGGTGGGTGCAGAGGACTCCAAGCAGTGGACAGACATGTGAGGGGTGGCTGCAGAGGACTCCCAGCAGTGGACAGACATGTGAGGGGTGGGTGCAGAGGACTCCCAGCAGTGGCCTGCAATATGAAGGGTGGGTGCATATCACTCCCAGCAGTGGACAGACATGTGAGTGGTGGGTGCAGAGGACTCCCAGCAGTGGACAGCCATATGAGGGGTGGGAGCAGAGGACTCCCAGCAGTGGACAGACATGTGAGGGGTGGGTGCATATCACTCCCAGCAGTGGACTGACATGTGAGGGGTGGGTGCAGAGGACTCCCAGCAGTGGACAGACATGTGAGGGGTGGGTTCAGATGACTCCCAGCAGTGGACAGACATGGGAGGGGTGGGTGCTGAGGACTCCCAGCAGTGGACAGACATGTGAGTGGTGGGTGCATATCACTCCCAGCAGTGAACAGACATGTGAGGGGTGGGTGCAGATGACTCCCAGCAGTGGACAGACATGTGAAGGGTGGCTGCAGCGGACTCGCAGCAGTGGGCAGACATGTGAGGGGTGGGTGCAGAGGACTCCCAGCAGTGGCCTGCAATATGAGTGGTGGGTGCATATCACTCCCAGCAGTGGACAGACATGTGAGGGGTGGGTGCAGAGGACTCCCAGCAGTGGACAGACATGTGAGGGGTGGGTGCAGAGGACTCCCAGCAGTGGACAGACATGTGAGGGGTGGGTGCAGAGGACTCCCAGCAGTAGCCTGCAATATGAGTGGTGGGTGCATATCACTCCCAGCAGTGGACAGACATGTGAGGGGTGGGTGCAGAGGACTCCCAGCAGTGGACAGACATGTGAGGGGTGGGTGCAGAGGACTCCCAACAGTGGACAGACATGTGAGGGGTGGCTGCAGAGGAATCCCAGCAGTGCCCTGCAATATGAGGTGTGGGTGCCTATCACTACCAGCAGTGGACAGACATGTGAGGGGTGGGTGCAGAGGACTCCCTGCAGTGGCCTGCAATATGAGTGGTGGGTGCATATCACTCCCAGCAGTGGACAGACATGTGAGGGGTGGCTGCAGAGGACTCCCAGCAGTGGCCTGCATTATGAGTGGTTGGTGCATATCACTCCCAGCAGTGGACAGACATGTGAGGGGTGGGTGCAGAGGACTCCCAGCAGTGGACAGACATGTGAGGGGTGGCTGCAGAGGACTCCCAGCAGTGGACAGACATGTGAGGGGTGGGTGCAGAGGACTCCGAGCAGTGGCCTGCAATATGAGTGGTGGATGCATATCACTCCCAGCAGTGAACAGACATGTGAGGGGTGGGTGCAGAGGACTCCCAGCAGTGGACAGACACGTGAAGGGTGGCTGCAGAAGACTCCCAGCAGTGGACAGACATGTGAGGGGTGGGTGCAGAGGACTCCCAGCAGTGGACAGACATGTGAGGGGTGGGTGCTGAGAACTCCGAGCAGTGGACAGACATGTGAGGGGTGGGTGCAGAGGACTCGCAGAAGTGGACAGACATGTGAGGGGTGGGTGCACAGGACTCCCAGCAGTGGACAGACATGTGAGGGGTGGGTGCAGAGGACTCCCAGCAGTTGACAGACATGTGAGGGGTGGCTGCAGAGGACTCCCAGCAGTGCCCTGCAATATGAGGTGTGGGTGCATTTCACTACTAGCAGTGGACAGACATGTGAGGGGTGGGTGCAGGGGACTCCCAGCAGTGGACAGACATGTGAGGGGTGGGTGCAGAGGACTCCCAGCAGTGGCTTGCAATATGAGTGGTGGGTGCTTATCACTCCGAGTAGTGGACAGACATGTGAGGGGTGGGTGCTGAGGACTCCCAGCAGTGGACAGACATGTGAGGGGTGGGTGCAGAGGACTCCCAGCAGTGGACAGACATGTGAGGGGTGGGTGCAGAGGAGTCCCAGCAGTGGACAGACATGTGAGGGGTGGGCGCAGAGGACTCCCAGCAGTAGCGTGCAATATGAGTGATGGGTGCATATCACTCCCAGCAGTGGACACACATGTGAGGGGTGGGTGCAGAGGACTCCCAGCAGTGGACAGACATGTGAGGGGTGGCTGCAGAGGACTCCCAGCAGTGCCCTGCAATATGAGGTGTGGGTGCATATCACTACCAGCAGTGGACAGACATGTGAGGGGTGGGTGCAGAGGACTCCCAGCAGTGGACAGACATGTGAGGGGTGGCTGCAGAGGACTCCCAGCAGTGCCCTGAAATATGAGGTGTGGGTGCATATCACTACCAGCAGTGGACAGACATGTGAGGGGTGGGTGCAGAGGACTCCCAGCAGTGGACAGACATGTGAGGGGTGGCTGCAGCGGACTCCCAGCAGTGGACAGACATGTGAGGGGTGGCTGCAGAGGACTCCCAGCAGTGGCCTGCAATATGAGTGGTTGTTGCATATCACTCCCAGCAGTGGACAGACATGTGAGGGGTGCGTGCAGAGGATTCCCAGCAGTGGCCTGCAATATGAGGGGTGGGTGCATATCACTCCCAGCAGTGGACAGACATGTGAGGGATGGGTGCAGAGGACTCTCAGCAGTGGACAGACATGTGAGGGCTGGGTGCAGAGGACTCCCAGCAGTGGACAGACATGTGAGGGGTGGCTGCAGAGGACTCCCAGCAGTGACCTGAAATATGAGGTGTGGGTGCATTTCACTACCAGCAGTGGACAGACATGTGAGGGGTGGGTGCAGAGGACTCCCAGCAGTGGACAGACATGTGAGGGGTGGGTGCAGAGGACTCCCAGCAGTGGCTTGCAATATGAGTGGTGGGTGCATATCACTCCCAGCAGTGGACAGACATGTGAGGGGTGGGTGCTGAGGACTCCCAGCAGTGGACAGACATGTGAGGGGTGGGTGCAGAGGACTCCCAGCAGTGGACAGACATGTGAGGGGTGGGTGCAGAGGAGTCCCAGTAGTAGACAGACATGTGAGGGGTGGGTGCAGAGGACTCCCAGCAGTGCCCTGCAATATGAGGTGTGGGTGCATATCACTACCAGCAGTGGACAGACATGTGAGGGGTGGGTGCAGAGGACTCCCAGCAGTGGACAGACATGTGAGGGGTGGCTGCAGAGGACTCCCAGCAGTGCCCTGAAATATGAGGTGTGGGTGCATATCACTACCAGCAGTGGACAGACATGTGAGGGGTGGGTGCAGAGGACTCCCAGCAGTGGACAGACATGTGAGGGGTGGCTGCAGAGGACTCCCAGCAGTGGACAGACATGTGAGGGGTGGGTGCAGAGGACTCCCAGCAGTGGACAGACACGTGAAGGGTGGCTGCAGAAGACTCCCAGCAGTGTACAGACATGTGAGGGGTGGGTGCAGAGGACTCCCAGCAGTGGACAGACATGTGAGGGGTGGCTGCAGAGGACTCCCAGCAGTGGCCTGCAATATGAGTGGTTGGTGCATATCACTCCCAGCAGTGGACAGACATGTGAGGGGTGGGTGCAGAGGACTCCCAGCAGTGGACAGACATGTGAGGGGTGGGTGCAGAGGACTCCCAGCAGTAGCCTGCAATATGAGTGGTGGGTGCATATCACTCCCAGCAGTGGACAGACATGTGAGGGGTGGGTGCAGAGGACTCCCAGCAGTGGACAGACATGTGAGGGGTGGGTGCAGAGGACTCCCAGCAGTGGACAGACATGTGAGGGGTGGCTGCAGAGGACTCCCAGCAGTGCCCTGCAATATGAGGTGTGGGTGCCTATCACTACCAGCAGTGGACAGACATGTGAGGGGTGGGTGCAGAGGACTCCCTGCAGTGGCCTGCAATATGAGTGGTGGGTGCATATCACTCCCAGCAGTGGACAGACATGTGAGGGGTGGGTGCAGAGGACTCCCAGCAGTGGACAGACATGTGAGGGGTGGCTGCAGAGGACTCCCAGCAGTGGACAGACATGTGAGGGGTGGGTGCAGAGGACTCCGAGCAGTGGCCTGCAATATGAGTGGTGGATGCATATCACTCCCAGCAGTGAACAGACATGTGAGGGGTGGGTGCAGAGTACTCCCAGCAGTGGATAGACATGTGAGGGGTGGGTGCACAGGACTCGCAGCAGTGGACAGACATGAGAGGGGTGGGTGCACAGGACTCCCAGCAGTGGACAGACATGTGAGGGATGGGTGCAGAGGACTCCCAGCAGTGGACAGACATGTGAGGGGTGGGTGCAGAGGACTCCCAGCAGTGGACAGACATGTGAGGGGTGGGGGCAGAGGACTCGCAGCAGTGGACAGACATGTGAAGGGTGGGTGCACAGGACTCCCAGCAGTGGACAGACATGTGAGGGATGGGTGCAGAGGACTCCCAGCAGTGGACAGACATGTGAGGGGTGGGTGCAGAGGACTCCCAGCAGTTGACAGACATGTGAGGGGTGGCTGCAGAGGACTCCCAGCAGTGCCCTGCAATATGAGGTGTGGGTGCATTTCACTACTAGCAGTGGACAGACATGTGAGGGGTGGGTGCAGAGGTCTCCCAGCAGTGGACAGACATGTGAGGGGTGGGTGCACAGGACCCCCAGCAGTGGCTTGCAATATGAGTGGTGGGTGCATATCACTCCGAGCAGTGGACAGACATGTGAGGGGTGGGTGCTGAGAACTCCCAGCAGTGGACAGACATGTGAGGGGTGGGTGCAGAGGACTTGCAGCAGTGGACAGACATGTGAGGGGTGGGTGCACAGGACTCCCAGCAGTGGACAGACATGTGAGGGGTGGGTGCTGAGAACTCCCAGCAGTGGACAGACATGTGAGGGGTGGGTGCAGAGGACTCGCAGCAGTGGACAGACATGTGAGGGGTGGGTGCACAGGACTCCCAGCAGTGGACAGACATGTGAGGGATGGGTGCAGAGGACTCCCAGCAGTGGACAGACATGTGAGGGGTGGGTGCAGAGGACTCCCAGCAGTTGACAGACATGTGAGGGGTGGCTGCAGAGGACTCCCAGCAGTGCCCTGCAATATGAGGTGTGGGTGCATTTCACTACTAGCAGTGGACAGACATGTGAGGGGTGGGTGCAGAGGACTCCCAGCAGTGGACAGACATGTGAGGGGTGGGTGCAGAGGACTCCCAGCAGTGGCTTGCAATATGAGTGGTGGGTGCATATCACTCCGAGCAGTGGACAGACATGTGAGGGGTGGGTGCTGAGGACTCCCAGCAGTGGACAGACATGTGAGGGGTGGGTGCAGAGGACTCCCAGCAGTGGACAGACGTGTGAAGGGTGGGTGCAGAGGAGTCCCAGCAGTGGACAGACATGTGAGGGGTGGGCGCAGAGGACTCCCAGCAGTGGCGTGCAATATGAGTGGTGGGTGCATATCACTCCCAGCAGTGGACACACATGTGAGGGGTGGGTGCAGAGGACTCCCAGCAGTGGACAGACATGTGAGGGGTGGCTGCAGAGGACTTCCAGCAGTGCCCTGCAATATGAGGTGTGGGTGCATATCACTACCAGCAGTGGACAGACATGTGAGGGGTGGGTGCAGAGGACTCCCAGCAGTGGCCTGCAATATGAGTGGTTGGTGCATATCACTCCCAGCAGTGGACAGACATGTGAGGGGTGGGTGCAGAGGACTCCCAGCAGTGGACAGACATGTGAGAGGTGGCTGCAGAGGACTCCCAGCAGTGGACAGACATGTGAGGGGTGGGTGCAGAGGACTCCCAGCAGTGGCCTGCAATATGAGGGGTGGGTGCATATCACTCCCAGCAGTGGATAGACATGTGAGTGGTGGGTGCAGAGGACTCCCAGCAGTGGACAGACATATGAGGGGTGGGTGCAGAGGATTCTCAGCAGTGGACAGACATGTGAGGGGTGGGTGCAGAGGACTCCCAGCAGTGGAAAGACATGTGAGGGGTGGGTGCAGAGGACTCCCAGCAGTGGCTTGCAATATGAGTGGTGGGTGCATATCACTCCCAGCAGTGGACAGACATGTGAGGGGTGGGTGCTGAGGACTCCCAGCAGTGGACAGACATGTGAGGGGTGGGTGCAGAGGACTCCCAGCAGTGGACAGACATGTGAGTGGTGGGTGCAGAGGAGTCCCAGCAGTGGATAGACATGTGAGGGGTGGGTGCAGAGGACTCCCAGCAGTGGCCTGCAATATGAGTGGTGGGTGCATATCACTCCCAGCAGTGGACACTCATGTGAGGGGTGGGTGCAGAGGACTCCCAGCAGTGCCCTGAAACATGAGGTGTGGGTGCATATCACTACCAGCAGTGGACAGATATGTGAGGGGTGGGTGCAGAGGACTCCCAGTAGTGGACAGAAATGTGAGGGGTGGCTGCAGAGGACTCGCAGCAGTGCCCTGAAACATGAGGTGTGGGTGCATATCACTACCAGCAGTGGACAGATATGTGAGGGGTGGGTGCAGAGGACTCCCAGCAGTGGACAGACATGTGAGGGGTGGCTGCAGAGGACTCCCAGCAGTGGACAGACATGTGAGGGGTGGCTGCAGAGGACTCCCAGCAGTGGCCTGCAATATGAGTGGTGGGTGCATATCACTTCCAGCAGTGGACAGATATGTGAGGGGTGGGTGCAGAGGACTCCAAGCAGTGGACAGACATGTGAGGGGTGGCTGCAGAGGACTCCCAGCAGTGGACAGACATGTGAGGGGTGGGTGCAGAGGACTCCCAGCAGTGGCCTGCACTATGAAGGGTGGGTGCATATCACTCCCAGCAGTGGACAGACATGTGAGTGGTGGGTGCAGAGGACTCCCAGCAGTGGACAGCCATATGAGGGGTGGGTGCAGAGGACTCCCAGCAGTGGACAGACATGTGAGGGGTGGGTGCATATCACTCCCAGCAGTGGACTGACAAGTGAGGGGTGGGTGCAGAGGACTCCCAGCAGTGGACAGACATGTGAGGGGTGGGTGCAGATGACTCCCAGCAGTGGACAGACATGTGAGGGGTGGGTGCTGAGGACTCCCAGCAGTGGACAGACATGTGAGTGGTGGGTGCATATCACTCCCAGCAGTGAACAGACATGTGAGGGGTGGGTGCAGATGACTCCCAGCAGTGGACAGACATGTGAAGGGTGTCTGCAGAGGAATCGCAGCAGTGGACAGACATGTGAGGGGTGGGTGCAGAGGACTCCCAGCAGTGGCCTGCAATATGAGTGGTGGGTGCATATCACTCCCAGCAGTGGACAGACATGTGAGGGGTGGGTGCAGAGGACTCCCAGCAGTGGACAGACATGTGAGGGGTGGGTGCAGAGGACTCCCAGCAGTGGACAGACATGTGAGGGGTGGGTGCAGAGGACTCCCAGCAGTAGCCTGCAATATGAGTGGTGGGTGCATATCACTCCCAGCAGTGGACAGACATGTGAGGCGTGGGGGCAGAGGACTCCCAGCAGTGGACAGACATGTGAGGGGTGGGTGCAGAGGACTCCCAACAGTGGACAGACATGTGAGGGGTGGCTGCAGAGGACTCCCAGCAGTGCCCTGCAATATGAGGTGTGGGTGCCTATCACTACCAGCAGTGGACAGACATGTGAGGGGTGGGTGCAGAGGACTCCCTGCAGTGGCCTGCAATATGAGTGGTGGGTGCATATCACTCCCAGCAGTGGACAGACATGTGAGGGGTGGCTGCAGAGGACTCCCAGCAGTGGCCTGCATTATGAGTGGTTGGTGCATATCACTCCCAGCAGTGGACAGACATGTGAGGGGTGGGTGCAGAGGACTCCCAGCAGTGGACAGACATGTGAGGGGTGGCTGCAGAGGACTCCCAGCAGTGGACAGACATGTGAGGGGTGGGTGCAGAGGACTCCGAGCAGTGGCCTGCAATATGAGTGGTGGATGCATATCACTCCCAGCAGTGAACAGACATGTGAGGGGTGGGTGCAGAGGACTCCCAGCAGTGGACAGACATGTGAGGGATGGGTGCAGAGGACTCCCAGCAGTGGACAGACATGTGAGGGGTGGGTGCAGAGGACTCCCAGCAGTTGACAGACTTGTGAGGGGTGGCTGCAGAGGACTCCCAGCAGTGCCCTGCAAAATGAGGTGTGGGTGCATTTCACTACTAGCAGTGGACAGACATGTGAGGGGTGGGTGCAGAGGACTCCCAGCAGTGGACAGACATGTGAGGGGTGGGTGCAGAGGACTCCCAGCAGTGGCTGGCAATATGAGTGGTGGGTGCATATCACTCCGAGCAGTGGACAGACATGTGAGGGGTGGGTGCTGAGAACTCCCAGCAGTGGACAGACATGTGAGGGGTGGGTGCAGAGGACTCACAGAAGTGGACAGACATGTGAGGGGTGGGTGCACAGGACTCCCAGCAGTGGACAGACATGTGAGGGATGGGTGCAGAGGACTCCCAGCAGTGGACAGACATGTGAGGGGTGGGTGCAGAGGACTCCCAGCAGTTGACAGACATGTGAGGGGTGGCTGCAGAGGACTCCCAGCAGTGCCCTGCAATATGAGGTGTGGGTGCATTTCACTACTAGCAGTGGACAGACATGTGAGGGGTGGGTGCAGGGGACTCCCAGCAGTGGACAGACATGTGAGGGGTGGGTGCAGAGGACTCCCAGCAGTGGCTTGCAATATGAGTGGTGGGTGCATATCACTCCGAGCAGTGGACAGACATGTGAGGGGTGGGTGCTGAGGACTCCCAGAAGTGGACAGGCATGTGAGGGGTGGGTGCAGAGGACTCCCAGCAGTGGACAGACATGTGAGGGGTGGGTGCAGAGGAGTCCCAGCAGTGGACAGACATGTGAGGGGTGGGCGCAGAGGACTCCCAGCAGTAGCGTGCAATATGAGTGGTGGGTGCATATCACTCCCAGCAGTGGACACACATGTGAGGGGTGGGTGCAGAGGACTCCCAGCAGTGGACAGACATGTGAGGGGTGGCTGCAGAGGACTCCCAGCAGTGCCCTGCAATATGAGGTGTGGGTGCATATCACTACCAGCCGGGGACAGACATGTGAGGGGTGGGTGCAGAGGACTCCCAGCAGTGGACAGACATGTGAGGGGTGGCTGCAGAGGACTCCCAGCAGTGCCCTGAAATATGAGGTGTGGGTGCATATCACTACCAGCAGTGGACAGACATGTGAGGGGTGGGTGCAGAGGACTCCCAGCAGTGGACAGACATGTGAGGGGTGGCTGCAGCGGACTCCCAGCAGTGGACAGGCATGTGAGGGGTGGCTGCAGAGGACTCCCAGCAGTGGCCTGCAATATGAGTGGTTGGTGCATATCACTCCCAGCAGTGGACAGACATGTGAGGGGTGCGTGCAGAGGATTCCCAGCAGTGGCCTGCAATATGAGGGGTGGGTGCATATCACTCCCAGCAGTGGACAGACATGTGAGGGATGGGTGCAGAGGACTCTCAGCAGTGGACAGACATGTGAGGGGTGGGTGCAGAGGACTCCCAGCAGTGGACAGACATGTGAGGGGTGGCTGCAGAGGACTCCCAGCAGTGCCCTGAAATATGAGGTGTGGGTGCATTTCACTACCAGCAGTGGACAGACATGTGAGGGGTGGGTGCAGAGGACTCCCAGCAGTGGACAGACATGTGAGGGGTGGGTGCAGAGGACTCCCAGCAGTGGCTTGCAATATGAGTGGTGGGTGCATATCACTCCCAGCAGTGGACAGACATGTGAGGGGTGGGTGCTGAGGACTCCCAGCAGTGGACAGACATGTGAGGGGTGGGTGCAGAGGACTCCCAGCAGTGGACAGACATGTGAGGGGTGGGTGCAGAGGAGTCCCAGTAGTAGACAGACATGTGAGGGGTGGGTGCAGAGGACTCCCAGCAGTGCCCTGCAATATGAGGTGTGGGTGCATATCACTACCAGTAGTGGACAGACATGTGAGGGGTGGGTGCAGAGGACTCCCAGCTGTGGACAGACATGTGAGGGGTGGCTGCAGAGGACTCCCAGCAGTGCCCTGAAATATGAGGTGTGGGTGCATATCACTACCAGCAGTGGACAGACATGTGAGGGGTGGGTGCAGAGGACTCCCAGCAGTGGACAGACATGTGAGGGGTGGCTGCAGAGGACTCCCAGCAGTGGACAGACATGTGAGGGGTGGCTGCAGAGGACTCCCAGCAGTGGCCTGCAATATGAGTGGTTGGTGCATATCACTCCCAGCAGTGGACAGACATGTGAGGGGTGGGTGCAGAGGACTCCCAGCAGTGGACAGACATGTGAGGGGTGGCTGCAGAGGACTCCCAGCAGTGGACATACATGTGAGGGGTGGGTGCAGAGGACTCCCAGCAGTGGACAGACATGTGAGGGGTGGGTGCAGAGGACTCCCAGAAGTGTCCTGCAATATGAGGGGTGGGTGCATATCACTCCCAGCAGTGGACAGACATGCGAGTGGTGGGTGCAGAGGACTCCCAGCAGTGGACAGACATATGAGGGGTGGGTGCAGAGGACTCCCAGCAGTGGACAGACATGTAAGGGGTGGGTGCATATCACTCCCAGCAGTGGACTGACATGTGAGGGGTGGGTGCAGAGGACTCCCAGCAGTGGACAGACATGTGAGGGGTGGGTGCAGATGACTCCCAGCAGTGGACAGACATGTGAGGGGTTGCTGCAGAGGACTCCCAGCAGTGGACAGACATGTGAGGGGTGGGTGCAGAGGACTCCCAGCAGTGGCCTGCAATATGAGTGGTGGGTGCATATCATTCCCAGCAGTGGACAGACATGTGAGGGGTGGGTGCTGAGGACTCCCAGCAGTGGACAGACATGTGAGGGGTGGGTGCAGAGAACTCCCAGCAGTGGACAGACGTGAGGGGTGGGTGCAGAGGACTCCCAGCAGTGGAAAGACATGAGAGGGGTGGGTGCAGAGGACTCCCAACAGTGGCCTGCAATATGAGTGGTGGGTGCATATCACTCCCAGCAGTGAACAGACATGTGAGGGGTGGGTGCAGAGGACTCCCAGCAGTGGACAGACACGTGAAGGGTGGCTGCAGAGGACTCCCAGCAGTGGACAGACATGTGAGGGGTGGGTGCAGAGGACTCCCAGAAGTGGCCTGCAATATGAGTGGTGGGTGCATATCACTCCCAGCAGTGGACAGACATGTGAGGGGTGGGTACCGAGGACTCCCAGCAGTGGACAGACATGTAAGGGGTGGGTGCAGAGGACTCCTAGCAGTGGACAGACATGTGAGGGGTGGGTGCAGAGGACTCCCAGCAGTGGACAGACATGTGAGGGGTGGGTGCAGAGGACTCCCAGCAGTGGCCTGCAATATGAGTGGTGGGTGCATATCACTCCCAGCAGTGGACAGACATGTGAGGGTGGGTGCAGAGGACTCCCAGCTGTGGACAGACATGTGAGGGGTGGGTGCAGATGACTCCCAGCAGTGGACAGACATGTGAGGGGTGGCTGCAGAGGACTCCCAGCAGTGCCCTGAAATATGAGGTGTGGGTGCATTTCTCTACCAGCAGTGGACACACATGTGAGGGGTGGGTGCAGAGGACTCCCAGCAGTGGACAGACATGTGAGGGGTGGGTGCAGAGGACTCCCAGCAGTGGCTTGCAATATGAGTGGTGGGTGCATATCACTCCCAGCAGTGGACAGACATGTGAGGGGTGGGTGCTGAGGACTCCCGGCAGTGGACAGACATGTGAGGGGTGGGTGCAGAGGACTCCCAGCAGTGGACAGACATGTGAGGGGTGGGTGCAGAGGAGTCCCAGCAGTGGACAGACATGTGAGGGGTGGGTGCAGAGGACTCCAAGCAGTGGCCTGCAATATGAGTGGTGGGTGCATATCACTCCCAGCAGTGGACACACATGTGAGGGGTGGGTGCAGAGGACTCCCAGCAGTGGACAGACATGTGAGGGGTGGCTGCAGAGGACTCCCAGCAGTGCCCTGCAATATGAGGTGTGGGTGCATATCACTACCAGCAGTGGACAGACATGTGAGGGGTGGGTGCAGAGGACTCCCAGCAGTGGACAGACATGTGAGGGGTGGCTGCAGAGGACTCCCAGCAGTGGACAGACATGTGAGGGGTGGCTGCAGAGGACTCCCAGCAGTGGCCTGCTATATGAGTGGTGGGTGCATATCACTCCCAGCAGTGGACAGACATGTGAGTGGTGGGTGCAGAGTACTCCCAGCAGTGGACAGACATGTGAGGGGTGGGTGCAGAGGACTCCCAGCAGTGGCCTGCAATATGAGTAGTGGGTGCATATCACTCCCAGCAGTGGACTGACATGTGAGGGGTGGGTGCAGAGTACTCCCAGCAGTGGACAGACATGTGAGGGGTGGGTGCAGATGACTCCCAGCAGTGGACAGACATGTGAGGGGTGGCTGCAGAGGACTCCCAGCAGTGGACAGAAATGTGAGGGGTGGGTGCAGAGGACTCCCAGCAGTGGACAGACATGTGAGGGGTGGGTGCAGAGGACTCCCAGAAGTGGCCTGCAATATGAGTGGTGGGTGCATATCACTCCCAGCAGTGGACAGACATGTGAGGGGTGGGTGCTGAGAACTCCCAGCAGTGGACAGACATGTGAGGGGTGGGTGCAAAGGACTCCCAGCAGTGGACAGACATGTGAGGGGTGGGTGCACAGGACTCCCAGCAGTGGACAGACATGTGAGGGATGGGTGCAGAGGACTCCCAGCAGTGGACAGACATGTGAGCGGTGGGTGCAGAGGACTCCCAGCAGTGGACAGACATGTTTGGGGTGGCTGCGGAGGACTCCCAGCAGTGCCCTGCAATATGAGGTGTGGGTGCATTTCACTACCAGCAGTGGACAGACATGTGAGGGGTGGGTGCAGAGGACTCCCAGCAGTGGACAGACATGTGAGGGGTGGGTGCAGAGGACTCCCAGCAGTGGCTTGCAATATGAGTGGTGGGTGCATATCACTCCCAGCAGTGGACAGACATGTGAGGGGTGGGTGCTGAGGACTCCCAGCAGTGGACAGACATGTGAGGGGTGGGTGCAGAGGACTCCCAGCAGTGGACAGACATGTGAGGGGTGGGTGCAGAGGAGTCCCAGCAGTGGACAGACATGTGAGGGGTGGGCGCAGAGGACTCCCAGCAGTGGCCTGCAATATGAGTGGTGGGAGCATATCACTCCCAGCAGTGGACACACATGTGAGGGGTGGGTGCAGCGGACTCCCAGCAGTGGACAGACATGTGAGGGGTGGCTGCAGAGGACTCCCAGCAGTGCCCTGCAATATGAGGTGTGGGTGCATATCACTACCAGCAGTGGACAGACATGTGAGGGGTGGGTGCAGAGGACTCCCAGCAGTGGACAGACATGTGAGGGGTGGCTGCAGAGGACTCCCAGCAGTGCCCTGAAATATGAGGTGTGGGTGCATATCACTACCAGCAGTGGACAGACATGTGAGGGGTGGGTGCAGAGGACTCCCAGCAGTGGACAGACATGTGAGGGGTGGCTGCAGAGGACTCCCAGCAGTGGACAGACATGTGAGGGGTGGCTGCAGAGGACTCCCAGCAGTGCCCTGCAATATGAGGTGTGGGTGCATTTCACTACCAGCAGTGGACAGACATGTGAGGGGTGGGTGCAGAGGACTCCCAGCAGTGGACAGACATGTGAGGGGTGGGTGCAGAGGACTCCCAGCAGTGGCTTGCAATATGAGTGGTGGGTGCATATCACTCCGAGCAGTGGACAGACATGTGAGGGGTGGGTGCTGAGGACTCCCAGCAGTGGACAGACATGTGAGGGGTGGGTGCAGAGGACTCCCAGCAGAGGACAGACATGTGAGGGGTGGGTGCAGAGGAGTCCCAGCAGTGGACAGACATGTGAGGGGTGGGCGCAGAGGACTCCCAGCAGTAGCGTGCAATATGAGTGGTGGGTGCATATCACTCCCAGCAGTGGACACACATGTGAGGGGTGGGTGCAGAGGACTCCCAGCAGTGGACGGACATGTGAGGGGTGGCTGCAGAGGACTCCCAGCAGTGCCCTGCAATATGAGGTGTGGGTGCATATCACTACCAGCAGTGGACAGACATGTGAGGGGTGGGTGCAGAGGACTCCCAGCAGTGGACAGACATGTGAGGGGTGGCTGCAGAGGACTCCCAGCAGTGCCCCGAAATATGAGGTGTGGGTGCATATCACTACCAGCAGCGGACAGACATGTGAGGGGTGGGTGCAGAGGACTCCCAGCAGTGGACAGACATGTGAGGGGTGGCTGCAGCGGACTCCCAGCAGTGGACAGACATGTGAGGGGTGGCTGCAGAGGACTCCCAGCAGTGGCCTGCAATATGAGTGGTTGGTGCATATCACTCCCAACAGTGGACAGACATGTGAGGGGTGCGTGCAGAGGATTCCCAGCAGTGGCCTGCAATATGAGGGGTGGGTGCATATCACTCCCAGCAGTGGACAGACATGTGAGGGATGGGTGCAGAGGACTCTCAGCAGTGGACAGACATGTGAGGGTTGGGTGGAGAGGACTCCCAGCAGTGGACAGACATGTGAGGGGTGGCTGCAGAGGACTCCCAGCAGTGCCCTGAAATATGAGGTGTGGGTGCATTTCACTACCAGCAGTGGACAGACATGTGAGGGGTGGGTGCAGAGGACTCCCAGCAGTGGACAGACATGTGAGGGGTGGGTGCAGAGGACTCCCAGCAGTGGCTTGCAATATGAGTGGTGGGTGCATATCACTCCCAGCAGTGGACAGACATGTGAGGGGTGGGTGCTGAGGACTCCCAGCAGTGGACAGACATGTGAGGGGTGGGTGCAGAGGACTCCCAGCAGTGGACAGACATGTGAGGAGTGGGTGCAGAGGAGTCCCAGTAGTAGACAGACATGTGAGGGGTGGGTGCAGAGGACTCCCAGCAGTGCCCTGCAATATGAGGTGTGGGTGCATATCACTACCAGCAGTGGACAGACATGTGAGGGGTGGGTGCAGAGGACTCCCAGCAGTGGACAGACATGTGAGGGGTGGCTGCAGAGGACTCCCAGCAGTGCCCTGAAATATGAGGTGTGGGTGCATATCACTACCAGCAGTGGACAGACATGTGAGGGGTGGGTGCAGAGGACTCCCAGCAGTGGACAGACATGTGAGGGGTGGCTGCAGAGGACTCCCAGCAGTGGACAGACATGTGAGGGGTGGCTGCAGAGGACTCCCAGCAGTGGCCTGCAATATGAGTGGTTGGTGCATATCACTCCCAGCAGTGGACAGACATGTGAGGGGTGGGTGCAGAGGACTCCCAGCAGTGGACAGACATGTGAGGGGTGGGTGCAGAGGACTCCCAGCAGTAGCCTGCAATATGAGTGGTGGGTGCATATCACTCCCAGCAGTGGACAGACATGTGAGGGGTGGGTGCAGAGGACTCCCAGCAGTGGACAGACATGTGAGGGGTGGGTGCAGAGGACTCCCAGCAGTGGACAGACATGTGAGGGGTGGCTGCAGAGGACTCCCAGCAGTGCCCTGCAATATGAGGTGTGGGTGCCTATCACTACCAGCAGTGGACAGACATGTGAGGGGTGGGTGCAGAGGACTCCCTGCAGTGGCCTGCAATATGAGTGGTGGGTGCATATCACTCCCAGCAGTGGACAGACATGTGAGGGGTGGGTGCAGAGGACTCCCAGCAGTGGACAGACATGTGAGGGGTGGCTGCAGAGGACTCCCAGCAGTGGACAGACATGTGAGGGGTGGGTGCAGAGGACTCCGAGCAGTGGCCTGCAATATGAGTGGTGGATGCATATCACTCCCAGTAGTGAACAGACATGTGAGGGGTGGGTGCAGAGGACTCCCAGCAGTGGACAGACACGTGAAGGGTGGCTGTAGAAGACTCACAGCAGTGGACAGACATGTGAGGGGTGGGTGCAGAGGACTCCCAGCAGTGGACAGACATGTGAGGGGTGGGTGCAGAGGACTCCCAGCAGTTGACAGACATGTGAGGGGTTGCTGCAGAGGACTCCCAGCAGTGCCCTGCAATATGAGGTGTGGGTGCATTTCACTACTAGCAGTGGACAGACATGTAAGGGGTGGGTGCAGAGGACTCGCAGCAGTGGACAGACATGTGAGGGGTGGGTGCACAGGACTCCCAGCAGTGGACAGACATGTGAGGGATGGGTGCAGAGGACTCCCAGCAGTGGACAGACATGTGAGGGGTGGGTGCAGAGGACTCCCAGCAGTTGACAGACATGTGAGGGGTGGCTGCAGAGGACTCCCAGCAGTGCCCTGCAATATGAGGTGTGGGTGCATTTCACTACTAGCAGTGGACAGACATGTGAGGGGTGGGTGCAGAGGACTCCCAGCAGTGGACAGACATGTGAGGGGTGGGTGCAGAGGACCCCCAGCAGTGGCTTGCAATATGAGTGGTGGGTGCATATCACTCCGAGCAGTGGACAGACATGTGAGGGGTGGGTGCTGAGAACTCCCAGCAGTGGACAGACATGTGAGGGGTGGGTGCAGAGGACCCCCAGCCGTGGCTTGCAATATGAGTGGTGGGTGCATATCACTCCGAGCAGTGGACAGACATGTGAGGGGTGGGTGCTGAGAACTCCCAGCAGTGGACAGACATGTGAGGGGTGGGTGCAGAGGACTTGCAGCAGTGGACAGACATGTGAGGGGTGGTTGCAGAGGACTCCCAGCAGTGGACAGACATGTGAGGGGTGGGTGCAGAGGACTCCCAGCAGTGGACAGACATGTGAGGGGTGGGTGCAGAGGACTCCCAGCAGTGGACAGACATGTGAGGGGTGGCTGCAGAGGACTCCCAGCAGTGCCCTGCAATATGAGGTGTGGGTGCATATCACTACCAGCAGTGGACAGACAGGTGAGGGGTGGGTGCAGAGGACTCCCAGCAGTGGACAGACATGTGAGGGGTGGCTGCAGAGGACTCCCAGCAGTGCCCTGAAACATGAGGTGTGGGTGTATATCACTACCAGCAGTGGACAGACATGTGAGGGGTGGGTGCAGAGGACTCCCATCAGTGGACAGACATGTGAGGGGTGGATGCAGAGGACTCCCAGCAGTGGACAGACATGTGAGGGGTGGGTGCAGAGGACTCCCAGCAGTGGCCTGCAATATGAGGGGTGGGTGCATATCACTCCCAGCAGTGGACAGACATGCGAGTGGTGGGTGCAGAGGACTCCCAGCAGTGGACAGATATATGAGGGGTGGGTGCAGAGGACTCCCAGCAGTGGACAGACATGTAAGGGGTGGGTGCATATCACTCCCAGCAGTGGACTGACATGTGAGGGGTGGGTGCAGAGGACTCCCAGCAGTGGACAGACATGTGAGGGGTGGGTGCAGATGGCTCCCAGCAGTGGACAGACATGTGAGGGGTTGCTGCAGAGGACTCCCAGCAGTGGACAGACATGTGAGGGGTGGGTGCAGAGGACTCCCAGCAGTGGCCTGCAATATGAGTGGTGGGTGCATATCATTCCCAGCAGTGGACACACATGTGAGGGGTGGGTGCTGAGGACTCCCAGCAGTGGACAGACATGTGAGGGGTGGGTGCAGAGAACTCCCAGCAGTGGACAGACGTGAGGGGTGGGTGCAGAGGACTCCCAGCAGTGGAAAGACATGTGAGGGGTGGGTGCAGAGGACTCCCAGCAGTGGCCTGCAATATGAGTGGTGGGTGCATATAACTCCCAACCGTGAACAGACATGTGAGGGGTGGGTGCAGAGGACTCCCAGCAGTGGACAGACACGTGAAGGGTGGCTGCAGAGGACTCCCAGCAGTGGACAGACATGTGAGGGGTGGGTGCAGAGGACTCCCAGAAGTGGCCTGCAATATGAGTGGTGGGTGCATATCACTCCCAGCAGTGGACAGACATGTGAGGGGTGGGTACCGAGGACTCCCAGCAGTGGACAGACATGTAAGGGGTGGGTGCAGAGGACTCCCAGCAGTGGACAGACATGTGAGGGTGGGTGCAGAGGACTCCCAGCAGTGGACAGACATGTGAGGGGTGGGTGCAGAGGACTCCCAGCAGTGGACAGACATGTGAGGGGTGGCTGCAGCGGACTCCCAGCCGTGGACAGACATGTGAGGGGTGGCTGCAGAGGACTCCCAGCAGTGGCCTGCAATATGAGTGGTTGGTGCATATCACTCCCAGCAGTGGACAGACATGTGAGGGGTGCGTGCAGAGGATTCCCAGCAGTGGCCTGCAATATGAGGGGTGGGTGCATATCACTCCCAGCAGTGGACAGACATGTGAGGGATGGGTGCAGAGGACTCTCAGCAGTGGACAGACATGTGAGGGGTGGGTGCAGAGGACTCCCAGCAGTGGACAGACATATGAGGGGTGGGTGCAGAGGATTCTCAGCAGATGACAGACATGTGAGGGGTGGGTGCAGAGGACTCCCAGCAGTGGAAAGACATGTGAGGGGTGGGTGCAGAGGACTCCCAGCAGTGGCTTGCAATATGAGTGGTGGGTGCATATCACTCCCAGCAGTGGACAGACATGTGAGGGGTGGGTGCTGAGGACTACCAGCAGTGGACAGACATGTGAGGGGTGGGTGCAGAGGACTCCCAGCAGTGGCCTGCAATATGAGTGGTGGGTGCATATCACTCCCAGCAGTGGACAGACATGTGAGGGGTGGGTGCAGAGGACTCCCAGCAGTGGACAGACATGTGAGGGGTGGGTGCAGAGAACTCCCAGCAGTGGACAGACGTGAGGGGTGGGTGCAGAGGACTCCCAGCAGTGGAAAGACATGCGAGTGGTGGGTGCAGAGGACTCCCAGCAGTGGACAGACATATGAGGGGTGGGTGCAGAGAACTCCCAGCAGTGGACAGACATGTAAGGGGTGGGTGCATATCACTCCCAGCAGTGGACTGACATGTGAGGGGTGGGTGCAGAGGACTCCCAGCAGTGGACAGACATTTGAGGGGTGGGTGCAGATGGCTCCCAGCAGTGGACAGACATGTGAGGGGTGGGTGCAGAGGACTCCCAGCAGTGGACAGACATGTGAGGGGTGGGTGCAGAGGACTCCCAGCAGTGGCTTGCAATATGAGTGGTGGGTGCATATCACTCCCAGCAGTGGACAGACATGTGAGGGGTGGGTGCTGAGGACTCCCAGCAGTGGACAGACATGTGAGTGGTGGGTGCAGAGGACTCCCAGCAGTGGACAGACATGTGAGGGGTGGGTGCAGAGGACTCCCAGCAGTGGACAGACATGTGAGGGGTGGGTGCAGAGGACTCCCAGCAGTGGCCTGCAATATGAGTGGTGGGTGCATATCACTCCCAGCAGTGGACACACATGTGAGGGGTGGGTGCAGAGGACTCCCAGCAGTGGACAGACATGTGAGGGGTGGCTGCAGAGGACTCCCAGCAGTGCCCTGAAATATGAGGTGTGGGTGCATATCACTACCAGCAGTGGACAGACATGTGAGGGGTGGGTGCAGAGGACTCCCAGCAGTGGACGGACATGTGAGGGGTGGCTGCAGAGGACTCCCAGCAGTGGACAGACATGTGAGGGGTGGCTGCAGAGGACTCCCAGCAGTGGCCTGCAATATGAGTGGTTGGTGCATATCACTCCCAGCAGTGGACAGACATGTGAGGGGTGGGTGCAGAGGACTCCCAGCAGTGGACAGACATGTGAGGGGTGGCTGCAGAGGACTCCCAGCAGTGGACAGACATGTGAGGGGTGGGTGCAGAGGACTCCCAGCAGTGGCCTGCAATATGAGGGGTGGGTGCATATCACTCCCAGCAGAGGACAGACATGTGAGTGGTGGGTGCAGAGGACTCCCAGCAGTGGACAGACATATGAGGGGTGGGTGCATATCACTCCCAGCAGTGGACAGACATGTGAGGGGTGGCTGCAGAGGACTCCCAGCAGTGGACAGACATGTGAGGGGTGGCTGCAGAGGACTCCCAGCAGTGGCCTGCAATATGAGTGGTGGGTGCATATCACTTCCAGCAGTGGACAGATATGTGAGGGGTGGGTGCAGAGGACTCCAAGCAGTGGACAGACATGTGAGGGGTGGCTGCAGAGGACTCCCAGCAGTGGACAGACATGTGAGGGGTGGGTGCAGAGGACTCCCAGCAGTGGCCTGCAATATGAAGGGTGGGTGCATATCACTCCCAGCAGTGGACAGACATGTGAGTGGTGGGTGCAGAGGACTCCCAGCAGTGGACAGACATGTGAGGGGTGGGTGCTGAGAACTCCCAGCAGTGGACAGACATGTGAGGGGTGGGTGCAGAGGACTCGCAGCAGTGGACAGACATGTGAGGGGTGGGTGCAGAGGACTCCCAGCAGTTGACAGACATGTGAGGGGTGGCTGCAGAGGACTCCCAGCAGTGCCCTGCAATATGAGGTGTGGGTGCATTTCACTACTAGCAGTGGACAGACATGTGAGGGGTGGGTGCAGAGGACTCCCAGCAGTGGACAGACATGTGAGGGGTGGGTGCAGAGGACCCCCAGCAGTGGCTTGCAATATGAGTGGTGGGTGCATATCACTCTGAGCAGTGGACAGACATGTGAGGGGTGGGTGCTGAGAACTCCCAGCAGTGGACAGACATGTGAGGGGTGGGTGCAGAGGACTTGCAGCAGTGGACAGACATGTGAGGGGTGGGTGCACAGGACTCCCAGCAGTGGACAGACATGTGAGGGGTGGGTGCTGAGAACTCCCAGCAGTGGACAGACATGTGAGGGGTGGGTGCAGAGGACTCGCAGCAGTGGACAGACATGTGAGGGGTGGGTGCACAGGACTCCCAGCAGTGGACAGACATGTGAGGCATGGGTGCAGAGGACTCCCAGCAGTGGACAGACATGTGAGGGGTGGGTGCACAGGACTCCCAGCAGTGGACAGACATGTGAGGGGTGGGTGCTGAGAACTCCCAGCAGTGGACAGACATGTGAGGGGTGGGTGCAGAGGACTCGCAGCAGTGGACAGACATGTGAGGGGTGGGTGCACAGGACTCCCAGCAGTGGACAGACATGTGAGGCATGGGTGCAGAGGACTCCCAGCAGTGGACAGACATGTGAGGGGTGGGTGCAGAGGACTCCCAGCAGTTGACAGATATGTGAGGGGTGGCTGCAGAGGACTCCCAGCAGTGCCCTGCAATATGAGGTGTGGGTGCATTTCACTACTAGCAGTGGACAGACATGTGAGGGGTGGGTGCAGAGGACTCCCAGCAGTGGACAGACATGTGAGGGGTGGGTGCAGAGGACTCCCAGCAGTGGCTTGCAATATGAGTGGTGGGTGCATATCACTCCGAGCAGTGGACAGACATGTGAGGGGTGGGTGCTGAGGACTCCCAGCAGTGGACAGACATGTGAGGGGTGGGTGCAGAGGACTCCCAGCAGCGGACAGACATGTGAAGGGTGGGTGCAGAGGAGTCCCAGCAGTGGACAGACATGTGAGGGGTGGGCGCAGAGGACTCCCAGCAGTGGCGTGCAATATGAGTGGTGGGTGCATATCACTCCCAGCAGTGGACACACATGTGAGGGGTGGGTGCAGAGGACTCCCAGCAGTGGACAGACATGTGAGGGGTGGCTGCAGAGGACTCCCAGCAGTGCCCTGCAATATGAGGTGTGGGTGCATATCACTACCAGCAGTGGACAGACATGTGAGGGGTGGGTGCAGAGGACTCCCAGCAGTGGCCTGCAATATGAGTGGTTGGTGCATATCACTCCCAGCAGTGGACAGACATGTGAGGGGTGGGTGCAGAGGACTCCCAGCAGTGGACAGACATGTAAGGGGTGGGTGCAGAGGACTCCCAGCAGTGGACAGACATGTCAGGGGTGGGTGCAGAGGAGTCCCAGCAGTGGACAGACATGTGAGGGGTGGGTGCAGAGGACTCCCAGCAGTGGCCTTCAATATGAGTGGTGGGTGCATATCACTCCCAGCAGTGGACACACATGTGAGGGGTGGGTGCAGAGGACTCCCAGCAGTGGACAGACATGTGAGGGGTGGCTGCAGAGGACTCCCAGCAATGCCCTGCAATATGAGGTGTGGGTGCATATCACTACCAGCAGTGGACAGACATGTGAGGGGTGGGTGCAGAGGACTCCCAGCAGTGGACAGACATGTGAGGGGTGGCTGCAGAGGACTCCCAGCAGTGGCTGCAATATGAGTGGTTGGTGCATATCACTCCCAGCAGTGGACAGACATGTGAGGGGTGGGTGCAGAGGACTCCCAGCAGTGGACAGACATGTGAGGGGTGGCTGCAGAGGACTCCCAGCAGTGGACAGACATGTGAGGGGTGGGTGCAGAGGACTCCCAGCAGTGGCCTGCAATATGAGGGGTGGGTGCATATCACTCCCAGCAGTGGATAGACATGTGAGTGGTGGGTGCCGAGGACTCCCAGCAGTGGACAGATATATGAGGGGTGGGTGCAGAGGATTCTCAGCAGTGGACAGACATGTGAGGGGTGGGTGCAGAGGACTCCCAGCAGTGGAAAGACATGTGAGGGGTCGGTGCAGAGGACTCCCAGCAGTGGCTTGCAATATGAGTGGTGGGTGCATATCACTCCCAGCAGTGGACAGACATGTGAGGGGTGGGTGCTGAGGACTCCCAGCAGTGGACAGACATGTGAGGGGTGGGTGCAGAGGACTCCCAGCAGTGGACAGACATGTGAGGGGTGGGTGCAGAGGAGTCCCAGCAGTGGATAGACATGTGAGGGGTGGGTGCAGAGGACTCCCAGCAGTGGCCTGCAATATGAGTGGTGGGTGCATATCACTGCCAGCAGTGGACACTCATGTGAGGGGTGGGTGCAGAGGACTCCCAGCAGTGGACAGACATGTGAGGGGTGGCTGCAGAGGACTCCCAGCAGTGCCCTGCAATATGAGGTGTGGGTGCATATCACTACCAGCAGTGGACAGACAGATGAGGGGTGGGTGCAGAGGACTCCCAGCAGTGGACAGACATGTGAGGGGTGGCTGCAGAGGACTCCCAGCAGTGCCCTGAAACATGAGGTGTGGGTGCATATCACTACCAGCAGTGGACAGACATGTGAGGGGTGGGTGCAGAGGACTCCCAGCAGTGGACAGACATGTGAGGGGTGGCTGCAGAGGACTCCCAGCAGTGGACAGCCATGTGAGGGGTGGCTGCAGAGGACTCCCAGCAGTGGCCTGCAATATGAGTGGTGGGTGCATATCACTTCCAGCAGTGGACAGATATGTGAGGGGTGGGTGCAGAGGACTCCAAGCAGTGGACAGACATGTGAGGGGTGGCTGCAGAGGACTCCCAGCAGTGGACAGACATGTGAGGGGTGGGTGCAGAGGACTCCCAGCAGTGGCCTGCAATATGAAGGGTGGGTGCATATCACTCCCAGCAGTGGACAGACATGTGAGTGGTGGGTGCAGAGGACTCCCAGCAGTGGACAGCCATATGAGGGGTGGGTGCAGAGGACTCCCAGCAGTGGACAGACATGTGAGGGGTGGGTGCATATCACTCCCAGCAGTGGACTGACATGTGAGGGGTGGGTGCAGAGGACTCCCAGCAGTGGACAGACATGTGAGGGGTGGGTTCAGATGACTCCCAGCAGTGGACAGACATGTGAGGGGTGGGTGCTGAGGACTCCCAGCAGTGGACAGACATGTGAGTGGTGGGTGCATATCACTCCCAGCACTGAACAGACATGTGAGGGGTGGGTGCAGATGACTCCCAGCAGTGGACAGACATGTGAAGGGTGGCTGCAGAGGACTCGCAGCAGTTGGCAGACATGTGAGGGGTGGGTGCAGAGGACTCCCAGCAGTGGCCTGCAATATGAGTGGTGGGTGCATATCACTCCCAGCAGTGGACAGACATGTGAGGGGTGGGTGCAGAGGACTCCCAGCAGTGGACAGACATGTGAGGGGTGGGTGCAGAGGACTCCCAGCAGTGGACAGACATGTGAGGGGTGGGTGCAGAGGACTCCCAGCAGTAGCCTGCAATATGAGTGGTGGGTGCATATCACTCCCAGCAGTGGACAGACATGTGAGGGGTGGGTGCAGAGGACTCCCAGCAGTGGACAGACATGTGAGGGGTGGGTGCAGAGGACTCCCAACAGTGGACAGACATGTGAGGGGTGGCTGCAGAGGACTCCCAGCAGTGCCCTGCAATATGAGGTGTGGGTGCCTATCACTACCAGCAGTGGACAGACATGTGAGGGGTGGGTGCAGAGGACTCCCTGCAGTGGCCTGCAATATGAGTGGTGGGTGCATATCACTCCCAGCAGTGGACAGACATGTGAGGGGTGGCTGCAGAGGACTCCCAGCAGTGGCCTGCATTATGAGTGGTTGGTGCATATCACTCCCAGCAGTGGACAGACATGTGAGGGGTGGGTGCAGAGGACTCCCAGCAGTGGACAGACATGTGAGGGGTGGCTGCAGAGGACTCCCAGCAGTGGACAGACATGTGCAGAGGACTCCGAGCAGTGGCCTGCAATATGAGTGGTGGATGCATATCACTCCCAGCAGTGAACAGACATGTGAGGGGTGGGTGCAGAGGACTCCCAGCAGTGGACAGACACGTGAAGGGTGGCTGCAGAAGACTCCCAGCAGTGGACAGACATGTGAGGGGTGGGTGCAGAGGACTCCCAGCAGTGGACAGACATGTGAGGGGTGGGTGCAGAGGACTCGCAGCAGTGGACAGACATGTGAGGGGTGGGTGCACAGGACTCCCAGCAGTGGACAGACATGTGAGGGATGGGTGCAGAGGACTCCCAGCAGTGGACAGACATGTGAGGGGTGGGTGCAGAGGACTCCCAGCAGTTGACAGACATGTGAGGGGTGGCTGCAGAGGACTCCCAGCAGTGCCCTGCAATATGAGGTGTGGGTGCATTTCACTACTAGCAGTGGACAGACATGTGAGGGGTGGGTGCAGAGGACTCCCAGCAGTGGACAGACATGTGAGGGGTGGGTGCAGAGGACTCCCAGCAGTGGCTTGCAATATGAGTGGTGGGTGCATATCACTCTGAGCAGTGGACAGACATGTGAGGGGTGGGTGCTGAGAACTCCCAGCAGTGGACAGACATGTGAGGGGTGGGTGCAGAGGACTTGCAGCAGTGGACAGACATGTAAGGGGTGGGTGCACAGGACTCCCAGCAGTGGACAAACATGTGAGGGGTGGGTGCTGAGAACTCGGAGCAGTGGACAGACATGTGAGGGGTGGGTGCAGAGGACTCGCAGAAGTGGACAGACATGTGAGGGGTGGGTGCACAGGACTCCCAGCAGTGGACAGACATGTGAGGGATGGGTGCAGAGGACTCCCAGCAGTGGACAGACATGTGAGGGGTGGGTGCAGAGGACTCCCAGCAGTTGACAGACATGTGAGGGGTGGCTGCAGAGGACTCCCAGCAGTGCCCTGCAATATGAGGTGTGGGTGCATTTCACTACTAGCAGTGGACAGACATGTGAGGGGTGGGTGCAGGGGACTCCCAGCAGTGGACAGACATGTGAGGGGTGGGTGCAGAGGACTCCCAGCAGTGGCTTGCAATATGAGTGGTGGGTGCATATCACTCCGAGCAGTGGACAGACATGTGAGGGGTGGGTGCTGAGGACTCCCAGCAGTGGACAGACATGTGAGGGGTGGGTGCAGAGGACTCCCAGCAGTGGACAGACATGTGAGGGGTGGGTGCAGAGGAGTCCCAGCAGTGGACAGACATGTGAGGGGTGGGCGCAGAGGACTCCCAGCAGTGGACAGACATGTGAGGGGTGGGTGCAGAGGACTCGCAGCAGTGGACAGACATGTGAGGGGTGGGTGCACAGGACTCCCAGCAGTGGACAGACATGTGAGGGATGGGTGCAGAGGACTCCCAGCAGTGGACAGACATGTGAGGGGTGGGTGCAGAGGACTCCCAGCAGTTGACAGACATGTGAGGGGTGGCTGCAGAGGACTCCCAGCAGTGCCCTGCAATATGAGGTGTGGGTGCATTTCACTACTAGCAGTGGACAGACATGTGAGGGGTGGGTGCAGAGGACTCCCAGCAGTGGACAGACATGTGAGGGGTGGGTGCAGAGGACTCCCAGCAGTGGCTTGCAATATGAGTGGTGGGTGCATATCACTCCGAGCAGTGGACAGACATGTGAGGGGTGGGTGCTGAGAACTCCCAGCAGTGGACAGACATGTGAGGGGTGGGTGCAGAGGACTTGCAGCAGTGGACAGACATGTAAGGGGTGGGTGCACAGGACTCCCAGCAGTGGACAAACATGTGAGGGGTGGGTGCTGAGAACTCGGAGCAGTGGACAGACATGTGAGGGGTGGGTGCAGAGGACTCGCAGAAGTGGACAGGCATGTGAGGGGTGGGTGCACAGGACTCCCAGCAGTGGACAGACATGTGAGGGATGGGTGCAGAGGACTCCCAGCAGTGGACAGACATGTGAGGGGTGGGTGCAGGGGACTCCCAGCAGTTGACAGACATGTGAGGGGTGGCTGCAGAGGACTCCCAGCAGTGCCCTGCAATATGAGGTGTGGGTGCATTTCACTACTAGCAGTGGACAGACATGTGAGGGGTGGGTGCAGGGGACTCCCAGCAGTGGACAGACATGTGAGGGGTGGGTGCAGAGGACTCCCAGCAGTGGCTTGCAATATGAGTGGTGGGTGCATATCACTCCGAGCAGTGGACAGACATGTGAGGGGTGGGTGCTGAGGACTCCCAGCAGTGGACAGACATGTGAGGGGTGGGTGCAGAGGACTCCCAGCAGTGGACAGACATGGGAGGGGTGGGTGCAGAGGAGTCCCAGCAGTGGACAGACATGTGAGGGGTGGGCGCAGAGGACTCCCAGCAGTAGCGTGCAATATGAGTGGTGGGTGCATATCACTCCCAGCAGTGGACACACATGTGAGGGGTGGGTGCAGAGGACTCCCAGCAGTGGACAGACATGTGAGGGGTGGCTGCAGAGGACTCCCAGCAGTGCCCTGCAATATGAGGTGTGGGTGCATATCACTACCAGCAGTGGACAGACATGTGAGGGGTGGGTGCAGAGGACTCCCAGCAGTGGACAGACATGTGAGGGGTGGCTGCAGAGGACTCCCAGCAGTGCCCTGAAATATGAGGTGTGGGTGCATATCACTACCAGCAGTGGACAGACATGTGAGGGGTGGGTGCAGAGGACTCCCAGCAGTGGACAGACATGTGAGGGGTGGCTGCAGCGGACTCCCAGCAGTGGACAGACATGTGAGGGGTGGCTGCAGAGGACTCCCAGCAGTGGCCTGCAATATGAGTGGTTGGTGCATATCACTCCCAGCAGTGGACAGACATGTGAGGGGTGCGTGCAGAGGATTCCCAGCAGTGGCCTGCAATATGAGGGGTGGGTGCATATCACTCCCAGCAGTGGACAGACATGTGAGGGATGGGTGCAGAGGACTCTCAGCAGTGGACAGACATGTGAGGGCTGGGTGCAGAGGACTCCCAGCAGTGGACAGACATGTGAGGGGTGGCTGCAGAGGACTCCCAGCAGTGCCCTGAAATATGAGGTGTGGGTGCATTTCACTACCAGCAGTGGACAGACATGTGAGGGGTGGGTGCAGAGGACTCCCAGCAGTGGACTGACATGTGAGGGGTGGGTGCAGAGGACTCCCAGCAGTGGCTTGCAATATGAGTGGTGGGTGCATATCACTCCCAGCAGTGGACAGACATGTGAGGGGTGGGTGCAGAGGACTCGCAGCAGTGGACAGACATGTGAGGGGTGGGTGCACAGGACTCCCAGCAGTGGACAGACATGTGAGGGATGGGTGCAGAGGACTCCCAGCAGTGGACAGACATGTGAGGGGTGGGTGCAGAGGACTCCCAGCAGTTGACAGACATGTGAGGGGTGGCTGCAGAGGACTCCCAGCAGTGCCCTGCAATATGAGGTGTGG
The DNA here is from genome assembly GCF_964204655.1 of Triturus cristatus. Lineage (NCBI taxonomy): Eukaryota > Metazoa > Chordata > Amphibia > Caudata > Salamandridae > Triturus > Triturus cristatus. Next base: position 421,501,732 of record NC_140579.1, read on the forward strand.
GTGCATTTCACTACTAGCAGTGGACAGACATGTGAGGGGTGGGTGCAGAGGACTCCCAGCAGTGGACAGACATGTGAGGGGTGGGTGCAGAGGACTCCCAGCAGTGGCTTGCAATATGAGTGGTGGGTGCATATCACTCCGAGCAGTGGACAGACATGTGAGGGGTGGGTGCTGAGAACTCCCAGCAGTGGACAGACATGTGAGGGGTGGGTGCAGAGGACTTGCAGCAGTGGACAGACATGTAAGGGGTGGGTGCACAGGACTCCCAGCAGTGGACAAACATGTGAGGGGTGGGTGCTGAGAACTCGGAGCAGTGGACAGACATGTGAGGGGTGGGTGCAGAGGACTCGCAGAAGTGGACAGACATGTGGGGGGTGGGTGCACAGGACTCCCAGCAGTGGACAGACATGTGAGGGATGGGTGCAGAGGACTCCCAGCAGTGGACAGACATGTGAGGGGTGGGTGCAGAGGACTCCCAGCAGTTGACAGACATGTGAGGGGTGGCTGCAGAGGACTCCCAGCAGTGCCCTGCAATATGAGGTGTGGGTGCATTTCACTACTAGCAGTGGACAGACATGTGAGGGGTGGGTGCAGGGGACTCCCAGCAGTGGACAGACATGTGAGGGGTGGGTGCAGAGGACTCCCAGCAGTGGCTTGCAATATGAGTGGTGGGTGCATATCACTCTGAGCAGTGGACAGACATGTGAGGGGTGGGTGCTGAGGACTCCCAGCAGTGGACAGACATGTGAGGGGTGGGTGCAGAGGACTCCCAGCAGTGGACAGACATGTGAGGGGTGGGTGCAGAGGAGTCCCAGCAGTGGACAGACATGTGAGGGGTGGGCGCAGAGGACTCCCAGCAGTGGACAGACATGTGAGGGGTGGGTGCAGAGGACTCGCAGCAGTGGACAGACATGTGAGGGGTGGGTGCACAGGACTCCCAGCAGTGGACAGACATGTGAGGGATGGGTGCAGAGGACTCCCAGCAGTTGACAGACATGTGAGGGGTGGCTGCAGAGGACTCCCAGCAGTGCCCTGCAATATGAGGTGTGGGTGCATTTCACTACTAGCAGTGGACAGACATGTGAGGGGTGGGTGCAGAGGACTCCCAGCAGTGGACAGACATGTGAGGGGTGGGTGCAGAGGACTCCCAGCAGTGGCTTGCAATATGAGTGGTGGGTGCATATCACTCCGAGCAGTGGACAGACATGTGAGGGGTGGGTGCTGAGAACTCCCAGCAGTGGACAGACATGTGAGGGGTGGGTGCAGAGGACTTGCAGCAGTGGACAGACATGTAAGGGGTGGGTGCACAGGACTCCCAGCAGTGGACAAACATGTGAGGGGTGGGTGATGAGAACTCGGAGCAGTGGACAGACATGTGAGGGGTGGGTGCAGAGGACTCGCAGAAGTGGACAGACATGTGAGGGGTGGGTGCACAGGACTCCCAGCAGTGGACAGACATGTGAGGGATGGGTGCAGAGGACTCCCAGCAGTGGACAGACATGTGAGGGGTGGGTGCAGAGGACTCCCAGCAGTTGACAGACATGTGAGGGGTGGCTGCAGAGGACTCCCAGCAGTGCCCTGCAATATGAGGTGTGGGTGCATTTCACTACTAGCAGTGGACAGACATGTGAGGGGTGGGTGCAGGGGACTCCCAGCAGTGGACAGACATGTGAGGGGTGGGTGCAGAGGACTCCCAGCAGTGGCTTGCAATATGAGTGGTGGGTGCATATCACTCCGAGCAGTGGACAGACATGTGAGGGGTGGGTGCTGAGGACTCCCAGCAGTGGACAGACATGTGAGGGGTGGGTGCAGAGGACTCCCAGCAGTGGACAGACATGTGAGGGGTGGGTGCAGAGGAGTCCCAGCAGTGGACAGACATGTGAGGGGTGGGCGCAGAGGACTCCCAGCAGTAGCGTGCAATATGAGTGGTGGGTGCATATCACTCCCAGCAGTGGACACACATGTGAGGGGTGGGTGCAGAGGACTCCCAGCAGTGGACAGACATGTGAGGGGTGGCTGCAGAGGACTCCCAGCAGTGCCCTGCAATATGAGGTGTGGGTGCATATCACTACCAGCAGTGGACAGACATGTGAGGGGTGGGTGCAGAGGACTCCCAGCAGTGGACAGACATGTGAGGGGTGGCTGCAGAGGACTCCCAGCAGTGCCCTGAAATATGAGGTGTGGGTGCATATCACTACCAGCAGTGGACAGACATGTGAGGGGTGGGTGCAGAGGACTCCCAGCAGTGGACAGACATGTGAGGGGTGGCTGCAGCGGACTCCCAGCAGTGGACAGACATGTGAGGGGTGGCTGCAGAGGACTCCCAGCAGTGGCCTGCAATATGAGTGGTTGGTGCATATCACTCCCAGCAGTGGACAGACATGTGAGGGGTGCGTGCAGAGGATTCCCAGCAGTGGCCTGCAATATGAGGGGTGGGTGCATATCACTCCCAGCAGTGGACAGACATGTGAGGGATGGGTGCAGAGGACTCTCAGCAGTGGACAGACATGTGAGGGCTGGGTGCAGAGGACTCCCAGCAGTGGACAGACATGTGAGGGGTGGCTGCAGAGGACTCCCAGCAGTGCCCTGAAATATGAGGTGTGGGTGCATTTCACTACCAGCAGTGGACAGACATGTGAGGGGTGGGTGCAGAGGACTCCCAGCAGTGGACTGACATGTGAGGGGTGGGTGCAGAGGACTCCCAGCAGTGGCTTGCAATATGAGTGGTGGGTGCATATCACTCCCAGCAGTGGACAGACATGTGAGGGGTGGGTGCTGAGGACTCCCAGCAGTGGACAGACATGTGAGGGGTGGGTGCAGAGGACTCCCAGCAGTGGACAGACATGTGAGGGGTGGGTGCAGAGGAGTCCCAGTAGTAGACAGACATGTGAGGGGTGGGTGCAGAGGACTCCCAGCAGTGCCCTGCAATATGAGGTGTGGGTGCATATCACTACCAGCAGTGGACAGACATGTGAGGGGTGGGTGCAGAGGACTCCCAGCAGTGGACAGACATGTGAGGGGTGGCTGCAGAGGACTCCCAGCAGTGCCCTGAAATATGAGGTGTGGGTGCATATCACTCTGAGCAGTGGACAGACATGTGAGGGGTGGGTGCTGAGGACTCCCAGCAGTGGACAGACATGTGAGGGGTGGGTGCAGAGGACTCCCAGCAGTGGACAGACATGTGAGGGGTGGGTGCAGAGGAGTCCCAGCAGTGGACAGACATGTGAGGGGTGGGCGCAGAGGACTCCCAGCAGTGGACAGACATGTGAGGGGTGGGTGCAGAGGACTCGCAGCAGTGGACAGACATGTGAGGGGTGGGTGCACAGGACTCCCAGCAGTGGACAGACATGTGAGGGATGGGTGCAGAGGACTCCCAGCAGTTGACAGACATGTGAGGGGTGGCTGCAGAGGACTCCCAGCAGTGCCCTGCAATATGAGGTGTGGGTGCATTTCACTACTAGCAGTGGACAGACATGTGAGGGGTGGGTGCAGAGGACTCCCAGCAGTGGACAGACATGTGAGGGGTGGGTGCAGAGGACTCCCAGCAGTGGCTTGCAATATGAGTGGTGGGTGCATATCACTCCGAGCAGTGGACAGACATGTGAGGGGTGGGTGCTGAGAACTCCCAGCAGTGGACAGACATGTGAGGGGTGGGTGCAGAGGACTTGCAGCAGTGGACAGACATGTAAGGGGTGGGTGCACAGGACTCCCAGCAGTGGACAAACATGTGAGGGGTGGGTGATGAGAACTCGGAGCAGTGGACAGACATGTGAGGGGTGGGTGCAGAGGACTCGCAGAAGTGGACAGACATGTGAGGGGTGGGTGCACAGGACTCCCAGCAGTGGAATGACATGTGAGGGATGGGTGCAGAGGACTCCCAGCAGTGGACAGACATGTGAGGGGTGGGTGCAGAGGACTCCCAGCAGTTGACAGACATGTGAGGGGTGGCTGCAGAGGACTCCCAGCAGTGCCCTGCAATATGAGGTGTGGGTGCATTTCACTACTAGCAGTGGACAGACATGTGAGGGGTGGGTGCAGGGGACTCCCAGCAGTGGACAGACATGTGAGGGGTGGGTGCAGAGGACTCCCAGCAGTGGCTTGCAATATGAGTGGTGGGTGCATATCACTCCGAGCAGTGGACAGACATGTGAGGGGTGGGTGCTGAGGACTCCCAGCAGTGGACAGACATGTGAGGGGTGGGTGCAGAGGACTCCCAGCAGTGGACAGACATGTGAGGGGTGGGTGCAGAGGAGTCCCAGCAGTGGACAGACATGTGAGGGGTGGGCGCAGAGGACTCCCAGCAGTAGCGTGCAATATGAGTGGTGGGTGCATATCACTCCCAGCAGTGGACACACATGTGAGGGGTGGGTGCAGAGGACTCCCAGCAGTGGACAGACATGTGAGGGGTGGCTGCAGAGGACTCCCAGCAGTGCCCTGCAATATGAGGTGTGGGTGCATATCACTACCAGCAGTGGACAGACATGTGAGGGGTGGGTGCAGAGGACTCCCAGCAGTGGACAGACATGTGAGGGGTGGCTGCAGAGGACTCCCAGCAGTGCCCTGAAATATGAGGTGTGGGTGCATATCACTACCAGCAGTGGACAGACATGTGAGGGGTGGGTGCAGAGGACTCCCAGCAGTGGACAGACATGTGAGGGGTGGCTGCAGCGGACTCCCAGCAGTGGACAGACATGTGAGGGGTGGCTGCAGAGGACTCCCAGCAGTGGCCTGCAATATGAGTGGTTGGTGCATATCACTCCCAGCAGTGGACAGACATGTGAGGGGTGCGTGCAGAGGATTCCCAGCAGTGGCCTGCAATATGAGGGGTGGGTGCATATCACTCCCAGCAGTGGACAGACATGTGAGGGATGGGTGCAGAGGACTCTCAGCAGTGGACAGACATGTGAGGGCTGGGTGCAGAGGACTCCCAGCAGTGGACAGACATGTGAGGGGTGGCTGCAGAGGACTCCCAGCAGTGCCCTGAAATATGAGGTGTGGGTGCATTTCACTACCAGCAGTGGACAGACATGTGAGGGGTGGGTGCAGAGGACTCCCAGCAGTGGACTGACATGTGAGGGGTGGGTGCAGAGGACTCCCAGCAGTGGCTTGCAATATGAGTGGTGGGTGCATATCACTCCCAGCAGTGGACAGACATGTGAGGGGTGGGTGCTGAGGACTCCCAGCAGTGGACAGACATGTGAGGGGTGGGTGCAGAGGACTCCCAGCAGTGGACAGACATGTGAGGGGTGGGTGCAGAGGAGTCCCAGTAGTAGACAGACATGTGAGGGGTGGGTGCAGAGGACTCCCAGCAGTGCCCTGCAATATGAGGTGTGGGTGCATATCACTACCAGCAGTGGACAGACATGTGAGGGGTGGGTGCAGAGGACTCCCAGCAGTGGACAGACATGTGAGGGGTGGCTGCAGAGGACTCCCAGCAGTGCCCTGAAATATGAGGTGTGGGTGCATATCACTACCAGCAGTGGACAGACATGTGAGGGGTGGGTGCAGAGGACTCCCAGCAGTGGACAGACATGTGAGGGGTGGCTGCAGAGGACTCCCAGCAGTGGACAGACATGTGAGGGGTGGCTGCAGAGGACTCCCAGCAGTGGCCTGCAATATGAGTGGTTGGTGCATATCACTCCCAGCAGTGGACAGACATGTGAGGGGTGGGTGCAGAGGACTCCCAGCAGTGGACAGACATGTGAGGGGTGGGTGCAGAGGACTCCCAGCAGTAGCCTGCAATATGAGTGGTGGGTGCATATCACTCCCAGCAGTGGACAGACATGTGAGGGGTGGGTGCAGAGGACTCCCAGCAGTGGACAGACATGTTAGGGGTGGGTGCAGAGGACTCCCAGCAGTGGACAGACATGTGAGGGGTGGCTGCAGAGGACTCCCAGCAGTGCCCTGCAATATGAGGTGTGGGTACCTATCACTACCAGCAGTGGACAGACATGTGAGGGGTGGGTGCAGAGGACTCCCTGCAGTGGCCTGCAATATGAGTGGTGGGTGCATATCACTCCCAGCAGTGGACAGACATGTGAGGGGTGGGTGCAGAGGACTCCCAGCAGTGGACAGACATGTGAGGGGTGGCTGCAGAGGACTCCCAGCAGTGGACAGACATGTGAGGGGTGGGTGCAGAGGACTCCGAGCAGTGGCCTGCAATATGAGTGGTGGATGCATATCACTCCCAGCAGTGAACAGACATGTGAGGGGTGGGTGCAGAGGACTCCCAGCAGTGGACAGACATGTGAGGGGTGGGTGCACAGGACTCGCAGCAGTGGACAGACATGTGAGGGGTGGGTGCACAGGACTCCCAGCAGTGGACAGACATGTGAGGGATGGGTGCAGAGGACTCCCAGCAGTGGACAGACATGTGAGGGGTGGGTGCAGAGGACTCCCAGCAGTGGACAGACATGTGACGGGTGGGTGCAGAGGACTCGCAGCAGTGGACAGACATGTGAGGGGTGGGTGCACAGGACTCCCAGCAGTGGACAGACATGTGAGGGATGGGTGCAGAGGACTCCCAGCAGTGGACAGACATGTGAGGGGTGGGTGCAGAGGACTCCCAGCAGTTGACAGACATGTGAGGGGTGGCTGCAGAGGACTCCCAGCAGTGCCCTGCAATATGAGGTGTGGGTGCATTTCACTACTAGCAGTGGACAGACATGTGAGGGGTGGGTGCAGAGGACTCCCAGCAGTGGACAGACATGTGAGGGGTGGGTGCACAGGACCCCCAGCAGTGGCTTGCAATATGCGTGGTGGGTGCATATCACTCCGAGCAGTGGACAGACATGTGAGGGGTGGGTGCTGAGAACTCCCAGCAGTGGACAGACATGTGAGGGGTGGGTGCAGAGGACTTGCAGCAGTGGACAGACATGTGAGGGGTGGGTGCACAGGACTCCCAGCAGTGGACAGACATGTGAGGGGTGGGTGCTGAGAACTCCCAGCAGTGGACAGAGATGTGAGGGGTGGGTGCAGAGGACTCGCAGCAGTGGACAGACATGTGAGGGGTGGGTGCACAGGACTCCCAGCAGTGGACAGACATGTGAGGGATGGGTGCAGAGGACTCCCAGCAGTGGACAGACATGTGAGGGGTGGGTGCAGAGGACTCCCAGCAGTTGACAGACATGTGAGGGGTGGCTGCAGAGGACTCCCAGCAGTGCCCTGCAATATGAGGTGTGGGTGCATTTCACTACTAGCAGTGGACAGACATGTGAGGGGTGGGTGCAGAGGACTCCCAGCAGTGGACAGACATGTGAGGGGTGGGTGCAGAGGACTCCCAGCAGTGGCTTGCAATATGAGTGGTGGGTGCATATCACTCCGAGCAGTGGACAGACATGTGAGGGGTGGGTGCTGAGGACTCCCAGCAGTGGACAGACATGTGAGGGGTGGGTGCAGAGGACTCCCAGCAGTGGACAGACATGTGAAGGGTGGGTGCAGAGGAGTCCCAGCAGTGGACAGACATGTGAGGGGTGGGCGCAGAGGACTCCCAGCAGTGGCGTGCAATATGAGTGGTGGGTGCATATCACTCCCAGCAGTGGACACACATGTGAGGGGTGGGTGCAGAGGACTCCCAGCAGTGGACAGACATGTGAGGGGTGGCTGCAGAGGACTCCCAGCAGTGCCCTGCAATATGAGGTGTGGGTGCATATCACTACCAGCAGTGGACAGACATGTGAGGGGTGGGTGCAGAGGACTCCCAGCAGTGGCCTGCAATATGAGTGGTTGGTGCATATCACTCCCAGCAGTGGACAGACATGTGAGGGGTGGGTGCAGAGGACTCCCAGCAGTGGACAGACATGTGAGAGGTGGCTGCAGAGGACTCCCAGCAGTGGACAGACATGTGAGGGGTGGGTGCAGAGGACTCCCAGCAGTGGCCTGCAATATGAGGGGTGGGTGCATATCACTCCCAGCAGTGGATAGACATGTGAGTGGTGGGTGCAGAGGACTCCCAGCAGTGGACAGACATATGAGGGGTGGGTGCAGAGGATTCTCAGCAGTGGACAGACATGTGAGGGGTGGGTGCAGAGGACTCCCAGCAGTGGAAAGACATGTGAGGGGTGGGTGCAGAGGACTCCCAGCAGTGGCTTGCAATATGAGTGGTGGGTGAATATCACTCCCAGCAGTGGACAGACATGTGAGGGGTGGGTGCTGAGGACTCCCAGCAGTGGACAGACATGTGAGGGGTGGGTGCAGAGGACTCCCAGCAGTGGACAGACATGTGAGTGGTGGGTGCAGAGGAGTCCCAGCAGTGGATAGACATGTGAGGGGTGGGTGCAGAGGACTCCCAGCAGTGGCCTGCAATATGAGTGGTGGGTGCATATCACTCCCAGCAGTGGACACTCATGTGAGGGGTGGGTGCAGAGGACTCCCAGCAGTGGACAGACATGTGAGCGGTGGCTGCAGAGGACTCCCAGCAGTGCCCTGCAATATGAGGTGTGGGTGCATATCACTACCAGCAGTGGACAGACAGGTGAGGGGTGGGTGCAGAGGACTCCCAGTAGTGGACAGAAATGTGAGGGGTGGCTGCAGAGGACTCGCAGCAGTGCCCTGAAACATGAGGTGTGGGTGCATATCACTACCAGCAGTGGACAGATATGTGAGGGGTGGGTGCAGAGGACTCCCAGCAGTGGACAGACATGTGAGGGGTGGCTGCAGAGGACTCCCAGCAGTGGACAGACATGTGAGGGGTGGCTGCAGAGGACTCCCAGCAGTGGCCTGCAATATGAGTGGTGGGTGCATATCACTTCCAGCAGTGGACAGATATGTGAGGGGTGGGTGCAGAGGACTCCAAGCAGTGGACAGACATGTGAGGGGTGGCTGCAGAGGACTCCCAGCAGTGGACAGACATGTGAGGGGTGGGTGCAGAGGACTCCCAGCAGTGGCCTGCAATATGAAGGGTGGGTGCATATCACTCCCAGCAGTGGACAGACATGTGAGTGGTGGGTGCAGAGGACTCCCAGCAGTGGACAGCCATATGAGGGGTGGGTGCAGAGGACTCCCAGCAGTGGACAGACATGTGAGGGGTGGGTGCATATCACTCCCAGCAGTGGACTGACAAGTGAGGGGTGGGTGCAGAGGACTCCCAGCAGTGGACAGACATGTGAGGGGTGGGTGCAGATGACTCCCAGCAGTGGACAGACATGTGAGGGGTGGGTGCTGAGGACTCCCAGCAGTGGACAGACATGTGAGTGGTGGGTGCATATCACTCCCAGCAGTGAACAGACATGTGAGGGGTGGGTGCAGATGACTCCCAGCAGTGGACAGACATGTGAAGGGTGGCTGCAGAGGACTCGCAGCAGTGGACAGACATGTGAGGGGTGGGTGCAGAGGACTCCCAGCAGTGGCCAATATGAGTGGTGGGTGCATATCACTCCCAGCAGTGGACAGACATGTGAGGGGTGGGTGCAGAGGACTCCCAGCAGTGGACAGACATGTGAGGGGTGGGTGCAGAGGACTCCCAGCAGTGGACAGACATGTGAGGGGTGGGTGCAGAGGACTCCCAGCAGTAGCCTGCAATATGAGTGGTGGGTGCATATCACTCCCAGCAGTGGACAGACATGTGAGGCGTGGGTGCAGAGGACTCCCAGCAGTGGACAGACATGTGAGGGGTGGGTGCAGAGGACGCCCAACAGTGGACAGACATGTGAGGGGTGGCTGCAGAGGACTCCCAGCAGTGCCCTGCAATATGAGGTGTGGGTGCCTATCACTACCAGCAGTGGACAGATATGTGAGGGGTGGGTGCAGAGGACTCCCAGCAGTGGACAGACATGTGAGGGGTGGGTGCAGAGGACCCCCAGCAGTGGCTTGCAATATGAGTGGTGGGTGCATATCACTCTGAGCAGTGGACAGACATGTGAGGGGTGGGTGCTGAGAACTCCCAGCAGTGGACAGACATGTGAGGGGTGGGTGCAGAGGACTTGCAGCAGTGGACAGACATGTGAGGGGTGGGTGCACAGGACTCCCAGCAGTGGACAGACATGTGAGGGGTGGGTGCTGAGAACTCCCAGCAGTGGACAGACATGTGAGGGGTGGGTGCAGAGGACTCGCAGCAGTGGACAGACATGTGAGGGGTGGGTGCAGAGGACTTGCAGCAGTGGACAGACATGTGAGGGGTGGTTGCAGAGGACTCCCAGCAGTGGACAGACATGTGAGGGGTGGGTGCAGAGGAGTCCCAGCAGTGGATAGACATGTGAGGGGTGGGTGCAGAGGACTCCCAGCAGTGGACAGACATGTGAGGGGTGGCTGCAGAGGACTCCCAGCAGTGCCCTGCAATATGAGGTGTGGGTGCATATCACTCCCAGCAGTGGACAGACATGCGAGTGGTGGGTGCAGAGGACTCCCAGCAGTGGACAGATATATGAGGGGTGGGTGCAGAGGACTCCCAGCAGTGGACAGACATGTAAGGGGTGGGTGCATATCACTCCCAGCAGTGGACTGACATGTGAGGGGTGGGTGCAGAGGACTCCCAGCAGTGGACAGACATGTGAGGGGTGGGTGCAGATGGCTCCCAGCAGTGGACAGACATGTGAGGGGTTGCTGCAGAGGACTCCCAGCAGTGGACAGACATGTGAGGGGTGGGTGCAGAGGACTCCCAGCAGTGGCCTGCAATATGAGTGGTGGGTGCATATCATTCCCAGCAGTGGACACACATGTGAGGGGTGGGTGCTGAGGACTCCCAGCAGTGGACAGACATGTGAGGGGTGGGTGCAGAGAACTCCCAGCAGTGGACAGACGTGAGGGGTGGGTGCAGAGGACTCCCAGCAGTGGAAAGACATGTGAGGGGTGGGTGCAGAGGACTCCCAGCAGTGGCCTGCAATATGAGTGGTGGGTGCATATAACTCCCAACCGTGAACAGACATGTGATGGGGTGGGTGCAGAGGACTCCCAGCAGTGGACAGACACGTGAAGGGTGGCTGCAGAGGACTCCCAGCAGTGGACAGACATGTGAGGGGTGGGTGCAGAGGACTCCCAGAAGTGGCCTGCAATATGAGTGGTGGGTGCATATCACTCCCAGCAGTGGACAGACATGTGAGGGGTGGGTACCGAGGACTCCCAGCAGTGGACAGACATGTAAGGGGTGGGTGCAGAGGACTCCCAGCAGTGGACAGACATGTGAGGGTGGGTGCAGAGGACTCCCAGCAGTGGACAGACATGTGAGGGGTGGGTGCAGAGGACTCCCAGCAGTGGACAGACATGTGAGGGGTGGCTGCAGCGGACTCCCAGCAGTGGACAGACATGTGAGGGGTGGCTGCAGAGGACTCCCAGCAGTGGCCTGCAATATGAGTGGTTGGTGCATATCACTCCCAGCAGTGGACAGACATGTGAGGGGTGCGTGCAGAGGATTCCCAGCAGTGGCCTGCAATATGAGGGGTGGGTGCATATCACTCCCAGCAGTGGACAGACATGTGAGGGATGGGTGCAGAGGACTCTCAGCAGTGGACAGACATGTGAGGGGTGGGTGCAGAGGACTCCCAGCAGTGGAAAGACATGTGAGGGGTGGGTGCAGAGGACTCCCAGCAGTGGCTTGCAATATGAGTGGTGGGTGCATATCACTCCCAGCAGTGGACAGACATGTGAGGGGTGGGTGCTGAGGACTCCCAGCAGTGGACAGACATGTGAGGGGTGGGTGCAGAGGACTCCCAGCAGTGGCCTGCAATATGAGTGGTGGGTGCATATCACTCCCAGCAGTGGACAGACATGTGAGGGGTGGGTGCAGAGGACTCCCAGCAGTGGACAGACATGTGAGGGGTGGGTGCAGAGAACTCCCAGCAGTGGACAGACGTGAGGGGTGGGTGCAGAGGACTCCCAGCAGTGGAAAGACATGCGAGTGGTGGGTGCAGAGGACTCCCAGCAGTGGACAGACATATGAGGGGTGGGTGCAGAGGACTCCCAGCAGTGGACAGACATGTAAGGGGTGGGTGCATATCACTCCCAGCAGTGGACTGACATGTGAGGGGTGGGTGCAGAGGACTCCCAGCAGTGGACAGACATGTGAGGGGTGGGTGCAGATGGCTCCCAGCAGTGGACAGACATGTGAGGGGTGGGTGCAGAGGACTCCCAGCAGTGGACAGACATGTGAGGGGTGGGTGCAGAGGACTCCCAGCAGTGGCTTGCAATATGAGTGGTGGGTGCATATCACTCCCAGCAGTGGACAGACATGTGAGGGGTGGGTGCTGAGGACTCCCAGCAGTGGACAGACATGTGAGTGGTGGGTGCAGAGGACTCCCAGCAGTGGACAGACATGTGAGGGGTGGGTGCAGAGGACTCCCAGCAGTGGACAGACATGTGAGGGGTGGGTGAAGAGGACTCCCAGCAGTGGCCTGCAATATGAGTGGTGGGTGCATATCACTCCCAGCAGTGGACACACATGTGAGGGGTGGGTGCAGAGGACTCCCAGCAGTGGACAGACATGTGAGGGGTGGCTGCAGAGGATTCCCAGCAGTGCCCTGAAATATGAGGTGTGGGTGCATATCACTCCCAGCAGTGGACAGACATGCGAGTGGTGGGTGCAGAGGACTCCCAGCAGTGGACAGACATATGAGGGGTGGGTGCAGAGGACACCCAGCAGTAGACAGACATGTAAGGGGTGGGTGCATATCACTCCCAGCAGTGGACTGACATGTGAGGGGTGGGTGCAGAGGACTCCCAGCAGTGGACAGACATGTGAGGGGTGGGTGCAGATGACTCCCAGCAGTGGACAGACATGTGAGGGGTTGCTGCAGAGGACTCCCAGCAGTGGACAGACATGTGAGGGGTGGGTGCAGAGGACTCCCAGCAGTGGCCTGCAATATGAGTGGTGGGTGCATATCATTCCCAGCAGTGGACAGACATGTGAGGGGTGGGTGCTGAGGACTCCCAGCAGTGGACAGACATGTGAGGGGTGGGTGCAGAGAACTCCCAGCAGTGGACAGACGTGAGGGGTGGGTGCAGAGGACTCCCAGCAGTGGAAAGACATGTGAGGGGTGGGTGCAGAGGACTCCCAGCAGTGGCCTGCAATATGAGTGGTGGGTGCATATCACTCCCAGCAGTGAACAGACATGTGAGGGGTGGGTGCAGAGGACTCCCAGCAGTGGACAGACACGTGAAGGGTGGCTGCAGAGGACTCCCAGCAGTGGACAGACATGTGAGGGGTGGGTGCAGAGGACTCCCAGAAGTGGCCTGCAATATGAGTGGTGGGTGCATATCACTCCCAGCAGTGGACAGACATGTGAGGGGTGGGTACCGAGGACTCCCAGCAGTGGACAGACATGTAAGGGGTGGGTGCAGAGGACTCCCAGCAGTGGACAGACATGTGAGGGGTGGGTGCAGAGGACTCCCAGCAGTGGACAGACATGTGAGGGGTGGGTGCAGAGGACTCCCAGCAGTGGCCTGCAATATGAGTGGTGGGTGCATATCACTCCCAGCAGTGGACAGACATTTGAGGGGTGGGTGCAGAGGACTTCCAGCTGTGGACAGACATGTGAGGGGTGGGTGCAGATGACTCCCAGCAGTGGACAGACATGTGAGGGGTGGCTGCAGAGGACTCCCAGCAGTGCCCTGAAATATGAGGTGTGGGTGCATTTCACTACCAGCAGTGGACAGACGTGAGGGGTGGGTGCAGAGGACTCCCAGCAGTGGAAAGACATGTGAGGGGTGGGTGCAGAGGACTCCCAGCAGTGGCCTGCAATATGAGTGGTGGGTGCATATAACTCCCAACCGTGAACAGACATGTGAGGGGTGGGTGCAGAGGACTCCCAGCAGTGGACAGACACGTGAAGGGTGGCTGCAGAGGACTCCCAGCAGTGGACAGACATGTGAGGGGTGGGTGCAGAGGACTCCCAGAAGTGGCCTGCAATATGAGTGGTGGGTGCATATCACTCCCAGCAGTGGACAGACATGTGAGGGGTGGGTACCGAGGACTCCCAGCAGTGGACAGACATGTAAGGGGTGGGTGCAGAGGACTCCCAGCAGTGGACAGACATGTGAGGGTGGGTGCAGAGGACTCCCAGCAGTGGACAGACATGTGAGGGGTGGGTGCAGAGGACTCCCAGCAGTGGAAAGACATGTGAGGGGTGGCTGCAGCGGACTCCCAGCAGTGGACAGACATGTGAGGGGTGGCTGCAGAGGACTCCCAGCAGTGGCCTGCAATATGAGTGGTTGGTGCATATCACTCCCAGCAGTGGACAGACATGTGAGGGATGGGTGCAGAGGACTCTCAGCAGTGGACAGACATGTGAGGGGTGGGTGCATATCACTCCCAGCAGTGGACAGACATGTGAGGGATGGGTGCAGAGGACTCTCAGCAGTGGACAGACATGTGAGGGGTGGGTGCATATCACTCCCAGCAGTGGACAGACATATGAGGGGTGGGTGCAGAGGATTCTCAGCAGATGACAGACATGTGAGGGGTGGGTGCAGAGGACTCCCAGCAGTGGAAAGACATGTGAGGGGTGGGTGCAGAGGACTCCCAGCAGTGGCTTGCAATATGAGTGGTGGGTGCATATCACTCCCAGCAGTGGACAGACATGTGAGGGGTGGGTGCTGAGGACTCCCAGCAGTGGACAGACATGTGAGGGGTGGGTGCAGAGGACTCCCAGCAGTGGCCTGCAATATGAGTGGTGGGTGCATATCACTCCCAGCAGTGGACAGACATGTGAGGGGTGGGTGCAGAGGACTCCCAGCAGTGGACAGACATGTGAGGGGTGGGTGCAGAGGACTCCCAGCAGTGGACAGACATGTGAGGGGTGGCTGCAGCGGACTCCCAGCAGTGGACAGACATGTGAGGGGTGGCTGCAGAGGACTCCCAGCAGTGGCCTGCAATATGAGTGGTTGGTGCATATCACTCCCAGCAGTGGACAGACATGTGAGGGGTGCGTGCAGAGGATTCCCAGCAGTGGCCTGCAATATGAGGGGTGGGTGCATATCACTCCCAGCAGTGGACAGACATGTGAGGGATGGGTGCAGAGGACTCTCAGCAGTGGACAGACATGTGAGGGCTGGGTGCAGAGGACTCCCAGCAGTGGACAGACATGTGAGGGGTGGCTGCAGAGGACTCCCAGCAGTGCCCTGAAATATGAGGTGTGGGTGCATTTCACTACCAGCAGTGGACAGACATGTGAGGGGTGGGTGCAGAGGACTCCCAGCAGTGGACTGACATGTGAGGGGTGGGTGCAGAGGACTCCCAGCAGTGGCTTGCAATATGAGTGGTGGGTGCATATCACTCCCAGCAGTGGACAGACATGTGAGGGGTGGGTGCTGAGGACTCCCAGCAGTGGACAGACATGTGAGGGGTGGGTGCAGAGGACTCCCAGCAGTGGACAGACATGTGAGGGGTGGGTGCAGAGGAGTCCCAGTAGTAGACAGACATGTGAGGGGTGGGTGCAGAGGACTCCCAGCAGTGCCCTGCAATATGAGGTGTGGGTGCATATCACTACCAGCAGTGGACAGACATGTGAGGGGTGGGTGCAGAGGACTCCCAGCAGTGGACAGACATGTGAGGGGTGGCTGCAGAGGACTCCCAGCAGTGCCCTGAAATATGAGGTGTGGGTGCATATCACTACCAGCAGTGGACAGACATGTGAGGGGTGGGTGCAGAGGACTCCCAGCAGTGGACAGACATGTGAGGGGTGGCTGCAGAGGACTCCCAGCAGTGGACAGACATGTGAGGGGTGGCTGCAGAGGACTCCCAGCAGTGGCCTGCAATATGAGTGGTTGGTGCATATCACTCCCAGCAGTGGACAGACATGTGAGGGGTGGGTGCAGAGGACTCCCAGCAGTGGACAGACATGTGAGGGGTGGGTGCAGAGGACTCCCAGCAGTAGCCTGCAATATGAGTGGTGGGTGCATATCACTCCCAGCAGTGGACAGACATGTGAGGGGTGGGTGCAGAGGACTCCCAGCAGTGGACAGACATGTGAGGGGTGGGTGCAGAGGACTCCCAGCAGTGGACAGACATGTGAGGGGTGGCTGCAGAGGACTCCCAGCAGTGCCCTGCAATATGAGGTGTGGGTGCCTATCACTACCAGCAGTGGACAGACATGTGAGGGGTGGGTGCAGAGGACTCCCTGCAGTGGCCTGCAATATGAGTGGTGGGTGCATATCACTCCCAGCAGTGGACAGACATGTGAGGTGTGGGTGCAGAGGACTCCCAGCAGTGGACAGACATGTGAGGGGTGGCTGCAGAGGACTCCCAGCAGTGGACAGACATGTGAGGGGTGGGTGCAGAGGACTCCGAGCAGTGGCCTGCAATATGAGTGGTGGATGCATATCACTCCCAGCAGTGAACAGACATGTGAGGGGTGGGTGCAGAGGACTCCCAGCAGTGGACAGACATGTGAGGGGTGGGTGCACAGGACTCGCAGCAGTGGACAGACATGTGAGGGGTGGGTGCACAGGACTCCCAGCAGTGGACAGACATGTGAGGGATGGGTGCAGAGGACTCCCAGCAGTGGACAGACATGAGAGGGGTGGGTGCAGAGGACTCCCAGCAGTGGACAGACATGTGACGGGTGGGTGCAGAGGACTCGCAGCAGTGGACAGACATGTGAGGGGTGGGTGCACAGGACTCCCAGCAGTGGACAGACATGTGAGGGATGGGTGCAGAGGACTCCCAGCAGTGGACAGACATGTGAGGGGTGGGTGCAGAGGACTCCCAGCAGTTGACAGACATGTGAGGGGTGGCTGCAGAGGACTCCCAGCAGTGCCCTGCAATATGAGGTGTGGGTGCATTTCACTACTAGCAGTGGACAGACATGTGAGGGGTGGGTGCAGAGGACTCCCAGCAGTGGACAGACATGTGAGGGGTGGGTGCACAGGACCCCCAGCAGTGGCTTGCAATATGCGTGGTGGGTGCATATCACTCCGAGCAGTGGACAGACATGTGAGGGGTGGGTGCTGAGAACTCCCAGCAGTGGACAGACATGTGAGGGGTGGGTGCAGAGGACTTGCAGCAGTGGACAGACATGTGAGGGGTGGGTGCACAGGACTCCCAGCAGTGGACAGACATGTGAGGGGTGGGTGCTGAGAACTCCCAGCAGTGGACAGACATGTGAGGGGTGGGTGCAGAGGACTCGCAGCAGTGGACAGACATGTGAGGGGTGGGTGCACAGGACTCCCAGCAGTGGACAGACATGTGAGGGATGGGTGCAGAGGACTCCCAGCAGTGGACAGACATGTGAGGGGTGGGTGCAGAGGACTCCCAGCAGTTGACAGACATGTGAGGGGTGGCTGCAGAGGACTCCCAGCAGTGCCCTGCAATATGAGGTGTGGGTGCATTTCACTACTAGCAGTGGACAGACATGTGAGGGGTGGGTGCAGAGGACTCCCAGCAGTGGACAGACATGTGAGGGGTGGGTGCAGAGGACTCCCAGCAGTGGCTTGCAATATGAGTGGTGGGTGCATATCACTCCGAGCAGTGGACAGACATGTGAGGGGTGGGTGCTGAGGACTCCCAGCAGTGGACAGACATGTGAGGGGTGGGTGCAGAGGACTCCCAGCAGTGGACAGACATGTGAAGGGTGGGTGCAGAGGAGTCCCAGCAGTGGACAGACATGTGAGGGGTGGGCGCAGAGGACTCCCAGCAGTGGCGTGCAATATGAGTGGTGGGTGCATATCACTCCCAGCAGTGGACACACATGTGAGGGGTGGGTGCAGAGGACTCCCAGCAGTGGACAGACATGTGAGGGGTGGCTGCAGAGGACTCCCAGCAGTGCCCTGCAATATGAGGTGTGGGTGCATATCACTACCAGCAGTGGACAGACATGTGAGGGGTGGGTGCAGAGGACTCCCAGCAGTGGCCTGCAATATGAGTGGTTGGTGCATATCACTCCCAGCAGTGGACAGACATGTGAGGGGTGGGTGCAGAGGACTCCCAGCAGTGGACAGACATGTGAGAGGTGGCTGCAGAGGACTCCCAGCAGTGGACAGACATGTGAGGGGTGGGTGCAGAGGACTCCCAGCAGTGGCCTGCAATATGAGGGGTGGGTGCATATCACTCCCAGCAGTGGATAGACATGTGAGTGGTGGGTGCAGAGGACTCCCAGCAGTGGACAGACATATGAGGGGTGGGTGCAGAGGATTCTCAGCAGTGGACAGACATGTGAGGGGTGGGTGCAGAGGACTCCCAGCAGTGGAAAGACATGTGAGGGGTGGGTGCAGAGGACTCCCAGCAGTGGCTTGCAATATGAGTGGTGGGTGAATATCACTCCCAGCAGTGGACAGACATGTGAGGGGTGGGTGCTGAGGACTCCCAGCAGTGGACAGACATGTGAGGGGTGGGTGCAGAGGACTCCCAGCAGTGGACAGACATGTGAGTGGTGGGTGCAGAGGAGTCCCAGCAGTGGATAGACATGTGAGGGGTGGGTGCAGAGGACTCCCAGCAGTGGCCTGCAATATGAGTGGTGGGTGCATATCACTCCCAGCAGTGGACACTCATGTGAGGGGTGGGTGCAGAGGACTCCCAGCAGTGGACAGACATGTGAGCGGTGGCTGCAGAGGACTCCCAGCAGTGCCCTGCAATATGAGGTGTGGGTGCATATCACTACCAGCAGTGGACAGACAGGTGAGGGGTGGGTGCAGAGGACTCCAAGTAGTGGACAGAAATGTGAGGGGTGGCTGCAGAGGACTCGCAGCAGTGCCCTGAAACATGAGGTGTGGGTGCATATCACTACCAGCAGTGGACAGATATGTGAGGGGTGGGTGCAGAGGACTCCCAGCAGTGGACAGACATGTGAGGGGTGGCTGCAGAGGACTCCCAGCAGTGGACAGACATGTGAGGGGTGGCTGCAGAGGACTCCCAGCAGTGGCCTGCAATATGAGTGGTGGGTGCATATCACTTCCAGCAGTGGACAGATATGTGAGGGGTGGGTGCAGAGGACTCCAAGCAGTGGACAGACATGTGAGGGGTGGCTGCAGAGGACTCCCAGCAGTGGACAGACATGTGAGGGGTGGGTGCAGAGGACTCCCAGCAGTGGCCTGCAATATGAAGGGTGGGTGCATATCACTCCCAGCAGTGGACAGACATGTGAGTGGTGGGTGCAGAGGACTCCCAGCAGTGGACAGCCATATGAGGGGTGGGTGCAGAGGACTCCCAGCAGTGGACAGACATGTGAGGGGTGGGTGCATATCACTCCCAGCAGTGGACTGACAAGTGAGGGGTGGGTGCAGAGGACTCCCAGCAGTGGACAGACATGTGAGGGGTGGGT
The DNA here is from genome assembly GCF_964204655.1 of Triturus cristatus. Classification (NCBI taxonomy): domain Eukaryota; kingdom Metazoa; phylum Chordata; class Amphibia; order Caudata; family Salamandridae; genus Triturus; species Triturus cristatus. The sequence continues at coordinate 421,520,916 of NC_140579.1, forward strand.
GCAGATGACTCCCAGCAGTGGACAGACATGTGAGGGGTGGGTGCTGAGGACTCCCAGCAGTGGACAGACATGTGAGTGGTGGGTGCATATCACTCCCAGCAGTGAACAGACATGTGAGGGGTGGGTGCAGATGACTCCCAGCAGTGGACAGACATGTGAAGGGTGGCTGCAGAGGACTCGCAGCAGTGGACAGACATGTGAGGGGTGGGTGCAGAGGACTCCCAGCAGTGGCCTGCAATATGAGTGGTGGGTGCATATCACTCCCAGCAGTGGACAGACATGTGAGGGGTGGGTGCAGAGGACTCCCAGCAGTGGACAGACATGTGAGGGGTGGGTGCAGAGGACTCCCAGCAGTGGACAGACATGTGAGGGGTGGGTGCAGAGGACTCCCAGCAGTAGCCTGCAATATGAGTGGTGGGTGCATATCACTCCCAGCAGTGGACAGACATGTGAGGCGTGGGTGCAGAGGACTCCCAGCAGTGGACAGACATGTGAGGGGTGGGTGCAGAGGACGCCCAACAGTGGACAGACATGTGAGGGGTGGCTGCAGAGGACTCCCAGCAGTGCCCTGCAATATGAGGTGTGGGTGCCTATCACTACCAGCAGTGGACAGATATGTGAGGGGTGGGTGCAGAGGACTCCCAGCAGTGGACAGACATGTGAGGGGTGGGTGCAGAGGACCCCCAGCAGTGGCTTGCAATATGAGTGGTGGGTGCATATCACTCTGAGCAGTGGACAGACATGTGAGGGGTGGGTGCTGAGAACTCCCAGCAGTGGACAGACATGTGAGGGGTGGGTGCAGAGGACTTGCAGCAGTGGACAGACATGTGAGGGGTGGGTGCACAGGACTCCCAGCAGTGGACAGACATGTGAGGGGTGGGTGCTGAGAACTCCCAGCAGTGGACAGACATGTGAGGGGTGGGTGCAGAGGACTCGCAGCAGTGGACAGACATGTGAGGGGTGGGTGCAGAGGACTTGCAGCAGTGGACAGACATGTGAGGGGTGGTTGCAGAGGACTCCCAGCAGTGGACAGACATGTGAGGGGTGGGTGCAGAGGAGTCCCAGCAGTGGATAGACATGTGAGGGGTGGGTGCAGAGGACTCCCAGCAGTGGACAGACATGTGAGGGGTGGCTGCAGAGGACTCCCAGCAGTGCCCTGCAATATGAGGTGTGGGTGCATATCACTACCAGCAGTGGACAGACAGGTGAGGGGTGGGTGCAGAGGACTCCCAGCAGTGGACAGACATGTGAGGGGTGGCTGCAGAGGACTCCCAGCAGTGCCCTGAAACATGAGGTGTGGGTGTATATCCCTACCAGCAGTGGACAGACATGTGAGGGGTGGGTGCAGAGGACTCCCATCAGTGGACAGACATGTGAGGGGTGGATGCAGAGGACTCCCAGCAGTGGACAGACATGTGAGGGGTGGGTGCAGAGGACTCCCAGCAGTGGCCTGCAATATGAGGGGTGGGTGCATATCACTCCCAGCAGTGGACAGACATGCGAGTGGTGGGTGCAGAGGACTCCCAGCAGTGGACAGATATATGAGGGGTGGGTGCAGAGGACTCCCAGCAGTGGACAGACATGTAAGGGGTGGGTGCATATCACTCCCAGCAGTGGACTGACATGTGAGGGGTGGGTGCAGAGGACTCCCAGCAGTGGACAGACATGTGAGGGGTGGGTGCAGATGGCTCCCAGCAGTGGACAGACATGTGAGGGGTTGCTGCAGAGGACTCCCAGCAGTGGACAGACATGTGAGGGGTGGGTGCAGAGGACTCCCAGCAGTGGCCTGCAATATGAGTGGTGGGTGCATATCATTCCCAGCAGTGGACACACATGTGAGGGGTGGGTGCTGAGGACTCCCAGCAGTGGACAGACATGTGAGGGGTGGGTGCAGAGAACTCCCAGCAGTGGACAGACGTGAGGGGTGGGTGCAGAGGACTCCCAGCAGTGGAAAGACATGTGAGGGGTGGGTGCAGAGGACTCCCAGCAGTGGCCTGCAATATGAGTGGTGGGTGCATATAACTCCCAACCGTGAACAGACATGTGATGGGGTGGGTGCAGAGGACTCCCAGCAGTGGACAGACACGTGAAGGGTGGCTGCAGAGGACTCCCAGCAGTGGACAGACATGTGAGGGGTGGGTGCAGAGGACTCCCAGAAGTGGCCTGCAATATGAGTGGTGGGTGCATATCACTCCCAGCAGTGGACAGACATGTGAGGGGTGGGTACCGAGGACTCCCAGCAGTGGACAGACATGTAAGGGGTGGGTGCAGAGGACTCCCAGCAGTGGACAGACATGTGAGGGTGGGTGCAGAGGACTCCCAGCAGTGGACAGACATGTGAGGGGTGGGTGCAGAGGACTCCCAGCAGTGGACAGACATGTGAGGGGTGGCTGCAGCGGACTCCCAGCAGTGGACAGACATGTGAGGGGTGGCTGCAGAGGACTCCCAGCAGTGGCCTGCAATATGAGTGGTTGGTGCATATCACTCCCAGCAGTGGACAGACATGTGAGGGGTGCGTGCAGAGGATTCCCAGCAGTGGCCTGCAATATGAGGGGTGGGTGCATATCACTCCCAGCAGTGGACAGACATGTGAGGGATGGGTGCAGAGGACTCTCAGCAGTGGACAGACATGTGAGGGGTGGGTGCAGAGGACTCCCAGCAGTGGAAAGACATGTGAGGGGTGGGTGCAGAGGACTCCCAGCAGTGGCTTGCAATATGAGTGGTGGGTGCATATCACTCCCAGCAGTGGACAGACATGTGAGGGGTGGGTGCTGAGGACTCCCAGCAGTGGACAGACATGTGAGGGGTGGGTGCAGAGGACTCCCAGCAGTGGCCTGCAATATGAGTGGTGGGTGCATATCACTCCCAGCAGTGGACAGACATGTGAGGGGTGGGTGCAGAGGACTCCCAGCAGTGGACAGACATGTGAGGGGTGGGTGCAGAGAACTCCCAGCAGTGGACAGACGTGAGGGGTGGGTGCAGAGGACTCCCAGCAGTGGAAAGACATGCGAGTGGTGGGTGCAGAGGACTCCCAGCAGTGGACAGACATATGAGGGGTGGGTGCAGAGGACTCCCAGCAGTGGACAGACATGTAAGGGGTGGGTGCATATCACTCCCAGCAGTGGACTGACATGTGAGGGGTGGGTGCAGAGGACTCCCAGCAGTGGACAGACATGTGAGGGGTGGGTGCAGATGGCTCCCAGCAGTGGACAGACATGTGAGGGGTGGGTGCAGAGGACTCCCAGCAGTGGACAGACATGTGAGGGGTGGGTGCAGAGGACTCCCAGCAGTGGCTTGCAATATGAGTGGTGGGTGCATATCACTCCCAGCAGTGGACAGACATGTGAGGGGTGGGTGCTGAGGACTCCCAGCAGTGGACAGACATGTGAGTGGTGGGTGCAGAGGACTCCCAGCAGTGGACAGACATGTGAGGGGTGGGTGCAGAGGACTCCCAGCAGTGGACAGACATGTGAGGGGTGGGTGAAGAGGACTCCCAGCAGTGGCCTGCAATATGAGTGGTGGGTGCATATCACTCCCAGCAGTGGACACACATGTGAGGGGTGGGTGCAGAGGACTCCCAGCAGTGGACAGACATGTGAGGGGTGGCTGCAGAGGACTCCCAGCAGTGCCCTGAAATATGAGGTGTGGGTGCATATCACTCCCAGCAGTGGACAGACATGCGAGTGGTGGGTGCAGAGGACTCCCAGCAGTGGACAGACATATGAGGGGTGGGTGCAGAGGACACCCAGCAGTAGACAGACATGTAAGGGGTGGGTGCATATCACTCCCAGCAGTGGACTGACATGTGAGGGGTGGGTGCAGAGGACTCCCAGCAGTGGACAGACATGTGAGGGGTGGGTGCAGATGACTCCCAGCAGTGGACAGACATGTGAGGGGTTGCTGCAGAGGACTCCCAGCAGTGGACAGACATGTGAGGGGTGGGTGCAGAGGACTCCCAGCAGTGGCCTGCAATATGAGTGGTGGGTGCATATCATTCCCAGCAGTGGACAGACATGTGAGGGGTGGGTGCTGAGGACTCCCAGCAGTGGACAGACATGTGAGGGGTGGGTGCAGAGAACTCCCAGCAGTGGACAGACGTGAGGGGTGGGTGCAGAGGACTCCCAGCAGTGGAAAGACATGTGAGGGGTGGGTGCAGAGGACTCCCAGCAGTGGCCTGCAATATGAGTGGTGGGTGCATATCACTCCCAGCAGTGAACAGACATGTGAGGGGTGGGTGCAGAGGACTCCCAGCAGTGGACAGACACGTGAAGGGTGGCTGCAGAGGACTCCCAGCAGTGGACAGACATGTGAGGGGTGGGTGCAGAGGACTCCCAGAAGTGGCCTGCAATATGAGTGGTGGGTGCATATCACTCCCAGCAGTGGACAGACATGTGAGGGGTGGGTACCGAGGACTCCCAGCAGTGGACAGACATGTAAGGGGTGGGTGCAGAGGACTCCCAGCAGTGGACAGACATGTGAGGGGTGGGTGCAGAGGACTCCCAGCAGTGGACAGACATGTGAGGGGTGGGTGCAGAGGACTCCCAGCAGTGGCCTGCAATATGAGTGGTGGGTGCATATCACTCCCAGCAGTGGACAGACATTTGAGGGGTGGGTGCAGAGGACTTCCAGCTGTGGACAGACATGTGAGGGGTGGGTGCAGATGACTCCCAGCAGTGGACAGACATGTGAGGGGTGGCTGCAGAGGACTCCCAGCAGTGCCCTGAAATATGAGGTGTGGGTGCATTTCACTACCAGCAGTGGACAGACGTGAGGGGTGGGTGCAGAGGACTCCCAGCAGTGGAAAGACATGTGAGGGGTGGGTGCAGAGGACTCCCAGCAGTGGCCTGCAATATGAGTGGTGGGTGCATATAACTCCCAACCGTGAACAGACATGTGAGGGGTGGGTGCAGAGGACTCCCAGCAGTGGACAGACACGTGAAGGGTGGCTGCAGAGGACTCCCAGCAGTGGACAGACATGTGAGGGGTGGGTGCAGAGGACTCCCAGAAGTGGCCTGCAATATGAGTGGTGGGTGCATATCACTCCCAGCAGTGGACAGACATGTGAGGGGTGGGTACCGAGGACTCCCAGCAGTGGACAGACATGTAAGGGGTGGGTGCAGAGGACTCCCAGCAGTGGACAGACATGTGAGGGTGGGTGCAGAGGACTCCCAGCAGTGGACAGACATGTGAGGGGTGGGTGCAGAGGACTCCCAGCAGTGGAAAGACATGTGAGGGGTGGCTGCAGCGGACTCCCAGCAGTGGACAGACATGTGAGGGGTGGCTGCAGAGGACTCCCAGCAGTGGCCTGCAATATGAGTGGTTGGTGCATATCACTCCCAGCAGTGGACAGACATGTGAGGGATGGGTGCAGAGGACTCTCAGCAGTGGACAGACATGTGAGGGGTGGGTGCATATCACTCCCAGCAGTGGACAGACATGTGAGGGATGGGTGCAGAGGACTCTCAGCAGTGGACAGACATGTGAGGGGTGGGTGCATATCACTCCCAGCAGTGGACAGACATATGAGGGGTGGGTGCAGAGGATTCTCAGCAGATGACAGACATGTGAGGGGTGGGTGCAGAGGACTCCCAGCAGTGGAAAGACATGTGAGGGGTGGGTGCAGAGGACTCCCAGCAGTGGCTTGCAATATGAGTGGTGGGTGCATATCACTCCCAGCAGTGGACAGACATGTGAGGGGTGGGTGCTGAGGACTCCCAGCAGTGGACAGACATGTGAGGGGTGGGTGCAGAGGACTCCCAGCAGTGGCCTGCAATATGAGTGGTGGGTGCATATCACTCCTAGCAGTGGACAGACATGTGAGGGGTGGGTGCAGAGGACTCCTAGCAGTGGACAGACATGTGAGGGGTGGGTGCAGAGAACTCCCAGCAGTGGACAGACGTGAGGGGTGGGTGCAGAAGACTCCCAGCAGTGGAAATACATGCGAGTGGTGGGTGCAGAGGACTCCCAGCAGTGGACAGACATATGAGGGGTGGGTGCAGAGGACTCCCAGCAGTGGACAGACATGTAAGGGGTGGGTGCATATCACTCCCAGCAGTGGACTGACATGTGAGGGGTGGGTGCAGAGGACTCCCAGCAGTGGCTTGCAATATGAGTGGTGGGTGCATATCACTCCCAGCAGTGGACAGACATGTGAGGGGTGGGTGCTGAGGACTCCCAGCAGTGGACAGACATGTGAGCGGTGGGTGCAGAGGACTCCCAGCAGTGGACAGACATGTGAGGGGTGGGTGCAGAGGACTCCCAGCAGTGGACAGACATGTGAGGGGTGGGTGAAGAGGACTCCCAGCAGTGGCCTGCAATATGAGTGGTGGGTGCATATCACTCCCAGCAGTGGACACACATGTGAGGGGTGGGTGCAGAGGACTCCCAGCAGTGGACAGACATGTGAGGGGTGGCTGCAGAGGACTCCCAGCAGTGCCCTGAAATATGAGGTGTGGGTGCATATCACTCCCAGCAGTGGACAGACATGCGAGTGGTGGGTGCAGAGGACTCCCAGCAGTGGACAGACATATGAGGGGTGGGTGCAGAGGACACCCAGCAGTAGACAGACATGTAAGGGGTGGGTGCATATCACTCCCAGCAGTGGACTGACATGTGAGGGGTGGGTGCAGAGGACTCCCAGCAGTGGACAGACATGTGAGGGGTGGGTGCAGATGACTCCCAGCAGTGGACAGACATGTGAGGGGTTGCTGCAGAGGACTCCCAGCAGTGGACAGACATGTGAGGGGTGGGTGCAGAGGACTCCCAGCAGTGGCCTGCAATATGAGTGGTGGGTGCATATCATTCCCAGCAGTGGACAGACATGTGAGGGGTGGGTGCTGAGGACTCCCAGCAGTGGACAGACATGTGAGGGGTGGGTGCAGAGAACTCCCAGCAGTGGACAGACGTGAGGGGTGGGTGCAGAGGACTCCCAGCAGTGGAAAGACATGTGAGGGGTGGGTGCAGAGGACTCCCAGCAGTGGCCTGCAATATGAGTGGTGGGTGCATATCACTCCCAGCAGTGAACAGACATGTGAGGGGTGGGTGCAGAGGACTCCCAGCAGTGGACAGACACGTGAAGGGTGGCTGCAGAGGACTCCCAGCAGTGGACAGACATGTGAGGGGTGGGTGCAGAGGACTCCCAGAAGTGGCCTGCAATATGAGTGGTGGGTGCATATCACTCCCAGCAGTGGACAGACATGTGAGGGGTGGGTACCGAGGACTCCCAGCAGTGGACAGACATGTGAGGGGTGGGTGCAGAGGACTCCCAGCAGTGGACAGACATGTGAGGGGTGGGTGCAGAGGACTCCCAGCAGTGGCCTGCAATATGAGTGGTGGGTGCATATCACTCCCAGCAGTGGACAGACATGTGAGGGGTGGGTGCAGAGGACTTCCAGCTGTGGACAGACATGTGAGGGGTGGGTGCAGATGACTCCCAGCAGTGGACAGACATGTGAGGGGTGGCTGCAGAGGACTCCCAGCAGTGCCCTGAAATATGAGGTGTGGGTGCATTTCACTACCAGCAGTGGACAGACATGTGAGGGGTGGGTGCAGAGGACTCCCAGCAGTGGACAGACATGTGAGGGGTGGGTGCAGAGGACTTCCAGCAGTGGCTTGCAATATGAGTGGTGGGTGCATATCACTCCCAGCAGTGGACAGACATGTGAGTGGTGGGTGCTGAGGACTCCCGGCAGTGGACAGACATGTGAGGGGTGGGTGGAGAGGACTCCCAGCAGTGGACAGACATGTGAGGGGTGGGTGCAGAGGAGTCCCAGCAGTAGACAGACATGTGAGGGGTGGGTGCAGAGGACTCCAAGCAGTGGCCTGCAATATGAGTGGTGGGTGCATATCACTCCCAGCAGTGGACACACATGTGAGGGGTGAGTGCAGAGGACTCCCAGCAGTGGACAGACATGTGAGGGGTGGCTGCAGAGGACTCCCAGCAGTGCCCTGAAATATGAGGTGTGGGTGCATATCACTACCAGCAGTGGACAGACATGTGAGGGGTGGGTGCAGAGGACTCCCAGCAGTGGACAGACATGTGAGGGGTGGCTGCAGAGGACTCCCAGCAGTGGACAGACATGTGAGGGGTGGCTGCAGAGGACTCCCAGCAGTGGCCTGCTATATGAGTGGTGGGTGCATATCACTCCCAGCAGTGGACAGACATGTGAGTGGTGGGTGCAGAGTACTCCCAGCAGTGGACAGACATGTGAGGGGTGGGTGCAGAGGACTCCCAGCAGTGGCCTGCAATCTGAGTGGTGGGTGCATATCACTCCCAGCAGTGGACTGACATGTGAGGGGTGGGTGCAGAATACTCCCAGCAGTGGACAGACATGTGAGGGGTGGCTGCAGAGGACTCCCAGCAGTGGACAGAAATGAGAGGGGTGGGTGCAGAGGACTCCCAGCAGTGGACAGACATGTGAGGGGTGGGTGCAGAGGACTCCCAGAAGTGGCCTGCAATATGAGTGGTGGGTGCATATCACTCCAAGCAGTGGACAGACATGTGAGGGGTGGGTGCTGAGAACTCCCAGCAGTGGACAGACATGTGAGGGGTGGGTGCAGAGGACTCCCAGCAGTGGACAGACATGTGAGGGGTGGGTGCACAGGACTCCCAGCAGTGGACAGACATGTAAGGGATGGGTGCAGAGGACTCCCAGCAGTGGACAGACATGTGAGCGGTGGGTGCAGAGGACTCCCAGCAGTGGACAGACATGTTTGGGGTGGCTGCGGAGGACTCCCAGCAGTGCCCTGCAATATGAGGTGTGGGTGCATTTCACTACCAGCAGTGGACAGACATGTGAGGGGTGGGTGCAGAGGACTCCCAGCAGTGGACAGACATGTGAGGGGTGGGTGCAGAGGACTCCCAGCAGTGGCTTGCAATATGAGTGGTGGGTGCATATCACTCCCAGCAGTGGACAGACATGTGAGGGGTGGGTGCTGAGGACTCCCAGCAGTGGACAGACATGTGAGGGGTGGGTGCAGAGGACTCCCAGCAGTGGACAGACATGTGAGGGGTGGGTGCAGAGGAGTCCCAGCAGTGGACAGACATGTGAGGGGTGGGCGCAGAGGACTCCCAGCAGTGGCCTGCAATATGAGTGGTGGGAGCATATCACTCCCAGCAGTGGACACACATGTGAGGGGTGGGTGCAGCGGACTCCCAGCAGTGGACAGACATGTGAGGGGTGGCTGCAGAGGACTCCCAGCAGTGCCCTGCAATATGAGGTGTGGGTGCATATCACTACCAGCAGTGGACAGACATGTGAGGGGTGGGTGCAGAGGACTCCCAGCAGTGGACAGACATGTGAGGGGTGGCTGCAGAGGACTCCCAGCAGTGCCCTGAAATATGAGGTGTGGGTGCATATCACTACCAGCAGTGGACAGACATGTGAGGGGTGGGTGCAGAGGACTCCCAGCAGTGGACAGACATGTGAGGGGTGGCTGCAGAGGACTCCCAGCAGTGGACAGACATGTGAGGGGTGGCTGCAGAGGACTCCCAGCAGTGGCCTGCAATATGAGTGGTTGGTGCATATCACTCCCAGCAGTGGACAGACATGTGAGGGGTGGGTGCAGAGGACTCCCAGCAGTGGACAGACATGTGAGGGGTGGCTGCAGAGGACTCCCAGCAGTGGACAGACATGTGAGGGGTGGCTGCAGAGGACTCCCAGCAGTGGCCTGCAATATGAGTGGTTGGTGCATATCACTCCCAGCAGTGGACAGACATGTGAGGGGTGCGTGCAGAGGATTCCCAGCAGTAGCCTGCAATATGAGGGGTGGGTGCATATCACTCCCAGCAGTGGACAGACATGTGAGGGAAAGGTGCAGAGGACTCCCAGCAGTGGACAGACATGTGAGGGGTGGGTGCAGAGGACTCCCAGCAGTGGACAGACATGTGAGGGGTGGCTGCAGAGGACTCCCAGCAGTGCCCTGCAATATGAGGTGTGGGTGCATTTCACTACCAGCAGTGGACAGACATGTGAGTGGTGGGTGCATATCACTCCCAGCAGTGGACAGACATGTGAGGGGTGGGTGCTGAGGACTCCCAGCAGTGGACAGACATGTGAGTGGTGGGTGCAGAGGACTCCCAGCAGTGGACAGACATGTGAGGGGTGGGTGCAGAGGAGTCCCAGCAGTGGACAGACATGTGAGGGGTGGGTGCAGAGGACTCCCAGCAGTGGCCTGCAATATGAGTGGTGGGTGCATATCACTCCCAGCAGTGGACACACATGTGAGGGGTGGGTGCAGAGGACTCCCAGCAGTGGACAGACATGTGAGGGGTGGCTGCAGAGGACTCCCAGCAATGCCCTGCAATATGAGGTGTGGGTGCATATCACTACCAGCAGTGGACAGACATGTGAGGGGTGGGTGCAGAGGACTCCCAGCAGTGGACAGACATGTGAGGGGTGGCTGCAGAGGACTCCCAGCAGTGCCCTGAAATATGAGGTGTGGGTGCATATCACTACCAGCAGTGGACAGACATGTGAGGGGTGGGTGCAGAGGACTCCCAGCAGTGGACAGACATGTGAGGGGTGGCTGCAGAGGACTCCCAGCAGTGGACAGACATGTGAGGGGTGGCTGCAGAGGACTCCCAGCAGTGGCCTGCAATATGAGTGGTTGGTGCATATCACTCCCAGCAGTGGACAGACATGTGAGGGGTGGGTGCAGAGGACTCCCAGCAGTGGACAGACATGTGAGGGGTGGCTGCAGAGGACTCCCAGCAGTGGACAGACATGTGAGGGGTGGGTGCAGAGGACTCCCAGCAGTGGCCTGCAATATGAGGGGTGGGTGCATATCACTCCCAGCAGTGGACAGACATGTGAGTGGTGGGTGCAGAGGACTCCCAGCAGTGGACAGACATATGAGGGGTGGGTGCAGAGGACTCCCAGCAGTGGAAAGACATGTGAGGGGTGGGTGCAGAGGACTCCCAGCAGTGGACAGACATGTGAGGGGTGGGTGCAGAGGACTCCCAGCAGTGGACAGACATGTGAGGGGTGGCTGCAGAGGACTCCCAGCAGTGGACAGACATGTGAGGGGTGGGTGCAGAGGACTCCCAGCAGTGGCCTGCAATATGAGGGGTGGGTGCATATCACTCCCAGCAGAGGACAGACATGTGAGTGGTGGGTGCAGAGGACTCCCAGCAGTGGACAGACATTTGAGGGGTGGGTGCATATCACTCCCAGCAGTGGACAGACATGTGAGAGGTGGCTGCAGAGGACTCCCAGCAGTGGACAGACATGTGAGGGGTGGCTGCAGAGGACTCCCAGCAGTGGCCTGCAATATGAGTGGTGGGTGCATATCACTTCCAGCAGTGGACAGATATGTGAGGGGTGGGTGCAGAGGACTCCCAGCAGTGGCTTGCAATATGAGTGGTGGGTGCATATCACTCCGAGCAGTGGACAGACATGTGAGGGGTGGGTGCTGAGGACTCCCAGCAGTGGACAGACATGTGAGGGGTGGGTGCAGAGGACTCCCAGCAGTGGACAGACATGTGAGGGGTGGGTGCAGAGGAGTCCCAGCAGTGGACAGACATGTGAGGGGTGGGCGCAGAGGACTCCCAGCAGTAGCGTGCAATATGAGTGGTGGGTGCATATCACTCCCAGCAGTGGACACACATGTGAGGGGTGGGTGCAGAGGACTCCCAGCAGTGGACAGACATGTGAGGGGTGGCTGCAGAGGACTCCCAGCAGTGCCCTGCAATATGAGGTGTGGGTGCATATCACTACCAGCAGTGGACAGACATGTGAGGGGTGGGTGCAGAGGACTCCCAGCAGTGGACAGACATGTGAGGGGTGGGTGCAGAGGACTCCCCGCAGTGGACAGACATGTGAGGGGTGGGTGCAGAGGACTCCCAGCAGTGGCCTGCAATATGAGTGGTGGGTGCATATCACTCCCAGCAGTGGACAGACATGTGAGGGGTGGGTGCAGAGGACTCCCAGCTGTGGACAGACATGTGAGGGGTGGGTGCAGATGACTCCCAGCAGTGGACAGACATGTGAGGGGTGGCTGCAGAGGACTCCCAGCAGTGCCCTGAAATATGAGGTGTGGGTGCATTTCACTACCAGCAGTGGACAGACATGTGAGGGGTGGGTGCAGAGGACTCCCAGCAGTGGACAGACATGTGAGGGGTGGGTGCAGAGGACTCCCAGCAGTGGCTTGCAATATGAGTGGTGGGTGCATATCACTCCCAGCAGTGGACAGACATGTGAGGGGTGGGTGCTGAGGACTCCCGGCAGTGGACAGACATGTGAGGGGTGGGTGCAGAGGACTCCCAGCAGTGGACAGACATGTGAGGGGTGGGTGCAGAGGAGTCCCAGCAGTGGACAGACATGTGAGGTGTGGGTGCAGAGGACTCCAAGCAGTGGCCTGCAATATGAGTGGTGGGTGCATATCACTCCCAGCAGTGGACACACATGTGAGGGGTGGGTGCAGAGGACTCCCAGCAGTGGACAGACATGTGAGGGGTGGGTGCAGAGGACTCCCAGCAGTGGACAGACATGTGAGGGGTGGCTGCAGAGGACTCCCAGCAGTGCCCTGCAATATGAGGTGTGGGTGCATATCACTACCAGCAGTGGACAGACATGTGAGGGGTGGGTGCAGAGGAGTCCCAGCAGTGGACAGACATGTGAGGGGTGGGCGCTGAGGACTCCCAGCAGTAGCGTGCAATATGAGTGGTGGGTGCATATCACTCCCAGCAGTGGACACACATGTGAGGGGTGGGTGCAGAGGACTCCCAGCAGTGGACAGACATGTGAGGGGTGGCTGCAGAGGACTCCCAGCAGTGCCCTGCAATATGAGGTGTGGGTGCATATCACTACCAGCAGTGGACAGACATGTGAGGGGTGGGTGCAGAGGACTCCCAGCAGTGGACAGACATGTGAGGGGTGGGTGCAGAGGACTCCCCGCAGTGGACAGACATGTGAGGGGTGGGTGCAGAGGACTCCCAGCAGTGGCCTGCAATATGAGTGGTGGGTGCATATCACTCCCAGCAGTGGACAGACATGTGAGGGGTGGGTGCAGAGGACTCCCAGCTGTGGACAGACATGTGAGGGGTGGGTGCAGATGACTCCCAGCAGTGGACAGACATGTGAGGGGTGGCTGCAGAGGACTCCCAGCAGTGCCCTGAAATATGAGGTGTGGGTGCATTTCACTACCAGCAGTGGACAGACATGTGAGGGGTGGGTACAGAGGACTCCCAGCAGTGGACAGACATGTGAGGGGTGGGTGCAGAGGACTCCCAGCAGTGGCTTGCAATATGAGTGGTGGGTGCATATCACTCCCAGCAGTGGACAGACATGTGAGGGGTGGGTGCTGAGGACTCCCGGCAGTGGACAGACATGTGAGGGGTGGGTGCAGAGGACTCCCAGCAGTGGACAGACATGTGAGGGGTGGGTGCAGAGGAGTCCCAGCAGTGGACAGACATGTGAGGTGTGGGTGCAGAGGACTCCAAGCAGTGGCCTGCAATATGAGTGGTGGGTGCATATCACTCCCAGCAGTGGACACACATGTGAGGGGTGGGTGCAGAGGAGTCCCAGCAGTGGACAGACATGTGAGGGGTGGGCGCAGAGGACTCCCAGCAGTAGCGTGCAATATGAGTGGTGGGTGCATATCACTCCCAGCAGTGGACACACATGTGAGGGGTGGGTGCAGAGGACTCCCGGCAGTGGACAGACATGTGAGGGGTGGGTGCAGAGGACTCCCAGCAGTGGACAGACATGTGAGGGGTGGGTGCAGAGGACTCCCAGCAGTGGACAGACATGTGAGGGGTGGCTGCAGAGGACTCCCAGCAGTGCCCTGCAATATGAGGTGTGGGTGCATATCACTACCAGCAGTGGACAGACATGTGAGGGGTGGGTGCAGAGGAGTCCCAGCAGTGGACAGACATGTGAGGGGTGGGCGCAGAGGACTCCCAGCAGTAGCGTGCAATATGAGTGGTGGGTGCATATCACTCCCAGCAGTGGACACACATGTGAGGGGTGGGTGCAGAGGACTCCCAGCAGTGGACAGACATGTGAGGGGTGGCTGCAGAGGACTACCAGCAGTGCCCTGCAATATGAGGTGTGGGTGCATATCACTACCAGCAGTGGACAGACATGTGAGGGGTGGGTGCAGAGGACTCCCAGCAGTGGACAGACATGTGAGGGGTGGGTGCAGAGGACTCCCCGCAGTGGACAGACATGTGAGGGGTGGGTGCAGAGGACTCCCAGCAGTGGCCTGCAATATGAGTGGTGGGTGCATATCACTCCCAGCAGTGGACAGACATGTGAGGGGTGGGTGCAGAGGACTCCCAGCTGTGGACAGACATGTGAGGGGTGGGTGCAGATGACTCCCAGCAGTGGACAGACATGTGAGGGGTGGCTGCAGAGGACTCCCAGCAGTGCCCTGAAATATGAGGTGTGGGTGCATTTCACTACCAGCAGTGGACAGACATGTGAGGGGTGGGTGCAGAGGACTCCCAGCAGTGGACAGACATGTGAGGGGTGGGTGCAGAGGACTCCCAGCAGTGGCTTGCAATATGAGTGGTGGGTGCATATCACTCCCAGCAGTGGACAGACATGTGAGGGGTGGGTGCTGAGGACTCCCGGCAGTGGACAGACATGTGAGGGGTGGGTGCAGAGGACTCCCAGCAGTGGACAGACATGTGAGGGGTGGGTGCAGAGGAGTCCCAGCAGTGGACAGACATGTGAGGTGTGGGTGCAGAGGACTCCAAGCAGTGGCCTGCAATATGAGTGGTGGGTGCATATCACTCCCAGCAGTGGACACACATGTGAGGGGTGGGTGCAGAGGACTCCCAGCAGTGGACAGACATGTGAGGGGTGGGTGCAGAGGACTCCCAGCAGTGGACAGACATGTGAGGGGTGGCTGCAGAGGACTCCCAGCAGTGCCCTGCAATATGAGGTGTGGGTGCATATCACTACCAGCAGTGGACAGACATGTGAGGGGTGGGTGCAGAGGACTCCCAGCAGTGGACAGACATGTGAGGGGTGGCTGCAGAGGACTCCCAGCAGTGGACAGACATGTGAGGGGTGGCTGCAGAGGACTCCCAGCAGTGGCCTGCTATATGAGTGGTGGGTGCATATCACTCCCAGCAGTGGACAGACATGTGAGTGGTGGGTGCAGAGTACTCCCAGCAGTGGACAGACATGTGATGGGTGGGTGCAGAGGACTCCCAGCAGTGGCCTGCAATATGAGTAGTGGGTGCATATCACTCCCAGCAGTGGACTGACATGTGAGGGGTGGGTGCAGAGTACTCCCAGCAGTGGACAGACATGTGAGGGGTGGGTGCAGATGACTCACAGCAGTGGACAGACATGTGAGGGGTGGCTGCAGAGGACTCCCAGCAGTGGACAGAAATGTGAGGGGTGGGTGCAGAGGACTCCCAGCAGTGGACAGACATGTGAGGGGTGGGTGCAGAGGACTCCCAGAAGTGGCCTGCAATATGAGTGGTGGGTGCATATCACTCCCAGCAGTGGACAGACATGTGAGGGGTGGGTGCTGAGAACTCCCAGCAGTGGACAGACATGTGAGGGGTGGGTGCAGAGGACTCCCAGCAGTGGACAGACATGTGAGGGATGGGTGCAGAGGACTCCCAGCAGTGGACAGACATGTGAGCGGTGGGTGCAGAGGACTCCCAGCAGTGGACAGACATGTTTGGGGTGGCTGCGGAGGACTCCCAGCAGTGCCCTGCAATATGAGGTGTGGGTGCATTTCACTACCAGCAGTGGACAGACATGTGAGGGGTGGGTGCAGAGGACTCCCAGCAGTGGACAGACATGTGAGGGGTGGGTGCAGAGGACTCCCAGCAGTGGACAGACATGTGAGGGGTGGGTGCAGAGGAGTCCCAGCAGTGGACAGACATGTGAGGGGTGGGCGCAGAGGAATCCCAGCAGTGGCCTGCAATATTAGTGGTGGGAGCATATCACTCCCAGCAGTGGACACACATGTGAGGGGTGGGTGCAGCGGACTCCCAGCAGTGGACAGACATGTGAGGGGTGGCTGCAGAGGACTCCCAGCAGTGCCCTGCAATATGAGGTGTGGGTGCATATCACTACCAGCAGTGGACAGACATGTGAGGGGTGGGTGCAGAGGACTCCCAGCAGTGGACAGACATGTGAGGGGTGGCTGCAGAGGTCTCCCAGCAGTGCCCTGAAATATGAGGTGTGGGAGCATATCACTACCAGCAGTGGACAGACATGTGAGGAGTGGGTGCAGAGGACTCCCAGCAGTGGACAGACATGTGAGGGGTTGCTGCAGAGGACTCCCAGCAGTGGACAGACATGTGAGGGGTGGCTGCAGAGGACTCCCAGCAGTGGCCTGCAATATGAGTGGTTGGTGCATATCACTCCCAGCAGTGGACAGACATGTGAGGGGTGGGTGCAGAGGACTCCCAGCAGTGGACAGACATGTGAGGGGTGGGTGCAGAGGAGTCCCAGCAGTGGACAGACATGTGAGGGGTGGGCGCAGAGGAATCCCAGCAGTGGTCTGCAATATGAGTGGTGGGAGCATATCACTCCCAGCAGTGGACACACATGTGAGGGGTGGGTGCAGCGGACTCCCAGCAGTGGACAGACATGTGAGGGGTGGCTGCAGAGCACTCCCAGCAGTGCCCTGCAATATGAGGTGTGGGTGCATATCACTACCAGCAGTGGACAGACATGTGTGGGGTGGGTGCAGAGGACTCCCAGCAGTGGACAGACATGTGAGGGGTGGCTGCAGAGGTCTCCCAGCAGTGCCCTGAAATATGAGGTGTGGGTGCATATCACTACCAGCAGTGGACAGACATGTGAGGGGTGGGTGCAGAGGAATCCCAGCAGTGGACAGACATGTGAGGGGTGGCTGCAGAGGACTCCCAGCAGTGGACAGACATGTGAGGGGTGGCTGCAGAGGACTCCCAGCAGTGGCCTGCAATATGAGTGGTTGGTGCATATCACTCCCAGCAGTGGACAGACATGTGAGGGGTGCGTGCAGAGGATTCCCAGCAGTAGCCTGCAATATGAGGGGTGGGTGCATATCACTCCCAGCAGTGGACAGACATGTGAGGGAAAGGTGCAGAGGACTCCCAGCAGTGGACAGACATGTGAGGGGTGGGTGCAGAGGACTCCCAGCAGTGGACAGCCATGTGAGGGGTGGCTGCAGAGGACTCCCAGCAGTGCCCTGCAATATGAGGTGTGGGTGCATTTCACTACCAGCAGTGGACAGACATGTGAGTGGTGGGTGCACATCACTCCCAGTAGTGGACAGACATGTGAGGGGTGGGTGCTGAGGACTCCCAGCAGTGGACAGACATGTGAGTGGTGGGTGCAGAGGACTCCCAGCAGTGGACAGACATGTGAGGGGTGGGTGCAGAGGAGTCCCAGCAGTGGACAGACATGTGAGGGGTGGGTGCAGAGGACTCCCAGCAGTGGCCTGCAATATGAGTGGTGGGTGCATATCACTCCCAGCAGTGGACACACATGTGAGGGGTGGGTGCAGAGGACTCCCAGCAGTGGACAGACATGTGAGGGGTGGCTGCAGAGGACTCCCAGCAATGCCCTGCAATATGAGGTGTGGGTGCATATCACTACCAGCAGTGGACAGACATGTGAGGGGTGGGTGCAGAGGACTCCCAGCAGTGGACAGACATGTGAGGGGTGGCTGCAGAGGACTCCCAGCAGTGGACAGACATGTGAGGGGTGGCTGCAGAGGACTCCCAGCAGTGGCCTGCAATATGAGTGGTTGGTGCATATCACTCCCAGCAGTGGACAGACATGTGAGGGGTGGGTGCAGAGGACTCCCAGCAGTGGACAGACATGTGAGGGGTGGCTGCAGAGGACTCCCAGCAGTGGACAGACATGTGAGGGGTGGGTGCAGAGGACTCCCAGAAGTGGCCTGCAATATGAGTGGTGGGGGCATATCACTCCCAGCAGTGGACAGACATGTGAGGGGTGGGTACCGAGGACTCCCAGCAGTGGACAGACATGTAAGGGGTGGGTGCAGAGGACTCCCAGCAGTGGACAGACATGTGAGGGGTGGGTGCAGAGGACTCCCAGCAGTGGACAGACATGTGAGGGGTGAGTGCAGAGGACTCCCAGCAGTGGCCTGCAATATGAGTGGTGGGTGCATATCACTCCCAGCAGTGGACAGACATGTGAGGGGTGGGTGCAGAGGTCTCCCAGCTGTGGACAGACATGTGAGGGGTGGGTGCAGATGACTCCCAGCAGTGGACAGACATGTGAGGGGTGGCTGCAGAGGACTCCCAGCAGTGCCCTGAAATATGAGGTGTGGGTGCATTTCACTACCATCAGTGGACAGACATGTGAGGGGTGGGTGCAGAGGACTCCCAGCAGTGGACAGACATGTGAGGGGTGGGTGCAGAGGACTCCCAGCAGTGGCTTGCAATATGAGTGGTGGGTGCATATCACTCCCAGCAGTGGACAGACATGTGAGGGGTGGGTGCTGAGGACTCCCGGCAGTGGACAGACATGTGAGGGGTGGGTGCAGAGGACTCCCAGCAGTGGACAGACATGTGAGGGGTGGGTGCAGAGGAGTCCCAGCAGTGGACAGACATGTGAGGGGTGGGTGCAGAGGACTCCCAGCAGTGGACAGACATGTGAGGGGTGGCTGCAGAGGACTCCCAGCAGTGTCCTGCACTATGAGGTGTGGGTGCATATCACTACCAGCAGTGGACAGATATGTGAGGGGTGGGTGCAGAGGACTCCCAGCAGTGGACAGACATGTGAGGGGTGGCTGCAGAGGACTCCCAGCAGTGCCCTGCAATATGAGGTGTGGGTGCATATCACTACCAGCAGTGGACAGACATCTGAGGGGTGGGTGCAGAGGACTCCCAGCAGTGGACAGACATGTGAGGGGTGGCTGCAGAGGACTCCCAGCAGTGGACAGACATGTGAGGGGTGGCTGCAGAGGACTCCCAGCAGTGGCCTGCTATATGAGTGGTGGGTGCATATCACTCCCAGCAGTGGACAGACATGTGAGTGGTGGGTGCAGAGTACTCCCAGCAGTGGACAGACATGTGAGGGGTGGGTGCAGAGGACTCCCAGCAGTGGCCTGCAATATGAGTGGTGGGTGCATATCACTCCCAGCAGTGGACTGACATGCGAGGGGTGGGTGCAGAGGACTCCCAGCAGTGGACAGACATGTGAGGGGTGGGTGCAGATGACTCCCAGCAGTGGACAGACATGTGAGGGGTGGGTGCAGAGGACTCCCAGCAGTGGACAGACATGTGAGGGGTGGCTGCAGAGGACTCCCAGCAGTGGACATACATGTGAGGGGTGGGTGCAGAGGACTCCGAGCAGTGGCCTGCAATATGAGTGGTGGGTGCATATCACTCCCAGCAGTGAACAGACATGTGAGGGGTGGGTGCAGAGGACTCCCAGCAGTGGACAGACACGTGAAGGGTGGCTGCAGAAGACTCCCAGCAGTGGACAGACATGTGAGGGGTGGGTGCAGAGGACTCCCAGCAGTGGCCTGCAATATGAGTGGTGGGTGCATATCACTCCCACCAGTGGACAGACATGTCAGGGGTGGGTGCAGAGGACTCCCAGCAGTGGACAGACATGTGAGGGGTGGCTGCAGAGGACTCCCAGCAGTGCCCTGAAATATGAGGTGTGGGTGCATTTCACTACCAGCAGTGGACAGACATGTGAGGGGTGGGTGCAGAGGACTCCCATCAGTGGACAGACATGTGAGGGGTGGGTGCAGAGGACTCCCAGCAGTGGACAGACATGTGAGCGGTGGGTGCAGAGGACTCCCAGAAGTGGCCTGCAATATGAGGGGTGGGTGCATATCACTCCCAGCAGTGGACAGACATGCGAGTGGTGGGTGCAGAGGACTCCCAGCAGTGGACAGACATATGAGGGGTGGGTGCAGAGGACTCCCAGCAGTGGACAGACATGTAAGGGGTGGGTGCATATCACTCCCAGCAGTGGACTGAAAAGTGAGGGGTGGGTGCAGAGGACTCCCAGCAGTGGACAGACATGTGAGGGGTGGGTGCAGATGACTCCCAGCAGTGGACAGACATGTGAGGGGTTGCTGCAGAGGACTCCCAGCAGTGGACAGACATGTGAGGGGTGGGTGCAGAGGACTCACAGCAGTGGCCTGCAATATGAGTGGTGGGTGCATATCATTCCCAGCAGTGGACAGACATGTGAGGGGTGGGTGCTGAGGACTCCCAGCAGTGGACAGACATGTGAGGGGTGGGTGCAGAGAACTCCCAGCAGTGGACAGACGTGAGGGGTGGGTGCAGAGGACTCCCAGCAGTGGAAAGACATGTGAGGGGTGGGTGCAGAGGACTCCCAGCAGTGGCCTGCAATATGAGTGGTGGGTGCATATCACTCCCAGCAGTGAACAGACATGTGAGGGGTGGGTGCAGAGGACTCCCAGCAGTGGACAGACACGTGAAGGGTGGCGGCAGAGGACTCCCAGCAGTGGACAGACATGTGAGGGGTGGGTGCTGAGGACTCCCAGAAGTGGCCTGCAATATGAGTGGTGGGTGCATATCACTCCCAGCAGTGGACAGACATGTGAGGGGTGGGTACCGAGGACTCCCAGCAGTGGACAGACATGTAAAGGGTGGGTGCAGAGGACTCCCAGCAGTGGACAGACATGTGAGGGGTGGGTGCAGAGGACTCCCAGCAGTGGACAGACATGTGAGGGGTGGGTGCAGAGGACTCCCAGCAGTGGCCTGCAATATGAGTGGTGGGTGCATATCACTCCCAGCAGTGGACAGACATGTGAGGGGTGGGTGCAGAGGACTCCCAGCAGTGGACAGACATGTGAGGGGTGGCTGCAGAGGACTCCCAGCAGTGCCCTGCAATATGAGGTGTGGGTGCATATCACTACCAGCAGTGGACAGACATGTGAGGGGTGGGTGCAGAGGACTCCCAGCAGTGGACAGACATGTGAGGGGTGGCTGCAGAGGACTCCCAGCAGTGCCCCGAAATATGAGGTGTGGGTGCATATCACTACCAGCAGCGGACAGACATGTGAGGGGTGGGTGCAGAGGACTCCCAGCAGTGGACAGACATGTGAGGGGTGGCTGCAGCGGACTCCCAGCAGTGGACAGACATGTGAGGGGTGGCTGCAGAGGACTCCCAGCAGTGGCCTGCAATATGAGTGGTTGGTGCATATCACTCCCAACAGTGGACAGACATGTGAGGGGTGCGTGCAGAGGATTCCCAGCAGTGGCCTGCAATATGAGGGGTGGGTGCATATCACTCCCAGCAGTGGACAGACATGTGAGGGATGGGTGCAGAGGACTCTCAGCAGTGGACAGACATGTGAGGGTTGGGTGGAGAGGACTCCCAGCAGTGGACAGACATGTGAGGGGTGGCTGCAGAGGACTCCCAGCAGTGCCCTGAAATATGAGGTGTGGGTGCATTTCACTACCAGCAGTGGACAGACATGTGAGGGGTGGGTGCAGAGGACTCCCAGCAGTGGACAGACATGTGAGGGGTGGGTGCAGAGGACTCCCAGCAGTGGCTTGCAATATGAGTGGTGGGTGCATATCACTCCCAGCAGTGGACAGACATGTGAGGGGTGGGTGCTGAGGACTCCCAGCAGTGGACAGACATGTGAGGGGTGGGTGCAGAGGACTCCCAGCAGTGGACAGACATGTGAGGGGTGGGTGCAGAGGAGTCCCAGTAGTAGACAGACATGTGAGCGGTGGGTGCAGAGGACTCCCAGCAGTGCCCTGCAATATGAGGTGTGGGTGCATATCACTACCAGCAGTGGACAGACATGTGAGGGGTGGGTGCAGAGGACTCCCAGCAGTGGACAGACATGTGAGGGGTGGCTGCAGAGGACTCCCAGCAGTGCCCTGAAATATGAGGTGTGGGTGCATATCACTACCAGCAGTGGACAGACATGTGAGGGGTGGGTGCAGAGGACTCCCAGCAGTGGACAGACATGTGAGGGGTGGCTGCAGAGGACTCCCAGCAGTGGACAGACATGTGAGGGGTGGCTGCAGAGGACTCCCAGCAGTGGCCTGCAATATGAGTGGTTGGTGCATATCACTCCCAGCAGTGGACAGACATGTGAGGGGTGGGTGCAGAGGACTCCCAGCAGTGGACAGACATGTGAGGGGTGGGTGCAGAGGACTCCCAGCAGTAGCCTGCAATATGAGTGGTGGGTGCATATCACTCCCAGCAGTGGACAGACATGTGAGGGGTGGGTGCAGAGGACTCCCAGCAGTGGACAGACATGTGAGGGGTGGGTGCAGAGGACTCCCAGCAGTGGACAGACATGTGAGGGGTGGCTGCAGAGGACTCCCAGCAGTGCCCTGCAATATGAGGTGTGGGTGCCTATCACTACCAGCAGTGGACAGACATGTGAGGGGTGGGTGCAGAGGACTCCCTGCAGTGGCCTGCAATATGAGTGGTGGGTGCATATCACTCCCAGCAGTGGACAGACATGTGAGGGGTGGGTGCAGAGGACTCCCAGCAGTGGACAGACATGTGAGGGGTGGCTGCAGAGGACTCCCAGCAGTGGACAGACATGTGAGGGGTGGGTGCAGAGGACTCCGAGCAGTGGCCTGCAATATGAGTGGTGGATGCATATCACTCCCAGTAGTGAACAGACATGTGAGGGGTGGGTGCAGAGGACTCCCAGCAGTGGACAGACACGTGAAGGGTGGCTGTAGAAGACTCACAGCAGTGGACAGACATGTGAGGGGTGGGTGCAGAGGACTCCCAGCAGTGGACAGACATGTGAGGGGTGGGTGCAGAGGACTCCCAGCAGTTGACAGACATGTGAGGGGTTGCTGCAGAGGACTCCCAGCAGTGCCCTGCAATATGAGGTGTGGGTGCATTTCACTACTAGCAGTGGACAGACATGTAAGGGGTGGGTGCAGAGGACTCGCAGCAGTGGACAGACATGTGCGGGGTGGGTGCACAGGACTCCCAGCAGTGGACAGACATGTGAGGGATGGGTGCAGAGGACTCCCAGCAGTGGACAGACATGTGAGGGGTGGGTGCAGAGGACTCCCAGCAGTTGACAGACATGTGAGGGGTGGCTGCAGAGGACTCCCAGCAGTGCCCTGCAATATGAGGTGTGGGTGCATTTCACTACTAGCAGTGGACAGACATGTGAGGGGTGGGTGCAGAGGACTCCCAGCAGTGGACAGACATGTGAGGGGTGGGTGCAGAGGACCCCCAGCAGTGGCTTGCAATATGAGTGGTGGGTGCATATCACTCCGAGCAGTGGACAGACATGTGAGGGGTGGGTGCTGAGAACTCCCAGCAGTGGACAGACATGTGAGGGGTGGGTGCAGAGGACCCCCAGCCGTGGCTTGCAATATGAGTGGTGGGTGCATATCACTCCGAGCAGTGGACAGACATGTGAGGGGTGGGTGCTGAGAACTCCCAGCAGTGGACAGACATGTGAGGGGTGGGTGCAGAGGACTTGCAGCAGTGGACAGACATGTGAGGGGTGGTTGCAGAGGACTCCCAGCAGTGGACAGACATGTGAGGGGTGGGTGCAGAGGACTCCCAGCAGTGGACAGACATGTGAGGGGTGGGTGCAGAGGACTCCCAGCAGTGGACAGACATGTGAGGGGTGGCTGCAGAGGACTCCCAGCAGTGCCCTGCAATATGAGGTGTGGGTGCATATCACTACCAGCAGTGGACAGACAGGTGAGGGGTGGGTGCAGAGGACTCCCAGCAGTGGACAGACATGTGAGGGGTGGCTGCAGAGGACTCCCAGCAGTGCCCTGAAACATGAGGTGTGGGTGTATATCACTACCAGCAGTGGACAGACATGTGAGGGGTGGGTGCAGAGGACTCCCATCAGTGGACAGACATGTGAGGGGTGGATGCAGAGGACTCCCAGCAGTGGACAGACATGTGAGGGGTGGGTGCAGAGGACTCCCAGCAGTGGCCTGCAATATGAGGGGTGGGTGCATATCACTCCCAGCAGTGGACAGACATGCGAGTGGTGGGTGCAGAGGACTCCCAGCAGTGGACAGATATATGAGGGGTGGGTGCAGAGGACTCCCAGCAGTGGACAGACATGTAAGGGGTGGGTGCATATCACTCCCAGCAGTGGACTGACATGTGAGGGGTGGGTGCAGAGGACTCCCAGCAGTGGACAGACATGTGAGGGGTGGGTGCAGATGGCTCCCAGCAGTGGACAGACATGTGAGGGGTTGCTGCAGAGGACTCCCAGCAGTGGACAGACATGTGAGGGGTGGGTGCAGAGGACTCCCAGCAGTGGCCTGCAATATGAGTGGTGGGTGCATATCATTCCCAGCAGTGGACACACATGTGAGGGGTGGGTGCTGAGGACTCCCAGCAGTGGACAGACATGTGAGGGGTGGGTGCAGAGAACTCCCAGCAGTGGACAGACGTGAGGGGTGGGTGCAGAGGACTCCCAGCAGTGGAAAGACATGTGAGGGGTGGGTGCAGAGGACTCCCAGCAGTGGCCTGCAATATGAGTGGTGGGTGCATATAACTCCCAACCGTGAACAGACATGTGAGGGGTGGGTGCAGAGGACTCCCAGCAGTGGACAGACACGTGAAGGGTGGCTGCAGAGGACTCCCAGCAGTGGACAGACATGTGAGGGGTGGGTGCAGAGGACTCCCAGAAGTGGCCTGCAATATGAGTGGTGGGTGCATATCACTCCCAGCAGTGGACAGACATGTGAGGGGTGGGTACCGAGGACTCCCAGCAGTGGACAGACATGTAAGGGGTGGGTGCAGAGGACTCCCAGCAGTGGACAGACATGTGAGGGTGGGTGCAGAGGACTCCCAGCAGTGGACAGACATGTGAGGGGTGGGTGCAGAGGACTCCCAGCAGTGGACAGACATGTGAGGGGTGGCTGCAGCGGACTCCCAGCCGTGGACAGACATGTGAGGGGTGGCTGCAGAGGACTCCCAGCAGTGGCCTGCAATATGAGTGGTTGGTGCATATCACTCCCAGCAGTGGACAGACATGTGAGGGGTGCGTGCAGAGGATTCCCAGCAGTGGCCTGCAATATGAGGGGTGGGTGCATATCACTCCCAGCAGTGGACAGACATGTGAGGGATGGGTGCAGAGGACTCTCAGCAGTGGACAGACATGTGAGGGGTGGGTGCAGAGGACTCCCAGCAGTGGACAGACATATGAGGGGTGGGTGCAGAGGATTCTCAGCAGATGACAGACATGTGAGGGGTGGGTGCAGAGGACTCCCAGCAGTGGAAAGACATGTGAGGGGTGGGTGCAGAGGACTCCCAGCAGTGGCTTGCAATATGAGTGGTGGGTGCATATCACTCCCAGCAGTGGACAGACATGTGAGGGTGGGTGCTGAGGACTACCAGCAGTGGACAGACATGTGAGGGGTGGGTGCAGAGGACTCCCAGCAGTGGCCTGCAATATGAGTGGTGGGTGCATATCACTCCCAGCAGTGGACAGACATGTGAGGGGTGGGTGCAGAGGACTCCCAGCAGTGGACAGACATGTGAGGGGTGGGTGCAGAGAACTCCCAGCAGTGGACAGACGTGAGGGGTGGGTGCAGAGGACTCCCAGCAGTGGAAAGACATGCGAGTGGTGGGTGCAGAGGACTCCCAGCAGTGGACAGACATATGAGGGGTGGGTGCAGAGAACTCCCAGCAGTGGACAGACATGTAAGGGGTGGGTGCATATCACTCCCAGCAGTGGACTGACATGTGAGGGGTGGGTGCAGAGGACTCCCAGCAGTGGACAGACATTTGAGGGGTGGGTGCAGATGGCTCCCAGCAGTGGACAGACATGTGAGGGGTGGGTGCAGAGGACTCCCAGCAGTGGACAGACATGTGAGGGGTGGGTGCAGAGGACTCCCAGCAGTGGCTTGCAATATGAGTGGTGGGTGCATATCACTCCCAGCAGTGGACAGACATGTGAGGGGTGGGTGCTGAGGACTCCCAGCAGTGGACAGACATGTGAGTGGTGGGTGCAGAGGACTCCCAGCAGTGGACAGACATGTGAGGGGTGGGTGCAGAGGACTCCCAGCAGTGGACAGACATGTGAGGGGTGGGTGCAGAGGACTCCCAGCAGTGGCCTGCAATATGAGTGGTGGGTGCATATCACTCCCAGCAGTGGACACACATGTGAGGGGTGGGTGCAGAGGACTCCCAGCAGTGGACAGACATGTGAGGGGTGGCTGCAGAGGACTCCCAGCAGTGCCCTGAAATATGAGGTGTGGGTGCATATCACTACCAGCAGTGGACAGACATGTGAGGGGTGGGTGCAGAGGACTCCCAGCAGTGGACGGACATGTGAGGGGTGGCTGCAGAGGACTCCCAGCAGTGGACAGACATGTGAGGGGTGGCTGCAGAGGACTCCCAGCAGTGGCCTGCAATATGAGTGGTTGGTGCATATCACTCCCAGCAGTGGACAGACATGTGAGGGGTGGGTGCAGAGGACTCCCAGCAGTGGACAGACATGTGAGGGGTGGCTGCAGAGGACTCCCAGCAGTGGACAGACATGTGAGGGGTGGGTGCAGAGGACTCCCAGCAGTGGCCTGCAATATGAGGGGTGGGTGCATATCACTCCCAGCAGAGGACAGACATGTGAGTGATGGGTGCAGAGGACTCCCAGCAGTGGACAGACATATGAGGGGTGGGTGCATATCACTCCCAGCAGTGGACAGACATGTGAGGGGTGGCTGCAGAGGACTCCCAGCAGTGGACAGACATGTGAGGGGTGGCTGCAGAGGACTCCCAGCAGTGGCCTGCAATATGAGTGGTGGGTGCATATCACTTCCAGCAGTGGACAGATATGTGAGGGGTGGGTGCAGAGGACTCCAAGCAGTGGACAGACATGTGAGGGGTGGCTGCAGAGGACTCCCAGCAGTGGACAGACATGTGAGGGGTGGGTGCAGAGGACTCCCAGCAGTGGCCTGCAATATGAAGGGTGGGTGCATATCACTCCCAGCAGTGGACAGACATGTGAGTGGTGGGTGCAGAGGACTCCCAGCAGTGGACAGACATGTGAGGGGTGGGTGCTGAGAACTCCCAGCAGTGGACAGACATGTGAGGGGTGGGTGCAGAGGACTCGCAGCAGTGGACAGACATGTGAGGGGTGGGTGCAGAGGACTCCCAGCAGTTGACAGACATGTGAGGGGTGGCTGCAGAGGACTCCCAGCAGTGCCCTGCAATATGAGGTGTGGGTGCATTTCACTACTAGCAGTGGACAGACATGTGAGGGGTGGGTGCAGAGGACTCCCAGCAGTGGACAGACATGTGAGGGGTGGGTGCAGAGGACCCCCAGCAGTGGCTTGCAATATGAGTGGTGGGTGCATATCACTCTGAGCAGTGGACAGACATGTGAGGGGTGGGTGCTGAGAACTCCCAGCAGTGGACAGACATGTGAGGGGTGGGTGCAGAGGACTTGCAGCAGTGGACAGACATGTGAGGGGTGGGTGCACAGGACTCCCAGCAGTGGACAGACATGTGAGGGGTGGGTGCTGAGAACTCCCAGCAGTGGACAGACATGTGAGGGGTGGGTGCAGAGGACTCGCAGCAGTGGACAGACATGTGAGGGGTGGGTGCACAGGACTCCCAGCAGTGGACAGACATGTGAGGCATGGGTGCAGAGGACTCCCAGCAGTGGACAGACATGTGAGGGGTGGGTGCAGAGGACTCCCAGCAGTTGACAGATATGTGAGGGGTGGCTGCAGAGGACTCCCAGCAGTGCCCTGCAATATGAGGTGTGGGTGCATTTCACTACTAGCAGTGGACAGACATGTGAGGGGTGGGTGCAGAGGACTCCCAGCAGTGGACAGACATGTGAGGGGTGGGTGCAGAGGACTCCCAGCAGTGGCTTGCAATATGAGTGGTGGGTGCATATCACTCCGAGCAGTGGACAGACATGTGAGGGGTGGGTGCTGAGGACTCCCAGCAGTGGACAGACATGTGAGGGGTGGGTGCAGAGGACTCCCAGCAGCGGACAGACATGTGAAGGGTGGGTGCAGAGGAGTCCCAGCAGTGGACAGACATGTGAGGGGTGGGCGCAGAGGACTCCCAGCAGTGGCGTGCAATATGAGTGGTGGGTGCATATCACTCCCAGCAGTGGACACACATGTGAGGGGTGGGTGCAGAGGACTCCCAGCAGTGGACAGACATGTGAGGGGTGGCTGCAGAGGACTCCCAGCAGTGCCCTGCAATATGAGGTGTGGGTGCATATCACTACCAGCAGTGGACAGACATGTGAGGGGTGGGTGCAGAGGACTCCCAGCAGTGGCCTGCAATATGAGTGGTTGGTGCATATCACTCCCAGCAGTGGACAGACATGTGAGGGGTGGGTGCAGAGGACTCCCAGCAGTGGACAGACATGTAAGGGGTGGGTGCAGAGGACTCCCAGCAGTGGACAGACATGTCAGGGGTGGGTGCAGAGGAGTCCCAGCAGTGGACAGACATGTGAGGGGTGGGTGCAGAGGACTCCCAGCAGTGGCCTTCAATATGAGTGGTGGGTGCATATCACTCCCAGCAGTGGACACACATGTGAGGGGTGGGTGCAGAGGACTCCCAGCAGTGGACAGACATGTGAGGGGTGGCTGCAGAGGACTCCCAGCAATGCCCTGCAATATGAGGTGTGGGTGCATATCACTACCAGCAGTGGACAGACATGTGAGGGGTGGGTGCAGAGGACTCCCAGCAGTGGACAGACATGTGAGGGGTGGCTGCAGAGGACTCCCAGCAGTGGCTGCAATATGAGTGGTTGGTGCATATCACTCCCAGCAGTGGACAGACATGTGAGGGGTGGGTGCAGAGGACTCCCAGCAGTGGACAGACATGTGAGGGGTGGCTGCAGAGGACTCCCAGCAGTGGACAGACATGTGAGGGGTGGGTGCAGAGGACTCCCAGCAGTGGCCTGCAATATGAGGGGTGGGTGCATATCACTCCCAGCAGTGGATAGACATGTGAGTGGTGGGTGCCGAGGACTCCCAGCAGTGGACAGATATATGAGGGGTGGGTGCAGAGGATTCTCAGCAGTGGACAGACATGTGAGGGGTGGGTGCAGAGGACTCCCAGCAGTGGAAAGACATGTGAGGGGTCGGTGCAGAGGACTCCCAGCAGTGGCTTGCAATATGAGTGGTGGGTGCATATCACTCCCAGCAGTGGACAGACATGTGAGGGGTGGGTGCTGAGGACTCCCAGCAGTGGACAGACATGTGAGGGGTGGGTGCAGAGGACTCCCAGCAGTGGACAGACATGTGAGGGGTGGGTGCAGAGGAGTCCCAGCAGTGGATAGACATGTGAGGGGTGGGTGCAGAGGACTCCCAGCAGTGGCCTGCAATATGAGTGGTGGGTGCATATCACTGCCAGCAGTGGACACTCATGTGAGGGGTGGGTGCAGAGGACTCCCAGCAGTGGACAGACATGTGAGGGGTGGCTGCAGAGGACTCCCAGCAGTGCCCTGCAATATGAGGTGTGGGTGCATATCACTACCAGCAGTGGACAGACAGATGAGGGGTGGGTGCAGAGGACTCCCAGCAGTGGACAGACATGTGAGGGGTGGCTGCAGAGGACTCCCAGCAGTGCCCTGAAACATGAGGTGTGGGTGCATATCACTACCAGCAGTGGACAGACATGTGAGGGGTGGGTGCAGAGGACTCCCAGCAGTGGACAGACATGTGAGGGGTGGCTGCAGAGGACTCCCAGCAGTGGACAGCCATGTGAGGGGTGGCTGCAGAGGACTCCCAGCAGTGGCCTGCAATATGAGTGGTGGGTGCATATCACTTCCAGCAGTGGACAGATATGTGAGGGGTGGGTGCAGAGGACTCCAAGCAGTGGACAGACATGTGAGGGGTGGCTGCAGAGGACTCCCAGCAGTGGACAGACATGTGAGGGGTGGGTGCAGAGGACTCCCAGCAGTGGCCTGCAATATGAAGGGTGGGTGCATATCACTCCCAGCAGTGGACAGACATGTGAGTGGTGGGTGCAGAGGACTCCCAGCAGTGGACAGCCATATGAGGGGTGGGTGCAGAGGACTCCCAGCAGTGGACAGACATGTGAGGGGTGGGTGCATATCACTCCCAGCAGTGGACTGACATGTGAGGGGTGGGTGCAGAGGACTCCCAGCAGTGGACAGACATGTGAGGGGTGGGTTCAGATGACTCCCAGCAGTGGACAGACATGTGAGGGGTGGGTGCTGAGGACTCCCAGCAGTGGACAGACATGTGAGTGGTGGGTGCATATCACTCCCAGCACTGAACAGACATGTGAGGGGTGGGTGCAGATGACTCCCAGCAGTGGACAGACATGTGAAGGGTGGCTGCAGAGGACTCGCAGCAGTTGGCAGACATGTGAGGGGTGGGTGCAGAGGACTCCCAGCAGTGGCCTGCAATATGAGTGGTGGGTGCATATCACTCCCAGCAGTGGACAGACATGTGAGGGGTGGGTGCAGAGGACTCCCAGCAGTGGACAGACATGTGAGGGGTGGGTGCAGAGGACTCCCAGCAGTGGACAGACATGTGAGGGGTGGGTGCAGAGGACTCCCAGCAGTAGCCTGCAATATGAGTGGTGGGTGCATATCACTCCCAGCAGTGGACAGACATGTGAGGGGTGGGTGCAGAGGACTCCCAGCAGTGGACAGACATGTGAGGGGTGGGTGCAGAGGACTCCCAACAGTGGACAGACATGTGAGGGGTGGCTGCAGAGGACTCCCAGCAGTGCCCTGCAATATGAGGTGTGGGTGCCTATCACTACCAGCAGTGGACAGACATGTGAGGGGTGGGTGCAGAGGACTCCCTGCAGTGGCCTGCAATATGAGTGGTGGGTGCATATCACTCCCAGCAGTGGACAGACATGTGAGGGGTGGCTGCAGAGGACTCCCAGCAGTGGCCTGCATTATGAGTGGTTGGTGCATATCACTCCCAGCAGTGGACAGACATGTGAGGGGTGGGTGCAGAGGACTCCCAGCAGTGGACAGACATGTGAGGGGTGGCTGCAGAGGACTCCCAGCAGTGGACAGACATGTGAGGGGTGGGTGCAGAGGACTCCGAGCAGTGGCCTGCAATATGAGTGGTGGATGCATATCACTCCCAGCAGTGAACAGACATGTGAGGGGTGGGTGCAGAGGACTCCCAGCAGTGGACAGACACGTGAAGGGTGGCTGCAGAAGACTCCCAGCAGTGGACAGACATGTGAGGGGTGGGTGCAGAGGACTCCCAGCAGTGGACAGACATGTGAGGGGTGGGTGCAGAGGACTCGCAGCAGTGGACAGACATGTGAGGGGTGGGTGCACAGGACTCCCAGCAGTGGACAGACATGTGAGGGATGGGTGCAGAGGACTCCCAGCAGTGGACAGACATGTGAGGGGTGGGTGCAGAGGACTCCCAGCAGTTGACAGACATGTGAGGGGTGGCTGCAGAGGACTCCCAGCAGTGCCCTGCAATATGAGGTGTGGGTGCATTTCACTACTAGCAGTGGACAGACATGTGAGGGGTGGGTGCAGAGGACTCCCAGCAGTGGACAGACATGTGAGGGGTGGGTGCAGAGGACTCCCAGCAGTGGCTTGCAATATGAGTGGTGGGTGCATATCACTCTGAGCAGTGGACAGACATGTGAGGGGTGGGTGCTGAGAACTCCCAGCAGTGGACAGACATGTGAGGGGTGGGTGCAGAGGACTTGCAGCAGTGGACAGACATGTAAGGGGTGGGTGCACAGGACTCCCAGCAGTGGACAAACATGTGAGGGGTGGGTGCTGAGAACTCGGAGCAGTGGACAGACATGTGAGGGGTGGGTGCAGAGGACTCGCAGAAGTGGACAGACATGTGAGGGGTGGGTGCACAGGACTCCCAGCAGTGGACAGACATGTGAGGGATGGGTGCAGAGGACTCCCAGCAGTGGACAGACATGTGAGGGGTGGGTGCAGAGGACTCCCAGCAGTTGACAGACATGTGAGGGGTGGCTGCAGAGGACTCCCAGCAGTGCCCTGCAATATGAGGTGTGGGTGCATTTCACTACTAGCAGTGGACAGACATGTGAGGGGTGGGTGCAGGGGACTCCCAGCAGTGGACAGACATGTGAGGGGTGGGTGCAGAGGACTCCCAGCAGTGGCTTGCAATATGAGTGGTGGGTGCATATCACTCCGAGCAGTGGACAGACATGTGAGGGGTGGGTGCTGAGGACTCCCAGCAGTGGACAGACATGTGAGGGGTGGGTGCAGAGGACTCCCAGCAGTGGACAGACATGTGAGGGGTGGGTGCAGAGGAGTCCCAGCAGTGGACAGACATGTGAGGGGTGGGCGCAGAGGACTCCCAGCAGTGGACAGACATGTGAGGGGTGGGTGCAGAGGACTCGCAGCAGTGGACAGACATGTGAGGGGTGGGTGCACAGGACTCCCAGCAGTGGACAGACATGTGAGGGATGGGTGCAGAGGACTCCCAGCAGTGGACAGACATGTGAGGGGTGGGTGCAGAGGACTCCCAGCAGTTGACAGACATGTGAGGGGTGGCTGCAGAGGACTCCCAGCAGTGCCCTGCAATATGAGGTGTGGGTGCATTTCACTACTAGCAGTGGACAGACATGTGAGGGGTGGGTGCAGAGGACTCCCAGCAGTGGACAGACATGTGAGGGGTGGGTGCAGAGGACTCCCAGCAGTGGCTTGCAATATGAGTGGTGGGTGCATATCACTCCGAGCAGTGGACAGACATGTGAGGGGTGGGTGCTGAGAACTCCCAGCAGTGGACAGACATGTGAGGGGTGGGTGCAGAGGACTTGCAGCAGTGGACAGACATGTAAGGGGTGGGTGCACAGGACTCCCAGCAGTGGACAAACATGTGAGGGGTGGGTGCTGAGAACTCGGAGCAGTGGACAGACATGTGAGGGGTGGGTGCAGAGGACTCGCAGAAGTGGACAGGCATGTGAGGGGTGGGTGCACAGGACTCCCAGCAGTGGACAGACATGTGAGGGATGGGTGCAGAGGACTCCCAGCAGTGGACAGACATGTGAGGGGTGGGTGCAGAGGACTCCCAGCAGTTGACAGACATGTGAGGGGTGGCTGCAGAGGACTCCCAGCAGTGCCCTGCAATATGAGGTGTGGGTGCATTTCACTACTAGCAGTGGACAGACATGTGAGGGGTGGGTGCAGGGGACTCCCAGCAGTGGACAGACATGTGAGGGGTGGGTGCAGAGGACTCCCAGCAGTGGCTTGCAATATGAGTGGTGGGTGCATATCACTCCGAGCAGTGGACAGACATGTGAGGGGTGGGTGCTGAGGACTCCCAGCAGTGGACAGACATGTGAGGGGTGGGTGCAGAGGACTCCCAGCAGTGGACAGACATGGGAGGGGTGGGTGCAGAGGAGTCCCAGCAGTGGACAGACATGTGAGGGGTGGGCGCAGAGGACTCCCAGCAGTAGCGTGCAATATGAGTGGTGGGTGCATATCACTCCCAGCAGTGGACACACATGTGAGGGGTGGGTGCAGAGGACTCCCAGCAGTGGACAGACATGTGAGGGGTGGCTGCAGAGGACTCCCAGCAGTGCCCTGCAATATGAGGTGTGGGTGCATATCACTACCAGCAGTGGACAGACATGTGAGGGGTGGGTGCAGAGGACTCCCAGCAGTGGACAGACATGTGAGGGGTGGCTGCAGAGGACTCCCAGCAGTGCCCTGAAATATGAGGTGTGGGTGCATATCACTACCAGCAGTGGACAGACATGTGAGGGGTGGGTGCAGAGGACTCCCAGCAGTGGACAGACATGTGAGGGGTGGCTGCAGCGGACTCCCAGCAGTGGACAGACATGTGAGGGGTGGCTGCAGAGGACTCCCAGCAGTGGCCTGCAATATGAGTGGTTGGTGCATATCACTCCCAGCAGTGGACAGACATGTGAGGGGTGCGTGCAGAGGATTCCCAGCAGTGGCCTGCAATATGAGGGGTGGGTGCATATCACTCCCAGCAGTGGACAGACATGTGAGGGATGGGTGCAGAGGACTCTCAGCAGTGGACAGACATGTGAGGGCTGGGTGCAGAGGACTCCCAGCAGTGGACAGACATGTGAGGGGTGGCTGCAGAGGACTCCCAGCAGTGCCCTGAAATATGAGGTGTGGGTGCATTTCACTACCAGCAGTGGACAGACATGTGAGGGGTGGGTGCAGAGGACTCCCAGCAGTGGACTGACATGTGAGGGGTGGGTGCAGAGGACTCCCAGCAGTGGCTTGCAATATGAGTGGTGGGTGCATATCACTCCCAGCAGTGGACAGACATGTGAGGGGTGGGTGCAGAGGACTCGCAGCAGTGGACAGACATGTGAGGGGTGGGTGCACAGGACTCCCAGCAGTGGACAGACATGTGAGGGATGGGTGCAGAGGACTCCCAGCAGTGGACAGACATGTGAGGGGTGGGTGCAGAGGACTCCCAGCAGTTGACAGACATGTGAGGGGTGGCTGCAGAGGACTCCCAGCAGTGCCCTGCAATATGAGGTGTGGGTGCATTTCACTACTAGCAGTGGACAGACATGTGAGGGGTGGGTGCAGAGGACTCCCAGCAGTGGACAGACATGTGAGGGGTGGGTGCAGAGGACTCCCAGCAGTGGCTTGCAATATGAGTGGTGGGTGCATATCACTCCGAGCAGTGGACAGACATGTGAGGGGTGGGTGCTGAGAACTCCCAGCAGTGGACAGACATGTGAGGGGTGGGTGCAGAGGACTTGCAGCAGTGGACAGACATGTAAGGGGTGGGTGCACAGGACTCCCAGCAGTGGACAAACATGTGAGGGGTGGGTGCTGAGAACTCGGAGCAGTGGACAGACATGTGAGGGGTGGGTGCAGAGGACTCGCAGAAGTGGACAGACATGTGAGGGGTGGGTGCACAGGACTCCCAGCAGTGGACAGACATGTGAGGGATGGGTGCAGAGGACTCCCAGCAGTGGACAGACATGTGAGGGGTGGGTGCAGAGGACTCCCAGCAGTTGACAGACATGTGAGGGGTGGCTGCAGAGGACTCCCAGCAGTGCCCTGCAATATGAGGTGTGGGTGCATTTCACTACTAGCAGTGGACAGACATGTGAGGGGTGGGTGCAGGGGACTCCCAGCAGTGGACAGACATGTGAGGGGTGGGTGCAGAGGACTCCCAGCAGTGGCTTGCAATATGAGTGGTGGGTGCATATCACTCTGAGCAGTGGACAGACATGTGAGGGGTGGGTGCTGAGGACTCCCAGCAGTGGACAGACATGTGAGGGGTGGGTGCAGAGGACTCCCAGCAGTGGACAGACATGTGAGGGGTGGGTGCAGAGGAGTCCCAGCAGTGGACAGACATGTGAGGGGTGGGCGCAGAGGACTCCCAGCAGTGGACAGACATGTGAGGGGTGGGTGCAGAGGACTCGCAGCAGTGGACAGACATGTGAGGGGTGGGTGCACAGGACTCCCAGCAGTGGACAGACATGTGAGGGATGGGTGCAGAGGACTCCCAGCAGTTGACAGACATGTGAGGGGTGGCTGCAGAGGACTCCCAGCAGTGCCCTGCAATATGAGGTGTGGGTGCATTTCACTACTAGCAGTGGACAGACATGTGAGGGGTGGGTGCAGAGGACTCCCAGCAGTGGACAGACATGTGAGGGGTGGGTGCAGAGGACTCCCAGCAGTGGCTTGCAATATGAGTGGTGGGTGCATATCACTCCGAGCAGTGGACAGACATGTGAGGGGTGGGTGCTGAGAACTCCCAGCAGTGGACAGACATGTGAGGGGTGGGTGCAGAGGACTTGCAGCAGTGGACAGACATGTAAGGGGTGGGTGCACAGGACTCCCAGCAGTGGACAAACATGTGAGGGGTGAGTGATGAGAACTCGGAGCAGTGGACAGACATGTGAGGGGTGGGTGCAGAGGACTCGCAGAAGTGGACAGACATGTGAGGGGTGGGTGCACAGGACTCCCAGCAGTGGACAGACATGTGAGGGATGGGTGCAGAGGACTCCCAGCAGTGGACAGACATGTGAGGGGTGGGTGCAGAGGACTCCCAGCAGTTGACAGACATGTGAGGGGTGGCTGCAGAGGACTCCCAGCAGTGCCCTGCAATATGAGGTGTGGGTGCATTTCACTACTAGCAGTGGACAGACATGTGAGGGGTGGGTGCAGGGGACTCCCAGCAGTGGACAGACATGTGAGGGGTGGGTGCAGAGGACTCCCAGCAGTGGCTTGCAATATGAGTGGTGGGTGCATATCACTCCGAGCAGTGGACAGACATGTGAGGGGTGGGTGCTGAGGACTCCCAGCAGTGGACAGACATGTGAGGGGTGGGTGCAGAGGACTCCCAGCAGTGGACAGACATGTGAGGGGTGGGTGCAGAGGAGTCCCAGCAGTGGACAGACATGTGAGGGGTGGGCGCAGAGGACTCCCAGCAGTAGCGTGCAATATGAGTGGTGGGTGCAT
Source organism: Triturus cristatus (assembly GCF_964204655.1). Classification (NCBI taxonomy): domain Eukaryota; kingdom Metazoa; phylum Chordata; class Amphibia; order Caudata; family Salamandridae; genus Triturus; species Triturus cristatus. The sequence goes on from NC_140579.1 coordinate 421,557,228, forward strand.
ATCACTCCCAGCAGTGGACACACATGTGAGGGGTGGGTGCAGAGGACTCCCAGCAGTGGACAGACATGTGAGGGGTGGCTGCAGAGGACTCCCAGCAGTGCCCTGCAATATGAGGTGTGGGTGCATATCACTACCAGCAGTGGACAGACATGTGAGGGGTGGGTGCAGAGGACTCCCAGCAGTGGACAGACATGTGAGGGGTGGCTGCAGAGGACTCCCAGCAGTGCCCTGAAATATGAGGTGTGGGTGCATATCACTACCAGCAGTGGACAGACATGTGAGGGGTGGGTGCAGAGGACTCCCAGCAGTGGACAGACATGTGAGGGGTGGCTGCAGCGGACTCCCAGCAGTGGACAGACATGTGAGGGGTGGCTGCAGAGGACTCCCAGCAGTGGCCTGCAATATGAGTGGTTGGTGCATATCACTCCCAGCAGTGGACAGACATGTGAGGGGTGCGTGCAGAGGATTCCCAGCAGTGGCCTGCAATATGAGGGGTGGGTGCATATCACTCCCAGCAGTGGACAGACATGTGAGGGATGGGTGCAGAGGACTCTCAGCAGTGGACAGACATGTGAGGGCTGGGTGCAGAGGACTCCCAGCAGTGGACAGACATGTGAGGGGTGGCTGCAGAGGACTCCCAGCAGTGCCCTGAAATATGAGGTGTGGGTGCATTTCACTACCGCAGTGGACAGACATGTGAGGGGTGGGTGCAGAGGACTCCCAGCAGTGGACTGACATGTGAGGGGTGGGTGCAGAGGACTCCCAGCAGTGGCTTGCAATATGAGTGGTGGGTGCATATCACTCCCAGCAGTGGACAGACATGTGAGGGGTGGGTGCTGAGGACTCCCAGCAGTGGACAGACATGTGAGGGGTGGGTGCAGAGGACTCCCAGCAGTGGACAGACATGTGAGGGGTGGGTGCAGAGGAGTCCCAGTAGTAGACAGACATGTGAGGGGTGGGTGCAGAGGACTCCCAGCAGTGCCCTGCAATATGAGGTGTGGGTGCATATCACTACCAGCAGTGGACAGACATGTGAGGGGTGGGTGCAGAGGACTCCCAGCAGTGGACAGACATGTGAGGGGTGGCTGCAGAGGACTCCCAGCAGTGCCCTGAAATATGAGGTGTGGGTGCATATCACTACCAGCAGTGGACAGACATGTGAGGGGTGGGTGCAGAGGACTCCCAGCAGTGGACAGACATGTGAGGGGTGGCTGCAGAGGACTCCCAGCAGTGGACAGACATGTGAGGGGTGGCTGCAGAGGACTCCCAGCAGTGGCCTGCAATATAAGTGGTTGGTGCATATCACTCCCAGCAGTGGACAGACATGTGAGGGGTGGGTGCAGAGGACTCCCAGCAGTGGACAGACATGTGAGGGGTGGGTGCAGAGGACTCCCAGCAGTAGCCTGCAATATGAGTGGTGGGTGCATATCACTCCCAGCAGTGGACAGACATGTGAGGGGTGGGTGCAGAGGACTCCCAGCAGTGGACAGACATGTGAGGGGTGGGTGCAGAGGACTCCCAGCAGTGGACAGACATGTGAGGGGTGGCTGCAGAGGACTCCCAGCAGTGCCCTGCAATATGAGGTGTGGGTGCCTATCACTACCAGCAGTGGACAGACATGTGAGGGGTGGGTGCAGAGGACTCCCTGCAGTGGCCTGCAATATGAGTGGTGGGTGCATATCACTCCCAGCAGTGGACAGACATGTGAGGGGTGGGTGCAGAGGACTCCCAGCAGTGGACAGACATGTGAGGGGTGGCTGCAGAGGACTCCCAGCAGTGGACAGACATGTGAGGGGTGGGTGCAGAGGACTCCGAGCAGTGGCCTGCAATATGAGTGGTGGATGCATATCACTCCCAGCAGTGAACAGACATGTGAGGGGTGGGTGCAGAGGACTCCCAGCAGTGGACAGACATGTGAGGGGTGGGTGCACAGGACTCGCAGCAGTGGACAGACATGTGAGGGGTGGGTGCACAGGACTCCCAGCAGTGGACAGACATGTGAGGGATGGGTGCAGAGGACTCCCAGCAGTGGACAGACATGTGAGGGGTGGGTGCAGAGGACTCCCAGCAGTGGACAGACATGTGACGGGTGGGTGCAGAGGACTCGCAGCAGTGGACAGACATGTGAGGGGTGGGTGCACAGGACTCCCAGCAGTGGACAGACATGTGAGGGATGGGTGCAGAGGACTCCCAGCAGTGGACAGACATGTGAGGGGTGGGTGCAGAGGACTCCCAGCAGTTGACAGACATGTGAGGGGTGGCTGCAGAGGACTCCCAGCAGTGCCCTGCAATATGAGGTGTGGGTGCATTTCACTACTAGCAGTGGACAGACATGTGAGGGGTGGGTGCAGAGGACTCCCAGCAGTGGACAGACATGTGAGGGGTGGGTGCACAGGACCCCCAGCAGTGGCTTGCAATATGCGTGGTGGGTGCATATCACTCCGAGCAGTGGACAGACATGTGAGGGGTGGGTGCTGAGAACTCCCAGCAGTGGACAGACATGTGAGGGGTGGGTGCCGAGGACTTGCAGCAGTGGACAGACATGTGAGGGGTGGGTGCACAGGACTCCCAGCAGTGGACAGACATGTGAGGGGTGGGTGCTGAGAACTCCCAGCAGTGGACAGACATGTGAGGGGTGGGTGCAGAGGACTCGCAGCAGTGGACAGACATGTGAGGGGTGGGTGCACAGGACTCCCAGCAGTGGACAGACATGTGAGGGATGGGTGCAGAGGACTCCCAGCAGTGGACAGACATGTGAGGGGTGGGTGCAGAGGACTCCCAGCAGTTGACAGACATGTGAGGGGTGGCTGCAGAGGACTCCCAGCAGTGCCCTGCAATATGAGGTGTGGGTGCATTTCACTACTAGCAGTGGACAGACATGTGAGGGGTGGGTGCAGAGGACTCCCAGCAGTGGACAGACATGTGAGGGGTGGGTGCAGAGGACTCCCAGCAGTGGCTTGCAATATGAGTGGTGGGTGCATATCACTCCGAGCAGTGGACAGACATGTGAGGGGTGGGTGCTGAGGACTCCCAGCAGTGGACAGACATGTGAGGGGTGGGTGCAGAGGACTCCCAGCAGTGGACAGACATGTGAAGGGTGGGTGCAGAGGAGTCCCAGCAGTGGACAGACATGTGAGGGGTGGGCGCAGAGGACTCCCAGCAGTGGCGTGCAATATGAGTGGTGGGTGCATATCACTCCCAGCAGTGGACACACATGTGAGGGGTGGGTGCAGAGGACTCCCAGCAGTGGACAGACATGTGAGGGGTGGCTGCAGAGGACTCCCAGCAGTGCCCTGCAATATGAGGTGTGGGTGCATATCACTACCAGCAGTGGACAGACATGTGAGGGGTGGGTGCAGAGGACTCCCAGCAGTGGCCTGCAATATGAGTGGTTGGTGCATATCACTCCCAGCAGTGGACAGACATGTGAGGGGTGGGTGAAGAGGACTCCCAGCAGTGGACAGACATGTGAGAGGTGGCTGCAGAGGACTCCCAGCAGTGGACAGACATGTGAGGGGTGGGTGCAGAGGACTCCCAGCAGTGGCCTGCAATATGAGGGGTGGGTGCATATCACTCCCAGCAGTGGATAGACATGTGAGTGGTGGGTGCAGAGGACTCCCAGCAGTGGACAGACATATGAGGGGTGGGTGCAGAGGATTCTCAGCAGTGGACAGACATGTGAGGGGTGGGTGCAGAGGACTCCCAGCAGTGGAAAGACATGTGAGGGGTGGGTGCAGAGGACTCCCAGCAGTGGCTTGCAATATGAGTGGTGGGTGAATATCACTCCCAGCAGTGGACAGACATGTGAGGGGTGGGTGCTGAGGACTCCCAGCAGTGGACAGACATGTGAGGGGTGGGTGCAGAGGACTCCCAGCAGTGGACAGACATGTGAGTGGTGGGTGCAGAGGAGTCCCAGCAGTGGATAGACATGTGAGGGGTGGGTGCAGAGGACTCCCAGCAGTGGCCTGCAATATGAGTGGTGGGTGCATATCACTGCCAGCAGTGGACACTCATGTGAGGGGTGGGTGCAGAGGACTCCCAGCAGTGGACAGACATGTGAGCGGTGGCTGCAGAGGACTCCCAGCAGTGCCCTGCAATATGAGGTGTGGGTGCATATCACTACCAGCAGTGGACAGACAGGTGAGGGGTGGGTGCAGAGGACTCCCAGTAGTGGACAGAAATGTGAGGGGTGGCTGCAGAGGACTCGCAGCAGTGCCCTGAAACATGAGGTGTGGGTGCATATCACTACCAGCAGTGGACAGATATGTGAGGGGTGGGTGCAGCGGACTCCCAGCAGTGGACAGACATGTGAGGGGTGGCTGCAGAGGACTCCCAGCAGTGGACAGACATGTGAGGGGTGGCTGCAGAGGACTCCCAGCAGTGGCCTGCAATATGAGTGGTGGGTGCATATCACTTCCAGCAGTGGACAGATATGTGAGGGGTGGGTGCAGAGGACTCCAAGCAGTGGACAGACATGTGAGGGGTGGCTGCAGAGGACTCCCAGCAGTGGACAGACATGTGAGGGGTGGGTGCAGAGGACTCCCAGCAGTGGCCTGCAATATGAAGGGTGGGTGCATATCACTCGCAGCAGTTGACAGACATGTGAGTGGTGGGTGCAGAGGACTCCCAGCAGTGGACAGCCATATGAGGGGTGGGTGCAGAGGACTCCCAGCAGTGGACAGACATGTGAGGGGTGGGTGCATATCACTCCCAGCAGTGGACTGACAAGTGAGGGGTGGGTGCAGAGGACTCCCAGCAGTGGACAGACATGTGAGGGGTGGGTGCAGATGACTCCCAGCAGTGGACAGACATGTGAGGGGTGGGTGCTGAGGACTCCCAGCAGTGGACAGACATGTGAGTGGTGGGTGCATATCACTCCCAGCAGTGAACAGACATGTGAGGGGTGGGTGCAGATGACTCCCAGCAGTGGACAGACATGTGAAGGGTGGCTGCAGAGGACTCGCAGCAGTGGACAGACATGTGAGGGGTGGGTGCAGAGGACTCCCAGCAGTGGCCTGCAATATGAGTGGTGGGTGCATATCACTCCCAGCAGTGGACAGACATGTGAGGGGTGGGTGCAGAGGACTCCCAGCAGTGGACAGACATGTGAGGGGTGGGTGCAGAGGACTCCCAGCAGTGGACAGACATGTGAGGGGTGGGTGCAGAGGACTCCCAGCAGTAGCCTGCAATATGAGTGGTGGGTGCATATCACTCCCAGCAGTGGACAGACATGTGAGGCGTGGGTGCAGAGGACTCCCAGCAGTGGACAGACATGTGAGGGGTGGGTGCAGAGGACGCCCAACAGTGGACAGACATGTGAGGGGTGGCTGCAGAGGACTCCCAGCAGTGCCCTGCAATATGAGGTGTGGGTGCCTATCACTACCAGCAGTGGACAGATATGTGAGGGGTGGGTGCAGAGGACTCCCAGCAGTGGACAGACATGTGAGGGGTGGGTGCAGAGGACCCCCAGCAGTGGCTTGCAATATGAGTGGTGGGTGCATATCACTCTGAGCAGTGGACAGACATGTGAGGGGTGGGTGCTGAGAACTCCCAGCAGTGGACAGACATGTGAGGGGTGGGTGCAGAGGACTTGCAGCAGTGGACAGACATGTGAGGGGTGGGTGCACAGGACTCCCAGCAGTGGACAGACATGTGAGGGGTGGGTGCTGAGAACTCCCAGCAGTGGACAGACATGTGAGGGGTGGGTGCAGAGGACTCGCAGCAGTGGACAGACATGTGAGGGGTGGGTGCAGAGGACTTGCAGCAGTGGACAGACATGTGAGGGGTGGTTGCAGAGGACTCCCAGCAGTGGACAGACATGTGAGGGGTGGGTGCAGAGGACTCCCAGCAGTGGACAGACATGTGAGGGGTGGGTGCAGAGGACTCCCAGCAGTGGACAGACATGTGAGGGGTGGCTGCAGAGGACTCCCAGCAGTGCCCTGCAATATGAGGTGTGGGTGCATATCACTACCAGCAGTGGACAGACAGGTGAGGGGTGGGTGCAGAGGACTCCCAGCAGTGGACAGACATGTGAGGGGTGGCTGCAGAGGACTCCCAGCAGTGCCCTGAAACATGAGGTGTGGGTGTATATCCCTACCAGCAGTGGACAGACATGTGAGGGGTGGGTGCAGAGGACTCCCATCAGTGGACAGACATGTGAGGGGTGGATGCAGAGGACTCCCAGCAGTGGACAGACATGTGAGGGGTGGGTGCAGAGGACTCCCAGCAGTGGCCTGCAATATGAGGGGTGGGTGCATATCACTCCCAGCAGTGGACAGACATGCGAGTGGTGGGTGCAGAGGACTCCCAGCAGTGGACAGATATATGAGGGGTGGGTGCAGAGGACTCCCAGCAGTGGACAGACATGTAAGGGGTGGGTGCATATCACTCCCAGCAGTGGACTGACATGTGAGGGGTGGGTGCAGAGGACTCCCAGCAGTGGACAGACATGTGAGGGGTGGGTGCAGATGGCTCCCAGCAGTGGACAGACATGTGAGGGGTTGCTGCAGAGGACTCCCAGCAGTGGACAGACATGTGAGGGGTGGGTGCAGAGGACTCCCAGCAGTGGCCTGCAATATGAGTGGTGGGTGCATATCATTCCCAGCAGTGGACACACATGTGAGGGGTGGGTGCTGAGGACTCCCAGCAGTGGACAGACATGTGAGGGGTGGGTGCAGAGAACTCCCAGCAGTGGACAGACGTGAGGGGTGGGTGCAGAGGACTCCCAGCAGTGGAAAGACATGTGAGGGGTGGGTGCAGAGGACTCCCAGCAGTGGCCTGCAATATGAGTGGTGGGTGCATATAACTCCCAACCGTGAACAGACATGTGATGGGGTGGGTGCAGAGGACTCCCAGCAGTGGACAGACACGTGAAGGGTGGCTGCAGAGGACTCCCAGCAGTGGACAGACATGTGAGGGGTGGGTGCAGAGGACTCCCAGAAGTGGCCTGCAATATGAGTGGTGGGTGCATATCACTCCCAGCAGTGGACAGACATGTGAGGGGTGGGTACCGAGGACTCCCAGCAGTGGACAGACATGTAAGGGGTGGGTGCAGAGGACTCCCAGCAGTGGACAGACATGTGAGGGTGGGTGCAGAGGACTCCCAGCAGTGGACAGACAAGTGAGGGGTGGGTGCAGAGGACTCCCAGCAGTGGACAGACATGTGAGGGGTGGCTGCAGCGGACTCCCAGCAGTGGACAGACATGTGAGGGGTGGCTGCAGAGGACTCCCAGCAGTGGCCTGCAATATGAGTGGTTGGTGCATATCACTCCCAGCAGTGGACAGACATGTGAGGGGTGCGTGCAGAGGATTCCCAGCAGTGGCCTGCAATATGAGGGGTGGGTGCATATCACTCCCAGCAGTGGACAGACATGTGAGGGATGGGTGCAGAGGACTCTCAGCAGTGGACAGACATGTGAGGGGTGGGTGCAGAGGACTCCCAGCAGTGGACAGACATATGAGGGGTGGGTGCAGAGGACTCCCAGCAGTGGACAGACATGTGAGAGGTGGCTGCAGAGGACTCCCAGCAGTGGACAGACATGTGAGGGGTGGGTGCAGAGGACTCCCAGCAGTGGCCTGCAATATGAGGGGTGGGTGCATATCACTCCCAGCAGTGGATAGACATGTGAGTGGTGGGTGCAGAGGACTCCCAGCAGTGGACAGACATATGAGGGGTGGGTGCAGAGGATTCTCAGCAGTGGACAGACATGTGAGGGGTGGGTGCAGAGGACTCCCAGCAGTGGAAAGACATGTGAGGGGTGGGTGCAGAGGACTCCCAGCAGTGGCTTGCAATATGAGTGGTGGGTGAATATCACTCCCAGCAGTGGACAGACATGTGAGGGGTGGGTGCTGAGGACTCCCAGCAGTGGACAGACATGTGAGGGGTGGGTGCAGAGGACTCCCAGCAGTGGACAGACATGTGAGTGGTGGGTGCAGAGGAGTCCCAGCAGTGGATAGACATGTGAGGGGTGGGTGCAGAGGACTCCCAGCAGTGGCCTGCAATATGAGTGGTGGGTGCATATCACTCCCAGCAGTGGACACTCATGTGAGGGGTGGGTGCAGAGGACTCCCAGCAGTGGACAGACATGTGAGCGGTGGCTGCAGAGGACTCCCAGCAGTGCCCTGCAATATGAGGTGTGGGTGCATATCACTACCAGCAGTGGACAGACAGGTGAGGGGTGGGTGCAGAGGACTCCCAGTAGTGGACAGAAATGTGAGGGGTGGCTGCAGAGGACTCGCAGCAGTGCCCTGAAACATGAGGTGTGGGTGCATATCACTACCAGCAGTGGACAGATATGTGAGGGGTGGGTGCAGAGGACTCCCAGCAGTGGACAGACATGTGAGGGGTGGCTGCAGAGGACTCCCAGCAGTGGACAGACATGTGAGGGGTGGCTGCAGAGGACTCCCAGCAGTGGCCTGCAATATGAGTGGTGGGTGCATATCACTTCCAGCAGTGGACAGATATGTGAGGGGTGGGTGCAGAGGACTCCAAGCAGTGGACAGACATGTGAGGGGTGGCTGCAGAGGACTCCCAGCAGTGGACAGACATGTGAGGGGTGGGTGCAGAGGACTCCCAGCAGTGGCCTGCAATATGAAGGGTGGGTGCATATCACTCCCAGCAGTGGACAGACATGTGAGTGGTGGGTGCAGAGGACTCCCAGCAGTGGACAGCCATATGAGGGGTGGGTGCAGAGGACTCCCAGCAGTGGACAGACATGTGAGGGGTGGGTGCATATCACTCCCAGCAGTGGACTGACAAGTGAGGGGTGGGTGCAGAGGACTCCCAGCAGTGGACAGACATGTGAGGGGTGGGTGCAGATGACTCCCAGCAGTGGACAGACATGTGAGGGGTGGGTGCTGAGGACTCCCAGCAGTGGACAGACATGTGAGTGGTGGGTGCATATCACTCCCAGCAGTGAACAGACATGTGAGGGGTGGGTGCAGATGACTCCCAGCAGTGGACAGACATGTGAAGGGTGGCTGCAGAGGACTCGCAGCAGTGGACAGACATGTGAGGGGTGGGTGCAGAGGACTCCCAGCAGTGGCCTGCAATATGAGTGGTGGGTGCATATCACTCCCAGCAGTGGACAGACATGTGAGGGGTGGGTGCAGAGGACTCCCAGCAGTGGACAGACATGTGAGGGGTGGGTGCAGAGGACTCCCAGCAGTGGACAGACATGTGAGGGGTGGGTGCAGAGGAGTCCCAGCAGTGGATAGACATGTGAGGGGTGGGTGCAGAGGACTCCCAGCAGTGGCCTGCAATATGAGTGGTGGGTGCATATCACTGCCAGCAGTGGACACTCATGTGAGGGGTGGGTGCAGAGGACTCCCAGCAGTGGACAGACATGTGAGCGGTGGCTGCAGAGGACTCCCAGCAGTGCCCTGCAATATGAGGTGTGGGTGCATATCACTACCAGCAGTGGACAGACAGGTGAGGGGTGGGTGCAGAGGACTCCCAGTAGTGGACAGAAATGTGAGGGGTGGCTGCAGAGGACTCGCAGCAGTGCCCTGAAACATGAGGTGTGGGTGCATATCACTACCAGCAGTGGACAGATATGTGAGGGGTGGGTGCAGCGGACTCCCAGCAGTGGACAGACATGTGAGGGGTGGCTGCAGAGGACTCCCAGCAGTGGACAGACATGTGAGGGGTGGCTGCAGAGGACTCCCAGCAGTGGCCTGCAATATGAGTGGTGGGTGCATATCACTTCCAGCAGTGGACAGATATGTGAGGGGTGGGTGCAGAGGACTCCAAGCAGTGGACAGACATGTGAGGGGTGGCTGCAGAGGACTCCCAGCAGTGGACAGACATGTGAGGGGTGGGTGCAGAGGACTCCCAGCAGTGGCCTGCAATATGAAGGGTGGGTGCATATCACTCGCAGCAGTTGACAGACATGTGAGTGGTGGGTGCAGAGGACTCCCAGCAGTGGACAGCCATATGAGGGGTGGGTGCAGAGGACTCCCAGCAGTGGACAGACATGTGAGGGGTGGGTGCATATCACTCCCAGCAGTGGACTGACAAGTGAGGGGTGGGTGCAGAGGACTCCCAGCAGTGGACAGACATGTGAGGGGTGGGTGCAGATGACTCCCAGCAGTGGACAGACATGTGAGGGGTGGGTGCTGAGGACTCCCAGCAGTGGACAGACATGTGAGTGGTGGGTGCATATCACTCCCAGCAGTGAACAGACATGTGAGGGGTGGGTGCAGATGACTCCCAGCAGTGGACAGACATGTGAAGGGTGGCTGCAGAGGACTCGCAGCAGTGGACAGACATGTGAGGGGTGGGTGCAGAGGACTCCCAGCAGTGGCCTGCAATATGAGTGGTGGGTGCATATCACTCCCAGCAGTGGACAGACATGTGAGGGGTGGGTGCAGAGGACTCCCAGCAGTGGACAGACATGTGAGGGGTGGGTGCAGAGGACTCCCAGCAGTGGACAGACATGTGAGGGGTGGGTGCAGAGGACTCCCAGCAGTAGCCTGCAATATGAGTGGTGGGTGCATATCACTCCCAGCAGTGGACAGACATGTGAGGCGTGGGTGCAGAGGACTCCCAGCAGTGGACAGACATGTGAGGGGTGGGTGCAGAGGACGCCCAACAGTGGACAGACATGTGAGGGGTGGCTGCAGAGGACTCCCAGCAGTGCCCTGCAATATGAGGTGTGGGTGCCTATCACTACCAGCAGTGGACAGATATGTGAGGGGTGGGTGCAGAGGACTCCCAGCAGTGGACAGACATGTGAGGGGTGGGTGCAGAGGACCCCCAGCAGTGGCTTGCAATATGAGTGGTGGGTGCATATCACTCTGAGCAGTGGACAGACATGTGAGGGGTGGGTGCTGAGAACTCCCAGCAGTGGACAGACATGTGAGGGGTGGGTGCAGAGGACTTGCAGCAGTGGACAGACATGTGAGGGGTGGGTGCACAGGACTCCCAGCAGTGGACAGACATGTGAGGGGTGGGTGCTGAGAACTCCCAGCAGTGGACAGACATGTGAGGGGTGGGTGCAGAGGACTCGCAGCAGTGGACAGACATGTGAGGGGTGGGTGCAGAGGACTTGCAGCAGTGGACAGACATGTGAGGGGTGGTTGCAGAGGACTCCCAGCAGTGGACAGACATGTGAGGGGTGGGTGCAGAGGACTCCCAGCAGTGGACAGACATGTGAGGGGTGGGTGCAGAGGACTCCCAGCAGTGGACAGACATGTGAGGGGTGGCTGCAGAGGACTCCCAGCAGTGCCCTGCAATATGAGGTGTGGGTGCATATCACTACCAGCAGTGGACAGACAGGTGAGGGGTGGGTGCAGAGGACTCCCAGCAGTGGACAGACATGTGAGGGGTGGCTGCAGAGGACTCCCAGCAGTGCCCTGAAACATGAGGTGTGGGTGTATATCCCTACCAGCAGTGGACAGACATGTGAGGGGTGGGTGCAGAGGACTCCCATCAGTGGACAGACATGTGAGGGGTGGATGCAGAGGACTCCCAGCAGTGGACAGACATGTGAGGGGTGGGTGCAGAGGACTCCCAGCAGTGGCCTGCAATATGAGGGGTGGGTGCATATCACTCCCAGCAGTGGACAGACATGCGAGTGGTGGGTGCAGAGGACTCCCAGCAGTGGACAGATATATGAGGGGTGGGTGCAGAGGACTCCCAGCAGTGGACAGACATGTAAGGGGTGGGTGCATATCACTCCCAGCAGTGGACTGACATGTGAGGGGTGGGTGCAGAGGACTCCCAGCAGTGGACAGACATGTGAGGGGTGGGTGCAGATGGCTCCCAGCAGTGGACAGACATGTGAGGGGTTGCTGCAGAGGACTCCCAGCAGTGGACAGACATGTGAGGGGTGGGTGCAGAGGACTCCCAGCAGTGGCCTGCAATATGAGTGGTGGGTGCATATCATTCCCAGCAGTGGACACACATGTGAGGGGTGGGTGCTGAGGACTCCCAGCAGTGGACAGACATGTGAGGGGTGGGTGCAGAGAACTCCCAGCAGTGGACAGACGTGAGGGGTGGGTGCAGAGGACTCCCAGCAGTGGAAAGACATGTGAGGGGTGGGTGCAGAGGACTCCCAGCAGTGGCCTGCAATATGAGTGGTGGGTGCATATAACTCCCAACCGTGAACAGACATGTGATGGGGTGGGTGCAGAGGACTCCCAGCAGTGGACAGACACGTGAAGGGTGGCTGCAGAGGACTCCCAGCAGTGGACAGACATGTGAGGGGTGGGTGCAGAGGACTCCCAGAAGTGGCCTGCAATATGAGTGGTGGGTGCATATCACTCCCAGCAGTGGACAGACATGTGAGGGGTGGGTACCGAGGACTCCCAGCAGTGGACAGACATGTAAGGGGTGGGTGCAGAGGACTCCCAGCAGTGGACAGACATGTGAGGGTGGGTGCAGAGGACTCCCAGCAGTGGACAGACAAGTGAGGGGTGGGTGCAGAGGACTCCCAGCAGTGGACAGACATGTGAGGGGTGGCTGCAGCGGACTCCCAGCAGTGGACAGACATGTGAGGGGTGGCTGCAGAGGACTCCCAGCAGTGGCCTGCAATATGAGTGGTTGGTGCATATCACTCCCAGCAGTGGACAGACATGTGAGGGGTGCGTGCAGAGGATTCCCAGCAGTGGCCTGCAATATGAGGGGTGGGTGCATATCACTCCCAGCAGTGGACAGACATGTGAGGGATGGGTGCAGAGGACTCTCAGCAGTGGACAGACATGTGAGGGGTGGGTGCAGAGGACTCCCAGCAGTGGACAGACATATGAGGGGTGGGTGCAGAGGACTCCCAGCAGTGGACAGACATGTGAGAGGTGGCTGCAGAGGACTCCCAGCAGTGGACAGACATGTGAGGGGTGGGTGCAGAGGACTCCCAGCAGTGGCCTGCAATATGAGGGGTGGGTGCATATCACTCCCAGCAGTGGATAGACATGTGAGTGGTGGGTGCAGAGGACTCCCAGCAGTGGACAGACATATGAGGGGTGGGTGCAGAGGATTCTCAGCAGTGGACAGACATGTGAGGGGTGGGTGCAGAGGACTCCCAGCAGTGGAAAGACATGTGAGGGGTGGGTGCAGAGGACTCCCAGCAGTGGCTTGCAATATGAGTGGTGGGTGAATATCACTCCCAGCAGTGGACAGACATGTGAGGGGTGGGTGCTGAGGACTCCCAGCAGTGGACAGACATGTGAGGGGTGGGTGCAGAGGACTCCCAGCAGTGGACAGACATGTGAGTGGTGGGTGCAGAGGAGTCCCAGCAGTGGATAGACATGTGAGGGGTGGGTGCAGAGGACTCCCAGCAGTGGCCTGCAATATGAGTGGTGGGTGCATATCACTCCCAGCAGTGGACACTCATGTGAGGGGTGGGTGCAGAGGACTCCCAGCAGTGGACAGACATGTGAGCGGTGGCTGCAGAGGACTCCCAGCAGTGCCCTGCAATATGAGGTGTGGGTGCATATCACTACCAGCAGTGGACAGACAGGTGAGGGGTGGGTGCAGAGGACTCCCAGTAGTGGACAGAAATGTGAGGGGTGGCTGCAGAGGACTCGCAGCAGTGCCCTGAAACATGAGGTGTGGGTGCATATCACTACCAGCAGTGGACAGATATGTGAGGGGTGGGTGCAGAGGACTCCCAGCAGTGGACAGACATGTGAGGGGTGGCTGCAGAGGACTCCCAGCAGTGGACAGACATGTGAGGGGTGGCTGCAGAGGACTCCCAGCAGTGGCCTGCAATATGAGTGGTGGGTGCATATCACTTCCAGCAGTGGACAGATATGTGAGGGGTGGGTGCAGAGGACTCCAAGCAGTGGACAGACATGTGAGGGGTGGCTGCAGAGGACTCCCAGCAGTGGACAGACATGTGAGGGGTGGGTGCAGAGGACTCCCAGCAGTGGCCTGCAATATGAAGGGTGGGTGCATATCACTCCCAGCAGTGGACAGACATGTGAGTGGTGGGTGCAGAGGACTCCCAGCAGTGGACAGCCATATGAGGGGTGGGTGCAGAGGACTCCCAGCAGTGGACAGACATGTGAGGGGTGGGTGCATATCACTCCCAGCAGTGGACTGACAAGTGAGGGGTGGGTGCAGAGGACTCCCAGCAGTGGACAGACATGTGAGGGGTGGGTGCAGATGACTCCCAGCAGTGGACAGACATGTGAGGGGTGGGTGCTGAGGACTCCCAGCAGTGGACAGACATGTGAGTGGTGGGTGCATATCACTCCCAGCAGTGAACAGACATGTGAGGGGTGGGTGCAGATGACTCCCAGCAGTGGACAGACATGTGAAGGGTGGCTGCAGAGGACTCGCAGCAGTGGACAGACATGTGAGGGGTGGGTGCAGAGGACTCCCAGCAGTGGCCTGCAATATGAGTGGTGGGTGCATATCACTCCCAGCAGTGGACAGACATGTGAGGGGTGGGTGCAGAGGACTCCCAGCAGTGGACAGACATGTGAGGGGTGGGTGCAGAGGACTCCCAGCAGTGGACAGACATGTGAGGGGTGGGTGCAGAGGACTCCCAGCAGTAGCCTGCAATATGAGTGGTGGGTGCATATCACTCCCAGCAGTGGACAGACATGTGAGGCGTGGGTGCAGAGGACTCCCAGCAGTGGACAGACATGTGAGGGGTGGGTGCAGAGGACGCCCAACAGTGGACAGACATGTGAGGGGGGGCTGCAGAGGACTCCCAGCAGTGCCCTGCAATATGAGGTGTGGGTGCCTATCACTACCAGCAGTGGACAGATATGTGAGGGGTGGGTGCAGAGGACTCCCAGCAGTGGACAGACATGTGAGGGGTGGGTGCAGAGGACCCCCAGCAGTGGCTTGCAATATGAGTGGTGGGTGCATATCACTCTGAGCAGTGGACAGACATGTGAGGGGTGGGTGCTGAGAACTCCCAGCAGTGGACAGACATGTGAGGGGTGGGTGCAGAGGACTTGCAGCAGTGGACAGACATGTGAGGGGTGGGTGCACAGGACTCCCAGCAGTGGACAGACATGTGAGGGGTGGGTGCTGAGAACTCCCAGCAGTGGACAGACATGTGAGGGGTGGGTGCAGAGGACTCGCAGCAGTGGACAGACATGTGAGGGGTGGGTGCAGAGGACTTGCAGCAGTGGACAGACATGTGAGGGGTGGTTGCAGAGGACTCCCAGCAGTGGACAGACATGTGAGGGGTGGGTGCAGAGGACTCCCAGCAGTGGACAGACATGTGAGGGGTGGGTGCAGAGGACTCCCAGCAGTGGACAGACATGTGAGGGGTGGCTGCAGAAGACTCCCAGCAGTGCCCTGCAATATGAGGTGTGGGTGCATATCACTACCAGCAGTGGACAGACAGGTGAGAGGGGTGGGTGCAGAGGACTCCCAGCAGTGGATAGACATGTGAGGGGTGGCTGCAGAGGACTCCCAGCAGTGCCCTGAAACATGAGGTGTGGGTGTATATCACTACCAGCAGTGGACAGACATGTGAGGGGTGGGTGCAGAGGACTCCCATCAGTGGACAGACATGTGAGGGGTGGATGCAGAGGACTCCCAGCAGTGGACAGACATGTGAGGGGTGGGTGCAGAGGACTCCCAGCAGTGGCCTGCAATATGAGGGGTGGGTGCATATCACTCCCAGCAGTGGACAGACATGCGAGTGGTGGGTGCAGAGGACTCCCAGCAGTGGACAGATATATGAGGGGTGGGTGCAGAGGACTCCCAGCAGTGGACAGACATGTAAGGGGTGGGTGCATATCACTCCCAGCAGTGGACAGACATGTGAGGGGTGGTTGCAGAGGACTCCCAGCAGTGGACAGACATGTGAGGGGTGGGTGCAGAGGACTTTCAGCAGTGGACAGACATGTGAGGGGTGGGTGCAGAGGACTCCCAGCAGTGGACAGACATGTGAGGGGTGGCTGCAGAGGACTCCCAGCAGTGCCCTGCAATATGAGGTGTGGGTGCATATCACTACCAGCAGTGGACAGACAGGTGAGGGGTGGGTGCAGAGGACTCCCAGCAGTGGATAGACATGTGAGGGGTGGCTGCAGAGGACTCCCAGCAGTGCCCTGAAACATGAGGTGTGGGTGTATATCACTACCAGCAGTGGACAGACATGTGAGGGGTGGGTGCAGAGGACTCCCATCAGTGGACAGACATGTGAGGGGTGGATGCAGAGGACTCCCAGCAGTGGACAGACATGTGAGGGGTGGGTGCAGAGGACTCCCAGCAGTGGCCTGCAATATGAGGGGTGGGTGCATATCACTCCCAGCAGTGGACAGACATGCGAGTGGTGGGTGCAGAGGACTCCCAGCAGTGGACAGATATATGAGGGGTGGGTGCAGAGGACTCCCAGCAGTGGACAGACATGTAAGGGGTGGGTGCATATCACTCCCAGCAGTGGACTGACATGTGAGGGGTGGGTGCAGAGGACTCCCAGCAGTGGACAGACATGTGAGGGGTGGGTGCAGATGGCTCCCAGCAGTGGACAGACATGTGAGGGGTTGCTGCAGAGGACTCCCAGCAGTGGACAGACATGTGAGGGGTGGGTGCAGAGGACTCCCAGCAGTGGCCTGCAATATGAGTGGTGGGTGCATATCATTCCCAGCAGTGGACACACATGTGAGGGGTGGGTGCTGAGAACTCCCAGCAGTGGACAGACATGTGAGGGGTGGGTGCAGAGAACTCCCAGCAGTGGACAGACGTGAGGGGTGGGTGCAGAGGACTCCCAGCAGTGGAAAGACATGTGAGGGGTGGGTGCAGAGGACTCCCAGCAGTGGCCTGCAATATGAGTGGTGGGTGCATATAACTCCCAACCGTGAACAGACATGTGAGGGGTGGGTGCAGAGGACTCCCAGCAGTGGACAGACACGTGAAGGGTGGCTGCAGAGGACTCCCAGCAGTGGACAGACATGTGAGGGGTGGGTGCAGAGGACTCCCAGAAGTGGCCTGCAATATGAGTGGTGGGTGCATATCACTCCCAGCAGTGGACAGACATGTGAGGGGTGGGTACCGAGGACTCCCAGCAGTGGACAGACATGTAAGGGGTGGGTGCAGAGGACTCCCAGCAGTGGACAGACATGTGAGGGTGGGTGCAGAGGACTCCCAGCAGTGGACAGACATGTGAGGGGTGGGTGCAGAGGACTCCCAGCAGTGGACAGACATGTGAGGGGTGGCTGCAGCGGACTCCCAGCAGTGGACAGACATGTGAGGGGTGGCTGCAGAGGACTCCCAGCAGTGGCCTGCAATATGAGTGGTTGGTGCATATCACTCCCAGCAGTGGACAGACATGTGAGGGGTGCGTGCAGAGGATTCCCAGCAGTGGCCTGCAATATGAGGGGTGGGTGCATATCACTCCCAGCAGTGGACAGACATGTGAGGGATGGGTGCAGAGGACTCTCAGCAGTGGACAGACATGTGAGGGGTGGGTGCAGAGGACTCCCAGCAGTGGACAGACATATGAGGGGTGGGTGCAGAGGATTCTCAGCAGATGACAGACATGTGAGGGGTGGGTGCAGAGGACTCCCAGCAGTGGAAAGACATGTGAGGGGTGGGTGCAGAGGACTCCCAGCAGTGGCTTGCAATATGAGTGGTGGGTGCATATCACTCCCAGCAGTGGACAGACATGTGAGGGGTGGGTGCTGAGGACTCCCAGCAGTGGACAGACATGTGAGGGGTGGGTGCAGAGGACTCCCAGCAGTGGCCTGCAATATGAGTGGTGGGTGCATATCACTCCCAGCAGTGGACAGACATGTGAGGGGTGGGTGCAGAGGACTCCCAGCAGTGGACAGACATGTGAGGGGTGGGTGCAGAGAACTCCCAGCAGTGGACAGACGTGAGGGGTGGGTGCAGAGGACTCCCAGCAGTGGAAAGACATGCGAGTGGTGGGTGCAGAGGACTCCCAGCAGTGGACAGACATATGAGGGGTGGGTGCAGAGGACTCCCAGCAGTGGACAGACATGTAAGGGGTGGGTGCATATCACTCCCAGCAGTGGACTGACATGTGAGGGGTGGGTGCAGAGGACTCCCAGCAGTGGACAGACATGTGAGGGGTGGGTGCAGATGGCTCCCAGCAGTGGACAGACATGTGAGGGGTGGGTGCAGAGGACTCCCAGCAGTGGACAGACATGTGAGGGGTGGGTGCAGAGGACTCCCAGCAGTGGCTTGCAATATGAGTGGTGGGTGCATATCACTCCCAGCAGTGGACAGACATGTGAGGGGTGGGTGCTGAGGACTCCCAGCAGTGGACAGACATGTGAGTGGTGGGTGCAGAGGACTCCCAGCAGTGGACAGACATGTGAGGGGTGGGTGCAGAGGACTCCCAGCAGTGGACAGACATGTGAGGGGTGGGTGAAGAGGACTCCCAGCAGTGGCCTGCAATATGAGTGGTGGGTGCATATCACTCCCAGCAGTGGACACACATGTGAGGGGTGGGTGCAGAGGACTCCCAGCAGTGGACAGACATGTGAGGGGTGGCTGCAGAGGACTCCCAGCAGTGCCCTGAAATATGAGGTGTGGGTGCATATCACTCCCAGCAGTGGACAGACATGCGAGTGGTGGGTGCAGAGGACTCCCAGCAGTGGACAGACATATGAGGGGTGGGTGCAGAGGACACCCAGCAGTAGACAGACATGTAAGGGGTGGGTGCATATCACTCCCAGCAGTGGACTGACATGTGAGGGGTGGGTGCAGAGGACTCCCAGCAGTGGACAGACATGTGAGGGGTGGGTGCAGATGACTCCCAGCAGTGGACAGACATGTGAGGGGTTGCTGCAGAGGACTCCCAGCAGTGGACAGACATGTGAGGGGTGGGTGCAGAGGACTCCCAGCAGTGGCCTGCAATATGAGTGGTGGGTGCATATCATTCCCAGCAGTGGACAGACATGTGAGGGGTGGGTGCTGAGGACTCCCAGCAGTGGACAGACATGTGAGGGGTGGGTGCAGAGAACTCCCAGCAGTGGACAGACGTGAGGGGTGGGTGCAGAGGACTCCCAGCAGTGGAAAGACATGTGAGGGGTGGGTGCAGAGGACTCCCAGCAGTGGCCTGCAATATGAGTGGTGGGTGCATATCACTCCCAGCAGTGAACAGACATGTGAGGGGTGGGTGCAGAGGACTCCCAGCAGTGGACAGACACGTGAAGGGTGGCTGCAGAGGACTCCCAGCAGTGGACAGACATGTGAGGGGTGGGTGCAGAGGACTCCCAGAAGTGGCCTGCAATATGAGTGGTGGGTGCATATCACTCCCAGCAGTGGACAGACATGTGAGGGGTGGGTACCGAGGACTCCCAGCAGTGGACAGACATGTAAGGGGTGGGTGCAGAGGACTCCCAGCAGTGGACAGACATGTGAGGGGTGGGTGCAGAGGACTCCCAGCAGTGGACAGACATGTGAGGGGTGGGTGCAGAGGACTCCCAGCAGTGGCCTGCAATATGAGTGGTGGGTGCATATCACTCCCAGCAGTGGACAGACATTTGAGGGGTGGGTGCAGAGGACTTCCAGCTGTGGACAGACATGTGAGGGGTGGGTGCAGATGACTCCCAGCAGTGGACAGACATGTGAGGGGTGGCTGCAGAGGACTCCCAGCAGTGCCCTGAAATATGAGGTGTGGGTGCATTTCACTACCAGCAGTGGACAGACGTGAGGGGTGGGTGCAGAGGACTCCCAGCAGTGGAAAGACATGTGAGGGGTGGGTGCAGAGGACTCCCAGCAGTGGCCTGCAATATGAGTGGTGGGTGCATATAACTCCCAACCGTGAACAGACATGTGAGGGGTGGGTGCAGAGGACTCCCAGCAGTGGACAGACACGTGAAGGGTGGCTGCAGAGGACTCCCAGCAGTGGACAGACATGTGAGGGGTGGGTGCAGAGGACTCCCAGAAGTGGCCTGCAATATGAGTGGTGGGTGCATATCACTCCCAGCAGTGGACAGACATGTGAGGGGTGGGTACCGAGGACTCCCAGCAGTGGACAGACATGTAAGGGGTGGGTGCAGAGGACTCCCAGCAGTGGACAGACATGTGAGGGTGGGTGCAGAGGACTCCCAGCAGTGGACAGACATGTGAGGGGTGGGTGCAGAGGACTCCCAGCAGTGGAAAGACATGTGAGGGGTGGCTGCAGCGGACTCCCAGCAGTGGACAGACATGTGAGGGGTGGCTGCAGAGGACTCCCAGCAGTGGCCTGCAATATGAGTGGTTGGTGCATATCACTCCCAGCAGTGGACAGACATGTGAGGGATGGGTGCAGAGGACTCTCAGCAGTGGACAGACATGTGAGGGGTGGGTGCATATCACTCCCAGCAGTGGACAGACATGTGAGGGATGGGTGCAGAGGACTCTCACTAGTGGACAGACATGTGAGGGGTGGGTGCATATCACTCCCAGCAGTGGACAGACATATGAGGGGTGGGTGCAGAGGATTCTCAGCAGATGACAGACATGTGAGGGGTGGGTGCAGAGGACTCCCAGCAGTGGAAAGACATGTGAGGGGTGGGTGCAGAGGACTCCCAGCAGTGGCTTGCAATATGAGTGGTGGGTGCATATCACTCCCAGCAGTGGACAGACATGTGAGGGGTGGGTGCTGAGGACTCCCAGCAGTGGACAGACATGTGAGGGGTGGGTGCAGAGGACTCCCAGCAGTGGCCTGCAATATGAGTGGTGGGTGCATATCACTCCCAGCAGTGGACAGACATGTGAGGGGTGGGTGCAGAGGACTCCCAGCAGTGGACAGACATGTGAGGGGTGGGTGCAGAGAACTCCCAGCAGTGGACAGACGTGAGGGGTGGGTGCAGAAGACTCCCAGCAGTGGAAATACATGCGAGTGGTGGGTGCAGAGGACTCCCAGCAGTGGACAGACATATGAGGGGTGGGTGCAGAGGACTCCCAGCAGTGGACAGACATGTAAGGGGTGGGTGCATATCACTCCCAGCAGTGGACTGACATGTGAGGGGTGGGTGCAGAGGACTCCCAGCAGTGGCTTGCAATATGAGTGGTGGGTGCATATCACTCCCAGCAGTGGACAGACATGTGAGGGGTGGGTGCTGAGGACTCCCAGCAGTGGACAGACATGTGAGCGGTGGGTGCAGAGGACTCCCAGCAGTGGACAGACATGTGAGGGGTGGGTGCAGAGGACTCCCAGCAGTGGACAGACATGTGAGGGGTGGGTGAAGAGGACTCCCAGCAGTGGCCTGCAATATGAGTGGTGGGTGCATATCACTCCCAGCAGTGGACACACATGTGAGGGGTGGGTGCAGAGGACTCCCAGCAGTGGACAGACATGTGAGGGGTGGCTGCAGAGGACTCCCAGCAGTGCCCTGAAATATGAGGTGTGGGTGCATATCACTCCCAGCAGTGGACAGACATGCGAGTGGTGGGTGCAGAGGACTCCCAGCAGTGGACAGACATATGAGGGGTGGGTGCAGAGGACACCCAGCAGTAGACAGACATGTAAGGGGTGGGTGCATATCACTCCCAGCAGTGGACTGACATGTGAGGGGTGGGTGCAGAGGACTCCCAGCAGTGGACAGACATGTGAGGGGTGGGTGCAGATGACTCCCAGCAGTGGACAGACATGTGAGGGGTTGCTGCAGAGGACTCCCAGCAGTGGACAGACATGTGAGGGGTGGGTGCAGAGGACTCCCAGCAGTGGCCTGCAATATGAGTGGTGGGTGCATATCATTCCCAGCAGTGGACAGACATGTGAGGGGTGGGTGCTGAGGACTCCCAGCAGTGGACAGACATGTGAGGGGTGGGTGCAGAGAACTCCCAGCAGTGGACAGACGTGAGGGGTGGGTGCAGAGGACTCCCAGCAGTGGAAAGACATGTGAGGGGTGGGTGCAGAGGACTCCCAGCAGTGGCCTGCAATATGAGTGGTGGGTGCATATCACTCCCAGCAGTGAACAGACATGTGAGGGGTGGGTGCAGAGGACTCCCAGCAGTGGACAGACACGTGAAGGGTGGCTGCAGAGGACTCCCAGCAGTGGACAGACATGTGAGGGGTGGGTGCAGAGGACTCCCAGAAGTGGCCTGCAATATGAGTGGTGGGTGCATATCTCTCCCAGCAGTGGACAGACATGTGAGGGGTGGGTACCGAGGACTCCCAGCAGTGAACAGACATGTGAGGGGTGGGTGCAGAGGACTCCCAGCAGTGGACAGACATGTGAGGGGTGGGTGCAGAGGACTCCCAGCAGTGGCCTGCATTATGAGTGGTGGGTGCATATCACTCCCAGCAGTGGACAGACATGTGAGGGGTGGGTGCAGAGGACTTCCAGCTGTGGACAGACATGTGAGGGGTGGGTGCAGATGACTCCCAGCAGTGGACAGACATGTGAGGGGTGGCTGCAGAGGACTCCCAGCAGTGCCCTGAAATATGAGGTGTGGGTGCATTTCACTACCAGCAGTGGACAGACATGTGAGGGGTGGGTGCAGAGGACTCCCAGCAGTGGACAGACATGTGAGGGGTGGGTGCAGAGGACTTCCAGCAGTGGCTTGCAATATGAGTGGTGGGTGCATATCACTCCCAGCAGTGGACAGACATGTGAGTGGTGGGTGCTGAGGACTCCCGGCAGTGGACAGACATGTGAGGGGTGGGTGGAGAGGACTCCCAGCAGTGGACAGACATGTGAGGGGTGGGTGCAGAGGAGTCCCAGCAGTGGACAGACATGTGAGGGGTGGGTGCAGAGGACTCCAAGCAGTGGCCTGCAATATGAGTGGTGGGTGCATATCACTCCCAGCAGTGGACACACATGTGAGGGGTGAGTGCAGAGGACTCCCAGCAGTGGACAGACATGTGAGGGGTGGCTGCAGAGGACTCCCAGCAGTGCCCTGAAATATGAGGTGTGGGTGCATATCACTACCAGCAGTGGACAGACATGTGAGGGGTGGGTGCAGAGGACTCCCAGCAGTGGACAGACATGTGAGGGGTGGCTGCAGAGGACTCCCAGCAGTGGACAGACATGTGAGGGGTGGCTGCAGAGGACTCCCAGCAGTGGCCTGCTATATGAGTGGTGGGTGCATATCACTCCCAGCAGTGGACAGACATGTGAGTGGTGGGTGCAGAGTACTCCCAGCAGTGGACAGACATGTGAGGGGTGGGTGCAGAGGACTCCCAGCAGTGGCCTGCAATCTGAGTGGTGGGTGCATATCACTCCCAGCAGTGGACTGACATGTGAGGGGTGGGTGCAGAATACTCCCAGCAGTGGACAGACATGTGAGGGGTGGCTGCAGAGGACTCCCAGCAGTGGACAGAAATGAGAGGGGTGGGTGCAGAGGACTCCCAGCAGTGGACAGACATGTGAGGGGTGGGTGCAGAGGACTCCCAGAAGTGGCCTGCAATATGAGTGGTGGGTGCATATCACTCCAAGCAGTGGACAGACATGTGAGGGGTGGGTGCTGAGAACTCCCAGCAGTGGACAGACATGTGAGGGGTGGGTGCAGAGGACTCCCAGCAGTGGACAGACATGTGAGGGGTGGGTGCACAGGACTCCCAGCAGTGGACAGACATGTAAGGGATGGGTGCAGAGGACTCCCAGCAGTGGACAGACATGTGAGCGGTGGGTGCAGAGGACTCCCAGCAGTGGACAGACATGTTTGGGGTGGCTGCGGAGGACTCCCAGCAGTGCCCTGCAATATGAGGTGTGGGTGCATTTCACTACCAGCAGTGGACAGACATGTGAGGGGTGGGTGCAGAGGACTCCCAGCAGTGGACAGACATGTGAGGGGTGGGTGCAGAGGACTCCCAGCAGTGGCTTGCAATATGAGTGGTGGGTGCATATCACTCCCAGCAGTGGACAGACATGTGAGGGGTGGGTGCTGAGGACTCCCAGCAGTGGACAGACATGTGAGGGGTGGGTGCAGAGGACTCCCAGCAGTGGACAGACATGTGAGGGGTGGGTGCAGAGGAGTCCCAGCAGTGGACAGACATGTGAGGGGTGGGCGCAGAGGACTCCCAGCAGTGGCCTGCAATATGAGTGGTGGGAGCATATCACTCCCAGCAGTGGACACACATGTGAGGGGTGGGTGCAGCGGACTCCCAGCAGTGGACAGACATGTGAGGGGTGGCTGCAGAGGACTCCCAGCAGTGCCCTGCAATATGAGGTGTGGGTGCATATCACTACCAGCAGTGGACAGACATGTGAGGGGTGGGTGCAGAGGACTCCCAGCAGTGGACAGACATGTGAGGGGTGGCTGCAGAGGACTCCCAGCAGTGCCCTGAAATATGAGGTGTGGGTGCATATCACTACCAGCAGTGGACAGACATGTGAGGGGTGGGTGCAGAGGACTCCCAGCAGTGGACAGACATGTGAGGGGTGGCTGCAGAGGACTCCCAGCAGTGGACAGACATGTGAGGGGTGGCTGCAGAGGACTCCCAGCAGTGGCCTGCAATATGAGTGGTTGGTGCATATCACTCCCAGCAGTGGACAGACATGTGAGGGGTGGGTGCAGAGGACTCCCAGCAGTGGACAGACATGTGAGGGGTGGCTGCAGAGGACTCCCAGCAGTGGACAGACATGTGAGGGGTGGCTGCAGAGGACTCCCAGCAGTGGCCTGCAATATGAGTGGTTGGTGCATATCACTCCCAGCAGTGGACAGACATGTGAGGGGTGCGTGCAGAGGATTCCCAGCAGTAGCCTGCAATATGAGGGGTGGGTGCATATCACTCCCAGCAGTGGACAGACATGTGAGGGAAAGGTGCAGAGGACTCCCAGCAGTGGACAGACATGTGAGGGGTGGGTGCAGAGGACTCCCAGCAGTGGACAGACATGTGAGGGGTGGCTGCAGAGGACTCCCAGCAGTGCCCTGCAATATGAGGTGTGGGTGCATTTCACTACCAGCAGTGGACAGACATGTGAGTGGTGGGTGCATATCACTCCCAGCAGTGGACAGACATGTGAGGGGTGGGTGCTGAGGACTCCCAGCAGTGGACAGACATGTGAGTGGTGGGTGCAGAGGACTCCCAGCAGTGGACAGACATGTGAGGGGTGGGTGCAGAGGAGTCCCAGCAGTGGACAGACATGTGAGGGGTGGGTGCAGAGGACTCCCAGCAGTGGCCTGCAATATGAGTGGTGGGTGCATATCACTCCCAGCAGTGGACACACATGTGAGGGGTGGGTGCAGAGGACTCCCAGCAGTGGACAGACATGTGAGGGGTGGCTGCAGAGGACTCCCAGCAATGCCCTGCAATATGAGGTGTGGGTGCATATCACTACCAGCAGTGGACAGACATGTGAGGGGTGGGTGCAGAGGACTCCCAGCAGTGGACAGACATGTGAGGGGTGGCTGCAGAGGACTCCCAGCAGTGCCCTGAAATATGAGGTGTGGGTGCATATCACTACCAGCAGTGGACAGACATGTGAGGGGTGGGTGCAGAGGACTCCCAGCAGTGGACAGACATGTGAGGGGTGGCTGCAGAGGACTCCCAGCAGTGGACAGACATGTGAGGGGTGGCTGCAGAGGACTCCCAGCAGTGGCCTGCAATATGAGTGGTTGGTGCATATCACTCCCAGCAGTGGACAGACATGTGAGGGGTGGGTGCAGAGGACTCCCAGCAGTGGACAGACATGTGAGGGGTGGCTGCAGAGGACTCCCAGCAGTGGACAGACATGTGAGGGGTGGGTGCAGAGGACTCCCAGCAGTGGCCTGCAATATGAGGGGTGGGTGCATATCACTCCCAGCAGTGGACAGACATGTGAGTGGTGGGTGCAGAGGACTCCCAGCAGTGGACAGACATATGAGGGGTGGGTGCAGAGGACTCCCAGCAGTGGAAAGACATGTGAGGGGTGGGTGCAGAGGACTCCCAGCAGTGGACAGACATGTGAGGGGTGGGTGCAGAGGACTCCCAGCAGTGGACAGACATGTGAGGGGTGGCTGCAGAGGACTCCCAGCAGTGGACAGACATGTGAGGGGTGGGTGCAGAGGACTCCCAGCAGTGGCCTGCAATATGAGGGGTGGGTGCATATCACTCCCAGCAGAGGACAGACATGTGAGTGGTGGGTGCAGAGGACTCCCAGCAGTGGACAGACATTTGAGGGGTGGGTGCATATCACTCCCAGCAGTGGACAGACATGTGAGAGGTGGCTGCAGAGGACTCCCAGCAGTGGACAGACATGTGAGGGGTGGCTGCAGAGGACTCCCAGCAGTGGCCTGCAATATGAGTGGTGGGTGCATATCACTTCCAGCAGTGGACAGATATGTGAGGGGTGGGTGCAGAGGACTCCCAGCAGTGGCTTGCAATATGAGTGGTGGGTGCATATCACTCCGAGCAGTGGACAGACATGTGAGGGGTGGGTGCTGAGGACTCCCAGCAGTGGACAGACATGTGAGGGGTGGGTGCAGAGGACTCCCAGCAGTGGACAGACATGTGAGGGGTGGGTGCAGAGGAGTCCCAGCAGTGGACAGACATGTGAGGGGTGGGCGCAGAGGACTCCCAGCAGTAGCGTGCAATATGAGTGGTGGGTGCATATCACTCCCAGCAGTGGACACACATGTGAGGGGTGGGTGCAGAGGACTCCCAGCAGTGGACAGACATGTGAGGGGTGGCTGCAGAGGACTCCCAGCAGTGCCCTGCAATATGAGGTGTGGGTGCATATCACTACCAGCAGTGGACAGACATGTGAGGGGTGGGTGCAGAGGACTCCCAGCAGTGGACAGACATGTGAGGGGTGGGTGCAGAGGACTCCCCGCAGTGGACAGACATGTGAGGGGTGGGTGCAGAGGACTCCCAGCAGTGGCCTGCAATATGAGTGGTGGGTGCATATCACTCCCAGCAGTGGACAGACATGTGAGGGGTGGGTGCAGAGGACTCCCAGCTGTGGACAGACATGTGAGGGGTGGGTGCAGATGACTCCCAGCAGTGGACAGACATGTGAGGGGTGGCTGCAGAGGACTCCCAGCAGTGCCCTGAAATATGAGGTGTGGGTGCATTTCACTACCAGCAGTGGACAGACATGTGAGGGGTGGGTGCAGAGGACTCCCAGCAGTGGACAGACATGTGAGGGGTGGGTGCAGAGGACTCCCAGCAGTGGCTTGCAATATGAGTGGTGGGTGCATATCACTCCCAGCAGTGGACAGACATGTGAGGGGTGGGTGCTGAGGACTCCCGGCAGTGGACAGACATGTGAGGGGTGGGTGCAGAGGACTCCCAGCAGTGGACAGACATGTGAGGGGTGGGTGCAGAGGAGTCCCAGCAGTGGACAGACATGTGAGGTGTGGGTGCAGAGGACTCCAAGCAGTGGCCTGCAATATGAGTGGTGGGTGCATATCACTCCCAGCAGTGGACACACATGTGAGGGGTGGGTGCAGAGGACTCCCAGCAGTGGACAGACATGTGAGGGGTGGGTGCAGAGGACTCCCAGCAGTGGACAGACATGTGAGGGGTGGCTGCAGAGGACTCCCAGCAGTGCCCTGCAATATGAGGTGTGGGTGCATATCACTACCAGCAGTGGACAGACATGTGAGGGGTGGGTGCAGAGGAGTCCCAGCAGTGGACAGACATGTGAGGGGTGGGCGCTGAGGACTCCCAGCAGTAGCGTGCAATATGAGTGGTGGGTGCATATCACTCCCAGCAGTGGACACACATGTGAGGGGTGGGTGCAGAGGACTCCCAGCAGTGGACAGACATGTGAGGGGTGGCTGCAGAGGACTCCCAGCAGTGCCCTGCAATATGAGGTGTGGGTGCATATCACTACCAGCAGTGGACAGACATGTGAGGGGTGGGTGCAGAGGACTCCCAGCAGTGGACAGACATGTGAGGGGTGGGTGCAGAGGACTCCCCGCAGTGGACAGACATGTGAGGGGTGGGTGCAGAGGACTCCCAGCAGTGGCCTGCAATATGAGTGGTGGGTGCATATCACTCCCAGCAGTGGACAGACATGTGAGGGGTGGGTGCAGAGGACTCCCAGCTGTGGACAGACATGTGAGGGGTGGGTGCAGATGACTCCCAGCAGTGGACAGACATGTGAGGGGTGGCTGCAGAGGACTCCCAGCAGTGCCCTGAAATATGAGGTGTGGGTGCATTTCACTACCAGCAGTGGACAGACATGTGAGGGGTGGCTGCAGAGGACTCCCAGCAGTGGACAGACATGTGAGGGGTGGGTGCAGAGGACTCCCAGCAGTGGCTTGCAATATGAGTGGTGGGTGCATATCACTCCCAGCAGTGGACAGACATGTGAGGGGTGGGTGCTGAGGACTCCCGGCAGTGGACAGACATGTGAGGGGTGGGTGCAGAGGACTCCCAGCAGTGGACAGACATGTGAGGGGTGGGTGCAGAGGAGTCCCAGCAGTGGACAGACATGTGAGGTGTGGGTGCAGAGGACTCCAAGCAGTGGCCTGCAATATGAGTGGTGGGTGCATATCACTCCCAGCAGTGGACACACATGTGAGGGGTGGGTGCAGAGGAGTCCCAGCAGTGGACAGACATGTGAGGGGTGGGCGCAGAGGACTCCCAGCAGTAGCGTGCAATATGAGTGGTGGGTGCATATCACTCCCAGCAGTGGACACACATGTGAGGGGTGGGTGCAGAGGACTCCCGGCAGTGGACAGACATGTGAGGGGTGGGTGCAGAGGACTCCCAGCAGTGGACAGACATGTGAGGGGTGGGTGCAGAGGACTCCCAGCAGTGGACAGACATGTGAGGGGTGGCTGCAGAGGACTCCCAGCAGTGCCCTGCAATATGAGGTGTGGGTGCATATCACTACCAGCAGTGGACAGACATGTGAGGGGTGGGTGCAGAGGAGTCCCAGCAGTGGACAGACATGTGAGGGGTGGGCGCAGAGGACTCCCAGCAGTAGCGTGCAATATGAGTGGTGGGTGCATATCACTCCCAGCAGTGGACACACATGTGAGGGGTGGGTGCAGAGGACTCCCAGCAGTGGACAGACATGTGAGGGGTGGCTGCAGAGGACTACCAGCAGTGCCCTGCAATATGAGGTGTGGGTGCATATCACTACCAGCAGTGGACAGACATGTGAGGGGTGGGTGCAGAGGACTCCCAGCAGTGGACAGACATGTGAGGGGTGGGTGCAGAGGACTCCCCGCAGTGGACAGACATGTGAGGGGTGGGTGCAGAGGACTCCCAGCAGTGGCCTGCAATATGAGTGGTGGGTGCATATCACTCCCAGCAGTGGACAGACATGTGAGGGGTGGGTGCAGAGGACTCCCAGCTGTGGACAGACATGTGAGGGGTGGGTGCAGATGACTCCCAGCAGTGGACAGACATGTGAGGGGTGGCTGCAGAGGACTCCCAGCAGTGCCCTGAAATATGAGGTGTGGGTGCATTTCACTACCAGCAGTGGACAGACATGTGAGGGGTGGGTGCAGAGGACTCCCAGCAGTGGACAGACATGTGAGGGGTGGGTGCAGAGGACTCCCAGCAGTGGCTTGCAATATGAGTGGTGGGTGCATATCACTCCCAGCAGTGGACAGACATGTGAGGGGTGGGTGCTGAGGACTCCCGGCAGTGGACAGACATGTGAGGGGTGGGTGCAGAGGACTCCCAGCAGTGGACAGACATGTGAGGGGTGGGTGCAGAGGAGTCCCAGCAGTGGACAGACATGTGAGGTGTGGGTGCAGAGGACTCCAAGCAGTGGCCTGCAATATGAGTGGTGGGTGCATATCACTCCCAGCAGTGGACACACATGTGAGGGGTGGGTGCAGAGGACTCCCAGCAGTGGACAGACATGTGAGGGGTGGGTGCAGAGGACTCCCAGCAGTGGACAGACATGTGAGGGGTGGCTGCAGAGGACTCCCAGCAGTGCCCTGCAATATGAGGTGTGGGTGCATATCACTACCAGCAGTGGACAGACATGTGAGGGGTGGGTGCAGAGGACTCCCAGCAGTGGACAGACATGTGAGGGGTGGCTGCAGAGGACTCCCAGCAGTGGACAGACATGTGAGGGGTGGCTGCAGAGGACTCCCAGCAGTGGCCTGCTATATGAGTGGTGGGTGCATATCACTCCCAGCAGTGGACAGACATGTGAGTGGTGGGTGCAGAGTACTCCCAGCAGTGGACAGACATGTGATGGGTGGGTGCAGAGGACTCCCAGCAGTGGCCTGCAATATGAGTAGTGGGTGCATATCACTCCCAGCAGTGGACTGACATGTGAGGGGTGGGTGCAGAGTACTCCCAGCAGTGGACAGACATGTGAGGGGTGGGTGCAGATGACTCACAGCAGTGGACAGACATGTGAGGGGTGGCTGCAGAGGACTCCCAGCAGTGGACAGAAATGTGAGGGGTGGGTGCAGAGGACTCCCAGCAGTGGACAGACATGTGAGGGGTGGGTGCAGAGGACTCCCAGAAGTGGCCTGCAATATGAGTGGTGGGTGCATATCACTCCCAGCAGTGGACAGACATGTGAGGGGTGGGTGCTGAGAACTCCCAGCAGTGGACAGACATGTGAGGGGTGGGTGCAGAGGACTCCCAGCAGTGGACAGACATGTGAGGGATGGGTGCAGAGGACTCCCAGCAGTGGACAGACATGTGAGCGGTGGGTGCAGAGGACTCCCAGCAGTGGACAGACATGTTTGGGGTGGCTGCGGAGGACTCCCAGCAGTGCCCTGCAATATGAGGTGTGGGTGCATTTCACTACCAGCAGTGGACAGACATGTGAGGGGTGGGTGCAGAGGACTCCCAGCAGTGGACAGACATGTGAGGGGTGGGTGCAGAGGACTCCCAGCAGTGGACAGACATGTGAGGGGTGGGTGCAGAGGAGTCCCAGCAGTGGACAGACATGTGAGGGGTGGGCGCAGAGGAATCCCAGCAGTGGCCTGCAATATTAGTGGTGGGAGCATATCACTCCCAGCAGTGGACACACATGTGAGGGGTGGGTGCAGCGGACTCCCAGCAGTGGACAGACATGTGAGGGGTGGCTGCAGAGGACTCCCAGCAGTGCCCTGCAATATGAGGTGTGGGTGCATATCACTACCAGCAGTGGACAGACATGTGAGGGGTGGGTGCAGAGGACTCCCAGCAGTGGACAGACATGTGAGGGGTGGCTGCAGAGGTCTCCCAGCAGTGCCCTGAAATATGAGGTGTGGGAGCATATCACTACCAGCAGTGGACAGACATGTGAGGAGTGGGTGCAGAGGACTCCCAGCAGTGGACAGACATGTGAGGGGTTGCTGCAGAGGACTCCCAGCAGTGGACAGACATGTGAGGGGTGGCTGCAGAGGACTCCCAGCAGTGGCCTGCAATATGAGTGGTTGGTGCATATCACTCCCAGCAGTGGACAGACATGTGAGGGGTGGGTGCAGAGGACTCCCAGCAGTGGACAGACATGTGAGGGGTGGGTGCAGAGGAGTCCCAGCAGTGGACAGACATGTGAGGGGTGGGCGCAGAGGAATCCCAGCAGTGGTCTGCAATATGAGTGGTGGGAGCATATCACTCCCAGCAGTGGACACACATGTGAGGGGTGGGTGCAGCGGACTCCCAGCAGTGGACAGACATGTGAGGGGTGGCTGCAGAGCACTCCCAGCAGTGCCCTGCAATATGAGGTGTGGGTGCATATCACTACCAGCAGTGGACAGACATGTGAGGGGTGGGTGCAGAGGACTCCCAGCAGTGGACAGACATGTGAGGGGTGGCTGCAGAGGTCTCCCAGCAGTGCCCTGAAATATGAGGTGTGGGTGCATATCACTACCAGCAGTGGACAGACATGTGAGGGGTGGGTGCAGAGGAATCCCAGCAGTGGACAGACATGTGAGGGGTGGCTGCAGAGGACTCCCAGCAGTGGACAGACATGTGAGGGGTGGCTGCAGAGGACTCCCAGCAGTGGCCTGCAATATGAGTGGTTGGTGCATATCACTCCCAGCAGTGGACAGACATGTGAGGGGTGCGTGCAGAGGATTCCCAGCAGTAGCCTGCAATATGAGGGGTGGGTGCATATCACTCCCAGCAGTGGACAGACATGTGAGGGAAAGGTGCAGAGGACTCCCAGCAGTGGACAGACATGTGAGGGGTGGGTGCAGAGGACTCCCAGCAGTGGACAGCCATGTGAGGGGTGGCTGCAGAGGACTCCCAGCAGTGCCCTGCAATATGAGGTGTGGGTGCATTTCACTACCAGCAGTGGACAGACATGTGAGTGGTGGGTGCACATCACTCCCAGTAGTGGACAGACATGTGAGGGGTGGGTGCTGAGGACTCCCAGCAGTGGACAGACATGTGAGTGGTGGGTGCAGAGGACTCCCAGCAGTGGACAGACATGTGAGGGGTGGATGCAGAGGAGTCCCAGCAGTGGACAGACATGTGAGGGGTGGGTGCAGAGGACTCCCAGCAGTGGCCTGCAATATGAGTGGTGGGTGCATATCACTCCCAGCAGTGGACACACATGTGAGGGGTGGGTGCAGAGGACTCCCAGCAGTGGACAGACATGTGAGGGGTGGCTGCAGAGGACTCCCAGCAATGCCCTGCAATATGAGGTGTGGGTGCATATCACTACCAGCAGTGGACAGACATGTGAGGGGTGGGTGCAGAGGACTCCCAGCAGTGGACAGACATGTGAGGGGTGGCTGCAGAGGACTCCCAGCAGTGGACAGACATGTGAGGGGTGGCTGCAGAGGACTCCCAGCAGTGGCCTGCAATATGAGTGGTTGGTGCATATCACTCCCAGCAGTGGACAGACATGTGAGGGGTGGGTGCAGAGGACTCCCAGCAGTGGACAGACATGTGAGGGGTAGCTGCAGAGGACTCCCAGCAGTGGACAGACATGTGAGGGGTGGGTGCAGAGGACTCCCAGAAGTGGCCTGCAATATGAGTGGTGGGGGCATATCACTCCCAGCAGTGGACAGACATGTGAGGGGTGGGTACCGAGGACTCCCAGCAGTGGACAGACATGTAAGGGGTGGGTGCAGAGGACTCCCAGCAGTGGACAGACATGTGAGGGGTGGGTGCAGAGGACTCCCAGCAGTGGACAGACATGTGAGGGGTGAGTGCAGAGGACTCCCAGCAGTGGCCTGCAATATGAGTGGTGGGTGCATATCACTCCCAGCAGTGGACAGACATGTGAGGGGTGGGTGCAGAGGTCTCCCAGCTGTGGACAGACATGTGAGGGGTGGGTGCAGATGACTCCCAGCAGTGGACAGACATGTGAGGGGTGGCTGCAGAGGACTCCCAGCAGTGCCCTGAAATATGAGGTGTGGGTGCATTTCACTACCATCAGTGGACAGACATGTGAGGGGTGGGTGCAGAGGACTCCCAGCAGTGGACAGACATGTGAGGGGTGGGTGCAGAGGACTCCCAGCAGTGGCTTGCAATATGAGTGGTGGGTGCATATCACTCCCAGCAGTGGACAGACATGTGAGGGGTGGGTGCTGAGGACTCCCGGCAGTGGACAGACATGTGAGGGGTGGGTGCAGAGGACTCCCAGCAGTGGACAGACATGTGAGGGGTGGGTGCAGAGGAGTCCCAGCAGTGGACAGACATGTGAGGGGTGGGTGCAGAGGACTCCCAGCAGTGGACAGACATGTGAGGGGTGGCTGCAGAGGACTCCCAGCAGTGTCCTGCACTATGAGGTGTGGGTGCATATCACTACCAGCAGTGGACAGATATGTGAGGGGTGGGTGCAGAGGACTCCCAGCAGTGGACAGACATGTGAGGGGTGGCTGCAGAGGACTCCCAGCAGTGCCCTGCAATATGAGGTGTGGGTGCATATCACTACCAGCAGTGGACAGACATCTGAGGGGTGGGTGCAGAGGACTCCCAGCAGTGGACAGACATGTGAGGGGTGGCTGCAGAGGACTCCCAGCAGTGGACAGACATGTGAGGGGTGGCTGCAGAGGACTCCCAGCAGTGGCCTGCTATATGAGTGGTGGGTGCATATCACTCCCAGCAGTGGACAGACATGTGAGTGGTGGGTGCAGAGTACTCCCAGCAGTGGACAGACATGTGAGGGGTGGGTGCAGAGGACTCCCAGCAGTGGCCTGCAATATGAGTGGTGGGTGCATATCACTCCCAGCAGTGGACTGACATGCGAGGGGTGGGTGCAGAGGACTCCCAGCAGTGGACAGACATGTGAGGGGTGGGTGCAGATGACTCCCAGCAGTGGACAGACATGTGAGGGGTGGGTGCAGAGGACTCCCAGCAGTGGACAGACATGTGAGGGGTGGCTGCAGAGGACTCCCAGCAGTGGACATACATGTGAGGGGTGGGTGCAGAGGACTCCGAGCAGTGGCCTGCAATATGAGTGGTGGGTGCATATCACTCCCAGCAGTGAACAGACATGTGAGGGGTGGGTGCAGAGGACTCCCAGCAGTGGACAGACACGTGAAGGGTGGCTGCAGAAGACTCCCAGCAGTGGACAGACATGTGAGGGGTGGGTGCAGAGGACTCCCAGCAGTGGCCTGCAATATGAGTGGTGGGTGCATATCACTCCCACCAGTGGACAGACATGTCAGGGGTGGGTGCAGAGGACTCCCAGCAGTGGACAGACATGTGAGGGGTGGGTGCAGATGACTCCCAGCAGTGGACAGACATGTGAGGGGTGGCTGCAGAGGACTCCCAGCAGTGCCCTGAAATATGAGGTGTGGGTGCATTTCACTACCAGCAGTGGACAGACATGTGAGGGGTGGGTGCAGAGGACTCCCATCAGTGGACAGACATGTGAGGGGTGGGTGCAGAGGACTCCCAGCAGTGGACAGACATGTGAGCGGTGGGTGCAGAGGACTCCCAGAAGTGGCCTGCAATATGAGGGGTGGGTGCATATCACTCCCAGCAGTGGACAGACATGCGAGTGGTGGGTGCAGAGGACTCCCAGCAGTGGACAGACATATGAGGGGTGGGTGCAGAGGACTCCCAGCAGTGGACAGACATGTAAGGGGTGGGTGCATATCACTCCCAGCAGTGGACTGAAAAGTGAGGGGTGGGTGCAGAGGACTCCCAGCAGTGGACAGACATGTGAGGGGTGGGTGCAGATGACTCCCAGCAGTGGACAGACATGTGAGGGGTTGCTGCAGAGGACTCCCAGCAGTGGACAGACATGTGAGGGGTGGGTGCAGAGGACTCACAGCAGTGGCCTGCAATATGAGTGGTGGGTGCATATCATTCCCAGCAGTGGACAGACATGTGAGGGGTGGGTGCTGAGGACTCCCAGCAGTGGACAGACATGTGAGGGGTGGGTGCAGAGAACTTCCAGCAGTGGACAGACGTGAGGGGTGGGTGCAGAGGACTCCCAGCAGTGGAAAGACATGTGAGGGGTGGGTGCAGAGGACTCCCAGCAGTGGCCTGCAATATGAGTGGTGGGTGCATATCACTCCCAGCAGTGAACAGACATGTGAGGGGTGGGTGCAGAGGACTCCCAGCAGAGGACAGACACGTGAAGGGTGGCTGCAGAGGACTCCCAGCAGTGGACAGACATGTGAGGGGTGGGTGCTGAGGACTCCCAGAAGTGGCCTGCAATATGAGTGGTGGGTGCATATCACTCCCAGCAGTGGACAGACATGTGAGGGGTGGGTACCGAGGACTCCCAGCAGTGGACAGACATGTAAAGGGTGGGTGCAGAGGACTCCCAGCAGTGGACAGACATGTGAGGGGTGGGTGCAGAGGACTCCCAGCAGTGGACAGACATGTGAGGGGTGGGTGCAGAGGACTCCCAGCAGTGGCCTGCAATATGAGTGGTGGGTGCATATCACTCCCAGCAGTGGACAGACATGTGAGGGGTGGGTGCAGAGGACTCCCAGCTGTGGACAGACATGTGAGGGGTGGGTGCAGATGACTCCCAGCAGTGGACAGACATGTGAGGGGTGGCTGCAGAGGACTCCCAGCAGTGCCCTGAAATATGAGGTGTGGGTGCATTTCACTACCAGCAGTGGACAGACATGTGAGGGGTGGGTGCAGAGGACTCCCAGCAGTGGACAGACATGTGAGGGGTGGGTGCAGAGGACTCCCAGCAGTGGCTTGCAATATGAGTGGTGGGTGCATATCACTCCCAGCAGTGGACAGACATGTGAGGGGTGGGTGCTGAGGACTCCCGGCAGTGGACAGACATGTGAGGGGTGGGTGCAGAGGACTCCCAGCAGTGGACAGACATGTGAGGGGTGGGTGCAGAGGAGTCCCAGCAGTGGACAGACATGTGAGGGGTGGGTGCAGAGGACTCTAAGCAGTGGCCTGCAATATGAGTGGTGGGTGCATATCACTCCCAGCAGTGGACACACATGTGAGGGGTGGGTGCAGATGACTCCCAGCAGTGGACAGACATGTGAGGGGTGGCTGCAGAGGACTCCCAGCAGTGCCCTGCAATATGAGGTGTGGGTGCATATCACTACCAGCAGTGGACAGACATGTGAGGGGTGGGTGCAGAGGACTCCCAGCAGTGGACAGACATGTGAGGGGTGGCTGCAGAGGACTCCCAGCAGTGGACAGACATGTGAGGGGTGGCTGCAGAGGACTCCCAGCAGTGGCCTGCTATATGAGTGGTGGGTGCATATCACTCCCAGCAGTGGACAGACATGTGAGTGGTGGGTGCAGAGTACTCCCAGCAGTGGACAGACATGTGAGGGGTGGGTGCAGAGGACTCCCAGCAGTGGCCTGCAATATGAGTAGTGGGTGCATATCACTCCCAGCAGTGGACTGACATGTGAGGGGTGGGTGCAGAGTACTCCCAGCAGTGGACAGACATGTGAGGGGTGGGTGCAGATGACTCCCAGCAGTGGACAGACATGTGAGGGGTGGCTGCAGAGGACTCCCAGCAGTGGACAGAAATGTGAGGGGTGGCTGCAGAGGACTCCCAGCAGTGGACAGACATGTGAGGGGTGGGTGCAGAGGACTCCCAGAAGTGGCCTGCAATATGAGTGGTGGGTGCATATCACTCCCAGCAGTGGACAGACATGTGAGGGGTGGGTGCTGAGAACTCCCAGCAGTGGACAGACATGTGAGGGGTGGGTGCAGAGGACTCCCAGCAGTGGACAGACATGTGAGGGGTGGGTGCAGAGGACTCCCAGCAGTGGACAGACATGTGAGGGATGGGTGCAGAGGACTCCCAGCAGTGGACAGACATGTGAGCGGTGGGTGCAGAGGACTCCCAGCAGTGGACAGACATGTTTGGGGTGGCTGCGGAGGACTCCCAGCAGTGCCCTGCAATATGAGGTGTGGGTGCATTTCACTACCAGCAGTGGACAGACATGTGAGGGGTGGGTGCAGAGGACTCCCAGCAGTGGACAGACATGTGAGGGGTGGGTGCAGAGGACTCCCAGCAGTGGCTTGCAATATGAGTGGTGGGTGCATATCACTCCCAGCAGTGGACAGACATGTGAGGGGTGGGTGCTGAGGACTTCCACCAGTGGACAGACATGTGAGGGGTGGGTGCAGAGGAGTCCCAGCAGTGGACAGACATGTGAGGGGTGGGCGCAGAGGAATCCCAGCAGTGGCCTGCAATATGAGTGGTGGGAGCATATCACTCCCAGCAGTGGACACACATGTGAGGGGTGGGTGCAGCGGACTCCCAGCAGTGGACAGACATGTGAGGGGTGGCTGCAGAGGACTCCCAGCAGTGCCCTGCAATATGAGGTGTGGGTGCATATCACTACCAGCAGTGGACAGACATGTGAGGGGTGGGTGCAGAGGACTCCCAGCAGTGGACAGACATGTGAGGGGTGGCTGCAGAGGTCTCCCAGCAGTGCCCTGAAATATGAGGTGTGGGTGCATATCACTACCAGCAGTGGACAGACATGTGAGGGGTGGGTGCAGAGGACTCCCAGCAGTGGACAGACATGTGAGGGGTTGCTGCAGAGGACTCCCAGCAGTGGACAGACATGTGAGGGGTGGCTGCAGAGGACTCCCAGCAGTGGCCTGCAATATGAGTGGTTGGTGCATATCACTCCCAGCAGTGGACAGACATGTGAGGGGTTGCTGCAGAGGACTCCCGGCAGTGGACAGACATGTGAGGGGTGGGTGCAGAGGACTCCCAGCAGTGGACAGACATGTGAGGGGTGGGTGCAGATGACTCCCAGCAGTGGACAGACATGTGAGGGGTGGGTGCAGAGGACTCCCAGAAGTGGCCTGCAATATGAGTGGTGGGTGCATATCACTCCCAGCAGTGGACAGACATGTGAGGGGTGGGTGCTGAGAACTCCCAGCAGTGGACAGACATGTGAGGGGTGGGTGCAGAGGACTCCCAGCAGTGGACAGACATGTGAGGGGTGGGTGCAGAGGACTCCCAGCAGTGGACAGACATGTGAGGGATGGGTGCAGAGGACTCCCAGCAGTGGACAGACATGTGAGCGGTGGGTGCAGAGGACTCCCAGCAGTGGACAGACATGTTTGGGGTGGCTGCGGAGGACTCCCAGCAGTGCCCTGCAATATGAGGTGTGGGTGCATTTCACTACCAGCAGTGGACAGACATGTGAGGGGTGGGTGCAGAGGACTCCCAGCAGTGGACAGACATGTGAGGGGTGGGTGCAGAGGACTCCCAGCAGTGGCTTGCAATATGAGTGGAGGGTGCATATCACTCCCAGCAGTGGACAGACATGTGAGGGGTGGGTGCTGAGGACTTCCACCAGTGGACAGACATGTGAGGGGTGGGTGCAGAGGAGTCCCAGCAGTGGACAGACATGTGAGGGGTGGGCGCAGAGGAATCCCAGCAGTGGCCTGCAATATGAGTGGTGGGAGCATATCACTCCCAGCAGTGGACACACATGTGAGGGGTGGGTGCAGCGGACTCCCAGCAGTGGACAGACATGTGAGGGGTGGCTGCAGAGGACTCCCAGCAGTGCCCTGCAATATGAGGTGTGGGTGCATATCACTACCAGCAGTGGACAGACATGTGAGGGGTGGGTGCAGAGGACTCCCAGCAGTGGACAGACATGTGAGGGGTGGCTGCAGAGGTCTCCCAGCAGTGCCCTGAAATATGAGGTGTGGGTGCATATCACTACCAGCAGTGGACAGACATGTGAGGGGTGGGTGCAGAGGACTCCCAGCAGTGGACAGACATGTGAGGGGTTGCTGCAGAGGACTCCCAGCAGTGGACAGACATGTGAGGGGTGGCTGCAGAGGACTCCCAGCAGTGGCCTGCAATATGAGTGGTTGGTGCATATCACTCCCAGCAGTGGACAGACATGTGAGGGGTGGGTGCAGAGGAATCCCAGCAGTGGACAGACATGTGAGGGGTGGCTGCAGAGGACTCCCAGCAGTGGACAGACATGTGAGGGGTGGCTGCAGAGGACTCCCAGCAGTGGCCTGCAATATGAGTGGTTGGTGCATATCACTCCCAGCAGTGGACAGACATGTGAGGGGTGCGTGCAGAGGATTCCCAGCAGTAGCCTGCAATATGAGGGGTGGGTGCATATCACTCCCAGCAGTGGACAGACATGTGAGGGAAAGGTGCAGAGGACTCCCAGCAGTGGACAGACATGTGAGGGGTGGGTGCAGAGGACTCCCAGCAGTGGACAGACATGTGAGGGGTGGCTGCAGAGGACTCCCAGCAGTGCCCTGCAATATGAGGTGTGGGTGCATTTCACTACCAGCAGTGGACAGACATGTGAGGGGTGGGTGCTGAGGACTCCCAGAAGTGGCCTGCAATATGAGTGGTGGGTGCATATCACTCCCAGCAGTGGACAGACATGTGAGGGGTGGGTACCGAGGACTCCCAGCAGTGGACAGACATGTAAAGGGTGGGTGCAGAGGACTCCCAGCAGTGGACAGACATGTGAGGGGTGGGTGCAGAGGACTCCCAGCAGTGGACAGAAATGTGAGGGGTGGGTGCAGAGGACTCCCAGCAGTGGCCTGCAATATGAGTGGTGGGTGCATATCACTCCCAGCAGTGGACAGACATGTGAGGGGTGGGTGCAGAGGACTCCCAGCTGTGGACAGACATGTGAGGGGTGGCTGCAGAGGACTCCCAGCAGTGCCCTGAAATATGAGGTGTGGGTGCATTTCACTACCAGCAGTGGACAGACATGTGAGGGGTGGGTGCAGAGGACTCCCAGCAGTGGACAGACATGTGAGGGGTGGGTGCAGAGGACTCCCAGAAGTGGCTTGCAATATGAGTGGTGGGTGCATATCACTCCCAGCAGTGGACAGACATGTGAGGGGTGGGTGCTGAGGACTCCCGGCAGTGGACAGACATGTGAGGGGTGGGTGCAGAGGACTCCCAGCAGTGGACAGACATGTGAGGGGTGGGTGCAGAGGAGTCCCAGCAGTGGACAGACATGTGAGGGGTGGGTGCAGAGGACTCTAAGCAGTGGCCTGCAATATGAGTGGTGGGTGCATATCACTCCCAGCAGTGGACACACATGTGAGGGGTGGGTGCAGAGGACTCCCAGCAGTGGACAGACATGTGAGGGGTGGCTGCAGAGGACTCGCAGCAGTGCCCTGCAATATGAGGTGTGGGTGCATATCACTACCAGCAGTGGACAGACATGTGAGGGGTGGGTGCAGAGGACTCCCAGCAGTGGACAGACATGTGAGGGGTGGCTGCAGAGGACTCCCAGCAGTGGACAGACATGTGAGGGGTGGCTGCAGAGGACTCCCAGCAGTGGCCTGCTATATGAGTGGTGGGTGCATATCACTCCCAGCAGTGGACAGACATGTGAGTGGTGGGTGCAGAGTACTCCCAGCAGTGGACAGACATGTGAGGGGTGGGTGCAGAGGACTCCCAGCAGTGGCCTGCAATATGAGTAGTGGGTGCATATCACTCCCAGCAGTGGACTGACATGTGAGGGGTGGGTGCAGAGTACTCCCAGCAGTGGACAGACATGTGAGGGGTGGGTGCAGATGACTCCCAGCAGTGGACAGACATGTGAGGGGTGGCTGCAGAGGACTCCCAGCAGTGGACAGAAATGTGAGGGGTGGCTGCAGAGGACTCCCAGCAGTGGACAGACATGTGAGGGGTGGGTGCAGAGGACTCCCAGAAGTGGCCTGCAATATGAGTGGTGGGTGCATATCACTCCCAGCAGTGGACAGACATGTGAGGGGTGGGTGCTGAGAACTCCCAGCAGTGGACAGACATGTGAGGGGTGGGTGCAGAGGACTCCGAGCAGTGGACAGACATGTGAGGGGTGGGTGCAGAGGACTCCCAGCAGTGGACAGACATGTGAGGGATGGGTGCAGAGGACTCCCAGCAGTGGACAGACATGTGAGCGGTGGGTGCAGAGGACTCCCAGCAGTGGACAGACATGTTTGGGGTGGCTGCGGAGGACTCCCAGCAGTGCCCTGCAATATGAGGTGTGGGTGCATTTCACTACCAGCAGTGGACAGACATGTGAGGGGTGGGTGCAGAGGACTCCCAGCAGTGGACAGACATGTGAGGGGTGGGTGCAGAGGACTCCCAGCAGTGGCTTGCAATATGAGTGGTGGGTGCATATCACTCCCAGCAGTGGACAGACATGTGAGGGGTGGGTGCTGAGGACTCCCAGCAGTGGACAGACATGTGAGGGGTGGGTGCAGAGGAGTCCCAGCAGTGGACAGACATGTGAGGGGTGGGCGCAGAGGAATCCCAGCAGTGGCCTGCAATATGAGTGGTGGGAGCATATCACTCCCAGCAGTGGACACACATGTGAGGGGTGGGTGCAGCGGACTCCCAGCAGTGGACAGACATGTGAGGGGTGGCTGCAGAGGACTCCCAGCAGTGCCCTGCAATATGAGGTGTGGGTGCATATCACTACCAGCAGTGGACAGACATGTGAGGGGTGGGTGCAGAGGACTCCCAGCAGTGGACAGACATGTGAGGGGTGGCTGCAGAGGTCTCCCAGCAGTGCCCTGAAATATGAGGTGTGGGTGCATATCACTACCAGCAGTGGACAGACATGTGAGGGGTGGGTGCAGAGGACTCCCAGCAGTGGACAGACATGTGAGGGGTTGCTGCAGAGGACTCCCAGCAGTGGACAGACATGTGAGGGGTGGCTGCAGAGGACTCCCAGCAGTGGCCTGCAATATGAGTGGTTGGTGCATATCACTCCCAGCAGTGGACAGACATGTGAGGGGTGGGTGCAGAGGAATCCCAGCAGTGGACAGACATGTGAGGGGTGGCTGCAGAGGACTCCCAGCAGTGGACAGACATGTGAGGGGTGGCTGCAGAGGACTCCCAGCAGTGGCCTGCAATATGAGTGGTTGGTGCATATCACTCCCAGCAGTGGACAGACATGTGAGGGGTGCGTGCAGAGGATTCCCAGCAGTAGCCTGCAATATGAGGGGTGGGTGCATATCACTCCCAGCAGTGGACAGACATGTGAGGGAAAGGTGCAGAGGACTCCCAGCAGTGGACAGACATGTGAGGGGTGGGTGCAGAGGACTCCCAGCAGTGGACAGACATGTGAGGGGTGGCTGCAGAGGACTCCCAGCAGTGCCCTGCAATATGAGGTGTGGGTGCATTTCACTACCAGCAGTGGACAGACATGTGAGTGGTGGGTGCATATCACTCCCAGTAGTGGACAGACATGTGAGGGGTGGGTGCTGAGGACTCCCAGCAGTGGACAGACATGTGAGGGGTGGGTGCTGAGAACTCCCAGCAGTGGACAGACATGTGAGGGGTGGGTGCAGAGGACTCCCAGCAGTGGACAGACATGTGAGGGGTGGGTGCAGAGGACTCCCAGCAGTGGACAGACATGTGAGGGATGGGTGCAGAGGACTCCCAGCAGTGGACAGACATGTGAGCGGTGGGTGCAGAGGACTCCCAGCAGTGGACAGACATGTTTGGGGTGGCTGCGGAGGACTCCCAGCAGTGCCCTGCAATATGAGGTGTGGGTGCATTTCACTACCAGCAGTGGACAGACATGTGAGGGGTGGGTGCAGAGGACTCCCAGCAGTGGACAGACATGTGAGGGGTGGGTGCAGAGGACTCCCAGCAGTGGCTTGCAATATGAGTGGTGGGTGCATATCACTCCCAGCAGTGGACAGACATGTGAGGGGTGGGTGCTGAGGACTCCCAGCAGTGGACAGACATGTGAGGGGTGGGTGCAGAGGACTCCCAGCAGTGGACAGACATGTGAGGGGTGGGTGCAGAGGAGTCCCAGCAGTGGACAGACATGTGAGGGGTGGGCGCAGAGGAATCCCAGCAGTGGCCTGCAATATGAGTGGTGGGAGCATATCACTCCCAGCAGTGGACACACATGTGAGGGGTGGGTGCAGCGGACTCCCAGCAGTGGACAGACATGTGAGGGGTGGCTGCAGAGGACTCCCAGCAGTGCCCTGCAATATGAGGTGTGGGTGCATATCACTACCAGCAGTGGACAGACATGTGAGGGGTGGGTGCAGAGGACTCCCAGCAGTGGACAGACATGAGAGGGGTGGCTGCAGAGGTCTCCCAGCAGTGCCCTGAAATATGAGGTGTGGGTGCATATCACTACCAGCAGTGGACAGACATGTGAGGGGTGGGTGCAGAGGACTCCCAGCAGTGGACAGACATGTGAGGGGTTGCTGCAGAGGACTCCCAGCAGTGGACAGACATGTGAGGGGTGGCTGCAGAGGACTCCCAGCAGTGGCCTGCAATATGAGTGGTTGGTGCATATCACTCCCAGCAGTGGACAGACATGTGAGGGGTGGGTGCAGAGGAATCCCAGCAGTGGACAGACATGTGAGGGGTGGCTGCAGAGGACTCCCAGCAGTGGACAGACATGTGAGGGGTGGCTGCAGAGGACTCCCAGCAGTGGACAGACATGTGAGGGGTGGCTGCAGAGGACTCCCAGCAGTGGCCTGCTATATGAGTGGTGGGTGCATATCACTCCCAGCAGTGGACAGACATGTGAGTGGTGGGTGCAGAGTACTCCCAGCAGTGGACAGACATGTGAGGGGTGGGTGCAGAGGACTCCCAGCAGTGGCCTGCAATATGAGTAGTGGGTGCATATCACTCCCAGCAGTGGACTGACATGTGAGGGGTGGGTGCAGAGTACTCCCAGCAGTGGACAGACATGTGAGGGGTGGGTGCAGATGACTCCCAGCAGTGGACAGACATGTGAGGGGTGGCTGCAGAGGACTCCCAGCAGTGGACAGAAATGTGAGGGGTGGCTGCAGAGGACTCCCAGCAGTGGACAGACATGTGAGGGGTGGGTGCAGAGGACTCCCAGAAGTGGCCTGCAATATGAGTGGTGGGTGCATATCACTCCCAGCAGTGGACAGACATGTGAGGGGTGGGTGCTGAGAACTCCCAGCAGTGGACAGACATGTGAGGGGTGGGTGCAGAGGACTCCCAGCAGTGGACAGACATGTGAGGGGTGGGTGCAGAGGACTCCCAGCAGTGGACAGACATGTGAGGGAT
The DNA here is from genome assembly GCF_964204655.1 of Triturus cristatus. Taxonomy (NCBI): domain Eukaryota; kingdom Metazoa; phylum Chordata; class Amphibia; order Caudata; family Salamandridae; genus Triturus; species Triturus cristatus. The sequence continues at coordinate 421,601,343 of NC_140579.1, forward strand.
GGGTGCAGAGGACTCCCAGCAGTGGACAGACATGTGAGCGGTGGGTGCAGAGGACTCCCAGCAGTGGACAGACATGTTTGGGGTGGCTGCGGAGGACTCCCAGCAGTGCCCTGCAATATGAGGTGTGGGTGCATTTCACTACCAGCAGTGGACAGACATGTGAGGGGTGGGTGCAGAGGACTCCCAGCAGTGGACAGACATGTGAGGGGTGGGTGCAGAGGACTCCCAGCAGTGGCTTGCAATATGAGTGGTGGGTGCATATCACTCCCAGCAGTGGACAGACATGTGAGGGGTGGGTGCTGAGGACTTCCACCAGTGGACAGACATGTGAGGGGTGGGTGCAGAGGAGTCCCAGCAGTGGACAGACATGTGAGGGGTGGGCGCAGAGGAATCCCAGCAGTGGCCTGCAATATGAGTGGTGGGAGCATATCACTCCCAGCAGTGGACACACATGTGAGGGGTGGGTGCAGCGGACTCCCAGCAGTGGACAGACATGTGAGGGGTGGCTGCAGAGGACTCCCAGCAGTGCCCTGCAATATGAGGTGTGGGTGCATATCACTACCAGCAGTGGACAGACATGTGAGGGGTGGGTGCAGAGGACTCCCAGCAGTGGACAGACATGTGAGGGGTGGCTGCAGAGGTCTCCCAGCAGTGCCCTGAAATATGAGGTGTGGGTGCATATCACTACCAGCAGTGGACAGACATGTGAGGGGTGGGTGCAGAGGACTCCCAGCAGTGGACAGACATGTGAGGGGTTGCTGCAGAGGACTCCCAGCAGTGGACAGACATGTGAGGGGTGGCTGCAGAGGACTCCCAGCAGTGGCCTGCAATATGAGTGGTTGGTGCATATCACTCCCAGCAGTGGACAGACATGTGAGGGGTGCGTGCAGAGGATTCCCAGCAGTAGCCTGCAATATGAGGGGTGGGTGCATATCACTCCCAGCAGTGGACAGACATGTGAGGGAAAGGTGCAGAGGACTCCCAGCAGTGGACAGACATGTGAGGGGTGGGTGCAGAGGACTCCCAGCAGTGGACAGACATGTGAGGGGTGGCTGCAGAGGACTCCCAGCAGTGCCCTGCAATATGAGGTGTGGGTGCATTTCACTACCAGCAGTGGACAGACATGTGAGGGGTGGGTGCTGAGGACTCCCAGAAGTGGCCTGCAATGTGAGTGGTGGGTGCATATCACTCCCAGCAGTGGACAGACATGTGAGGGGTGGGTACCGAGGACTCCCAGCAGTGGACAGACATGTAAAGGGTGGGTGCAGAGGACTCCCAGCAGTGGACAGACATGTGAGGGGTGGGTGCAGAGGACTCCCAGCAGTGGACAGACATGTGAGGGGTGGGTGCAGAGGACTCCCAGCAGTGGCCTGCAATATGAGTGGTGGGTGCATATCACTCCCAGCAGTGGACAGACATGTGAGGGGTGGGTGCAGAGGACTCCCAGCTGTGGACAGACATGTGAGGGGTGGCTGCAGAGGACTCCCAGCAGTGCCCTGAAATATGAGGTGTGGGTGCATTTCACTACCAGCAGTGGACAGACATGTGAGGGGTGGGTGCAGAGGACTCCCAGCAGTGGACAGACATGTGAGGGGTGGGTGCAGAGGACTCCCAGAAGTGGCTTGCAATATGAGTGGTGGGTGCATATCACTCCCAGCAGTGGACAGACATGTGAGGGGTGGGTGCTGAGGACTCCCGGCAGTGGACAGACATGTGAGGGGTGGGTGCAGAGGACTCCCAGCAGTGGCAGACATGTGAGGGGTGGGTGCAGAGGAGTCCCAGCAGTGGACAGACATGTGAGGGGTGGGTGCAGAGGACTCTAAGCAGTGGCCTGCAATATGAGTGGTGGGTGCATATCACTCCCAGAAGTGGACACACATGTGAGGGGTGGGTGCAGAGGACTCCCAGCAGTGGACAGACATGTGAGGGGTGGCTGCAGAGGACTCGCAGCAGTGCCCTGCAATATGAGGTGTGGGTGCATATCACTACCAGCAGTGGACAGACATGTGAGGGGTGGGTGCAGAGGACTCCCAGCAGTGGACAGACATGTGAGGGGTGGCTGCAGAGGACTCCCAGCAGTGGACAGACATGTGAGGGGTGGCTGCAGAGGACTCCCAGCAGTGGCCTGCTATATGAGTGGTGGGTGCATATCACTCCCAGCAGTGGACAGACATGTGAGTGGTGGGTGCAGAGTACTCCCAGCAGTGGACAGACATGTGAGGGGTGGGTGCAGAGGACTCCCAGCAGTGGCCTGCAATATGAGTAGTGGGTGCATATCACTCCCAGCAGTGGACTGACATGTGAGGGGTGGGTGCAGAGTACTCCCAGCAGTGGACAGACATGTGAGGGGGGGGTGCAGATGACTCCCAGCAGTGGACAGACATGTGAGGGGTGGCTGCAGAGGACTCCCAGCAGTGGACAGAAATGTGAGGGGTGGCTGCAGAGGACTCCCAGCAGTGGACAGACATGTGAGGGGTGGGTGCAGAGGACTCCCAGAAGTGGCCTGCAATATGAGTGGTGGGTGCATATCACTCCCAGCAGTGGACAGACATGTGAGGGGTGGGTGCTGAGAACTCCCAGCAGTGGACAGACATGTGAGGGGTGGGTGCAGAGGACTCCGAGCAGTGGACAGACATGTGAGGGGTGGGTGCAGAGGACTCCCAGCAGTGGACAGACATGTGAGGGATGGGTGCAGAGGACTCCCAGCAGTGGACAGACATGTGAGCGGTGGGTGCAGAGGACTCCCAGCAGTGGACAGACATGTTTGGGGTGGCTGCGGAGGACTCCCAGCAGTGCCCTGCAATATGAGGTGTGGGTGCATTTCACTACCAGCAGTGGACAGACATGTGAGGGGTGGGTGCAGAGGACTCCCAGCAGTGGACAGACATGTGAGGGGTGGGTGCAGAGGACTCCCAGCAGTGGCTTGCAGTATGAGTGGTGGGTGCATATCACTCCCAGCAGTGGACAGACATGTGAGGGGTGGGTGCTGAGGACTCCCAGCAGTGGACAGACATGTGAGGGGTGGGTGCAGAGGAGTCCCAGCAGTGGACAGACATGTGAGGGGTGGGCGCAGAGGAATCCCAGCAGTGGCCTGCAATATGAGTGGTGGGAGCATATCACTCCCAGCAGTGGACACACATGTGAGGGGTGGGTGCAGCGGACTCCCAGCAGTGGACAGACATGTGAGGGGTGGCTGCAGAGGACTCCCAGCAGTGCCCTGCAATATGAGGTGTGGGTGCATATCACTACCAGCAGTGGACAGACATGTGAGGGGTGGGTGCAGAGGACTCCCAGCAGTGGACAGACATGTGAGGGGTGGCTGCAGAGGTCTCCCAGCAGTGCCCTGAAATATGAGGTGTGGGTGCATATCACTACCAGCAGTGGACAGACATGTGAGGGGTGGGTGCAGAGGACTCCCAGCAGTGGACAGACATGTGAGGGGTTGCTGCAGAGGACTCCCAGCAGTGGACAGACATGTGAGGGGTGGCTGCAGAGGACTCCCAGCAGTGGCCTGCAATATGAGTGGTTGGTGCATATCACTCCCAGCAGTGGACAGACATGTGAGGGGTGGGTGCAGAGGAATCCCAGCAGTGGACAGACATGTGAGGGGTGGCTGCAGAGGACTCCCAGCAGTGGACAGACATGTGAGGGGTGGCTGCAGAGGACTCCCAGCAGTGGCCTGCAATATGAGTCGTTGGTGCATATCACTCCCAGCAGTGGACAGACATGTGAGGGGTGCGTGCAGAGGATTCCCAGCAGTAGCCTGCAATATGAGGGGTGGGTGCATATCACTCCCAGCAGTGGACAGACATGTGAGGGAAAGGTGCAGAGGACTCCCAGCAGTGGACAGACATGTGAGGGGTGGGTGCAGAGGACTCCCAGCAGTGGACAGACATGTGAGGGGTGGCTGCAGAGGACTCCCAGCAGTGCCCTGCAATATGAGGTGTGGGTGCATTTCACTACCAGCAGTGGACAGACATGTGAGTGGTGGGTGCATATCACTCCCAGTAGTGGACAGACATGTGAGGGGTGGGTGCTGAGGACTCCCAGCAGTGGACAGACATGTGAGGGGTGGGTGCTGAGAACTCCCAGCAGTGGACAGACATGTGAGGGGTGGGTGCAGAGGACTCCCAGCAGTGGACAGACATGTGAGGGGTGGGTGCAGAGGACTCCCAGCAGTGGACAGACATGTGAGGGATGGGTGCAGAGGACTCCCAGCAGTGGACAGACATGTGAGCGGTGGGTGCAGAGGACTCCCAGCAGTGGACAGACATGTTTGGGGTGGCTGCGGAGGACTCCCAGCAGTGCCCTGCAGTATGAGGTGTGGGTGCATTTCACTACCAGCAGTGGACAGACATGTGAGGGGTGGGTGCAGAGGACTCCCAGCAGTGGACAGACATGTGAGGGGTGGGTGCAGAGGACTCCCAGCAGTGGCTTGCAATATGAGTGGTGGGTGCATATCACTCCCAGCAGTGGACAGACATGTGAGGGGTGGGTGCTGAGGACTCCCAGCAGTGGACAGACATGTGAGGGGTGGGTGCAGAGGACTCCCAGCAGTGGACAGACATGTGAGGGGTGGGTGCAGAGGAGTCCCAGCAGTGGACAGACATGTGAGGGGTGGGCGCAGAGGAATCCCAGCAGTGGCCTGCAATATGAGTGGTGGGAGCATATCACTCCCAGCAGTGGACACACATGTGAGGGGTGGGTGCAGCGGACTCCCAGCAGTGGACAGACATGTGAGGGGTGGCTGCAGAGGACTCCCAGCAGTGCCCTGCAATATGAGGTGTGGGTGCATATCACTACCAGCAGTGGACAGACATGTGAGGGGTGGGTGCAGAGGACTCCCAGCAGTGGACAGACATGAGAGGGGTGGCTGCAGAGGTCTCCCAGCAGTGCCCTGAAATATGAGGTGTGGGTGCATATCACTACCAGCAGTGGACAGACATGTGAGGGGTGGGTGCAGAGGACTCCCAGCAGTGGACAGACATGTGAGGGGTTGCTGCAGAGGACTCCCAGCAGTGGACAGACATGTGAGGGGTGGCTGCAGAGGACTCCCAGCAGTGGCCTGCAATATGAGTGGTTGGTGCATATCACTCCCAGCAGTGGACAGACATGTGAGGGGTGGGTGCAGAGGAATCCCAGCAGTGGACAGACATGTGAGGGGTGGCTGCAGAGGACTCCCAGCAGTGGACAGACATGTGAGGGGTGGCTGCAGAGGACTCCCAGCAGTGGCCTGCAATATGAGTGGTTGGTGCATATCACTCCCAGCAGTGGACAGACATGTGAGGGGTGCGTGCAGAGGATTCCCAGCAGAAGCCTGCAATATGAGGGGTGGGTGCATATCACTCCCAGCAGTGGACAGACATGTGAGGGAAAGGTGCAGAGGACTCCCAGCAGTGGACAGACATGTGAGGGGTGGGTGCAGAGGACTCCCAGCAGTGGACAGACATGTGAGGGGTGGCTGCAGAGGACTCCCAGCAGTGCCCTGCAATATGAGGTGTGGGTGCATTTCACTACCAGCAGTGGACAGACATGTGAGTGGTGGGTGCATATCACTCCCAGTAGTGGACAGACATGTGAGGGGTGGGTGCTGAGGACTCCCAGCAGTGGACAGACATGTGAGTGGTGGGTGCAGAGGACTCCCAGCAGTGGACAGACATGTGAGGGGTGGGTGCAGAGGAGTCCCAGCAGTGGACAGACATGTGAGGGGTGGGTGCAGAGGACTCCCAGCAGTGGCCTGCAATATGAGTGGTGGGTGCATATCACACACAGCAGTGGACACACATGTGAGGGGTGGGTGCAGAGGACTCCCAGCAGTGGACAGACATGTGAGGGGTGGATGCAGAGGACTCCCAGCAATGCCCTGCAATATGAGGTGTGGGTGCATATCACTACCAGCAGTGGACAGACATGTGAGGGGTGGGTGCAGAGGACTCCCAGCAGTGGACAGACATGTGAGGGGTGGGTGCAGAGGACTCCCAGCAGTGGACAGACATGTGAGGGGTGGCTGCAGAGGACTCCCAGCAGTGGACAGACATGTGAGGGGTGGGTGCAGAGGACTCCCAGCAGTGGCCTGCAATATGAGGGGTGGGTGCATATCACTCCCAGCAGTGGACAGACATGTGAGTGGTGGGTGCAGAGGACTCCCAGCAGTGGACAGACATATGAGGGGTGGGTGCAGAGGATTCTCAGCAGTGGACAGACATGTGAGGGGTGGGTGCAGAGGACTCCCAGCAGTGGAAAGACATGTGAGGGGTGGGTGCAGAGGACTCCCAGCAGTGGCTTGCAATATGAGTGGTGGGTGCATATCACTCCCAGCAGTGGACAGACATGTCAGGGGTGGGTGCAGAGGACTCCCAGCAGTGGACAGACATGTGAGGGGTGGGTGCAGATGACTCCCAGCAGTGGACAGACATGTGAGGGGTGGCTGCAGAGGACTCCCAGCAGTGCCCTGAAATATGAGGTGTGGGCGCATTTCACTACCAGCAGTGGACAGACATGTGAGGGGTGGGTGCAGAGGACTCCCATCAGTGGACAGACATGTGAGCGGTGGGTGCAGAGGACTCCCAGCAGTGGACAGACATGTGAGCGGTGGGTGCAGAGGACTCCCAGAAGTGGCCTGCAATATGAGGGGTGGGTGCATATCACTCCCAGCAGTGGACAGACATGCGAGTGGTGGGTGCAGAGGACTCCCAGCAGTGGACAGACATATGAGGGGTGGGTGCAGAGGACTCCCAGCAGTAGACAGACATGTAAGGGGTGGGTGCATATCACTCCCAGCAGTGGACTGACATGTGAGGGGTGGGTGCAGAGGACTCCCAGCAGTGGACAGACATGTGAGGGGTGGGTGCAGATGACTCCCAGCAGTGGACAGACATGTGAGGGGTTGCTGCAGAGGACTCCCAGCAGTGGACAGACATGTGAGGGGTGGGTGCAGAGGACTCCCAGCAGTGGCCTGCAATATGAGTGGTGGGTGCATATCATTCCCAGCAGTGGACAGACATGTGAGGGGTGGGTGCTGAGGACTCCCAGCAGTGGACAGACATGTGAGGGGTGGGTGCAGAGAACTCCCAGCAGTGGACAGACGTGAGGGGTGGGTGCAGAGGACTCCCAGCAGTGGAAAGACATGTGAGGGGTGGGTGCAGAGGACTCCCAGCAGTTGCCTGCAATATGAGTGGTGGGTGCATATCACTCCCAGCAGTGAACAGACATGTGAGGGGTGGGTGCAGAGGACTCCCAGCAGTGGACAGACATATGAGGGGTGGGTGCAGAGGACTCCCAGCAGTGGACAGACATGTAAGGGGTGGGTGCATATCACTCCCAGCAGTGGACTGAAAAGTGAGGGGTGGGTGCAGAGGACTCCCAGCAGTGGACAGACATGTGAGGGGTGGGTGCAGATGACTCCCAGCAGTGGACAGACATGTGAGGGGTTGCTGCAGAGTACTCCCAACAGTGGACAGACATGTGAGGGGTGGGTGCAGAGGACTCACAGCAGTGGCCTGCAATATGAGTGGTGGGTGCATATCATTCCCAGCAGTTTACAGACATGTGAGGGGTGGGTGCTGAGGACTCCCAGCAGTGGACAGACATGTGAGGGGTGGGTGCAGAGAACTCCCAGCAGTGGACAGACGTGAGGGGTGGGTGCAGAGGACTCCCAGCAGTGGAAAGACATGTGAGGGGTGGGTGCAGAGGACTCCCAGCAGTGGCCTGCAATATGAGTGGTGGGTGCATATCACTCCCAGCAGTGAACAGACATGTGAGGGGTGGGTGCAGAGGACTCCCAGCAGTGGACAGACACGTGAAGGGTGGCTGCAGAGGACTCCCAGCAGTGGACAGACATGTGAGGGGTGGGTGCTGAGGACTCCCAGAAGTGGCCTTCAATATGAGTGGTGGGTGCATATCACTCCCAGCAGTGGACAGACATGTGAGGGGTGGGTACCGAGGACTCCCAGCAGTGGACAGACATGTAAAGGGTGGGTGCAGAGGACTCCCAGCCTGTGGACAGACATGTGAGGGGTGGGTGCAGAGGACTCCCAGCAGTGGACAGACATGTGAGGGGTGGGTGCAGAGGACTCCCAGCAGTGGCCTGCAATATGAGTGGTGGGTGCATATCACTCCCAGCAGTGGACAGACATGTGAGGGGTGGGTGCAGAGGACTCCCAGCTGTGGACAGACATGTGAGGGGTGGGTGCAGATGACTCCCAGCAGTGGACAGACATGTGAGGGGTGGCTGCAGAGGACTCCCAGCAGTGCCCTGAAATATGAGGTGTGGGTGCATTTCACTACCAGCAGTGGACAGACATGTGAGGGGTGGGTGCAGAGGACTCCCAGCAGTGGACAGACATGTGAGGGGTGGGTGCAGAGGACTCCCAGCAGTGGCTTGCAATATGAGTGGTGGGTGCATATTACTCCCAGCAGTGGACAGACATGTGAGGGGTGGGTGCTGAGGACTCCCGGCAGTGGACAGACATGTGAGGGGTGGGTGCAGAGGACTCACAGCAGTGGACAGACATGTGAGGGGTGGGTGCAGAGGAGTCCCAGCAGTGGACAGACATGTGAGGGGTGGGTGCAGAGGACTCCAAGCAGTGGCCTGCAATATGAGTGGTGGGTGCATATCACTCCCAGCAGCGGACACACATGTAAGGGGTGGGTGCAGAGGACTCCCAGCAGTGGACAGACATGTGAGGGGTGGCTGCAGAGGACTCCCAGCAGTGCCCTGCAATATGAGGTGTGGGTGCATATCACTACCAGCAGTGGACAGACATGTGAGGGGTGGGTGCAGAGGACTCCCAGCAGTGGACAGACATGTGAGGGGTGGCTGCAGAGGACTCCCAGCAGTGGACAGACATGTGAGGGGTGGCTGCAGAGGACTCCCAGCAGTGGCCTGCTATATGAGTTGTGGGTGCATATCACTCCCAGCAGTGGACAGACATGTGAGTGGTGGGTGCAGAGTACTCCCAGCAGTGGACAGACATGTGAGGGGTGGGTGCAGAGGACTCCCAGCAGTGGCCTGCAATATGAGTAGTGGGTGCATATCACTCCCAGCAGTGGACTGACATGTGAGGGGTGGGTGCAGAGTACTCCCAGCAGTGGACAGACATGTGAGGGGTGGGTGCAGATGACTCCCAGCAGTGGACAGACATGTGAGGGGTGGCTGCAGAGGACTCCCAGCAGTGGACAGAAATGTGAGGGGTGGCTGCAGAGGACTCCAAGCAGTGGACAGACATGTGAGGGGTGGGTGCAGAGGACTCACAGAAGTGGCCTGCAATATGAGTGGTGGGTGCATATCACTCCCAGCAGTGGACAGACATGTGAGGGGTGGGTGCTGAGAACTCCCAGCAGTGGACAGACATGTGAGGGGTGGGTGCAGAGGACTCCCAGCAGTGGACAGACATGTGAGGGGTGGGTGCACAGGACTCCCAGCAGTGGACAGACATGTGAGGGATGGGTGCAGAGGACTCCCAGCAGTGGACAGACATGTGAGCGGTGGGTGCAGAGGACTCCCAGCAGTGGACAGACATGTTTGGGGTGGCTGCGGAGGACTCCCAGCAGTGCCCTGCAATATGAGGTGTGGGTGCATTTCACTACCAGCAGTGGACAGACATGTGAGGGGTGGGTGCAGAGGACTCCCAACAGTGGACAGACATGTGAGGGGTGGGTGCAGAGGACTCCCAGCAGTGGCTTGCAATATGAGTGGTGGGTGCATATCACTCCCAGCAGTGGACAGACATGTGAGGGGTGGGTGCTGAGGACTCCCAGCAGTGGACAGACATGTGAGGGGTGGGTGCAAAGGACTCCCAGCAGTGGACAGACATGTGAGGGGTGGGTGCAGAGGAGTCCCAGCAGTGGACAGACATGTGAGGGGTGGGCGCAGAGGAATCCCAGCAGTGGCCTGCAATATGAGTGGTGGGAGCATATCACTCCCAGCAGTGGACACACATGTGAGGGGTGGGTGCAGCGGACTCCCAGCAGTGGACAGACATGTGAGGGGTGGCTGCAGAGGACTCCCAGCAGTGCCCTGCAATATGAGGTGTGGGTGCATATCACTACCAGCAGTGGACAGACATGTGAGGGGTGGGTGCAGAGGGCTCCCAGCAGTGGACAGACATGTGAGGGGTGGCTGCAGAGGTCTCCCAGCAGTGCCCTGAAATATGAGGTGTGGGTGCATATCACTACCAGCAGTGGACAGACATGTGAGGGGTGGGTGCAGAGGAATCCCAGCAGTGGACAGACATGTGAGCGGTGGCTGCAGAGGACTCCCAGCAGTGGCCTGCAATATGAGGGGTGGGTGCATATCACTCCCAGCAGAGGACAGACATGCGAGTGGTGGGTGCAGAGGACTCCCAGCAGTGGACAGACATATGAGGGGTGGGTGCAGAGGACTCCCAGCAGTAGACAGACATGTAAGGGGTGGGTGCATATCACTCCCAGCAGTGGACTGACATGTGAGGGGTGGGTGCAGAGGACTCCCAGCAGTGGACAGACATGTGAGGGGTGGGTGCAGATGACTCCCAGCAGTGGACAGACATGTGAGGGGTTGCTGCAGAGGACTCCCAGCAGTGGACAGACATGTGAGGGGTGGGTGCAGAGGACTCCCAGCAGTGGCCTGCAATATGAGTGGTGGGTGCATATCATTCCCAGCAGTGGACAGACATGTGAGGGGTGGGTGCTGAGGACTCCCAGCAGTGGACAGACATGTGAGGGGTGGGTGCAGAGAACTCCCAGCAGTGGACAGACGTGAGGGGTGGGTGCAGAGGACTCCCAGCAGTGGAAAGACATGTGAGGGGTGGGTGCAGAGGACTCCCAGCAGTGGCCTGCAATATGAGTGGTGGGTGCATATCACTCCCAGCAGTGAACAGACATGTGAGGGGTGGGTGCAGAGGACTCCCAGCAGTGGACAGACATATGAGGGGTGGGTGCAGAGGACTCCCAGCAGTGGACAGACATGTAAGGGGTGGGTGCATATCACTCCCAGCAGTGGACTGAAAAGTGAGGGGTGGGTGCAGAGGACTCCCAGCAGTGGACAGACATGTGAGGGGTGGGTGCAGATGACTCCCAGCAGAGGACAGACATGTGAGGGGTTGCTGCAGAGGACTCCCAACAGTGGACAGACATGTGAGGGGTGGGTGCAGAGGACTCACAGCAGTGGCCTGCAATATGAGTGGTGGGTGCATATCATTCCCAGCAGTGGACAGACATGTGAGGGGTGGGTGCTGAGGACTCCCAGCAGTGGACAGACATGTGAGGGGTGGGTGCAGAGAACTCCCAGCAGTGGACAGACGTGAGGGGTGGGTGCAGAGGACTCCCAGCAGTGGAAAGACATGTGAGGGGTGGGTGCAGAGGACTCCCAGCAGTGGCCTGCAATATGAGTGGTGGGTGCATATCACTCCCAGCAGTGAACAGACATGTGAGGGGTGGGTGCAGAGGACTCCCAGCAGTGGACAGACACGTGAAGGGTGGCTGCAGAGGACTCCCAGCAGTGGACAGACATGTGAGGGGTGGGTGCTGAGGACTTCCAGAAGTGGCCTGCAATATGAGTGGTGGGTGCATATCACTCCCAGCAGTGGACAGACATGTGAGGGGTGGGTACCGAGGACTCCCAGCAGTGGACAGACATGTAAAGGGTGGGTGCAGAGGACTCCCAGCCTGTGGACAGACATGTGAGGGGTGGGTGCAGAGGACTCCCAGCAGTGGACAGACATGTGAGGGGTGGGTGCAGAGGACTCCCAGCAGTGGCCTGCAATATGAGTGGTGAGTGCATATCACTCCCAGCAGTGGACAGACATGTGAGGGGTGGGTGCAGAGGACTCCCAGCTGTGGACAGACATGTGAGGGGTGGGTGCAGATGACTCCCAGCAGTGGACAGACATGTGAGGGGTGGCTGCAGAGGACTCCCAGCAGTGCCCTGAAATATGAGGTGTGGGTGCATTTCACTACCAGCAGTGGACAGACATGTGAGGGGTGGGTGCAGAGGACTCCCAGCAGTGGACAGACATGTGAGGGGTGGGTGCAGAGGACTCCCAGCAGTGGCTTGCAATATGAGTGGTGGGTGCATATTACTCCCAGCAGTGGACAGACATGTGAGGGGTGGGTGCTGAGGACTCCCGGCAGTGGACAGACATGTGAGGGGTGGGTGCAGAGGACTCACAGCAGTGGACAGACATGTGAGGGGTGGGTGCAGAGGAGTCCCAGCAGTGGACAGACATGTGAGGGGTGGGTGCAGAGGACTCCAAGCAGTGGCCTGCAATATGAGTGGTGGGTGCATATCACTCCCAGCAGCGGACACACATGTAAGGGGTGGGTGCAGAGGACTCCCAGCAGTGGACAGACATGTGAGGGGTGGCTGCAGAGGACTCCCAGCAGTGGACAGACATGTGAGGGGTGGCTGCAGAGGACTCCCAGCAGTGGCCTGCTATATGAGTGGTGGGTGCATATCACTCCCAGCAGTGGACAGACATGTGAGTGGTGGGTGCAGAATACTCCCAGCAGTGGACAGACATGTGAGGGGTGGGTGCAGAGGACTCCCAGCAGTGGCCTGCAATATGAGTAGTGGGTGCATATCACTCCCAGCAGTGGACTGACATGTGAGGGGTGGGTGCAGAGTACTCCCAGCAGTGGACAGACATGTGAGGGGTGGGTGCAGATGACTCCCAGCAGTGGACAGACATGTGAGGGGTGGCTGCAGAGGACTCCCAGCAGTGGACAGAAATGTGAGGGGTGGCTGCAGAGGACTCCAAGCAGTGGACAGACATGTGAGGGGTGGGTGCAGAGGACTCCCAGAAGTGGCCTGCAATATGAGTGGTGGGTGCATATCACTCCCAGCAGTGGACAGACATGTGAGGGGTGGGTGCTGAGAACTCCCAGCAGTGGACAGACATGTGAGGGGTGGGTGCAGAGGACTCCCAGCAGTGGACAGACATGTGAGGGGTGGGTGCACAGGACTCCCAGCAGTGGACAGACATGTGAGGGATGGGTGCAGAGGACTCCCAGCAGTGGACAGACATGTGAGCGGTGGGTGCAGAGGACTCCCAGCAGTGGACAGACATGTTTGGGGTGGCTGCGGAGGACTCCCAGCAGTGCCCTGCAATATGAGGTGTGGGTGCATTTCACTACCAGCAGTGGACAGACATGTGAGGGGTGGGTGCAGAGGACTCCCAGCAGTGGACAGACATGTGAGGGGTGGGTGCAGAGGACTCCCAGCAGTGGCTTGCAATATGAGTGGTGGGTGCATATCACTCCCAGCAGTGGACAGACATGTGAGGGGTGGGTGCTGAGGACTCCCAGCAGTGGACAGACATGTGAGGGGTGGGTGCAGAGGACTCCCAGCAGTGGACAGACATGTGAGGGGTGGGTGCAAAGGAGTCCCAGCAGTGGACAGACATGTGAGGGGTGGGCGCAGAGGAATCCCAGCAGTGGCCTGCAATATGAGTGGTGGGAGCATATCACTCCCAGCAGTGGACACACATGTGAGGGGTGGGTGCAGCGGACTCCCAGCAGTGGACAGACATGTGAGGGGTGGGTGCAGAGGTCTCCCAGCAGTGGACAGACATGTGAGGGGTGGCTGCAGAGGACTCCCAGCAGTGCCCTGCAATATGAGGTGTGGGTGCATATCACTACCAGCAGTGGACAGACATGTGAGGGGTGGGTGCAGAGGGCTCCCAGCAGTGGACAGACATGTGAGGGGTGGCTGCAGAGGTCTCCCAGCAGTGCCCTGAAATATGAGGTGTGGGTGCATATCACTACCAGCAGTGGACAGACATGTGAGGGGTGGGTGCAGAGGAATCCCAGCAGTGGACAGACATGTGAGCGGTGGCTGCAGAGGACTCCCAGCAGTGGCCTGCAATATGAGGGGTGGGTGCATATCACTCCCAGCAGAGGACAGACATGCGAGTGGTGGGTGCAGAGGACTCCCAGCAGTGGACAGACATATGAGGGGTGGGTGCAGAGGACTCCCAGCAGTAGACAGACATGTAAGGGGTGGGTGCATATCACTCCCAGCAGTGGACTGACATGTGAGGGGTGGGTGCAGAGGACTCCCAGCAGTGGACAGACATGTGAGGGGTGGGTGCAGATGACTCCCAGCAGTGGACAGACATGTGAGGGGTTGCTGCAGAGGACTCCCAGCAGTGGACAGACATGTGAGGGGTGGGTGCAGAGGACTCCCAGCAGTGGCCTGCAATATGAGTGGTGGGTGCATATCATTCCCAGCAGTGGACAGACATGTGAGGGGTGGGTGCTGAGGACTCCCAGCAGTGGACAGACATGTGAGGGGTGGGTGCAGAGAACTCCCAGCAGTGGACAGACGTGAGGGGTGGGTGCAGAGGACTCCCAGCAGTGGAAAGACATGTGAGGGGTGGGTGCAGAGGACTCCCAGCAGTGGCCTGCAATATGAGTGGTGGGTGCATATCACTCCCAGCAGTGAACAGACATGTGAGGGGTGGGTGCAGAGGACTCCCAGCAGTGGACAGACATATGAGGGGTGGGTGCAGAGGACTCCCAGCAGTGGACAGACATGTAAGGGGTGGGTGCATATCACTCCCAGCAGTGGACTGAAAAGTGAGGGGTGGGTGCAGAGGACTCCCAGCAGTGGACAGACATGTGAGGGGTGGGTGCAGATGACTCCCAGCAGAGGACAGACATGTGAGGGGTTGCTGCAGAGGACTCCCAACAGTGGACAGACATGTGAGGGGTGGGTGCAGAGGACTCACAGCAGTGGCCTGCAATATGAGTGGTGGGTGCATATCATTCCCAGCAGTGGACAGACATGTGAGGGGTGGGTGCTGAGGACTCCCAGCAGTGGACAGACATGTGAGGGGTGGGTGCAGAGAACTCCCAGCAGTGGACAGACGTGAGGGGTGGGTGCAGAGGACTCCCAGCAGTGGAAAGACATGTGAGGGGTGGGTGCAGAGGACTCCCAGCAGTGGCCTGCAATATGAGTGGTGGGTGCATATCACTCCCAGCAGTGAACAGACATGTGAGGGGTGGGTGCAGAGGACTCCCAGCAGTGGACAGACACGTGAAGGGTGGCTGCAGAGGACTCCCAGCAGTGGACAGACATGTGAGGGGTGGGTGCTGAGGACTTCCAGAAGTGGCCTGCAATATGAGTGGTGGGTGCATATCACTCCCAGCAGTGGACAGACATGTGAGGGGTGGGTACCGAGGACTCCCAGCAGTGGACAGACATGTAAAGGGTGGGTGCAGAGGACTCCCAGCCTGTGGACAGACATGTGAGGGGTGGGTGCAGAGGACTCCCAGCAGTGGACAGACATGTGAGGGGTGGGTGCAGAGGACTCCCAGCAGTGGCCTGCAATATGAGTGGTGAGTGCATATCACTCCCAGCAGTGGACAGACATGTGAGGGGTGGGTGCAGAGGACTCCCAGCTGTGGACAGACATGTGAGGGGTGGGTGCAGATGACTCCCAGCAGTGGACAGACATGTGAGGGGTGGCTGCAGAGGACTCCCAGCAGTGCCCTGAAATATGAGGTGTGGGTGCATTTCACTACCAGCAGTGGACAGACATGTGAGGGGTGGGTGCAGAGGACTCCCAGCAGTGGCTTGCAATATGAGTGGTGGGTGCATATTACTCCCAGCAGTGGACAGACATGTGAGGGGTGGGTGCTGAGGACTCCCGGCAGTGGACAGACATGTGAGGGGTGGGTGCAGAGGACTCACAGCAGTGGACAGACATGTGAGGGGTGGGTGCAGAGGAGTCCCAGCAGTGGACAGACATGTGAGGGGTGGGTGCAGAGGACTCCAAGCAGTGGCCTGCAATATGAGTGGTGGGTGCATATCACTCCCAGCAGCGGACACACATGTAAGGGGTGGGTGCAGAGGACTCCCAGCAGTGGACAGACATGTGAGGGGTGGCTGCAGAGGACTCCCAGCAGTGGACAGACATGTGAGGGGTGGCTGCAGAGGACTCCCAGCAGTGGCCTGCTATATGAGTGGTGGGTGCATATCACTCCCAGCAGTGGACAGACATGTGAGTGGTGGGTGCAGAATACTCCCAGCAGTGGACAGACATGTGAGGGGTGGGTGCAGAGGACTCCCAGCAGTGGCCTGCAATATGAGTAGTGGGTGCATATCACTCCCAGCAGTGGACTGACATGTGAGGGGTGGGTGCAGAGTACTCCCAGCAGTGGACAGACATGTGAGGGGTGGGTGCAGATGACTCCCAGCAGTGGACAGACATGTGAGGGGTGGCTGCAGAGGACTCCCAGCAGTGGACAGAAATGTGAGGGGTGGCTGCAGAGGACTCCAAGCAGTGGACAGACATGTGAGGGGTGGGTGCAGAGGACTCCCAGAAGTGGCCTGCAATATGAGTGGTGGGTGCATATCACTCCCAGCAGTGGACAGACATGTGAGGGGTGGGTGCTGAGAACTCCCAGCAGTGGACAGACATGTGAGGGGTGGGTGCAGAGGACTCCCAGCAGTGGACAGACATGTGAGGGGTGGGTGCACAGGACTCCCAGCAGTGGACAGACATGTGAGGGATGGGTGCAGAGGACTCCCAGCAGTGGACAGACATGTGAGCGGTGGGTGCAGAGGACTCCCAGCAGTGGACAGACATGTTTGGGGTGGCTGCGGAGGACTCCCAGCAGTGCCCTGCAATATGAGGTGTGGGTGCATTTCACTACCAGCAGTGGACAGACATGTGAGGGGTGGGTGCAGAGGACTCCCAGCAGTGGACAGACATGTGAGGGGTGGGTGCAGAGGACTCCCAGCAGTGGCTTGCAATATGAGTGGTGGGTGCATATCACTCCCAGCAGTGGACAGACATGTGAGGGGTGGGTGCTGAGGACTCCCAGCAGTGGACAGACATGTGAGGGGTGGGTGCAGAGGACTCCCAGCAGTGGACAGACATGTGAGGGGTGGGTGCAAAGGAGTCCCAGCAGTGGACAGACATGTGAGGGGTGGGCGCAGAGGAATCCCAGCAGTGGCCTGCAATATGAGTGGTGGGAGCATATCACTCCCAGCAGTGGACACACATGTGAGGGGTGGGTGCAGCGGACTCCCAGCAGTGGACAGACATGTGAGGGGTGGGTGCAGAGGTCTCCCAGCAGTGCCCTGAAATATGAGGTGTGGGTGCATATCACTACCAGCAGTGGACAGACATGTGAGGGGTGGGTGCAGAGGAATCCCAGCAGTGGACAGACATGTGAGGGGTGGCTGCAGAGGACTCCCAGCAGTGGCCTGCAATATGAGGGGTGGGTGCATATCACTCCCAGCAGAGGACAGACATGCGAGTGTTGGGTGCAGAGGACTCCCAGCAGTGGACAGACATATGAGGGGTGGGTGCAGAGGACTCCCAGCAGTAGACAGACATGTAAGGGGTGGGTGCATATCACTCCCAGCAGTGGACTGACATGTGAGGGGTGGGTGCAGAGGACTCCCAGCAGTGGACAGACATGTGAGGGGTGGGTGCAGATGACTCCCAGCAGTGGACAGACATGTGAGGGGTTGCTGCAGAGGACTCCCAGCAGTGGACAGACATGTGAGGGGTGGGTGCAGAGGACTCCCAGCAGTGGCCTGCAATATGAGTGGTGGGTGCATATCATTCCCAGGAGTGGACAGACATGTGAGGGGTGGGTGCTGAGGACTCCCAGCAGTGGACAGACATGTGAGGGGTGGGTGCAGAGAACTCCCAGCAGTGGACAGATGTGAGGGGTGGGTGCAGAGGACTCCCAGCAGTGGAAAGACATGTGAGGGGTGGGTGCAGAGGACTCCCAGCAGTGGCCTGCAATATGAGTGGTGGGTGCATATCACTCCCAGCAGTGAACAGACATGTGAGGGGTGGGTGCAGAGGACTCCCAGCAGTGGACAGACATATGAGGGGTGGGTGCAGAGGACTCCCAGCAGTGGACAGACATGTAAGGAGTGGGTGCATATCACTCCCAGCAGTGGACTGAAAAGTGAGGGGTGGGTGCAGAGGACTCCCAGCAGTGGACAGACATGTGAGGGGTGGGTGCAGATGACTCCCAGCAGTGGACAGACATGTGAGGGGTTGCTGCAGAGGACTCCCAACAGTGGACAGACATGTGAGGGGTGGGTGCAGAGGACTCACAGCAGTGGCCTGCAATATGAGTGGTGGGTGCATATCATTCCCAGCAGTGGACAGACATGTGAGGGGTGGGTGCTGAGGACTCCCAGCAGTGGACAGACATGTGAGGGGTGGGTGCAGAGAACTCCCAGCAGTGGACAGACGTGAGGGGTGGGTGCAGAGGACTCCCAGCAGTGGAAAGACATGTGAGGGGTGGGTGCAGAGGACTCCCAGCAGTGGCCTGCAATATGAGTGGTGGGTGCATATCACTCCCAGCAGTGAACAGACATGTGAGGGGTGGGTGCAGAGGACTCCCAGCAGTGGACAGACACGTGAAGGGTGGCTGCAGAGGACTCCCAGCAGTGGACAGACATGTGAGGGGTGGGTGCTGAGGACTCCCAGAAGTGGCCTGCAATATGAGTGGTGGGTGCATATCACTCCCAGCAGTGGACAGACATGTGAGGGGTGGGTACCGAGGACTCCCAGCAGTGGACAGACATGTAAAGGGTGGGTGCAGAGGACTCCCAGCCTGTGGACAGACATGTGAGGGGTGGGTGCAGAGGACTCCCAGCAGTGGACAGACATGTGAGGGGTGGGTGCAGAGGACTCCCAGCAGTGGCCTGCAATATGAGTGGTGAGTGCATATCACTCCCAGCAGTGGACAGACATGTGAGGGGTGGGTGCAGAGGACTCCCAGCTGTGGACAGACATGTGAGGGGTGGGTGCAGATGACTCCCAGCAGTGGACAGACATGTGAGGGGTGGCTGCAGAGGACTCCCAGCAGTGCCCTGAAATATGAGGTGTGGGTGCATTTCACTACCAGCAGTGGACAGACATGTGAGGGGTGGGTGCAGAGGACTCCCAGCAGTGGACAGACATGTGAGGGGTGGGTGCAGAGGACTCCCAGCAGTGGCTTGCAATATGAGTGGTGGGTGCATATTACTCCCAGCAGTGGACAGACATGTGAGGGGTGGGTGCTGAGGACTCCCGGCAGTGGACAGACATGTGAGGGGTGGGTGCAGAGGACTCACAGCAGTGGACAGACATGTGAGGGGTGGGTGCAGAGGAGTCCCAGCAGTGGACAGACATGTGAGGGGTGGGTGCAGAGGACTCCAAGCAGTGGCCTGCAATATGAGTGGTGGGTGCATATCACTCCCAGCAGCGGACACACATGTAAGGGGTGGGTGCAGAGGACTCCCAGCAGTGGACAGACATGTGAGGGGTGGCTGCAGAGGACTCCCAGCAGTGCCCTGCAATATGAGGTGTGGGTGCATATCACTACCAGCAGTGGACAGACATGTGAGGGGTGGGTGCAGAGGACTCCCAGCAGTGGACAGACATGTGAGGGGTGGCTGCAGAGGACTCCCAGCAGTGGACAGACATGTGAGGGGTGGCTGCAGAGGACTCCCAGCAGTGGCCTGCTATATGAGTGGTGGGTGCATATCACTCCCAGCAGTGGACAGACATGTGAGTGGTGGGTGCAGAATACTCCCAGCAGTGGACAGACATGTGAGGGGTGGGTGCAGAGGACTCCCAGCAGTGGCCTGCAATATGAGTAGTGGGTGCATATCACTCCCAGCAGTGGACTGACATGTGAGGGGTGGGTGCAGAGTACTCCCAGCAGTGGACAGACATGTGAGGGGTGGGTGCAGATGACTCCCAGCAGTGGACAGACATGTGAGGGGTGGCTGCAGAGGACTCCCAGCAGTGGACAGAAATGTGAGGGGTGGCTGCAGAGGACTCCAAGCAGTGGACAGACATGTGAGGGGTGGGTGCAGAGGACTCCCAGAAGTGGCCTGCAATATGAGTGGTGGGTGCATATCACTCCCAGCAGTGGACAGACATGTGAGGGGTGGGTGCTGAGAACTCCCAGCAGTGGACAGACATGTGAGGGGTGGGTGCAGAGGACTCCCAGCAGTGGACAGACATGTGAGGGATGGGTGCAGAGGACTCCCAGCAGTGGACAGACATGTGAGCGGTGGGTGCAGAGGACTCCCAGCAGTGGACAGACATGTTTGGGGTGGCTGCGGAGGACTCCCAGCAGTGCCCTGCAATATGAGGTGTGGGTGCATTTCACTACCAGCAGTGGACAGACATGTGAGGGGTGGGTGCAGAGGACTCCCAGCAGTGGACAGACATGTGAGGGGTGGGTGCAGAGGACTCCCAGCAGTGGCTTGCAATATGAGTGGTGGGTGCATATCACTCCCAGCAGTGGACAGACATGTGAGGGGTGGGTGCTGAGGACTCCCAGCAGTGGACAGACATGTGAGGGGTGGGTGCAGAGGACTCCCAGCAGTGGACAGACATGTGAGGGGTGGGTGCAGAGGAGTCCCAGCAGTGGACAGACATGTGAGGGGTGGGCGCAGAGGAATCCCAGCAGTGGCCTGCAATATGAGTGGTGGGAGCATATCACTCCCAGCAGTGGACACACATGTGAGGGGTGGGTGCAGCGGACTCCCAGCAGTGGACAGACATGTGAGGGGTGGCTGCAGAGGACTCCCAGCAGTGCCCTGCAATATGAGGTGTGGGTGCATATCACTACCAGCAGTGGACAGACATGTGAGGGGTGGGTGCAGAGGACTCCCAGCAGTGGACAGACATGTGAGGGGTGGCTGCAGAGGTCTCCCAGCAGTGCCCTGAAATATGAGGTGTGGGTGCATATCACTACCAGCAGTGGACAGACATGTGAGGGGTGGGTGCAGAGGAATCCCAGCAGTGGACAGACATGTGAGGGGTGGCTGCAGAGGACTCCCAGCAGTGGACAGACATGTGAGGGGTGGCTGCAGAGGACTCCCAGCAGTGGCCTGCAATATGAGTGGTTGGTGCATATCACTCCCAGCAGTGGACAGACATGTGAGGGGTGCGTGCAGAGGATTCACAGCAGTAGCCTGCAAAATGAGGGGTGGGTGCATATCACTCCCAGCAGTGGACAGACATGTGAGGGAAAGGTGCAGAGGACTCCCAGCAGTGGACAGACATGTGAGGGGTGGGTGCAGAGGACTCCCAGCAGTGGACAGACATGTGAGGGGTGGCTGCAGAGGACTCCCAGCAGTGCCCTGCAATATGAGGTGTGGGTGCATTTCACTACCAGCAGTGGACAGACATGTGAGTGGTGGGTGCATATCACTCCCAGTAGTGGACAGACATGTGAGGGGTGGGTGCTGAGGACTCCCAGTAGTGGACAGACATGTGAGTGGTGGGTGCAGAGGACTCCCAGCAGTGGACAGACATGTGAGGGGTGGGTGCAGAGGAGTCCCAGCAGTGGACAGACATGTGAGGGGTGGGTGCAGAGGACTCCCAGCAGTGGCCTGCAATATGAGTGGTGGGTGCATATCACTCCCAGCAGTGGACAGACATGTGAGGGGTGGGTGCAGAGGACTCCCAGCAGTGGACAGACATGTGAGGGGTGGCTGCAGAGGACTCCCAGCAGTGGACAGACATGTGAGGGGTGGCTGCAGAGGACTCCCAGCAGTGGCCTGCAATATGAGTGGTTGGTGCATATCACTCCCAGCAGTGGACAGACATGTGAGGGGTGGGTGCAGAGGACTCCCAGCAGTGGACAGACATGTGAGGGGTGGCTGCAGAGGACTCCCAGCAGTGGACAGACATGTGAGGGGTGGGTGCAGAGGACTCCCAGCAGTGGCCTGCAATATGAGGGGTGGGTGCATATCACTCCCAGCAGTGGACAGACATGTGAGTGGTGGGTGCAGAGGACTCCCAGCAGTGGACAGACATATGAGGGGTGGGTGCAGAGGATTCTCAGCAGTGGACAGACATGTGAGGGGTGGGTGCAGAGGACTCCCAGCAGTGGAAAGACATGTGAGGGGTGGGTGCAGAGGACTCCCAGCAGTGGCTTGCAATATGAGTGGTGGGTGCATATCACTCCCAGCAGTGGACAGACATGTCAGGGGTGGGTGCAGAGGACTCCCAGCAGTGGACAGACATGTGAGGCGTGGGTGCAGATGACTCCCAGCAGTGGACAGACATGTGAGGGGTGGCTGCAGAGGACTCCCAGCAGTGCCCTGAAATATGAGGTGTGGGTGCATTTCACTACCAGCAGTGGACAGACATGTGAGGGGTGGGTGCAGAGGACTCCCATCAGTGGACAGACATGTGAGGGGTGGGTGCAGAGGACTCCCAGCAGTGGACAGACATGTGAGCGGTGGGTGCAGAGGACTCCCAGAAGTGGCCTGCAATATGAGGGGTGGGTGCATATCACTCCCAGCAGTGGACAGACATGCGAGTGGTGGGTGCAGAGGACTCCCAGCAGTGGACAGACATATGAGGGGTGGGTGCAGAGGACACCCAGCAGTAGACAGACATGTAAGGGGTGGGTGCATATCACTCCCAGCAGTGGACTGACATGTGAGGGGTGGGTGCAGAGGACTCCCAGCAGTGGACAGACATGTGAGGGGTGGGTGCAGATGACTCCCAGCAGTGGACAGACATGTGAGGGGTTGCTGCAGAGGACTCCCAGCAGTGGACAGACATGTGAGGGGTGGGTGCAGAGGACTCCCAGCAGTGGCCTGCAATATGAGTGGTGGGTGCATATCACTCCCAGCAGTGGAAAGACATGCGAGTGGTGGGTGCAGAGGACTCCCAGCAGTGGACAGACATATGAAGGGTGGGTGCAGAGGACTCCCAGCAGTGGACAGACATGTAAGGGGTGGGTGCATATCCCTCCCAGCAGTGGACTGACATGTGAGGGGTGGGTGCAGAGGACTCCCAGCAGTGGACAGACATTTGAGGGGTGGGTGCAGATGGCTCCCAGCAGTGGACAGACATGTGAGGGGTGGGTGCAGAGGACTCCCAGCAGTGGACAGACATGTGAGGGGTGGGTGCAGAGGACTCCCAGCAGTGGCTTGCAATATGAGTGGTGGGTGCATATCACTCCCAGCAGTGGACAGACATGTGAGGGGTGGGTGCTGAGGACTCCCAGCAGTGGACAGACATGTGAGTGGTGGGTGCAGAGGACTCCCAGCAGTGGACAGACATGTGAGGGGTGGGTGCAGAGGACTCCCAGCAGTGGACAGACACGTGAAGGGTGGCTGCAGAGGACTCCCAGCAGTGGACAGACATGTGAGGGGTGGGTGCAGAGGACTCCCAGAAGTGGCCTGCAATATGAGTGGTGGGTGCATATCACTCCCAGCAGTGGACAGACATGTGAGGGGTGGGTACCGAGGACTCCCAGCAGTGGACAGACATGTAAGGGGTGGGTGCAGAGGACTCCCAGCAGTGGACAGACATGTGAGGGTGGGTGCAGAGGACTCCCAGCAGTGGACAGACATGTGAGGGGTGGGTGCAGAGGACTCCCAGCAGTGGACAGACATGTGAGGGGTGGCTGCAGCGGACTCCCAGCAGTGGACAGACATGTGAGGGGTGGCTGCAGAGGACTCCCAGCAGTGGCCTGCAATATGAGTGGTTGGTGCATATCACTCCCAGCAGTGGACAGACATGTGAGGGGTGCGTGCAGAGGATTCCCAGCAGTGGCCTGCAATATGAGGGGTGGGTGCATATCACTCCCAGCAGTGGACAGACATGTGAGGGATGGGTGCAGAGGACTCTCAGCAGTGGACAGACATGTGAGGGGTGGGTGCAGAGGACTCCCAGCAGTGGACAGACATATGAGGGGTGGGTGCAGAGGATTCTCAGCAGATGACAGACATGTGAGGGGTGGGTGCAGAGGACTCCCAGCAGTGGAAAGACATGTGAGAGGTGGGTGCAGAGGACTCCCAGCAGTGGCTTGCAATATGAGTGGTGGGTGCATATCACTCCCAGCAGTGGACAGACATGTGAGGGGTGGGTGCTGAGGACTACCAGCAGTGGACAGACACGTGAGGGGTGGGTGCAGAGGACTCCCAGCAGTGGCCTGCAATATGAGTGGTGGGTGCATATCACTCCCAGCAGTGGACAGACATGTGAGGGGTGGGTGCAGAGGACTCCCAGCAGTGGACAGACATGTGAGGGGTGGGTGCAGAGAACTCCCAGCAGTGGACAGACGTGAGGGGTGGGTGCAGAGGACTCCCAGCAGTGGAAAGACATGCGAGTGGTGGGTGCAGAGGACTCCCAGCAGTGGACTGACATATGAAGGGTGGGTGCAGAGGACTCCCAGCAGTGGACAGACATGTAAGGGGTGGGTGCATATCCCTCCCAGCAGTGGACTGACATGTGAGGGGTGGGTGCAGAGGACTCCCAGCAGTGGACAGACATTTGAGGGGTGGGTGCAGATGGCTCCCAGCAGTGGACAGACATGTGAGGGGTGGGTGCAGAGGACTCCCAGCAGTGGACAGACATGTGAGGGGTGGGTGCAGAGGACTCCCAGCAGTGGCTTGCAATATGAGTGGTGGGTGCATATCACTCCCAGCAGTGGACAGACATGTGAGGGGTGGGTGCTGAGGACTCCCAGCAGTGGACAGACATGTGAGTGGTGGGTGCAGAGGACTCCCAGCAGTGGACAGACATGTGAGGGGTGGGTGCAGAGGACTCCCAGCAGTGGACAGACATGTGAGGGGTGGGTGCAGAGGACTCCCAGCAGTGGCCTGCAATATGAGTGGTGGGTGCATATCACTCCCAGCAGTGGACACACATGTGAGGGGTGGGTGCAGAGGACTCCCAGCAGTGGACAGACATGTGAGGGGTGGCTGCAGAGGACTCCCAGCAGTGCCCTGAAATATGAGGTGTGGGTGCATATCACTACCAGCAGTGGACAGACATGTGAGGGGTGGGTGCAGAGGACTCCCAGCAGTGGACAGACATGTGAGGGGTGGCTGCAGAGGACTCCCAGCAGTGGACAGACATTTGAGGGGTGGCTGCAGAGGACTCCCAGCAGTGGCCTGCAATATGAGTGGTTGGTGCATATCACTCCCAGCAGTGGACAGACATGTGAGGGGTGGGTGCAGAGGACTCCCAGCAGTGGACAGACATGTGAGGGGTGGCTGCAGAGGACTCCCAGCAGTGGACAGACATGTGAGGGGTGGGTGCAGAGGACTCCCAGCAGTGGCCTGCAATATGAGGGGTGGGTGCATATCACTCCCAGCAGAGGACAGACATGTGAGTGGTGGGTGCAGAGGACTCCCAGCAGTGGACAGACATATGAGGGGTGGGTGCATATCACTCCCAGCAGTGGACAGACATGTGAGGGGTGGCTGCAGAGGACTCCCAGCAGTGGACAGACATGTGAGGGGTGGCTGCAGAGGACTCCCAGCAGTGGCCTGCAATATGAGTGGTGGGTGCATATCACTTCCAGCAGTGGACAGATATGTGAGGGGTGGGTGCAGAGGACTCCAAGCAGTGGACAGACATGTGAGGGGTGGCTGCAGAGGACTCCCAGCAGTGGACAGACATGTGAGGGGTGGGTGCAGAGGACTCCCAGCAGTGGCCTGCAATATGAAGGGTGGGTGCATATCACTCCCAGCAGTGGACAGACATGTGAGTGGTGGGTGCAGAGGACTCCCAGCAGTGGACAGACATGTGAGGGGTGGGTGCAGAGGACTCGCAGCAGTGGACAGACATGTGAGGGGTGGGTGCACAGGACTCCCAGCAGTGGACAGACATGTGAGGGATGGGTGCAGAGGTCTCCCAGCAGTGGACAGACATGTGAGGGGTGGGTGCAGAGGACTCCCAGCAGTTGACAGACATGTGAGGGGTGGCTGCAGAGGACTCCCAGCAGTGCCCTGCAATATGAGGTGTGGGTGCATTTCACTACTAGCAGTGGACAGACATGTGAGGGGTGGGTGCAGAGGACTCCCAGCAGTGGACAGACATGTGAGGGGTGGGTGCAGAGGACCCCCAGCAGTGGCTTGCAATATGAGTGGTGGGTGCATATCACTCTGAGCAGTGGACAGACATGTGAGGGGTGGGTGCTGAGAACTCCCAGCAGTGGACAGACATGTGAGGGGTGGGTGCAGAGGACTTGCAGCAGTGGACAGACATGTGAGGGGTGGGTGCACAGGACTCCCAGCAGTGGACAGACATGTGAGGGGTGGGTGCTGAGAACTCCCAGCAGTGGACAGACATGTGAGGGGTGGGTGCAGAGGACTCGCAGCAGTGGACAGACATGTGAGGGGTGGGTGCACAGGACTCCCAGCAGTGGACAGACATGTGAGGGATGGGTGCAGAGGACTCCCAGCAGTGGACAGACATGTGAGGGGTGGGTGCAGAGGACTCCCAGCAGTTGACAGACATGTGAGGGGTGGCTGCAGAGGACTCCCAGCAGTGGCCTGCAATATGAGTGGTTGGTGCATATCACTCCCAGCAGTGGACAGACATGTGAGGGGTGCGTGCAGAGGATTCCCAGCAGTGGCCTGCAATATGAGGGGTGGGTGCATATCACTCCCAGCAGTGGACAGACATGTGAGGGATGGGTGCAGAGGACTCTCAGCAGTGGACAGACATGTGAGGGGTGGGTGCAGAGGACTCCCAGCAGTGGACAGACATATGAGGGGTGGGTGCAGAGGATTCTCAGCAGATGACAGACATGTGAGGGGTGGGTGCAGAGGACTCCCAGCAGTGGAAAGACATGTGAGGGGTGGGTGCAGAGGACTCCCAGCAGTGGCTTGCAATATGAGTGGTGGGTGCATATCACTCCCAGCAGTGGACAGACATGTGAGGGGTGGGTGCTGAGGACTACCAGCAGTGGACAGACACGTGAGGGGTGGGTGCAGAGGACTCCCAGCAGTGGCCTGCAATATGAGTGGTGGGTGCATATCACTCCCAGCAGTGGACAGACATGTGAGGGGTGGGTGCAGAGGACTCCCAGCAGTGGACAGACATGTGAGGGGTGGGTGCAGAGAACTCCCAGCAGTGGACAGACGTGAGGGGTGGGTGCAGAGGACTCCCAGCAGTGGAAAGACATGCGAGTGGTGGGTGCAGAGGACTCCCAGCAGTGGACAGACATATGAAGGGTGGGTGCAGAGGACTCCCAGCAGTGGACAGACATGTAAGGGGTGGGTGCATATCCCTCCCAGCAGTGGACTGACATGTGAGGGGTGGGTGCAGAGGACTCCCAGCAGTGGACAGACATTTGAGGGGTGGGTGCAGATGGCTCCCAGCAGTGGACAGACATGTGAGGGGTGGGTGCAGAGGACTCCCAGCAGTGGACAGACATGTGAGGGGTGGGTGCAGAGGACTCCCAGCAGTGGCTTGCAATATGAGTGGTGGGTGCATATCACTCCCAGCAGTGGACAGACATGTGAGGGGTGGGTGCTGAGGACTCCCAGCAGTGGACAGACATGTGAGTGGTGGGTGCAGAGGACTCCCAGCAGTGGACAGACATGTGAGGGGTGGGTGCAGAGGACTCCCAGCAGTGGACAGACATGTGAGGGGTGGGTGCAGAGGACTCCCAGCAGTGGCCTGCAATATGAGTGGTGGGTGCATATCACTCCCAGCAGTGGACACACATGTGAGGGGTGGGTGCAGAGGACTCCCAGCAGTGGACAGACATGTGAGGGGTGGCTGCAGAGGACTCCCAGCAGTGCCCTGAAATATGAGGTGTGGGTGCATATCACTACCAGCAGTGGACAGACATGTGAGGGGTGGGTGCAGAGGACTCCCAGCAGTGGACAGACATGTGAGGGGTGGCTGCAGAGGACTCCCAGCAGTGGACAGACATTTGAGGGGTGGCTGCAGAGGACTCCCAGCAGTGGCCTGCAATATGAGTGGTTGGTGCATATCACTCCCAGCAGTGGACAGACATGTGAGGGGTGGGTGCAGAGGACTCCCAGCAGTGGACAGACATGTGAGGGGTGGCTGCAGAGGACTCCCAGCAGTGGACAGACATGTGAGGGGTGGGTGCAGAGGACTCCCAGCAGTGGCCTGCAATATGAGGGGTGGGTGCATATCACTCCCAGCAGAGGACAGACATGTGAGTGGTGGGTGCAGAGGACTCCCAGCAGTGGACAGACATATGAGGGGTGGGTGCATATCACTCCCAGCAGTGGACAGACATGTGAGGGGTGGCTGCAGAGGACTCCCAGCAGTGGACAGACATGTGAGGGGTGGCTGCAGAGGACTCCCAGCAGTGGCCTGCAATATGAGTGGTGGGTGCATATCACTTCCAGCAGTGGACAGATATGTGAGGGGTGGGTGCAGAGGACTCCAAGCAGTGGACAGACATGTGAGGGGTGGCTGCAGAGGACTCCCAGCAGTGGACAGACATGTGAGGGGTGGGTGCAGAGGACTCCCAGCAGTGGCCTGCAATATGAAGGGTGGGTGCATATCACTCCCAGCAGTGGACAGACATGTGAGTGGTGGGTGCAGAGGACTCCCAGCAGTGGACAGACATGTGAGGGGTGGGTGCAGAGGACTCGCAGCAGTGGACAGACATGTGAGGGGTGGGTGCACAGGACTCCCAGCAGTGGACAGACATGTGAGGGATGGGTGCAGAGGTCTCCCAGCAGTGGACAGACATGTGAGGGGTGGGTGCAGAGGACTCCCAGCAGTTGACAGACATGTGAGGGGTGGCTGCAGAGGACTCCCAGCAGTGCCCTGCAATATGAGGTGTGGGTGCATTTCACTACTAGCAGTGGACAGACATGTGAGGGGTGGGTGCAGAGGACTCCCAGCAGTGGACAGACATGTGAGGGGTGGGTGCAGAGGACCCCCAGCAGTGGCCTGCAATATGAGTGGTTGGTGCATATCACTCCCAGCAGTGGACAGACATGTGAGGGGTGGGTGCAGAGGACTCCCAGCAGTGGACAGACATGTGAGGGGTGGCTGCAGAGGACTCCCAGCAGTGGACAGACATGTGAGGGGTGGGTGCAGAGGACTCCCAGCAGTGGCCTGCAATATGAGGGGTGGGTGCATATCACTCCCAGCAGAGGACAGACATGTGAGTGGTGGGTGCAGAGGACTCCCAGCAGTGGACAGACATATGAGGGGTGGGTGCATATCACTCCCAGCAGTGGACAGACATGTGAGGGGTGGCTGCAGAGGACTCCCAGCAGTGGACAGACATGTGAGGGGTGGCTGCAGAGGACTCCCAGCAGTGGCCTGCAATATGAGTGGTGGGTGCATATCACTTCCAGCAGTGGACAGATATGTGAGGGGTGGGTGCAGAGGACTCCAAGCAGTGGACAGACATGTGAGGGGTGGCTGCAGAGGACTCCCAGCAGTGGACAGACATGTGAGGGGTGGGTGCAGAGGACTCCCAGCAGTGGCCTGCAATATGAAGGGTGGGTGCATATCACTCCCAGCAGTGGACAGACATGTGAGTGGTGGGTGCAGAGGACTCCCAGCAGTGGACAGACATGTGAGGGGTGGGTGCAGAGGACTCGCAGCAGTGGACAGACATGTGAGGGGTGGGTGCACAGGACTCCCAGCAGTGGACAGACATGTGAGGGATGGGTGCAGAGGTCTCCCAGCAGTGGACAGACATGTGAGGGGTGGG
Source organism: Triturus cristatus (assembly GCF_964204655.1). Lineage (NCBI taxonomy): Eukaryota > Metazoa > Chordata > Amphibia > Caudata > Salamandridae > Triturus > Triturus cristatus. Next base: position 421,630,770 of record NC_140579.1, read on the forward strand.
TGCAGAGGACTCCCAGCAGTTGACAGACATGTGAGGGGTGGCTGCAGAGGACTCCCAGCAGTGCCCTGCAATATGAGGTGTGGGTGCATTTCACTACTAGCAGTGGACAGACATGTGAGGGGTGGGTGCAGAGGACTCCCAGCAGTGGACAGACATGTGAGGGGTGGGTGCAGAGGACCCCCAGCAGTGGCTTGCAATATGAGTGGTGGGTGCATATCACTCTGAGCAGTGGACATACATGTGAGGGGTGGGTGCTGAGAACTCCCAGCAGTGGACAGACATGTGAGGGGTGGGTGCAGAGGACTTGCAGCAGTGGACAGACATGTGAGGGGTGGGTGCACAGGACTCCCAGCAGTGGACAGACATGTGAGGGGTGGGTGCTGAGAACTCCCAGCAGTGGACAGACATGTGAGGGGTGGGTGCAGAGGACTCGCAGCAGTGGACAGACATGTGAGGGGTGGGTGCACAGGACTCCCAGCAGTGGACAGACATGTGAGGGATGGGTGCAGAGGACTCCCAGCAGTGGACAGACATGTGAGGGGTGGGTGCAGAGGACTCCCAGCAGTTGACAGACATGTGAGGGGTGGCTGCAGAGGACTCCCAGCAGTGCCCTGCAATATGAGGTGTGGGTGCATTTCACTACTAGCAGTGGACAGACATGTGAGGGGTGGGTGCAGAGGACTCCCAGCAGAGGACAGACATGTGAGGGGTGGGTGCAGAGGACTCCCAGCAGTGGCTTGCAATATGAGTGGTGGGTGCATATCACTCCGAGCAGTGGACAGACATGTGAGGGGTGGGTGCTGAGGACTCCCAGCAGTGGACAGACATGTGAGGGGTGGGTGCAGAGGACTCCCAGCAGCCGACAGACATGTGAAGGGTGGGTGCAGAGGAGTCCCAGCAGTGGACAGACATGTGAGGGGTGGGCGCAGAGGACTCCCAGCAGTGGCGTGCAATATGAGTGGTGGGTGCATATCACTCCCAGCAGTGGACACACATGTGAGGGGTGGGTTCAGAGGACTCCCAGCAGTGGACAGACATGTGAGGGGTGGATGCAGAGGACTCCCAGCAGTGCCCTGCAATATGAGGTGTGGGTGCATATCACTACCAGCAGTGGACAGACATGTGAGGGGTGGGTGCAGAGGACTCCCAGCAGTGGCCTGCAATATGAGTGGTTGGTGCATATCACTCCCAGCAGTGGACAGACATGTGAGGGGTGGGTGCAGAGGACTCCCAGCAGTGGACAGACATGTGAGGGGTGGGTGCAGAGGACTCCCAGCAGTGGACAGACATGTCAGGGGTGGGTGCAGAGGAGTCCCAGCAGTGGACAGACATGTGAGGGGTGGGTGCAGAGGACTCCCAGCAGTGGCCTGCAATATGAGTGGTGGGTGCATATCACTCCCAGCAGTGGACACACATGTGAGGGGTGGGTGCAGAGGACTCCCAGCAGTGGACAGACATGTGAGGGGTGGCTGCAGAGGACTCCCAGCAATGCCCTGCAATATGAGGTGTGGGTGCATATCACTACCAGCAGTGGACAGACATGTGAGGGGTGGGTGCAGAGGACTCCCAGCAGTGGACAGACATGTGAGGGGTGGCTGCAGAGGACTCCCAGCAGTGGCTGCAATATGAGTGGTTGGTGCATATCACTCCCAGCAGTGGACAGACATGTGAGGGGTGGGTGCAGAGGACTCCCAGCAGTGGACAGACATGTGAGGGGTGGCTGCAGAGGACTCCCAGCAGTGGACAGACATGTGAGGGGTGGGTGCAGAGGACTCCCAGCAGTGGCCTGCAATATGAGGGGTGGGTGCATATCACTCCCAGCAGTGGATAGACATGTGAGTGGTGGGTGCCGAGGACTCCCAGCAGTGGACAGATATATGAGGGGTGGGTGCAGAGGATTCTCAGCAGTGGACAGACATGTGAGGGGTGGGTGCAGAGGACTCCCAGCAGTGGAAAGACATGTGAGGGGTGGGTGCAGAGGACTCCCAGCAGTGGCTTGCAATATGAGTGGTGGGTGCATATCACTCCCAGCAGTGGACAGACATGTGAGGGGTGGGTGCTGAGGACTCCCAGCAGTGGACAGACATGTGAGGGGTGGGTGCAGAGGACTCCCAGCAGTGGACAGACATGTGAGGGGTGGGTGCAGAGGAGTCCCAGCAGTGGATAGACATGTGAGGGGTGGGTGCAGAGGACTCCCAGCAGTGGCCTGCAATATGAGTGGTGGGAGCATATCACTCCCAGCAGTGGACACTCATGTGAGGGGTGGGTGCAGAGGACTCCCAGCAGTGGACAGACATGTGAGGGGTGGCTGCAGAGGACTCCCAGCAGTGCCCTGCAATATGAGGTGTGGGTGCATATCACTACCAGCAGTGGACAGACAGATGAGGGGTGGGTGCAGAGGACTCCCAGCAGTGGACAGACATGTGAGGGGTGGCTGCAGAGGACTCCCAGCAGTGCCCTGAAACATGAGGTGTGGGTGCATATCACTACCAGCAGTGGACAGACATGTGAGGGGTGGGTGCAGAGGACTCCCAGCAGTGGACAGACATGTGAGGGGTGGCTGCAGAGGACTCCCAGCAGTGGACAGCCATGTGAGGGGTGGCTGCAGAGGACTCCCAGCAGTGGCCTGCAATATGAGTGGTGGGTGCATATCACTTCCAGCAGTGGACAGATATGTGAGGGGTGGGTGCAGAGGACTCCAAGCAGTGGACAGACATGTGAGGGGTGGCTGCAGAGGACTCCCAGCAGTGGACAGACATGTGAGGGGTGGGTGCAGAGGACTCCCAGCAGTGGCCTGCAATATGAAGGGTGGGTGCATATCACTCCCAGCAGTGGACAGACATGTGAGTGGTGGGTGCAGAGGACTCCCAGCAGTGGACAGCCATATGAGGGGTGGGTGCAGAGGACTCCCAGCAGTGGACAGACATGTGAGGGGTGGGTGCATATCACTCCCAGCAGTGGACTGACATGTGAGGGGTGGGTGCAGAGGACTCCCAGCAGTGGACAGACATGTGAGGGGTGGGTTCAGATGACTCCCAGCAGTGGACAGACATGTGAGGGGTGGGTGCTGAGGACTCCCAGCAGTGGACAGACATGTGAAGGGTGGCTGCAGAGGACTCGCAGCAGTGGGCAGACATGTGAGGGGTGGGTGCAGAGGACTCCCAGCAGTGGCCTGCAATATGAGTGGTGGGTGCATATCACTCCCAGCAGTGGACAGACATGTGAGGGGTGGGTGCAGAGGACTCCCAGCAGTGGACAGACATGTGAGGGGTGGGTGCAGAGGACTCCCAGCAGTGGACAGACATGTGAGGGGTGGGTGCAGAGGACTCCCAGCAGTAGCCTGCAATATGAGTGGTGGGTGCATATCACTCCCAGCAGTGGACAGACATGTGAGGGGTGGGTGCAGAGGACTCCCAGCAGTGGACAGACATGTGAGGGGTGGCTGCAGAGGACTCCCAACAGTGGACAGACATGTGAGGGGTGGCTGCAGAGGACTCCCAGCAGTGCCCTGCAATATGAGGTGTGGGTGCCTATCACTACCAGCAGTGGACAGACATGTGAGGGGTGGGTGCAGAGGACTCCCTGCAGTGGCCTGCAATATGAGTGGTTGGTGCATATCACTCCCAGCAGTGGACAGACATGTGAGGGGTGGCTGCAGAGGACTCCCAGCAGTGGCCTGCATTATGAGTGGTTGGTGCATATCACTCCCAGCAGTGGACAGACATGTGAGGGGTGGGTGCAGAGGACTCCCAGCAGTGGACAGACATGTGAGGGGTGGCTGCAGAGGACTCCCAGCAGTGGACAGACATGTGAGGGGTGGGTGCAGAGGACTCCGAGCAGTGACCTGCAATATGAGTGGTGGATGCATATCACTCCCAGCAGTGAACAGACATGTGAGGGGTGGGTGCAGAGGACTCCCAGCAGTGGACAGACACGTGAAGGGTGGCTGCAGAAGACTCCCAGCAGTGGACAGACATGTGAGGGGTGGGTGCAGAGGACTCCCAGCAGTGGACAGACATGTGAGGGGTGGGTGCAGAGGACTCGCAGCAGTGGACAGACATGTGAGGGGTGGGTGCACAGGACTCCCAGCAGTGGACAGACATGTGAGGGATGGGTGCAGAGGACTCCCAGCAGTGGACAGACATGTGAGGGGTGGGTGCAGAGGACTCCCAGCAGTTGACAGACATGTGAGGGGTGGCTGCAGAGGACTCCCAGCAGTGCCCTGCAATATGAGGTGTGGGTGCATTTCACTACTAGCAGTGGACAGACATGTGAGGGGTGGGTGCAGAGGACTCCCAGCAGTGGACAGACATGTGAGGGGTGGGTGCAGAGGACTCCCAGCAGTGGCTTGCAATATGAGTGGTGGGTGCTTATCACTCCCAGCAGTGGACAGACATGTGAGGGGTGGGTGCTGAGAACTCCCAGCAGTGGACAGACATGTGAGGGGTGGGTGCAGAGGACTTGCAGCAGTGGACAGACATGTAAGGGGTGGGTGCACAGGACTCCCAGCAGTGGACAAACATGTGAGGGGTGGGTGCTGAGAACTCGGAGCAGTGGACAGACATGTGAGGGGTGGGTGCAGAGGACTCGCAGAAGTGGACAGACATGTGAGGGGTGGGTGCACAGGACTCCCAGCAGTGGACAGACATGTGAGGGATGGGTGCAGAGGACTCCCAGCAGTGGACAGACATGTGAGGGGTGGGTGCAGAGGACTCCCAGCAGTTGACAGACATGTGAGGGGTGGCTGCAGAGGACTCCCAGCAGTGCCCTGCAATATGAGGTGTGGGTGCATTTCACTACTAGCAGTGGACAGACATGTGAGGGGTGGGTGCAGGGGACTCCCAGCAGTGGACAGACATGTGAGGGGTGGGTGCAGAGGACTCCCAGCAGTGGCTTGCAATATGAGTGGTGGGTGCATATCACTCCGAGCAGTGGACAGACATGTGAGGGGTGGGTGCTGAGGACTCCCAGCAGTGGACAGACATGTGAGGGGTGGGTGCAGAGGACTCCCAGCAGTGGACACACATGTGAGGGGTGGGTGCAGAGGAGTCCCAGCAGTGGACAGACATGTGAGGGGTGGGCGCAGAGGACTCCCAGCAGTGGACAGACATGTGAGGGGTGGGTGCAGAGGACTCGCAGCAGTGGACAGACATGTGAGGGGTGGGTGCACAGGACTCCCAGCAGTGGACAGACATGTGAGGGATGGGTGCAGAGGACTCCCAGCAGTGGACAGACATGTGAGGGGTGGGTGCAGAGGACTCCCAGCAGTTGACAGACATGTGAGGGGTGGCTGCAGAGGACTCCCAGCAGTGCCCTGCAATATGAGGTGTGGGTGCATTTCACTACTAGCAGTGGACAGACATGTGAGGGGTGGGTGCAGAGGACTCCCAGCAGTGGACAGACATGTGAGGGGTGGGTGCAGAGGACTCCCAGCAGTGGCTTGCAATATGAGTGGTGGGTGCATATCACTCCGAGCAGTGGACAGACATGTGAGGGGTGGGTGCTGAGAACTCCCAGCAGTGGACAGACATGTGAGGGGTGGGTGCAGAGGACTTGCAGCAGTGGACAGACATGTAAGGGGTGGGTGCACAGGACTCCCAGCAGTGGACAAACATGTGAGGGGTGGGTGCTGAGAACTCGGAGCAGTGGACAGACATGTGAGGGGTGGGTGCAGAGGACTCGCAGAAGTGGACAGACATGTGAGGGGTGGGTGCACAGGACTCCCAGCAGTGGACAGACATGTGAGGGATGGGTGCAGAGGACTCCCAGCAGTGGACAGACATGTGAGGGGTGGGTGCAGAGGACTCCCAGCAGTTGACAGACATGTGAGGGGTGGCTGCAGAGGACTCCCAGCAGTGCCCTGCAATATGAGGTGTGGGTGCATTTCACTACTAGCAGTGGACAGACATGTGAGGGGTGGGTGCAGGGGACTCCCAGCAGTGGACAGACATGTGAGGGGTGGGTGCAGAGGACTCCCAGCAGTGGCTTGCAATATGAGTGGTGGGTGCATATCACTCCGAGCAGTGGACAGACATGTGAGGGGTGGGTGCTGAGGACTCCCAGCAGTGGACAGACATGTGAGGGGTGGGTGCAGAGGACTCCCAGCAGTGGACAGACATGTGAGGGGTGGGTGCAGAGGAGTCCCAGCAGTGGACAGACATGTGAGGGGTGGGCGCAGAGGACTCCCAGCAGTAGCGTGCAATATGAGTGGTGGGTGCATATCACTCCCAGCAGTGGACACACATGTGAGGGGTGGGTGCAGAGGACTCCCAGCAGTGGACAGACATGTGAGGGGTGGCTGCAGAGGACTCCCAGCAGTGCCCTGCAATATGAGGTGTGGGTGCATATCACTACCAGCAGTGGACAGACATGTTAGGGGTGGGTGCAGAGGACTCCCAGCAGTGGACAGACATGTGAGGGGTGGCTGCAGAGGACTCCCAGCAGTGCCCTGAAATATGAGGTGTGGGTGCATATCACTACCAGCAGTGGACAGACATGTGAGGGGTGGGTGCAGAGGACTCCCAGCAGTGGACAGACATGTGAGGGGTGGCTGCAGCGGACTCCCAGCAGTGGACAGACATGTGAGGGGTGGCTGCAGAGGACTCCCAGCAGTGGCCTGCAATATGAGTGGTTGGTGCATATCACTCCCAGCAGTGGACAGACATGTGAGGGGTGCGTGCAGAGGATTCCCAGCAGTGGCCTGCAATATGAGGGGTGGGTGCATATCACTCCCAGCAGTGGACAGACATGTGAGGGATGGGTGCAGAGGACTCTCAGCAGTGGACAGACATGTGAGGGCTGGGTGCAGAGGACTCCCAGCAGTGGACAGACATGTGAGGGGTGGCTGCAGAGGACTCCCAGCAGTGCCCTGAAATATGAGGTGTGGGTGCATTTCACTACCAGCAGTGGACAGACATGTGAGGGGTGGGTGCAGAGGACTCCCAGCAGTGGACTGACATGTGAGGGGTGGGTGCAGAGGACTCCCAGCAGTGGCTTGCAATATGAGTGGTGGGTGCATATCACTCCCAGCAGTGGACAGACATGTGAGGGGTGGGTGCTGAGGACTCCCAGCAGTGGACAGACATGTGAGGGGTGGGTGCAGAGGACTCCCAGCAGTGGACAGACATGTGAGGGGTGGGTGCAGAGGAGTCCCAGTAGTAGACAGACATGTGAGGGGTGGGTGCAGAGGACTCCCAGCAGTGCCCTGCAATATGAGGTGTGGGTGCATATCACTACCAGCAGTGGACAGACATGTGAGGGGTGGGTGCAGAGGACTCCCAGCAGTGGACAGACATGTGAGGGGTGGCTGCAGAGGACTCCTAGCAGTGCCCTGAAATATGAGGTGTGGGTGCATATCACTACCAGCAGTGGACAGACATGTGAGGGGTGGGTGCAGAGGACTCCCAGCAGTGGACAGACATGTGAGGGGTGGCTGCAGAGGACTCCCAGCAGTAGACAGACATGTGAGGGGTGGCTGCAGAGGACTCCCAGCAGTGGCCTGCAATATGAGTGGTTGGTGCATATCACTCCCAGCAGTGGACAGACATGTGAGGGGTGGGTGCAGAGGACTCCCAGCAGTGGACAGACATGTGAGGGGTGGGTGCAGAGGACTCCCAGCAGTAGCCTGCAATATGAGTGGTGGGTGCATATCACTCCCAGCAGTGGACAGACATGTGAGGGGTGGGTGCAGAGGACTCCCAGCAGTGGACAGACATGTGAGGGGTGGGTGCAGAGGACTCCCAGCAGTGGACAGACATGTGAGGGGTGGCTGCAGAGGACTCCCAGCAGTGCCCTGCAATATGAGGTGTGGGTGCCTATCACTACCAGCAGTGGACAGACATGTGAGGGGTGGGTGCAGAGGACTCCCTGCAGTGGCCTGCAATATGAGTGGTGGGTGCATATCACTCCCAGCAGTGGACAGACATGTGAGGGGTGGGTGCAGAGGACTCCCAGCAGTGGACAGACATGTGAGGGGTGGGTGCAGAGGACTCCGAGCAGTGGCCTGCAATATGAGTGATGGATGCATATCACTCCCAGCAGTGAACAGACATGTGAGGGGTGGGTGCAGAGGACTCCCAGCAGTGGACAGACATGTGAGGGGTGGGTGCACAGGACTCGCAGCAGTGGACAGACATGTGAGGGGTGGGTGCACAGGACTCCCAGCAGTGGACAGACATGTGAGGGATGGGTGCAGAGGACTCCCAGCAGTGGACAGACATGTGAGGGGTGGGTGCAGAGGACTCCCAGCAGTGGACAGACATGTGAGGGGTGGGTGCAGAGGACTCGCAGCAGTGGACAGACATGTGAGGGGTGGGTGCACAGGACTCCCAGCAGTGGACAGACATGTGAGGGATGGGTGCAGAGGACTCCCAGCAGTGGACAGACATGTGAGGGGTGGGTGCAGAGGACTCCCAGCAGTTGACAGACATGTGAGGGGTGGCTGCAGAGGACTCCCAGCAGTGCCCTGCAATATGAGGTGTGGGTGCATTTCACTACTAGCAGTGGACAGACATGTGAGGGGTGGGTGCAGAGGACTCCCAGCAGTGGACAGACATGTGAGGGGTGGGTGCACAGGACCCCCAGCAGTGGCTTGCAATATGAGTGGTGGGTGCATATCACTCCGAGCAGTGGACAGACATGTGAGGGGTGGGTGCTGAGAACTCCCAGCAGTGGACAGACATGTGAGGGGTGGGTGCAGAGGACTTGCAGCAGTGGACAGACATGTGAGGGGTGGGTGCACAGGACTCCCAGCAGTGGACAGACATGTGAGGGGTGGGTGCTGAGAACTCCCAGCAGTGGACAGACATGTGAGGGGTGGGGTGCAGAGGACTCGCAGCAGTGGACAGACATGTGAGGGGTGGGTGCACAGGACTCCCAGCAGTGGACAGACATGTGAGGGATGGGTGCAGAGGACTCCCAGCAGTGGACAGACATGTGAGGGGTGGGTGCAGAGGACTCCCAGCAGTTGACAGACATGTGAGGGGTGGCTGCAGAGGACTCCCAGCAGTGCCCTGCAATATGAGGTGTGGGTGCATTTCACTACTAGCAGTGGACAGACATGTGAGGGGTGGGTGCAGAGGACTCCCAGCAGTGGACAGACATGTGAGGGGTGGGTGCAGAGGACTCCCAGCAGTGGCTTGCAATATGAGTGGTGGGTGCATATCACTCCGAGCAGTGGACAGACATGTGAGGGGTGGGTGCAGAGGACTCCCAGCAGTGGACAGACATGTGAGGGGTGGCTGCAGAGGACTCCCAGCAATGCCCTGCAATATGAGGTGTGGGTGCATATCACTACCAGCAGTGGACAGACATGTGAGGGGTGGGTGCAGAGGACTCCCAGCAGTGGACAGACATGTGAGGGGTGGCTGCAGAGGACTCCCAGCAGTGGCTGCAATATGAGTGGTTGGTGCATATCACTCCCAGCAGTGGACAGACATGTGAGGGGTGGGTGCAGAGGACTCCCAGCAGTGGACAGACATGTGAGGGGTGGCTGCAGAGGACTCCCAGCAGTGGACAGACATGTGAGGGGTGGGTGCAGAGGACTCCCAGCAGTGGCCTGCAATATGAGGGGTGGGTGCATATCACTCCCAGCAGTGGATAGACATGTGAGTGGTGGGTGCCGAGGACTCCCAGCAGTGGACAGATATATGAGGGGTGGGTGCAGAGGATTCTCAGCAGTGGACAGACATGTGAGGGGTGGGTGCAGAGGACTCCCAGCAGTGGAAAGACATGTGAGGGGTGGGTGCAGAGGACTCCCAGCAGTGGCTTGCAATATGAGTGGTGGGTGCATATCACTCCCAGCAGTGGACAGACATGTGAGGGGTGGGTGCTGAGGACTCCCAGCAGTGGACAGACATGTGAGGGGTGGGTGCAGAGGACTCCCAGCAGTGGACAGACATGTGAGGGGTGGGTGCAGAGGAGTCCCAGCAGTGGATAGACATGTGAGGGGTGGGTGCAGAGGACTCCCAGCAGTGGCCTGCAATATGAGTGGTGGGTGCATATCACTCCCAGCAGTGGACACTCATGTGAGGGGTGGGTGCAGAGGACTCCCAGCAGTGGACAGACATGTGAGGGGTGGCTGCAGAGGACTCCCAGCAGTGCCCTGCAATATGAGGTGTGGGTGCATATCACTACCAGCAGTGGACAGACAGATGAGGGGTGGGTGCAGAGGACTCCCAGCAGTGGACAGACATGTGAGGGGTGGCTGCAGAGGACTCCCAGCAGTGCCCTGAAACATGAGGTGTGGGTGCATATCACTACCAGCAGTGGACAGACATGTGAGGGGTGGGTGCAGAGGACTCCCAGCAGTGGACAGACATGTGAGGGGTGGCTGCAGAGGACTCCCAGCAGTGGACAGCCATGTGAGGGGTGGCTGCAGAGGACTCCCAGCAGTGGCCTGCAATATGAGTGGTGGGTGCATATCACTTCCAGCAGTGGACAGATATGTGAGGGGTGGGTGCAGAGGACTCCAAGCAGTGGACAGACATGTGAGGGGTGGCTGCAGAGGACTCCCAGCAGTGGACAGACATGTGAGGGGTGGGTGCAGAGGACTCCCAGCAGTGGCCTGCAATATGAAGGGTGGGTGCATATCACTCCCAGCAGTGGACAGACATGTGAGTGGTGGGTGCAGAGGACTCCCAGCAGTGGACAGCCATATGAGGGGTGGGTGCAGAGGACTCCCAGCAGTGGACAGACATGTGAGGGGTGGGTGCATATCACTCCCAGCAGTGGACTGACATGTGAGGGGTGGGTGCAGAGGACTCCCAGCAGTGGACAGACATGTGAGGGGTGGGTTCAGATGACTCCCAGCAGTGGACAGACATGTGAGGGGTGGGTGCTGAGGACTCCCAGCAGTGGACAGACATGTGAATGGTGGGTGCATATCACTCCCAGCACTGAACAGACATGTGAGGGGTGGGTGCAGATGACTCCCAGCAGTGGACAGACATGTGAAGGGTGGCTGCAGAGGACTCGCAGCAGTGGGCAGACATGTGAGGGGTGGGTGCAGAGGACTCCCAGCAGTGGCCTGCAATATGAGTGGTGGGTGCATATCACTCCCAGCAGTGGACAGACATGTGAGGGGTGGGTGCAGAGGACTCCCAGCAGTGGACAGACATGTGAGGGGTGGGTGCAGAGGACTCCCAGCAGTGGACAGACATGTGAGGGGTGGGTGCAGAGGACTCCCAGCAGTAGCCTGCAATATGAGTGGTGGGTGCATATCACTCCCAGCAGTGGACAGACATGTGAGGGGTGGGTGCAGAGGACTCCCAGCAGTGGACAGACATGTGAGGGGTGGCTGCAGAGGACTCCCAACAGTGGACAGACATGTGAGGGGTGGCTGCAGAGGACTCCCAGCAGTGCCCTGCAATATGAGGTGTGGGTGCCTATCACTACCAGCAGTGGACAGACATGTGAGGGGTGGGTGCAGAGGACTCCCTGCAGTGGCCTGCAATATGAGTGGTGGGTGCATATCACTCCCAGCAGTGGACAGACATGTGAGGGGTGGCTGCAGAGGACTCCCAGCAGTGGCCTGCATTATGAGTGGTTGGTGCATATCACTCCCAGCAGTGGACAGACATGTGAGGGGTGGGTGCAGAGGACTCCCAGCAGTGGACAGACATGTGAGGGGTGGCTGCAGAGGACTCCCAGCAGTGGACAGACATGTGAGGGGTGGGTGCAGAGGACTCCGAGCAGTGGCCTGCAATATGAGTGGTGGATGCATATCACTCCCAGCAGTGAACAGACATGTGAGGGGTGGGTGCAGAGGACTCCCAGCAGTGGACAGACACGTGAAGGGTGGCTGCAGAAGACTCCCAGCAGTGGACAGACATGTGAGGGGTGGGTGCAGAGGACTCCCAGCAGTGGACAGACATGTGAGGGGTGGGTGCAGAGGACTCGCAGCAGTGGACAGACATGTGAGGGGTGGGTGCACAGGACTCCCAGCAGTGGACAGACATGTGAGGGATGGGTGCAGAGGACTCCCAGCAGTGGACAGACATGTGAGGGGTGGGTGCAGAGGACTCCCAGCAGTTGACAGACATGTGAGGGGTGGCTGCAGAGGACTCCCAGCAGTGCCCTGCAATATGAGGTGTGGGTGCATTTCACTACTAGCAGTGGACAGACATGTGAGGGGTGGGTGCAGAGGACTCCCAGCAGTGGACAGACATGTGAGGGGTGGGTGCAGAGGACTCCCAGCAGTGGCTTGCAATATGAGTGGTGGGTGCTTATCACTCCCAGCAGTGGACAGACATGTGAGGGGTGGGTGCTGAGAACTCCCAGCAGTGGACAGACATGTGAGGGGTGGGTGCAGAGGACTTGCAGCAGTGGACAGACATGTAAGGGGTGGGTGCACAGGACTCCCAGCAGTGGACAAACATGTGAGGGGTGGGTGCTGAGAACTCGGAGCAGTGGACAGACATGTGAGGGGTGGGTGCAGAGGACTCGCAGAAGTGGACAGACATGTGAGGGGTGGGTGCACAGGACTCCCAGCAGTGGACAGACATGTGAGGGATGGGTGCAGAGGACTCCCAGCAGTGGACAGACATGTGAGGGGTGGGTGCAGAGGACTCCCAGCAGTTGACAGACATGTGAGGGGTGGCTGCAGAGGACTCCCAGCAGTGCCCTGCAATATGAGGTGTGGGTGCATTTCACTACTAGCAGTGGACAGACATGTGAGGGGTGGGTGCAGGGGACTCCCAGCAGTGGACAGACATGTGAGGGGTGGGTGCAGAGGACTCCCAGCAGTGGCTTGCAATATGAGTGGTGGGTGCATATCACTCCGAGCAGTGGACAGACATGTGAGGGGTGGGTGCTGAGGACTCCCAGCAGTGGACAGACATGTGAGGGGTGGGTGCAGAGGACTCCCAGCAGTGGACACACATGTGAGGGGTGGGTGCAGAGGAGTCCCAGCAGTGGACAGACATGTGAGGGGTGGGCGCAGAGGACTCCCAGCAGTGGACAGACATGTGAGGGGTGGGTGCAGAGGACTCGCAGCAGTGGACAGACATGTGAGGGGTGGGTGCACAGGACTCCCAGCAGTGGACAGACATGTGAGGGATGGGTGCAGAGGACTCCCAGCAGTGGACAGACATGTGAGGGGTGGGTGCAGAGGACTCCCAGCAGTTGACAGACATGTGAGGGGTGGCTGCAGAGGACTCCCAGCAGTGCCCTGCAATATGAGGTGTGGGTGCATTTCACTACTAGCAGTGGACAGACATGTGAGGGGTGGGTGCAGAGGACTCCCAGCAGTGGACAGACATGTGAGGGGTGGGTGCAGAGGACTCCCAGCAGTGGCTTGCAATATGAGTGGTGGGTGCATATCACTCCGAGCAGTGGACAGACATGTGAGGGGTGGGTGCTGAGAACTCCCAGCAGTGGACAGACATGTGAGGGGTGGGTGCAGAGGACTTGCAGCAGTGGACAGACATGTAAGGGGTGGGTGCACAGGACTCCCAGCAGTGGACAAACATGTGAGGGGTGGGTGCTGAGAACTCGGAGCAGTGGACAGACATGTGAGGGGTGGGTGCAGAGGACTCGCAGAAGTGGACAGACATGTGAGGGGTGGGTGCACAGGACTCCCAGCAGGGGACAGACATGTGAGGGATGGGTGCAGAGGACTCCCAGCAGTGGACAGACATGTGAGGGGTGGGTGCAGAGGACTCCCAGCAGTTGACAGACATGTGAGGGGTGGCTGCAGAGGACTCCCAGCAGTGCCCTGCAATATGAGGTGTGGGTGCATTTCACTACTAGCAGTGGACAGACATGTGAGGGGTGGGTGCAGGGGACTCCCAGCAGTGGACAGACATGTGAGGGGTGGGTGCAGAGGACTCCCAGCAGTGGCTTGCAATATGAGTGGTGGGTGCATATCACTCCGAGCAGTGGACAGACATGTGAGGGGTGGGTGCTGAGGACTCCCAGCAGTGGACAGACATGTGAGGGGTGGGTGCAGAGGACTCCCAGCAGTGGACAGACATGTGAGGGGTGGGTGCAGAGGAGTCCCAGCAGTGGACAGACATGTGAGGGGTGGGCGCAGAGGACTCCCAGCAGTAGCGTGCAATATGAGTGGTGGGTGCATATCACTCCCAGCAGTGGACACACATGTGAGGGGTGGGTGCAGAGGACTCCCAGCAGTGGACAGACATGTGAGGGGTGGCTGCAGAGGACTCCCAGCAGTGCCCTGCAATATGAGGTGTGGGTGCATATCACTACCAGCAGTGGACAGACATGTGAGGGGTGGGTGCAGAGGACTCCCAGCAGTGGACAGACATGTGAGGGGTGGCTGCAGAGGACTCCCAGCAGTGCCCTGAAATATGAGGTGTGGGTGCATATCACTACCAGCAGTGGACAGACATGTGAGGGGTGGGTGCAGAGGACTCCCAGCAGTGGACAGACATGTGAGGGGTGGCTGCAGCGGACTCCCAGCAGTGGACAGACATGTGAGGGGTGGCTGCAGAGGACTCCCAGCAGTGGCCTGCAATATGAGTGGTTGGTGCATATCACTCCCAGCAGTGGACAGACATGTGAGGGGTGCGTGCAGAGGATTCCCAGCAGTGGCCTGCAATATGAGGGGTGGGTGCATATCACTCCCAGCAGTGGACAGACATGTGAGGGATGGGTGCAGAGGACTCTCAGCAGTGGACAGACATGTGAGGGCTGGGTGCAGAGGACTCCCAGCAGTGGACAGACATGTGAGGGGTGGCTGCAGAGGACTCCCAGCAGTGCCCTGAAATATGAGGTGTGGGTGCATTTCACTACCAGCAGTGGACAGACATGTGAGGGGTGGGTGCAGAGGACTCCCAGCAGTGGACTGACATGTGAGGGGTGGGTGCAGAGGACTCCCAGCAGTGGCTTGCAATATGAGTGGTGGGTGCATATCACTCCCAGCAGTGGACAGACATGTGAGGGGTGGGTGCTGAGGACTCCCAGCAGTGGACAGACATGTGAGGGGTGGGTGCAGAGGACTCCCAGCAGTGGACAGACATGTGAGGGGTGGGTGCAGAGGAGTCCCAGTAGTAGACAGACATGTGAGGGGTGGGTGCAGAGGACTCCCAGCAGTGCCCTGCAATATGAGGTGTGGGTGCATATCACTACCAGCAGTGGACAGACATGTGAGGGGTGGGTGCAGAGGACTCCCAGCAGTGGACAGACATGTGAGGGGTGGCTGCAGAGGACTCCTAGCAGTGCCCTGAAATATGAGGTGTGGGTGCATATCACTACCAGCAGTGGACAGACATGTGAGGGGTGGGTGCAGAGGACTCCCAGCAGTGGACAGACATGTGAGGGGTGGCTGCAGAGGACTCCCAGCAGTAGACAGACATGTGAGGGGTGGCTGCAGAGGACTCCCAGCAGTGGCCTGCAATATGAGTGGTTGGTGCATATCACTCCCAGCAGTGGACAGACATGTGAGGGGTGGGTGCAGAGGACTCCCAGCAGTGGACAGACATGTGAGGGGTGGGTGCAGAGGACTCCCAGCAGTAGCCTGCAATATGAGTGGTGGGTGCATATCACTCCCAGCAGTGGACAGACATGTGAGGGGTGGGTGCAGAGGACTCCCAGCAGTGGACAGACATGTGAGGGGTGGGTGCAGAGGACTCCCAGCAGTGGACAGACATGTGA
Organism: Triturus cristatus; assembly: GCF_964204655.1. Classification (NCBI taxonomy): domain Eukaryota; kingdom Metazoa; phylum Chordata; class Amphibia; order Caudata; family Salamandridae; genus Triturus; species Triturus cristatus. Next base: position 421,646,385 of record NC_140579.1, read on the forward strand.
GGGGTGGCTGCAGAGGACTCCCAGCAGTGCCCTGCAATATGAGGTGTGGGTGCCTATCACTACCAGCAGTGGACAGACATGTGAGGGGTGGGTGCAGAGGACTCCCTGCAGTGGCCTGCAATATGAGTGGTGGGTGCATATCACTCCCAGCAGTGGACAGACATGTGAGGGGTGGGTGCAGAGGACTCCCAGCAGTGGACAGACATGTGAGGGGTGGGTGCAGAGGACTCCGAGCAGTGGCCTGCAATATGAGTGATGGATGCATATCACTCCCAGCAGTGAACAGACATGTGAGGGGTGGGTGCAGAGGACTCCCAGCAGTGGACAGACATGTGAGGGGTGGGTGCACAGGACTCGCAGCAGTGGACAGACATGTGAGGGGTGGGTGCACAGGACTCCCAGCAGTGGACAGACATGTGAGGGATGGGTGCAGAGGACTCCCAGCAGTGGACAGACATGTGAGGGGTGGGTGCAGAGGACTCCCAGCAGTGGACAGACATGTGAGGGGTGGGTGCAGAGGACTCGCAGCAGTGGACAGACATGTGAGGGGTGGGTGCACAGGACTCCCAGCAGTGGACAGACATGTGAGGGATGGGTGCAGAGGACTCCCAGCAGTGGACAGACATGTGAGGGGTGGGTGCAGAGGACTCCCAGCAGTTGACAGACATGTGAGGGGTGGCTGCAGAGGACTCCCAGCAGTGCCCTGCAATATGAGGTGTGGGTGCATTTCACTACTAGCAGTGGACAGACATGTGAGGGGTGGGTGCAGAGGACTCCCAGCAGTGGACAGACATGTGAGGGGTGGGTGCACAGGACCCCCAGCAGTGGCTTGCAATATGAGTGGTGGGTGCATATCACTCCGAGCAGTGGACAGACATGTGAGGGGTGGGTGCTGAGAACTCCCAGCAGTGGACAGACATGTGAGGGGTGGGTGCAGAGGACTTGCAGCAGTGGACAGACATGTGAGGGGTGGGTGCACAGGACTCCCAGCAGTGGACAGACATGTGAGGGGTGGGTGCTGAGAACTCCCAGCAGTGGACAGACATGTGAGGGGTGGGTGCAGAGGACTCGCAGCAGTGGACAGACATGTGAGGGGTGGGTGCACAGGACTCCCAGCAGTGGACAGACATGTGAGGGATGGGTGCAGAGGACTCCCAGCAGTGGACAGACATGTGAGGGGTGGGTGCAGAGGACTCCCAGCAGTTGACAGACATGTGAGGGGTGGCTGCAGAGGACTCCCAGCAGTGCCCTGCAATATGAGGTGTGGGTGCATTTCACTACTAGCAGTGGACAGACATGTGAGGGGTGGGTGCAGAGGACTCCCAGCAGTGGACAGACATGTGAGGGGTGGGTGCAGAGGACTCCCAGCAGTGGCTTGCAATATGAGTGGTGGGTGCATATCACTCCGAGCAGTGGACAGACATGTGAGGGGTGGGTGCTGAGGACTCCCAGCAGTGGACAGACATGTGAGGGGTGGGTGCAGAGGACTCCCAGCAGTGGACAGACATGTGAAGGGTGGGTGCAGAGGAGTCCCAGCAGTGGACAGACATGTGAGGGGTGGGCGCAGAGGACTCCCAGCAGTGGCGTGCAATATGAGTGGTGGGTGCATATCACTCCCAGCAGTGGACACACATGTGAGGGGTGGGTGCAGAGGACTCCCAGCAGTGGACAGACATGTGAGGGGTGGCTGCAGAGGACTCCCAGCAGTGCCCTGCAATATGAGGTGTGGGTGCATATCACTACCAGCAGTGGACAGACATGTGAGGGGTGGGTGCTGAGGACTCCCAGCAGTGGACAGACATGTGAGGGGTGGGTGCAGAGGACTCCCAGCAGTGGACAGACATGTGAAGGGTGGGTGCAGAGGAGTCCCAGCAGTGGACATACATGTGAGGGGTGAGTGCAGAGGACTCCCAGCAGTGGCCTGCAATATGAGGGGTGGGTGCATATCACTCCCAGCAGTGGATAGACATGTGAGTGGTGGGTGCAGAGGACTCCCAGCAGTGGACAGACATATGAGGGGTGGGTGCAGAGGATTCTCAGCAGTGGACAGACATGTGAGGGGTGGGTGCAGAGGACTCCCAGCAGTGGAAAGACATGTGAGGGGTGGGTGCAGAGGACTCCCAGCAGTGGCTTGCAATATGAGTGGTGGGTGAATATCACTCCCAGCAGTGGACAGACATGTGAGGGGTGGGTGCTGAGGACTCCCAGCAGTGGACAGACATGTGAGGGGTGGGTGCAGAGGACTCCCAGCAGTGGACAGACATGTGAGTGGTGGGTGCAGAGGAGTCCCAGCAGTGGATAGACATGTGAGGGGTGGGTGCAGAGGACTCCCAGCAGTGGCCTGCAATATGAGTGGTGGGTGCATATCACTCCCAGCAGTGGACACTCACGTGAGGGGTGGGTGCAGAGGACTCCCAGCAGTGGACAGACATGTGAGCGGTGGCTGCAGAGGACTCCCAGCAGTGCCCTGCAATATGAGGTGTGGGTGCATATCACTACCAGCAGTGGACAGACAGATGAGGGGTGGGTGCAGAGGACTCCCAGTAGTGGACAGAAATGTGAGGGGTGGCTGCAGAGGACTCCCAGCAGTGGCCTGCAATATGAGTGGTGGGTGCATATCACTTCCAGCAGTGGACAGATATGTGAGGGGTGGGTGCAGAGGACTCCAAGCAGTGGACAGACATGTGAGGGGTGGCTGCAGAGGACTCCCAGCAGTGGACAGACATGTGAGGGGTGGGTGCAGAGGACTCCCAGCAGTGGCCTGCAATATGAAGGGTGGGTGCATATCACTCCCAGCAGTGGACAGACATGTGAGTGGTGGGTGCAGAGGACTCCCAGCAGTGGACAGCCATATGAGGGGTGGGTGCAGAGGACTCCCAGCAGTGGACAGACATGTGAGGGGTGGGTGCATATCACTCCCAGCAGTGGACTGACAAGTGAGGGGTGGGTGCAGAGGACTCCCAGCAGTGGACAGACATGTGAGGGGTGGGTGCAGATGACTCCCAGCAGTGGACAGACATGTGAGGGGTGGGTGCTGAGGACTCCCAGCAGTGGACAGACATGTGAGTGGTGGGTGCATATCACTCCCAGCAGTGAACAGACATGTGAGGGGTGGGTGCAGATGACTCCCAGCAGTGGACAGACATGTGAAGGGTGGCTGCAGAGGACTCGCAGCAGTGGACAGACATGTGAGGGGTGGGTGCAGAGGACTCCCAGCAGTGGCCTGCAATATGAGTGGTGGGTGCATATCACTCCCAGCAGTGGACAGACATGTGAGGGGTGGGTGCAGAGGACTCCCAGCAGTGGACAGACATGTGAGGGGTGGGTGCAGAGGACTCCCAGCAGTGGACAGACATGTGAGGGGTGGGTGCAGAGGACTCCCAGCAGTAGCCTGCAATATGAGTGGTGGGTGCATATCACTCCCAGCAGTGGACAGACATGTGAGGCGTGGGTGCAGAGGACTCCCAGCAGTGGACAGACATGTGAGGGGTGGGTGCAGAGGACGCCCAACAGTGGACAGACATGTGAGGGGTGGCTGCAGAGGACTCCCAGCAGTGCCCTGCAATATGAGGTGTGGGTGCCTATCACTACCAGCAGTGGACAGACATGTGAGGGGTGGGTGCAGAGGACTCCCAGCAGTGGACAGACATGTGAGGGGTGGGTGCAGAGGACCCCCAGCAGTGGCTTGCAATATGAGTGGTGGGTGCATATCACTCTGAGCAGTGGACAGACATGTGAGGGGTGGGTGCTGAGAACTCCCAGCAGTGGACAGACATGTGAGGGGTGGGTGCAGAGGACTTGCAGCAGTGGACAGACATGTGAGGGGTGGGTGCACAGGACTCCCAGCAGTGGACAGACATGTGAGCGGTGGGTGCTGAGAACTCCCAGCAGTGGACAGACATGTGAGGGGTGGGTGCAGAGGACTCGCAGCAGTGGACAGACATGTGAGGGGTGGCTGCAGAGGACTCCCAGCAGTGCCCTGCAATATGAGGTGTGGGTGCCTATCACTACCAGCAGTGGACAGACATGTGAGGGGTGGGTGCAGAGGACTCCCAGCAGTGGACAGACATGTGAGGGGTGGGTGCAGAGGACCCCCAGCAGTGGCTTGCAATATGAGTGGTGGGTGCATATCACTCTGAGCAGTGGACAGACATGTGAGGGGTGGGTGCTGAGAACTCCCAGCAGTGGACAGACATGTGAGGGGTGGGTGCAGAGGACTTGCAGCAGTGGACAGACATGTGAGGGGTGGGTGCACAGGACTCCCAGCAGTGGACAGACATGTGAGCGGTGGGTGCTGAGAACTCCCAGCAGTGGACAGACATGTGAGGGGTGGGTGCAGAGGACTCGCAGCAGTGGACAGACATGTGAGGGGTGGGTGCAGAGGACTTGCAGCAGTGGACAGACATGTGAGGGGTGGTTGCAGAGGACTCCCAGCAGTGGACAGACATGTGAGGGGTGGGTGCAGAGGACTCCCAGCAGTGGACAGACATGTGAGGGGTGGGTGCAGAGGACTCCCAGCAGTGGACAGACATGTGAGGGGTGGCTGCAGAGGACTCCCAGCAGTGCCCTGCAATATGAGGTGTGGGTGCATATCACTACCAGCAGTGGACAGACAGGTGAGGGGTGGGTGCAGAGGACTCCCAGCAGTGGACAGACATGTGAGGGGTGGCTGCAGAGGACTCCCAGCAGTGCCCTGAAACATGAGGTGTGGGTGTATATCACTACCAGCAGTGGACAGACATGTGAGGGGTGGGTGCAGAGGACTCCCATCAGTGGACAGACATGTGAGGGGTGGATGCAGAGGACTCCCAGCAGTGGACAGACATGTGAGGGGTGGGTGCAGAGGACTCCCAGCAGTGGCCTGCAATATGAGGGGTGGGCGCATATCACTCCCAGCAGTGGACAGACATGCGAGTGGTGGGTGCAGAGGACTCCCAGCAGTGGACAGATATATGAGGGGTGGGTGCAGAGGACTCCCAGCAGTGGACAGACATGTGAGGGGTGGGTGCAGAGGACTCCCAGCAGTGGACAGACATGTGAGGGGTGGGTGCAGATGGCTCCCAGCAGTGGACAGACATGTGAGGGGTTGCTGCAGAGGACTTCCAGCAGTGGACAGACATGTGAGGGGTGGGTGCAGAGGACTCCCAGCAGTGGCCTGCAATATGAGTGGTGGGTGCATATCATTCCCAGCAGTGGACACACATGTGAGGGGTGGGTGCTGAGGACTCCCAGCAGTGGACAGACATGTGAGGGGTGGGTGCAGAGAACTCCCAGCAGTGGACAGACGTGAGGGGTGGGTGCAGAGGACTCCCAGCAGTGGAAAGACATGTGAGGGGTGGGTGCAGAGGACTCCCAGCAGTGGCCTGCAATATGAGTGGTGGGTGCATATAACTCCCAACCGTGAACAGACATGTGAGGGGTGGGTGCAGAGGACTCCCAGCAGTGGACAGACACGTGAAGGGTGGCTGCAGAGGACTCCCAGCAGTGGACAGACATGTGAGGGGTGGGTGTAGAGGACTCCCAGAAGTGGCCTGCAATATGAGTGGTGGGTGCATATCACTCCCAGCAGTGGACAGACATGTGAGGGGTGGGTACCGAGGACTCCCAGCAGTGGACAGACATGTAAGGGGTGGGTGCAGAGGACTCCCAGCAGTGGACAGACATGTGAGGGGTGGGTGCAGAGGACTCCCAGCAGTGGCTTGCAATATGAGTGGTGGGTGCATATCACTCCGAGCAGTGGACAGACATGTGAGGGGTGGGTGCTGAGGACTCCCAGCAGTGGACAGACATGTGAGGGGTGGGTGCAGAGGACTCCCAGCAGTGGACACACATGTGAGGGGTGGGTGCAGAGGAGTCCCAGCAGTGGACAGACATGTGAGGGGTGGGCGCAGAGGACTCCCAGCAGTGGACAGACATGTGAGGGGTGGGTGCAGAGGACTCGCAGCAGTGGACAGACATGTGAGGGGTGGGTGCACAGGACTCCCAGCAGTGGACAGACATGTGAGGGATGGGTGCAGAGGACTCCCAGCAGTGGACAGACATGTGAGGGGTGGGTGCAGAGGACTCCCAGCAGTTGACAGACATGTGAGGGGTGGCTGCAGAGGACTCCCAGCAGTGCCCTGCAATATGAGGTGTGGGTGCATTTCACTACTAGCAGTGGACAGACATGTGAGGGGTGGGTGCAGAGGACTCCCAGCAGTGGACAGACATGTGAGGGGTGGGTGCAGAGGACTCCCAGCAGTGGCTTGCAATATGAGTGGTGGGTGCATATCACTCCGAGCAGTGGACAGACATGTGAGGGGTGGGTGCTGAGAACTCCCAGCAGTGGACAGACATGTGAGGGGTGGGTGCAGAGGACTTGCAGCAGTGGACAGACATGTAAGGGGTGGGTGCACAGGACTCCCAGCAGTGGACAAACATGTGAGGGGTGGGTGCTGAGAACTCGGAGCAGTGGACAGACATGTGAGGGGTGGGTGCAGAGGACTCGCAGAAGTGGACAGACATGTGAGGGGTGGGTGCACAGGACTCCCAGCAGTGGACAGACATGTGAGGGATGGGTGCAGAGGACTCCCAGCAGTGGACAGACATGTGAGGGGTGGGTGCAGAGGACTCCCAGCAGTTGACAGACATTTGAGGGGTGGCTGCAGAGGACTCCCAGCAGTGCCCTGCAATATGAGGTGTGGGTGCATTTCACTACTAGCAGTGGACAGACATGTGAGGGGTGGGTGCAGGGGACTCCCAGCAGTGGACAGACATGTGAGGGGTGGGTGCAGAGGACTCCCATCAGTGGCTTGCAATATGAGTGGTGGGTGCATATCACTCCGAGCAGTGGACAGACATGTGAGGGGTGGGTGCTGAGGACTCCCAGCAGTGGACAGACATGTGAGGGGTGGGTGCAGAGGACTCCCAGCAGTGGACAGACATGTGAGGGGTGGGTGCAGAGGAGTCCCAGCAGTGGACAGACATGTGAGGGGTGGGCGCAGAGGACTCCCAGCAGTAGCGTGCAATATGAGTGGTGGGTGCATATCACTCCCAGCAGTGGACACACATGTGAGGGGTGGGTGCAGAGGACTCCCAGCAGTGGACAGACATGTGAGGGGTGGCTGCAGAGGACTCCCAGCAGTGCCCTGCAATATGAGGTGTGGGTGCATATCACTACCAGCAGTGGACAGACATGTGAGGGGTGGGTGCAGAGGACTCCCAGCAGTGGACAGACATGTGAGGGGTGGCTGCAGAGGACTCCCAGCAGTGCCCTGAAATATGAGGTGTGGGTGCATATCACTACCAGCAGTGGACAGACATGTGAGGGGTGGGTGCAGAGGACTCCCAGCAGTGGACAGACATGTGAGGGGTGGCTGCAGCGGACTCCCAGCAGTGGACAGACATGTGAGGGGTGGCTGCAGAGGACTCCCAGCAGTGGCCTGCAATATGAGTGGTTGGTGCATATCACTCCCAGCAGTGGACAGACATGTGAGGGGTGCGTGCAGAGGATTCCCAGCAGTGGCCTGCAATATGAGGGGTGGGTGCATATCACTCCCAGCAGTGGACAGACATGTGAGGGATGGGTGCAGAGGACTCTCAGCAGTGGACAGACATGTGAGGGCTGGGTGCAGAGGACTCCCAGCAGTGGACAGACATGTGAGGGGTGGCTGCAGAGGACTCCCAGCAGTGCCCTGAAATATGAGGTGTGGGTGCATTTCACTACCAGCAGTGGACAGACATGTGAGGGGTGGGTGCAGAGGACTCCCAGCAGTGGACTGACATGTGAGGGGTGGGTGCAGAGGACTCCCAGCAGTGGCTTGCAATATGAGTGGTGGGTGCATATCACTCCCAGCAGTGGACAGACATGTGAGGGGTGGGTGCTGAGGACTCCCAGCAGTGGACAGACATGTGAGGGGTGGGTGCAGAGGACTCCCAGCAGTGGACAGACATGTGAGGGGTGGGTGCAGAGGAGTCCCAGTAGTAGACAGACATGTGAGGGGTGGGTGCAGAGGACTCCCAGCAGTGCCCTGCAATATGAGGTGTGGGTGCATATCACTACCAGCAGTGGACAGACATGTGAGGGGTGGGTGCAGAGGACTCCCAGCAGTGGACAGACATGTGAGGGGTGGCTGCAGAGGACTCCTAGCAGTGCCCTGAAATATGAGGTGTGGGTGCATATCACTACCAGCAGTGGACAGACATGTGAGGGGTGGGTGCAGAGGACTCCCAGCAGTGGACAGACATGTGAGGGGTGGCTGCAGAGGACTCCCAGCAGTAGACAGACATGTGAGGGGTGGCTGCAGAGGACTCCCAGCAGTGGCCTGCAATATGAGTGGTTGGTGCATATCACTCCCAGCAGTGGACAGACATGTGAGGGGTGGGTGCAGAGGACTCCCAGCAGTGGACAGACATGTGAGGGGTGGGTGCAGAGGACTCCCAGCAGTAGCCTGCAATATGAGTGGTGGGTGCATATCACTCCCAGCAGTGGACAGACATGTGAGGGGTGGGTGCAGAGGACTCCCAGCAGTGGACAGACATGTGAGGGGTGGGTGCAGAGGACTCCCAGCAGTGGACAGACATGTGAGGGGTGGCTGCAGAGGACTCCCAGCAGTGCCCTGCAATATGAGGTGTGGGTGCCTATCACTACCAGCAGTGGACAGACATGTGAGGGGTGGGTGCAGAGGACTCCCTGCAGTGGCCTGCAATATGAGTGGTGGGTGCATATCACTCCCAGCAGTGGACAGACATGTGAGGGGTGGGTGCAGAGGACTCCCAGCAGTGGACAGACATGTGAGGGGTGGGTGCAGAGGACTCCGAGCAGTGGCCTGCAATATGAGTGATGGATGCATATCACTCCCAGCAGTGAACAGACATGTGAGGGGTGGGTGCAGAGGACTCCCAGCAGTGGACAGACATGTGAGGGGTGGGTGCACAGGACTCGCAGCAGTGGACAGACATGTGAGGGGTGGGTGCACAGGACTCCCAGCAGTGGACAGACATGTGAGGGATGGGTGCAGAGGACTCCCAGCAGTGGACAGACATGTGAGGGGTGGGTGCAGAGGACTCCCAGCAGTGGACAGACATGTGAGGGGTGGGTGCAGAGGACTCGCAGCAGTGGACAGACATGTGAGGGGTGGGTGCACAGGACTCCCAGCAGTGGACAGACATGTGAGGGATGGGTGCAGAGGACTCCCAGCAGTGGACAGACATGTGAGGGGTGGGTGCAGAGGACTCCCAGCAGTTGACAGACATGTGAGGGGTGGCTGCAGAGGACTCCCAGCAGTGCCCTGCAATATGAGGTGTGGGTGCATTTCACTACTAGCAGTGGACAGACATGTGAGGGGTGGGTGCAGAGGACTCCCAGCAGTGGACAGACATGTGAGGGGTGGGTGCACAGGACCCCCAGCAGTGGCTTGCAATATGAGTGGTGGGTGCATATCACTCCGAGCAGTGGACAGACATGTGAGGGGTGGGTGCTGAGAACTCCCAGCAGTGGACAGACATGTGAGGGGTGGGTGCAGAGGACTTGCAGCAGTGGACAGACATGTGAGGGGTGGGTGCACAGGACTCCCAGCAGTGGACAGACATGTGAGGGGTGGGTGCTGAGAACTCCCAGCAGTGGACAGACATGTGAGGGGTGGGTGCAGAGGACTCGCAGCAGTGGACAGACATGTGAGGGGTGGGTGCACAGGACTCCCAGCAGTGGACAGACATGTGAGGGGTGGGTGCAGAGGACTCCCAGCAGTGGACAGACATGTGAGGGGTGGGTGCAGAGGACTCCCAGCAGTTGACAGACATGTGAGGGGTGGCTGCAGAGGACTCCCAGCAGTGCCCTGCAATATGAGGTGTGGGTGCATTTCACTACTAGCAGTGGACAGACATGTGAGGGGTGGGTGCAGAGGACTCCCAGCAGTGGACAGACATGTGAGGGGTGGGTGCAGAGGACTCCCAGCAGTGGCTTGCAATATGAGTGGTGGGTGCATATCACTCCGAGCAGTGGACAGACATGTGAGGGGTGGGTGCTGAGGACTCCCAGCAGTGGACAGACATGTGAGGGGTGGGTGCAGAGGACTCCCAGCAGTGGACAGACATGTGAATGGTGGGTGCAGAGGAGTCCCAGCAGTGGACAGACATGTGAGGGGTGGGCGCAGAGGACTCCCAGCAGTGGCGTGCAATATGAGTGGTGGGTGCATATCACTCCCAGCAGTGGACACACATGTGAGGGGTGGGTGCAGAGGACTCCCAGCAGTGGACAGACATGTGAGGGGTGGCTGCAGAGGACTCCCAGCAGTGCCCTGCAATATGAGGTGTGGGTGCATATCACTACCAGCAGTGGACAGACATGTGAGGGGTGGGTGCTGAGGACTCCCAGCAGTGGACAGACATGTGAGGGGTGGGTGCAGAGGACTCCCAGCAGTGGACAGACATGTGAAGGGTGGGTGCAGAGGAGTCCCAGCAGTGGACATACATGTGAGGGGTGGGTGCAGAGGACTCCCAGCAGTGGCCTGCAATATGAGGGGTGGGTGCATATCACTCCCAGCAGTGGATAGACATGTGAGTGGTGGGTGCAGAGGACTCCCAGCAGTGGACAGACATATGAGGGGTGGGTGCAGAGGATTCTCAGCAGTGGACAGACATGTGAGGGGTGGGTGCAGAGGACTCCCAGCAGTGGAAAGACATGTGAGGGGTGGGTGCAGAGGACTCCCAGCAGTGGCTTGCAATATGAGTGGTGGGTGAATATCACTCCCAGCAGTGGACAGACATGTGAGGGGTGGGTGCTGAGGACTCCCAGCAGTGGACAGACATGTGAGGGGTGGGTGCAGAGGACTCCCAGCAGTGGACAGACATGTGAGTGGTGGGTGCAGAGGAGTCCCAGCAGTGGATAGACATGTGAGGGGTGGGTGCAGAGGACTCCCAGCAGTGGCCTGCAATATGAGTGGTGGGTGCATATCACTCCCAGCAGTGGACACTCACGTGAGGGGTGGGTGCAGAGGACTCCCAGCAGTGGACAGACATGTGAGCGGTGGCTGCAGAGGACTCCCAGCAGTGCCCTGCAATATGAGGTGTGGGTGCATATCACTACCAGCAGTGGACAGACAGATGAGGGGTGGGTGCAGAGGACTCCCAGTAGTGGACAGAAATGTGAGGGGTGGCTGCAGAGGACTCCCAGCAGTGGCCTGCAATATGAGTGGTGGGTGCATATCACTTCCAGCAGTGGACAGATATGTGAGGGGTGGGTGCAGAGGACTCCAAGCAGTGGACAGACATGTGAGGGGTGGCTGCAGAGGACTCCCAGCAGTGGACAGACATGTGAGGGGTGGGTGCAGAGGACTCCCAGCAGTGGCCTGCAATATGAAGGGTGGGTGCATATCACTCCCAGCAGTGGACAGACATGTGAGTGGTGGGTGCAGAGGACTCCCAGCAGTGGACAGCCATATGAGGGGTGGGTGCAGAGGACTCCCAGCAGTGGACAGACATGTGAGGGGTGGGTGCATATCACTCCCAGCAGTGGACTGACAAGTGAGGGGTGGGTGCAGAGGACTCCCAGCAGTGGACAGACATGTGAGGGGTGGGTGCAGATGACTCCCAGCAGTGGACAGACATGTGAGGGGTGGGTGCTGAGGACTCCCAGCAGTGGACAGACATGTGAGTGGTGGGTGCATATCACTCCCAGCAGTGAACAGACATGTGAGGGGTGGGTGCAGATGACTCCCAGCAGTGGACAGACATGTGAAGGGTGGCTGCAGAGGACTCGCAGCAGTGGACAGACATGTGAGGGGTGGGTGCAGAGGACTCCCAGCAGTGGCCTGCAATATGAGTGGTGGGTGCATATCACTCCCAGCAGTGGACAGACATGTGAGGGGTGGGTGCAGAGGACTCCCAGCAGTGGACAGACATGTGAGGGGTGGGTGCAGAGGACTCCCAGCAGTGGACAGACATGTGAGGGGTGGGTGCAGAGGACTCCCAGCAGTAGCCTGCAATATGAGTGGTGGGTGCATATCACTCCCAGCAGTGGACAGACATGTGAGGCGTGGGTGCAGAGGACTCCCAGCAGTGGACAGACATGTGAGGGGTGGGTGCAGAGGACGCCCAACAGTGGACAGACATGTGAGGGGTGGCTGCAGAGGACTCCCAGCAGTGCCCTGCAATATGAGGTGTGGGTGCCTATCACTACCAGCAGTGGACAGACATGTGAGGGGTGGGTGCAGAGGACTCCCAGCAGTGGACAGACATGTGAGGGGTGGGTGCAGAGGACCCCCAGCAGTGGCTTGCAATATGAGTGGTGGGTGCATATCACTCTGAGCAGTGGACAGACATGTGAGGGGTGGGTGCTGAGAACTCCCAGCAGTGGACAGACATGTGAGGGGTGGGTGCAGAGGACTTGCAGCAGTGGACAGACATGTGAGGGGTGGGTGCACAGGACTCCCAGCAGTGGACAGACATGTGAGCGGTGGGTGCTGAGAACTCCCAGCAGTGGACAGACATGTGAGGGGTGGGTGCAGAGGACTCGCAGCAGGGGACAGACATGTGAGGGGTGGGTGCAGAGGACTTGCAGCAGTGGACAGACATGTGAGGGGTGGTTGCAGAGGACTCCCAGCAGTGGACAGACATGTGAGGGGTGGGTGCAGAGGACTCCCAGCAGTGGACAGACATGTGAGGGGTGGGTGCAGAGGACTCCCAGCAGTGGACAGACATGTGAGGGGTGGCTGCAGAGGACTCCCAGCAGTGCCCTGCAATATGAGGTGTGGGTGCATATCACTACCAGCAGTGGACAGACAGGTGAGGGGTGGGTGCAGAGGACTCCCAGCAGTGGACAGACATGTGAGGGGTGGCTGCAGAGGACTCCCAGCAGTGCCCTGAAACATGAGGTGTGGGTGTATATCACTACCAGCAGTGGACAGACATGTGAGGGGTGGGTGCAGAGGACTCCCATCAGTGGACAGACATGTGAGGGGTGGATGCAGAGGACTCCCAGCAGTGGACAGACATGTGAGGGGTGGGTGCAGAGGACTCCCAGCAGTGGCCTGCAATATGAGGGGTGGGCGCATATCACTCCCAGCAGTGGACAGACATGCGAGTGGTGGGTGCAGAGGACTCCCAGCAGTGGACAGATATATGAGGGGTGGGTGCAGAGGACTCCCAGCAGTGGACAGACATGTAAGGGGTGGGTGCATATCACTCCCAGCAGTGGACTGACATGTGAGGGGTGGGTGCAGAGGACTCCCAGCAGTGGACAGACATGTGAGGGGTGGGTGCAGATGGCTCCCAGCAGTGGACAGACATGTGAGGGGTTGCTGCAGAGGACTTCCAGCAGTGGACAGACATGTGAGGGGTGGGTGCAGAGGACTCCCAGCAGTGGCCTGCAATATGAGTGGTGGGTGCATATCATTCCCAGCAGTGGACACACATGTGAGGGGTGGGTGCTGAGGACTCCCAGCAGTGGACAGACATGTGAGGGGTGGGTGCAGAGAACTCCCAGCAGTGGACAGACGTGAGGGGTGGGTGCAGAGGACTCCCAGCAGTGGCCTGCAATATGAGTGGTGGGTGCATATAACTCCCAACCGTGAACAGACATGTGAGGGGTGGGTGCAGAGGACTCCCAGCAGTGGACAGACACGTGAAGGGTGGCTGCAGAGGACTCCCAGCAGTGGACAGACATGTGAGGGGTGGGTGTAGAGGACTCCCAGAAGTGGCCTGCAATATGAGTGGTGGGTGCATATCACTCCCAGCAGTGGACAGACATGTGAGGGGTGGGTACCGAGGACTCCCAGCAGTGGACAGACATGTAAGGGGTGGGTGCAGAGGACTCCCAGCAGTGGACAGACATGTGAGGGTGGGTGCAGAGGACTCCCAGCAGTGGACAGACATGTGAGGGGTGGGTGCAGAGGACTCCCAGCAGTGGACAGACATGTGAGGGGTGGCTGCAGCGGACTCCCAGCAGTGGACAGACATGTGAGGGGTGGCTGCAGAGGACTCCCAGCAGTGGCCTGCAATATGAGTGGTTGGTGCATATCACTCCCAGCAGTGGACAGACATGTGAGGGGTGCGTGCAGAGGATTCCCAGCAGTGGCCTGCAATATGAGGGGTGGGTGCATATCACTCCCAGCAGTGGACAGACATGTGAGGGATGGGTGCAGAGGACTCTCAGCAGTGGACAGACATGTGAGGGGTGGGTGCAGAGGACTCCCAGCAGTGGACAGACATATGAGGGGTGGGTGCAGAGGATTCTCAGCAGATGACAGACATGTGAGGGGTGGGTGCAGAGGACTCCCAGCAGTGGAAAGACATGTGAGGGGTGGGTGCAGAGGACTCCCAGCAGTGGCTTGCAATATGAGTGGTGGGTGCATATCACTCCCAGCAGTGGACAGACATGTGAGGGGTGGGTGCTGAGGACTCCCAGCAGTGGACAGACATGTGAGGGGTGGGTGCAGAGGACTCCCAGCAGTGGCCTGCAATATGAGTGGTGGGTGCATATCACTCCCAGCAGTGGACAGACATGTGAGGGGTGGGTGCAGAGGACTCCCAGCAGTGGACAGACATGTGAGGGGTGGGTGCAGAGAACTCCCAGCAGTGGACAGACGTGAGGGGTGGGTGCAGAGGACTCCCAGCAGTGGAAAGACATGCGAGTGGTGGGTGCAGAGGACTCCCAGCAGTGGACAGACATATGAGGGGTGGGTGCAGAGGACTCCCAGCAGTGGACAGACATGTAAGGGGTGGGTGCATATCACTCCCAGCAGTGGACTGACATGTGAGGGGTGGGTGCAGAGGACTCCCAGCAGTGGACAGACATGTGAGGGGTGGGTGCAGATGGCTCCCAGCAGTGGACAGACATGTGAGGGGTGGGTGCAGAGGACTCCCAGCAGTGGACAGACATGTGAGGGGTGGGTGCAGAGGACTCCCAGCAGTGGCTTGCAATATGAGTGGTGGGTGCATATCACTCCCAGCAGTGGACAGACATGTGAGGGGTGGGTGCTGAGGACTCCCAGCAGTGGACAGACATGTGAGTGGTGGGTGCAGAGGACTCCCAGCAGTGGACAGACATGTGAGGGGTGGGTGCAGAGGACTCCCAGCAGTGGACAGACATGTGAGGGGTGGGTGAAGAGGACTCCCAGCAGTGGCCTGCAATATGAGTGGTGGGTGCATATCACTCCCAGCAGTGGACACACATGTGAGGGGTGGGTGCAGAGGACTCCCAGCAGTGGACAGACATGTGAGGGGTGGCTGCAGAGGACTCCCAGCAGTGCCCTGAAATATGAGGTGTGGGTGCATATCACTCCCAGCAGTGGACAGACATGCGAGTGGTGGGTGCAGAGGACTCCCAGCAGTGGACAGACATATGAGGGGTGGGTGCAGAGGACACCCAGCAGTAGACAGACATGTAAGGGGTGGGTGCATATCACTCCCAGCAGTGGACTGACATGTGAGGGGTGGGTGCAGAGGACTCCCAGCAGTGGACAGACATGTGAGGGGTGGGTGCAGATGACTCCCAGCAGTGGACAGACATGTGAGGGGTTGCTGCAGAGGACTCCCAGCAGTGGACAGACATGTGAGGGGTGGGTGCAGAGGACTCCCAGCAGTGGCCTGCAATATGAGTGGTGGGTGCATATCATTCCCAGCAGTGGACAGACATGTGAGGGGTGGGTGCTGAGGACTCCCAGCAGTGGACAGACATGTGAGGGGTGGGTGCAGAGAACTCCCAGCAGTGGACAGACGTGAGGGGTGGGTGCAGAGGACTCCCAGCAGTGGAAAGACATGTGAGGGGTGGGTGCAGAGGACTCCCAGCAGTGGCCTGCAATATGAGTGGTGGGTGCATATCACTCCCAGCAGTGAACAGACATGTGAGGGGTGGGTGCAGAGGACTCCCAGCAGTGGACAGACACGTGAAGGGTGGCTGCAGAGGACTCCCAGCAGTGGACAGACATGTGAGGGGTGGGTGCAGAGGACTCCCAGAAGTGGCCTGCAATATGAGTGGTGGGTGCATATCACTCCCAGCAGTGGACAGACATGTGAGGGGTGGGTACCGAGGACTCCCAGCAGTGGACAGACATGTAAGGGGTGGGTGCAGAGGACTCCCAGCAGTGGACAGACATGTGAGGGGTGGGTGCAGAGGACTCCCAGCAGTGGACAGACATGTGAGGGGTGGGTGCAGAGGACTCCCAGCAGTGGCCTGCAATATGAGTGGTGGGTGCATATCACTCCCAGCAGTGGACAGACATGTGAGGGGTGGGTGCAGAGGACTTCCAGCTGTGGACAGACATGTGAGGGGTGGGTGCAGATGACTCCCAGCAGTGGACAGACATGTGAGGGGTGGCTGCAGAGGACTCCCAGCAGTGCCCTGAAATATGAGGTGTGGGTGCATTTCACTACCAGCAGTGGACAGACGTGAGGGGTGGGTGCAGAGGACTCCCAGCAGTGGAAAGACATGTGAGGGGTGGGTGCAGAGGACTCCCAGCAGTGGCCTGCAATATGAGTGGTGGGTGCATATAACTCCCAACCGTGAACAGACATGTGAGGGGTGGGTGCAGAGGACTCCCAGCAGTGGACAGACACGTGAAGGGTGGCTGCAGAGGACTCCCAGCAGTGGACAGACATGTGAGGGGTGGGTGCAGAGGACTCCCAGAAGTGGCCTGCAATATGAGTGGTGGGTGCATATCACTCCCAGCAGTGGACAGACATGTGAGGGGTGGGTACCGAGGACTCCCAGCAGTGGACAGACATGTAAGGGGTGGGTGCAGAGGACTCCCAGCAGTGGACAGACATGTGAGGGTGGGTGCAGAGGACTCCCAGCAGTGGACAGACATGTGAGGGGTGGGTGCAGAGGACTCCCAGCAGTGGACAGACATGTGAGGGGTGGCTGCAGCGGACTCCCAGCAGTGGACAGACATGTGAGGGGTGGCTGCAGAGGACTCCCAGCAGTGGCCTGCAATATGAGTGGTTGGTGCATATCACTCCCAGCAGTGGACAGACATGTGAGGGGTGCGTGCAGAGGATTCCCAGCAGTGGCCTGCAATATGAGGGGTGGGTGCATATCACTCCCAGCAGTGGACAGACATGTGAGGGATGGGTGCAGAGGACTCTCAGCAGTGGACAGACATGTGAGGGGTGGGTGCAGAGGACTCCCAGCAGTGGACAGACATATGAGGGGTGGGTGCAGAGGATTCTCAGCAGATGACAGACATGTGAGGGGTGGGTGCAGAGGACTCCCAGCAGTGAAAAGACATGTGAGGGGTGGGTGCAGAGGACTCCCAGCAGTGGCTTGCAATATGAGTGGTGGGTGCATATCACTCCCAGCAGTGGACAGACATGTGAGGGGTGGGTGCTGAGGACTCCCAGCAGTGGACAGACATGTGAGGGGTGGGTGCAGAGGACTCCCAGCAGTGGCCTGCAATATGAGTGGTGGATGCATATCACTCCCAGCAGTGGACAGACATGTGAGGGGTGGGTGCAGAGGACTCCCAGCAGTGGACAGACATGTGAGGGGTGGGTGCAGAGAACTCCCAGCAGTGGACAGACGTGAGGGGTGGGTGCAGAGGACTCCCAGCAGTGGAAAGACATGCGAGTGGTGGGTGCAGAGGACTCCCAGCAGTGGACAGACATATGAGGGGTGGGTGCAGAGGACTCCCAGCAGTGGACAGACATGTAAGGGGTGGGTGCATATCACTCCCAGCAGTGGACTGACATGTGAGGGGTGGGTGCAGAGGACTCCCAGCAGTGGACAGACATGTGAGGGGTGGGTGCAGATGGCTCCCAGCAGTGGACAGACATGTGAGGGGTGGGTGCAGAGGACTCCCAGCAGTGGACAGACATGTGAGGGGTGGGTGCAGAGGACTCCCAGCAGTGGCTTGCAATATGAGTGGTGGGTGCATATCACTCCAGCAGTGGACAGACATGTGAGGGGTGGGTGCTGAGGACTCCCAGCAGTGGACAGACATGTGAGTGGTGGGTGCAGAGGACTCCCAGCAGTGGACAGACATGTGAGGGGTGGGTGCAGAGGACTCCCAGCAGTGGACAGACATGTGAGGGGTGGGTGAAGAGGACTCCCAGCAGTGGCCTGCAATATGAGTGGTGGGTGCATATCACTCCCAGCAGTGGACACACATGTGAGGGGTGGGTGCAGAGGACTCCCAGCAGTGGACAGACATGTGAGGGGTGGCTGCAGAGGACTCCCAGCAGTGCCCTGAAATATGAGGTGTGGGTGCATATCACTCCCAGCAGTGGACAGACATGCGAGTGGTGGGTGCAGAGGACTCCCAGCAGTGGACAGACATATGAGGGGTGGGTGCAGAGGACACCCAGCAGTAGACAGACATGTAAGGGGTGGGTGCATATCACTCCCAGCAGTGGACTGACATGTGAAGGGTGGGTGCAGAGGACTCCCAGCAGTGGACAGACATGTGAGGGGTGGGTGCAGATGACTCCCAGCAGTGGACAGACATGTGAGGGGTTGCTGCAGAGGACTCCCAGCAGTGGACAGACATGTGAGGGGTGGGTGCAGAGGACTCCCAGCAGTGGCCTGCAATATGAGTGGTGGGTGCATATCATTCCCAGCAGTGGACAGACATGTGAGGGGTGGGTGCTGAGGACTCCCAGCAGTGGACAGACATGTGAGGGGTGGGTGCAGAGAACTCCCAGCAGTGGACAGACGTGAGGGGTGGGTGCAGAGGTCTCCCAGCAGTGGAAAGACATGTGAGGGGTGGGTGCAGAGGACTCCCAGCAGTGGCCTGCAATATGAGTGGTGGGTGCATATCACTCCCAGCAGTGAACAGACATGTGAGGGGTGGGTGCAGAGGACTCCCAGCAGTGGACAGACACGTGAAGGGTGGCTGCAGAGGACTCCCAGCAGTGGACAGACATGTGAGGGGTGGGTGCAGAGGACTCCCAGAAGTGGCCTGCAATATGAGTGGTGGGTGCATATCACTCCCAGCAGTGGACAGACATGTGGGGGTGGGTACCGAGGACTCCCAGCAGTGGACAGACATGTAAGGGGTGGGTGCAGAGGACTCCCAGCAGTGGACAGACATGTGAGGGGTGGGTGCAGAGGACTCCCAGCAGTGGCCTGCAATATGAGTGGTGGGTGCATATCACTCCCAGCAGTGGACAGACATGTGAGGGGTGGGTGCAGAGGACTTCCAGCTGTGGACAGACATGTGAGGGGTGGGTGCAGATGACTCCCAGCAGTGGACAGACATGTGAGGGGTGGCTGCAGAGGACTCCCAGCAGTGCCCTGAAATATGAGGTGTGGGTGCATTTCACTACCAGCAGTGGACAGACATGTGAGGGGTGGGTGCAGAGGACTCCCAGCAGTGGACAGACATGTGAGGGGTGGGTGCAGAGGACTTCCAGCAGTGGCTTGCAATATGAGTGGTGGGTGCATATCACTCCCAGCAGTGGACAGACATGTGAGTGGTGGGTGCTGAGGACTCCCGGCAGTGGACAGACATGTGAGGGGTGGGTGGAGAGGAGTCCCAGCAGTGGACAGACATGTGAGGGGTGGGTGCAGAGGATTCCCAGCAGTGGACAGACATGTGAGGGGTGGGTGCAGAGGACTCCAAGCAGTGGCCTGCAATATGAGTGGTGGGTGCATATCACTCCCAGCAGTGGACACACATGTGAGGGGTGAGTGCAGAGGACTCCCAGCAGTGGACAGACATGTGAGGGGTGGCTGCAGAGGACTCCCAGCAGTGCCCTGAAATATGAGGTGTGGGTGCATATCACTACCAGCAGTGGACAGACATGTGAGGGGTGGGTGCAGAGGACTCCCAGCAGTGGACAGACATGTGAGGGGTGGCTGCAGAGGACTCCCAGCAGTGGACAGACATGTGAGGGGTGGCTGCAGAGGACTCCCAGCAGTGGACAGACATGTGAGGGGTGGCTGCAGAGGACTCCCAGCAGTGGCCTGCTATATGAGTGGTGGGTGCATATCACTCCCAGCAGTGGACAGACATGTGAGTGGTGGGTGCAGAGTACTCCCAGCAGTGGACAGACATGTGAGGGGTGGGTGCAGAGGACTCCCAGCAGTGGCCTGCAATCTGAGTGGTGGGTTCATATCACTCCCAGCAGTGGACTGACATGTGAGGGGTGGGTGCAGAATACTCCCAGCAGTGGACAGACATGTGAGGGGTGGCTGCAGAGGACTCCCAGCAGTGGACAGAAATGAGAGGGGTGGGTGCAGAGGACTCCCAGCAGTGGACAGACATGTGAGGGGTGGGTGCAGAGGACTCCCAGATGTGGCCTGCAATATGAGTGGTGGGTGCATATCACTCCCAGCAGTGGACAGACATGTGAGGGGTGGGTGCTGAGAACTCCCAGCAGTGGACAGACATGTGAGGGGTGGGTGCAGAGGACTCCCAGCAGTGGACAGACATGTGAGGGGTGGGTGCACAGGACTCCCAGCAGTGGACAGACATGTAAGGGATGGGTGCAGAGGACTCCCAGCAGTGGACAGACATGTGAGCGGTGGGTGCAGAGGACTCCCAGCAGTGGACAGACATGTTTGGGGTGGCTGCGGAGGACTCCCAGCAGTGCCCTGCAATATGAGGTGTGGGTGCATTTCACTACCAGCAGTGTACAGACATGTGAGGGGTGGGTGCAGAGGACTCCCAGCAGTGGACAGACATGTGAGGGGTGGGTGCAGAGGACTCCCAGCAGTGGCTTGCAATATGAGTGGTGGGTGCATATCACTCCCAGCAGTGGACAGACATGTGAGGGGTGGGTGCTGAGGACTCCCAGCAGTGGACAGACATGTGAGGGGTGGGTGCAGAGGACTCCCAGCAGTGGACAGACATGTGAGGGGTGGGTGCAGAGGAGTCCCAGCAGTGGACAGACATGTGAGGGGTGGGCGCAGAGGACTCCCAGCAGTGGCCTGCAATATGAGTGGTGGGAGCATATCACTCCCAGCAGTGGACACACATGTGAGGGGTGGGTGCAGCGGACTCCCAGCAGTGGACAGACATGTGAGGGGTGGCTGCAGAGGACTCCCAGCAGTGCCCTGCAATATGAGGTGTGGGTGCATATCACTACCAGCAGTGGACAGACATGTGAGGGGTGGGTGCAGAGGACTCCCAGCAGTGGACAGACATGTGAGGGGTGGCTGCAGAGGACTCCCAGCAGTGCCCTGAAATATGAGGTGTGGGTGCATATCACTACCAGCAGTGGACAGACATGTGAGGGGTGGGTGCAGAGGACTCCCAGCAGTGGACAGACATGTGAGGGGTGGCTGCAGAGGACTCCCAGCAGTGGACAGACATGTGAGGGGTGGCTGCAGAGGACTCCCAGCAGTGGCCTGCAATATGAGTGGTTGGTGCATATCACTCCCAGCAGTGGACAGACATGTGAGGGGTGGGTGCAGAGGACTCCCAGCAGTGGACAGACATGTGAGGGGTGGCTGCAGAGGACTCCCAGCAGTGGACAGACATGTGAGGGGTGGCTGCAGAGGACTCCCAGCAGTGGCCTGCAATATGAGTGGTTGGTGCATATCACTCCCAGCAGTGGACAGACATGTGAGGGGTGCGTGCAGAGGATTCCCAGCAGTAGCCTGCAATATGAGGGGTGGGTGCATATCACTCCCAGCAGTGGACAGACATGTGAGGGAAAGGTGCAGAGGACTCCCAGCAGT
The DNA here is from genome assembly GCF_964204655.1 of Triturus cristatus. Lineage (NCBI taxonomy): Eukaryota > Metazoa > Chordata > Amphibia > Caudata > Salamandridae > Triturus > Triturus cristatus. The sequence goes on from NC_140579.1 coordinate 421,667,983, forward strand.
GGACAGACATGTGAGGGGTGGGTGCAGAGGACTCCCAGCAGTGGACAGACATGTGAGGGGTGGCTGCAGAGGACTCCCAGCAGTGCCCTGCAATATGAGGTGTGGGTGCATTTCACTACCAGCAGTGGACAGACATGTGAGTGGTGGGTGCATATCACTCCCAGCAGTGGACAGACATGTGAGGGGTGGGTGCTGAGGACTCCCAGCAGTGGACAGACATGTGAGTGGTGGGTGCAGAGGACTCCCAGCAGTGGACAGACATGTGAGGGGTGGCTGCAGAGGACTCCCAGCAATGCCCTGCAATATGAGGTGTGGGTGCATATCACTACCAGCAGTGGACAGACATGTGAGGGGTGGGTGCAGAGGACTCCCAGCAGTGGACAGACATGTGAGGGGTGGCTGCAGAGGACTCCCAGCAGTGCCCTGAAATATGAGGTGTGGGTGCATATCACTACCAGCAGTGGACAGACATGTGAGGGGTGGGTGCAGAGGACTCCCAGCAGTGGACAGACATGTGAGGGGTGGCTGCAGAGGACTCCCAGCAGTGGACAGACATGTGAGGGGTGGCTGCAGAGGACTCCCAGCAGTGGCCTGCAATATGAGTGGTTGGTGCATATCACTCCCAGCAGTGGACAGACATGTGAGGGGTGGGTGCAGAGGACTCCCAGCAGTGGACAGACATGTGAGGGGTGGCTGCAGAGGACTCCCAGCAGTGGACAGACATGTGAGGGGTGGGTGCAGAGGACTCCCAGCAGTGGCCTGCAATATGAGGGGTGGGTGCATATCACTCCCAGCAGTGGACAGACATGTGAGTGGTGGGTGCAGAGGACTCCCAGCAGTGGACAGACATATGAGGGGTGGGTGCAGAGGACTCCCAGCAGTGGAAAGACATGTGAGGGGTGGGTGCAGAGGACTCCCAGCAGTGGACAGACATGTGAGGGGTGGGTGCAGAGGACTCCCAGCAGTGGACAGACATGTGAGGGGTGGCTACAGAGGACTCCCAGCAGTGGACAGACATGTGAGGGGTGGGTGCAGAGGACTCCCAGCAGTGGCCTGCAATATGAGGGGTGGGTGCATATCACTCCCAGCAGAGGACAGACATGTGAGTGGTGGGTGCAGAGGACTCCCAGCAGTGGACAGACATATGAGGGGTGGGTGCATATCACTCCCAGCAGTGGACAGACATGTGAGGGGTGGCTGCAGAGGACTCCCAGCAGTGGACAGACATGTGAGGGGTGGCTGCAGAGGACTCCCAGCAGTGGCCTGCAATATGAGTGGTGGGTGCATATCACTTCCAGCAGTGGACAGATATGTGAGGGGTGGGTGCAGAGGACTCCCAGCAGTGGCTTGCAATATGAGTGGTGGGTGCATATCACTCCGAGCAGTGGACAGACATGTGAGGGGTGGGTGCTGAGGACTCCCAGCAGTGGACAGACATGTGAGGGGTGGGTGCAGAGGACTCCCAGCAGTGGACAGACATGTGAGGGGTGGGTGCAGAGGAGTCCCAGCAGTGGACAGACATGTGAGGGGTGGGCGCAGAGGACTCCCAGCAGTAGCGTGCAATATGAGTGGTGGGTGCATATCACTCCCAGCAGTGGACACACATGTGAGGGGTGGGTGCAGAGGACTCCCAGCAGTGGACAGACATGTGAGGGGTGGCTGCAGAGGACTCCCAGCAGTGCCCTGCAATATGAGGTGTGGGTGCATATCACTACCAGCAGTGGACAGACATGTGAGGGGTGGGTGCAGAGGACTCCCAGCAGTGGACAGACATGTGAGGGGTGGGTGCAGAGGACTCCCCGCAGTGGACAGACATGTGAGGGGTGGGTGCAGAGGACTCCCAGCAGTGGCCTGCAATATGAGTGGTGGGTGCATATCACTCCCAGCAGTGGACAGACATGTGAGGGGTGGGAGCAGAGGACTCCCAGCTGTGGACAGACATGTGAGGGGTGGGTGCAGATGACTCCCAGCAGTGGACAGACATGTGAGGGGTGGCTGCAGAGGACTCCCAGCAGTGTCCTGAAATATGAGGTGTGGGTGCATTTCACTACCAGCAGTGGACAGACATGTGAGGGGTGGGTGCAGAGGACTCCCAGCAGTGGACAGACATGTGAGGGGTGGGTGCAGAGGACTCCCAGCAGTGGCTTGCAATATGAGTGGTGGGTGCATATCACTCCCAGCAGTGGACAGACATGTGAGGGGTGGGTGCTGAGGACTCCCGGCAGTGGACAGACATGTGAGGGGTGGGTGCAGAGGACTCCCAGCAGTGGACAGACATGTGAGGGGTGGGTGCAGAGGAGTCCCAGCAGTGGACAGACATGTGAGGTGTGGGTGCAGAGGACTCCAAGCAGTGGCCTGCAATATGAGTGGTGGGTGCATATCACTCCCAGCAGTGGACACACATGTGAGGGGTGGGTGCAGAGGACTCCCAGCAGTGGACAGACATGTGAGGGGTGGGTGCAGAGGACTCCCAGCAGTGGACAGACATGTGAGGGGTGGCTGCAGAGGACTCCCAGCAGTGCCCTGCAATATGAGGTGTGGGTGCATATCACTACCAGCAGTGGACAGACATGTGAGGGGTGGGTGCAGAGGACTCCCAGCAGTGGACAGACATGTGAGGGGTGGCTGCAGAGGACTCCCAGCAGTGGACAGACATGTGAGGGGTGGCTGCAGAGGACTCCCAGCAGTGGCCTGCTATATGAGTGGTGGGTGCATATCACTCCCAGCAGTGGACAGACATGTGAGTGGTGGGTGCAGAGTACTCCCAGCAGTGGACAGACATGTGATGGGTGGGTGCAGAGGACTCCCAGCAGTGGCCTGCAATATGAGTAGTGGGTGCATATCACTCCCAGCAGTGGACTGACATGTGAGGGGTGGGTGCAGAGTACTCCCAGCAGTGGACAGACATGTGAGGGGTGGGTGCAGATGACTCCCAGCAGTGGACAGACATGTGAGGGGTGGCTGCAGAGGACTCCCAGCAGTGGACAGAAATGTGAGGGGTGGGTGCAGAGGACTCCCAGCAGTGGACAGACATGTGAGGGGTGGGTGCAGAGGACTCCCAGAAGTGGCCTGCAATATGAGTGGTGGGTGCATATCACTCCCAGCAGTGGACAGACATGTGAGGGGTGGGTGCTGAGAACTCCCAGCAGTGGACAGACATGTGAGGGGTGGGTGCAGAGGACTCCCAGCAGTGGACAGACATGTGAGGGGTGGGTGCACAGGACTCCCAGCAGTGGACAGACATGTGAGGGATGGGTGCAGAGGACTCCCAGCAGTGGACAGACATGTGAGCGGTGGGTGCAGAGGACTCCCAGCAGTGGACAGACATGTTTGGGGTGGCTGCGGAGGACTCCCAGCAGTGCCCTGCAATATGAGGTGTGGGTGCATTTCACTACCAGCAGTGGACAGACATGTGAGGGGTGGGTGCAGAGGACTCCCAGCAGTGGACAGACATGTGAGGGGTGGGTGCAGAGGACTCCCAGCAGTGGACAGACATGTGAGGGGTGGGCGCAGAGGAGTCCCAGCAGTGGACAGACATGTGAGGGGTGGGCGCAGAGGAATCCCAGCAGTGGCCTGCAATATTAGTGGTGGGAGCATATCACTCCCAGCAGTGGACACACATGTGAGGGGTGGGTGCAGCGGACTCCCAGCAGTGGACAGACATGTGAGGGGTGGCTGCAGAGGACTCCCAGCAGTGCCCTGCAATATGAGGTGTGGGTGCATATCACTACCAGCAGTGGACAGACATGTGAGGGGTGGGTGCAGAGGACTCCCAGCAGTGGACAGACATGTGAGGGGTGGCTGCAGAGGTCTCCCAGCAGTGCCCTGAAATATGAGGTGTGGGTGCATATCACTACCAGCAGTGGACAGACATGTGAGGAGTGGGTGCAGAGGACTCCCAGCAGTGGACAGACATGTGAGGGGTTGCTGCAGAGGACTCCCAGCAGTGGACAGACATGTGAGGGGTGGCTGCAGAGGACTCCCAGCAGTGGCCTGCAATATGAGTGGTTGGTGCATATCACTCCCAGCAGTGGACAGACATGTGAGGGGTGGGTGCAGAGGACTCCCAGCAGTGGACAGACATGTGAGGGGTGGGTGCAGAGGAGTCCCAGCAGTGGACAGACATGTGAGGGGTGGGCGCAGAGGAATCCCAGCAGTGGCCTGCAATATGAGTGGTGGGAGCATATCACTCCCAGCAGTGGACACACATGTGAGGGGTGGGTGCAGCGGACTCCCAGAAGTGGACAGACATGTGAGGGGTGGCTGCAGAGCACTCCCAGCAGTGCCCTGCAATATGAGGTGTGGGTGCATATCACTACCAGCAGTGGACAGACATGTGAGGGGTGGGTGCAGAGGACTCCCAGCAGTGGACAGACATGTGAGGGGTGGCTGCAGAGGTCTCCCAGCAGTGCCCTGAAATATGAGGTGTGGGTGCATATCACTACCAGCAGTGGACAGACATGTGAGGGGTGGGTGCAGAGGAATCCCAGCAGTGGACAGACATGTGAGGGGTGGCTGCAGAGGACTCCCAGCAGTGGACAGACATGTGAGGGGTGGCTGCAGAGGACTCCCAGCAGTGGCCTGCAATATGAGTGGTTGGTGCATATCACTCCCAGCAGTGGACAGACATGTGAGGGGTGCGTGCAGAGGATTCCCAGCAGTAGCCTGCAATATGAGGGGTGGGTGCATATCACTCCCAGCAGTGGACAGACATGTGAGGGAAAGGTGCAGAGGACTCCCAGCAGTGGACAGACATGTGAGGGGTGGGTGCAGAGGACTCCCAGCAGTGGACAGCCATGTGAGGGGTGGCTGCAGAGGACTCCCAGCAGTGCCCTGCAATATGAGGTGTGGGTGCATTTCACTACCAGCAGTGGACAGACATGTGAGTGGTGGGTGCACATCACTCCCAGTAGTGGACAGACATGTGAGGGGTGGGTGCTGAGGACTCCCAGCAGTGGACAGACATGTGAGTGGTGGGTGCAGAGGACTCCCAGCAGTGGACAGACATGTGAGGGGTGGGTGCAGAGGAGTCCCAGCAGTGGACAGACATGTGAGGGGTGGGTGCAGAGGACTCCCAGCAGTGGCCTGCAATATGAGTGGTGGGTGCATATCACTCCCAGCAGTGGACACACATGTGAGGGGTGGGTGCAGAGGACTCCCAGCAGTGGACAGACATGTGAGGGGTGGCTGCAGAGGACTCCCAGCAATGCCCTGCAATATGAGGTGTGGGTGCATATCACTACCAGCAGTGGACAGACATGTGAGGGGTGGGTGCAGAGGACTCCCAGCAGTGGACAGACATGTGAGGGGTGGCTGCAGAGGACTCCCAGCAGTGGACAGACATGTGAGGGGTGGCTGCAGAGGACTCCCAGCAGTGGCCTGCAATATGAGTGGTTGGTGCATATCACTCCCAGCAGTGGACAGACATGTGAGGGGTGGGTGCAGAGGACTCCCAGCAGTGGACAGACATGTGAGGGGTGGCTGCAGAGGACTCCCAGCAGTGGACAGACATGTGAGGGGTGGGTGCAGAGGACTCCCAGAAGTGGCCTGCAATATGAGTGGTGGGGGCATATCACTCCCAGCAGTGGACAGACATGTGAGGGGTGGGTACCGAGGACTCCCAGCAGTGGACAGACATGTGAGGGGTGAGTGCAGAGGACTCCCAGCAGTGGCCTGCAATATGAGTGGTGGGTGCATATCACTCCCAGCAGTGGACAGACATGTGAGGGGTGGGTGCAGAGGTCTCCCAGCTGTGGACAGACATGTGAGGGGTGGGTGCAGATGACTCCCAGCAGTGGACAGACATGTGAGGGGTGGCTGCAGAGGACTCCCAGCAGTGCCCTGAAATATGAGGTGTGGGTGCATTTCACTACCATCAGTGGACAGACATGTGAGGGGTGGGTGCAGAGGACTCCCAGCAGTGGACAGACATGTGAGGGGTGGGTGCAGAGGACTCCCAGCAGTGGCTTGCAATATAAGTGGTGGGTGCATATCACTCCCAGCAGTGGACAGACATGTGAGGGGTGGGTGCTGAGGACTCCCGGCAGTGGACAGACATGTGAGGGGTGGGTGCAGAGGACTCCCAGCAGTGGACAGACATGTGAGGGGTGGGTGCAGAGGAGTCCCAGCAGTGGACAGACATGTGAGGGGTGGGTGCAAAGGACTCCCAGCAGTGGACAGACATGTGAGGGGTGGCTGCAGAGGACTCCCAGCAGTGTCCTGCACTATGAGGTGTGGGTGCATATCACTACCAGCAGTGGACAGATATGTGAGGGGTGGGTGCAGAGGACTCCCAGCAGTGGACAGACATGTGAGGGGTGGCTGCAGAGGACTCCCAGCAGTGCCCTGCAATATGAGGTGTGGGTGCATATCACTACCAGCAGTGGACAGACATCTGAGGGGTGGGTGCAGAGGACTCCCAGCAGTGGACAGACATGTGAGGGGTGGCTGCAGAGGACTCCCAGCAGTGGACAGACATGTGAGGGGTGGCTGCAGAGGACTCCCAGCAGTGGCCTGCTATATGAGTGGTGGGTGCATATCACTCCCAGCAGTGGACAGACATGTGAGTGGTGGGTGCAGAGTACTCCCAGCAGTGGACAGACATGTGAGGGGTGGGTGCAGAGGACTCCCAGCAGTGGCCTGCAATATGAGTGGTGGGTGCATATCACTCCCAGCAGTGGACTGACATGCGAGGGGTGGGTGCAGAGGACTCCCAGCAGTGGACAAACATGTGAGGGGTGGGTGCAGATGACTCCCAGCAGTGGACAGACATGTGAGGGGTGGGTGCAGAGGACTCCCAGCAGTGGACAGACATGTGAGGGGTGGCTGCAGAGGACTCCCAGCAGTGGACATACATGTGAGGGGTGGGTGCAGAGGACTCCGAGCAGTGGCCTGCAATATGAGTGGTGGGTGCATATCACTCCCAGCAGTGAACAGACATGTGAGGGGTGGGTGCAGAGGACTCCCAGCAGTGGACAGACACGTGAAGGGTGGCTGCAGAAGACTCCCAGCAGTGGACAGACATGTGAGGGGTGGGTGCAGAGGACTCCCAGCAGTGGCCTGCAATATGAGTGGTGGGTGCATATCACTCCCACCAGTGGACAGACATGTCAGGGGTGGGTGCAGAGGACTCCCAGCAGTGGACAGACATGTGAGGGGTGGGTGCAGATGACTCCCAGCAGTGGACAGACATGTGAGGGGTGGCTGCAGAGGACTCCCAGCAGTGCCCTGAAATATGAGGTGTGGGTGCATTTCACTACCAGCAGTGGACAGACATGTGAGGGGTGGGTGCAGAGGCCTCCCATCAGTGGACAGACATGTGAGGGGTGGGTGCAGAGGACTCCCAGCAGTGGACAGACATGTGAGCGGTGGGTGCAGAGGACTCCCAGAAGTGGCCTGCAATATGAGGGGTGGGTGCATATCACTCCCAGCAGTGGACAGACATGCGAGTGGTGGGTGCAGAGGACTCCCAGCAGTGGACAGACATATGAGGAGTGGGTGCAGAGGACTCCCAGCAGTGGACAGACATGTAAGGGGTGGGTGCATATCACTCCCAGCAGTGGACTGAAAAGTGAGGGGTGGGTGCAGAGGACTCCCAGCAGTGGACAGACATGTGAGGGGTGGGTGCAGATGACTCCCAGCAGTGGACAGACATGTGAGGGGTTGCTGCAGAGGACTCCCAGCAGTGGACAGACATGTGAGGGGTGGGTGCAGAGGACTAACAGCAGTGGCCTGCAATATGAGTGGTGGGTGCATATCATTCCCAGCAGTGGACAGACATGTGAGGGGTGGGTGCTGAGGACTCCCAGCAGTGGACAGACATGTGAGGGGTGGGTGCAGAGAACTCCCAGCAGTGGACAGACGTGAGGGGTGGGTGCAGAGGACTCCCAGCAGTGGAAAGACATGTGAGGGGTGGGTGCAGAGGACTCCCAGCAGTGGCCTGCAATATGAGTGGTGGGTGCATATCACTCCCAGCAGTGAACAGACATGTGAGGGGTGGGTGCAGAGGACTCCCAGCAGTGGACAGACACGTGAAGGGTGGCTGCAGAGGACTCCCAGCAGTGGACAGACATGTGAAGGGTGGGTGCTGAGGACTCCCAGAAGTGGCCTGCAATATGAGTGGTGGGTGCATATCACTCCCAGCAGTGGACAGACATGTGAGGGGTGGGTACCGAGGACTCCCAGCAGTGGACAGACATGTAAAGGGTGGGTGCAGAGGACTCCCAGCAGTGGACAGACATGTGAGGGGTGGGTGCAGAGGACTCCCAGCAGTGGACAGACATGTGAGGGGTGGGTGCAGAGGACTCCCAGCAGTGGCCTGCAATATGAGTGGTGGGTGCATATCACTCCCAGCAGTGGACAGACATGTGAGGGGTGGGTGCAGAGGACTCCCAGCTGTGGACAGACATGTGAGGGGTGGGTGCAGATGACTCCCAGCAGTGGACAGACATGTGAGGGGTGGCTGCAGAGGACTCCCAGCAGTGCCCTGAAATATGAGGTGTGGGTGCATTTCACTACCAGCAGTGGACAGACATGTGAGGGGTGGGTGCAGAGGACTCCCAGCAGTGGACAGACATGTGAGGGGTGGGTGCAGAGGACTCCCAGCAGTGGCTTGCAATATGAGTGGTGGGTGCATATCACTCCCAGCAGTGGACAGACATGTGAGGGGTGGGTGCTGAGGACTCCCGGCAGTGGACAGACATGTGAGGGGTGGATGCAGAGGACTCCCAGCAGTGGACAGACATGTGAGGGGTGGGTGCAGAGGAGTCCCAGCAGTGGACAGACATGTGAGGGGTGGGTGCAGAGGACTCTAAGCAGTGGCCTGCAATATGAGTGGTGGGTGCATATCACTCCCAGCAGTGGACACACATGTGAGGGGTGGGTGCAGAGGACTCCCAGCAGTGGACAGACATGTGAGGGGTGGCTGCAGAGGACTCCCAGCAGTGCCCTGCAATATGAGGTGTGGGTGCATATCACTACCAGCAGTGGACAGACATGTGAGGGGTGGGTGCAGAGGACTCCCAGCAGTGGACAGACATGTGAGGGGTGGCTGCAGAGGACTCCCAGCAGTGGACAGACATGTGAGGGGTGGCTGCAGAGGACTCCCAGCAGTGGCCTGCTATATGAGTGGTGGGTGCATATCACTCCCAGCAGTGGACAGACATGTGAGTGGTGGGTGCAGAGTACTCCCAGCAGTGGACAGACATGTGAGGGGTGGGTGCAGAGGACTCCCAGCAGTGGACAGACATGTGAGGGGTGGGTGCAGAGGACTAACAGCAGTGGCCTGCAATATGAGTGGTGGGTGCATATCATTCCCAGCAGTGGACAGACATGTGAGGGGTGGGTGCTGAGGACTCCCAGCAGTGGACAGACATGTGAGGGGTGGGTGCAGAGAACTCCCAGCAGTGGACAGACGTGAGGGGTGGGTGCAGAGGACTCCCAGCAGTGGAAAGACATGTGAGGGGTGGGTGCAGAGGACTCCCAGCAGTGGCCTGCAATATGAGTGGTGGGTGCATATCACTCCCAGCAGTGAACAGACATGTGAGGGGTGGGTGCAGAGGACTCCCAGCAGTGGACAGACACGTGAAGGGTGGCTGCAGAGGACTCCCAGCAGTGGACAGACATGTGAAGGGTGGGTGCTGAGGACTCCCAGAAGTGGCCTGCAATATGAGTGGTGGGTGCATATCACTCCCAGCAGTGGACAGACATGTGAGGGGTGGGTACCGAGGACTCCCAGCAGTGGACAGACATGTAAAGGGTGGGTGCAGAGGACTCCCAGCAGTGGACAGACATGTGAGGGGTGGGTGCAGAGGACTCCCAGCAGTGGACAGACATGTGAGGGGTGGGTGCAGAGGACTCCCAGCAGTGGCCTGCAATATGAGTGGTGGGTGCATATCACTCCCAGCAGTGGACAGACATGTGAGGGGTGGGTGCAGAGGACTCCCAGCTGTGGACAGACATGTGAGGGGTGGGTGCAGATGACTCCCAGCAGTGGACAGACATGTGAGGGGTGGCTGCAGAGGACTCCCAGCAGTGCCCTGAAATATGAGGTGTGGGTGCATTTCACTACCAGCAGTGGACAGACATGTGAGGGGTGGGTGCAGAGGACTCCCAGCAGTGGACAGACATGTGAGGGGTGGGTGCAGAGGACTCCCAGCAGTGGCTTGCAATATGAGTGGTGGGTGCATATCACTCCCAGCAGTGGACAGACATGTGAGGGGTGGGTGCTGAGGACTCCCGGCAGTGGACAGACATGTGAGGGGTGGATGCAGAGGACTCCCAGCAGTGGACAGACATGTGAGGGGTGGGTGCAGAGGAGTCCCAGCAGTGGACAGACATGTGAGGGGTGGGTGCAGAGGACTCTAAGCAGTGGCCTGCAATATGAGTGGTGGGTGCATATCTCTCCCAGCAGTGGACACACATGTGAGGGGTGGGTGCAGAGGACTCCCAGCAGTGGACAGACATGTGAGGGGTGGCTGCAGAGGACTCCCAGCAGTGCCCTGCAATATGAGGTGTGGGTGCATATCACTACCAGCAGTGGACAGACATGTGAGGGGTGGGTGCAGAGGACTCCCAGCAGTGGACAGACATGTGAGGGGTGGCTGCAGAGGACTCCCAGCAGTGGACAGACATGTGAGGGGTGGCTGCAGAGGACTCCCAGCAGTGGCCTGCTATATGAGTGGTGGGTGCATATCACTCCCAGCAGTGGACAGACATGTGAGTGGTGGGTGCAGAGTACTCCCAGCAGTGGACAGACATGTGAGGGGTGGGTGCAGAGGACTCCCAGCAGTGGCCTGCAATATGAGTAGTGGGTGCATATCACTCCCAGCAGTGGACTGACATGTGAGGGGTGGGTGCAGAGTACTCCCAGCAGTGGACAGACATGTGAGGGGTGGGTGCAGATGACTCCCAGCAGTGGACAGACATGTGAGGGGTGGCTGCAGAGGACTCCCAGCAGTGGACAGAAATGTGAGGGGTGGCTGCAGAGGACTCCCAGCAGTGGACAGACATGTGAGGGGTGGGTGCAGAGGACTCCCAGAAGTGGCCTGCAATATGAGTGGTGGGTGCATATCACTCCCAGCAGTGGACAGACATGTGAGGGGTGGGTGCTGAGAACTCCCAGCAGTGGACAGACATGTGAGGGGTGGGTGCAGAGGACTCCCAGCAGTGGACAGACATGTGAGGGGTGGGTGCAGAGGACTCCCAGCAGTGGACAGACATGTGAGGGATGGGTGCAGAGGACTCCCAGCAGTGGACAGACATGTGAGCGGTGGGTGCAGAGGACTCCCAGCAGTGGACAGACATGTTTGGGGTGGCTGCGGAGGACTCCCAGCAGTGCCCTGCAATATGAGGTGTGGGTGCATTTCACTACCAGCAGTGGACAGACATGTGAGGGGTGGGTGCAGAGGACTCCCAGCAGTGGACAGACATGTGAGGGGTGGGTGCAGAGGACTCCCAGCAGTGGCTTGCAATATGAGTGGTGGGTGCATATCACTCCCAGCAGTGGACAGACATGTGAGGGGTGGGTGCTGAGGACTCCCACCAGTGGACAGACATGTGAGGGGTGGGTGCAGAGGAGTCCCAGCAGTGGACAGACATGTGAGGGGTGGGCGCAGAGGAATCCCAGCAGTGGCCTGCAATATGAGTGGTGGGAGCATATCACTCCCAGCAGTGGACACACATGTGAGGGGTGGGTGCAGCGGACTCCCAGCAGTGGACAGACATGTGAGGGGTGGCTGCAGAGGACTCCCAGCAGTGCCCTGCAATATGAGGTGTGGGTGCATATCACTACCAGCAGTGGACAGACATGTGAGGGGTGGGTGCAGAGGACTCCCAGCAGTGGACAGACATGTGAGGGGTGGCTGCAGAGGTCTCCCAGCAGTGCCCTGAAATATGAGGTGTGGGTGCATATCACTACCAGCAGTGGACAGACATGTGAGGGGTGGGTGCAGAGGACTCCCAGCAGTGGACAGACATGTGAGGGGTTGCTGCAGAGGACTCCCAGCAGTGGACAGACATGTGAGGGGTGGCTGCAGAGGACTCCCAGCAGTGGCCTGCAATATGAGTGGTTGGTGCATATCACTCCCAGCAGTGGACAGACATGTGAGGGGTGGGTGCAGAGGAATCCCAGCAGTGGACAGACATGTGAGGGGTGGCTGCAGAGGACTCCCAGCAGTGGACAGACATGTGAGGGGTGGCTGCAGAGGACTCCCAGCAGTGGCCTGCAATATGAGTGGTTGGTGCATATCACTCCCAGCAGTGGACAGACATGTGAGGGGTGCGTGCAGAGGATTCCCAGCAGTAGCCTGCAATATGAGGGGTGGGTGCATATCACTCCCAGCAGTGGACAGACATGTGAGGGAAAGGTGCAGAGGACTCCCAGCAGTGGACAGACATGTGAGGGGTGGGTGCAGAGGACTCCCAGCAGTGGACAGACATGTGAGGGGTGGCTGCAGAGGACTCCCAGCAGTGCCCTGCAATATGAGGTGTGGGTGCATTTCACTACCAGCAGTGGACAGACATGTGAGGGGTGGGTGCTGAGGACTCCCAGAAGTGGCCTGCAATATGAGTGGTGGGTGCATATCACTCCAAGCAGAGGACAGACATGTGAGGGGTGGGTACCGAGGACTCCCAGCAGTGGACAGACATGTAAAGGGTGGGTGCAGAGGACTCCCAGCAGTGGACAGACATGTGAGGGGTGGGTGCAGAGGACTCCCAGCAGTGGACAGACATGTGAGGGGTGGGTGCAGAGGACTCCCAGCAGTGGCCTGCAATATGAGTGGGGGGTGCATATCACTCCCAGCAGTGGACAGACATGTGAGGGGTGGGTGCAGAGGACTCCCAGCTGTGGACAGACATGTGAGGGGTGGCTGCAGAGGACTCCCAGCAGTGCCCTGAAATATGAGGTGTGGGTGCATTTCACTACCAGCAGTGGACAGACATGTGAGGGGTGGGTGCAGAGGACTCCCAGCAGTGGACAGACATGTGAGGGGTGGGTGCAGAGGACTCCCAGCAGTGGCTTGCAATATGAGTGGTGGGTGCATATCACTCCCAGCAGTGGACAGACATGTGAGGGGTGGGTGCTGAGGACTCCCGGCAGTGGACAGACATGTGAGGGGTGGGTGCAGAGGACTCCCAGCAGTGGACAGACATGTGAGGGGTGGGTGCAGAGGAGTCCCAGCAGTGGACAGACATGTGAGGGGTGGGTGCAGAGGACTCTAAGCAGTGGCCTGCAATATGAGTGGTGGGTGTATATCACTCCCAGCAGTGGACACACATGTGAGGGGTGGGTGCAGAGGACTCCCAGCAGTGGACAGACATGTGAGGGGTGGCTGCAGAGGACTCGCAGCAGTGCCCTGCAATATGAGGTGTGGGTGCATATCACTACCAGCAGTGGACAGACATGTGAGGGGTGGGTGCAGAGGACTCCCAGCAGTGGACAGACATGTGAGGGGTGGCTGCAGAGGACTCCCAGCAGTGGACAGACATGTGAGGGGTGGCTGCAGAGGACTCCCAGCAGTGGCCTGCTATATGAGTGGTGGGTGCATATCACTCCCAGCAGTGGACAGACATGTGAGTGGTGGGTGCAGAGTACTCCCAGCAGTGGACAGACATGTGAGGGGTGGGTGCAGAGGACTCCCAGCAGTGGCCTGCAATATGAGTAGTGGGTGCATATCACTCCCAGCAGTGGACTGACATGTGAGGGGTGGGTGCAGAGTACTCCCAGCAGTGGACAGACATGTGAGGGGTGGGTGCAGATGACTCCCAGCAGTGGACAGACATGTGAGGGGTGGCTGCAGAGGACTCCCAGCAGTGGACAGAAATGTGAGGGGTGGCTGCAGAGGACTCCCAGCAGTGGACAGACATGTGAGGGGTGGGTGCAGAGGACTCCCAGAAGTGGCCTGCAATATGAGTGGTGGGTGCATATCACTCCCAGCAGTGGACAGACATGTGAGGGGTGGGTGCTGAGAACTCCCAGCAGTGGACAGACATGTGAGGGGTGGGTGCAGAGGACTCCCAGCAGTGGACAGACATGTGAGGGGTGGGTGCAGAGGACTCCCAGCAGTGGACAGACATGTGAGGGATGGGTGCAGAGGACTCCCAGCAGTGGACAGACATGTGAGCGGTGGGTGCAGAGGACTCCCAGCAGTGGACAGACATGTTTGGGGTGGCTGCGGAGGACTCCCAGCAGTGCCCTGCAATATGAGGTGTGGGTGCATTTCACTACCAGCAGTGGACAGACATGTGAGGGGTGGGTGCAGAGGACTCCCAGCAGTGGACAGACATGTGAGGGGTGGGTGCAGAGGACTCCCAGCAGTGGCTTGCAATATGAGTGGTGGGTGCATATCACTCCCAGCAGTGGACAGACATGTGAGGGGTGGGTGCTGAGGACTCCCAGCAGTGGACAGACATGTGAGGGGTGGGTGCAGAGGAGTCCCAGCAGTGGACAGACATGTGAGGGGTGGGCGCAGAGGAATCCCAGCAGTGGCCTGCAATATGAGTGGTGGGAGCATATCACTCCCAGCAGTGGACACACATGTGAGGGGTGGGTGCAGCGGACTCCCAGCAGTGGACAGACATGTGAGGGGTGGCTGCAGAGGACTCCCAGCAGTGCCCTGCAATATGAGGTGTGGGTGCATATCACTACCAGCAGTGGACAGACATGTGAGGGGTGGGTGCAGAGGACTCCCAGCAGTGGACAGACATGTGAGGGGTGGCTGCAGAGGTCTCCCAGCAGTGCCCTGAAATATGAGGTGTGGGTGCATATCACTACCAGCAGTGGACAGACATGTGAGGGGTGGGTGCAGAGGACTCCCAGCAGCGGACAGACATGTGAGGGGTGACTGCAGAGGACTCCAGCAGTGGACAGACATGTGAGGGGTGGCTGCAGAGGACTCCCAGCAGTGGCCTGCAATATGAGTGGTTGGTGCATATCACTCCCAGCAGTGGACAGACATGTGAGGGGTGGGTGCAGAGGAATCCCAGCAGTGGACAGACATGTGAGGGGTGGCTGCAGAGGACTCCCAGCAGTGGACAGACATGTGAGGGGTGGCTGCAGAGGACTCCCAGCAGTGGCCTGCAATATGAGTGGTTGGTGCATATCACTCCCAGCAGTGGACAGACATGTGAGGGGTGCGTGCAGAGGATTCCCAGCAGTAGCCTGCAATATGAGGGGTGGGTGCATATCACTCCCAGCAGTGGACAGACATGTGAGGGAAAGGTGCAGAGGACTCCCAGCAGTGGACAGACATGTGAGGGGTGGGTGAAGAGGACTCCCAGCAGTGGACAGACATGTGAGGGGTGGCTGCAGAGGACTCCCAGCAGTGCCCTGCAATATGAGGTGTGGGTGCATTTCACTACCAGCAGTGGACAGACATGTGAGTGGTGGGTGCATATCACTCCCAGTAGTGGACAGACATGTGAGGGGTGGGTGCTGAGGACTCCCAGCAGTGGACAGACATGTGAGGGGTGGGTGATGAGAACTCCCAGCAGTGGACAGACATGTGAGGGGTGGGTGCAGAGGACTCCCAGCAGTGGACAGACATGTGAGGGGTGGGTGCAGAGGACTCCCAGCAGTGGACAGACATGTGAGGGGTGGGTGCAGAGGACTCCCAGCAGTGGACAGACATGTGAGGGATGGGTGCAGAGGACTCCCAGCAGTGGACAGACATGTGAGCGGTGGGTGCAGAGGACTCCCAGCAGTGGACAGACATGTTTGGGGTGGCTGCGGAGGACTCCCAGCAGTGCCCTGCAATATGAGGTGTGGGTGCATTTCACTACCAGCAGTGGACAGACATGTGAGGGGTGGGTGCAGAGGACTCCCAGCAGTGGACAGACATGTGAGGGGTGGGTGCAGAGGACTCCCAGCAGTGGCTTGCAATATGAGTGGTGGGTGCATATCACTCCCAGCAGTGGACAGACATGTGAGGGGTGGGTGCTGAGGACTCCCAGCAGTGGACAGACATGTGAGGGGTGGGTGCAGAGGAGTCCCAGCAGTGGACAGACATGTGAGGGGTGGGCGCAGAGGAATCCCATCAGTGGCCTGCAATATGAGTGGTGGGAGCATATCACTCCCAGCAGTGGACACACATGTGAGGGGTGGGTGCAGCGGACTCCCAGCAGTGGACAGACATGTGAGGGGTGGCTGCAGAGGACTCCCAGCAGTGCCCTGCAATATGAGGTGTGGGTGCATATCACTACCAGCAGTGGACAGACATGTGAGGGGTGGGTGCAGAGGACTCCCAGCAGTGGACAGACATGTGAGGGGTGGCTGCAGAGGTCTCCCAGCAGTGCCCTGAAATATGAGGTGTGGGTGCATATCACTACCAGCAGTGGACAGACATGTGAGGGGTGGGTGCAGAGGACTCCCAGCAGTGGACAGACATGTGAGGGGTTGCTGCAGAGGACTCCCAGCAGTGGACAGACATGTGAGGGGTGGCTACAGAGGACTCCCAGCAGTGGCCTGCAATATGAGTGGTTGGTGCATATCACTCCCAGCAGTGGACAGACATGTGAGGGGTGGGTGCAGAGGAATCCCAGCAGTGGACAGACATGTGAGGGGTGGCTGCAGAGGACTCCCAGCAGTGGACAGACATGTGAGGGGTGGCTGCAGAGGACTCCCAGCAGTGGCCTGCAATATGAGTGGTTGGTGCATATCACTCCCAGCAGTGGACAGACATGTGAGGGGTGCGTGCAGAGGATTCCCAGCAGTAGCCTGCAATATGACGGGTGGGTGCATATCACTCCCAGCAGTGGACAGACATGTGAGGGAAAGGTGCAGAGGACTCCCAGCAGTGGACAGACATGTGAGGGGTGGGTGCAGAGGACTCCCAGCAGTGGACAGACATGTGAGGGGTGGCTGCAGAGGACTCCCAGCAGTGCCCTGCAATATGAGGGGTGGGTGCATTTCACTACCAGCAGTGGACAGACATGTGAGTGGTGGGTGCATATCACTCCCAGTAGTGGACAGACATGTGAGGGGTGGGTGCTGAGGACTCCCAGCAGTGGACAGACATGTGAGGGGTGGGTGATGAGAACTCCCAGCAGTGGACAGACATGTGAGGGGTGGGTGCAGAGGACTCCCAGCAGTGGACAGACATGTGAGGGGTGGGTGCAGAGGACTCCCAGCAGTGGACAGACATGTGAGGGATGGGTGCAGAGGACTCCCAGCAGTGGACAGACATGTGAGCGGTGGGTGCAGAGGACTCCCAGCAGTGGACAGACATGTTTGGGGTGGCTGCGGAGGACTCCCAGCAGTGCCCTGCAATATGAGGTGTGGGTGCATTTCACTACCAGCAGTGGACAGACATGTGAGGGGTGGGTGCAGAGGACTCCCAGCAGTGGACAGACATGTGAGGGGTGGGTGCAGAGGACTCCCAGCAGTGGCTTGCAATATGAGTGGTGGGTGCATATCACTCCCAGCAGTGGACAGACATGTGAGGGGTGGGTGCTGAGGACTCCCAGCAGTGGACAGACATGTGAGGGGTGGGTGCAGAGGACTCCCAGCAGTGGACAGACATGGGAGGGGTGGGTGCAGAGGAGTCCCAGCAGTGGACAGACATGTGAGGGGTGGGCGCAGAGGAATCCCAGCAGTGGCCTGCAATATGAGTGGTGGGAGCATATCACTCCCAGCAGTGGACACACATGTGAGGGGTGGGTGCAGCGGACTCCCAGCAGTGGACAGACATGTGAGGGGTGGCTGCAGAGGACTCCCAGCAGTGCCCTGCAATATGAGGTGTGGGTGCATATCACTACCAGCAGTGGACAGACATGTGAGGGGTGGGTGCAGAGGACTCCCAGCAGTGGACAGACATGAGAGGGGTGGCTGCAGAGGTCTCCCAGCAGTGCCCTGAAATATGAGGTGTGGGTGCATATCACTACCAGCAGTGGACAGACATGTGAGGGGTGGGTGCAGAGGACTCCCAGCAGTGGACAGACATGTGAGGGGTTGCTGCAGAGGACTCCCAGCAGTGGACAGACATGTGAGGGGTGGCTGCAGAGGACTCCCAGCAGTGGCCTGCAATATGAGTGGTTGGTGCATATCACTCCCAGCAGTGGACAGACATGTGAGGGGTGGGTGCAGAGGAATCCCAGCAGTGGACAGACATGTGAGGGGTGGCTGCAGAGGACTCCCAGCAGTGGACAGACATGTGAGGGGTGGCTGCAGAGGACTCCCAGCAGTGGCCTGCAATATGAGTGGTTGGTGCATATCACTCCCAGCAGTGGACAGACATGTGAGGGGTGCGTGCAGAGGATTCCCAGCAGTAGCCTGCAATATGAGGGGTGGGTGCATATCACTCCCAGCAGTGGACAGACATGTGAGGGAAAGGTGCAGAGGACTCCCAGCAGTGGACAGACATGTGAGGGGTGGGTGCAGAGGACTCCCAGCAGTGGACAGACATGTGAGGGGTGGCTGCAGAGGACTCCCAGCAGTGCCCTGCAATATGAGGTGTGGGTGCATTTCACTACCAGCAGTGGACAGACATGTGAGTGGTGGGTGCATATCACTCCCAGTAGTGGACAGACATGTGAGGGGTGGGTGCTGAGGACTCCCAGCAGTGGACAGACATGTGAGTGGTGGGTGCAGAGGACTCCCAGCAGTGGACAGACATGTGAGGGGTGGGTGCAGAGGAGTCCCAGCAGTGGACAGACATGTGAGGGGTGGGTGCAGAGGACTCCCAGCAGTGGCCTGCAATATGAGTGGTGGGTGCATATCACTCACAGCAGTGGACACACATGTGAGGGGTGGGTGCAGAGGACTCCCAGCAGTGGACAGACATGTGAGGGGTGGATGCAGAGGACTCCCAGCAATGCCCTGCAATATGAGGTGTGGGTGCATATCACTACCAGCAGTGGACAGACATGTGAGGGGTGGGTGCAGAGGACTCCCAGCAGTGGACAGACATGTGAGGGGTGGCTGCAGAGGACTCCCAGCAGTGGACAGACATGTGAGGGGTGGCTGCAGAGGACTCCCAGCAGTGGCCTGCAATATGAGGGGTGGGTGCATATCACTCCCAGCAGTGGACAGACATGTGAGTGGTGGGTGCAGAGGACTCCCAGCAGTGGACAGACATATGAGGGGTGGGTGCAGAGGACTCCCAGCAGTGGAAAGACATGTGAGGGGTGGGTGCAGAGGACTCCCAGCAGTGGCTTGCAATATGAGTGGTGGGTGCATATCACTCCCAGCAGTGGACAGACATGTCAGGGGTGGGTGCAGAGGACTCCCAGCAGTGGACAGACATGTGAGGGGTGGGTGCAGATGACTCCCAGCAGTGGACAGACATGTGAGGGGTGGCTGCAGAGGACTCCCAGCAGTGCCCTGAAATATGAGGTGTGGGCGCATTTCACTACCAGCAGTGGACAGACATGTGAGGGGTGGGTGCAGAGGACTCCCATCAGTGGACAGACATGTGAGCGGTGGGTGCAGAGGACTCCCAGCAGTGGACAGACATGTGAGCGGTGGGTGCAGAGGACTCCCAGAAGTGGCCTGCAATATGAGGGGTGGGTGCATATCACTCCCAGCAGTGGACAGACATGCGAGTGGTGTGTGCAGAGGACTCCCAGCAGTGGACAGACATATGAGGGGTGGGTGCAGAGGACTCCCAGCAGTAGACAGACATGTAAGGGGTGGGTGCATATCACTCCCAGCAGTGGACTGACATGTGAGGGGTGGGTGCAGAGGACTCCCAGCAGTGGACAGACATGTGAGGGGTGGGTGCAGATGACTCCCAGCAGTGGACAGACATGTGAGGGGTTGCTGCAGAGGACTCCCAGCAGTGGACAGACATGTGAGGGGTGGGTGCAGAGGACTCCCAGCAGTGGCCTGCAATATGAGTGGTGGGTGCATATCATTCCCAGCAGTGGACAGACATGTGAGGGGTGGGTGCTGAGGACTCCCAGCAGTGGACAGACATGTGAGGGGTGGGTGCAGAGAACTCCCAGCAGTGGACAGACGTGAGGGGTGGGTGCAGAGGACTCCCAGCAGTGGAAAGACATGTGAGGGGTGGGTGCAGAGGACTCCCAGCAGTGGCCTGCAATATGAGTGGTGGGTGCATATCACTCCCAGCAGTGAACAGACATGTGAGGGGTGGGTGCAGAGGACTCCCAGCAGTGGACAGACATATGAGGGGTGGGTGCAGAGGACTCCCAGCAGTGGACAGACATGTAAGGGGTGGGTGCATATCACTCCCAGCAGTGGACTGAAAAGTGAGGGGTGGGTGCAGAGGACTCCCAGCAGTGGACAGACATGTGAGGGGTGGGTGCAGATGACTCCCAGCAGTGGACAGACATGTGAGGGGTTGCTGCAGAGTACTCCCAACAGTGGACAGACATGTGAGGGGTGGGTGCAGAGGACTCACAGCAGTGGCCTGCAATATGAGTGGTGGGTGCATATCATTCCCAGCAGTGGACAGACATGTGAGGGGTGGGTGCTGAGGACTCCCAGCAGTGGACAGACATGTGAGGGGTGGGTGCAGAGAACTCCCAGCAGTGGACAGACGTGAGGGGTGGGTGCAGAGGACTCCCAGCAGTGGAAAGACATGTGAGGGGTGGGTGCAGAGGACTCCCAGCAGTGGCCTGCAATATGAGTGGTGGGTGCATATCACTCCCAGCAGTGAACAGACATGTGAGGGGTGGGTGCAGAGGACTCCCAGCAGTGGACAGACACGTGAAGGGTGGCTGCAGAGGACTCCCAGCAGTGGACAGACATGTGAGGGGTGGGTGCTGAGGACTCCCAGATGTGGCCTGCAATATGAGTGGTGGGTGCATATCACTCCCAGCAGTGGACAGACATGTGAGGGGTGGGTACCGAGGACTCCCAGCAGTGGACAGACATGTAAAGGGTGGGTGCAGAGGACTCCCAGCCTGTGGACAGACATGTGAGGGGTGGGTGCAGAGGACTCCCAGCAGTGGACAGACATGTGAGGGGTGGGTGCAGAGGACTCCCAGCAGTGGCCTGCAATATGAGTGGTGGGTGCATATCACTCCCAGCAGTGGACAGACATGTGAGGGGTGGGTGCAGAGGACTCCCAGCTGTGGACAGACATGTGAGGGGTGGGTGCAGATGACTCCCAGCAGTGGACAGACATGTGAGGGGTGGCTGCAGAGGACTCCCAGCAGTGCCCTGAAATATGAGGTGTGGGTGCATTTCACTACCAGCAGTGGACAGACATGTGAGGGGTGGGTGCAGAGGACTCCCAGCAGTGGACAGACATGTGAGGGGTGGGTGCAGAGGACTCCCAGCAGTGGCTTGCAATATGAGTGGTGGGTGCATATTACTCCCAGCAGTGGACAGACATGTGAGTGGTGGGTGCTGAGGACTCCCGGCAGTGGACAGACATGTGAGGGGTGGGTGCAGAGGACTCACAGCAGTGGACAGACATGTGAGGGGTGGGTGCAGAGGAGTCCCAGCAGTGGACAGACATGTGAGGGGTGGGTGCAGAGGACTCCAAGCAGTGGCCTGCAATATGAGTGGTGGGTGCATATCACTCCCAGCAGCGGACACACATGTAAGGGGTGGGTGCAGAGGACTCCCAGCAGTGGACAGACATGTGAGGGGTGGCTGCAGAGGACTCCCAGCAGTGCCCTGCAATATGAGGTGTGGGTGCATATCACTACCAGCAGTGGACAGACATGTGAGGGGTGGGTGCAGAGGACTCCCAGCAGTGGACAGACATGTGAGGGGTGGCTGCAGAGGACTCCCAGCAGTGGACAGACATGTGAGGGGTGGCTGCAGAGGACTCCCAGCAGTGGCCTGCTATATGAGTGGTGGGTGCATATCACTCCCAGCAGTGGACAGACATGTGAGTGGTGGGTGCAGAGTACTCCCAGCAGTGGACAGACATGTGAGGGGTGGGTGCAGAGGACTCCCAGCAGTGGCCTGCAATATGAGTAGTGGGTGCATATCACTCCCAGCAGTGGACTGACATGTGAGGGGTGGGTGCAGAGTACTCCCAGCAGTGGACAGACATGTGAGGGGTGGGTGCAGATGACTCCCAGCAGTGGACAGACATGTGAGGGGTGGCTGCAGAGGACTCCCAGCAGTGGACAGAAATGTGAGGGGTGGCTGCAGAGGACTCCAAGCAGTGGACAGACATGTGAGGGGTGGGTGCAGAGGACTCCCAGAAGTGGCCTGCAATATGAGTGGTGGGTGCATATCACTCCCAGCAGTGGACAGACATGTGAGGGGTGGGTGCTGAGAACTCCCAGCAGTGGACAGACATGTGAGGGGTGGGTGCAGAGGACTCCCAGCAGTGGACAGACATGTGAGGGGTGGGTGCACAGGACTCCCAGCAGTGGACAGACATGTGAGGGATAGGTGCAGAGGACTCCCAGCAGTGGACAGACATGTGAGCGGTGGGTGCAGAGGACTCCCAGCAGTGGACAGACATGTTTGGGGTGGCTGCGGAGGACTCCCAGCAGTGCCCTGCAATATGAGGTGTGGGTGCATTTCACTACCAGCAGTGGACAGACATGTGAGGGGTGGGTGCAGAGGACTCCCAGCAGTGGACAGACATGTGAGGGGTGGGTGCAGAGGACTCCCAGCAGTGGCTTGCAATATGAGTGGTGGGTGCATATCACTCCCAGCAGTGGACAGACATGTGAGGGGTGGGTGCTGATGACTCCCAGCAGTGGACAGACATGTGAGGGGTGGGTGCAGAGGACTCCCAGCAGTGGACAGACATGTGAGGGGTGGGTGCAGAGGAGTCCCAGCAGTGGACAGACATGTGAGGGGTGGGCGCAGAGGAATCCCAGCAGTGGCCTGCAATATGAGTGGTGGGAGCATATCACTCCCAGCAGTGGACACACATGTGAGGGGTGGGTGCAGCGGACTCCCAGCAGTGGACAGACATGTGAGGGGTGGCTGCAGAGGACTCCCAGCAGTGCCCTGCAATATGAGGTGTGGGTGCATATCACTACCAGCAGTGGACAGACATGTGAGGGGTGGGTGCAGAGGACTCCCAGCAGTGGACATACATGTGAGGGGTGGCTGCAGAGGTCTCCCAGCAGTGCCCTGAAATATGAGGTGTGGGTGCATATCACTACCAGCATTGGACAGACATGTGAGGGGTGGGTGCAGAGGAATCCCAGCAGTGGCCTGCAATATGAGTGGTGGGTGCATATCATTCCCAGCAGTGGACAGACATGTGAGGGGTGGGTGCAGAGGAGTCCCAGCAGTGGACAGACATGTGAGGGGTGGGCGCAGAGGAATCCCAGCAGTGGCCTGCAATATGAGTGGTGGGAGCATATCACTCCCAGCAGTGGACACACATGTGAGGGGTGGGTGCAGCGGACTCCCAGCAGTGGACAGACATGTGAGGGGTGGCTGCAGAGGACTCCCAGCAGTGCCCTGCAATATGAGGTGTGGGTGCATATCACTACCAGCAGTGGACAGACATGTGAGGGGTGGGTGCAGAGGACTCCCAGCAGTGGACATACATGTGAGGGGTGGCTGCAGAGGTCTCCCAGCAGTGCCCTGAAATATGAGGTGTGGGTGCATATCACTACCAGCAGTGGACAGACATGTGAGGGGTGGGTGCAGAGGACTCCCAGCAGTGGCCTGCAATATGAGTGGTGGGTGCATATCATTCCCAGCAGTGGACAGACATGTGAGGGGTGGGTGCTGAGGACTCCCAGCAGTGGACAGACATGTGAGGGGTGGGTGCAGAGAACTCCCAGCAGTGGACAGACGTGAGGGGTGGGTGCAGAGGACTCCCAGCAGTGGAAAGACATGTGAGGGGTGGGTGCAGAGGACTCCCAGAAGTGGCCTGCAATATGAGTGGTGGGTGCATATCACTCCCAGCAGTGGACAGACATGTGAGGGGTGGGTACCGAGGACTCCCAGCAGTGGACAGACATGTAAAGGGTGGGTGCAGAGGACTCCCAGCCTGTGGACAGACATGTGAGGGGTGGGTGCAGAGGACTCCCAGCAGTGGACAGACATGTGAGGGGTGGGTGCAGAGGACTCCCAGCAGTGGCCTGCAATATGAGTGGTGAGTGCATATCACTCCCAGCAGTGGACAGACATGTGAGGGGTGGGTGCAGAGGACTCCCAGCTGTGGACAGACATGTGAGGGGTGGGTGCAGATGACTCCCAGCAGTGGACAGACATGTGAGGGGTGGCTGCAGAGGACTCCCAGCAGTGCCCTGAAATATGAGGTGTGGGTGCATTTCACTACCAGCAGTGGACAGACATGTGAGGGGTGGGTGCAGAGGACTCCCAGCAGTGGACAGACATGTGAGGGGTGGGTGCAGAGGACTCCCATCAGTGGCTTGCAATATGAGTGGTGGGTGCATATTACTCCCAGCAGTGGACAGACATGTGAGGGGTGGGTGCTGAGGACTCCCGGCAGTGGACAGACATGTGAGGGGTGGGTGCAGAGGACTCACAGCAGTGGACAGACATGTGAGGGGTGGGTGCAGAGGAGTCCCAGCAGTGGACAGACATGTGAGGGGTGGGTGCAGAGGACTCCAAGCAGTGGCCTGCAATATGAGTGGTGGGTGCATATCACTCCCAGCAGTAGACACACATGTAAGGGGTGGGTGCAGAGGACTCCCAGCAGTGGACAGACATGTGAGGGGTGGCTGCAGAGGACTCCCAGCAGTGCCCTGCAATATGAGGTGTGGGTGCATATCACTACCAGCAGTGGACAGACATGTGAGGGGTGGGTGCAGAGGACTCCCAGCAGTGGACAGACATGTGAGGGGTGGCTGCAGAGGACTCCCAGCAGTGGACAGACATGTGAGGGGTGGCTGCAGAGGACTCCCAGCAGTGGCCTGCTATATGAGTGGTGGGTGCATATCACTCCCAGCAGTGGACAGACATGTGAGTGGTGGGTGCAGAGTACTCCCAGCAGTGGACAGACATGTGAGGGGTGGGTGCAGAGGACTCCCAGCAGTGGCCTGCAATATGAGTAGTGGGTGCATATCACTCCCAGCAGTGGACTGACATGTGAGGGGTGGGTGCAGAGTACTCCCAGCAGTGGACAGACATGTGAGGGGTGGGTGCAGATGACTCCCAGCAGTGGACAGACATGTGAGGGGTGGCTGCAGAGGACTCCCAGCAGTGGACAGAAATGTGAGGGGTGGCTGCAGAGGACTCCAAGCAGTGGACAGACATGTGAGGGGTGGGTGCAGAGGACTCCCAGAAGTGGCCTGCAATATGAGTGGTGGGTGCATATCACTCCCAGCAGTGGACAGACATGTGAGGGGTGGGTGCTGAGAACTCCCAGCAGTGGACAGACATGTGAGGGGTGGGTGCAGAGGACTCCCAGCAGTGGACAGACATGTGAGGGGTGGGTGCACAGGACTCCCAGCAGTGGACAGACATGTGAGGGATGGGTGCAGAGGACTCCCAGCAGTGGACAGACATGTGAGCGGTGGGTGCAGAGGACTCCCAGCAGTGGACAGACATGTTTGGGGTGGCTGCGGAGGACTCCCAGCAGTGCCCTGCAATATGAGGTGTGGGTGCATTTCACTACCAGCAGTGGACAGACATGTGAGGGGTGGGTGCAGAGGACTCCCAGCAGTGGACAGACATGTGAGGGGTGGGTGCAGAGGACTCCCAGCAGTGGCTTGCAATATGAGTGGTGGGTGCATATCACTCCCAGCAGTGGACAGACATGTGAGGGGTGGGTGCTGAGGACTCCCAGCAGTGGACAGACATGTGAGGGGTGGGTGCAGAGGACTCCCAGCAGTGGACAGACATGTGAGGGGTGGGTGCAGAGGAGTCCCAGCAGTGGACAGACATGTGAGGGGTGGGCGCAGAGGAATCCCAGCAGTGGCCTGCAATATGAGTGGTGGGAGCATATCACTCCCAGCAGTGGACACACATGTGAGGGGTGGGTGCAGCGGACTCCCAGCAGTGGACAGACATGTGAGGGGTGGCTGCAGAGGACTCCCAGCAGTGCCCTGCAATATGAGGTGTGGGTGCATATCACTACCAGCAGTGGACAGACATGTGAGGGGTGGGTGCAGAGGACTCCCAGCAGTGGACAGACATGTGAGGGGTGGCTGCAGAGGTCTCCCAGCAGTGCCCTGAAATATGAGGTGTGGGTGCATATCACTACCAGCAGTGGACAGACATGTGAGGGGTGGGTGCAGAGGAATCCCAGCAGTGGACAGACATGTGAGGGGTGGCTGCAGAGGACTCCCAGCAGTGGACAGACATGTGAGGGGTGGCTGCAGAGGACTCCCAGCAGTGGCCTGCAATATGAGTGGTTGGTGCATATCACTCCCAGCAGTGGACAGACATGTGAGGGGTGCGTGCAGAGGATTCACAGCAGTAGCCTGCAATATGAGGGGTGGGTGCATATCACTCCCAGCAGTGGACAGACATGTGAGGGAAAGGTGCAGAGGACTCCCAGCAGTGGACAGACATGTGAGGGGTGGGTGCAGAGGACTCCCAGCAGTGGACAGACATGTGAGGGGTGGCTGCAGAGGACTCCCAGCAGTGCCCTGCAATATGAGGTGTGGGTGCATTTCACTACCAGCAGTGGACAGACATGTGAGTGGTGGGTGCATATCACTCCCAGTAGTGGACAGACATGTGAGGGGTGGGTGCTGAGGACTCCCAGTAGTGGACAGACATGTGAGTGGTGGGTGCAGAGGACTCCCAGCAGTGGACAGACATGTGAGGGGTGGGTGCAGAGGAGTCCCAGCAGTGGACAGACATGTGAGGGGTGGGTGCAGAGGACTCCCAGCAGTGGCCTGCAATATGAGTGGTGGGTGCATATCACTCCCAGCAGTGGACACACATGTGAGGGGTGGGTGCAGAGGACTCCCAGCAGTGGACAGACATGTGAGGGGTGGCTGCAGAGGACTCCCAGCAATGCCCTGCAATATGAGGTGTGGGTGCATATCTCTACCAGCAGTGGACAGACATGTGAGGGGTGGGTGCAGAGGACTCCCAGCAGTGGACAGACATGTGAGGTTTGGCTGCAGAGGACTCCCAGCAGTGGACAGACATGTGAGGGGTGGCTGCAGAGGACTCCCAGCAGTGGCCTGCAATATGAGTGGTTGGTGCATATCACTCCCAGCAGTGGACAGACATGTGAGGGGTGGGTGCAGAGGACTCCCAGCAGTGGACAGACATGTGAGGGGTGGCTGCAGAGGACTCCCAGCAGTGGACAGACATGTGAGGGGTGGGTGCAGAGGACTCCCAGCAGTGGCCTGCAATATGAGGGGTGGGTGCATATCACTCCCAGCAGTGGACAGACATGTGAGTGGTGGGTGCAGAGGACTCCCAGCAGTGGACAGACATATGAGGGGTGGGTGCAGAGGATTCTCAGCAGTGGACAGACATGCGAGGGGTGGGTGCAGAGGACTCCCAGCAGTGGAAAGACATGTGAGGGGTGGGTGCAGAGGACTCCCAGCAGTGGCTTGCAATATGAGTGGTGGGTGCATATCACTCCCAGCAGTGGACAGACATGTCAGGGGTGGGTGCAGAGGACTCCCAGCAGTGGACAGACATGTGAGGCGTGGGTGCAGATGACTCCCAGCAGTGGACAGACATGTGAGGGGTGGCTGCAGAGGACTCCCAGCAGTGCCCTGAAATATGAGGTGTGGGTGCATTTCACTACCAGCAGTGGACAGACATGTGAGGGGTGGGTGCAGAGGACTCCCATCAGTGGACAGACATGTGAGGGGTGGGTGCAGAGGACTCCCAGCAGTGGACAGACATGTGAGCGGTGGGTGCAGAGGACTCCCAGAAGTGGCCTGCAATATGAGGGGTGGGTGCATATCACTCCCAGCAGTGGACAGACATGCGAGTGGTGGGTGCAGAGGACTCCCAGCAGTGGACAGACATATGAGGGGTGGGTGCAGAGGACACCCAGCAGTAGACAGACATGTAAGGGGTGGGTGCATATCACTCCCAGCAGTGGACTGACATGTGAGGGGTGGGTGCAGAGGACTCCCAGCAGTGGACAGACATGTGAGGGGTGGGTGCAGATGACTCCCAGCAGTGGACAGACATGTGAGGGGTTGCTGCAGAGGACTCCCAGCAGTGGACAGACATGTGAGGGGTGGGTGCAGAGGACTCCCAGCAGTGGCGTGCAATATGAGTGGTGGGTGCATATCACTCCCAGCAGTGGACAGACATGTGAGGGGTGGCTGCAGAGGACTCCCAGCAGTGGCCTGCATTATGAGTGGTTGGTGCATATCACTCCCAGCAGTGGACAGACATGTGAGGGGTGGGTGCAGAGGACTCCCAGCAGTGGACAGACATGTGAGGGGTGGCTGCAGAGGACTCCCAGCAGTGGACAGACATGTGAGGGGTGGGTGCAGAGGACTCCGAGCAGTGGCCTGCAATATGAGTGGTGGATGCATATCACTCCCAGCAGTGAACAGACATGTGAGGGGTGGGTGCAGAGGACTCCCAGCAGTGGACAGACACGTGAAGGGTGGCTGCAGAAGACTCCCAGCAGTGGACAGACATGTGAGGGGTGGGTGCAGAGGACTCCCAGCAGTGGACAGACATGTGAGGGGTGGGTGCAGAGGACTCGCAGCAGTGGACAGACATGTGAGGGGTGGGTGCACAGGACTCCCAGCAGTGGACAGACATGTGAGGGATGGGTGCAGAGGACTCCCAGCAGTGGACAGACATGTGAGGGGTGGGTGCAGAGGACTCCCAGCAGTTGACAGACATGTGAGGGGTGGCTGCAGAGGACTCCCAGCAGTGCCCTGCAATATGAGGTGTGGGTGCATTTCACTACTAGCAGTGGACAGACATGTGAGGGGTGGGTGCAGAGGACTCCCAGCAGTGGACAGACATGTGAGGGGTGGGTGCAGAGGACTCCCAGCAGTGGCTTGCAATATGAGTGGTGGGTGCATATCACTCCGAGCAGTGGACAGACATGTGAGGGGTGGGTGCTGAGAACTCCCAGCAGTGGACAGACATGTGAGGGGTGGGTGCAGAGGACTTGCAGCAGTGGACAGACATGTAAGGGGTGGGTGCACGGGACTCCCAGCAGTGGACAAACATGTGAGGGGTGGGTGCTGAGAACTCGGAGCAGTGGACAGACATGTGAGGGGTGGGTGCAGAGGACTCGCAGAAGTGGACAGACATGTGAGGGGTGGGTGCACAGGACTCCCAGCAGTGGACAGACATGTGAGGGATGGGTGCAGAGGACTCCCAGCAGTGGACAGACATGTGAGGGGTGGGTGCAGAGGACTCCCAGCAGTTGACAGACATGTGAGGGGTGGCTGCAGAGGACTCCCAGCAGTGCCCTGCAATATGAGGTGTGGGTGCATTTCACTACTAGCAGTGGACAGACATGTGAGGGGTGGGTGCAGAGGACTCGCAGCAGTGGACAGACATGTGAGGGGTGGGTGCACAGGACTCCCAGCAGTGGACAGACATGTGAGGGATGGGTGCAGAGGACTCCCAGCAGTGGACAGACATGTGAGGGGTGGGTGCAGAGGACTCCCAGCAGTTGACAGACATGTGAGGGGTGGCTGCAGAGGACTCCCAGCAGTGCCCTGCAATATGAGGTGTGGGTGCATTTCACTACTAGCAGTGGACAGACATGTGAGGGGTGGGTGCAGAGGACTCCCAGCAGTGGACAGACATGTGAGGGGTGGGTGCAGAGGACCCCCAGCAGTGGCTTGCAATATGAGTGGTGGGTGCATATCACTCTGAGCAGTGGACAGACATGTGAGGGGTGGGTGCTGAGAACTCCCAGCAGTGGACAGACATGTGAGGGGTGGGTGCAGAGGACTTGCAGCAGTGGACAGACATGTGAGGGGTGGGTGCACAGGACTCCCAGCAGTGGACAGACATGTGAGGGGTGGGTGCTGAGAACTCCCAGCAGTGGACAGACATGTGAGGGGTGGGTGCAGAGGACTCGCAGCAGTGGACAGACATGTGAGGGGTGGGTGCACAGGACTCCCAGCAGTGGACAGACATGTGAGGGATGGGTGCAGAGGACTCCCAGCAGGGGACAGACATGTGAGGGGTGGGTGCAGAGGACTCCCAGCAGTTGACAGACATGTGAGGGGTGGCTGCAGAGGACTCCCAGCAGTGCCCTGCAATATGAGGTGTGGGTGCATTTCACTACTAGCAGTGGACAGACATGTGAGGGGTGGGTGCAGAGGACTCCCAGCAGTGGACAGACATGTGAGGGGTGGGTGCAGAGGACTACCAGCAGTGGCTTGCAATATGAGTGGTGGGTGCATATCACTCCGAGCAGTGGACAGACATGTGAGGGGTGGGTGCTGAGGACTCCCAGCAGTGGACAGACATGTGAGGGGTGGGTGCAGAGGACTCCCAGCAGCGGACAGACATGTGAAGGGTGGGTGCAGAGGAGTCCCAGCAGTGGACAGACATGTGAGGGGTGGGCGCAGAGGACTCCCAGCAGTGGCGTGCAAAATGAGTGGTGGGTGCATATCACTCCCAGCAGTGGACACACATGTGAGGGGTGGGTGCAGAGGACTCCCAGCAGTGGACAGACATGTGAGGGGTGGCTGCAGAGGACTCCCACCAGTGCCCTGCAATATGAGGTGTGGGTGCATATCACTACCAGCAGTGGACAGACATGTGAGGGGTGGGTGCAGAGGACTCCCAGCAGTGGCCTGCAATATGAGTGGTTGGTGCATATCACTCCCAGCAGTGGACAGACATGAGAGGGGTGGGTGCAGAGGACTCCCAGCAGTGGACAGACATGTGAGGGGTGGGTGCAGAGGACTCCCAGCAGTGGACAGACATGTGAGGGGTGGGTGCAGGGGAGTCCCAGCAGTGGACAGACATGTGAGGGGTGGGTGCAGAGGACTCCCAGCAGTGGCCTGCAATATGAGTGGTGGGTGCATATCACTCCCAGCAGTGGACACACATGTGAGGGGTGGGTGCAGAGGACTCCCAGCAGTGGACAGACATGTGAGGGGTGGCTGCAGAGGACTCCCAGCAATGCCCTGCAATATGAGGTGTGGGTGCATATCACTACCAGCAGTGGACAGACATGTGAGGGGTGGGTGCAGAGGACTCCCAGCAGTGGACAGACATGTGAGGGGTGGCTGCAGAGGACTCCCAGCAGTGGCTGCAATATGAGTGGTTGGTGCATATCACTCCCAGCAGTGGACAGACATGTGAGGGGTGGGTGCAGAGGACTCCCAGCAGTGGACAGACATGTGAGGGGTGGCTGCAGAGGACTCCCAGCAGTGGACAGACATGTGAGGGGTGGGTGCAGAGGACTCCCAGCAGTGGCCTGCAATATGAGGGGTGGGTGCATATCACTCCCAGCAGTGGATAGACATGTGAGTGGTGGGTGCCGAGGACTCCCAGCAGTGGACAGATATATGAGGGGTGGGTGCAGAGGATTCTCAGCAGTGGACAGACATGTGAGGGGTGGGTGCAGAGGACTCCCAGCAGTGGAAAGACATGTGAGGGATGGGTGCAGAGGACTCCCAGCAGTGGCTTGCAATATGAGTGGTGGGTGCATATCACTCCCAGCAGTGGACAGACATGTGAGGGGTGGGTGCTGAGGACTCCCAGCAGTGGACAGACATGTGAGGGGTGGGTGCAGAGGACTCCCAGCAGTGGACAGACATGTGAGGGGTGGGTGCAGAGGAGTCCCAGCAGTGGATAGACATGTGAGGGGTGGGTGCAGAGGACTCCCAGCAGTGGCCTGCAATATGAGTGGTGGGTGCATATCACTCCCAGCAGTGGACACTCATGTGAGGGGTGGGTGCAGAGGACTCCCAGCAGTGGACAGACATGTGAGGGGTGGCTGCAGAGGACTCCCAGCAGTGCCCTGCAATATGAGGTGTGGGTGCATATCACTACCAGCAGTGGACAGACAGATGAGGGGTGGGTGCAGAGGACTCCCAGCAGTGGACAGACATGTGAGGGGTGGCTGCAGAGGACTCCCAGCAGTGCCCTGAAACATGAGGTGTGGGTGCATATCACTACCAGCAGTGGACAGACATGTGAGGGGTGGGTGCAGAGGACTCCCAGCAGTGGACAGACATGTGAGGGGTGGCTGCAGAGGACTCCCAGCAGTGGACAGCCATGTGAGGGGTGGCTGCAGAGGACTCCCAGCAGTGGCCTGCAATATGAGTGGTGGGTGCATATCACTTCCAGCAGTGGACAGATATGTGAGGGGTGGGTGCAGAGGACTCCAAGCAGTGGACAGACATGTGAGGGGTGGCTGCAGAGGACTCCCAGCAGTGGACAGACATGTGAGGGGTGGGTGCAGAGGACTCCCAGCAGTGGCCTGCAATATGAAGGGTGGGTGCATATCACTCCCAGCAGTGGACAGACATGTGAGTGGTGGGTGCAGAGGACTCCCAGCAGTGGACAGCCATATGAGGGGTGGGTGCAGAGGACTCCCAGCAGTGGACAGACATGTGAGGGGTGGGTGCAGAGGACTCCCAGCAGTGGACAGACATGTGAGGGGTGGGTTCAGATGACTCCCAGCAGTGGACAGACATGTGAGGGGTGGGTGCTGAGGACTCCCAGCAGTGGACAGACATGTGAGTGGTGGGTGCATATCACTCCCAGCAGTGAACAGACATGTGAGGGGTGGGTGCAGATGACTCCCAGCAGTAGACAGACATGTGAAGGGTGGCTGCAGCGGACTCGCAGCAGTGGGCAGACATGTGAGGGGTGGGTGCAGAGGACTCCCAGCAGTGGCCTGCAATATGAGTGGTGGGTGCATATCACTCCCAGCAGTGGACAGACATGTGAGGGGTGGGTGCAGAGGACTCCCAGCAGTGGACAGACATGTGAGGGGTGGGTGCAGAGGACTCCCAGCAGTGGACAGACATGTGAGGGGTGGGTGCAGAGGACTCCCAGCAGTAGCCTGCAATATGAGTGGTGGGTGCATATCACTCCCAGCAGTGGACAGACATGTGAGGGGTGGGTGCAGAGGACTCCCAGCAGTGGACAGACATGTGAGGGGTGGGTGCAGAGGACTCCCAACAGTGGACAGACATGTGAGGGGTGGCTGCAGAGGAATCCCAGCAGTGCCCTGCAATATGAGGTGTGGGTGCCTATCACTACCAGCAGTGGACAGACATGTGAGGGGTGGGTGCAGAGGACTCCCTGCAGTGGCCTGCAATATGAGTGGTGGGTGCATATCACTCCCAGCAGTGGACAGACATGTGAGGGGTGGCTGCAGAGGACTCCCAGCAGTGGCCTGCATTATGAGTGGTTGGTGCATATCACTCCCAGCAGTGGACAGACATGTGAGGGGTGGGTGCAGAGGACTCCCAGCAGTGGACAGACATGTGAGGGGTGGCTGCAGAGGACTCCCAGCAGTGGACAGACATGTGAGGGGTGGGTGCAGAGGACTCCGAGCAGTGGCCTGCAATATGAGTGGTGGATGCATATCACTCCCAGCAGTGAACAGACATGTGAGGGGTGGGTGCAGAGGACTCCCAGCAGTGGACAGACACGTGAAGGGTGGCTGCAGAAGACTCCCAGCAGTGGACAGACATGTGAGGGGTGGGTGCAGAGGACTCCCAGCAGTGGACAGACATGTGAGGGGTGGGTGCTGAGAACTCCGAGCAGTGGACAGACATGTGAGGGGTGGGTGCAGAGGACTCGCAGAAGTGGACAGACATGTGAGGGGTGGGTGCAGAGGACTCCCAGCAGTGGAAAGACATGTGAGGGATGGGTGCAGAGGACTCCCAGCAGTGGCTTGCAATATGAGTGGTGGGTGCATATCACTCCCAGCAGTGGACAGACATGTGAGGGGTGGGTGCTGAGGACTCCCAGCAGTGGACAGACATGTGAGGGGTGGGTGCAGAGGACTCCCAGCAGTGGACAGACATGTGAGGGGTGGGTGCAGAGGAGTCCCAGCAGTGGATAGACATGTGAGGGGCGGGTGCAGAGGACTCCCAGCAGTGGCCTGCAATATGAGTGGTGGGTGCATATCACTCCCAGCAGTGGACACTCATGTGAGGGGTGGGTGCAGAGGACTCCCAGCAGTGGACAGACATGTGAGGGGTGGCTGCAGAGGACTCCCAGCAGTGCCCTGCAATATGAGGTGTGGGTGCATATCACTACCAGCAGTGGACAGACAGATGAGGGGTGGGTGCAGAGGACTCCCAGCAGTGGACAGACATGTGAGGGGTGGCTGCAGAGGACTCCCAGCAGTGCCCTGAAACATGAGGTGTGGGTGCATATCACTACCAGCAGTGGACAGACATGTGAGGGGTGGGTGCAGAGGACTCCCAGCAGTGGACAGACATGTGAGGGGTGGCTGCAGAGGACTCCCAGCAGTGGACAGCCATGTGAGGGGTGGCTGCAGAGGACTCCCAGCAGTGGCCTGCAATATGAGTGGTGGGTGCATATCACTTCCAGCAGTGGACAGATATGTGAGGGGTGGGTGCAGAGGACTCCAAGCAGTGGACAGACATGTGAGGGGTGGCTGCAGAGGACTCCCAGCAGTGGACAGACATGTGAGGGGTGGGTGCAGAGGACTCCCAGCAGTGGCCTGCAATATGAAGGGTGGGTGCATATCACTCCCAGCAGTGGACAGACATGTGAGTGGTGGGTGCAGAGGACTCCCAGCAGTGGACAGCCATATGAGGGGTGGGAGCAGAGGACTCCCAGCAGTGGACAGACATGTGAGGGGTGGGTGCATATCACTCCCAGCAGTGGACTGACATGTGAGGGGTGGGTGCAGAGGACTCCCAGCAGTGGACAGACATGTGAGGGGTGGGTTCAGATGACTCCCAGCAGTGGACAGACATGGGAGGGGTGGGTGCTGAGGACTCCCAGCAGTGGACAGACATGTGAGTGGTGGGTGCATATCACTCCCAGCAGTGAACAGACATGTGAGGGGTGGGTGCAGATGACTCCCAGCAGTGGACAGACATGTGAAGGGTGGCTGCAGCGGACTCGCAGCAGTGGGCAGACATGTGAGGGGTGGGTGCAGAGGACTCCCAGCAGTGGCCTGCAATATGAGTGGTGGGTGCATATCACTCCCAGCAGTGGACAGACATGTGAGGGGTGGGTGCAGAGGACTCCCAGCAGTGGACAGACATGTGAGGGGTGGGTGCAGAGGACTCCCAGCAGTGGACAGACATGTGAGGGGTGGGTGCAGAGGACTCCCAGCAGTAGCCTGCAATATGAGTGGTGGGTGCATATCACTCCCAGCAGTGGACAGACATGTGAGGGGTGGGTGCAGAGGACTCCCAGCAGTGGACAGACATGTGAGGGGTGGGTGCAGAGGACTCCCAACAGTGGACAGACATGTGAGGGGTGGCTGCAGAGGAATCCCAGCAGTGCCCTGCAATATGAGGTGTGGGTGCCTATCACTACCAGCAGTGGACAGACATGTGAGGGGTGGGTGCAGAGGACTCCCTGCAGTGGCCTGCAATATGAGTGGTGGGTGCATATCACTCCCAGCAGTGGACAGACATGTGAGGGGTGGCTGCAGAGGACTCCCAGCAGTGGCCTGCATTATGAGTGGTTGGTGCATATCACTCCCAGCAGTGGACAGACATGTGAGGGGTGGGTGCAGAGGACTCCCAGCAGTGGACAGACATGTGAGGGGTGGCTGCAGAGGACTCCCAGCAGTGGACAGACATGTGAGGGGTGGGTGCAGAGGACTCCGAGCAGTGGCCTGCAATATGAGTGGTGGATGCATATCACTCCCAGCAGTGAACAGACATGTGAGGGGTGGGTGCAGAGGACTCCCAGCAGTGGACAGACACGTGAAGGGTGGCTGCAGAAGACTCCCAGCAGTGGACAGACATGTGAGGGGTGGGTGCAGAGGACTCCCAGCAGTGGACAGACATGTGAGGGGTGGGTGCTGAGAACTCCGAGCAGTGGACAGACATGTGAGGGGTGGGTGCAGAGGACTCGCAGAAGTGGACAGACATGTGAGGGGTGGGTGCACAGGACTCCCAGCAGTGGACAGACATGTGAGGGGTGGGTGCAGAGGACTCCCAGCAGTTGACAGACATGTGAGGGGTGGCTGCAGAGGACTCCCAGCAGTGCCCTGCAATATGAGGTGTGGGTGCATTTCACTACTAGCAGTGGACAGACATGTGAGGGGTGGGTGCAGGGGACTCCCAGCAGTGGACAGACATGTGAGGGGTGGGTGCAGAGGACTCCCAGCAGTGGCTTGCAATATGAGTGGTGGGTGCTTATCACTCCGAGTAGTGGACAGACATGTGAGGGGTGGGTGCTGAGGACTCCCAGCAGTGGACAGACATGTGAGGGGTGGGTGCAGAGGACTCCCAGCAGTGGACAGACATGTGAGGGGTGGGTGCAGAGGAGTCCCAGCAGTGGACAGACATGTGAGGGGTGGGCGCAGAGGACTCCCAGCAGTAGCGTGCAATATGAGTGGTGGGTGCATATCACTCCCAGCAGTGGACACACATGTGAGGGGTGGGTGCAGAGGACTCCCAGCAGTGGACAGACATGTGAGGGGTGGCTGCAGAGGACTCCCAGCAGTGCCCTGCAATATGAGGTGTGGGTGCATATCACTACCAGCAGTGGACAGACATGTGAGGGGTGGGTGCAGAGGACTCCCAGCAGTGGACAGACATGTGAGGGGTGGCTGCAGAGGACTCCCAGCAGTGCCCTGAAATATGAGGTGTGGGTGCATATCACTACCAGCAGTGGACAGACATGTGAGGGGTGGGTGCAGAGGACTCCCAGCAGTGGACAGACATGTGAGGGGTGGCTGCAGCGGACTCCCAGCAGTGGACAGACATGTGAGGGGTGGCTGCAGAGGACTCCCAGCAGTGGCCTGCAATATGAGTGGTTGTTGCATATCACTCCCAGCAGTGGACAGACATGTGAGGGGTGCGTGCAGAGGATTCCCAGCAGTGGCCTGCAATATGAGGGGTGGGTGCATATCACTCCCAGCAGTGGACAGACATGTGAGGGATGGGTGCAGAGGACTCTCAGCAGTGGACAGACATGTGAGGGCTGGGTGCAGAGGACTCCCAGCAGTGGACAGACATGTGAGGGGTGGCTGCAGAGGACTCCCAGCAGTGACCTGAAATATGAGGTGTGGGTGCATTTCACTACCAGCAGTGGACAGACATGTGAGGGGTGGGTGCAGAGGACTCCCAGCAGTGGACAGACATGTGAGGGGTGGGTGCAGAGGACTCCCAGCAGTGGCTTGCAATATGAGTGGTGGGTGCATATCACTCCCAGCAGTGGACAGACATGTGAGGGGTGGGTGCTGAGGACTCCCAGCAGTGGACAGACATGTGAGGGGTGGGTGCAGAGGACTCCCAGCAGTGGACAGACATGTGAGGGGTGGGTGCAGAGGAGTCCCAGTAGTAGACAGACATGTGAGGGGTGGGTGCAGAGGACTCCCAGCAGTGCCCTGCAATATGAGGTGTGGGTGCATATCACTACCAGCAGTGGACAGACATGTGAGGGGTGGGTGCAGAGGACTCCCAGCAGTGGACAGACATGTGAGGGGTGGCTGCAGAGGACTCCCAGCAGTGCCCTGAAATATGAGGTGTGGGTGCATATCACTACCAGCAGTGGACAGACATGTGAGGGGTGGGTGCAGAGGACTCCCAGCAGTGGACAGACATGTGAGGGGTGGCTGCAGAGGACTCCCAGCAGTGGACAGACATGTGAGGGGTGGGTGCAGAGGACTCCCAGCAGTGGACAGACACGTGAAGGGTGGCTGCAGAAGACTCCCAGCAGTGGACAGACATGTGAGGGGTGGGTGCAGAGGACTCCCAGCAGTGGACAGACATGTGAGGGGTGGCTGCAGAGGACTCCCAGCAGTGGCCTGCAATATGAGTGGTTGGTGCATATCACTCCCAGCAGTGGACAGACATGTGAGGGGTGGGTGCAGAGGACTCCCAGCAGTGGACAGACATGTGAGGGGTGGGTGCAGAGGACTCCCAGCAGTAGCCTGCAATATGAGTGGTGGGTGCATATCACTCCCAGCAGTGGACAGACATGTGAGGGGTGGGTGCAGAGGACTCCCAGCAGTGGACAGACATGTGAGGGGTGGGTGCAGAGGACTCCCAGCAGTGGACAGACATGTGAGGGGTGGCTGCAGAGGACTCCCAGCAGTGCCCTGCAATATGAGGTGTGGGTGCCTATCACTACCAGCAGTGGACAGACATGTGAGGGGTGGGTGCAGAGGACTCCCTGCAGTGGCCTGCAATATGAGTGGTGGGTGCATATCACTCCCAGCAGTGGACAGACATGTGAGGGGTGGGTGCAGAGGACTCCCAGCAGTGGACAGACATGTGAGGGGTGGCTGCAGAGGACTCCCAGCAGTGGACAGACATGTGAGGGGTGGGTGCAGAGGACTCCGAGCAGTGGCCTGCAATATGAGTGGTGGATGCATATCACTCCCAGCAGTGAACAGACATGTGAGGGGTGGGTGCAGAGTACTCCCAGCAGTGGACAGACATGTGAGGGGTGGGTGCACAGGACTCGCAGCAGTGGACAGACATGTGAGGGGTGGGTGCACAGGACTCCCAGCAGTGGACAGACATGTGAGGGATGGGTGCAGAGGACTCCCAGCAGTGGACAGACATGTGAGGGGTGGGTGCAGAGGACTCCCAGCAGTGGACAGACATGTGAGGGGTGGGGGCAGAGGACTCGCAGCAGTGGACAGACATGTGAAGGGTGGGTGCACAGGACTCCCAGCAGTGGACAGACATGTGAGGGATGGGTGCAGAGGACTCCCAGCAGTGGACAGACATGTGAGGGGTGGGTGCAGAGGACTCCCAGCAGTTGACAGACATGTGAGGGGTGGCTGCAGAGGACTCCCAGCAGTGCCCTGCAATATGAGGTGTGGGTGCATTTCACTACTAGCAGTGGACAGACATGTGAGGGGTGGGTGCAGAGGTCTCCCAGCAGTGGACAGACATGTGAGGGGTGGGTGCACAGGACCCCCAGCAGTGGCTTGCAATATGAGTGGTGGGTGCATATCACTCCGAGCAGTGGACAGACATGTGAGGG
This sequence comes from Triturus cristatus, assembly GCF_964204655.1. Classification (NCBI taxonomy): domain Eukaryota; kingdom Metazoa; phylum Chordata; class Amphibia; order Caudata; family Salamandridae; genus Triturus; species Triturus cristatus. Next base: position 421,706,882 of record NC_140579.1, read on the forward strand.
GTGGGTGCTGAGAACTCCCAGCAGTGGACAGACATGTGAGGGGTGGGTGCAGAGGACTTGCAGCAGTGGACAGACATGTGAGGGGTGGGTGCACAGGACTCCCAGCAGTGGACAGACATGTGAGGGGTGGGTGCTGAGAACTCCCAGCAGTGGACAGACATGTGAGGGGTGGGTGCAGAGGACTCGCAGCAGTGGACAGACATGTGAGGGGTGGGTGCACAGGACTCCCAGCAGTGGACAGACATGTGAGGGATGGGTGCAGAGGACTCCCAGCAGTGGACAGACATGTGAGGGGTGGGTGCAGAGGACTCCCAGCAGTTGACAGACATGTGAGGGGTGGCTGCAGAGGACTCCCAGCAGTGCCCTGCAATATGAGGTGTGGGTGCATTTCACTACTAGCAGTGGACAGACATGTGAGGGGTGGGTGCAGAGGACTCCCAGCAGTGGACAGACATGTGAGGGGTGGGTGCAGAGGACTCCCAGCAGTGGCTTGCAATATGAGTGGTGGGTGCATATCACTCCGAGCAGTGGACAGACATGTGAGGGGTGGGTGCTGAGGACTCCCAGCAGTGGACAGACATGTGAGGGGTGGGTGCAGAGGACTCCCAGCAGTGGACAGACATGTGAAGGGTGGGTGCAGAGGAGTCCCAGCAGTGGACAGACATGTGAGGGGTGGGCGCAGAGGACTCCCAGCAGTGGCGTGCAATATGAGTGGTGGGTGCATATCACTCCCAGCAGTGGACACACATGTGAGGGGTGGGTGCAGAGGACTCCCAGCAGTGGACAGACATGTGAGGGGTGGCTGCAGAGGACTTCCAGCAGTGCCCTGCAATATGAGGTGTGGGTGCATATCACTACCAGCAGTGGACAGACATGTGAGGGGTGGGTGCAGAGGACTCCCAGCAGTGGCCTGCAATATGAGTGGTTGGTGCATATCACTCCCAGCAGTGGACAGACATGTGAGGGGTGGGTGCAGAGGACTCCCAGCAGTGGACAGACATTTGAGAGGTGGCTGCAGAGGACTCCCAGCAGTGGACAGACATGTGAGGGGTGGGTGCAGAGGACTCCCAGCAGTGGCCTGCAATATGAGGGGTGGGTGCATATCACTCCCAGCAGTGGATAGACATGTGAGTGGTGGGTGCAGAGGACTCCCAGCAGTGGACAGACATATGAGGGGTGGGTGCAGAGGATTCTCAGCAGTGGACAGACATGTGAGGGGTGGGTGCAGAGGACTCCCAGCAGTGGAAAGACATGTGAGGGGTGGGTGCAGAGGACTCCCAGCAGTGGCTTGCAATATGAGTGGTGGGTGCATATCACTCCCAGCAGTGGACAGACATGTGAGGGGTGGGTGCTGAGGACTCCCAGCAGTGGACAGACATGTGAGGGGTGGGTGCAGAGGACTCCCAGCAGTGGACAGACATGTGAGTGGTGGGTGCAGAGGAGTCCCAGCAGTGGATAGACATGTGAGGGGTGGGTGCAGAGGACTCCCAGCAGTGGCCTGCAATATGAGTGGTGGGTGCATATCACTCCCAGCAGTGGACACTCATGTGAGGGGTGGGTGCAGAGGACTCCCAGCAGTGCCCTGAAACATGAGGTGTGGGTGCATATCACTACCAGCAGTGGACAGATATGTGAGGGGTGGGTGCAGAGGACTCCCAGTAGTGGACAGAAATGTGAGGGGTGGCTGCAGAGGACTCGCAGCAGTGCCCTGAAACATGAGGTGTGGGTGCATATCACTACCAGCAGTGGACAGATATGTGAGGGGTGGGTGCAGAGGACTCCCAGCAGTGGACAGACATGTGAGGGGTGGCTGCAGAGGACTCCCAGCAGTGGACAGACATGTGAGGGGTGGCTGCAGAGGACTCCCAGCAGTGGCCTGCAATATGAGTGGTGGGTGCATATCACTTCCAGCAGTGGACAGATATGTGAGGGGTGGGTGCAGAGGACTCCAAGCAGTGGACAGACATGTGAGGGGTGGCTGCAGAGGACTCCCAGCAGTGGACAGACATGTGAGGGGTGGGTGCAGAGGACTCCCAGCAGTGGCCTGCACTATGAAGGGTGGGTGCATATCACTCCCAGCAGTGGACAGACATGTGAGTGGTGGGTGCAGAGGACTCCCAGCAGTGGACAGCCATATGAGGGGTGGGTGCAGAGGACTCCCAGCAGTGGACAGACATGTGAGGGGTGGGTGCATATCACTCCCAGCAGTGGACTGACAAGTGAGGGGTGGGTGCAGAGGACTCCCAGCAGTGGACAGACATGTGAGGGGTGGGTGCAGATGACTCCCAGCAGTGGACAGACATGTGAGGGGTGGGTGCTGAGGACTCCCAGCAGTGGACAGACATGTGAGTGGTGGGTGCATATCACTCCCAGCAGTGAACAGACATGTGAGGGGTGGGTGCAGATGACTCCCAGCAGTGGACAGACATGTGAAGGGTGTCTGCAGAGGAATCGCAGCAGTGGACAGACATGTGAGGGGTGGGTGCAGAGGACTCCCAGCAGTGGCCTGCAATATGAGTGGTGGGTGCATATCACTCCCAGCAGTGGACAGACATGTGAGGGGTGGGTGCAGAGGACTCCCAGCAGTGGACAGACATGTGAGGGGTGGGTGCAGAGGACTCCCAGCAGTGGACAGACATGTGAGGGGTGGGTGCAGAGGACTCCCAGCAGTAGCCTGCAATATGAGTGGTGGGTGCATATCACTCCCAGCAGTGGACAGACATGTGAGGCGTGGGGGCAGAGGACTCCCAGCAGTGGACAGACATGTGAGGGGTGGGTGCAGAGGACTCCCAACAGTGGACAGACATGTGAGGGGTGGCTGCAGAGGACTCCCAGCAGTGCCCTGCAATATGAGGTGTGGGTGCCTATCACTACCAGCAGTGGACAGACATGTGAGGGGTGGGTGCAGAGGACTCCCTGCAGTGGCCTGCAATATGAGTGGTGGGTGCATATCACTCCCAGCAGTGGACAGACATGTGAGGGGTGGCTGCAGAGGACTCCCAGCAGTGGCCTGCATTATGAGTGGTTGGTGCATATCACTCCCAGCAGTGGACAGACATGTGAGGGGTGGGTGCAGAGGACTCCCAGCAGTGGACAGACATGTGAGGGGTGGCTGCAGAGGACTCCCAGCAGTGGACAGACATGTGAGGGGTGGGTGCAGAGGACTCCGAGCAGTGGCCTGCAATATGAGTGGTGGATGCATATCACTCCCAGCAGTGAACAGACATGTGAGGGGTGGGTGCAGAGGACTCCCAGCAGTGGACAGACATGTGAGGGATGGGTGCAGAGGACTCCCAGCAGTGGACAGACATGTGAGGGGTGGGTGCAGAGGACTCCCAGCAGTTGACAGACTTGTGAGGGGTGGCTGCAGAGGACTCCCAGCAGTGCCCTGCAAAATGAGGTGTGGGTGCATTTCACTACTAGCAGTGGACAGACATGTGAGGGGTGGGTGCAGAGGACTCCCAGCAGTGGACAGACATGTGAGGGGTGGGTGCAGAGGACTCCCAGCAGTGGCTGGCAATATGAGTGGTGGGTGCATATCACTCCGAGCAGTGGACAGACATGTGAGGGGTGGGTGCTGAGAACTCCCAGCAGTGGACAGACATGTGAGGGGTGGGTGCAGAGGACTCACAGAAGTGGACAGACATGTGAGGGGTGGGTGCACAGGACTCCCAGCAGTGGACAGACATGTGAGGGATGGGTGCAGAGGACTCCCAGCAGTGGACAGACATGTGAGGGGTGGGTGCAGAGGACTCCCAGCAGTTGACAGACATGTGAGGGGTGGCTGCAGAGGACTCCCAGCAGTGCCCTGCAATATGAGGTGTGGGTGCATTTCACTACTAGCAGTGGACAGACATGTGAGGGGTGGGTGCAGGGGACTCCCAGCAGTGGACAGACATGTGAGGGGTGGGTGCAGAGGACTCCCAGCAGTGGCTTGCAATATGAGTGGTGGGTGCATATCACTCCGAGCAGTGGACAGACATGTGAGGGGTGGGTGCTGAGGACTCCCAGAAGTGGACAGGCATGTGAGGGGTGGGTGCAGAGGACTCCCAGCAGTGGACAGACATGTGAGGGGTGGGTGCAGAGGAGTCCCAGCAGTGGACAGACATGTGAGGGGTGGGCGCAGAGGACTCCCAGCAGTAGCGTGCAATATGAGTGGTGGGTGCATATCACTCCCAGCAGTGGACACACATGTGAGGGGTGGGTGCAGAGGACTCCCAGCAGTGGACAGACATGTGAGGGGTGGCTGCAGAGGACTCCCAGCAGTGCCCTGCAATATGAGGTGTGGGTGCATATCACTACCAGCCGGGGACAGACATGTGAGGGGTGGGTGCAGAGGACTCCCAGCAGTGGACAGACATGTGAGGGGTGGCTGCAGAGGACTCCCAGCAGTGCCCTGAAATATGAGGTGTGGGTGCATATCACTACCAGCAGTGGACAGACATGTGAGGGGTGGGTGCAGAGGACTCCCAGCAGTGGACAGACATGTGAGGGGTGGCTGCAGCGGACTCCCAGCAGTGGACAGGCATGTGAGGGGTGGCTGCAGAGGACTCCCAGCAGTGGCCTGCAATATGAGTGGTTGGTGCATATCACTCCCAGCAGTGGACAGACATGTGAGGGGTGCGTGCAGAGGATTCCCAGCAGTGGCCTGCAATATGAGGGGTGGGTGCATATCACTCCCAGCAGTGGACAGACATGTGAGGGATGGGTGCAGAGGACTCTCAGCAGTGGACAGACATGTGAGGGGTGGGTGCAGAGGACTCCCAGCAGTGGACAGACATGTGAGGGGTGGCTGCAGAGGACTCCCAGCAGTGCCCTGAAATATGAGGTGTGGGTGCATTTCACTACCAGCAGTGGACAGACATGTGAGGGGTGGGTGCAGAGGACTCCCAGCAGTGGACAGACATGTGAGGGGTGGGTGCAGAGGACTCCCAGCAGTGGCTTGCAATATGAGTGGTGGGTGCATATCACTCCCAGCAGTGGACAGACATGTGAGGGGTGGGTGCTGAGGACTCCCAGCAGTGGACAGACATGTGAGGGGTGGGTGCAGAGGACTCCCAGCAGTGGACAGACATGTGAGGGGTGGGTGCAGAGGAGTCCCAGTAGTAGACAGACATGTGAGGGGTGGGTGCAGAGGACTCCCAGCAGTGCCCTGCAATATGAGGTGTGGGTGCATATCACTACCAGTAGTGGACAGACATGTGAGGGGTGGGTGCAGAGGACTCCCAGCTGTGGACAGACATGTGAGGGGTGGCTGCAGAGGACTCCCAGCAGTGCCCTGAAATATGAGGTGTGGGTGCATATCACTACCAGCAGTGGACAGACATGTGAGGGGTGGGTGCAGAGGACTCCCAGCAGTGGACAGACATGTGAGGGGTGGCTGCAGAGGACTCCCAGCAGTGGACAGACATGTGAGGGGTGGCTGCAGAGGACTCCCAGCAGTGGCCTGCAATATGAGTGGTTGGTGCATATCACTCCCAGCAGTGGACAGACATGTGAGGGGTGGGTGCAGAGGACTCCCAGCAGTGGACAGACATGTGAGGGGTGGCTGCAGAGGACTCCCAGCAGTGGACATACATGTGAGGGGTGGGTGCAGAGGACTCCCAGCAGTGGACAGACATGTGAGGGGTGGGTGCAGAGGACTCCCAGAAGTGTCCTGCAATATGAGGGGTGGGTGCATATCACTCCCAGCAGTGGACAGACATGCGAGTGGTGGGTGCAGAGGACTCCCAGCAGTGGACAGACATATGAGGGGTGGGTGCAGAGGACTCCCAGCAGTGGACAGACATGTAAGGGGTGGGTGCATATCACTCCCAGCAGTGGACTGACATGTGAGGGGTGGGTGCAGAGGACTCCCAGCAGTGGACAGACATGTGAGGGGTGGGTGCAGATGACTCCCAGCAGTGGACAGACATGTGAGGGGTTGCTGCAGAGGACTCCCAGCAGTGGACAGACATGTGAGGGGTGGGTGCAGAGGACTCCCAGCAGTGGCCTGCAATATGAGTGGTGGGTGCATATCATTCCCAGCAGTGGACAGACATGTGAGGGGTGGGTGCTGAGGACTCCCAGCAGTGGACAGACATGTGAGGGGTGGGTGCAGAGAACTCCCAGCAGTGGACAGACGTGAGGGGTGGGTGCAGAGGACTCCCAGCAGTGGAAAGACATGAGAGGGGTGGGTGCAGAGGACTCCCAACAGTGGCCTGCAATATGAGTGGTGGGTGCATATCACTCCCAGCAGTGAACAGACATGTGAGGGGTGGGTGCAGAGGACTCCCAGCAGTGGACAGACACGTGAAGGGTGGCTGCAGAGGACTCCCAGCAGTGGACAGACATGTGAGGGGTGGGTGCAGAGGACTCCCAGAAGTGGCCTGCAATATGAGTGGTGGGTGCATATCACTCCCAGCAGTGGACAGACATGTGAGGGGTGGGTACCGAGGACTCCCAGCAGTGGACAGACATGTAAGGGGTGGGTGCAGAGGACTCCTAGCAGTGGACAGACATGTGAGGGGTGGGTGCAGAGGACTCCCAGCAGTGGACAGACATGTGAGGGGTGGGTGCAGAGGACTCCCAGCAGTGGCCTGCAATATGAGTGGTGGGTGCATATCACTCCCAGCAGTGGACAGACATGTGAGGGTGGGTGCAGAGGACTCCCAGCTGTGGACAGACATGTGAGGGGTGGGTGCAGATGACTCCCAGCAGTGGACAGACATGTGAGGGGTGGCTGCAGAGGACTCCCAGCAGTGCCCTGAAATATGAGGTGTGGGTGCATTTCTCTACCAGCAGTGGACACACATGTGAGGGGTGGGTGCAGAGGACTCCCAGCAGTGGACAGACATGTGAGGGGTGGGTGCAGAGGACTCCCAGCAGTGGCTTGCAATATGAGTGGTGGGTGCATATCACTCCCAGCAGTGGACAGACATGTGAGGGGTGGGTGCTGAGGACTCCCGGCAGTGGACAGACATGTGAGGGGTGGGTGCAGAGGACTCCCAGCAGTGGACAGACATGTGAGGGGTGGGTGCAGAGGAGTCCCAGCAGTGGACAGACATGTGAGGGGTGGGTGCAGAGGACTCCAAGCAGTGGCCTGCAATATGAGTGGTGGGTGCATATCACTCCCAGCAGTGGACACACATGTGAGGGGTGGGTGCAGAGGACTCCCAGCAGTGGACAGACATGTGAGGGGTGGCTGCAGAGGACTCCCAGCAGTGCCCTGCAATATGAGGTGTGGGTGCATATCACTACCAGCAGTGGACAGACATGTGAGGGGTGGGTGCAGAGGACTCCCAGCAGTGGACAGACATGTGAGGGGTGGCTGCAGAGGACTCCCAGCAGTGGACAGACATGTGAGGGGTGGCTGCAGAGGACTCCCAGCAGTGGCCTGCTATATGAGTGGTGGGTGCATATCACTCCCAGCAGTGGACAGACATGTGAGTGGTGGGTGCAGAGTACTCCCAGCAGTGGACAGACATGTGAGGGGTGGGTGCAGAGGACTCCCAGCAGTGGCCTGCAATATGAGTAGTGGGTGCATATCACTCCCAGCAGTGGACTGACATGTGAGGGGTGGGTGCAGAGTACTCCCAGCAGTGGACAGACATGTGAGGGGTGGGTGCAGATGACTCCCAGCAGTGGACAGACATGTGAGGGGTGGCTGCAGAGGACTCCCAGCAGTGGACAGAAATGTGAGGGGTGGGTGCAGAGGACTCCCAGCAGTGGACAGACATGTGAGGGGTGGGTGCAGAGGACTCCCAGAAGTGGCCTGCAATATGAGTGGTGGGTGCATATCACTCCCAGCAGTGGACAGACATGTGAGGGGTGGGTGCTGAGAACTCCCAGCAGTGGACAGACATGTGAGGGGTGGGTGCAAAGGACTCCCAGCAGTGGACAGACATGTGAGGGGTGGGTGCACAGGACTCCCAGCAGTGGACAGACATGTGAGGGATGGGTGCAGAGGACTCCCAGCAGTGGACAGACATGTGAGCGGTGGGTGCAGAGGACTCCCAGCAGTGGACAGACATGTTTGGGGTGGCTGCGGAGGACTCCCAGCAGTGCCCTGCAATATGAGGTGTGGGTGCATTTCACTACCAGCAGTGGACAGACATGTGAGGGGTGGGTGCAGAGGACTCCCAGCAGTGGACAGACATGTGAGGGGTGGGTGCAGAGGACTCCCAGCAGTGGCTTGCAATATGAGTGGTGGGTGCATATCACTCCCAGCAGTGGACAGACATGTGAGGGGTGGGTGCTGAGGACTCCCAGCAGTGGACAGACATGTGAGGGGTGGGTGCAGAGGACTCCCAGCAGTGGACAGACATGTGAGGGGTGGGTGCAGAGGAGTCCCAGCAGTGGACAGACATGTGAGGGGTGGGCGCAGAGGACTCCCAGCAGTGGCCTGCAATATGAGTGGTGGGAGCATATCACTCCCAGCAGTGGACACACATGTGAGGGGTGGGTGCAGCGGACTCCCAGCAGTGGACAGACATGTGAGGGGTGGCTGCAGAGGACTCCCAGCAGTGCCCTGCAATATGAGGTGTGGGTGCATATCACTACCAGCAGTGGACAGACATGTGAGGGGTGGGTGCAGAGGACTCCCAGCAGTGGACAGACATGTGAGGGGTGGCTGCAGAGGACTCCCAGCAGTGCCCTGAAATATGAGGTGTGGGTGCATATCACTACCAGCAGTGGACAGACATGTGAGGGGTGGGTGCAGAGGACTCCCAGCAGTGGACAGACATGTGAGGGGTGGCTGCAGAGGACTCCCAGCAGTGGACAGACATGTGAGGGGTGGCTGCAGAGGACTCCCAGCAGTGCCCTGCAATATGAGGTGTGGGTGCATTTCACTACCAGCAGTGGACAGACATGTGAGGGGTGGGTGCAGAGGACTCCCAGCAGTGGACAGACATGTGAGGGGTGGGTGCAGAGGACTCCCAGCAGTGGCTTGCAATATGAGTGGTGGGTGCATATCACTCCGAGCAGTGGACAGACATGTGAGGGGTGGGTGCTGAGGACTCCCAGCAGTGGACAGACATGTGAGGGGTGGGTGCAGAGGACTCCCAGCAGTGGACAGACATGTGAGGGGTGGGTGCAGAGGAGTCCCAGCAGTGGACAGACATGTGAGGGGTGGGCGCAGAGGACTCCCAGCAGTAGCGTGCAATATGAGTGGTGGGTGCATATCACTCCCAGCAGTGGACACACATGTGAGGGGTGGGTGCAGAGGACTCCCAGCAGTGGACAGACATGTGAGGGGTGGCTGCAGAGGACTCCCAGCAGTGCCCTGCAATATGAGGTGTGGGTGCATATCACTACCAGCAGTGGACAGACATGTGAGGGGTGGGTGCAGAGGACTCCCAGCAGTGGACAGACATGTGAGGGGTGGCTGCAGAGGACTCCCAGCAGTGCCCCGAAATATGAGGTGTGGGTGCATATCACTACCAGCAGCGGACAGACATGTGAGGGGTGGGTGCAGAGGACTCCCAGCAGTGGACAGACATGTGAGGGGTGGCTGCAGCGGACTCCCAGCAGTGGACAGACATGTGAGGGGTGGCTGCAGAGGACTCCCAGCAGTGGCCTGCAATATGAGTGGTTGGTGCATATCACTCCCAACAGTGGACAGACATGTGAGGGGTGCGTGCAGAGGATTCCCAGCAGTGGCCTGCAATATGAGGGGTGGGTGCATATCACTCCCAGCAGTGGACAGACATGTGAGGGATGGGTGCAGAGGACTCTCAGCAGTGGACAGACATGTGAGGGTTGGGTGGAGAGGACTCCCAGCAGTGGACAGACATGTGAGGGGTGGCTGCAGAGGACTCCCAGCAGTGCCCTGAAATATGAGGTGTGGGTGCATTTCACTACCAGCAGTGGACAGACATGTGAGGGGTGGGTGCAGAGGACTCCCAGCAGTGGACAGACATGTGAGGGGTGGGTGCAGAGGACTCCCAGCAGTGGCTTGCAATATGAGTGGTGGGTGCATATCACTCCCAGCAGTGGACAGACATGTGAGGGGTGGGTGCTGAGGACTCCCAGCAGTGGACAGACATGTGAGGGGTGGGTGCAGAGGACTCCCAGCAGTGGACAGACATGTGAGGGGTGGGTGCAGAGGAGTCCCAGTAGTAGACAGACATGTGAGGGGTGGGTGCAGAGGACTCCCAGCAGTGCCCTGCAATATGAGGTGTGGGTGCATATCACTACCAGCAGTGGACAGACATGTGAGGGGTGGGTGCAGAGGACTCCCAGCAGTGGACAGACATGTGAGGGGTGGCTGCAGAGGACTCCCAGCAGTGCCCTGAAATATGAGGTGTGGGTGCATATCACTACCAGCAGTGGACAGACATGTGAGGGGTGGGTGCAGAGGACTCCCAGCAGTGGACAGACATGTGAGGGGTGGCTGCAGAGGACTCCCAGCAGTGGACAGACATGTGAGGGGTGGCTGCAGAGGACTCCCAGCAGTGGCCTGCAATATGAGTGGTTGGTGCATATCACTCCCAGCAGTGGACAGACATGTGAGGGGTGGGTGCAGAGGACTCCCAGCAGTGGACAGACATGTGAGGGGTGGGTGCAGAGGACTCCCAGCAGTAGCCTGCAATATGAGTGGTGGGTGCATATCACTCCCAGCAGTGGACAGACATGTGAGGGGTGGGTGCAGAGGACTCCCAGCAGTGGACAGACATGTGAGGGGTGGGTGCAGAGGACTCCCAGCAGTGGACAGACATGTGAGGGGTGGCTGCAGAGGACTCCCAGCAGTGCCCTGCAATATGAGGTGTGGGTGCCTATCACTACCAGCAGTGGACAGACATGTGAGGGGTGGGTGCAGAGGACTCCCTGCAGTGGCCTGCAATATGAGTGGTGGGTGCATATCACTCCCAGCAGTGGACAGACATGTGAGGGGTGGGTGCAGAGGACTCCCAGCAGTGGACAGACATGTGAGGGGTGGCTGCAGAGGACTCCCATCAGTGGACAGACATGTGAGGGGTGGGTGCAGAGGACTCCGAGCAGTGGCCTGCAATATGAGTGGTGGATGCATATCACTCCCAGTAGTGAACAGACATGTGAGGGGTGGGTGCAGAGGACTCCCAGCAGTGGACAGACACGTGAAGGGTGGCTGTAGAAGACTCACAGCAGTGGACAGACATGTGAGGGGTGGGTGCAGAGGACTCCCAGCAGTGGACAGACATGTGAGGGGTGGGTGCAGAGGACTCCCAGCAGTTGACAGACATGTGAGGGGTTGCTGCAGAGGACTCCCAGCAGTGCCCTGCAATATGAGGTGTGGGTGCATTTCACTACTAGCAGTGGACAGACATGTAAGGGGTGGGTGCAGAGGACTCGCAGCAGTGGACAGACATGTGAGGGGTGGGTGCACAGGACTCCCAGCAGTGGACAGACATGTGAGGGATGGGTGCAGAGGACTCCCAGCAGTGGACAGACATGTGAGGGGTGGGTGCAGAGGACTCCCAGCAGTTGACAGACATGTGAGGGGTGGCTGCAGAGGACTCCCAGCAGTGCCCTGCAATATGAGGTGTGGGTGCATTTCACTACTAGCAGTGGACAGACATGTGAGGGGTGGGTGCAGAGGACTCCCAGCAGTGGACAGACATGTGAGGGGTGGGTGCAGAGGACCCCCAGCAGTGGCTTGCAATATGAGTGGTGGGTGCATATCACTCCGAGCAGTGGACAGACATGTGAGGGGTGGGTGCTGAGAACTCCCAGCAGTGGACAGACATGTGAGGGGTGGGTGCAGAGGACCCCCAGCCGTGGCTTGCAATATGAGTGGTGGGTGCATATCACTCCGAGCAGTGGACAGACATGTGAGGGGTGGGTGCTGAGAACTCCCAGCAGTGGACAGACATGTGAGGGGTGGGTGCAGAGGACTTGCAGCAGTGGACAGACATGTGAGGGGTGGTTGCAGAGGACTCCCAGCAGTGGACAGACATGTGAGGGGTGGGTGCAGAGGACTCCCAGCAGTGGACAGACATGTGAGGGGTGGGTGCAGAGGACTCCCAGCAGTGGACAGACATGTGAGGGGTGGCTGCAGAGGACTCCCAGCAGTGCCCTGCAATATGAGGTGTGGGTGCATATCACTACCAGCAGTGGACAGACAGGTGAGGGGTGGGTGCAGAGGACTCCCAGCAGTGGACAGACATGTGAGGGGTGGCTGCAGAGGACTCCCAGCAGTGCCCTGAAACATGAGGTGTGGGTGTATATCACTACCAGCAGTGGACAGACATGTGAGGGGTGGGTGCAGAGGACTCCCATCAGTGGACAGACATGTGAGGGGTGGATGCAGAGGACTCCCAGCAGTGGACAGACATGTGAGGGGTGGGTGCAGAGGACTCCCAGCAGTGGCCTGCAATATGAGGGGTGGGTGCATATCACTCCCAGCAGTGGACAGACATGCGAGTGGTGGGTGCAGAGGACTCCCAGCAGTGGACAGATATATGAGGGGTGGGTGCAGAGGACTCCCAGCAGTGGACAGACATGTAAGGGGTGGGTGCATATCACTCCCAGCAGTGGACTGACATGTGAGGGGTGGGTGCAGAGGACTCCCAGCAGTGGACAGACATGTGAGGGGTGGGTGCAGATGGCTCCCAGCAGTGGACAGACATGTGAGGGGTTGCTGCAGAGGACTCCCAGCAGTGGACAGACATGTGAGGGGTGGGTGCAGAGGACTCCCAGCAGTGGCCTGCAATATGAGTGGTGGGTGCATATCATTCCCAGCAGTGGACACACATGTGAGGGGTGGGTGCTGAGGACTCCCAGCAGTGGACAGACATGTGAGGGGTGGGTGCAGAGAACTCCCAGCAGTGGACAGACGTGAGGGGTGGGTGCAGAGGACTCCCAGCAGTGGAAAGACATGTGAGGGGTGGGTGCAGAGGACTCCCAGCAGTGGCCTGCAATATGAGTGGTGGGTGCATATAACTCCCAACCGTGAACAGACATGTGAGGGGTGGGTGCAGAGGACTCCCAGCAGTGGACAGACACGTGAAGGGTGGCTGCAGAGGACTCCCAGCAGTGGACAGACATGTGAGGGGTGGGTGCAGAGGACTCCCAGAAGTGGCCTGCAATATGAGTGGTGGGTGCATATCACTCCCAGCAGTGGACAGACATGTGAGGGGTGGGTACCGAGGACTCCCAGCAGTGGACAGACATGTAAGGGGTGGGTGCAGAGGACTCCCAGCAGTGGACAGACATGTGAGGGTGGGTGCAGAGGACTCCCAGCAGTGGACAGACATGTGAGGGGTGGGTGCAGAGGACTCCCAGCAGTGGACAGACATGTGAGGGGTGGCTGCAGCGGACTCCCAGCCGTGGACAGACATGTGAGGGGTGGCTGCAGAGGACTCCCAGCAGTGGCCTGCAATATGAGTGGTTGGTGCATATCACTCCCAGCAGTGGACAGACATGTGAGGGGTGCGTGCAGAGGATTCCCAGCAGTGGCCTGCAATATGAGGGGTGGGTGCATATCACTCCCAGCAGTGGACAGACATGTGAGGGATGGGTGCAGAGGACTCTCAGCAGTGGACAGACATGTGAGGGGTGGGTGCAGAGGACTCCCAGCAGTGGACAGACATATGAGGGGTGGGTGCAGAGGATTCTCAGCAGATGACAGACATGTGAGGGGTGGGTGCAGAGGACTCCCAGCAGTGGAAAGACATGTGAGGGGTGGGTGCAGAGGACTCCCAGCAGTGGCTTGCAATATGAGTGGTGGGTGCATATCACTCCCAGCAGTGGACAGACATGTGAGGGGTGGGTGCTGAGGACTACCAGCAGTGGACAGACATGTGAGGGGTGGGTGCAGAGGACTCCCAGCAGTGGCCTGCAATATGAGTGGTGGGTGCATATCACTCCCAGCAGTGGACAGACATGTGAGGGGTGGGTGCAGAGGACTCCCAGCAGTGGACAGACATGTGAGGGGTGGGTGCAGAGAACTCCCAGCAGTGGACAGACGTGAGGGGTGGGTGCAGAGGACTCCCAGCAGTGGAAAGACATGCGAGTGGTGGGTGCAGAGGACTCCCAGCAGTGGACAGACATATGAGGGGTGGGTGCAGAGAACTCCCAGCAGTGGGCAGACATGTAAGGGGTGGGTGCATATCACTCCCAGCAGTGGACTGACATGTGAGGGGTGGGTGCAGAGGACTCCCAGCAGTGGACAGACATTTGAGGGGTGGGTGCAGATGGCTCCCAGCAGTGGACAGACATGTGAGGGGTGGGTGCAGAGGACTCCCAGCAGTGGACAGACATGTGAGGGGTGGGTGCAGAGGACTCCCAGCAGTGGCTTGCAATATGAGTGGTGGGTGCATATCACTCCCAGCAGTGGACAGACATGTGAGGGGTGGGTGCTGAGGACTCCCAGCAGTGGACAGACATGTGAGTGGTGGGTGCAGAGGACTCCCAGCAGTGGACAGACATGTGAGGGGTGGGTGCAGAGGACTCCCAGCAGTGGACAGACATGTGAGGGGTGGGTGCAGAGGACTCCCAGCAGTGGCCTGCAATATGAGTGGTGGGTGCATATCACTCCCAGCAGTGGACACACATGTGAGGGGTGGGTGCAGAGGACTCCCAGCAGTGGACAGACATGTGAGGGGTGGCTGCAGAGGACTCCCAGCAGTGCCCTGAAATATGAGGTGTGGGTGCATATCACTACCAGCAGTGGACAGACATGTGAGGGGTGGGTGCAGAGGACTCCCAGCAGTGGACGGACATGTGAGGGGTGGCTGCAGAGGACTCCCAGCAGTGGACAGACATGTGAGGGGTGGCTGCAGAGGACTCCCAGCAGTGGCCTGCAATATGAGTGGTTGGTGCATATCACTCCCAGCAGTGGACAGACATGTGAGGGGTGGGTGCAGAGGACTCCCAGCAGTGGACAGACATGTGAGGGGTGGCTGCAGAGGACTCCCAGCAGTGGACAGACATGTGAGGGGTGGGTGCAGAGGACTCCCAGCAGTGGCCTGCAATATGAGGGGTGGGTGCATATCACTCCCAGCAGAGGACAGACATGTGAGTGGTGGGTGCAGAGGACTCCCAGCAGTGGACAGACATATGAGGGGTGGGTGCATATCACTCCCAGCAGTGGACAGACATGTGAGGGGTGGCTGCAGAGGACTCCCAGCAGTGGACAGACATGTGAGGGGTGGCTGCAGAGGACTCCCAGCAGTGGCCTGCAATATGAGTGGTGGGTGCATATCACTTCCAGCAGTGGACAGATATGTGAGGGGTGGGTGCAGAGGACTCCAAGCAGTGGACAGACATGTGAGGGGTGGCTGCAGAGGACTCCCAGCAGTGGACAGACATGTGAGGGGTGGGTGCAGAGGACTCCCAGCAGTGGCCTGCAATATGAAGGGTGGGTGCATATCACTCCCAGCAGTGGACAGACATGTGAGTGGTGGGTGCAGAGGACTCCCAGCAGTGGACAGACATGTGAGGGGTGGGTGCTGAGAACTCCCAGCAGTGGACAGACATGTGAGGGGTGGGTGCAGAGGACTCGCAGCAGTGGACAGACATGTGAGGGGTGGGTGCAGAGGACTCCCAGCAGTTGACAGACATGTGAGGGGTGGCTGCAGAGGACTCCCAGCAGTGCCCTGCAATATGAGGTGTGGGTGCATTTCACTACTAGCAGTGGACAGACATGTGAGGGGTGGGTGCAGAGGACTCCCAGCAGTGGACAGACATGTGAGGGGTGGGTGCAGAGGACCCCCAGCAGTGGCTTGCAATATGAGTGGTGGGTGCATATCACTCTGAGCAGTGGACAGACATGTGAGGGGTGGGTGCTGAGAACTCCCAGCAGTGGACAGACATGTGAGGGGTGGGTGCAGAGGACTTGCAGCAGTGGACAGACATGTGAGGGGTGGGTGCACAGGACTCCCAGCAGTGGACAGACATGTGAGGGGTGGGTGCTGAGAACTCCCAGCAGTGGACAGACATGTGAGGGGTGGGTGCAGAGGACTCGCAGCAGTGGACAGACATGTGAGGGGTGGGTGCACAGGACTCCCAGCAGTGGACAGACATGTGAGGCATGGGTGCAGAGGACTCCCAGCAGTGGACAGACATGTGAGGGGTGGGTGCACAGGACTCCCAGCAGTGGACAGACATGTGAGGGGTGGGTGCTGAGAACTCCCAGCAGTGGACAGACATGTGAGGGGTGGGTGCAGAGGACTCGCAGCAGTGGACAGACATGTGAGGGGTGGGTGCACAGGACTCCCAGCAGTGGACAGACATGTGAGGCATGGGTGCAGAGGACTCCCAGCAGTGGACAGACATGTGAGGGGTGGGTGCAGAGGACTCCCAGCAGTTGACAGATATGTGAGGGGTGGCTGCAGAGGACTCCCAGCAGTGCCCTGCAATATGAGGTGTGGGTGCATTTCACTACTAGCAGTGTACAGACATGTGAGGGGTGGGTGCAGAGGACTCCCAGCAGTGGACAGACATGTGAGGGGTGGGTGCAGAGGACTCCCAGCAGTGGCTTGCAATATGAGTGGTGGGTGCATATCACTCCGAGCAGTGGACAGACATGTGAGGGGTGGGTGCTGAGGACTCCCAGCAGTGGACAGACATGTGAGGGGTGGGTGCAGAGGACTCCCAGCAGCGGACAGACATGTGAAGGGTGGGTGCAGAGGAGTCCCAGCAGTGGACAGACATGTGAGGGGTGGGCGCAGAGGACTCCCAGCAGTGGCGTGCAATATGAGTGGTGGGTGAATATCACTCCCAGCAGTGGACACACATGTGAGGGGTGGGTGCAGAGGACTCCCAGCAGTGGACAGACATGTGAGGGGTGGCTGCAGAGGACTCCCAGCAGTGCCCTGCAATATGAGGTGTGGGTGCATATCACTACCAGCAGTGGACAGACATGTGAGGGGTGGGTGCAGAGGACTCCCAGCAGTGGCCTGCAATATGAGTGGTTGGTGCATATCACTCCCAGCAGTGGACAGACATGTGAGGGGTGGGTGCAGAGGACTCCCAGCAGTGGACAGACATGTAAGGGGTGGGTGCAGAGGACTCCCAGCAGTGGACAGACATGTCAGGGGTGGGTGCAGAGGAGTCCCAGCAGTGGACAGACATGTGAGGGGTGGGTGCAGAGGACTCCCAGCAGTGGCCTTCAATATGAGTGGTGGGTGCATATCACTCCCAGCAGTGGACACACATGTGAGGGGTGGGTGCAGAGGACTCCCAGCAGTGGACAGACATGTGAGGGGTGGCTGCAGAGGACTCCCAGCAATGCCCTGCAATATGAGGTGTGGGTGCATATCACTACCAGCAGTGGACAGACATGTGAGGGGTGGGTGCAGAGGACTCCCAGCAGTGGACAGACATGTGAGGGGTGGCTGCAGAGGACTCCCAGCAGTGGCTGCAATATGAGTGGTTGGTGCATATCACTCCCAGCAGTGGACAGACATGTGAGGGGTGGGTGCAGAGGACTCCCAGCAGTGGACAGACATGTGAGGGGTGGCTGCAGAGGACTCCCAGCAGTGGACAGACATGTGAGGGGTGGGTGCAGAGGACTCCCAGCAGTGGCCTGCAATATGAGGGGTGGGTGCATATCACTCCCAGCAGTGGATAGACATGTGAGTGGTGGGTGCCGAGGACTCCCAGCAGTGGACAGATATATGAGGGGTGGGTGCAGAGGAGTCTCAGCAGTGGACAGACATGTGAGGGGTGGGTGCAGAGGACTCCCAGCAGTGGAAAGACATGTGAGGGGTCGGTGCAGAGGACTCCCAGCAGTGGCTTGCAATATGAGTGGTGGGTGCATATCACTCCCAGCAGTGGACAGACATGTGAGGGGTGGGTGCTGAGGACTCCCAGCAGTGGACAGACATGTGAGGGGTGGGTGCAGAGGACTCCCAGCAGTGGACAGACATGTGAGGGGTGGGTGCAGAGGAGTCCCAGCAGTGGATAGACATGTGAGGGGTGGGTGCAGAGGACTCCCAGCAGTGGCCTGCAATATGAGTGGTGGGTGCATATCACTGCCAGCAGTGGACACTCATGTGAGGGGTGGGTGCAGAGGACTCCCAGCAGTGGACAGACATGTGAGGGGTGGCTGCAGAGGACTCCCAGCAGTGCCCTGCAATATGAGGTGTGGGTGCATATCACTACCAGCAGTGGACAGACAGATGAGGGGTGGGTGCAGAGGACTCCCAGCAGTGGACAGACATGTGAGGGGTGGCTGCAGAGGACTCCCAGCAGTGCCCTGAAACATGAGGTGTGGGTGCATATCACTACCAGCAGTGGACAGACATGTGAGGGGTGGGTGCAGAGGACTCCCAGCAGTGGACAGACATGTGAGGGGTGGCTGCAGAGGACTCCCAGCAGTGGACAGCCATGTGAGGGGTGGCTGCAGAGGACTCCCAGCAGTGGCCTGCAATATGAGTGGTGGGTGCATATCACTTCCAGCAGTGGACAGATATGTGAGGGGTGGGTGCAGAGGACTCCAAGCAGTGGACAGACATGTGAGGGGTGGCTGCAGAGGACTCCCAGCAGTGGACAGACATGTGAGGGGTGGGTGCAGAGGACTCCCAGCAGTGGCCTGCAATATGAAGGGTGGGTGCATATCACTCCCAGCAGTGGACAGACATGTGAGTGGTGGGTGCAGAGGACTCCCAGCAGTGGACAGCCATATGAGGGGTGGGTGCAGAGGACTCCCAGCAGTGGACAGACATGTGAGGGGTGGGTGCATATCACTCCCAGCAGTGGACTGACATGTGAGGGGTGGGTGCAGAGGACTCCCAGCAGTGGACAGACATGTGAGGGGTGGGTTCAGATGACTCCCAGCAGTGGACAGACATGTGAGGGGTGGGTGCTGAGGACTCCCAGCAGTGGACAGACATGTGAGTGGTGGGTGCATATCACTCCCAGCACTGAACAGACATGTGAGGGGTGGGTGCAGATGACTCCCAGCAGTGGACAGACATGTGAAGGGTGGCTGCAGAGGACTCGCAGCAGTTGGCAGACATGTGAGGGGTGGGTGCAGAGGACTCCCAGCAGTGGCCTGCAATATGAGTGGTGGGTGCATATCACTCCCAGCAGTGGACAGACATGTGAGGGGTGGGTGCAGAGGACTCCCAGCAGTGGACAGACATGTGAGGGGTGGGTGCAGAGGACTCCCAGCAGTGGACAGACATGTGAGGGGTGGGTGCAGAGGACTCCCAGCAGTAGCCTGCAATATGAGTGGTGGGTGCATATCACTCCCAGCAGTGGACAGACATGTGAGGGGTGGGTGCAGAGGACTCCCAGCAGTGGACAGACATGTGAGGGGTGGGTGCAGAGGACTCCCAACAGTGGACAGACATGTGAGGGGTGGCTGCAGAGGACTCCCAGCAGTGCCCTGCAATATGAGGTGTGGGTGCCTATCACTACCAGCAGTGGACAGACATGTGAGGGGTGGGTGCAGAGGACTCCCTGCAGTGGCCTGCAATATGAGTGGTGGGTGCATATCACTCCCAGCAGTGGACAGACATGTGAGGGGTGGCTGCAGAGGACTCCCAGCAGTGGCCTGCATTATGAGTGGTTGGTGCATATCACTCCCAGCAGTGGACAGACATGTGAGGGGTGGGTGCAGAGGACTCCCAGCAGTGGACAGACATGTGAGGGGTGGCTGCAGAGGACTCCCAGCAGTGGACAGACATGTGCAGAGGACTCCGAGCAGTGGCCTGCAATATGAGTGGTGGATGCATATCACTCCCAGCAGTGAACAGACATGTGAGGGGTGGGTGCAGAGGACTCCCAGCAGTGGACAGACACGTGAAGGGTGGCTGCAGAAGACTCCCAGCAGTGGACAGACATGTGAGGGGTGGGTGCAGAGGACTCCCAGCAGTGGACAGACATGTGAGGGGTGGGTGCAGAGGACTCCCAGCAGTGGACAGACATGTGAGGGGTGGGTGCAGAGGACTCCCAGCAGTTGACAGACATGTGAGGGGTGGCTGCAGAGGACTCCCAGCAGTGCCCTGCAATATGAGGTGTGGGTGCATTTCACTACTAGCAGTGGACAGACATGTGAGGGGTGGGTGCAGAGGACTCCCAGCAGTGGACAGACATGTGAGGGGTGGGTGCAGAGGACTCCCAGCAGTGGCTTGCAATATGAGTGGTGGGTGCATATCACTCTGAGCAGTGGACAGACATGTGAGGGGTGGGTGCTGAGAACTCCCAGCAGTGGACAGACATGTGAGGGGTGGGTGCAGAGGACTTGCAGCAGTGGACAGACATGTAAGGGGTGGGTGCACAGGACTCCCAGCAGTGGACAAACATGTGAGGGGTGGGTGCTGAGAACTCGGAGCAGTGGACAGACATGTGAGGGGTGGGTGCAGAGGACTCGCAGAAGTGGACAGACATGTGAGGGGTGGGTGCACAGGACTCCCAGCAGTGGACAGACATGTGAGGGATGGGTGCAGAGGACTCCCAGCAGTGGACAGACATGTGAGGGGTGGGTGCAGAGGACTCCCAGCAGTTGACAGACATGTGAGGGGTGGCTGCAGAGGACTCCCAGCAGTGCCCTGCAATATGAGGTGTGGGTGCATTTCACTACTAGCAGTGGACAGACATGTGAGGGGTGGGTGCAGGGGACTCCCAGCAGTGGACAGACATGTGAGGGGTGGGTGCAGAGGACTCCCAGCAGTGGCTTGCAATATGAGTGGTGGGTGCATATCACTCCGAGCAGTGGACAGACATGTGAGGGGTGGGTGCTGAGGACTCCCAGCAGTGGACAGACATGTGAGGGGTGGGTGCAGAGGACTCCCAGCAGTGGACAGACATGTGAGGGGTGGGTGCAGAGGAGTCCCAGCAGTGGACAGACATGTGAGGGGTGGGCGCAGAGGACTCCCAGCAGTGGACAGACATGTGAGGGGTGGGTGCAGAGGACTCGCAGCAGTGGACAGACATGTGAGGGGTGGGTGCACAGGACTCCCAGCAGTGGACAGACATGTGAGGGATGGGTGCAGAGGACTCCCAGCAGTGGACAGACATGTGAGGGGTGGGTGCAGAGGACTCCCAGCAGTTGACAGACATGTGAGGGGTGGCTGCAGAGGACTCCCAGCAGTGCCCTGCAATATGAGGTGTGGGTGCATTTCACTACTAGCAGTGGACAGACATGTGAGGGGTGGGTGCAGAGGACTCCCAGCAGTGGACAGACATGTGAGGGGTGGGTGCAGAGGACTCCCAGCAGTGGCTTGCAATATGAGTGGTGGGTGCATATCACTCCGAGCAGTGGACAGACATGTGAGGGGTGGGTGCTGAGAACTCCCAGCAGTGGACAGACATGTGAGGGGTGGGTGCAGAGGACTTGCAGCAGTGGACAGACATGTAAGGGGTGGGTGCACAGGACTCCCAGCAGTGGACAAACATGTGAGGGGTGGGTGCTGAGAACTCGGAGCAGTGGACAGACATGTGAGGGGTGGGTGCAGAGGACTCGCAGAAGTGGACAGGCATGTGAGGGGTGGGTGCACAGGACTCCCAGCAGTGGACAGACATGTGAGGGATGGGTGCAGAGGACTCCCAGCAGTGGACAGACATGTGAGGGGTGGGTGCAGGGGACTCCCAGCAGTTGACAGACATGTGAGGGGTGGCTGCAGAGGACTCCCAGCAGTGCCCTGCAATATGAGGTGTGGGTGCATTTCACTACTAGCAGTGGACAGACATGTGAGGGGTGGGTGCAGGGGACTCCCAGCAGTGGACAGACATGTGAGGGGTGGGTGCAGAGGACTCCCAGCAGTGGCTTGCAATATGAGTGGTGGGTGCATATCACTCCGAGCAGTGGACAGACATGTGAGGGGTGGGTGCTGAGGACTCCCAGCAGTGGACAGACATGTGAGGGGTGGGTGCAGAGGACTCCCAGCAGTGGACAGACATGGGAGGGGTGGGTGCAGAGGAGTCCCAGCAGTGGACAGACATGTGAGGGGTGGGCGCAGAGGACTCCCAGCAGTAGCGTGCAATATGAGTGGTGGGTGCATATCACTCCCAGCAGTGGACACACATGTGAGGGGTGGGTGCAGAGGACTCCCAGCAGTGGACAGACATGTGAGGGGTGGCTGCAGAGGACTCCCAGCAGTGCCCTGCAATATGAGGTGTGGGTGCATATCACTACCAGCAGTGGACAGACATGTGAGGGGTGGGTGCAGAGGACTCCCAGCAGTGGACAGACATGTGAGGGGTGGCTGCAGAGGACTCCCAGCAGTGCCCTGAAATATGAGGTGTGGGTGCATATCACTACCAGCAGTGGACAGACATGTGAGGGGTGGGTGCAGAGGACTCCCAGCAGTGGACAGACATGTGAGGGGTGGCTGCAGCGGACTCCCAGCAGTGGACAGACATGTGAGGGGTGGCTGCAGAGGACTCCCAGCAGTGGCCTGCAATATGAGTGGTTGGTGCATATCACTCCCAGCAGTGGACAGACATGTGAGGGGTGCGTGCAGAGGATTCCCAGCAGTGGCCTGCAATATGAGGGGTGGGTGCATATCACTCCCAGCAGTGGACAGACATGTGAGGGATGGGTGCAGAGGACTCTCAGCAGTGGACAGACATGTGAGGGCTGGGTGCAGAGGACTCCCAGCAGTGGACAGACATGTGAGGGGTGGCTGCAGAGGACTCCCAGCAGTGCCCTGAAATATGAGGTGTGGGTGCATTTCACTACCAGCAGTGGACAGACATGTGAGGGGTGGGTGCAGAGGACTCCCAGCAGTGGACTGACATGTGAGGGGTGGGTGCAGAGGACTCCCAGCAGTGGCTTGCAATATGAGTGGTGGGTGCATATCACTCCCAGCAGTGGACAGACATGTGAGGGGTGGGTGCAGAGGACTCGCAGCAGTGGACAGACATGTGAGGGGTGGGTGCACAGGACTCCCAGCAGTGGACAGACATGTGAGGGATGGGTGCAGAGGACTCCCAGCAGTGGACAGACATGTGAGGGGTGGGTGCAGAGGACTCCCAGCAGTTGACAGACATGTGAGGGGTGGCTGCAGAGGACTCCCAGCAGTGCCCTGCAATATGAGGTGTGGGTGCATTTCACTACTAGCAGTGGACAGACATGTGAGGGGTGGGTGCAGAGGACTCCCAGCAGTGGACAGACATGTGAGGGGTGGGTGCAGAGGACTCCCAGCAGTGGCTTGCAATATGAGTGGTGGGTGCATATCACTCCGAGCAGTGGACAGACATGTGAGGGGTGGGTGCTGAGAACTCCCAGCAGTGGACAGACATGTGAGGGGTGGGTGCAGAGGACTTGCAGCAGTGGACAGACATGTAAGGGGTGGGTGCACAGGACTCCCAGCAGTGGACAAACATGTGAGGGGTGGGTGCTGAGAACTCGGAGCAGTGGACAGACATGTGAGGGGTGGGTGCAGAGGACTCGCAGAAGTGGACAGACATGTGAGGGGTGGGTGCACAGGACTCCCAGCAGTGGACAGACATGTGAGGGATGGGTGCAGAGGACTCCCAGCAGTGGACAGACATGTGAGGGGTGGGTGCAGAGGACTCCCAGCAGTTGACAGACATGTGAGGGGTGGCTGCAGAGGACTCCCAGCAGTGCCCTGCAATATGAGGTGTGGGTGCATTTCACTACTAGCAGTGGACAGACATGTGAGGGGTGGGTGCAGGGGACTCCCAGCAGTGGACAGACATGTGAGGGGTGGGTGCAGAGGACTCCCAGCAGTGGCTTGCAATATGAGTGGTGGGTGCATATCACTCTGAGCAGTGGACAGACATGTGAGGGGTGGGTGCTGAGGACTCCCAGCAGTGGACAGACATGTGAGGGGTGGGTGCAGAGGACTCCCAGCAGTGGACAGACATGTGAGGGGTGGGTGCAGAGGAGTCCCAGCAGTGGACAGACATGTGAGGGGTGGGCGCAGAGGACTCCCAGCAGTGGACAGACATGTGAGGGGTGGGTGCAGAGGACTCGCAGCAGTGGACAGACATGTGAGGGGTGGGTGCACAGGACTCCCAGCAGTGGACAGACATGTGAGGGATGGGTGCAGAGGACTCCCAGCAGTTGACAGACATGTGAGGGGTGGCTGCAGAGGACTCCCAGCAGTGCCCTGCAATATGAGGTGTGGGTGCATTTCACTACTAGCAGTGGACAGACATGTGAGGGGTGGGTGCAGAGGACTCCCAGCAGTGGACAGACATGTGAGGGGTGGGTGCAGAGGACTCCCAGCAGTGGCTTGCAATATGAGTGGTGGGTGCATATCACTCCGAGCAGTGGACAGACATGTGAGGGGTGGGTGCTGAGAACTCCCAGCAGTGGACAGACATGTGAGGGGTGGGTGCAGAGGACTTGCAGCAGTGGACAGACATGTAAGGGGTGGGTGCACAGGACTCCCAGCAGTGGACAAACATGTGAGGGGTGGGTGATGAGAACTCGGAGCAGTGGACAGACATGTGAGGGGTGGGTGCAGAGGACTCGCAGAAGTGGACAGACATGTGAGGGGTGGGTGCACAGGACTCCCAGCAGTGGACAGACATGTGAGGGATGGGTGCAGAGGACTCCCAGCAGTGGACAGACATGTGAGGGGTGGGTGCAGAGGACTCCCAGCAGTTGACAGACATGTGAGGGGTGGCTGCAGAGGACTCCCAGCAGTGCCCTGCAATATGAGGTGTGGGTGCATTTCACTACTAGCAGTGGACAGACATGTGAGGGGTGGGTGCAGGGGACTCCCAGCAGTGGACAGACATGTGAGGGGTGGGTGCAGAGGACTCCCAGCAGTGGCTTGCAATATGAGTGGTGGGTGCATATCACTCCGAGCAGTGGACAGACATGTGAGGGGTGGGTGCTGAGGACTCCCAGCAGTGGACAGACATGTGAGGGGTGGGTGCAGAGGACTCCCAGCAGTGGACAGACATGTGAGGGGTGGGTGCAGAGGAGTCCCAGCAGTGGACAGACATGTGAGGGGTGGGCGCAGAGGACTCCCAGCAGTAGCGTGCAATATGAGTGGTGGGTGCATATCACTCCCAGCAGTGGACACACATGTGAGGGGTGGGTGCAGAGGACTCCCAGCAGTGGACAGACATGTGAGGGGTGGCTGCAGAGGACTCCCAGCAGTGCCCTGCAATATGAGGTGTGGGTGCATATCACTACCAGCAGTGGACAGACATGTGAGGGGTGGGTGCAGAGGACTCCCAGCAGTGGACAGACATGTGAGGGGTGGCTGCAGAGGACTCCCAGCAGTGCCCTGAAATATGAGGTGTGGGTGCATATCACTACCAGCAGTGGACAGACATGTGAGGGGTGGGTGCAGAGGACTCCCAGCAGTGGACAGACATGTGAGGGGTGGCTGCAGCGGACTCCCAGCAGTGGACAGACATGTGAGGGGTGGCTGCAGAGGACTCCCAGCAGTGGCCTGCAATATGAGTGGTTGGTGCATATCACTCCCAGCAGTGGACAGACATGTGAGGGGTGCGTGCAGAGGATTCCCAGCAGTGGCCTGCAATATGAGGGGTGGGTGCATATCACTCCCAGCAGTGGACAGACATGTGAGGGATGGGTGCAGAGGACTCTCAGCAGTGGACAGACATGTGAGGGCTGGGTGCAGAGGACTCCCAGCAGTGGACAGACATGTGAGGGGTGGCTGCAGAGGACTCCCAGCAGTGCCCTGAAATATGAGGTGTGGGTGCATTTCACTACCAGCAGTGGACAGACATGTGAGGGGTGGGTGCAGAGGACTCCCAGCAGTGGACTGACATGTGAGGGGTGGGTGCAGAGGACTCCCAGCAGTGGCTTGCAATATGAGTGGTGGGTGCATATCACTCCCAGCAGTGGACAGACATGTGAGGGGTGGGTGCTGAGGACTCCCAGCAGTGGACAGACATGTGAGGGGTGGGTGCAGAGGACTCCCAGCAGTGGACAGACATGTGAGGGGTGGGTGCAGAGGAGTCCCAGTAGTAGACAGACATGTGAGGGGTGGGTGCAGAGGACTCCCAGCAGTGCCCTGCAATATGAGGTGTGGGTGCATATCACTACCAGCAGTGGACAGACATGTGAGGGGTGGGTGCAGAGGACTCCCAGCAGTGGACAGACATGTGAGGGGTGGCTGCAGAGGACTCCCAGCAGTGCCCTGAAATATGAGGTGTGGGTGCATATCACTCTGAGCAGTGGACAGACATGTGAGGGGTGGGTGCTGAGGACTCCCAGCAGTGGACAGACATGTGAGGGGTGGGTGCAGAGGACTCCCAGCAGTGGACAGACATGTGAGGGGTGGGTGCAGAGGAGTCCCAGCAGTGGACAGACATGTGAGGGGTGGGCGCAGAGGACTCCCAGCAGTGGACAGACATGTGAGGGGTGGGTGCAGAGGACTCGCAGCAGTGGACAGACAAGTGAGGGGTGGGTGCACAGGACTCCCAGCAGTGGACAGACATGTGAGGGATGGGTGCAGAGGACTCCCAGCAGTTGACAGACATGTGAGGGGTGGCTGCAGAGGACTCCCAGCAGTGCCCTGCAATATGAGGTGTGGGTGCATTTCACTACTAGCAGTGGACAGACATGTGAGGGGTGGGTGCAGAGGACTCCCAGCAGTGGACAGACATGTGAGGGGTGGGTGCAGAGGACTCCCAGCAGTGGCTTGCAATATGAGTGGTGGGTGCATATCACTCCGAGCAGTGGACAGACATGTGAGGGGTGGGTGCTGAGAACTCCCAGCAGTGGACAGACATGTGAGGGGTGGGTGCAGAGGACTTGCAGCAGTGGACAGACATGTAAGGGGTGGGTGCACAGGACTCCCAGCAGTGGACAAACATGTGAGGGGTGGGTGATGAGAACTCGGAGCAGTGGACAGACATGTGAGGGGTGGGTGCAGAGGACTCGCAGAAGTGGACAGACATGTGAGGGGTGGGTGCACAGGACTCCCAGCAGTGGACAGACATGTGAGGGATGGGTGCAGAGGACTCCCAGCAGTGGACAGACATGTGAGGGGTGGGTGCAGAGGACTCCCAGCAGTTGACAGACATGTGAGGGGTGGCTGCAGAGGACTCCCAGCAGTGCCCTGCAATATGAGGTGTGGGTGCATTTCACTACTAGCAGTGGACAGACATGTGAGGGGTGGGTGCAGGGGACTCCCAGCAGTGGACAGACATGTGAGGGGTGGGTGCAGAGGACTCCCAGCAGTGGCTTGCAATATGAGTGGTGGGTGCATATCACTCCGAGCAGTGGACAGACATGTGAGGGGTGGGTGCTGAGGACTCCCAGCAGTGGACAGACATGTGAGGGGTGGGTGCAGAGGACTCCCAGCAGTGGACAGACATGTGAGGGGTGGGTGCAGAGGAGTCCCAGCAGTGGACAGACATGTGAGGGGTGGGCGCAGAGGACTCCCAGCAGTAGCGTGCAATATGAGTGGTGGGTGCATATCACTCCCAGCAGTGGACACACATGTGAGGGGTGGGTGCAGAGGACTCCCAGCAGTGGACAGACATGTGAGGGGTGGCTGCAGAGGACTCCCAGCAGTGCCCTGCAATATGAGGTGTGGGTGCATATCACTACCAGCAGTGGACAGACATGTGAGGGGTGGGTGCAGAGGACTCCCAGCAGTGGACAGACATGTGAGGGGTGGCTGCAGAGGACTCCCAGCAGTGCCCTGAAATATGAGGTGTGGGTGCATATCACTACCAGCAGTGGACAGACATGTGAGGGGTGGGTGCAGAGGACTCCCAGCAGTGGACAGACATGTGAGGGGTGGCTGCAGCGGACTCCCAGCAGTGGACAGACATGTGAGGGGTGGCTGCAGAGGACTCCCAGCAGTGGCCTGCAATATGAGTGGTTGGTGCATATCACTCCCAGCAGTGGACAGACATGTGAGGGGTGCGTGCAGAGGATTCCCAGCAGTGGCCTGCAATATGAGGGGTGGGTGCATATCACTCCCAGCAGTGGACAGACATGTGAGGGATGGGTGCAGAGGACTCTCAGCAGTGGACAGACATGTGAGGGCTGGGTGCAGAGGACTCCCAGCAGTGGACAGACATGTGAGGGGTGGCTGCAGAGGACTCCCAGCAGTGCCCTGAAATATGAGGTGTGGGTGCATTTCACTACCAGCAGTGGACAGACATGTGAGGGGTGGGTGCAGAGGACTCCCAGCAGTGGACTGACATGTGAGGGGTGGGTGCAGAGGACTCCCAGCAGTGGCTTGCAATATGAGTGGTGGGTGCATATCACTCCCAGCAGTGGACAGACATGTGAGGGGTGGGTGCTGAGGACTCCCAGCAGTGGACAGACATGTGAGGGGTGGGTGCAGAGGACTCCCAGCAGTGGACAGACATGTGAGGGGTGGGTGCAGAGGAGTCCCAGTAGTAGACAGACATGTGAGGGGTGGGTGCAGAGGACTCCCAGCAGTGCCCTGCAATATGAGGTGTGGGTGCATATCACTACCAGCAGTGGACAGACATGTGAGGGGTGGGTGCAGAGGACTCCCAGCAGTGGACAGACATGTGAGGGGTGGCTGCAGAGGACTCCCAGCAGTGCCCTGAAATATGAGGTGTGGGTGCATATCACTACCAGCAGTGGACAGACATGTGAGGGGTGGGTGCAGAGGACTCCCAGCAGTGGACAGACATGTGAGGGGTGGCTGCAGAGGACTCCCAGCAGTGGACAGACATGTGAGGGGTGGCTGCAGAGGACTCCCAGCAGTGGCCTGCAATATGAGTGGTTGGTGCATATCACTCCCAGCAGTGGACAGACATGTGAGGGGTGGGTGCAGAGGACTCCCAGCAGTGGACAGACATGTGAGGGGTGGGTGCAGAGGACTCCCAGCAGTAGCCTGCAATATGAGTGGTGGGTGCATATCACTCCCAGCAGTGGACAGACATGTGAGGGGTGGGTGCAGAGGACTCCCAGCAGTGGACAGACATGTTAGGGGTGGGTG
Source organism: Triturus cristatus (assembly GCF_964204655.1). Taxonomy (NCBI): domain Eukaryota; kingdom Metazoa; phylum Chordata; class Amphibia; order Caudata; family Salamandridae; genus Triturus; species Triturus cristatus. Next base: position 421,735,681 of record NC_140579.1, read on the forward strand.
CAGAGGACTCCCAGCAGTGGACAGACATGTGAGGGGTGGCTGCAGAGGACTCCCAGCAGTGCCCTGCAATATGAGGTGTGGGTGCCTATCACTACCAGCAGTGGACAGACATGTGAGGGGTGGGTGCAGAGGACTCCCTGCAGTGGCCTGCAATATGAGTGGTGGGTGCATATCACTCCCAGCAGTGGACAGACATGTGAGGGGTGGGTGCAGAGGACTCCCAGCAGTGGACAGACATGTGAGGGGTGGCTGCAGAGGACTCCCAGCAGTGGACAGACATGTGAGGGGTGGGTGCAGAGGACTCCGAGCAGTGGCCTGCAATATGAGTGGTGGATGCATATCACTCCCAGCAGTGAACAGACATGTGAGGGGTGGGTGCAGAGGACTCCCAGCAGTGGACAGACATGTGAGGGGTGGGTGCACAGGACTCGCAGCAGTGGACAGACATGTGAGGGGTGGGTGCACAGGACTCCCAGCAGTGGACAGACATGTGAGGGATGGGTGCAGAGGACTCCCAGCAGTGGACAGACATGTGAGGGGTGGGTGCAGAGGACTCCCAGCAGTGGACAGACATGTGACGGGTGGGTGCAGAGGACTCGCAGCAGTGGACAGACATGTGAGGGGTGGGTGCACAGGACTCCCAGCAGTGGACAGACATGTGAGGGATGGGTGCAGAGGACTCCCAGCAGTGGACAGACATGTGAGGGGTGGGTGCAGAGGACTCCCAGCAGTTGACAGACATGTGAGGGGTGGCTGCAGAGGACTCCCAGCAGTGCCCTGCAATATGAGGTGTGGGTGCATTTCACTACTAGCAGTGGACAGACATGTGAGGGGTGGGTGCAGAGGACTCCCAGCAGTGGACAGACATGTGAGGGGTGGGTGCACAGGACCCCCAGCAGTGGCTTGCAATATGCGTGGTGGGTGCATATCACTCCGAGCAGTGGACAGACATGTGAGGGGTGGGTGCTGAGAACTCCCAGCAGTGGACAGACATGTGAGGGGTGGGTGCAGAGGACTTGCAGCAGTGGACAGACATGTGAGGGGTGGGTGCACAGGACTCCCAGCAGTGGACAGACATGTGAGGGGTGGGTGCTGAGAACTCCCAGCAGTGGACAGACATGTGAGGGGTGGGTGCAGAGGACTCGCAGCAGTGGACAGACATGTGAGGGGTGGGTGCACAGGACTCCCAGCAGTGGACAGACATGTGAGGGATGGGTGCAGAGGACTCCCAGCAGTGGACAGACATGTGAGGGGTGGGTGCAGAGGACTCCCAGCAGTTGACAGACATGTGAGGGGTGGCTGCAGAGGACTCCCAGCAGTGCCCTGCAATATGAGGTGTGGGTGCATTTCACTACTAGCAGTGGACAGACATGTGAGGGGTGGGTGCAGAGGACTCCCAGCAGTGGACAGACATGTGAGGGGTGGGTGCAGAGGACTCCCAGCAGTGGCTTGCAATATGAGTGGTGGGTGCATATCACTCCGAGCAGTGGACAGACATGTGAGGGGTGGGTGCTGAGGACTCCCAGCAGTGGACAGACATGTGAGGGGTGGGTGCAGAGGACTCCCAGCAGTGGACAGACATGTGAAGGGTGGGTGCAGAGGAGTCCCAGCAGTGGACAGACATGTGAGGGGTGGGCGCAGAGGACTCCCAGCAGTGGCGTGCAATATGAGTGGTGGGTGCATATCACTCCCAGCAGTGGACACACATGTGAGGGGTGGGTGCAGAGGACTCCCAGCAGTGGACAGACATGTGAGGGGTGGCTGCAGAGGACTCCCAGCAGTGCCCTGCAATATGAGGTGTGGGTGCATATCACTACCAGCAGTGGACAGACATGTGAGGGGTGGGTGCAGAGGACTCCCAGCAGTGGCCTGCAATATGAGTGGTTGGTGCATATCACTCCCAGCAGTGGACAGACATGTGAGGGGTGGGTGCAGAGGACTCCCAGCAGTGGACAGACATGTGAGAGGTGGCTGCAGAGGACTCCCAGCAGTGGACAGACATGTGAGGGGTGGGTGCAGAGGACTCCCAGCAGTGGCCTGCAATATGAGGGGTGGGTGCATATCACTCCCAGCAGTGGATAGACATGTGAGTGGTGGGTGCAGAGGACTCCCAGCAGTGGACAGACATATGAGGGGTGGGTGCAGAGGATTCTCAGCAGTGGACAGACATGTGAGGGGTGGGTGCAGAGGACTCCCAGCAGTGGAAAGACATGTGAGGGGTGGGTGCAGAGGACTCCCAGCAGTGGCTTGCAATATGAGTGGTGGGTGAATATCACTCCCAGCAGTGGACAGACATGTGAGGGGTGGGTGCTGAGGACTCCCAGCAGTGGACAGACATGTGAGGGGTGGGTGCAGAGGACTCCCAGCAGTGGACAGACATGTGAGTGGTGGGTGCAGAGGAGTCCCAGCAGTGGATAGACATGTGAGGGGTGGGTGCAGAGGACTCCCAGCAGTGGCCTGCAATATGAGTGGTGGGTGCATATCACTCCCAGCAGTGGACACTCATGTGAGGGGTGGGTGCAGAGGACTCCCAGCAGTGGACAGACATGTGAGCGGTGGCTGCAGAGGACTCCCAGCAGTGCCCTGCAATATGAGGTGTGGGTGCATATCACTACCAGCAGTGGACAGACAGGTGAGGGGTGGGTGCAGAGGACTCCCAGTAGTGGACAGAAATGTGAGGGGTGGCTGCAGAGGACTCGCAGCAGTGCCCTGAAACATGAGGTGTGGGTGCATATCACTACCAGCAGTGGACAGATATGTGAGGGGTGGGTGCAGAGGACTCCCAGCAGTGGACAGACATGTGAGGGGTGGCTGCAGAGGACTCCCAGCAGTGGACAGACATGTGAGGGGTGGCTGCAGAGGACTCCCAGCAGTGGCCTGCAATATGAGTGGTGGGTGCATATCACTTCCAGCAGTGGACAGATATGTGAGGGGTGGGTGCAGAGGACTCCAAGCAGTGGACAGACATGTGAGGGGTGGCTGCAGAGGACTCCCAGCAGTGGACAGACATGTGAGGGGTGGGTGCAGAGGACTCCCAGCAGTGGCCTGCAATATGAAGGGTGGGTGCATATCACTCCCAGCAGTGGACAGACATGTGAGTGGTGGGTGCAGAGGACTCCCAGCAGTGGACAGCCATATGAGGGGTGGGTGCAGAGGACTCCCAGCAGTGGACAGACATGTGAGGGGTGGGTGCATATCACTCCCAGCAGTGGACTGACAAGTGAGGGGTGGGTGCAGAGGACTCCCAGCAGTGGACAGACATGTGAGGGGTGGGTGCAGATGACTCCCAGCAGTGGACAGACATGTGAGGGGTGGGTGCTGAGGACTCCCAGCAGTGGACAGACATGTGAGTGGTGGGTGCATATCACTCCCAGCAGTGAACAGACATGTGAGGGGTGGGTGCAGATGACTCCCAGCAGTGGACAGACATGTGAAGGGTGGCTGCAGAGGACTCGCAGCAGTGGACAGACATGTGAGGGGTGGGTGCAGAGGACTCCCAGCAGTGGCCTGCAATATGAGTGGTGGGTGCATATCACTCCCAGCAGTGGACAGACATGTGAGGGGTGGGTGCAGAGGACTCCCAGCAGTGGACAGACATGTGAGGGGTGGGTGCAGAGGACTCCCAGCAGTGGACAGACATGTGAGGGGTGGGTGCAGAGGACTCCCAGCAGTAGCCTGCAATATGAGTGGTGGGTGCATATCACTCCCAGCAGTGGACAGACATGTGAGGCGTGGGTGCAGAGGACTCCCAGCAGTGGACAGACATGTGAGGGGTGGGTGCAGAGGACGCCCAACAGTGGACAGACATGTGAGGGGTGGCTGCAGAGGACTCCCAGCAGTGCCCTGCAATATGAGGTGTGGGTGCCTATCACTACCAGCAGTGGACAGATATGTGAGGGGTGGGTGCAGAGGACTCCCAGCAGTGGACAGACATGTGAGGGGTGGGTGCAGAGGACCCCCAGCAGTGGCTTGCAATATGAGTGGTGGGTGCATATCACTCTGAGCAGTGGACAGACATGTGAGGGGTGGGTGCTGAGAACTCCCAGCAGTGGACAGACATGTGAGGGGTGGGTGCAGAGGACTTGCAGCAGTGGACAGACATGTGAGGGGTGGGTGCACAGGACTCCCAGCAGTGGACAGACATGTGAGGGGTGGGTGCTGAGAACTCCCAGCAGTGGACAGACATGTGAGGGGTGGGTGCAGAGGACTCGCAGCAGTGGACAGACATGTGAGGGGTGGGTGCAGAGGACTTGCAGCAGTGGACAGACATGTGAGGGGTGGTTGCAGAGGACTCCCAGCAGTGGACAGACATGTGAGGGGTGGGTGCAGAGGAGTCCCAGCAGTGGATAGACATGTGAGGGGTGGGTGCAGAGGACTCCCAGCAGTGGACAGACATGTGAGGGGTGGCTGCAGAGGACTCCCAGCAGTGCCCTGCAATATGAGGTGTGGGTGCATATCACTACCAGCAGTGGACAGACAGGTGAGGGGTGGGTGCAGAGGACTCCCAGCAGTGGACAGACATGTGAGGGGTGGCTGCAGAGGACTCCCAGCAGTGCCCTGAAACATGAGGTGTGGGTGTATATCCCTACCAGCAGTGGACAGACATGTGAGGGGTGGGTGCAGAGGACTCCCATCAGTGGACAGACATGTGAGGGGTGGATGCAGAGGACTCCCAGCAGTGGACAGACATGTGAGGGGTGGGTGCAGAGGACTCCCAGCAGTGGCCTGCAATATGAGGGGTGGGTGCATATCACTCCCAGCAGTGGACAGACATGCGAGTGGTGGGTGCAGAGGACTCCCAGCAGTGGACAGATATATGAGGGGTGGGTGCAGAGGACTCCCAGCAGTGGACAGACATGTAAGGGGTGGGTGCATATCACTCCCAGCAGTGGACTGACATGTGAGGGGTGGGTGCAGAGGACTCCCAGCAGTGGACAGACATGTGAGGGGTGGGTGCAGATGGCTCCCAGCAGTGGACAGACATGTGAGGGGTTGCTGCAGAGGACTCCCAGCAGTGGACAGACATGTGAGGGGTGGGTGCAGAGGACTCCCAGCAGTGGCCTGCAATATGAGTGGTGGGTGCATATCATTCCCAGCAGTGGACACACATGTGAGGGGTGGGTGCTGAGGACTCCCAGCAGTGGACAGACATGTGAGGGGTGGGTGCAGAGAACTCCCAGCAGTGGACAGACGTGAGGGGTGGGTGCAGAGGACTCCCAGCAGTGGAAAGACATGTGAGGGGTGGGTGCAGAGGACTCCCAGCAGTGGCCTGCAATATGAGTGGTGGGTGCATATAACTCCCAACCGTGAACAGACATGTGATGGGGTGGGTGCAGAGGACTCCCAGCAGTGGACAGACACGTGAAGGGTGGCTGCAGAGGACTCCCAGCAGTGGACAGACATGTGAGGGGTGGGTGCAGAGGACTCCCAGAAGTGGCCTGCAATATGAGTGGTGGGTGCATATCACTCCCAGCAGTGGACAGACATGTGAGGGGTGGGTACCGAGGACTCCCAGCAGTGGACAGACATGTAAGGGGTGGGTGCAGAGGACTCCCAGCAGTGGACAGACATGTGAGGGTGGGTGCAGAGGACTCCCAGCAGTGGACAGACATGTGAGGGGTGGGTGCAGAGGACTCCCAGCAGTGGACAGACATGTGAGGGGTGGCTGCAGCGGACTCCCAGCAGTGGACAGACATGTGAGGGGTGGCTGCAGAGGACTCCCAGCAGTGGCCTGCAATATGAGTGGTTGGTGCATATCACTCCCAGCAGTGGACAGACATGTGAGGGGTGCGTGCAGAGGATTCCCAGCAGTGGCCTGCAATATGAGGGGTGGGTGCATATCACTCCCAGCAGTGGACAGACATGTGAGGGATGGGTGCAGAGGACTCTCAGCAGTGGACAGACATGTGAGGGGTGGGTGCAGAGGACTCCCAGCAGTGGAAAGACATGTGAGGGGTGGGTGCAGAGGACTCCCAGCAGTGGCTTGCAATATGAGTGGTGGGTGCATATCACTCCCAGCAGTGGACAGACATGTGAGGGGTGGGTGCTGAGGACTCCCAGCAGTGGACAGACATGTGAGGGGTGGGTGCAGAGGACTCCCAGCAGTGGCCTGCAATATGAGTGGTGGGTGCATATCACTCCCAGCAGTGGACAGACATGTGAGGGGTGGGTGCAGAGGACTCCCAGCAGTGGACAGACATGTGAGGGGTGGGTGCAGAGAACTCCCAGCAGTGGACAGACGTGAGGGGTGGGTGCAGAGGACTCCCAGCAGTGGAAAGACATGCGAGTGGTGGGTGCAGAGGACTCCCAGCAGTGGACAGACATATGAGGGGTGGGTGCAGAGGACTCCCAGCAGTGGACAGACATGTAAGGGGTGGGTGCATATCACTCCCAGCAGTGGACTGACATGTGAGGGGTGGGTGCAGAGGACTCCCAGCAGTGGACAGACATGTGAGGGGTGGGTGCAGATGGCTCCCAGCAGTGGACAGACATGTGAGGGGTGGGTGCAGAGGACTCCCAGCAGTGGACAGACATGTGAGGGGTGGGTGCAGAGGACTCCCAGCAGTGGCTTGCAATATGAGTGGTGGGTGCATATCACTCCCAGCAGTGGACAGACATGTGAGGGGTGGGTGCTGAGGACTCCCAGCAGTGGACAGACATGTGAGTGGTGGGTGCAGAGGACTCCCAGCAGTGGACAGACATGTGAGGGGTGGGTGCAGAGGACTCCCAGCAGTGGACAGACATGTGAGGGGTGGGTGAAGAGGACTCCCAGCAGTGGCCTGCAATATGAGTGGTGGGTGCATATCACTCCCAGCAGTGGACACACATGTGAGGGGTGGGTGCAGAGGACTCCCAGCAGTGGACAGACATGTGAGGGGTGGCTGCAGAGGATTCCCAGCAGTGCCCTGAAATATGAGGTGTGGGTGCATATCACTCCCAGCAGTGGACAGACATGCGAGTGGTGGGTGCAGAGGACTCCCAGCAGTGGACAGACATATGAGGGGTGGGTGCAGAGGACACCCAGCAGTAGACAGACATGTAAGGGGTGGGTGCATATCACTCCCAGCAGTGGACTGACATGTGAGGGGTGGGTGCAGAGGACTCCCAGCAGTGGACAGACATGTGAGGGGTGGGTGCAGATGACTCCCAGCAGTGGACAGACATGTGAGGGGTTGCTGCAGAGGACTCCCAGCAGTGGACAGACATGTGAGGGGTGGGTGCAGAGGACTCCCAGCAGTGGCCTGCAATATGAGTGGTGGGTGCATATCATTCCCAGCAGTGGACAGACATGTGAGGGGTGGGTGCTGAGGACTCCCAGCAGTGGACAGACATGTGAGGGGTGGGTGCAGAGAACTCCCAGCAGTGGACAGACGTGAGGGGTGGGTGCAGAGGACTCCCAGCAGTGGAAAGACATGTGAGGGGTGGGTGCAGAGGACTCCCAGCAGTGGCCTGCAATATGAGTGGTGGGTGCATATCACTCCCAGCAGTGAACAGACATGTGAGGGGTGGGTGCAGAGGACTCCCAGCAGTGGACAGACACGTGAAGGGTGGCTGCAGAGGACTCCCAGCAGTGGACAGACATGTGAGGGGTGGGTGCAGAGGACTCCCAGAAGTGGCCTGCAATATGAGTGGTGGGTGCATATCACTCCCAGCAGTGGACAGACATGTGAGGGGTGGGTACCGAGGACTCCCAGCAGTGGACAGACATGTAAGGGGTGGGTGCAGAGGACTCCCAGCAGTGGACAGACATGTGAGGGGTGGGTGCAGAGGACTCCCAGCAGTGGACAGACATGTGAGGGGTGGGTGCAGAGGACTCCCAGCAGTGGCCTGCAATATGAGTGGTGGGTGCATATCACTCCCAGCAGTGGACAGACATTTGAGGGGTGGGTGCAGAGGACTTCCAGCTGTGGACAGACATGTGAGGGGTGGGTGCAGATGACTCCCAGCAGTGGACAGACATGTGAGGGGTGGCTGCAGAGGACTCCCAGCAGTGCCCTGAAATATGAGGTGTGGGTGCATTTCACTACCAGCAGTGGACAGACGTGAGGGGTGGGTGCAGAGGACTCCCAGCAGTGGAAAGACATGTGAGGGGTGGGTGCAGAGGACTCCCAGCAGTGGCCTGCAATATGAGTGGTGGGTGCATATAACTCCCAACCGTGAACAGACATGTGAGGGGTGGGTGCAGAGGACTCCCAGCAGTGGACAGACACGTGAAGGGTGGCTGCAGAGGACTCCCAGCAGTGGACAGACATGTGAGGGGTGGGTGCAGAGGACTCCCAGAAGTGGCCTGCAATATGAGTGGTGGGTGCATATCACTCCCAGCAGTGGACAGACATGTGAGGGGTGGGTACCGAGGACTCCCAGCAGTGGACAGACATGTAAGGGGTGGGTGCAGAGGACTCCCAGCAGTGGACAGACATGTGAGGGTGGGTGCAGAGGACTCCCAGCAGTGGACAGACATGTGAGGGGTGGGTGCAGAGGACTCCCAGCAGTGGAAAGACATGTGAGGGGTGGCTGCAGCGGACTCCCAGCAGTGGACAGACATGTGAGGGGTGGCTGCAGAGGACTCCCAGCAGTGGCCTGCAATATGAGTGGTTGGTGCATATCACTCCCAGCAGTGGACAGACATGTGAGGGATGGGTGCAGAGGACTCTCAGCAGTGGACAGACATGTGAGGGGTGGGTGCATATCACTCCCAGCAGTGGACAGACATGTGAGGGATGGGTGCAGAGGACTCTCAGCAGTGGACAGACATGTGAGGGGTGGGTGCATATCACTCCCAGCAGTGGACAGACATATGAGGGGTGGGTGCAGAGGATTCTCAGCAGATGACAGACATGTGAGGGGTGGGTGCAGAGGACTCCCAGCAGTGGAAAGACATGTGAGGGGTGGGTGCAGAGGACTCCCAGCAGTGGCTTGCAATATGAGTGGTGGGTGCATATCACTCCCAGCAGTGGACAGACATGTGAGGGGTGGGTGCTGAGGACTCCCAGCAGTGGACAGACATGTGAGGGGTGGGTGCAGAGGACTCCCAGCAGTGGCCTGCAATATGAGTGGTGGGTGCATATCACTCCCAGCAGTGGACAGACATGTGAGGGGTGGGTGCAGAGGACTCCCAGCAGTGGACAGACATGTGAGGGGTGGGTGCAGAGGACTCCCAGCAGTGGACAGACATGTGAGGGGTGGCTGCAGCGGACTCCCAGCAGTGGACAGACATGTGAGGGGTGGCTGCAGAGGACTCCCAGCAGTGGCCTGCAATATGAGTGGTTGGTGCATATCACTCCCAGCAGTGGACAGACATGTGAGGGGTGCGTGCAGAGGATTCCCAGCAGTGGCCTGCAATATGAGGGGTGGGTGCATATCACTCCCAGCAGTGGACAGACATGTGAGGGATGGGTGCAGAGGACTCTCAGCAGTGGACAGACATGTGAGGGCTGGGTGCAGAGGACTCCCAGCAGTGGACAGACATGTGAGGGGTGGCTGCAAAGGACTCCCAGCAGTACCCTGAAATATGAGGTGTGGGTGCATTTCACTACCAGCAGTGGACAGACATGTGAGGGGTGGGTGCAGAGGACTCCCAGCAGTGGACTGACATGTGAGGGGTGGGTGCAGAGGACTCCCAGCAGTGGCTTGCAATATGAGTGGTGGGTGCATATCACTCCCAGCAGTGGACAGACATGTGAGGGGTGGGTGCTGAGGACTCCCAGCAGTGGACAGACATGTGAGGGGTGGGTGCAGAGGACTCCCAGCAGTGGACAGACATGTGAGGGGTGGGTGCAGAGGAGTCCCAGTAGTAGACAGACATGTGAGGGGTGGGTGCAGAGGACTCCCAGCAGTGCCCTGCAATATGAGGTGTGGGTGCATATCACTACCAGCAGTGGACAGACATGTGAGGGGTGGGTGCAGAGGACTCCCAGCAGTGGACAGACATGTGAGGGGTGGCTGCAGAGGACTCCCAGCAGTGCCCTGAAATATGAGGTGTGGGTGCATATCACTACCAGCAGTGGACAGACATGTGAGGGGTGGGTGCAGAGGACTCCCAGCAGTGGACAGACATGTGAGGGGTGGCTGCAGAGGACTCCCAGCAGTGGACAGACATGTGAGGGGTGGCTGCAGAGGACTCCCAGCAGTGGCCTGCAATATGAGTGGTTGGTGCATATCACTCCCAGCAGTGGACAGACATGTGAGGGGTGGGTGCAGAGGACTCCCAGCAGTGGACAGACATGTGAGGGGTGGGTGCAGAGGACTCCCAGCAGTAGCCTGCAATATGAGTGGTGGGTGCATATCACTCCCAGCAGTGGACAGACATGTGAGGGGTGGGTGCAGAGGACTCCCAGCAGTGGACAGACATGTGAGGGGTGGGTGCAGAGGACTCCCAGCAGTGGACAGACATGTGAGGGGTGGCTGCAGAGGACTCCCAGCAGTGCCCTGCAATATGAGGTGTGGGTGCCTATCACTACCAGCAGTGGACAGACATGTGAGGGGTGGGTGCAGAGGACTCCCTGCAGTGGCCTGCAATATGAGTGGTGGGTGCATATCACTCCCAGCAGTGGACAGACATGTGAGGGGTGGGTGCAGAGGACTCCCAGCAGTGGACAGACATGTGAGGGGTGGCTGCAGAGGACTCCCAGCAGTGGACAGACATGTGAGGGGTGGGTGCAGAGGACTCCGAGCAGTGGCCTGCAATATGAGTGGTGGATGCATATCACTCCCAGCAGTGAACAGACATGTGAGGGGTGGGTGCAGAGGACTCCCAGCAGTGGACAGACATGTGAGGGGTGGGTGCACAGGACTCTCAGCAGTGGACAGACATGTGAGGGGTGGGTGCACAGGACTCCCAGCAGTGGACAGACATGTGAGGGATGGGTGCAGAGGACTCCCAGCAGTGGACAGACATGTGAGGGGTGGGTGCAGAGGACTCCCAGCAGTGGACAGACATGTGACGGGTGGGTGCAGAGGACTCGCAGCAGTGGACAGACATGTGAGGGGTGGGTGCACAGGACTCCCAGCAGTGGACAGACATGTGAGGGATGGGTGCAGAGGACTCCCAGCAGTGGACAGACATGTGAGGGGTGGGTGCAGAGGACTCCCAGCAGTTGACAGACATGTGAGGGGTGGCTGCAGAGGACTCCCAGCAGTGCCCTGCAATATGAGGTGTGGGTGCATTTCACTACTAGCAGTGGACAGACATGTGAGGGGTGGGTGCAGAGGACTCCCAGCAGTGGACAGACATGTGAGGGGTGGGTGCACAGGACCCCCAGCAGTGGCTTGCAATATGCGTGGTGGGTGCATATCACTCCGAGCAGTGGACAGACATGTGAGGGGTGGGTGCTGAGAACTCCCAGCAGTGGACAGACATGTGAGGGGTGGGTGCAGAGGACTTGCAGCAGTGGACAGACATGTGAGGGGTGGGTGCACAGGACTCCCAGCAGTGGACAGACATGTGAGGGGTGGGTGCTGAGAACTCCCAGCAGTGGACAGACATGTGAGGGGTGGGTGCAGAGGACTCGCAGCAGTGGACAGACATGTGAGGGGTGGGTGCACAGGACTCCCAGCAGTGGACAGACATGTGAGGGATGGGTGCAGAGGACTCCCAGCAGTGGACAGACATGTGAGGGGTGGGTGCAGAGGACTCCCAGCAGTTGACAGACATGTGAGGGGTGGCTGCAGAGGACTCCCAGCAGTGCCCTGCAATATGAGGTGTGGGTGCATTTCACTACTAGCAGTGGACAGACATGTGAGGGGTGGGTGCAGAGGACTCCCAGCAGTGGACAGACATGTGAGGGGTGGGTGCAGAGGACTCCCAGCAGTGGCTTGCAATATGAGTGGTGGGTGCATATCACTCCGAGCAGTGGACAGACATGTGAGGGGTGGGTGCTGAGGACTCCCAGCAGTGGACAGACATGTGAGGGGTGGGTGCAGAGGACTCCCAGCAGTGGACAGACATGTGAAGGGTGGGTGCAGAGGAGTCCCAGCAGTGGACAGACATGTGAGGGGTGGGCGCAGAGGACTCCCAGCAGTGGCGTGCAATATGAGTGGTGGGTGCATATCACTCCCAGCAGTGGACACACATGTGAGGGGTGGGTGCAGAGGACTCCCAGCAGTGGACAGACATGTGAGGGGTGGCTGCAGAGGACTCCCAGCAGTGCCCTGCAATATGAGGTGTGGGTGCATATCACTACCAGCAGTGGACAGACATGTGAGGGGTGGGTGCAGAGGACTCCCAGCAGTGGCCTGCAATATGAGTGGTTGGTGCATATCACTCCCAGCAGTGGACAGACATGTGAGGGGTGGGTGCAGAGGACTCCCAGCAGTGGACAGACATGTGAGAGGTGGCTGCAGAGGACTCCCAGCAGTGGACAGACATGTGAGGGGTGGGTGCAGAGGACTCCCAGCAGTGGCCTGCAATATGAGGGGTGGGTGCATATCACTCCCAGCAGTGGATAGACATGTGAGTGGTGGGTGCAGAGGACTCCCAGCAGTGGACAGACATATGAGGGGTGGGTGCAGAGGATTCTCAGCAGTGGACAGACATGTGAGGGGTGGGTGCAGAGGACTCCCAGCAGTGGAAAGACATGTGAGGGGTGGGTGCAGAGGACTCCCAGCAGTGGCTTGCAATATGAGTGGTGGGTGAATATCACTCCCAGCAGTGGACAGACATGTGAGGGGTGGGTGCTGAGGACTCCCAGCAGTGGACAGACATGTGAGGGGTGGGTGCAGAGGACTCCCAGCAGTGGACAGACATGTGAGTGGTGGGTGCAGAGGAGTCCCAGCAGTGGATAGACATGTGAGGGGTGGGTGCAGAGGACTCCCAGCAGTGGCCTGCAATATGAGTGGTGGGTGCATATCACTCCCAGCAGTGGACACTCATGTGAGGGGTGGGTGCAGAGGACTCCCAGCAGTGGACAGACATGTGAGCGGTGGCTGCAGAGGACTCCCAGCAGTGCCCTGCAATATGAGGTGTGGGTGCATATCACTACCAGCAGTGGACAGACAGGTGAGGGGTGGGTGCAGAGGACTCCCAGTAGTGGACAGAAATGTGAGGGGTGGCTGCAGAGGACTCGCAGCAGTGCCCTGAAACATGAGGTGTGGGTGCATATCACTACCAGCAGTGGACAGATATGTGAGGGGTGGGTGCAGAGGACTCCCAGCAGTGGACAGACATGTGAGGGGTGGCTGCAGAGGACTCCCAGCAGTGGACAGACATGTGAGGGGTGGCTGCAGAGGACTCCCAGCAGTGGCCTGCAATATGAGTGGTGGGTGCATATCACTTCCAGCAGTGGACAGATATGTGAGGGGTGGGTGCAGAGGACTCCAAGCAGTGGACAGACATGTGAGGGGTGGCTGCAGAGGACTCCCAGCAGTGGACAGACATGTGAGGGGTGGGTGCAGAGGACTCCCAGCAGTGGCCTGCAATATGAAGGGTGGGTGCATATCACTCCCAGCAGTGGACAGACATGTGAGTGGTGGGTGCAGAGGACTCCCAGCAGTGGACAGCCATATGAGGGGTGGGTGCAGAGGACTCCCAGCAGTGGACAGACATGTGAGGGGTGGGTGCATATCACTCCCAGCAGTGGACTGACAAGTGAGGGGTGGGTGCAGAGGACTCCCAGCAGTGGACAGACATGTGAGGGGTGGGTGCAGATGACTCCCAGCAGTGGACAGACATGTGAGGGGTGGGTGCTGAGGACTCCCAGCAGTGGACAGACATGTGAGTGGTGGGTGCATATCACTCCCAGCAGTGAACAGACATGTGAGGGGTGGGTGCAGATGACTCCCAGCAGTGGACAGACATGTGAAGGGTGGCTGCAGAGGACTCGCAGCAGTGGACAGACATGTGAGGGGTGGGTGCAGAGGACTCCCAGCAGTGGCCTGCAATATGAGTGGTGGGTGCATATCACTCCCAGCAGTGGACAGACATGTGAGGGGTGGGTGCAGAGGACTCCCAGCAGTGGACAGACATGTGAGGGGTGGGTGCAGAGGACTCCCAGCAGTGGACAGACATGTGAGGGGTGGGTGCAGAGGACTCCCAGCAGTAGCCTGCAATATGAGTGGTGGGTGCATATCACTCCCAGCAGTGGACAGACATGTGAGGCGTGGGTGCAGAGGACTCCCAGCAGTGGACAGACATGTGAGGGGTGGGTGCAGAGGACGCCCAACAGTGGACAGACATGTGAGGGGTGGCTGCAGAGGACTCCCAGCAGTGCCCTGCAATATGAGGTGTGGGTGCCTATCACTACCAGCAGTGGACAGATATGTGAGGGGTGGGTGCAGAGGACTCCCAGCAGTGGACAGACATGTGAGGGGTGGGTGCAGAGGACCCCCAGCAGTGGCTTGCAATATGAGTGGTGGGTGCATATCACTCTGAGCAGTGGACAGACATGTGAGGGGTGGGTGCTGAGAACTCCCAGCAGTGGACAGACATGTGAGGGGTGGGTGCAGAGGACTTGCAGCAGTGGACAGACATGTGAGGGGTGGGTGCACAGGACTCCCAGCAGTGGACAGACATGTGAGGGGTGGGTGCTGAGAACTCCCAGCAGTGGACAGACATGTGAGGGGTGGGTGCAGAGGACTCGCAGCAGTGGACAGACATGTGAGGGGTGGGTGCAGAGGACTTGCAGCAGTGGACAGACATGTGAGGGGTGGTTGCAGAGGACTCCCAGCAGTGGACAGACATGTGAGGGGTGGGTGCAGAGGAGTCCCAGCAGTGGATAGACATGTGAGGGGTGGGTGCAGAGGACTCCCAGCAGTGGACAGACATGTGAGGGGTGGCTGCAGAGGACTCCCAGCAGTGCCCTGCAATATGAGGTGTGGGTGCATATCACTACCAGCAGTGGACAGACAGGTGAGGGGTGGGTGCAGAGGACTCCCAGCAGTGGACAGACATGTGAGGGGTGGCTGCAGAGGACTCCCAGCAGTGCCCTGAAACATGAGGTGTGGGTGTATATCCCTACCAGCAGTGGACAGACATGTGAGGGGTGGGTGCAGAGGACTCCCATCAGTGGACAGACATGTGAGGGGTGGATGCAGAGGACTCCCAGCAGTGGACAGACATGTGAGGGGTGGGTGCAGAGGACTCCCAGCAGTGGCCTGCAATATGAGGGGTGGGTGCATATCACTCCCAGCAGTGGACAGACATGCGAGTGGTGGGTGCAGAGGACTCCCAGCAGTGGACAGATATATGAGGGGTGGGTGCAGAGGACTCCCAGCAGTGGACAGACATGTAAGGGGTGGGTGCATATCACTCCCAGCAGTGGACTGACATGTGAGGGGTGGGTGCAGAGGACTCCCAGCAGTGGACAGACATGTGAGGGGTGGGTGCAGATGGCTCCCAGCAGTGGACAGACATGTGAGGGGTTGCTGCAGAGGACTCCCAGCAGTGGACAGACATGTGAGGGGTGGGTGCAGAGGACTCCCAGCAGTGGCCTGCAATATGAGTGGTGGGTGCATATCATTCCCAGCAGTGGACACACATGTGAGGGGTGGGTGCTGAGGACTCCCAGCAGTGGACAGACATGTGAGGGGTGGGTGCAGAGAACTCCCAGCAGTGGACAGACGTGAGGGGTGGGTGCAGAGGACTCCCAGCAGTGGAAAGACATGTGAGGGGTGGGTGCAGAGGACTCCCAGCAGTGGCCTGCAATATGAGTGGTGGGTGCATATAACTCCCAACCGTGAACAGACATGTGATGGGGTGGGTGCAGAGGACTCCCAGCAGTGGACAGACACGTGAAGGGTGGCTGCAGAGGACTCCCAGCAGTGGACAGACATGTGAGGGGTGGGTGCAGAGGACTCCCAGAAGTGGCCTGCAATATGAGTGGTGGGTGCATATCACTCCCAGCAGTGGACAGACATGTGAGGGGTGGGTACCGAGGACTCCCAGCAGTGGACAGACATGTAAGGGGTGGGTGCAGAGGACTCCCAGCAGTGGACAGACATGTGAGGGTGGGTGCAGAGGACTCCCAGCAGTGGACAGACATGTGAGGGGTGGGTGCAGAGGACTCCCAGCAGTGGACAGACATGTGAGGGGTGGCTGCAGCGGACTCCCAGCAGTGGACAGACATGTGAGGGGTGGCTGCAGAGGACTCCCAGCAGTGGCCTGCAATATGAGTGGTTGGTGCATATCACTCCCAGCAGTGGACAGACATGTGAGGGGTGCGTGCAGAGGATTCCCAGCAGTGGCCTGCAATATGAGGGGTGGGTGCATATCACTCCCAGCAGTGGACAGACATGTGAGGGATGGGTGCAGAGGACTCTCAGCAGTGGACAGACATGTGAGGGGTGGGTGCAGAGGACTCCCAGCAGTGGAAAGACATGTGAGGGGTGGGTGCAGAGGACTCCCAGCAGTGGCTTGCAATATGAGTGGTGGGTGCATATCACTCCCAGCAGTGGACAGACATGTGAGGGGTGGGTGCTGAGGACTCCCAGCAGTGGACAGACATGTGAGGGGTGGGTGCAGAGGACTCCCAGCAGTGGCCTGCAATATGAGTGGTGGGTGCATATCACTCCCAGCAGTGGACAGACATGTGAGGGGTGGGTGCAGAGGACTCCCAGCAGTGGACAGACATGTGAGGGGTGGGTGCAGAGAACTCCCAGCAGTGGACAGACGTGAGGGGTGGGTGCAGAGGACTCCCAGCAGTGGAAAGACATGCGAGTGGTGGGTGCAGAGGACTCCCAGCAGTGGACAGACATATGAGGGGTGGGTGCAGAGGACTCCCAGCAGTGGACAGACATGTAAGGGGTGGGTGCATATCACTCCCAGCAGTGGACTGACATGTGAGGGGTGGGTGCAGAGGACTCCCAGCAGTGGACAGACATGTGAGGGGTGGGTGCAGATGGCTCCCAGCAGTGGACAGACATGTGAGGGGTGGGTGCAGAGGACTCCCAGCAGTGGACAGACATGTGAGGGGTGGGTGCAGAGGACTCCCAGCAGTGGCTTGCAATATGAGTGGTGGGTGCATATCACTCCCAGCAGTGGACAGACATGTGAGGGGTGGGTGCTGAGGACTCCCAGCAGTGGACAGACATGTGAGTGGTGGGTGCAGAGGACTCCCAGCAGTGGACAGACATGTGAGGGGTGGGTGCAGAGGACTCCCAGCAGTGGACAGACATGTGAGGGGTGGGTGAAGAGGACTCCCAGCAGTGGCCTGCAATATGAGTGGTGGGTGCATATCACTCCCAGCAGTGGACACACATGTGAGGGGTGGGTGCAGAGGACTCCCAGCAGTGGACAGACATGTGAGGGGTGGCTGCAGAGGACTCCCAGCAGTGCCCTGAAATATGAGGTGTGGGTGCATATCACTCCCAGCAGTGGACAGACATGCGAGTGGTGGGTGCAGAGGACTCCCAGCAGTGGACAGACATATGAGGGGTGGGTGCAGAGGACACCCAGCAGTAGACAGACATGTAAGGGGTGGGTGCATATCACTCCCAGCAGTGGACTGACATGTGAGGGGTGGGTGCAGAGGACTCCCAGCAGTGGACAGACATGTGAGGGGTGGGTGCAGATGACTCCCAGCAGTGGACAGACATGTGAGGGGTTGCTGCAGAGGACTCCCAGCAGTGGACAGACATGTGAGGGGTGGGTGCAGAGGACTCCCAGCAGTGGCCTGCAATATGAGTGGTGGGTGCATATCATTCCCAGCAGTGGACAGACATGTGAGGGGTGGGTGCTGAGGACTCCCAGCAGTGGACAGACATGTGAGGGGTGGGTGCAGAGAACTCCCAGCAGTGGACAGACGTGAGGGGTGGGTGCAGAGGACTCCCAGCAGTGGAAAGACATGTGAGGGGTGGGTGCAGAGGACTCCCAGCAGTGGCCTGCAATATGAGTGGTGGGTGCATATCACTCCCAGCAGTGAACAGACATGTGAGGGGTGGGTGCAGAGGACTCCCAGCAGTGGACAGACACGTGAAGGGTGGCTGCAGAGGACTCCCAGCAGTGGACAGACATGTGAGGGGTGGGTGCAGAGGACTCCCAGAAGTGGCCTGCAATATGAGTGGTGGGTGCATATCACTCCCAGCAGTGGACAGACATGTGAGGGGTGGGTACCGAGGACTCCCAGCAGTGGACAGACATGTAAGGGGTGGGTGCAGAGGACTCCCAGCAGTGGACAGACATGTGAGGGGTGGGTGCAGAGGACTCCCAGCAGTGGACAGACATGTGAGGGGTGGGTGCAGAGGACTCCCAGCAGTGGCCTGCAATATGAGTGGTGGGTGCATATCACTCCCAGCAGTGGACAGACATTTGAGGGGTGGGTGCAGAGGACTTCCAGCTGTGGACAGACATGTGAGGGGTGGGTGCAGATGACTCCCAGCAGTGGACAGACATGTGAGGGGTGGCTGCAGAGGACTCCCAGCAGTGCCCTGAAATATGAGGTGTGGGTGCATTTCACTACCAGCAGTGGACAGACGTGAGGGGTGGGTGCAGAGGACTCCCAGCAGTGGAAAGACATGTGAGGGGTGGGTGCAGAGGACTCCCAGCAGTGGCCTGCAATATGAGTGGTGGGTGCATATAACTCCCAACCGTGAACAGACATGTGAGGGGTGGGTGCAGAGGACTCCCAGCAGTGGACAGACACGTGAAGGGTGGCTGCAGAGGACTCCCAGCAGTGGACAGACATGTGAGGGGTGGGTGCAGAGGACTCCCAGAAGTGGCCTGCAATATGAGTGGTGGGTGCATATCACTCCCAGCAGTGGACAGACATGTGAGGGGTGGGTACCGAGGACTCCCAGCAGTGGACAGACATGTAAGGGGTGGGTGCAGAGGACTCCCAGCAGTGGACAGACATGTGAGGGTGGGTGCAGAGGACTCCCAGCAGTGGACAGACATGTGAGGGGTGGGTGCAGAGGACTCCCAGCAGTGGAAAGACATGTGAGGGGTGGCTGCAGCGGACTCCCAGCAGTGGACAGACATGTGAGGGGTGGCTGCAGAGGACTCCCAGCAGTGGCCTGCAATATGAGTGGTTGGTGCATATCACTCCCAGCAGTGGACAGACATGTGAGGGATGGGTGCAGAGGACTCTCAGCAGTGGACAGACATGTGAGGGGTGGGTGCATATCACTCCCAGCAGTGGACAGACATGTGAGGGATGGGTGCAGAGGACTCTCAGCAGTGGACAGACATGTGAGGGGTGGGTGCATATCACTCCCAGCAGTGGACAGACATATGAGGGGTGGGTGCAGAGGATTCTCAGCAGATGACAGACATGTGAGGGGTGGGTGCAGAGGACTCCCAGCAGTGGAAAGACATGTGAGGGGTGGGTGCAGAGGACTCCCAGCAGTGGCTTGCAATATGAGTGGTGGGTGCATATCACTCCCAGCAGTGGACAGACATGTGAGGGGTGGGTGCTGAGGACTCCCAGCAGTGGACAGACATGTGAGGGGTGGGTGCAGAGGACTCCCAGCAGTGGCCTGCAATATGAGTGGTGGGTGCATATCACTCCCAGCAGTGGACAGACATGTGAGGGGTGGGTGCAGAGGACTCCCAGCAGTGGACAGACATGTGAGGGGTGGGTGCAGAGAACTCCCAGCAGTGGACAGACGTGAGGGGTGGGTGCAGAAGACTCCCAGCAGTGGAAATACATGCGAGTGGTGGGTGCAGAGGACTCCCAGCAGTGGACAGACATATGAGGGGTGGGTGCAGAGGACTCCCAGCAGTGGACAGACATGTAAGGGGTGGGTGCATATCACTCCCAGCAGTGGACTGACATGTGAGGGGTGGGTGCAGAGGACTCCCAGCAGTGGCTTGCAATATGAGTGGTGGGTGCATATCACTCCCAGCAGTGGACAGACATGTGAGGGGTGGGTGCTGAGGACTCCCAGCAGTGGACAGACATGTGAGCGGTGGGTGCAGAGGACTCCCAGCAGTGGACAGACATGTGAGGGGTGGGTGCAGAGGACTCCCAGCAGTGGACAGACATGTGAGGGGTGGGTGAAGAGGACTCCCAGCAGTGGCCTGCAATATGAGTGGTGGGTGCATATCACTCCCAGCAGTGGACACACATGTGAGGGGTGGGTGCAGAGGACTCCCAGCAGTGGACAGACATGTGAGGGGTGGCTGCAGAGGACTCCCAGCAGTGCCCTGAAATATGAGGTGTGGGTGCATATCACTCCCAGCAGTGGACAGACATGCGAGTGGTGGGTGCAGAGGACTCCCAGCAGTGGACAGACATATGAGGGGTGGGTGCAGAGGACACCCAGCAGTAGACAGACATGTAAGGGGTGGGTGCATATCACTCCCAGCAGTGGACTGACATGTGAGGGGTGGGTGCAGAGGACTCCCAGCAGTGGACAGACATGTGAGGGGTGGGTGCAGATGACTCCCAGCAGTGGACAGACATGTGAGGGGTTGCTGCAGAGGACTCCCAGCAGTGGACAGACATGTGAGGGGTGGGTGCAGAGGACTCCCAGCAGTGGCCTGCAATATGAGTGGTGGGTGCATATCATTCCCAGCAGTGGACAGACATGTGAGGGGTGGGTGCTGAGGACTCCCAGCAGTGGACAGACATGTGAGGGGTGGGTGCAGAGAACTCCCAGCAGTGGACAGACGTGAGGGGTGGGTGCAGAGGACTCCCAGCAGTGGAAAGACATGTGAGGGGTGGGTGCAGAGGACTCCCAGCAGTGGCCTGCAATATGAGTGGTGGGTGCATATCACTCCCAGCAGTGAACAGACATGTGAGGGGTGGGTGCAGAGGACTCCCAGCAGTGGACAGACACGTGAAGGGTGGCTGCAGAGGACTCCCAGCAGTGGACAGACATGTGAGGGGTGGGTGCAGAGGACTCCCAGAAGTGGCCTGCAATATGAGTGGTGGGTGCATATCACTCCCAGCAGTGGACAGACATGTGAGGGGTGGGTACCGAGGACTCCCAGCAGTGGACAGACATGTGAGGGGTGGGTGCAGAGGACTCCCAGCAGTGGACAGACATGTGAGGGGTGGGTGCAGAGGACTCCCAGCAGTGGCCTGCAATATGAGTGGTGGGTGCATATCACTCCCAGCAGTGGACAGACATGTGAGGGGTGGGTGCAGAGGACTTCCAGCTGTGGACAGACATGTGAGGGGTGGGTGCAGATGACTCCCAGCAGTGGACAGACATGTGAGGGGTGGCTGCAGAGGACTCCCAGCAGTGCCCTGAAATATGAGGTGTGGGTGCATTTCACTACCAGCAGTGGACAGACATGTGAGGGGTGGGTGCAGAGGACTCCCAGCAGTGGACAGACATGTGAGGGGTGGGTGCAGAGGACTTCCAGCAGTGGCTTGCAATATGAGTGGTGGGTGCATATCACTCCCAGCAGTGGACAGACATGTGAGTGGTGGGTGCTGAGGACTCCCGGCAGTGGACAGACATGTGAGGGGTGGGTGGAGAGGACTCCCAGCAGTGGACAGACATGTGAGGGGTGGGTGCAGAGGAGTCCCAGCAGTGGACAGACATGTGAGGGGTGGGTGCAGAGGACTCCAAGCAGTGGCCTGCAATATGAGTGGTGGGTGCATATCACTCCCAGCAGTGGACACACATGTGAGGGGTGAGTGCAGAGGACTCCCAGCAGTGGACAGACATGTGAGGGGTGGCTGCAGAGGACTCCCAGCAGTGCCCTGAAATATGAGGTGTGGGTGCATATCACTACCAGCAGTGGACAGACATGTGAGGGGTGGGTGCAGAGGACTCCCAGCAGTGGACAGACATGTGAGGGGTGGCTGCAGAGGACTCCCAGCAGTGGACAGACATGTGAGGGGTGGCTGCAGAGGACTCCCAGCAGTGGCCTGCTATATGAGTGGTGGGTGCATATCACTCCCAGCAGTGGACAGACATGTGAGTGGTGGGTGCAGAGTACTCCCAGCAGTGGACAGACATGTGAGGGGTGGGTGCAGAGGACTCCCAGCAGTGGCCTGCAATCTGAGTGGTGGGTGCATATCACTCCCAGCAGTGGACTGACATGTGAGGGGTGGGTGCAGAATACTCCCAGCAGTGGACAGACATGTGAGGGGTGGCTGCAGAGGACTCCCAGCAGTGGACAGAAATGAGAGGGGTGGGTGCAGAGGACTCCCAGCAGTGGACAGACATGTGAGGGGTGGGTGCAGAGGACTCCCAGAAGTGGCCTGCAATATGAGTGGTGGGTGCATATCACTCCAAGCAGTGGACAGACATGTGAGGGGTGGGTGCTGAGAACTCCCAGCAGTGGACAGACATGTGAGGGGTGGGTGCAGAGGACTCCCAGCAGTGGACAGACATGTGAGGGGTGGGTGCACAGGACTCCCAGCAGTGGACAGACATGTAAGGGATGGGTGCAGAGGACTCCCAGCAGTGGACAGACATGTGAGCGGTGGGTGCAGAGGACTCCCAGCAGTGGACAGACATGTTTGGGGTGGCTGCGGAGGACTCCCAGCAGTGCCCTGCAATATGAGGTGTGGGTGCATTTCACTACCAGCAGTGGACAGACATGTGAGGGGTGGGTGCAGAGGACTCCCAGCAGTGGACAGACATGTGAGGGGTGGGTGCAGAGGACTCCCAGCAGTGGCTTGCAATATGAGTGGTGGGTGCATATCACTCCCAGCAGTGGACAGACATGTGAGGGGTGGGTGCTGAGGACTCCCAGCAGTGGACAGACATGTGAGGGGTGGGTGCAGAGGACTCCCAGCAGTGGACAGACATGTGAGGGGTGGGTGCAGAGGAGTCCCAGCAGTGGACAGACATGTGAGGGGTGGGCGCAGAGGACTCCCAGCAGTGGCCTGCAATATGAGTGGTGGGAGCATATCACTCCCAGCAGTGGACACACATGTGAGGGGTGGGTGCAGCGGACTCCCAGCAGTGGACAGACATGTGAGGGGTGGCTGCAGAGGACTCCCAGCAGTGCCCTGCAATATGAGGTGTGGGTGCATATCACTACCAGCAGTGGACAGACATGTGAGGGGTGGGTGCAGAGGACTCCCAGCAGTGGACAGACATGTGAGGGGTGGCTGCAGAGGACTCCCAGCAGTGCCCTGAAATATGAGGTGTGGGTGCATATCACTACCAGCAGTGGACAGACATGTGAGGGGTGGGTGCAGAGGACTCCCAGCAGTGGACAGACATGTGAGGGGTGGCTGCAGAGGACTCCCAGCAGTGGACAGACATGTGAGGGGTGGCTGCAGAGGACTCCCAGCAGTGGCCTGCAATATGAGTGGTTGGTGCATATCACTCCCAGCAGTGGACAGACATGTGAGGGGTGGGTGCAGAGGACTCCCAGCAGTGGACAGACATGTGAGGGGTGGCTGCAGAGGACTCCCAGCAGTGGACAGACATGTGAGGGGTGGCTGCAGAGGACTCCCAGCAGTGGCCTGCAATATGAGTGGTTGGTGCATATCACTCCCAGCAGTGGACAGACATGTGAGGGGTGCGTGCAGAGGATTCCCAGCAGTAGCCTGCAATATGAGGGGTGGGTGCATATCACTCCCAGCAGTGGACAGACATGTGAGGGAAAGGTGCAGAGGACTCCCAGCAGTGGACAGACATGTGAGGGGTGGGTGCAGAGGACTCCCAGCAGTGGACAGACATGTGAGGGGTGGCTGCAGAGGACTCCCAGCAGTGCCCTGCAATATGAGGTGTGGGTGCATTTCACTACCAGCAGTGGACAGACATGTGAGTGGTGGGTGCATATCACTCCCAGCAGTGGACAGACATGTGAGGGGTGGGTGCTGAGGACTCCCAGCAGTGGACAGACATGTGAGTGGTGGGTGCAGAGGACTCCCAGCAGTGGACAGACATGTGAGGGGTGGGTGCAGAGGAGTCCCAGCAGTGGACAGACATGTGAGGGGTGGGTGCAGAGGACTCCCAGCAGTGGCCTGCAATATGAGTGGTGGGTGCATATCACTCCCAGCAGTGGACACACATGTGAGGGGTGGGTGCAGAGGACTCCCAGCAGTGGACAGACATGTGAGGGGTGGCTGCAGAGGACTCCCAGCAATGCCCTGCAATATGAGGTGTGGGTGCATATCACTACCAGCAGTGGACAGACATGTGAGGGGTGGGTGCAGAGGACTCCCAGCAGTGGACAGACATGTGAGGGGTGGCTGCAGAGGACTCCCAGCAGTGCCCTGAAATATGAGGTGTGGGTGCATATCACTACCAGCAGTGGACAGACATGTGAGGGGTGGGTGCAGAGGACTCCCAGCAGTGGACAGACATGTGAGGGGTGGCTGCAGAGGACTCCCAGCAGTGGACAGACATGTGAGGGGTGGCTGCAGAGGACTCCCAGCAGTGGCCTGCAATATGAGTGGTTGGTGCATATCACTCCCAGCAGTGGACAGACATGTGAGGGGTGGGTGCAGAGGACTCCCAGCAGTGGACAGACATGTGAGGGGTGGCTGCAGAGGACTCCCAGCAGTGGACAGACATGTGAGGGGTGGGTGCAGAGGACTCCCAGCAGTGGCCTGCAATATGAGGGGTGGGTGCATATCACTCCCAGCAGTGGACAGACATGTGAGTGGTGGGTGCAGAGGACTCCCAGCAGTGGACAGACATATGAGGGGTGGGTGCAGAGGACTCCCAGCAGTGGAAAGACATGTGAGGGGTGGGTGCAGAGGACTCCCAGCAGTGGACAGACATGTGAGGGGTGGGTGCAGAGGACTCCCAGCAGTGGACAGACATGTGAGGGGTGGCTGCAGAGGACTCCCAGCAGTGGACAGACATGTGAGGGGTGGGTGCAGAGGACTCCCAGCAGTGGCCTGCAATATGAGGGGTGGGTGCATATCACTCCCAGCAGAGGACAGACATGTGAGTGGTGGGTGCAGAGGACTCCCAGCAGTGGACAGACATTTGAGGGGTGGGTGCATATCACTCCCAGCAGTGGACAGACATGTGAGAGGTGGCTGCAGAGGACTCCCAGCAGTGGACAGACATGTGAGGGGTGGCTGCAGAGGACTCCCAGCAGTGGCCTGCAATATGAGTGGTGGGTGCATATCACTTCCAGCAGTGGACAGATATGTGAGGGGTGGGTGCAGAGGACTCCCAGCAGTGGCTTGCAATATGAGTGGTGGGTGCATATCACTCCGAGCAGTGGACAGACATGTGAGGGGTGGGTGCTGAGGACTCCCAGCAGTGGACAGACATGTGAGGGGTGGGTGCAGAGGACTCCCAGCAGTGGACAGACATGTGAGGGGTGGGTGCAGAGGAGTCCCAGCAGTGGACAGACATGTGAGGGGTGGGCGCAGAGGACTCCCAGCAGTAGCGTGCAATATGAGTGGTGGGTGCATATCACTCCCAGCAGTGGACAGACATGTGAGGGGTGGGTGCTGAGGACTCCCAGCAGTGGACAGACATGTGAGGGGTGGGTGCAGAGGACTCCCAGCAGTGGACAGACATGTGAGGGGTGGGTGCAGAGGAGTCCCAGTAGTAGACAGACATGTGAGGGGTGGGTGCAGAGGACTCCCAGCAGTGCCCTGCAATATGAGGTGTGGGTGCATATCACTACCAGCAGTGGACAGACATGTGAGGGGTGGGTGCAGAGGACTCCCAGCAGTGGACAGACATGTGAGGGGTGGCTGCAGAGGACTCCCAGCAGTGCCCTGAAATATGAGGTGTGGGTGCATATCACTACCAGCAGTGGACAGACATGTGAGGGGTGGGTGCAGAGGACTCCCAGCAGTGGACAGACATGTGAGGGGTGGCTGCAGAGGACTCCCAGCAGTGGACAGACATGTGAGGGGTGGCTGCAGAGGACTCCCAGCAGTGGCCTGCAATATGAGTGGTTGGTGCATATCACTCCCAGCAGTGGACAGACATGTGAGGGGTGGGTGCAGAGGACTCCCAGCAGTGGACAGACATGTGAGGGGTGGGTGCAGAGGACTCCCAGCAGTAGCCTGCAATATGAGTGGTGGGTGCATATCACTCCCAGCAGTGGACAGACATGTGAGGGGTGGGTGCAGAGGACTCCCAGCAGTGGACAGACATGTTAGGGGTGGGTGCAGAGGACTCCCAGCAGTGGACAGACATGTGAGGGGTGGCTGCAGAGGACTCCCAGCAGTGCCCTGCAATATGAGGTGTGGGTGCCTATCACTACCAGCAGTGGACAGACATGTGAGGGGTGGGTGCAGAGGACTCCCTGCAGTGGCCTGCAATATGAGTGGTGGGTGCATATCACTCCCAGCAGTGGACAGACATGTGAGGGGTGGGTGCAGAGGACTCCCAGCAGTGGACAGACATGTGAGGGGTGGCTGCAGAGGACTCCCAGCAGTGGACAGACATGTGAGGGGTGG
The DNA here is from genome assembly GCF_964204655.1 of Triturus cristatus. Classification (NCBI taxonomy): domain Eukaryota; kingdom Metazoa; phylum Chordata; class Amphibia; order Caudata; family Salamandridae; genus Triturus; species Triturus cristatus. The sequence goes on from NC_140579.1 coordinate 421,761,906, forward strand.
GTGCAGAGGACTCCGAGCAGTGGCCTGCAATATGAGTGGTGGATGCATATCACTCCCAGCAGTGAACAGACATGTGAGGGGTGGGTGCAGAGGACTCCCAGCAGTGGACAGACATGTGAGGGGTGGGTGCACAGGACTCGCAGCAGTGGACAGACATGTGAGGGGTGGGTGCACAGGACTCCCAGCAGTGGACAGACATGTGAGGGATGGGTGCAGAGGACTCCCAGCAGTGGACAGACATGTGAGGGGTGGGTGCAGAGGACTCCCAGCAGTGGACAGACATGTGACGGGTGGGTGCAGAGGACTCGCAGCAGTGGACAGACATGTGAGGGGTGGGTGCACAGGACTCCCAGCAGTGGACAGACATGTGAGGGATGGGTGCAGAGGACTCCCAGCAGTGGACAGACATGTGAGGGGTGGGTGCAGAGGACTCCCAGCAGTTGACAGACATGTGAGGGGTGGCTGCAGAGGACTCCCAGCAGTGCCCTGCAATATGAGGTGTGGGTGCATTTCACTACTAGCAGTGGACAGACATGTGAGGGGTGGGTGCAGAGGACTCCCAGCAGTGGACAGACATGTGAGGGGTGGGTGCACAGGACCCCCAGCAGTGGCTTGCAATATGCGTGGTGGGTGCATATCACTCCGAGCAGTGGACAGACATGTGAGGGGTGGGTGCTGAGAACTCCCAGCAGTGGACAGACATGTGAGGGGTGGGTGCAGAGGACTTGCAGCAGTGGACAGACATGTGAGGGGTGGGTGCACAGGACTCCCAGCAGTGGACAGACATGTGAGGGGTGGGTGCTGAGAACTCCCAGCAGTGGACAGACATGTGAGGGGTGGGTGCAGAGGACTCGCAGCAGTGGACAGACATGTGAGGGGTGGGTGCACAGGACTCCCAGCAGTGGACAGACATGTGAGGGATGGGTGCAGAGGACTCCCAGCAGTGGACAGACATGTGAGGGGTGGGTGCAGAGGACTCCCAGCAGTTGACAGACATGTGAGGGGTGGCTGCAGAGGACTCCCAGCAGTGCCCTGCAATATGAGGTGTGGGTGCATTTCACTACTAGCAGTGGACAGACATGTGAGGGGTGGGTGCAGAGGACTCCCAGCAGTGGACAGACATGTGAGGGGTGGGTGCAGAGGACTCCCAGCAGTGGCTTGCAATATGAGTGGTGGGTGCATATCACTCCGAGCAGTGGACAGACATGTGAGGGGTGGGTGCTGAGGACTCCCAGCAGTGGACAGACATGTGAGGGGTGGGTGCAGAGGACTCCCAGCAGTGGACAGACATGTGAAGGGTGGGTGCAGAGGAGTCCCAGCAGTGGACAGACATGTGAGGGGTGGGCGCAGAGGACTCCCAGCAGTGGCGTGCAATATGAGTGGTGGGTGCATATCACTCCCAGCAGTGGACACACATGTGAGGGGTGGGTGCAGAGGACTCCCAGCAGTGGACAGACATGTGAGGGGTGGCTGCAGAGGACTCCCAGCAGTGCCCTGCAATATGAGGTGTGGGTGCATATCACTACCAGCAGTGGACAGACATGTGAGGGGTGGGTGCAGAGGACTCCCAGCAGTGGCCTGCAATATGAGTGGTTGGTGCATATCACTCCCAGCAGTGGACAGACATGTGAGGGGTGGGTGCAGAGGACTCCCAGCAGTGGACAGACATGTGAGAGGTGGCTGCAGAGGACTCCCAGCAGTGGACAGACATGTGAGGGGTGGGTGCAGAGGACTCCCAGCAGTGGCCTGCAATATGAGGGGTGGGTGCATATCACTCCCAGCAGTGGATAGACATGTGAGTGGTGGGTGCAGAGGACTCCCAGCAGTGGACAGACATATGAGGGGTGGGTGCAGAGGATTCTCAGCAGTGGACAGACATGTGAGGGGTGGGTGCAGAGGACTCCCAGCAGTGGAAAGACATGTGAGGGGTGGGTGCAGAGGACTCCCAGCAGTGGCTTGCAATATGAGTGGTGGGTGAATATCACTCCCAGCAGTGGACAGACATGTGAGGGGTGGGTGCTGAGGACTCCCAGCAGTGGACAGACATGTGAGGGGTGGGTGCAGAGGACTCCCAGCAGTGGACAGACATGTGAGTGGTGGGTGCAGAGGAGTCCCAGCAGTGGATAGACATGTGAGGGGTGGGTGCAGAGGACTCCCAGCAGTGGCCTGCAATATGAGTGGTGGGTGCATATCACTCCCAGCAGTGGACACTCATGTGAGGGGTGGGTGCAGAGGACTCCCAGCAGTGGACAGACATGTGAGCGGTGGCTGCAGAGGACTCCCAGCAGTGCCCTGCAATATGAGGTGTGGGTGCATATCACTACCAGCAGTGGACAGACAGGTGAGGGGTGGGTGCAGAGGACTCCCAGTAGTGGACAGAAATGTGAGGGGTGGCTGCAGAGGACTCGCAGCAGTGCCCTGAAACATGAGGTGTGGGTGCATATCACTACCAGCAGTGGACAGATATGTGAGGGGTGGGTGCAGAGGACTCCCAGCAGTGGACAGACATGTGAGGGGTGGCTGCAGAGGACTCCCAGCAGTGGACAGACATGTGAGGGGTGGCTGCAGAGGACTCCCAGCAGTGGCCTGCAATATGAGTGGTGGGTGCATATCACTTCCAGCAGTGGACAGATATGTGAGGGGTGGGTGCAGAGGACTCCAAGCAGTGGACAGACATGTGAGGGGTGGCTGCAGAGGACTCCCAGCAGTGGACAGACATGTGAGGGGTGGGTGCAGAGGACTCCCAGCAGTGGCCTGCAATATGAAGGGTGGGTGCATATCACTCCCAGCAGTGGACAGACATGTGAGTGGTGGGTGCAGAGGACTCCCAGCAGTGGACAGCCATATGAGGGGTGGGTGCAGAGGACTCCCAGCAGTGGACAGACATGTGAGGGGTGGGTGCATATCACTCCCAGCAGTGGACTGACAAGTGAGGGGTGGGTGCAGAGGACTCCCAGCAGTGGACAGACATGTGAGGGGTGGGTGCAGATGACTCCCAGCAGTGGACAGACATGTGAGGGGTGGGTGCTGAGGACTCCCAGCAGTGGACAGACATGTGAGTGGTGGGTGCATATCACTCCCAGCAGTGAACAGACATGTGAGGGGTGGGTGCAGATGACTCCCAGCAGTGGACAGACATGTGAAGGGTGGCTGCAGAGGACTCGCAGCAGTGGACAGACATGTGAGGGGTGGGTGCAGAGGACTCCCAGCAGTGGCCTGCAATATGAGTGGTGGGTGCATATCACTCCCAGCAGTGGACAGACATGTGAGGGGTGGGTGCAGAGGACTCCCAGCAGTGGACAGACATGTGAGGGGTGGGTGCAGAGGACTCCCAGCAGTGGACAGACATGTGAGGGGTGGGTGCAGAGGACTCCCAGCAGTAGCCTGCAATATGAGTGGTGGGTGCATATCACTCCCAGCAGTGGACAGACATGTGAGGCGTGGGTGCAGAGGACTCCCAGCAGTGGACAGACATGTGAGGGGTGGGTGCAGAGGACGCCCAACAGTGGACAGACATGTGAGGGGTGGCTGCAGAGGACTCCCAGCAGTGCCCTGCAATATGAGGTGTGGGTGCCTATCACTACCAGCAGTGGACAGATATGTGAGGGGTGGGTGCAGAGGACTCCCAGCAGTGGACAGACATGTGAGGGGTGGGTGCAGAGGACCCCCAGCAGTGGCTTGCAATATGAGTGGTGGGTGCATATCACTCTGAGCAGTGGACAGACATGTGAGGGGTGGGTGCTGAGAACTCCCAGCAGTGGACAGACATGTGAGGGGTGGGTGCAGAGGACTTGCAGCAGTGGACAGACATGTGAGGGGTGGGTGCACAGGACTCCCAGCAGTGGACAGACATGTGAGGGGTGGGTGCTGAGAACTCCCAGCAGTGGACAGACATGTGAGGGGTGGGTGCAGAGGACTCGCAGCAGTGGACAGACATGTGAGGGGTGGGTGCAGAGGACTTGCAGCAGTGGACAGACATGTGAGGGGTGGTTGCAGAGGACTCCCAGCAGTGGACAGACATGTGAGGGGTGGGTGCAGAGGAGTCCCAGCAGTGGATAGACATGTGAGGGGTGGGTGCAGAGGACTCCCAGCAGTGGACAGACATGTGAGGGGTGGCTGCAGAGGACTCCCAGCAGTGCCCTGCAATATGAGGTGTGGGTGCATATCACTACCAGCAGTGGACAGACAGGTGAGGGGTGGGTGCAGAGGACTCCCAGCAGTGGACAGACATGTGAGGGGTGGCTGCAGAGGACTCCCAGCAGTGCCCTGAAACATGAGGTGTGGGTGTATATCCCTACCAGCAGTGGACAGACATGTGAGGGGTGGGTGCAGAGGACTCCCATCAGTGGACAGACATGTGAGGGGTGGATGCAGAGGACTCCCAGCAGTGGACAGACATGTGAGGGGTGGGTGCAGAGGACTCCCAGCAGTGGCCTGCAATATGAGGGGTGGGTGCATATCACTCCCAGCAGTGGACAGACATGCGAGTGGTGGGTGCAGAGGACTCCCAGCAGTGGACAGATATATGAGGGGTGGGTGCAGAGGACTCCCAGCAGTGGACAGACATGTAAGGGGTGGGTGCATATCACTCCCAGCAGTGGACTGACATGTGAGGGGTGGGTGCAGAGGACTCCCAGCAGTGGACAGACATGTGAGGGGTGGGTGCAGATGGCTCCCAGCAGTGGACAGACATGTGAGGGGTTGCTGCAGAGGACTCCCAGCAGTGGACAGACATGTGAGGGGTGGGTGCAGAGGACTCCCAGCAGTGGCCTGCAATATGAGTGGTGGGTGCATATCATTCCCAGCAGTGGACACACATGTGAGGGGTGGGTGCTGAGGACTCCCAGCAGTGGACAGACATGTGAGGGGTGGGTGCAGAGAACTCCCAGCAGTGGACAGACGTGAGGGGTGGGTGCAGAGGACTCCCAGCAGTGGAAAGACATGTGAGGGGTGGGTGCAGAGGACTCCCAGCAGTGGCCTGCAATATGAGTGGTGGGTGCATATAACTCCCAACCGTGAACAGACATGTGATGGGGTGGGTGCAGAGGACTCCCAGCAGTGGACAGACACGTGAAGGGTGGCTGCAGAGGACTCCCAGCAGTGGACAGACATGTGAGGGGTGGGTGCAGAGGACTCCCAGAAGTGGCCTGCAATATGAGTGGTGGGTGCATATCACTCCCAGCAGTGGACAGACATGTGAGGGGTGGGTACCGAGGACTCCCAGCAGTGGACAGACATGTAAGGGGTGGGTGCAGAGGACTCCCAGCAGTGGACAGACATGTGAGGGTGGGTGCAGAGGACTCCCAGCAGTGGACAGACATGTGAGGGGTGGGTGCAGAGGACTCCCAGCAGTGGACAGACATGTGAGGGGTGGCTGCAGCGGACTCCCAGCAGTGGACAGACATGTGAGGGGTGGCTGCAGAGGACTCCCAGCAGTGGCCTGCAATATGAGTGGTTGGTGCATATCACTCCCAGCAGTGGACAGACATGTGAGGGGTGCGTGCAGAGGATTCCCAGCAGTGGCCTGCAATATGAGGGGTGGGTGCATATCACTCCCAGCAGTGGACAGACATGTGAGGGATGGGTGCAGAGGACTCTCAGCAGTGGACAGACATGTGAGGGGTGGGTGCAGAGGACTCCCAGCAGTGGAAAGACATGTGAGGGGTGGGTGCAGAGGACTCCCAGCAGTGGCTTGCAATATGAGTGGTGGGTGCATATCACTCCCAGCAGTGGACAGACATGTGAGGGGTGGGTGCTGAGGACTCCCAGCAGTGGACAGACATGTGAGGGGTGGGTGCAGAGGACTCCCAGCAGTGGCCTGCAATATGAGTGGTGGGTGCATATCACTCCCAGCAGTGGACAGACATGTGAGGGGTGGGTGCAGAGGACTCCCAGCAGTGGACAGACATGTGAGGGGTGGGTGCAGAGAACTCCCAGCAGTGGACAGACGTGAGGGGTGGGTGCAGAGGACTCCCAGCAGTGGAAAGACATGCGAGTGGTGGGTGCAGAGGACTCCCAGCAGTGGACAGACATATGAGGGGTGGGTGCAGAGGACTCCCAGCAGTGGACAGACATGTAAGGGGTGGGTGCATATCACTCCCAGCAGTGGACTGACATGTGAGGGGTGGGTGCAGAGGACTCCCAGCAGTGGACAGACATGTGAGGGGTGGGTGCAGATGGCTCCCAGCAGTGGACAGACATGTGAGGGGTGGGTGCAGAGGACTCCCAGCAGTGGACAGACATGTGAGGGGTGGGTGCAGAGGACTCCCAGCAGTGGCTTGCAATATGAGTGGTGGGTGCATATCACTCCCAGCAGTGGACAGACATGTGAGGGGTGGGTGCTGAGGACTCCCAGCAGTGGACAGACATGTGAGTGGTGGGTGCAGAGGACTCCCAGCAGTGGACAGACATGTGAGGGGTGGGTGCAGAGGACTCCCAGCAGTGGACAGACATGTGAGGGGTGGGTGAAGAGGACTCCCAGCAGTGGCCTGCAATATGAGTGGTGGGTGCATATCACTCCCAGCAGTGGACACACATGTGAGGGGTGGGTGCAGAGGACTCCCAGCAGTGGACAGACATGTGAGGGGTGGCTGCAGAGGATTCCCAGCAGTGCCCTGAAATATGAGGTGTGGGTGCATATCACTCCCAGCAGTGGACAGACATGCGAGTGGTGGGTGCAGAGGACTCCCAGCAGTGGACAGACATATGAGGGGTGGGTGCAGAGGACACCCAGCAGTAGACAGACATGTAAGGGGTGGGTGCATATCACTCCCAGCAGTGGACTGACATGTGAGGGGTGGGTGCAGAGGACTCCCAGCAGTGGACAGACATGTGAGGGGTGGGTGCAGATGACTCCCAGCAGTGGACAGACATGTGAGGGGTTGCTGCAGAGGACTCCCAGCAGTGGACAGACATGTGAGGGGTGGGTGCAGAGGACTCCCAGCAGTGGCCTGCAATATGAGTGGTGGGTGCATATCATTCCCAGCAGTGGACAGACATGTGAGGGGTGGGTGCTGAGGACTCCCAGCAGTGGACAGACATGTGAGGGGTGGGTGCAGAGAACTCCCAGCAGTGGACAGACGTGAGGGGTGGGTGCAGAGGACTCCCAGCAGTGGAAAGACATGTGAGGGGTGGGTGCAGAGGACTCCCAGCAGTGGCCTGCAATATGAGTGGTGGGTGCATATCACTCCCAGCAGTGAACAGACATGTGAGGGGTGGGTGCAGAGGACTCCCAGCAGTGGACAGACACGTGAAGGGTGGCTGCAGAGGACTCCCAGCAGTGGACAGACATGTGAGGGGTGGGTGCAGAGGACTCCCAGAAGTGGCCTGCAATATGAGTGGTGGGTGCATATCACTCCCAGCAGTGGACAGACATGTGAGGGGTGGGTACCGAGGACTCCCAGCAGTGGACAGACATGTAAGGGGTGGGTGCAGAGGACTCCCAGCAGTGGACAGACATGTGAGGGGTGGGTGCAGAGGACTCCCAGCAGTGGACAGACATGTGAGGGGTGGGTGCAGAGGACTCCCAGCAGTGGCCTGCAATATGAGTGGTGGGTGCATATCACTCCCAGCAGTGGACAGACATTTGAGGGGTGGGTGCAGAGGACTTCCAGCTGTGGACAGACATGTGAGGGGTGGGTGCAGATGACTCCCAGCAGTGGACAGACATGTGAGGGGTGGCTGCAGAGGACTCCCAGCAGTGCCCTGAAATATGAGGTGTGGGTGCATTTCACTACCAGCAGTGGACAGACGTGAGGGGTGGGTGCAGAGGACTCCCAGCAGTGGAAAGACATGTGAGGGGTGGGTGCAGAGGACTCCCAGCAGTGGCCTGCAATATGAGTGGTGGGTGCATATAACTCCCAACCGTGAACAGACATGTGAGGGGTGGGTGCAGAGGACTCCCAGCAGTGGACAGACACGTGAAGGGTGGCTGCAGAGGACTCCCAGCAGTGGACAGACATGTGAGGGGTGGGTGCAGAGGACTCCCAGAAGTGGCCTGCAATATGAGTGGTGGGTGCATATCACTCCCAGCAGTGGACAGACATGTGAGGGGTGGGTACCGAGGACTCCCAGCAGTGGACAGACATGTAAGGGGTGGGTGCAGAGGACTCCCAGCAGTGGACAGACATGTGAGGGTGGGTGCAGAGGACTCCCAGCAGTGGACAGACATGTGAGGGGTGGGTGCAGAGGACTCCCAGCAGTGGAAAGACATGTGAGGGGTGGCTGCAGCGGACTCCCAGCAGTGGACAGACATGTGAGGGGTGGCTGCAGAGGACTCCCAGCAGTGGCCTGCAATATGAGTGGTTGGTGCATATCACTCCCAGCAGTGGACAGACATGTGAGGGATGGGTGCAGAGGACTCTCAGCAGTGGACAGACATGTGAGGGGTGGGTGCATATCACTCCCAGCAGTGGACAGACATGTGAGGGATGGGTGCAGAGGACTCTCAGCAGTGGACAGACATGTGAGGGGTGGGTGCATATCACTCCCAGCAGTGGACAGACATATGAGGGGTGGGTGCAGAGGATTCTCAGCAGATGACAGACATGTGAGGGGTGGGTGCAGAGGACTCCCAGCAGTGGAAAGACATGTGAGGGGTGGGTGCAGAGGACTCCCAGCAGTGGCTTGCAATATGAGTGGTGGGTGCATATCACTCCCAGCAGTGGACAGACATGTGAGGGGTGGGTGCTGAGGACTCCCAGCAGTGGACAGACATGTGAGGGGTGGGTGCAGAGGACTCCCAGCAGTGGCCTGCAATATGAGTGGTGGGTGCATATCACTCCCAGCAGTGGACAGACATGTGAGGGGTGGGTGCAGAGGACTCCCAGCAGTGGACAGACATGTGAGGGGTGGGTGCAGAGGACTCCCAGCAGTGGACAGACATGTGAGGGGTGGCTGCAGCGGACTCCCAGCAGTGGACAGACATGTGAGGGGTGGCTGCAGAGGACTCCCAGCAGTGGCCTGCAATATGAGTGGTTGGTGCATATCACTCCCAGCAGTGGACAGACATGTGAGGGGTGCGTGCAGAGGATTCCCAGCAGTGGCCTGCAATATGAGGGGTGGGTGCATATCACTCCCAGCAGTGGACAGACATGTGAGGGATGGGTGCAGAGGACTCTCAGCAGTGGACAGACATGTGAGGGCTGGGTGCAGAGGACTCCCAGCAGTGGACAGACATGTGAGGGGTGGCTGCAAAGGACTCCCAGCAGTACCCTGAAATATGAGGTGTGGGTGCATTTCACTACCAGCAGTGGACAGACATGTGAGGGGTGGGTGCAGAGGACTCCCAGCAGTGGACTGACATGTGAGGGGTGGGTGCAGAGGACTCCCAGCAGTGGCTTGCAATATGAGTGGTGGGTGCATATCACTCCCAGCAGTGGACAGACATGTGAGGGGTGGGTGCTGAGGACTCCCAGCAGTGGACAGACATGTGAGGGGTGGGTGCAGAGGACTCCCAGCAGTGGACAGACATGTGAGGGGTGGGTGCAGAGGAGTCCCAGTAGTAGACAGACATGTGAGGGGTGGGTGCAGAGGACTCCCAGCAGTGCCCTGCAATATGAGGTGTGGGTGCATATCACTACCAGCAGTGGACAGACATGTGAGGGGTGGGTGCAGAGGACTCCCAGCAGTGGACAGACATGTGAGGGGTGGCTGCAGAGGACTCCCAGCAGTGCCCTGAAATATGAGGTGTGGGTGCATATCACTACCAGCAGTGGACAGACATGTGAGGGGTGGGTGCAGAGGACTCCCAGCAGTGGACAGACATGTGAGGGGTGGCTGCAGAGGACTCCCAGCAGTGGACAGACATGTGAGGGGTGGCTGCAGAGGACTCCCAGCAGTGGCCTGCAATATGAGTGGTTGGTGCATATCACTCCCAGCAGTGGACAGACATGTGAGGGGTGGGTGCAGAGGACTCCCAGCAGTGGACAGACATGTGAGGGGTGGGTGCAGAGGACTCCCAGCAGTAGCCTGCAATATGAGTGGTGGGTGCATATCACTCCCAGCAGTGGACAGACATGTGAGGGGTGGGTGCAGAGGACTCCCAGCAGTGGACAGACATGTGAGGGGTGGGTGCAGAGGACTCCCAGCAGTGGACAGACATGTGAGGGGTGGCTGCAGAGGACTCCCAGCAGTGCCCTGCAATATGAGGTGTGGGTGCCTATCACTACCAGCAGTGGACAGACATGTGAGGGGTGGGTGCAGAGGACTCCCTGCAGTGGCCTGCAATATGAGTGGTGGGTGCATATCACTCCCAGCAGTGGACAGACATGTGAGGGGTGGGTGCAGAGGACTCCCAGCAGTGGACAGACATGTGAGGGGTGGCTGCAGAGGACTCCCAGCAGTGGACAGACATGTGAGGGGTGGGTGCAGAGGACTCCGAGCAGTGGCCTGCAATATGAGTGGTGGATGCATATCACTCCCAGCAGTGAACAGACATGTGAGGGGTGGGTGCAGAGGACTCCCAGCAGTGGACAGACATGTGAGGGGTGGGTGCACAGGACTCGCAGCAGTGGACAGACATGTGAGGGGTGGGTGCACAGGACTCCCAGCAGTGGACAGACATGTGAGGGATGGGTGCAGAGGACTCCCAGCAGTGGACAGACATGTGAGGGGTGGGTGCAGAGGACTCCCAGCAGTGGACAGACATGTGACGGGTGGGTGCAGAGGACTCGCAGCAGTGGACAGACATGTGAGGGGTGGGTGCACAGGACTCCCAGCAGTGGACAGACATGTGAGGGATGGGTGCAGAGGACTCCCAGCAGTGGACAGACATGTGAGGGGTGGGTGCAGAGGACTCCCAGCAGTTGACAGACATGTGAGGGGTGGCTGCAGAGGACTCCCAGCAGTGCCCTGCAATATGAGGTGTGGGTGCATTTCACTACTAGCAGTGGACAGACATGTGAGGGGTGGGTGCAGAGGACTCCCAGCAGTGGACAGACATGTGAGGGGTGGGTGCACAGGACCCCCAGCAGTGGCTTGCAATATGCGTGGTGGGTGCATATCACTCCGAGCAGTGGACAGACATGTGAGGGGTGGGTGCTGAGAACTCCCAGCAGTGGACAGACATGTGAGGGGTGGGTGCAGAGGACTTGCAGCAGTGGACAGACATGTGAGGGGTGGGTGCACAGGACTCCCAGCAGTGGACAGACATGTGAGGGGTGGGTGCTGAGAACTCCCAGCAGTGGACAGACATGTGAGGGGTGGGTGCAGAGGACTCGCAGCAGTGGACAGACATGTGAGGGGTGGGTGCACAGGACTCCCAGCAGTGGACAGACATGTGAGGGATGGGTGCAGAGGACTCCCAGCAGTGGACAGACATGTGAGGGGTGGGTGCAGAGGACTCCCAGCAGTTGACAGACATGTGAGGGGTGGCTGCAGAGGACTCCCAGCAGTGCCCTGCAATATGAGGTGTGGGTGCATTTCACTACTAGCAGTGGACAGACATGTGAGGGGTGGGTGCAGAGGACTCCCAGCAGTGGACAGACATGTGAGGGGTGGGTGCAGAGGACTCCCAGCAGTGGCTTGCAATATGAGTGGTGGGTGCATATCACTCCGAGCAGTGGACAGACATGTGAGGGGTGGGTGCTGAGGACTCCCAGCAGTGGACAGACATGTGAGGGGTGGGTGCAGAGGACTCCCAGCAGTGGACAGACATGTGAAGGGTGGGTGCAGAGGAGTCCCAGCAGTGGACAGACATGTGAGGGGTGGGCGCAGAGGACTCCCAGCAGTGGCGTGCAATATGAGTGGTGGGTGCATATCACTCCCAGCAGTGGACACACATGTGAGGGGTGGGTGCAGAGGACTCCCAGCAGTGGACAGACATGTGAGGGGTGGCTGCAGAGGACTCCCAGCAGTGCCCTGCAATATGAGGTGTGGGTGCATATCACTACCAGCAGTGGACAGACATGTGAGGGGTGGGTGCAGAGGACTCCCAGCAGTGGCCTGCAATATGAGTGGTTGGTGCATATCACTCCCAGCAGTGGACAGACATGTGAGGGGTGGGTGCAGAGGACTCCCAGCAGTGGACAGACATGTGAGAGGTGGCTGCAGAGGACTCCCAGCAGTGGACAGACATGTGAGGGGTGGGTGCAGAGGACTCCCAGCAGTGGCCTGCAATATGAGGGGTGGGTGCATATCACTCCCAGCAGTGGATAGACATGTGAGTGGTGGGTGCAGAGGACTCCCAGCAGTGGACAGACATATGAGGGGTGGGTGCAGAGGATTCTCAGCAGTGGACAGACATGTGAGGGGTGGGTGCAGAGGACTCCCAGCAGTGGAAAGACATGTGAGGGGTGGGTGCAGAGGACTCCCAGCAGTGGCTTGCAATATGAGTGGTGGGTGAATATCACTCCCAGCAGTGGACAGACATGTGAGGGGTGGGTGCTGAGGACTCCCAGCAGTGGACAGACATGTGAGGGGTGGGTGCAGAGGACTCCCAGCAGTGGACAGACATGTGAGTGGTGGGTGCAGAGGAGTCCCAGCAGTGGATAGACATGTGAGGGGTGGGTGCAGAGGACTCCCAGCAGTGGCCTGCAATATGAGTGGTGGGTGCATATCACTCCCAGCAGTGGACACTCATGTGAGGGGTGGGTGCAGAGGACTCCCAGCAGTGGACAGACATGTGAGCGGTGGCTGCAGAGGACTCCCAGCAGTGCCCTGCAATATGAGGTGTGGGTGCATATCACTACCAGCAGTGGACAGACAGGTGAGGGGTGGGTGCAGAGGACTCCCAGTAGTGGACAGAAATGTGAGGGGTGGCTGCAGAGGACTCGCAGCAGTGCCCTGAAACATGAGGTGTGGGTGCATATCACTACCAGCAGTGGACAGATATGTGAGGGGTGGGTGCAGAGGACTCCCAGCAGTGGACAGACATGTGAGGGGTGGCTGCAGAGGACTCCCAGCAGTGGACAGACATGTGAGGGGTGGCTGCAGAGGACTCCCAGCAGTGGCCTGCAATATGAGTGGTGGGTGCATATCACTTCCAGCAGTGGACAGATATGTGAGGGGTGGGTGCAGAGGACTCCAAGCAGTGGACAGACATGTGAGGGGTGGCTGCAGAGGACTCCCAGCAGTGGACAGACATGTGAGGGGTGGGTGCAGAGGACTCCCAGCAGTGGCCTGCAATATGAAGGGTGGGTGCATATCACTCCCAGCAGTGGACAGACATGTGAGTGGTGGGTGCAGAGGACTCCCAGCAGTGGACAGCCATATGAGGGGTGGGTGCAGAGGACTCCCAGCAGTGGACAGACATGTGAGGGGTGGGTGCATATCACTCCCAGCAGTGGACTGACAAGTGAGGGGTGGGTGCAGAGGACTCCCAGCAGTGGACAGACATGTGAGGGGTGGGTGCAGATGACTCCCAGCAGTGGACAGACATGTGAGGGGTGGGTGCTGAGGACTCCCAGCAGTGGACAGACATGTGAGTGGTGGGTGCATATCACTCCCAGCAGTGAACAGACATGTGAGGGGTGGGTGCAGATGACTCCCAGCAGTGGACAGACATGTGAAGGGTGGCTGCAGAGGACTCGCAGCAGTGGACAGACATGTGAGGGGTGGGTGCAGAGGACTCCCAGCAGTGGCCTGCAATATGAGTGGTGGGTGCATATCACTCCCAGCAGTGGACAGACATGTGAGGGGTGGGTGCAGAGGACTCCCAGCAGTGGACAGACATGTGAGGGGTGGGTGCAGAGGACTCCCAGCAGTGGACAGACATGTGAGGGGTGGGTGCAGAGGACTCCCAGCAGTAGCCTGCAATATGAGTGGTGGGTGCATATCACTCCCAGCAGTGGACAGACATGTGAGGCGTGGGTGCAGAGGACTCCCAGCAGTGGACAGACATGTGAGGGGTGGGTGCAGAGGACGCCCAACAGTGGACAGACATGTGAGGGGTGGCTGCAGAGGACTCCCAGCAGTGCCCTGCAATATGAGGTGTGGGTGCCTATCACTACCAGCAGTGGACAGATATGTGAGGGGTGGGTGCAGAGGACTCCCAGCAGTGGACAGACATGTGAGGGGTGGGTGCAGAGGACCCCCAGCAGTGGCTTGCAATATGAGTGGTGGGTGCATATCACTCTGAGCAGTGGACAGACATGTGAGGGGTGGGTGCTGAGAACTCCCAGCAGTGGACAGACATGTGAGGGGTGGGTGCAGAGGACTTGCAGCAGTGGACAGACATGTGAGGGGTGGGTGCACAGGACTCCCAGCAGTGGACAGACATGTGAGGGGTGGGTGCTGAGAACTCCCAGCAGTGGACAGACATGTGAGGGGTGGGTGCAGAGGACTCGCAGCAGTGGACAGACATGTGAGGGGTGGGTGCAGAGGACTTGCAGCAGTGGACAGACATGTGAGGGGTGGTTGCAGAGGACTCCCAGCAGTGGACAGACATGTGAGGGGTGGGTGCAGAGGAGTCCCAGCAGTGGATAGACATGTGAGGGGTGGGTGCAGAGGACTCCCAGCAGTGGACAGACATGTGAGGGGTGGCTGCAGAGGACTCCCAGCAGTGCCCTGCAATATGAGGTGTGGGTGCATATCACTACCAGCAGTGGACAGACAGGTGAGGGGTGGGTGCAGAGGACTCCCAGCAGTGGACAGACATGTGAGGGGTGGCTGCAGAGGACTCCCAGCAGTGCCCTGAAACATGAGGTGTGGGTGTATATCCCTACCAGCAGTGGACAGACATGTGAGGGGTGGGTGCAGAGGACTCCCATCAGTGGACAGACATGTGAGGGGTGGATGCAGAGGACTCCCAGCAGTGGACAGACATGTGAGGGGTGGGTGCAGAGGACTCCCAGCAGTGGCCTGCAATATGAGGGGTGGGTGCATATCACTCCCAGCAGTGGACAGACATGCGAGTGGTGGGTGCAGAGGACTCCCAGCAGTGGACAGATATATGAGGGGTGGGTGCAGAGGACTCCCAGCAGTGGACAGACATGTAAGGGGTGGGTGCATATCACTCCCAGCAGTGGACTGACATGTGAGGGGTGGGTGCAGAGGACTCCCAGCAGTGGACAGACATGTGAGGGGTGGGTGCAGATGGCTCCCAGCAGTGGACAGACATGTGAGGGGTTGCTGCAGAGGACTCCCAGCAGTGGACAGACATGTGAGGGGTGGGTGCAGAGGACTCCCAGCAGTGGCCTGCAATATGAGTGGTGGGTGCATATCATTCCCAGCAGTGGACACACATGTGAGGGGTGGGTGCTGAGGACTCCCAGCAGTGGACAGACATGTGAGGGGTGGGTGCAGAGAACTCCCAGCAGTGGACAGACGTGAGGGGTGGGTGCAGAGGACTCCCAGCAGTGGAAAGACATGTGAGGGGTGGGTGCAGAGGACTCCCAGCAGTGGCCTGCAATATGAGTGGTGGGTGCATATAACTCCCAACCGTGAACAGACATGTGATGGGGTGGGTGCAGAGGACTCCCAGCAGTGGACAGACACGTGAAGGGTGGCTGCAGAGGACTCCCAGCAGTGGACAGACATGTGAGGGGTGGGTGCAGAGGACTCCCAGAAGTGGCCTGCAATATGAGTGGTGGGTGCATATCACTCCCAGCAGTGGACAGACATGTGAGGGGTGGGTACCGAGGACTCCCAGCAGTGGACAGACATGTAAGGGGTGGGTGCAGAGGACTCCCAGCAGTGGACAGACATGTGAGGGTGGGTGCAGAGGACTCCCAGCAGTGGACAGACATGTGAGGGGTGGGTGCAGAGGACTCCCAGCAGTGGACAGACATGTGAGGGGTGGCTGCAGCGGACTCCCAGCAGTGGACAGACATGTGAGGGGTGGCTGCAGAGGACTCCCAGCAGTGGCCTGCAATATGAGTGGTTGGTGCATATCACTCCCAGCAGTGGACAGACATGTGAGGGGTGCGTGCAGAGGATTCCCAGCAGTGGCCTGCAATATGAGGGGTGGGTGCATATCACTCCCAGCAGTGGACAGACATGTGAGGGATGGGTGCAGAGGACTCTCAGCAGTGGACAGACATGTGAGGGGTGGGTGCAGAGGACTCCCAGCAGTGGAAAGACATGTGAGGGGTGGGTGCAGAGGACTCCCAGCAGTGGCTTGCAATATGAGTGGTGGGTGCATATCACTCCCAGCAGTGGACAGACATGTGAGGGGTGGGTGCTGAGGACTCCCAGCAGTGGACAGACATGTGAGGGGTGGGTGCAGAGGACTCCCAGCAGTGGCCTGCAATATGAGTGGTGGGTGCATATCACTCCCAGCAGTGGACAGACATGTGAGGGGTGGGTGCAGAGGACTCCCAGCAGTGGACAGACATGTGAGGGGTGTGTGCAGAGAACTCCCAGCAGTGGACAGACGTGAGGGGTGGGTGCAGAGGACTCCCAGCAGTGGAAAGACATGCGAGTGGTGGGTGCAGAGGACTCCCAGCAGTGGACAGACATATGAGGGGTGGGTGCAGAGGACTCCCAGCAGTGGACAGACATGTAAGGGGTGGGTGCATATCACTCCCAGCAGTGGACTGACATGTGAGGGGTGGGTGCAGAGGACTCCCAGCAGTGGACAGACATGTGAGGGGTGGGTGCAGATGGCTCCCAGCAGTGGACAGACATGTGAGGGGTGGGTGCAGAGGACTCCCAGCAGTGGACAGACATGTGAGGGGTGGGTGCAGAGGACTCCCAGCAGTGGCTTGCAATATGAGTGGTGGGTGCATATCACTCCCAGCAGTGGACAGACATGTGAGGGGTGGGTGCTGAGGACTCCCAGCAGTGGACAGACATGTGAGTGGTGGGTGCAGAGGACTCCCAGCAGTGGACAGACATGTGAGGGGTGGGTGCAGAGGACTCCCAGCAGTGGACAGACATGTGAGGGGTGGGTGAAGAGGACTCCCAGCAGTGGCCTGCAATATGAGTGGTGGGTGCATATCACTCCCAGCAGTGGACACACATGTGAGGGGTGGGTGCAGAGGACTCCCAGCAGTGGACAGACATGTGAGGGGTGGCTGCAGAGGACTCCCAGCAGTGCCCTGAAATATGAGGTGTGGGTGCATATCACTCCCAGCAGTGGACAGACATGCGAGTGGTGGGTGCAGAGGACTCCCAGCAGTGGACAGACATATGAGGGGTGGGTGCAGAGGACACCCAGCAGTAGACAGACATGTAAGGGGTGGGTGCATATCACTCCCAGCAGTGGACTGACATGTGAGGGGTGGGTGCAGAGGACTCCCAGCAGTGGACAGACATGTGAGGGGTGGGTGCAGATGACTCCCAGCAGTGGACAGACATGTGAGGGGTTGCTGCAGAGGACTCCCAGCAGTGGACAGACATGTGAGGGGTGGGTGCAGAGGACTCCCAGCAGTGGCCTGCAATATGAGTGGTGGGTGCATATCATTCCCAGCAGTGGACAGACATGTGAGGGGTGGGTGCTGAGGACTCCCAGCAGTGGACAGACATGTGAGGGGTGGGTGCAGAGAACTCCCAGCAGTGGACAGACGTGAGGGGTGGGTGCAGAGGACTCCCAGCAGTGGAAAGACATGTGAGGGGTGGGTGCAGAGGACTCCCAGCAGTGGCCTGCAATATGAGTGGTGGGTGCATATCACTCCCAGCAGTGAACAGACATGTGAGGGGTGGGTGCAGAGGACTCCCAGCAGTGGACAGACACGTGAAGGGTGGCTGCAGAGGACTCCCAGCAGTGGACAGACATGTGAGGGGTGGGTGCAGAGGACTCCCAGAAGTGGCCTGCAATATGAGTGGTGGGTGCATATCACTCCCAGCAGTGGACAGACATGTGAGGGGTGGGTACCGAGGACTCCCAGCAGTGGACAGACATGTAAGGGGTGGGTGCAGAGGACTCCCAGCAGTGGACAGACATGTGAGGGGTGGGTGCAGAGGACTCCCAGCAGTGGACAGACATGTGAGGGGTGGGTGCAGAGGACTCCCAGCAGTGGCCTGCAATATGAGTGGTGGGTGCATATCACTCCCAGCAGTGGACAGACATTTGAGGGGTGGGTGCAGAGGACTTCCAGCTGTGGACAGACATGTGAGGGGTGGGTGCAGATGACTCCCAGCAGTGGACAGACATGTGAGGGGTGGCTGCAGAGGACTCCCAGCAGTGCCCTGAAATATGAGGTGTGGGTGCATTTCACTACCAGCAGTGGACAGACGTGAGGGGTGGGTGCAGAGGACTCCCAGCAGTGGAAAGACATGTGAGGGGTGGGTGCAGAGGACTCCCAGCAGTGGCCTGCAATATGAGTGGTGGGTGCATATAACTCCCAACCGTGAACAGACATGTGAGGGGTGGGTGCAGAGGACTCCCAGCAGTGGACAGACACGTGAAGGGTGGCTGCAGAGGACTCCCAGCAGTGGACAGACATGTGAGGGGTGGGTGCAGAGGACTCCCAGAAGTGGCCTGCAATATGAGTGGTGGGTGCATATCACTCCCAGCAGTGGACAGACATGTGAGGGGTGGGTACCGAGGACTCCCAGCAGTGGACAGACATGTAAGGGGTGGGTGCAGAGGACTCCCAGCAGTGGACAGACATGTGAGGGTGGGTGCAGAGGACTCCCAGCAGTGGACAGACATGTGAGGGGTGGGTGCAGAGGACTCCCAGCAGTGGAAAGACATGTGAGGGGTGGCTGCAGCGGACTCCCAGCAGTGGACAGACATGTGAGGGGTGGCTGCAGAGGACTCCCAGCAGTGGCCTGCAATATGAGTGGTTGGTGCATATCACTCCCAGCAGTGGACAGACATGTGAGGGATGGGTGCAGAGGACTCTCAGCAGTGGACAGACATGTGAGGGGTGGGTGCATATCACTCCCAGCAGTGGACAGACATGTGAGGGATGGGTGCAGAGGACTCTCAGCAGTGGACAGACATGTGAGGGGTGGGTGCATATCACTCCCAGCAGTGGACAGACATATGAGGGGTGGGTGCAGAGGATTCTCAGCAGATGACAGACATGTGAGGGGTGGGTGCAGAGGACTCCCAGCAGTGGAAAGACATGTGAGGGGTGGGTGCAGAGGACTCCCAGCAGTGGCTTGCAATATGAGTGGTGGGTGCATATCACTCCCAGCAGTGGACAGACATGTGAGGGGTGGGTGCTGAGGACTCCCAGCAGTGGACAGACATGTGAGGGGTGGGTGCAGAGGACTCCCAGCAGTGGCCTGCAATATGAGTGGTGGGTGCATATCACTCCCAGCAGTGGACAGACATGTGAGGGGTGGGTGCAGAGGACTCCCAGCAGTGGACAGACATGTGAGGGGTGGGTGCAGAGAACTCCCAGCAGTGGACAGACGTGAGGGGTGGGTGCAGAAGACTCCCAGCAGTGGAAATACATGCGAGTGGTGGGTGCAGAGGACTCCCAGCAGTGGACAGACATATGAGGGGTGGGTGCAGAGGACTCCCAGCAGTGGACAGACATGTAAGGGGTGGGTGCATATCACTCCCAGCAGTGGACTGACATGTGAGGGGTGGGTGCAGAGGACTCCCAGCAGTGGCTTGCAATATGAGTGGTGGGTGCATATCACTCCCAGCAGTGGACAGACATGTGAGGGGTGGGTGCTGAGGACTCCCAGCAGTGGACAGACATGTGAGCGGTGGGTGCAGAGGACTCCCAGCAGTGGACAGACATGTGAGGGGTGGGTGCAGAGGACTCCCAGCAGTGGACAGACATGTGAGGGGTGGGTGAAGAGGACTCCCAGCAGTGGCCTGCAATATGAGTGGTGGGTGCATATCACTCCCAGCAGTGGACACACATGTGAGGGGTGGGTGCAGAGGACTCCCAGCAGTGGACAGACATGTGAGGGGTGGCTGCAGAGGACTCCCAGCAGTGCCCTGAAATATGAGGTGTGGGTGCATATCACTCCCAGCAGTGGACAGACATGCGAGTGGTGGGTGCAGAGGACTCCCAGCAGTGGACAGACATATGAGGGGTGGGTGCAGAGGACACCCAGCAGTAGACAGACATGTAAGGGGTGGGTGCATATCACTCCCAGCAGTGGACTGACATGTGAGGGGTGGGTGCAGAGGACTCCCAGCAGTGGACAGACATGTGAGGGGTGGGTGCAGATGACTCCCAGCAGTGGACAGACATGTGAGGGGTTGCTGCAGAGGACTCCCAGCAGTGGACAGACATGTGAGGGGTGGGTGCAGAGGACTCCCAGCAGTGGCCTGCAATATGAGTGGTGGGTGCATATCATTCCCAGCAGTGGACAGACATGTGAGGGGTGGGTGCTGAGGACTCCCAGCAGTGGACAGACATGTGAGGGGTGGGTGCAGAGAACTCCCAGCAGTGGACAGACGTGAGGGGTGGGTGCAGAGGACTCCCAGCAGTGGAAAGACATGTGAGGGGTGGGTGCAGAGGACTCCCAGCAGTGGCCTGCAATATGAGTGGTGGGTGCATATCACTCCCAGCAGTGAACAGACATGTGAGGGGTGGGTGCAGAGGACTCCCAGCAGTGGACAGACACGTGAAGGGTGGCTGCAGAGGACTCCCAGCAGTGGACAGACATGTGAGGGGTGGGTGCAGAGGACTCCCAGAAGTGGCCTGCAATATGAGTGGTGGGTGCATATCACTCCCAGCAGTGGACAGACATGTGAGGGGTGGGTACCGAGGACTCCCAGCAGTGGACAGACATGTGAGGGGTGGGTGCAGAGGACTCCCAGCAGTGGACAGACATGTGAGGGGTGGGTGCAGAGGACTCCCAGCAGTGGCCTGCAATATGAGTGGTGGGTGCATATCACTCCCAGCAGTGGACAGACATGTGAGGGGTGGGTGCAGAGGACTTCCAGCTGTGGACAGACATGTGAGGGGTGGGTGCAGATGACTCCCAGCAGTGGACAGACATGTGAGGGGTGGCTGCAGAGGACTCCCAGCAGTGCCCTGAAATATGAGGTGTGGGTGCATTTCACTACCAGCAGTGGACAGACATGTGAGGGGTGGGTGCAGAGGACTCCCAGCAGTGGACAGACATGTGAGGGGTGGGTGCAGAGGACTTCCAGCAGTGGCTTGCAATATGAGTGGTGGGTGCATATCACTCCCAGCAGTGGACAGACATGTGAGTGGTGGGTGCTGAGGACTCCCGGCAGTGGACAGACATGTGAGGGGTGGGTGGAGAGGACTCCCAGCAGTGGACAGACATGTGAGGGGTGGGTGCAGAGGAGTCCCAGCAGTGGACAGACATGTGAGGGGTGGGTGCAGAGGACTCCAAGCAGTGGCCTGCAATATGAGTGGTGGGTGCATATCACTCCCAGCAGTGGACACACATGTGAGGGGTGAGTGCAGAGGACTCCCAGCAGTGGACAGACATGTGAGGGGTGGCTGCAGAGGACTCCCAGCAGTGCCCTGAAATATGAGGTGTGGGTGCATATCACTACCAGCAGTGGACAGACATGTGAGGGGTGGGTGCAGAGGACTCCCAGCAGTGGACAGACATGTGAGGGGTGGCTGCAGAGGACTCCCAGCAGTGGACAGACATGTGAGGGGTGGCTGCAGAGGACTCCCAGCAGTGGCCTGCTATATGAGTGGTGGGTGCATATCACTCCCAGCAGTGGACAGACATGTGAGTGGTGGGTGCAGAGTACTCCCAGCAGTGGACAGACATGTGAGGGGTGGGTGCAGAGGACTCCCAGCAGTGGCCTGCAATCTGAGTGGTGGGTGCATATCACTCCCAGCAGTGGACTGACATGTGAGGGGTGGGTGCAGAATACTCCCAGCA
Source organism: Triturus cristatus (assembly GCF_964204655.1). Classification (NCBI taxonomy): domain Eukaryota; kingdom Metazoa; phylum Chordata; class Amphibia; order Caudata; family Salamandridae; genus Triturus; species Triturus cristatus. The sequence goes on from NC_140579.1 coordinate 421,783,575, forward strand.
GTGGACAGACATGTGAGGGGTGGCTGCAGAGGACTCCCAGCAGTGGACAGAAATGAGAGGGGTGGGTGCAGAGGACTCCCAGCAGTGGACAGACATGTGAGGGGTGGGTGCAGAGGACTCCCAGAAGTGGCCTGCAATATGAGTGGTGGGTGCATATCACTCCAAGCAGTGGACAGACATGTGAGGGGTGGGTGCTGAGAACTCCCAGCAGTGGACAGACATGTGAGGGGTGGGTGCAGAGGACTCCCAGCAGTGGACAGACATGTGAGGGGTGGGTGCACAGGACTCCCAGCAGTGGACAGACATGTAAGGGATGGGTGCAGAGGACTCCCAGCAGTGGACAGACATGTGAGCGGTGGGTGCAGAGGACTCCCAGCAGTGGACAGACATGTTTGGGGTGGCTGCGGAGGACTCCCAGCAGTGCCCTGCAATATGAGGTGTGGGTGCATTTCACTACCAGCAGTGGACAGACATGTGAGGGGTGGGTGCAGAGGACTCCCAGCAGTGGACAGACATGTGAGGGGTGGGTGCAGAGGACTCCCAGCAGTGGCTTGCAATATGAGTGGTGGGTGCATATCACTCCCAGCAGTGGACAGACATGTGAGGGGTGGGTGCTGAGGACTCCCAGCAGTGGACAGACATGTGAGGGGTGGGTGCAGAGGACTCCCAGCAGTGGACAGACATGTGAGGGGTGGGTGCAGAGGAGTCCCAGCAGTGGACAGACATGTGAGGGGTGGGCGCAGAGGACTCCCAGCAGTGGCCTGCAATATGAGTGGTGGGAGCATATCACTCCCAGCAGTGGACACACATGTGAGGGGTGGGTGCAGCGGACTCCCAGCAGTGGACAGACATGTGAGGGGTGGCTGCAGAGGACTCCCAGCAGTGCCCTGCAATATGAGGTGTGGGTGCATATCACTACCAGCAGTGGACAGACATGTGAGGGGTGGGTGCAGAGGACTCCCAGCAGTGGACAGACATGTGAGGGGTGGCTGCAGAGGACTCCCAGCAGTGCCCTGAAATATGAGGTGTGGGTGCATATCACTACCAGCAGTGGACAGACATGTGAGGGGTGGGTGCAGAGGACTCCCAGCAGTGGACAGACATGTGAGGGGTGGCTGCAGAGGACTCCCAGCAGTGGACAGACATGTGAGGGGTGGCTGCAGAGGACTCCCAGCAGTGGCCTGCAATATGAGTGGTTGGTGCATATCACTCCCAGCAGTGGACAGACATGTGAGGGGTGGGTGCAGAGGACTCCCAGCAGTGGACAGACATGTGAGGGGTGGCTGCAGAGGACTCCCAGCAGTGGACAGACATGTGAGGGGTGGCTGCAGAGGACTCCCAGCAGTGGCCTGCAATATGAGTGGTTGGTGCATATCACTCCCAGCAGTGGACAGACATGTGAGGGGTGCGTGCAGAGGATTCCCAGCAGTAGCCTGCAATATGAGGGGTGGGTGCATATCACTCCCAGCAGTGGACAGACATGTGAGGGAAAGGTGCAGAGGACTCCCAGCAGTGGACAGACATGTGAGGGGTGGGTGCAGAGGACTCCCAGCAGTGGACAGACATGTGAGGGGTGGCTGCAGAGGACTCCCAGCAGTGCCCTGCAATATGAGGTGTGGGTGCATTTCACTACCAGCAGTGGACAGACATGTGAGTGGTGGGTGCATATCACTCCCAGCAGTGGACAGACATGTGAGGGGTGGGTGCTGAGGACTCCCAGCAGTGGACAGACATGTGAGTGGTGGGTGCAGAGGACTCCCAGCAGTGGACAGACATGTGAGGGGTGGGTGCAGAGGAGTCCCAGCAGTGGACAGACATGTGAGGGGTGGGTGCAGAGGACTCCCAGCAGTGGCCTGCAATATGAGTGGTGGGTGCATATCACTCCCAGCAGTGGACACACATGTGAGGGGTGGGTGCAGAGGACTCCCAGCAGTGGACAGACATGTGAGGGGTGGCTGCAGAGGACTCCCAGCAATGCCCTGCAATATGAGGTGTGGGTGCATATCACTACCAGCAGTGGACAGACATGTGAGGGGTGGGTGCAGAGGACTCCCAGCAGTGGACAGACATGTGAGGGGTGGCTGCAGAGGACTCCCAGCAGTGCCCTGAAATATGAGGTGTGGGTGCATATCACTACCAGCAGTGGACAGACATGTGAGGGGTGGGTGCAGAGGACTCCCAGCAGTGGACAGACATGTGAGGGGTGGCTGCAGAGGACTCCCAGCAGTGGACAGACATGTGAGGGGTGGCTGCAGAGGACTCCCAGCAGTGGCCTGCAATATGAGTGGTTGGTGCATATCACTCCCAGCAGTGGACAGACATGTGAGGGGTGGGTGCAGAGGACTCCCAGCAGTGGACAGACATGTGAGGGGTGGCTGCAGAGGACTCCCAGCAGTGGACAGACATGTGAGGGGTGGGTGCAGAGGACTCCCAGCAGTGGCCTGCAATATGAGGGGTGGGTGCATATCACTCCCAGCAGTGGACAGACATGTGAGTGGTGGGTGCAGAGGACTCCCAGCAGTGGACAGACATATGAGGGGTGGGTGCAGAGGACTCCCAGCAGTGGAAAGACATGTGAGGGGTGGGTGCAGAGGACTCCCAGCAGTGGACAGACATGTGAGGGGTGGGTGCAGAGGACTCCCAGCAGTGGACAGACATGTGAGGGGTGGCTGCAGAGGACTCCCAGCAGTGGACAGACATGTGAGGGGTGGGTGCAGAGGACTCCCAGCAGTGGCCTGCAATATGAGGGGTGGGTGCATATCACTCCCAGCAGAGGACAGACATGTGAGTGGTGGGTGCAGAGGACTCCCAGCAGTGGACAGACATTTGAGGGGTGGGTGCATATCACTCCCAGCAGTGGACAGACATGTGAGAGGTGGCTGCAGAGGACTCCCAGCAGTGGACAGACATGTGAGGGGTGGCTGCAGAGGACTCCCAGCAGTGGCCTGCAATATGAGTGGTGGGTGCATATCACTTCCAGCAGTGGACAGATATGTGAGGGGTGGGTGCAGAGGACTCCCAGCAGTGGCTTGCAATATGAGTGGTGGGTGCATATCACTCCGAGCAGTGGACAGACATGTGAGGGGTGGGTGCTGAGGACTCCCAGCAGTGGACAGACATGTGAGGGGTGGGTGCAGAGGACTCCCAGCAGTGGACAGACATGTGAGGGGTGGGTGCAGAGGAGTCCCAGCAGTGGACAGACATGTGAGGGGTGGGCGCAGAGGACTCCCAGCAGTAGCGTGCAATATGAGTGGTGGGTGCATATCACTCCCAGCAGTGGACACACATGTGAGGGGTGGGTGCAGAGGACTCCCAGCAGTGGACAGACATGTGAGGGGTGGCTGCAGAGGACTCCCAGCAGTGCCCTGCAATATGAGGTGTGGGTGCATATCACTACCAGCAGTGGACAGACATGTGAGGGGTGGGTGCAGAGGACTCCCAGCAGTGGACAGACATGTGAGGGGTGGGTGCAGAGGACTCCCCGCAGTGGACAGACATGTGAGGGGTGGGTGCAGAGGACTCCCAGCAGTGGCCTGCAATATGAGTGGTGGGTGCATATCACTCCCAGCAGTGGACAGACATGTGAGGGGTGGGTGCAGAGGACTCCCAGCTGTGGACAGACATGTGAGGGGTGGGTGCAGATGACTCCCAGCAGTGGACAGACATGTGAGGGGTGGCTGCAGAGGACTCCCAGCAGTGCCCTGAAATATGAGGTGTGGGTGCATTTCACTACCAGCAGTGGACAGACATGTGAGGGGTGGGTGCAGAGGACTCCCAGCAGTGGACAGACATGTGAGGGGTGGGTGCAGAGGACTCCCAGCAGTGGCTTGCAATATGAGTGGTGGGTGCATATCACTCCCAGCAGTGGACAGACATGTGAGGGGTGGGTGCTGAGGACTCCCGGCAGTGGACAGACATGTGAGGGGTGGGTGCAGAGGACTCCCAGCAGTGGACAGACATGTGAGGGGTGGGTGCAGAGGAGTCCCAGCAGTGGACAGACATGTGAGGTGTGGGTGCAGAGGACTCCAAGCAGTGGCCTGCAATATGAGTGGTGGGTGCATATCACTCCCAGCAGTGGACACACATGTGAGGGGTGGGTGCAGAGGACTCCCAGCAGTGGACAGACATGTGAGGGGTGGGTGCAGAGGACTCCCAGCAGTGGACAGACATGTGAGGGGTGGCTGCAGAGGACTCCCAGCAGTGCCCTGCAATATGAGGTGTGGGTGCATATCACTACCAGCAGTGGACAGACATGTGAGGGGTGGGTGCAGAGGAGTCCCAGCAGTGGACAGACATGTGAGGGGTGGGCGCTGAGGACTCCCAGCAGTAGCGTGCAATATGAGTGGTGGGTGCATATCACTCCCAGCAGTGGACACACATGTGAGGGGTGGGTGCAGAGGACTCCCAGCAGTGGACAGACATGTGAGGGGTGGCTGCAGAGGACTCCCAGCAGTGCCCTGCAATATGAGGTGTGGGTGCATATCACTACCAGCAGTGGACAGACATGTGAGGGGTGGGTGCAGAGGACTCCCAGCAGTGGACAGACATGTGAGGGGTGGGTGCAGAGGACTCCCCGCAGTGGACAGACATGTGAGGGGTGGGTGCAGAGGACTCCCAGCAGTGGCCTGCAATATGAGTGGTGGGTGCATATCACTCCCAGCAGTGGACAGACATGTGAGGGGTGGGTGCAGAGGACTCCCAGCTGTGGACAGACATGTGAGGGGTGGGTGCAGATGACTCCCAGCAGTGGACAGACATGTGAGGGGTGGCTGCAGAGGACTCCCAGCAGTGCCCTGAAATATGAGGTGTGGGTGCATTTCACTACCAGCAGTGGACAGACATGTGAGGGGTGGGTACAGAGGACTCCCAGCAGTGGACAGACATGTGAGGGGTGGGTGCAGAGGACTCCCAGCAGTGGCTTGCAATATGAGTGGTGGGTGCATATCACTCCCAGCAGTGGACAGACATGTGAGGGGTGGGTGCTGAGGACTCCCGGCAGTGGACAGACATGTGAGGGGTGGGTGCAGAGGACTCCCAGCAGTGGACAGACATGTGAGGGGTGGGTGCAGAGGAGTCCCAGCAGTGGACAGACATGTGAGGTGTGGGTGCAGAGGACTCCAAGCAGTGGCCTGCAATATGAGTGGTGGGTGCATATCACTCCCAGCAGTGGACACACATGTGAGGGGTGGGTGCAGAGGAGTCCCAGCAGTGGACAGACATGTGAGGGGTGGGCGCAGAGGACTCCCAGCAGTAGCGTGCAATATGAGTGGTGGGTGCATATCACTCCCAGCAGTGGACACACATGTGAGGGGTGGGTGCAGAGGACTCCCGGCAGTGGACAGACATGTGAGGGGTGGGTGCAGAGGACTCCCAGCAGTGGACAGACATGTGAGGGGTGGGTGCAGAGGACTCCCAGCAGTGGACAGACATGTGAGGGGTGGCTGCAGAGGACTCCCAGCAGTGCCCTGCAATATGAGGTGTGGGTGCATATCACTACCAGCAGTGGACAGACATGTGAGGGGTGGGTGCAGAGGAGTCCCAGCAGTGGACAGACATGTGAGGGGTGGGCGCAGAGGACTCCCAGCAGTAGCGTGCAATATGAGTGGTGGGTGCATATCACTCCCAGCAGTGGACACACATGTGAGGGGTGGGTGCAGAGGACTCCCAGCAGTGGACAGACATGTGAGGGGTGGCTGCAGAGGACTACCAGCAGTGCCCTGCAATATGAGGTGTGGGTGCATATCACTACCAGCAGTGGACAGACATGTGAGGGGTGGGTGCAGAGGACTCCCAGCAGTGGACAGACATGTGAGGGGTGGGTGCAGAGGACTCCCCGCAGTGGACAGACATGTGAGGGGTGGGTGCAGAGGACTCCCAGCAGTGGCCTGCAATATGAGTGGTGGGTGCATATCACTCCCAGCAGTGGACAGACATGTGAGGGGTGGGTGCAGAGGACTCCCAGCTGTGGACAGACATGTGAGGGGTGGGTGCAGATGACTCCCAGCAGTGGACAGACATGTGAGGGGTGGCTGCAGAGGACTCCCAGCAGTGCCCTGAAATATGAGGTGTGGGTGCATTTCACTACCAGCAGTGGACAGACATGTGAGGGGTGGGTGCAGAGGACTCCCAGCAGTGGACAGACATGTGAGGGGTGGGTGCAGAGGACTCCCAGCAGTGGCTTGCAATATGAGTGGTGGGTGCATATCACTCCCAGCAGTGGACAGACATGTGAGGGGTGGGTGCTGAGGACTCCCGGCAGTGGACAGACATGTGAGGGGTGGGTGCAGAGGACTCCCAGCAGTGGACAGACATGTGAGGGGTGGGTGCAGAGGAGTCCCAGCAGTGGACAGACATGTGAGGTGTGGGTGCAGAGGACTCCAAGCAGTGGCCTGCAATATGAGTGGTGGGTGCATATCACTCCCAGCAGTGGACACACATGTGAGGGGTGGGTGCAGAGGACTCCCAGCAGTGGACAGACATGTGAGGGGTGGGTGCAGAGGACTCCCAGCAGTGGACAGACATGTGAGGGGTGGCTGCAGAGGACTCCCAGCAGTGCCCTGCAATATGAGGTGTGGGTGCATATCACTACCAGCAGTGGACAGACATGTGAGGGGTGGGTGCAGAGGACTCCCAGCAGTGGACAGACATGTGAGGGGTGGCTGCAGAGGACTCCCAGCAGTGGACAGACATGTGAGGGGTGGCTGCAGAGGACTCCCAGCAGTGGCCTGCTATATGAGTGGTGGGTGCATATCACTCCCAGCAGTGGACAGACATGTGAGTGGTGGGTGCAGAGTACTCCCAGCAGTGGACAGACATGTGATGGGTGGGTGCAGAGGACTCCCAGCAGTGGCCTGCAATATGAGTAGTGGGTGCATATCACTCCCAGCAGTGGACTGACATGTGAGGGGTGGGTGCAGAGTACTCCCAGCAGTGGACAGACATGTGAGGGGTGGGTGCAGATGACTCACAGCAGTGGACAGACATGTGAGGGGTGGCTGCAGAGGACTCCCAGCAGTGGACAGAAATGTGAGGGGTGGGTGCAGAGGACTCCCAGCAGTGGACAGACATGTGAGGGGTGGGTGCAGAGGACTCCCAGAAGTGGCCTGCAATATGAGTGGTGGGTGCATATCACTCCCAGCAGTGGACAGACATGTGAGGGGTGGGTGCTGAGAACTCCCAGCAGTGGACAGACATGTGAGGGGTGGGTGCAGAGGACTCCCAGCAGTGGACAGACATGTGAGGGATGGGTGCAGAGGACTCCCAGCAGTGGACAGACATGTGAGCGGTGGGTGCAGAGGACTCCCAGCAGTGGACAGACATGTTTGGGGTGGCTGCGGAGGACTCCCAGCAGTGCCCTGCAATATGAGGTGTGGGTGCATTTCACTACCAGCAGTGGACAGACATGTGAGGGGTGGGTGCAGAGGACTCCCAGCAGTGGACAGACATGTGAGGGGTGGGTGCAGAGGACTCCCAGCAGTGGACAGACATGTGAGGGGTGGGTGCAGAGGAGTCCCAGCAGTGGACAGACATGTGAGGGGTGGGCGCAGAGGAATCCCAGCAGTGGCCTGCAATATTAGTGGTGGGAGCATATCACTCCCAGCAGTGGACACACATGTGAGGGGTGGGTGCAGCGGACTCCCAGCAGTGGACAGACATGTGAGGGGTGGCTGCAGAGGACTCCCAGCAGTGCCCTGCAATATGAGGTGTGGGTGCATATCACTACCAGCAGTGGACAGACATGTGAGGGGTGGGTGCAGAGGACTCCCAGCAGTGGACAGACATGTGAGGGGTGGCTGCAGAGGTCTCCCAGCAGTGCCCTGAAATATGAGGTGTGGGAGCATATCACTACCAGCAGTGGACAGACATGTGAGGAGTGGGTGCAGAGGACTCCCAGCAGTGGACAGACATGTGAGGGGTTGCTGCAGAGGACTCCCAGCAGTGGACAGACATGTGAGGGGTGGCTGCAGAGGACTCCCAGCAGTGGCCTGCAATATGAGTGGTTGGTGCATATCACTCCCAGCAGTGGACAGACATGTGAGGGGTGGGTGCAGAGGACTCCCAGCAGTGGACAGACATGTGAGGGGTGGGTGCAGAGGAGTCCCAGCAGTGGACAGACATGTGAGGGGTGGGCGCAGAGGAATCCCAGCAGTGGTCTGCAATATGAGTGGTGGGAGCATATCACTCCCAGCAGTGGACACACATGTGAGGGGTGGGTGCAGCGGACTCCCAGCAGTGGACAGACATGTGAGGGGTGGCTGCAGAGCACTCCCAGCAGTGCCCTGCAATATGAGGTGTGGGTGCATATCACTACCAGCAGTGGACAGACATGTGTGGGGTGGGTGCAGAGGACTCCCAGCAGTGGACAGACATGTGAGGGGTGGCTGCAGAGGTCTCCCAGCAGTGCCCTGAAATATGAGGTGTGGGTGCATATCACTACCAGCAGTGGACAGACATGTGAGGGGTGGGTGCAGAGGAATCCCAGCAGTGGACAGACATGTGAGGGGTGGCTGCAGAGGACTCCCAGCAGTGGACAGACATGTGAGGGGTGGCTGCAGAGGACTCCCAGCAGTGGCCTGCAATATGAGTGGTTGGTGCATATCACTCCCAGCAGTGGACAGACATGTGAGGGGTGCGTGCAGAGGATTCCCAGCAGTAGCCTGCAATATGAGGGGTGGGTGCATATCACTCCCAGCAGTGGACAGACATGTGAGGGAAAGGTGCAGAGGACTCCCAGCAGTGGACAGACATGTGAGGGGTGGGTGCAGAGGACTCCCAGCAGTGGACAGCCATGTGAGGGGTGGCTGCAGAGGACTCCCAGCAGTGCCCTGCAATATGAGGTGTGGGTGCATTTCACTACCAGCAGTGGACAGACATGTGAGTGGTGGGTGCACATCACTCCCAGTAGTGGACAGACATGTGAGGGGTGGGTGCTGAGGACTCCCAGCAGTGGACAGACATGTGAGTGGTGGGTGCAGAGGACTCCCAGCAGTGGACAGACATGTGAGGGGTGGGTGCAGAGGAGTCCCAGCAGTGGACAGACATGTGAGGGGTGGGTGCAGAGGACTCCCAGCAGTGGCCTGCAATATGAGTGGTGGGTGCATATCACTCCCAGCAGTGGACACACATGTGAGGGGTGGGTGCAGAGGACTCCCAGCAGTGGACAGACATGTGAGGGGTGGCTGCAGAGGACTCCCAGCAATGCCCTGCAATATGAGGTGTGGGTGCATATCACTACCAGCAGTGGACAGACATGTGAGGGGTGGGTGCAGAGGACTCCCAGCAGTGGACAGACATGTGAGGGGTGGCTGCAGAGTACTCCCAGCAGTGGACAGACATGTGAGGGGTGGCTGCAGAGGACTCCCAGCAGTGGCCTGCAATATGAGTGGTTGGTGCATATCACTCCCAGCAGTGGACAGACATGTGAGGGGTGGGTGCAGAGGACTCCCAGCAGTGGACAGACATGTGAGGGGTGGCTGCAGAGGACTCCCAGCAGTGGACAGACATGTGAGGGGTGGGTGCAGAGGACTCCCAGAAGTGGCCTGCAATATGAGTGGTGGGGGCATATCACTCCCAGCAGTGGACAGACATGTGAGGGGTGGGTACCGAGGACTCCCAGCAGTGGACAGACATGTAAGGGGTGGGTGCAGAGGACTCCCAGCAGTGGACAGACATGTGAGGGGTGGGTGCAGAGGACTCCCAGCAGTGGACAGACATGTGAGGGGTGAGTGCAGAGGACTCCCAGCAGTGGCCTGCAATATGAGTGGTGGGTGCATATCACTCCCAGCAGTGGACAGACATGTGAGGGGTGGGTGCAGAGGTCTCCCAGCTGTGGACAGACATGTGAGGGGTGGGTGCAGATGACTCCCAGCAGTGGACAGACATGTGAGGGGTGGCTGCAGAGGACTCCCAGCAGTGCCCTGAAATATGAGGTGTGGGTGCATTTCACTACCATCAGTGGACAGACATGTGAGGGGTGGGTGCAGAGGACTCCCAGCAGTGGACAGACATGTGAGGGGTGGGTGCAGAGGACTCCCAGCAGTGGCTTGCAATATGAGTGGTGGGTGCATATCACTCCCAGCAGTGGACAGACATGTGAGGGGTGGGTGCTGAGGACTCCCGGCAGTGGACAGACATGTGAGGGGTGGGTGCAGAGGACTCCCAGCAGTGGACAGACATGTGAGGGGTGGGTGCAGAGGAGTCCCAGCAGTGGACAGACATGTGAGGGGTGGGTGCAGAGGACTCCCAGCAGTGGACAGACATGTGAGGGGTGGCTGCAGAGGACTCCCAGCAGTGTCCTGCACTATGAGGTGTGGGTGCATATCACTACCAGCAGTGGACAGATATGTGAGGGGTGGGTGCAGAGGACTCCCAGCAGTGGACAGACATGTGAGGGGTGGCTGCAGAGGACTCCCAGCAGTGCCCTGCAATATGAGGTGTGGGTGCATATCACTACCAGCAGTGGACAGACATCTGAGGGGTGGGTGCAGAGGACTCCCAGCAGTGGACAGACATGTGAGGGGTGGCTGCAGAGGACTCCCAGCAGTGGACAGACATGTGAGGGGTGGCTGCAGAGGACTCCCAGCAGTGGCCTGCTATATGAGTGGTGGGTGCATATCACTCCCAGCAGTGGACAGACATGTGAGTGGTGGGTGCAGAGTACTCCCAGCAGTGGACAGACATGTGAGGGGTGGGTGCAGAGGACTCCCAGCAGTGGCCTGCAATATGAGTGGTGGGTGCATATCACTCCCAGCAGTGGACTGACATGCGAGGGGTGGGTGCAGAGGACTCCCAGCAGTGGACAGACATGTGAGGGGTGGGTGCAGATGACTCCCAGCAGTGGACAGACATGTGAGGGGTGGGTGCAGAGGACTCCCAGCAGTGGACAGACATGTGAGGGGTGGCTGCAGAGGACTCCCAGCAGTGGACATACATGTGAGGGGTGGGTGCAGAGGACTCCGAGCAGTGGCCTGCAATATGAGTGGTGGGTGCATATCACTCCCAGCAGTGAACAGACATGTGAGGGGTGGGTGCAGAGGACTCCCAGCAGTGGACAGACACGTGAAGGGTGGCTGCAGAAGACTCCCAGCAGTGGACAGACATGTGAGGGGTGGGTGCAGAGGACTCCCAGCAGTGGCCTGCAATATGAGTGGTGGGTGCATATCACTCCCACCAGTGGACAGACATGTCAGGGGTGGGTGCAGAGGACTCCCAGCAGTGGACAGACATGTGAGGGGTGGCTGCAGAGGACTCCCAGCAGTGCCCTGAAATATGAGGTGTGGGTGCATTTCACTACCAGCAGTGGACAGACATGTGAGGGGTGGGTGCAGAGGACTCCCATCAGTGGACAGACATGTGAGGGGTGGGTGCAGAGGACTCCCAGCAGTGGACAGACATGTGAGCGGTGGGTGCAGAGGACTCCCAGAAGTGGCCTGCAATATGAGGGGTGGGTGCATATCACTCCCAGCAGTGGACAGACATGCGAGTGGTGGGTGCAGAGGACTCCCAGCAGTGGACAGACATATGAGGGGTGGGTGCAGAGGACTCCCAGCAGTGGACAGACATGTAAGGGGTGGGTGCATATCACTCCCAGCAGTGGACTGAAAAGTGAGGGGTGGGTGCAGAGGACTCCCAGCAGTGGACAGACATGTGAGGGGTGGGTGCAGATGACTCCCAGCAGTGGACAGACATGTGAGGGGTTGCTGCAGAGGACTCCCAGCAGTGGACAGACATGTGAGGGGTGGGTGCAGAGGACTCACAGCAGTGGCCTGCAATATGAGTGGTGGGTGCATATCATTCCCAGCAGTGGACAGACATGTGAGGGGTGGGTGCTGAGGACTCCCAGCAGTGGACAGACATGTGAGGGGTGGGTGCAGAGAACTCCCAGCAGTGGACAGACGTGAGGGGTGGGTGCAGAGGACTCCCAGCAGTGGAAAGACATGTGAGGGGTGGGTGCAGAGGACTCCCAGCAGTGGCCTGCAATATGAGTGGTGGGTGCATATCACTCCCAGCAGTGAACAGACATGTGAGGGGTGGGTGCAGAGGACTCCCAGCAGTGGACAGACACGTGAAGGGTGGCTGCAGAGGACTCCCAGCAGTGGACAGACATGTGAGGGGTGGGTGCTGAGGACTCCCAGAAGTGGCCTGCAATATGAGTGGTGGGTGCATATCACTCCCAGCAGTGGACAGACATGTGAGGGGTGGGTACCGAGGACTCCCAGCAGTGGACAGACATGTAAAGGGTGGGTGCAGAGGACTCCCAGCAGTGGACAGACATGTGAGGGGTGGGTGCAGAGGACTCCCAGCAGTGGACAGACATGTGAGGGGTGGGTGCAGAGGACTCCCAGCAGTGGCCTGCAATATGAGTGGTGGGTGCATATCACTCCCAGCAGTGGACAGACATGTGAGGGGTGGGTGCAGAGGACTCCCAGCAGTGGACAGACATGTGAGGGGTGGCTGCAGAGGACTCCCAGCAGTGCCCTGCAATATGAGGTGTGGGTGCATATCACTACCAGCAGTGGACAGACATGTGAGGGGTGGGTGCAGAGGACTCCCAGCAGTGGACAGACATGTGAGGGGTGGCTGCAGAGGACTCCCAGCAGTGCCCCGAAATATGAGGTGTGGGTGCATATCACTACCAGCAGCGGACAGACATGTGAGGGGTGGGTGCAGAGGACTCCCAGCAGTGGACAGACATGTGAGGGGTGGCTGCAGCGGACTCCCAGCAGTGGACAGACATGTGAGGGGTGGCTGCAGAGGACTCCCAGCAGTGGCCTGCAATATGAGTGGTTGGTGCATATCACTCCCAACAGTGGACAGACATGTGAGGGGTGCGTGCAGAGGATTCCCAGCAGTGGCCTGCAATATGAGGGGTGGGTGCATATCACTCCCAGCAGTGGACAGACATGTGAGGGATGGGTGCAGAGGACTCTCAGCAGTGGACAGACATGTGAGGGTTGGGTGGAGAGGACTCCCAGCAGTGGACAGACATGTGAGGGGTGGCTGCAGAGGACTCCCAGCAGTGCCCTGAAATATGAGGTGTGGGTGCATTTCACTACCAGCAGTGGACAGACATGTGAGGGGTGGGTGCAGAGGACTCCCAGCAGTGGACAGACATGTGAGGGGTGGGTGCAGAGGACTCCCAGCAGTGGCTTGCAATATGAGTGGTGGGTGCATATCACTCCCAGCAGTGGACAGACATGTGAGGGGTGGGTGCTGAGGACTCCCAGCAGTGGACAGACATGTGAGGGGTGGGTGCAGAGGACTCCCAGCAGTGGACAGACATGTGAGGGGTGGGTGCAGAGGAGTCCCAGTAGTAGACAGACATGTGAGCGGTGGGTGCAGAGGACTCCCAGCAGTGCCCTGCAATATGAGGTGTGGGTGCATATCACTACCAGCAGTGGACAGACATGTGAGGGGTGGGTGCAGAGGACTCCCAGCAGTGGACAGACATGTGAGGGGTGGCTGCAGAGGACTCCCAGCAGTGCCCTGAAATATGAGGTGTGGGTGCATATCACTACCAGCAGTGGACAGACATGTGAGGGGTGGGTGCAGAGGACTCCCAGCAGTGGACAGACATGTGAGGGGTGGCTGCAGAGGACTCCCAGCAGTGGACAGACATGTGAGGGGTGGCTGCAGAGGACTCCCAGCAGTGGCCTGCAATATGAGTGGTTGGTGCATATCACTCCCAGCAGTGGACAGACATGTGAGGGGTGGGTGCAGAGGACTCCCAGCAGTGGACAGACATGTGAGGGGTGGGTGCAGAGGACTCCCAGCAGTAGCCTGCAATATGAGTGGTGGGTGCATATCACTCCCAGCAGTGGACAGACATGTGAGGGGTGGGTGCAGAGGACTCCCAGCAGTGGACAGACATGTGAGGGGTGGGTGCAGAGGACTCCCAGCAGTGGACAGACATGTGAGGGGTGGCTGCAGAGGACTCCCAGCAGTGCCCTGCAATATGAGGTGTGGGTGCCTATCACTACCAGCAGTGGACAGACATGTGAGGGGTGGGTGCAGAGGACTCCCTGCAGTGGCCTGCAATATGAGTGGTGGGTGCATATCACTCCCAGCAGTGGACAGACATGTGAGGGGTGGGTGCAGAGGACTCCCAGCAGTGGACAGACATGTGAGGGGTGGCTGCAGAGGACTCCCAGCAGTGGACAGACATGTGAGGGGTGGGTGCAGAGGACTCCGAGCAGTGGCCTGCAATATGAGTGGTGGATGCATATCACTCCCAGTAGTGAACAGACATGTGAGGGGTGGGTGCAGAGGACTCCCAGCAGTGGACAGACACGTGAAGGGTGGCTGTAGAAGACTCACAGCAGTGGACAGACATGTGAGGGGTGGCTGCAGAGGACTCCCAGCAGTGCCCTGCAATATGAGGTGTGGGTGCATTTCACTACTAGCAGTGGACAGACATGTGAGGGGTGGGTGCAGAGGACTCCCAGCAGTGGACAGACATGTGAGGGGTGGGTGCAGAGGACCCCCAGCAGTGGCTTGCAATATGAGTGGTGGGTGCATATCACTCTGAGCAGTGGACAGACATGTGAGGGGTGGGTGCTGAGAACTCCCAGCAGTGGACAGACATGTGAGGGGTGGGTGCAGAGGACTTGCAGCAGTGGACAGACATGTGAGGGGTGGGTGCACAGGACTCCCAGCAGTGGACAGACATGTGAGGGGTGGGTGCTGAGAACTCCCAGCAGTGGACAGACATGTGAGGGGTGGGTGCAGAGGACTCGCAGCAGTGGACAGACATGTGAGGGGTGGGTGCACAGGACTCCCAGCAGTGGACAGACATGTGAGGCATGGGTGCAGAGGACTCCCAGCAGTGGACAGACATGTGAGGGGTGGGTGCAGAGGACTCCCAGCAGTTGACAGATATGTGAGGGGTGGCTGCAGAGGACTCCCAGCAGTGCCCTGCAATATGAGGTGTGGGTGCATTTCACTACTAGCAGTGGACAGACATGTGAGGGGTGGGTGCAGAGGACTCCCAGCAGTGGACAGACATGTGAGGGGTGGGTGCAGAGGACTCCCAGCAGTGGCTTGCAATATGAGTGGTGGGTGCATATCACTCCGAGCAGTGGACAGACATGTGAGGGGTGGGTGCTGAGGACTCCCAGCAGTGGACAGACATGTGAGGGGTGGGTGCAGAGGACTCCCAGCAGCGGACAGACATGTGAAGGGTGGGTGCAGAGGAGTCCCAGCAGTGGACAGACATGTGAGGGGTGGGCGCAGAGGACTCCCAGCAGTGGCGTGCAATATGAGTGGTGGGTGCATATCACTCCCAGCAGTGGACACACATGTGAGGGGTGGGTGCAGAGGACTCCCAGCAGTGGACAGACATGTGAGGGGTGGCTGCAGAGGACTCCCAGCAGTGCCCTGCAATATGAGGTGTGGGTGCATATCACTACCAGCAGTGGACAGACATGTGAGGGGTGGGTGCAGAGGACTCCCAGCAGTGGCCTGCAATATGAGTGGTTGGTGCATATCACTCCCAGCAGTGGACAGACATGTGAGGGGTGGGTGCAGAGGACTCCCAGCAGTGGACAGACATGTAAGGGGTGGGTGCAGAGGACTCCCAGCAGTGGACAGACATGTCAGGGGTGGGTGCAGAGGAGTCCCAGCAGTGGACAGACATGTGAGGGGTGGGTGCAGAGGACTCCCAGCAGTGGCCTTCAATATGAGTGGTGGGTGCATATCACTCCCAGCAGTGGACACACATGTGAGGGGTGGGTGCAGAGGACTCCCAGCAGTGGACAGACATGTGAGGGGTGGCTGCAGAGGACTCCCAGCAATGCCCTGCAATATGAGGTGTGGGTGCATATCACTACCAGCAGTGGACAGACATGTGAGGGGTGGGTGCAGAGGACTCCCAGCAGTGGACAGACATGTGAGGGGTGGCTGCAGAGGACTCCCAGCAGTGGCTGCAATATGAGTGGTTGGTGCATATCACTCCCAGCAGTGGACAGACATGTGAGGGGTGGGTGCAGAGGACTCCCAGCAGTGGACAGACATGTGAGGGGTGGCTGCAGAGGACTCCCAGCAGTGGACAGACATGTGAGGGGTGGGTGCAGAGGACTCCCAGCAGTGGCCTGCAATATGAGGGGTGGGTGCATATCACTCCCAGCAGTGGATAGACATGTGAGTGGTGGGTGCCGAGGACTCCCAGCAGTGGACAGATATATGAGGGGTGGGTGCAGAGGATTCTCAGCAGTGGACAGACATGTGAGGGGTGGGTGCAGAGGACTCCCAGCAGTGGAAAGACATGTGAGGGGTCGGTGCAGAGGACTCCCAGCAGTGGCTTGCAATATGAGTGGTGGGTGCATATCACTCCCAGCAGTGGACAGACATGTGAGGGGTGGGTGCTGAGGACTCCCAGCAGTGGACAGACATGTGAGGGGTGGGTGCAGAGGACTCCCAGCAGTGGACAGACATGTGAGGGGTGGGTGCAGAGGA
Organism: Triturus cristatus; assembly: GCF_964204655.1. Lineage (NCBI taxonomy): Eukaryota > Metazoa > Chordata > Amphibia > Caudata > Salamandridae > Triturus > Triturus cristatus. The sequence continues at coordinate 421,800,027 of NC_140579.1, forward strand.
GTCCCAGCAGTGGATAGACATGTGAGGGGTGGGTGCAGAGGACTCCCAGCAGTGGCCTGCAATATGAGTGGTGGGTGCATATCACTGCCAGCAGTGGACACTCATGTGAGGGGTGGGTGCAGAGGACTCCCAGCAGTGGACAGACATGTGAGGGGTGGCTGCAGAGGACTCCCAGCAGTGCCCTGCAATATGAGGTGTGGGTGCATATCACTACCAGCAGTGGACAGACAGATGAGGGGTGGGTGCAGAGGACTCCCAGCAGTGGACAGACATGTGAGGGGTGGCTGCAGAGGACTCCCAGCAGTGCCCTGAAACATGAGGTGTGGGTGCATATCACTACCAGCAGTGGACAGACATGTGAGGGGTGGGTGCAGAGGACTCCCAGCAGTGGACAGACATGTGAGGGGTGGCTGCAGAGGACTCCCAGCAGTGGACAGCCATGTGAGGGGTGGCTGCAGAGGACTCCCAGCAGTGGCCTGCAATATGAGTGGTGGGTGCATATCACTTCCAGCAGTGGACAGATATGTGAGGGGTGGGTGCAGAGGACTCCAAGCAGTGGACAGACATGTGAGGGGTGGCTGCAGAGGACTCCCAGCAGTGGACAGACATGTGAGGGGTGGGTGCAGAGGACTCCCAGCAGTGGCCTGCAATATGAAGGGTGGGTGCATATCACTCCCAGCAGTGGACAGACATGTGAGTGGTGGGTGCAGAGGACTCCCAGCAGTGGACAGCCATATGAGGGGTGGGTGCAGAGGACTCCCAGCAGTGGACAGACATGTGAGGGGTGGGTGCATATCACTCCCAGCAGTGGACTGACATGTGAGGGGTGGGTGCAGAGGACTCCCAGCAGTGGACAGACATGTGAGGGGTGGGTTCAGATGACTCCCAGCAGTGGACAGACATGTGAGGGGTGGGTGCTGAGGACTCCCAGCAGTGGACAGACATGTGAGTGGTGGGTGCATATCACTCCCAGCACTGAACAGACATGTGAGGGGTGGGTGCAGATGACTCCCAGCAGTGGACAGACATGTGAAGGGTGGCTGCAGAGGACTCGCAGCAGTTGGCAGACATGTGAGGGGTGGGTGCAGAGGACTCCCAGCAGTGGCCTGCAATATGAGTGGTGGGTGCATATCACTCCCAGCAGTGGACAGACATGTGAGGGGTGGGTGCAGAGGACTCCCAGCAGTGGACAAACATGTGAGGGGTGGGTGCAGAGGACTCCCAGCAGTGGACAGACATGTGAGGGGTGGGTGCAGAGGACTCCCAGCAGTAGCCTGCAATATGAGTGGTGGGTGCATATCACTCCCAGCAGTGGACAGACATGTGAGGGGTGGGTGCAGAGGACTCCCAGCAGTGGACAGACATGTGAGGGGTGGGTGCAGAGGACTCCCAACAGTGGACAGACATGTGAGGGGTGGCTGCAGAGGACTCCCAGCAGTGCCCTGCAATATGAGGTGTGGGTGCCTATCACTACCAGCAGTGGACAGACATGTGAGGGGTGGGTGCAGAGGACTCCCTGCAGTGGCCTGCAATATGAGTGGTGGGTGCATATCACTCCCAGCAGTGGACAGACATGTGAGGGGTGGCTGCAGAGGACTCCCAGCAGTGGCCTGCATTATGAGTGGTTGATGCATATCACTCCCAGCAGTGGACAGACATGTGAGGGGTGGGTGCAGAGGACTCCCAGCAGTGGACAGACATGTGAGGGGTGGCTGCAGAGGACTCCCAGCAGTGGACAGACATGTGAGGGGTGGGTGCAGAGGACTCCGAGCAGTGGCCTGCAATATGAGTGGTGGATGCATATCACTCCCAGCAGTGAACAGACATGTGAGGGGTGGGTGCAGAGGACTCCCAGCAGTGGACAGACACGTGAAGGGTGGCTGCAGAAGACTCCCAGCAGTGGACAGACATGTGAGGGGTGGGTGCAGAGGACTCCCAGCAGTGGACAGACATGTGAGGGGTGGGTGCAGAGGACTCGCAGCAGTGGACAGACATGTGAGGGGTGGGTGCACAGGACTCCCAGCAGTGGACAGACATGTGAGGGATGGGTGCAGAGGACTCCCAGCAGTGGACAGACATGTGAGGGGTGGGTGCAGAGGACTCCCAGCAGTTGACAGACATGTGAGGGGTGGCTGCAGAGGACTCCCAGCAGTGCCCTGCAATATGAGGTGTGGGTGCATTTCACTACTAGCAGTGGACAGACATGTGAGGGGTGGGTGCAGAGGACTCCCAGCAGTGGACAGACATGTGAGGGGTGGGTGCAGAGGACTCCCAGCAGTGGCTTGCAATATGAGTGGTGGGTGCATATCACTCTGAGCAGTGGACAGACATGTGAGGGGTGGGTGCTGAGAACTCCCAGCAGTGGACAGACATGTGAGGGGTGGGTGCAGAGGACTTGCAGCAGTGGACAGACATGTAAGGGGTGGGTGCACAGGACTCCCAGCAGTGGACAAACATGTGAGGGGTGGGTGCTGAGAACTCGGAGCAGTGGACAGACATGTGAGGGGTGGGTGCAGAGGACTCGCAGAAGTGGACAGACATGTGAGGGGTGGGTGCACAGGACTCCCAGCAGTGGACAGACATGTGAGGGATGGGTGCAGAGGACTCCCAGCAGTGGACAGACATGTGAGGGGTGGGTGCAGAGGACTCCCAGCAGTTGACAGACATGTGAGGGGTGGCTGCAGAGGACTCCCAGCAGTGCCCTGCAATATGAGGTGTGGGTGCATTTCACTACTAGCAGTGGACAGACATGTGAGGGGTGGGTGCAGGGGACTCCCAGCAGTGGACAGACATGTGAGGGGTGGGTGCAGAGGACTCCCAGCAGTGGCTTGCAATATGAGTGGTGGGTGCATATCACTCCGAGCAGTGGACAGACATGTGAGGGGTGGGTGCTGAGGACTCCCAGCAGTGGACAGACATGTGAGGGGTGGGTGCAGAGGACTCCCAGCAGTGGACAGACATGTGAGGGGTGGGTGCAGAGGAGTCCCAGCAGTGGACAGACATGTGAGGGGTGGGCGCAGAGGACTCCCAGCAGTGGACAGACATGTGAGGGGTGGGTGCAGAGGACTCGCAGCAGTGGACAGACATGTGAGGGGTGGGTGCACAGGACTCCCAGCAGTGGACAGACATGTGAGGGATGGGTGCAGAGGACTCCCAGCAGTGGACAGACATGTGAGGGGTGGGTGCAGAGGACTCCCAGCAGTTGACAGACATGTGAGGGGTGGCTGCAGAGGACTCCCAGCAGTGCCCTGCAATATGAGGTGTGGGTGCATTTCACTACTAGCAGTGGACAGACATGTGAGGGGTGGGTGCAGAGGACTCCCAGCAGTGGACAGACATGTGAGGGGTGGGTGCAGAGGACTCCCAGCAGTGGCTTGCAATATGAGTGGTGGGTGCATATCACTCCGAGCAGTGGACAGACATGTGAGGGGTGGGTGCTGAGAACTCCCAGCAGTGGACAGACATGTGAGGGGTGGGTGCAGAGGACTTGCAGCAGTGGACAGACATGTAAGGGGTGGGTGCACAGGACTCCCAGCAGTGGACAAACATGTGAGGGGTGGGTGCTGAGAACTCGGAGCAGTGGACAGACATGTGAGGGGTGGGTGCAGAGGACTCGCAGAAGTGGACAGGCATGTGAGGGGTGGGTGCACAGGACTCCCAGCAGTGGACAGACATGTGAGGGATGGGTGCAGAGGACTCCCAGCAGTGGACAGACATGTGAGGGGTGGGTGCAGAGGACTCCCAGCAGTTGACAGACATGTGAGGGGTGGCTGCAGAGGACTCCCAGCAGTGCCCTGCAATATGAGGTGTGGGTGCATTTCACTACTAGCAGTGGACAGACATGTGAGGGGTGGGTGCAGGGGACTCCCAGCAGTGGACAGACATGTGAGGGGTGGGTGCAGAGGACTCCCAGCAGTGGCTTGCAATATGAGTGGTGGGTGCATATCACTCCGAGCAGTGGACAGACATGTGAGGGGTGGGTGCTGAGGACTCCCAGCAGTGGACAGACATGTGAGGGGTGGGTGCAGAGGACTCCCAGCAGTGGACAGACATGGGAGGGGTGGGTGCAGAGGAGTCCCAGCAGTGGACAGACATGTGAGGGGTGGGCGCAGAGGACTCCCAGCAGTAGCGTGCAATATGAGTGGTGGGTGCATATCACTCCCAGCAGTGGACACACATGTGAGGGGTGGGTGCAGAGGACTCCCAGCAGTGGACAGACATGTGAGGGGTGGCTGCAGAGGACTCCCAGCAGTGCCCTGCAATATGAGGTGTGGGTGCATATCACTACCAGCAGTGGACAGACATGTGAGGGGTGGGTGCAGAGGACTCCCAGCAGTGGACAGACATGTGAGGGGTGGCTGCAGAGGACTCCCAGCAGTGCCCTGAAATATGAGGTGTGGGTGCATATCACTACCAGCAGTGGACAGACATGTGAGGGGTGGGTGCAGAGGACTCCCAGCAGTGGACAGACATGTGAGGGGTGGCTGCAGCGGACTCCCAGCAGTGGACAGACATGTGAGGGGTGGCTGCAGAGGACTCCCAGCAGTGGCCTGCAATATGAGTGGTTGGTGCATATCACTCCCAGCAGTGGACAGACATGTGAGGGGTGCGTGCAGAGGATTCCCAGCAGTGGCCTGCAATATGAGGGGTGGGTGCATATCACTCCCAGCAGTGGACAGACATGTGAGGGATGGGTGCAGAGGACTCTCAGCAGTGGACAGACATGTGAGGGCTGGGTGCAGAGGACTCCCAGCAGTGGACAGACATGTGAGGGGTGGCTGCAGAGGACTCCCAGCAGTGCCCTGAAATATGAGGTGTGGGTGCATTTCACTACCAGCAGTGGACAGACATGTGAGGGGTGGGTGCAGAGGACTCCCAGCAGTGGACTGACATGTGAGGGGTGGGTGCAGAGGACTCCCAGCAGTGGCTTGCAATATGAGTGGTGGGTGCATATCACTCCCAGCAGTGGACAGACATGTGAGGGGTGGGTGCAGAGGACTCGCAGCAGTGGACAGACATGTGAGGGGTGGGTGCACAGGACTCCCAGCAGTGGACAGACATGTGAGGGATGGGTGCAGAGGACTCCCAGCAGTGGACAGACATGTGAGGGGTGGGTGCAGAGGACTCCCAGCAGTTGACAGACATGTGAGGGGTGGCTGCAGAGGACTCCCAGCAGTGCCCTGCAATATGAGGTGTGGGTGCATTTCACTACTAGCAGTGGACAGACATGTGAGGGGTGGGTGCAGAGGACTCCCAGCAGTGGACAGACATGTGAGGGGTGGGTGCAGAGGACTCCCAGCAGTGGCTTGCAATATGAGTGGTGGGTGCATATCACTCCGAGCAGTGGACAGACATGTGAGGGGTGGGTGCTGAGAACTCCCAGCAGTGGACAGACATGTGAGGGGTGGGTGCAGAGGACTTGCAGCAGTGGACAGACATGTAAGGGGTGGGTGCACAGGACTCCCAGCAGTGGACAAACATGTGAGGGGTGGGTGCTGAGAACTCGGAGCAGTGGACAGACATGTGAGGGGTGGGTGCAGAGGACTCGCAGAAGTGGACAGACATGTGAGGGGTGGGTGCACAGGACTCCCAGCAGTGGACAGACATGTGAGGGATGGGTGCAGAGGACTCCCAGCAGTGGACAGACATGTGAGGGGTGGGTGCAGAGGACTCCCAGCAGTTGACAGACATGTGAGGGGTGGCTGCAGAGGACTCCCAGCAGTGCCCTGCAATATGAGGTGTGGGTGCATTTCACTACTAGCAGTGGACAGACATGTGAGGGGTGGGTGCAGGGGACTCCCAGCAGTGGACAGACATGTGAGGGGTGGGTGCAGAGGACTCCCAGCAGTGGCTTGCAATATGAGTGGTGGGTGCATATCACTCTGAGCAGTGGACAGACATGTGAGGGGTGGGTGCTGAGGACTCCCAGCAGTGGACAGACATGTGAGGGGTGGGTGCAGAGGACTCCCAGCAGTGGACAGACATGTGAGGGGTGGGTGCAGAGGAGTCCCAGCAGTGGACAGACATGTGAGGGGTGGGCGCAGAGGACTCCCAGCAGTGGACAGACATGTGAGGGGTGGGTGCAGAGGACTCGCAGCAGTGGACAGACATGTGAGGGGTGGGTGCACAGGACTCCCAGCAGTGGACAGACATGTGAGGGATGGGTGCAGAGGACTCCCAGCAGTTGACAGACATGTGAGGGGTGGCTGCAGAGGACTCCCAGCAGTGCCCTGCAATATGAGGTGTGGGTGCATTTCACTACTAGCAGTGGACAGACATGTGAGGGGTGGGTGCAGAGGACTCCCAGCAGTGGACAGACATGTGAGGGGTGGGTGCAGAGGACTCCCAGCAGTGGCTTGCAATATGAGTGGTGGGTGCATATCACTCCGAGCAGTGGACAGACATGTGAGGGGTGGGTGCTGAGAACTCCCAGCAGTGGACAGACATGTGAGGGGTGGGTGCAGAGGACTTGCAGCAGTGGACAGACATGTAAGGGGTGGGTGCACAGGACTCCCAGCAGTGGACAAACATGTGAGGGGTGAGTGATGAGAACTCGGAGCAGTGGACAGACATGTGAGGGGTGGGTGCAGAGGACTCGCAGAAGTGGACAGACATGTGAGGGGTGGGTGCACAGGACTCCCAGCAGTGGACAGACATGTGAGGGATGGGTGCAGAGGACTCCCAGCAGTGGACAGACATGTGAGGGGTGGGTGCAGAGGACTCCCAGCAGTTGACAGACATGTGAGGGGTGGCTGCAGAGGACTCCCAGCAGTGCCCTGCAATATGAGGTGTGGGTGCATTTCACTACTAGCAGTGGACAGACATGTGAGGGGTGGGTGCAGGGGACTCCCAGCAGTGGACAGACATGTGAGGGGTGGGTGCAGAGGACTCCCAGCAGTGGCTTGCAATATGAGTGGTGGGTGCATATCACTCCGAGCAGTGGACAGACATGTGAGGGGTGGGTGCTGAGGACTCCCAGCAGTGGACAGACATGTGAGGGGTGGGTGCAGAGGACTCCCAGCAGTGGACAGACATGTGAGGGGTGGGTGCAGAGGAGTCCCAGCAGTGGACAGACATGTGAGGGGTGGGCGCAGAGGACTCCCAGCAGTAGCGTGCAATATGAGTGGTGGGTGCATATCACTCCCAGCAGTGGACACACATGTGAGGGGTGGGTGCAGAGGACTCCCAGCAGTGGACAGACATGTGAGGGGTGGCTGCAGAGGACTCCCAGCAGTGCCCTGCAATATGAGGTGTGGGTGCATATCACTACCAGCAGTGGACAGACATGTGAGGGGTGGGTGCAGAGGACTCCCAGCAGTGGACAGACATGTGAGGGGTGGCTGCAGAGGACTCCCAGCAGTGCCCTGAAATATGAGGTGTGGGTGCATATCACTACCAGCAGTGGACAGACATGTGAGGGGTGGGTGCAGAGGACTCCCAGCAGTGGACAGACATGTGAGGGGTGGCTGCAGCGGACTCCCAGCAGTGGACAGACATGTGAGGGGTGGCTGCAGAGGACTCCCAGCAGTGGCCTGCAATATGAGTGGTTGGTGCATATCACTCCCAGCAGTGGACAGACATGTGAGGGGTGCGTGCAGAGGATTCCCAGCAGTGGCCTGCAATATGAGGGGTGGGTGCATATCACTCCCAGCAGTGGACAGACATGTGAGGGATGGGTGCAGAGGACTCTCAGCAGTGGACAGACATGTGAGGGCTGGGTGCAGAGGACTCCCAGCAGTGGACAGACATGTGAGGGGTGGCTGCAGAGGACTCCCAGCAGTGCCCTGAAATATGAGGTGTGGGTGCATTTCACTACCAGCAGTGGACAGACATGTGAGGGGTGGGTGCAGAGGACTCCCAGCAGTGGACTGACATGTGAGGGGTGGGTGCAGAGGACTCCCAGCAGTGGCTTGCAATATGAGTGGTGGGTGCATATCACTCCCAGCAGTGGACAGACATGTGAGGGGTGGGTGCTGAGGACTCCCAGCAGTGGACAGACATGTGAGGGGTGGGTGCAGAGGACTCCCAGCAGTGGACAGACATGTGAGGGGTGGGTGCAGAGGAGTCCCAGTAGTAGACAGACATGTGAGGGGTGGGTGCAGAGGACTCCCAGCAGTGCCCTGCAATATGAGGTGTGGGTGCATATCACTACCAGCAGTGGACAGACATGTGAGGGGTGGGTGCAGAGGACTCCCAGCAGTGGACAGACATGTGAGGGGTGGCTGCAGAGGACTCCCAGCAGTGCCCTGAAATATGAGGTGTGGGTGCATATCACTACCAGCAGTGGACAGACATGTGAGGGGTGGGTGCAGAGGACTCCCAGCAGTGGACAGACATGTGAGGGGTGGCTGCAGAGGACTCCCAGCAGTGGACAGACATGTGAGGGGTGGCTGCAGAGGACTCCCAGCAGTGGCCTGCAATATGAGTGGTTGGTGCATATCACTCCCAGCAGTGGACAGACATGTGAGGGGTGGGTGCAGAGGACTCCCAGCAGTGGACAGACATGTGAGGGGTGGGTGCAGAGGACTCCCAGCAGTAGCCTGCAATATGAGTGGTGGGTGCATATCACTCCCAGCAGTGGACAGACATGTGAGGGGTGGGTGCAGAGGACTCCCAGCAGTGGACAGACATGTGAGGGGTGGGTGCAGAGGACTCCCAGCAGTGGACAGACATGTGAGGGGTGGCTGCAGAGGACTCCCAGCAGTGCCCTGCAATATGAGGTGTGGGTGCCTATCACTACCAGCAGTGGACAGACATGTGAGGGGTGGGTGCAGAGGACTCCCTGCAGTGGCCTGCAATATGAGTGGTGGGTGCATATCACTCCCAGCAGTGGACAGACATGTGAGGGGTGGGTGCAGAGGACTCCCAGCAGTGGACAGACATGTGAGGGGTGGCTGCAGAGGACTCCCAGCAGTGGACAGACATGTGAGGGGTGGGTGCAGAGGACTCCGAGCAGTGGCCTGCAATATGAGTGGTGGATGCATATCACTCCCAGCAGTGAACAGACATGTGAGGGGTGGGTGCAGAGGACTCCCAGCAGTGGACAGACATGTGAGGGGTGGGTGCACAGGACTCGCAGCAGTGGACAGACATGTGAGGGGTGGGTGCACAGGACTCCCAGCAGTGGACAGACATGTGAGGGATGGGTGCAGAGGACTCCCAGCAGTGGACAGACATGTGAGGGGTGGGTGCAGAGGACTCCCAGCAGTGGACAGACATGTGACGGGTGGGTGCAGAGGACTCGCAGCAGTGGACAGACATGTGAGGGGTGGGTGCACAGGACTCCCAGCAGTGGACAGACATGTGAGGGATGGGTGCAGAGGACTCCCAGCAGTGGACAGACATGTGAGGGGTGGGTGCAGAGGACTCCCAGCAGTTGACAGACATGTGAGGGGTGGCTGCAGAGGACTCCCAGCAGTGCCCTGCAATATGAGGTGTGGGTGCATTTCACTACTAGCAGTGGACAGACATGTGAGGGGTGGGTGCAGAGGACTCCCAGCAGTGGACAGACATGTGAGGGGTGGGTGCACAGGACCCCCAGCAGTGGCTTGCAATATGCGTGGTGGGTGCATATCACTCCGAGCAGTGGACAGACATGTGAGGGGTGGGTGCTGAGAACTCCCAGCAGTGGACAGACATGTGAGGGGTGGGTGCCGAGGACTTGCAGCAGTGGACAGACATGTGAGGGGTGGGTGCACAGGACTCCCAGCAGTGGACAGACATGTGAGGGGTGGGTGCTGAGAACTCCCAGCAGTGGACAGACATGTGAGGGGTGGGTGCAGAGGACTCGCAGCAGTGGACAGACATGTGAGGGGTGGGTGCACAGGACTCCCAGCAGTGGACAGACATGTGAGGGATGGGTGCAGAGGACTCCCAGCAGTGGACAGACATGTGAGGGGTGGGTGCAGAGGACTCCCAGCAGTTGACAGACATGTGAGGGGTGGCTGCAGAGGACTCCCAGCAGTGCCCTGCAATATGAGGTGTGGGTGCATTTCACTACTAGCAGTGGACAGACATGTGAGGGGTGGGTGCAGAGGACTCCCAGCAGTGGACAGACATGTGAGGGGTGGGTGCAGAGGACTCCCAGCAGTGGCTTGCAATATGAGTGGTGGGTGCATATCACTCCGAGCAGTGGACAGACATGTGAGGGGTGGGTGCTGAGGACTCCCAGCAGTGGACAGACATGTGAGGGGTGGGTGCAGAGGACTCCCAGCAGTGGACAGACATGTGAAGGGTGGGTGCAGAGGAGTCCCAGCAGTGGACAGACATGTGAGGGGTGGGCGCAGAGGACTCCCAGCAGTGGCGTGCAATATGAGTGGTGGGTGCATATCACTCCCAGCAGTGGACACACATGTGAGGGGTGGGTGCAGAGGACTCCCAGCAGTGGACAGACATGTGAGGGGTGGCTGCAGAGGACTCCCAGCAGTGCCCTGCAATATGAGGTGTGGGTGCATATCACTACCAGCAGTGGACAGACATGTGAGGGGTGGGTGCAGAGGACTCCCAGCAGTGGCCTGCAATATGAGTGGTTGGTGCATATCACTCCCAGCAGTGGACAGACATGTGAGGGGTGGGTGCAGAGGACTCCCAGCAGTGGACAGACATGTGAGAGGTGGCTGCAGAGGACTCCCAGCAGTGGACAGACATGTGAGGGGTGGGTGCAGAGGACTCCCAGCAGTGGCCTGCAATATGAGGGGTGGGTGCATATCACTCCCAGCAGTGGATAGACATGTGAGTGGTGGGTGCAGAGGACTCCCAGCAGTGGACAGACATATGAGGGGTGGGTGCAGAGGATTCTCAGCAGTGGACAGACATGTGAGGGGTGGGTGCAGAGGACTCCCAGCAGTGGAAAGACATGTGAGGGGTGGGTGCAGAGGACTCCCAGCAGTGGCTTGCAATATGAGTGGTGGGTGAATATCACTCCCAGCAGTGGACAGACATGTGAGGGGTGGGTGCTGAGGACTCCCAGCAGTGGACAGACATGTGAGGGGTGGGTGCAGAGGACTCCCAGCAGTGGACAGACATGTGAGTGGTGGGTGCAGAGGAGTCCCAGCAGTGGATAGACATGTGAGGGGTGGGTGCAGAGGACTCCCAGCAGTGGCCTGCAATATGAGTGGTGGGTGCATATCACTGCCAGCAGTGGACACTCATGTGAGGGGTGGGTGCAGAGGACTCCCAGCAGTGGACAGACATGTGAGCGGTGGCTGCAGAGGACTCCCAGCAGTGCCCTGCAATATGAGGTGTGGGTGCATATCACTACCAGCAGTGGACAGACAGGTGAGGGGTGGGTGCAGAGGACTCCCAGTAGTGGACAGAAATGTGAGGGGTGGCTGCAGAGGACTCGCAGCAGTGCCCTGAAACATGAGGTGTGGGTGCATATCACTACCAGCAGTGGACAGATATGTGAGGGGTGGGTGCAGAGGACTCCCAGCAGTGGACAGACATGTGAGGGGTGGCTGCAGAGGACTCCCAGCAGTGGACAGACATGTGAGGGGTGGCTGCAGAGGACTCCCAGCAGTGGCCTGCAATATGAGTGGTGGGTGCATATCACTTCCAGCAGTGGACAGATATGTGAGGGGTGGGTGCAGAGGACTCCAAGCAGTGGACAGACATGTGAGGGGTGGCTGCAGAGGACTCCCAGCAGTGGACAGACATGTGAGGGGTGGGTGCAGAGGACTCCCAGCAGTGGCCTGCAATATGAAGGGTGGGTGCATATCACTCCCAGCAGTGGACAGACATGTGAGTGGTGGGTGCAGAGGACTCCCAGCAGTGGACAGCCATATGAGGGGTGGGTGCAGAGGACTCCCAGCAGTGGACAGACATGTGAGGGGTGGGTGCATATCACTCCCAGCAGTGGACTGACAAGTGAGGGGTGGGTGCAGAGGACTCCCAGCAGTGGACAGACATGTGAGGGGTGGGTGCAGATGACTCCCAGCAGTGGACAGACATGTGAGGGGTGGGTGCTGAGGACTCCCAGCAGTGGACAGACATGTGAGTGGTGGGTGCATATCACTCCCAGCAGTGAACAGACATGTGAGGGGTGGGTGCAGATGACTCCCAGCAGTGGACAGACATGTGAAGGGTGGCTGCAGAGGACTCGCAGCAGTGGACAGACATGTGAGGGGTGGGTGCAGAGGACTCCCAGCAGTGGCCTGCAATATGAGTGGTGGGTGCATATCACTCCCAGCAGTGGACAGACATGTGAGGGGTGGGTGCAGAGGACTCCCAGCAGTGGACAGACATGTGAGGGGTGGGTGCAGAGGACTCCCAGCAGTGGACAGACATGTGAGGGGTGGGTGCAGAGGACTCCCAGCAGTAGCCTGCAATATGAGTGGTGGGTGCATATCACTCCCAGCAGTGGACAGACATGTGAGGCGTGGGTGCAGAGGACTCCCAGCAGTGGACAGACATGTGAGGGGTGGGTGCAGAGGACGCCCAACAGTGGACAGACATGTGAGGGGTGGCTGCAGAGGACTCCCAGCAGTGCCCTGCAATATGAGGTGTGGGTGCCTATCACTACCAGCAGTGGACAGATATGTGAGGGGTGGGTGCAGAGGACTCCCAGCAGTGGACAGACATGTGAGGGGTGGGTGCAGAGGACCCCCAGCAGTGGCTTGCAATATGAGTGGTGGGTGCATATCACTCTGAGCAGTGGACAGACATGTGAGGGGTGGGTGCTGAGAACTCCCAGCAGTGGACAGACATGTGAGGGGTGGGTGCAGAGGACTTGCAGCAGTGGACAGACATGTGAGGGGTGGGTGCACAGGACTCCCAGCAGTGGACAGACATGTGAGGGGTGGGTGCTGAGAACTCCCAGCAGTGGACAGACATGTGAGGGGTGGGTGCAGAGGACTCGCAGCAGTGGACAGACATGTGAGGGGTGGGTGCAGAGGACTTGCAGCAGTGGACAGACATGTGAGGGGTGGTTGCAGAGGACTCCCAGCAGTGGACAGACATGTGAGGGGTGGGTGCAGAGGACTCCCAGCAGTGGACAGACATGTGAGGGGTGGGTGCAGAGGACTCCCAGCAGTGGACAGACATGTGAGGGGTGGCTGCAGAGGACTCCCAGCAGTGCCCTGCAATATGAGGTGTGGGTGCATATCACTACCAGCAGTGGACAGACAGGTGAGGGGTGGGTGCAGAGGACTCCCAGCAGTGGACAGACATGTGAGGGGTGGCTGCAGAGGACTCCCAGCAGTGCCCTGAAACATGAGGTGTGGGTGTATATCCCTACCAGCAGTGGACAGACATGTGAGGGGTGGGTGCAGAGGACTCCCATCAGTGGACAGACATGTGAGGGGTGGATGCAGAGGACTCCCAGCAGTGGACAGACATGTGAGGGGTGGGTGCAGAGGACTCCCAGCAGTGGCCTGCAATATGAGGGGTGGGTGCATATCACTCCCAGCAGTGGACAGACATGCGAGTGGTGGGTGCAGAGGACTCCCAGCAGTGGACAGATATATGAGGGGTGGGTGCAGAGGACTCCCAGCAGTGGACAGACATGTAAGGGGTGGGTGCATATCACTCCCAGCAGTGGACTGACATGTGAGGGGTGGGTGCAGAGGACTCCCAGCAGTGGACAGACATGTGAGGGGTGGGTGCAGATGGCTCCCAGCAGTGGACAGACATGTGAGGGGTTGCTGCAGAGGACTCCCAGCAGTGGACAGACATGTGAGGGGTGGGTGCAGAGGACTCCCAGCAGTGGCCTGCAATATGAGTGGTGGGTGCATATCATTCCCAGCAGTGGACACACATGTGAGGGGTGGGTGCTGAGGACTCCCAGCAGTGGACAGACATGTGAGGGGTGGGTGCAGAGAACTCCCAGCAGTGGACAGACGTGAGGGGTGGGTGCAGAGGACTCCCAGCAGTGGAAAGACATGTGAGGGGTGGGTGCAGAGGACTCCCAGCAGTGGCCTGCAATATGAGTGGTGGGTGCATATAACTCCCAACCGTGAACAGACATGTGATGGGGTGGGTGCAGAGGACTCCCAGCAGTGGACAGACACGTGAAGGGTGGCTGCAGAGGACTCCCAGCAGTGGACAGACATGTGAGGGGTGGGTGCAGAGGACTCCCAGAAGTGGCCTGCAATATGAGTGGTGGGTGCATATCACTCCCAGCAGTGGACAGACATGTGAGGGGTGGGTACCGAGGACTCCCAGCAGTGGACAGACATGTAAGGGGTGGGTGCAGAGGACTCCCAGCAGTGGACAGACATGTGAGGGTGGGTGCAGAGGACTCCCAGCAGTGGACAGACATGTGAGGGGTGGGTGCAGAGGACTCCCAGCAGTGGACAGACATGTGAGGGGTGGCTGCAGCGGACTCCCAGCAGTGGACAGACATGTGAGGAGTGGCTGCAGAGGACTCCCAGCAGTGGCCTGCAATATGAGTGGTTGGTGCATATCACTCCCAGCAGTGGACAGACATGTGAGGGGTGCGTGCAGAGGATTCCCAGCAGTGGCCTGCAATATGAGGGGTGGGTGCATATCACTCCCAGCAGTGGACAGACATGTGAGGGATGGGTGCAGAGGACTCTCAGCAGTGGACAGACATGTGAGGGGTGGGTGCAGAGGACTCCCAGCAGTGGACAGACATATGAGGGGTGGGTGCAGAGGACTCCCAGCAGTGGACAGACATGTGAGAGGTGGCTGCAGAGGACTCCCAGCAGTGGACAGACATGTGAGGGGTGGGTGCAGAGGACTCCCAGCAGTGGCCTGCAATATGAGGGGTGGGTGCATATCACTCCCAGCAGTGGATAGACATGTGAGTGGTGGGTGCAGAGGACTCCCAGCAGTGGACAGACATATGAGGGGTGGGTGCAGAGGATTCTCAGCAGTGGACAGACATGTGAGGGGTGGGTGCAGAGGACTCCCAGCAGTGGAAAGACATGTGAGGGGTGGGTGCAGAGGACTCCCAGCAGTGGCTTGCAATATGAGTGGTGGGTGAATATCACTCCCAGCAGTGGACAGACATGTGAGGGGTGGGTGCTGAGGACTCCCAGCAGTGGACAGACATGTGAGGGGTGGGTGCAGAGGACTCCCAGCAGTGGACAGACATGTGAGTGGTGGGTGCAGAGGAGTCCCAGCAGTGGATAGACATGTGAGGGGTGGGTGCAGAGGACTCCCAGCAGTGGCCTGCAATATGAGTGGTGGGTGCATATCACTCCCAGCAGTGGACACTCATGTGAGGGGTGGGTGCAGAGGACTCCCAGCAGTGGACAGACATGTGAGCGGTGGCTGCAGAGGACTCCCAGCAGTGCCCTGCAATATGAGGTGTGGGTGCATATCACTACCAGCAGTGGACAGACAGGTGAGGGGTGGGTGCAGAGGACTCCCAGTAGTGGACAGAAATGTGAGGGGTGGCTGCAGAGGACTCGCAGCAGTGCCCTGAAACATGAGGTGTGGGTGCATATCACTACCAGCAGTGGACAGATATGTGAGGGGTGGGTGCAGAGGACTCCCAGCAGTGGACAGACATGTGAGGGGTGGCTGCAGAGGACTCCCAGCAGTGGACAGACATGTGAGGGGTGGCTGCAGAGGACTCCCAGCAGTGGCCTGCAATATGAGTGGTGGGTGCATATCACTTCCAGCAGTGGACAGATATGTGAGGGGTGGGTGCAGAGGACTCCAAGCAGTGGACAGACATGTGAGGGGTGGCTGCAGAGGACTCCCAGCAGTGGACAGACATGTGAGGGGTGGGTGCAGAGGACTCCCAGCAGTGGCCTGCAATATGAAGGGTGGGTGCATATCACTCCCAGCAGTGGACAGACATGTGAGTGGTGGGTGCAGAGGACTCCCAGCAGTGGACAGCCATATGAGGGGTGGGTGCAGAGGACTCCCAGCAGTGGACAGACATGTGAGGGGTGGGTGCATATCACTCCCAGCAGTGGACTGACAAGTGAGGGGTGGGTGCAGAGGACTCCCAGCAGTGGACAGACATGTGAGGGGTGGGTGCAGATGACTCCCAGCAGTGGACAGACATGTGAGGGGTGGGTGCTGAGGACTCCCAGCAGTGGACAGACATGTGAGTGGTGGGTGCATATCACTCCCAGCAGTGAACAGACATGTGAGGGGTGGGTGCAGATGACTCCCAGCAGTGGACAGACATGTGAAGGGTGGCTGCAGAGGACTCGCAGCAGTGGACAGACATGTGAGGGGTGGGTGCAGAGGACTCCCAGCAGTGGCCTGCAATATGAGTGGTGGGTGCATATCACTCCCAGCAGTGGACAGACATGTGAGGGGTGGGTGCAGAGGACTCCCAGCAGTGGACAGACATGTGAGGGGTGGGTGCAGAGGACTCCCAGCAGTGGACAGACATGTGAGGGGTGGGTGCAGAGGACTCCCAGCAGTAGCCTGCAATATGAGTGGTGGGTGCATATCACTCCCAGCAGTGGACAGACATGTGAGGCGTGGGTGCAGAGGACTCCCAGCAGTGGACAGACATGTGAGGGGTGGGTGCAGAGGACGCCCAACAGTGGACAGACATGTGAGGGGGGGCTGCAGAGGACTCCCAGCAGTGCCCTGCAATATGAGGTGTGGGTGCCTATCACTACCAGCAGTGGACAGATATGTGAGGGGTGGGTGCAGAGGACTCCCAGCAGTGGACAGACATGTGAGGGGTGGGTGCAGAGGACCCCCAGCAGTGGCTTGCAATATGAGTGGTGGGTGCATATCACTCTGAGCAGTGGACAGACATGTGAGGGGTGGGTGCTGAGAACTCCCAGCAGTGGACAGACATGTGAGGGGTGGGTGCAGAGGACTTGCAGCAGTGGACAGACATGTGAGGGGTGGGTGCACAGGACTCCCAGCAGTGGACAGACATGTGAGGGGTGGGTGCTGAGAACTCCCAGCAGTGGACAGACATGTGAGGGGTGGGTGCAGAGGACTCGCAGCAGTGGACAGACATGTGAGGGGTGGGTGCAGAGGACTTGCAGCAGTGGACAGACATGTGAGGGGTGGTTGCAGAGGACTCCCAGCAGTGGACAGACATGTGAGGGGTGGGTGCAGAGGACTCCCAGCAGTGGACAGACATGTGAGGGGTGGGTGCAGAGGACTCCCAGCAGTGGACAGACATGTGAGGGGTGGCTGCAGAGGACTCCCAGCAGTGCCCTGCAATATGAGGTGTGGGTGCATATCACTACCAGCAGTGGACAGACAGGTGAGGGGTGGGTGCAGAGGACTCCCAGCAGTGGATAGACATGTGAGGGGTGGCTGCAGAGGACTCCCAGCAGTGCCCTGAAACATGAGGTGTGGGTGTATATCACTACCAGCAGTGGACAGACATGTGAGGGGTGGGTGCAGAGGACTCCCATCAGTGGACAGACATGTGAGGGGTGGATGCAGAGGACTCCCAGCAGTGGACAGACATGTGAGGGGTGGGTGCAGAGGACTCCCAGCAGTGGCCTGCAATATGAGGGGTGGGTGCATATCACTCCCAGCAGTGGACAGACATGCGAGTGGTGGGTGCAGAGGACTCCCAGCAGTGGACAGATATATGAGGGGTGGGTGCAGAGGACTCCCAGCAGTGGACAGACATGTAAGGGGTGGGTGCATATCACTCCCAGCAGTGGACTGACATGTGAGGGGTGGGTGCAGAGGACTCCCAGCAGTGGACAGACATGTGAGGGGTGGGTGCAGATGGCTCCCAGCAGTGGACAGACATGTGAGGGGTTGCTGCAGAGGACTCCCAGCAGTGGACAGACATGTGAGGGGTGGGTGCAGAGGACTCCCAGCAGTGGCCTGCAATATGAGTGGTGGGTGCATATCATTCCCAGCAGTGGACACACATGTGAGGGGTGGGTGCTGAGAACTCCCAGCAGTGGACAGACATGTGAGGGGTGGGTGCAGAGAACTCCCAGCAGTGGACAGACGTGAGGGGTGGGTGCAGAGGACTCCCAGCAGTGGAAAGACATGTGAGGGGTGGGTGCAGAGGACTCCCAGCAGTGGCCTGCAATATGAGTGGTGGGTGCATATAACTCCCAACCGTGAACAGACATGTGAGGGGTGGGTGCAGAGGACTCCCAGCAGTGGACAGACACGTGAAGGGTGGCTGCAGAGGACTCCCAGCAGTGGACAGACATGTGAGGGGTGGGTGCAGAGGACTCCCAGAAGTGGCCTGCAATATGAGTGGTGGGTGCATATCACTCCCAGCAGTGGACAGACATGTGAGGGGTGGGTACCGAGGACTCCCAGCAGTGGACAGACATGTAAGGGGTGGGTGCAGAGGACTCCCAGCAGTGGACAGACATGTGAGGGTGGGTGCAGAGGACTCCCAGCAGTGGACAGACATGTGAGGGGTGGGTGCAGAGGACTCCCAGCAGTGGACAGACATGTGAGGGGTGGCTGCAGCGGACTCCCAGCAGTGGACAGACATGTGAGGGGTGGCTGCAGAGGACTCCCAGCAGTGGCCTGCAATATGAGTGGTTGGTGCATATCACTCCCAGCAGTGGACAGACATGTGAGGGGTGCGTGCAGAGGATTCCCAGCAGTGGCCTGCAATATGAGGGGTGGGTGCATATCACTCCCAGCAGTGGACAGACATGTGAGGGATGGGTGCAGAGGACTCTCAGCAGTGGACAGACATGTGAGGGGTGGGTGCAGAGGACTCCCAGCAGTGGACAGACATATGAGGGGTGGGTGCAGAGGATTCTCAGCAGATGACAGACATGTGAGGGGTGGGTGCAGAGGACTCCCAGCAGTGGAAAGACATGTGAGGGGTGGGTGCAGAGGACTCCCAGCAGTGGCTTGCAATATGAGTGGTGGGTGCATATCACTCCCAGCAGTGGACAGACATGTGAGGGGTGGGTGCTGAGGACTCCCAGCAGTGGACAGACATGTGAGGGGTGGGTGCAGAGGACTCCCAGCAGTGGCCTGCAATATGAGTGGTGGGTGCATATCACTCCCAGCAGTGGACAGACATGTGAGGGGTGGGTGCAGAGGACTCCCAGCAGTGGACAGACATGTGAGGGGTGGGTGCAGAGAACTCCCAGCAGTGGACAGACGTGAGGGGTGGGTGCAGAGGACTCCCAGCAGTGGAAAGACATGCGAGTGGTGGGTGCAGAGGACTCCCAGCAGTGGACAGACATATGAGGGGTGGGTGCAGAGGACTCCCAGCAGTGGACAGACATGTAAGGGGTGGGTGCATATCACTCCCAGCAGTGGACTGACATGTGAGGGGTGGGTGCAGAGGACTCCCAGCAGTGGACAGACATGTGAGGGGTGGGTGCAGATGGCTCCCAGCAGTGGACAGACATGTGAGGGGTGGGTGCAGAGGACTCCCAGCAGTGGACAGACATGTGAGGGGTGGGTGCAGAGGACTCCCAGCAGTGGCTTGCAATATGAGTGGTGGGTGCATATCACTCCCAGCAGTGGACAGACATGTGAGGGGTGGGTGCTGAGGACTCCCAGCAGTGGACAGACATGTGAGTGGTGGGTGCAGAGGACTCCCAGCAGTGGACAGACATGTGAGGGGTGGGTGCAGAGGACTCCCAGCAGTGGACAGACATGTGAGGGGTGGGTGAAGAGGACTCCCAGCAGTGGCCTGCAATATGAGTGGTGGGTGCATATCACTCCCAGCAGTGGACACACATGTGAGGGGTGGGTGCAGAGGACTCCCAGCAGTGGACAGACATGTGAGGGGTGGCTGCAGAGGACTCCCAGCAGTGCCCTGAAATATGAGGTGTGGGTGCATATCACTCCCAGCAGTGGACAGACATGCGAGTGGTGGGTGCAGAGGACTCCCAGCAGTGGACAGACATATGAGGGGTGGGTGCAGAGGACACCCAGCAGTAGACAGACATGTAAGGGGTGGGTGCATATCACTCCCAGCAGTGGACTGACATGTGAGGGGTGGGTGCAGAGGACTCCCAGCAGTGGACAGACATGTGAGGGGTGGGTGCAGATGACTCCCAGCAGTGGACAGACATGTGAGGGGTTGCTGCAGAGGACTCCCAGCAGTGGACAGACATGTGAGGGGTGGGTGCAGAGGACTCCCAGCAGTGGCCTGCAATATGAGTGGTGGGTGCATATCATTCCCAGCAGTGGACAGACATGTGAGGGGTGGGTGCTGAGGACTCCCAGCAGTGGACAGACATGTGAGGGGTGGGTGCAGAGAACTCCCAGCAGTGGACAGACGTGAGGGGTGGGTGCAGAGGACTCCCAGCAGTGGAAAGACATGTGAGGGGTGGGTGCAGAGGACTCCCAGCAGTGGCCTGCAATATGAGTGGTGGGTGCATATCACTCCCAGCAGTGAACAGACATGTGAGGGGTGGGTGCAGAGGACTCCCAGCAGTGGACAGACACGTGAAGGGTGGCTGCAGAGGACTCCCAGCAGTGGACAGACATGTGAGGGGTGGGTGCAGAGGACTCCCAGAAGTGGCCTGCAATATGAGTGGTGGGTGCATATCACTCCCAGCAATGGACAGACATGTGAGGGGTGGGTACCGAGGACTCCCAGCAGTGGACAGACATGTAAGGGGTGGGTGCAGAGGACTCCCAGCAGTGGACAGACATGTGAGGGGTGGGTGCAGAGGACTCCCAGCAGTGGACAGACATGTGAGGGGTGGGTGCAGAGGACTCCCAGCAGTGGCCTGCAATATGAGTGGTGGGTGCATATCACTCCCAGCAGTGGACAGACATTTGAGGGGTGGGTGCAGAGGACTTCCAGCTGTGGACAGACATGTGAGGGGTGGGTGCAGATGACTCCCAGCAGTGGACAGACATGTGAGGGGTGGCTGCAGAGGACTCCCAGCAGTGCCCTGAAATATGAGGTGTGGGTGCATTTCACTACCAGCAGTGGACAGACGTGAGGGGTGGGTGCAGAGGACTCCCAGCAGTGGAAAGACATGTGAGGGGTGGGTGCAGAGGACTCCCAGCAGTGGCCTGCAATATGAGTGGTGGGTGCATATAACTCCCAACCGTGAACAGACATGTGAGGGGTGGGTGCAGAGGACTCCCAGCAGTGGACAGACACGTGAAGGGTGGCTGCAGAGGACTCCCAGCAGTGGACAGACATGTGAGGGGTGGGTGCAGAGGACTCCCAGAAGTGGCCTGCAATATGAGTGGTGGGTGCATATCACTCCCAGCAGTGGACAGACATGTGAGGGGTGGGTACCGAGGACTCCCAGCAGTGGACAGACATGTAAGGGGTGGGTGCAGAGGACTCCCAGCAGTGGACAGACATGTGAGGGTGGGTGCAGAGGACTCCCAGCAGTGGACAGACATGTGAGGGGTGGGTGCAGAGGACTCCCAGCAGTGGAAAGACATGTGAGGGGTGGCTGCAGCGGACTCCCAGCAGTGGACAGACATGTGAGGGGTGGCTGCAGAGGACTCCCAGCAGTGGCCTGCAATATGAGTGGTTGGTGCATATCACTCCCAGCAGTGGACAGACATGTGAGGGATGGGTGCAGAGGACTCTCAGCAGTGGACAGACATGTGAGGGGTGGGTGCATATCACTCCCAGCAGTGGACAGACATGTGAGGGATGGGTGCAGAGGACTCTCACTAGTGGACAGACATGTGAGGGGTGGGTGCATATCACTCCCAGCAGTGGACAGACATATGAGGGGTGGGTGCAGAGGATTCTCAGCAGATGACAGACATGTGAGGGGTGGGTGCAGAGGACTCCCAGCAGTGGAAAGACATGTGAGGGGTGGGTGCAGAGGACTCCCAGCAGTGGCTTGCAATATGAGTGGTGGGTGCATATCACTCCCAGCAGTGGACAGACATGTGAGGGGTGGGTGCTGAGGACTCCCAGCAGTGGACAGACATGTGAGGGGTGGGTGCAGAGGACTCCCAGCAGTGGCCTGCAATATGAGTGGTGGGTGCATATCACTCCCAGCAGTG
The DNA here is from genome assembly GCF_964204655.1 of Triturus cristatus. Lineage (NCBI taxonomy): Eukaryota > Metazoa > Chordata > Amphibia > Caudata > Salamandridae > Triturus > Triturus cristatus. The sequence goes on from NC_140579.1 coordinate 421,821,867, forward strand.
GACAGACATGTGAGGGGTGGGTGCAGAGGACTCCCAGCAGTGGACAGACATGTGAGGGGTGGGTGCAGAGAACTCCCAGCAGTGGACAGACGTGAGGGGTGGGTGCAGAAGACTCCCAGCAGTGGAAATACATGCGAGTGGTGGGTGCAGAGGACTCCCAGCAGTGGACAGACATATGAGGGGTGGGTGCAGAGGACTCCCAGCAGTGGACAGACATGTAAGGGGTGGGTGCATATCACTCCCAGCAGTGGACTGACATGTGAGGGGTGGGTGCAGAGGACTCCCAGCAGTGGCTTGCAATATGAGTGGTGGGTGCATATCACTCCCAGCAGTGGACAGACATGTGAGGGGTGGGTGCTGAGGACTCCCAGCAGTGGACAGACATGTGAGCGGTGGGTGCAGAGGACTCCCAGCAGTGGACAGACATGTGAGGGGTGGGTGCAGAGGACTCCCAGCAGTGGACAGACATGTGAGGGGTGGGTGAAGAGGACTCCCAGCAGTGGCCTGCAATATGAGTGGTGGGTGCATATCACTCCCAGCAGTGGACACACATGTGAGGGGTGGGTGCAGAGGACTCCCAGCAGTGGACAGACATGTGAGGGGTGGCTGCAGAGGACTCCCAGCAGTGCCCTGAAATATGAGGTGTGGGTGCATATCACTCCCAGCAGTGGACAGACATGCGAGTGGTGGGTGCAGAGGACTCCCAGCAGTGGACAGACATATGAGGGGTGGGTGCAGAGGACACCCAGCAGTAGACAGACATGTAAGGGGTGGGTGCATATCACTCCCAGCAGTGGACTGACATGTGAGGGGTGGGTGCAGAGGACTCCCAGCAGTGGACAGACATGTGAGGGGTGGGTGCAGATGACTCCCAGCAGTGGACAGACATGTGAGGGGTTGCTGCAGAGGACTCCCAGCAGTGGACAGACATGTGAGGGGTGGGTGCAGAGGACTCCCAGCAGTGGCCTGCAATATGAGTGGTGGGTGCATATCATTCCCAGCAGTGGACAGACATGTGAGGGGTGGGTGCTGAGGACTCCCAGCAGTGGACAGACATGTGAGGGGTGGGTGCAGAGAACTCCCAGCAGTGGACAGACGTGAGGGGTGGGTGCAGAGGACTCCCAGCAGTGGAAAGACATGTGAGGGGTGGGTGCAGAGGACTCCCAGCAGTGGCCTGCAATATGAGTGGTGGGTGCATATCACTCCCAGCAGTGAACAGACATGTGAGGGGTGGGTGCAGAGGACTCCCAGCAGTGGACAGACACGTGAAGGGTGGCTGCAGAGGACTCCCAGCAGTGGACAGACATGTGAGGGGTGGGTGCAGAGGACTCCCAGAAGTGGCCTGCAATATGAGTGGTGGGTGCATATCTCTCCCAGCAGTGGACAGACATGTGAGGGGTGGGTACCGAGGACTCCCAGCAGTGAACAGACATGTGAGGGGTGGGTGCAGAGGACTCCCAGCAGTGGACAGACATGTGAGGGGTGGGTGCAGAGGACTCCCAGCAGTGGCCTGCATTATGAGTGGTGGGTGCATATCACTCCCAGCAGTGGACAGACATGTGAGGGGTGGGTGCAGAGGACTTCCAGCTGTGGACAGACATGTGAGGGGTGGGTGCAGATGACTCCCAGCAGTGGACAGACATGTGAGGGGTGGCTGCAGAGGACTCCCAGCAGTGCCCTGAAATATGAGGTGTGGGTGCATTTCACTACCAGCAGTGGACAGACATGTGAGGGGTGGGTGCAGAGGACTCCCAGCAGTGGACAGACATGTGAGGGGTGGGTGCAGAGGACTTCCAGCAGTGGCTTGCAATATGAGTGGTGGGTGCATATCACTCCCAGCAGTGGACAGACATGTGAGTGGTGGGTGCTGAGGACTCCCGGCAGTGGACAGACATGTGAGGGGTGGGTGGAGAGGACTCCCAGCAGTGGACAGACATGTGAGGGGTGGGTGCAGAGGAGTCCCAGCAGTGGACAGACATGTGAGGGGTGGGTGCAGAGGACTCCAAGCAGTGGCCTGCAATATGAGTGGTGGGTGCATATCACTCCCAGCAGTGGACACACATGTGAGGGGTGAGTGCAGAGGACTCCCAGCAGTGGACAGACATGTGAGGGGTGGCTGCAGAGGACTCCCAGCAGTGCCCTGAAATATGAGGTGTGGGTGCATATCACTACCAGCAGTGGACAGACATGTGAGGGGTGGGTGCAGAGGACTCCCAGCAGTGGACAGACATGTGAGGGGTGGCTGCAGAGGACTCCCAGCAGTGGACAGACATGTGAGGGGTGGCTGCAGAGGACTCCCAGCAGTGGCCTGCTATATGAGTGGTGGGTGCATATCACTCCCAGCAGTGGACAGACATGTGAGTGGTGGGTGCAGAGTACTCCCAGCAGTGGACAGACATGTGAGGGGTGGGTGCAGAGGACTCCCAGCAGTGGCCTGCAATCTGAGTGGTGGGTGCATATCACTCCCAGCAGTGGACTGACATGTGAGGGGTGGGTGCAGAATACTCCCAGCAGTGGACAGACATGTGAGGGGTGGCTGCAGAGGACTCCCAGCAGTGGACAGAAATGAGAGGGGTGGGTGCAGAGGACTCCCAGCAGTGGACAGACATGTGAGGGGTGGGTGCAGAGGACTCCCAGAAGTGGCCTGCAATATGAGTGGTGGGTGCATATCACTCCAAGCAGTGGACAGACATGTGAGGGGTGGGTGCTGAGAACTCCCAGCAGTGGACAGACATGTGAGGGGTGGGTGCAGAGGACTCCCAGCAGTGGACAGACATGTGAGGGGTGGGTGCACAGGACTCCCAGCAGTGGACAGACATGTAAGGGATGGGTGCAGAGGACTCCCAGCAGTGGACAGACATGTGAGCGGTGGGTGCAGAGGACTCCCAGCAGTGGACAGACATGTTTGGGGTGGCTGCGGAGGACTCCCAGCAGTGCCCTGCAATATGAGGTGTGGGTGCATTTCACTACCAGCAGTGGACAGACATGTGAGGGGTGGGTGCAGAGGACTCCCAGCAGTGGACAGACATGTGAGGGGTGGGTGCAGAGGACTCCCAGCAGTGGCTTGCAATATGAGTGGTGGGTGCATATCACTCCCAGCAGTGGACAGACATGTGAGGGGTGGGTGCTGAGGACTCCCAGCAGTGGACAGACATGTGAGGGGTGGGTGCAGAGGACTCCCAGCAGTGGACAGACATGTGAGGGGTGGGTGCAGAGGAGTCCCAGCAGTGGACAGACATGTGAGGGGTGGGCGCAGAGGACTCCCAGCAGTGGCCTGCAATATGAGTGGTGGGAGCATATCACTCCCAGCAGTGGACACACATGTGAGGGGTGGGTGCAGCGGACTCCCAGCAGTGGACAGACATGTGAGGGGTGGCTGCAGAGGACTCCCAGCAGTGCCCTGCAATATGAGGTGTGGGTGCATATCACTACCAGCAGTGGACAGACATGTGAGGGGTGGGTGCAGAGGACTCCCAGCAGTGGACAGACATGTGAGGGGTGGCTGCAGAGGACTCCCAGCAGTGCCCTGAAATATGAGGTGTGGGTGCATATCACTACCAGCAGTGGACAGACATGTGAGGGGTGGGTGCAGAGGACTCCCAGCAGTGGACAGACATGTGAGGGGTGGCTGCAGAGGACTCCCAGCAGTGGACAGACATGTGAGGGGTGGCTGCAGAGGACTCCCAGCAGTGGCCTGCAATATGAGTGGTTGGTGCATATCACTCCCAGCAGTGGACAGACATGTGAGGGGTGGGTGCAGAGGACTCCCAGCAGTGGACAGACATGTGAGGGGTGGCTGCAGAGGACTCCCAGCAGTGGACAGACATGTGAGGGGTGGGTGCTGAGAACTCCCAGCAGTGGACAGACATGTGAGGGGTGGGTGCAGAGGACTCGCAGCAGTGGACAGACATGTGAGGGGTGGGTGCAGAGGACTTGCAGCAGTGGACAGACATGTGAGGGGTGGTTGCAGAGGACTCCCAGCAGTGGACAGACATGTGAGGGGTGGGTGCAGAGGACTCCCAGCAGTGGACAGACATGTGAGGGGTGGGTGCAGAGGACTCCCAGCAGTGGACAGACATGTGAGGGGTGGCTGCAGAGGACTCCCAGCAGTGCCCTGCAATATGAGGTGTGGGTGCATATCACTACCAGCAGTGGACAGACAGGTGAGAGGGGTGGGTGCAGAGGACTCCCAGCAGTGGATAGACATGTGAGGGGTGGCTGCAGAGGACTCCCAGCAGTGCCCTGAAACATGAGGTGTGGGTGTATATCACTACCAGCAGTGGACAGACATGTGAGGGGTGGGTGCAGAGGACTCCCATCAGTGGACAGACATGTGAGGGGTGGATGCAGAGGACTCCCAGCAGTGGACAGACATGTGAGGGGTGGGTGCAGAGGACTCCCAGCAGTGGCCTGCAATATGAGGGGTGGGTGCATATCACTCCCAGCAGTGGACAGACATGCGAGTGGTGGGTGCAGAGGACTCCCAGCAGTGGACAGATATATGAGGGGTGGGTGCAGAGGACTCCCAGCAGTGGACAGACATGTAAGGGGTGGGTGCATATCACTCCCAGCAGTGGACAGACATGTGAGGGGTGGTTGCAGAGGACTCCCAGCAGTGGACAGACATGTGAGGGGTGGGTGCAGAGGACTCCCAGCAGTGGACAGACATGTGAGGGGTGGGTGCAGAGGACTCCCAGCAGTGGACAGACATGTGAGGGGTGGCTGCAGAGGACTCCCAGCAGTGCCCTGCAATATGAGGTGTGGGTGCATATCACTACCAGCAGTGGACAGACAGGTGAGGGGTGGGTGCAGAGGACTCCCAGCAGTGGATAGACATGTGAGGGGTGGCTGCAGAGGACTCCCAGCAGTGCCCTGAAACATGAGGTGTGGGTGTATATCACTACCAGCAGTGGACAGACATGTGAGGGGTGGGTGCAGAGGACTCCCATCAGTGGACAGACATGTGAGGGGTGGATGCAGAGGACTCCCAGCAGTGGACAGACATGTGAGGGGTGGGTGCAGAGGACTCCCAGCAGTGGCCTGCAATATGAGGGGTGGGTGCATATCACTCCCAGCAGTGGACAGACATGCGAGTGGTGGGTGCAGAGGACTCCCAGCAGTGGACAGATATATGAGGGGTGGGTGCAGAGGACTCCCAGCAGTGGACAGACATGTAAGGGGTGGGTGCATATCACTCCCAGCAGTGGACTGACATGTGAGGGGTGGGTGCAGAGGACTCCCAGCAGTGGACAGACATGTGAGGGGTGGGTGCAGATGGCTCCCAGCAGTGGACAGACATGTGAGGGGTTGCTGCAGAGGACTCCCAGCAGTGGACAGACATGTGAGGGGTGGGTGCAGAGGACTCCCAGCAGTGGCCTGCAATATGAGTGGTGGGTGCATATCATTCCCAGCAGTGGACACACATGTGAGGGGTGGGTGCTGAGAACTCCCAGCAGTGGACAGACATGTGAGGGGTGGGTGCAGAGAACTCCCAGCAGTGGACAGACGTGAGGGGTGGGTGCAGAGGACTCCCAGCAGTGGAAAGACATGTGAGGGGTGGGTGCAGAGGACTCCCAGCAGTGGCCTGCAATATGAGTGGTGGGTGCATATAACTCCCAACCGTGAACAGACATGTGAGGGGTGGGTGCAGAGGACTCCCAGCAGTGGACAGACACGTGAAGGGTGGCTGCAGAGGACTCCCAGCAGTGGACAGACATGTGAGGGGTGGGTGCAGAGGACTCCCAGAAGTGGCCTGCAATATGAGTGGTGGGTGCATATCACTCCCAGCAGTGGACAGACATGTGAGGGGTGGGTACCGAGGACTCCCAGCAGTGGACAGACATGTAAGGGGTGGGTGCAGAGGACTCCCAGCAGTGGACAGACATGTGAGGGTGGGTGCAGAGGACTCCCAGCAGTGGACAGACATGTGAGGGGTGGGTGCAGAGGACTCCCAGCAGTGGACAGACATGTGAGGGGTGGCTGCAGCGGACTCCCAGCAGTGGACAGACATGTGAGGGGTGGCTGCAGAGGACTCCCAGCAGTGGCCTGCAATATGAGTGGTTGGTGCATATCACTCCCAGCAGTGGACAGACATGTGAGGGGTGCGTGCAGAGGATTCCCAGCAGTGGCCTGCAATATGAGGGGTGGGTGCATATCACTCCCAGCAGTGGACAGACATGTGAGGGATGGGTGCAGAGGACTCTCAGCAGTGGACAGACATGTGAGGGGTGGGTGCAGAGGACTCCCAGCAGTGGACAGACATATGAGGGGTGGTTGCAGAGGATTCTCAGCAGATGACAGACATGTGAGGGGTGGGTGCAGAGGACTCCCAGCAGTGGAAAGACATGTGAGGGGTGGGTGCAGAGGACTCCCAGCAGTGGCTTGCAATATGAGTGGTGGGTGCATATCACTCCCAGCAGTGGACAGACATGTGAGGGGTGGGTGCTGAGGACTCCCAGCAGTGGACAGACATGTGAGGGGTGGGTGCAGAGGACTCCCAGCAGTGGCCTGCAATATGAGTGGTGGGTGCATATCACTCCCAGCAGTGGACAGACATGTGAGGGGTGGGTGCAGAGGACTCCCAGCAGTGGACAGACATGTGAGGGGTGGGTGCAGAGAACTCCCAGCAGTGGACAGACGTGAGGGGTGGGTGCAGAGGACTCCCAGCAGTGGAAAGACATGCGAGTGGTGGGTGCAGAGGACTCCCAGCAGTGGACAGACATATGAGGGGTGGGTGCAGAGGACTCCCAGCAGTGGACAGACATGTAAGGGGTGGGTGCATATCACTCCCAGCAGTGGACTGACATGTGAGGGGTGGGTGCAGAGGACTCCCAGCAGTGGACAGACATGTGAGGGGTGGGTGCAGATGGCTCCCAGCAGTGGACAGACATGTGAGGGGTGGGTGCAGAGGACTCCCAGCAGTGGACAGACATGTGAGGGGTGGGTGCAGAGGACTCCCAGCAGTGGCTTGCAATATGAGTGGTGGGTGCATATCACTCCCAGCAGTGGACAGACATGTGAGGGGTGGGTGCTGAGGACTCCCAGCAGTGGACAGACATGTGAGTGGTGGGTGCAGAGGACTCCCAGCAGTGGACAGACATGTGAGGGGTGGGTGCAGAGGACTCCCAGCAGTGGACAGACATGTGAGGGGTGGGTGAAGAGGACTCCCAGCAGTGGCCTGCAATATGAGTGGTGGGTGCATATCACTCCCAGCAGTGGACACACATGTGAGGGGTGGGTGCAGAGGACTCCCAGCAGTGGACAGACATGTGAGGGGTGGCTGCAGAGGACTCCCAGCAGTGCCCTGAAATATGAGGTGTGGGTGCATATCACTCCCAGCAGTGGACAGACATGCGAGTGATGGGTGCAGAGGACTCCCAGCAGTGGACAGACATATGAGGGGTGGGTGCAGAGGACACCCAGCAGTAGACAGACATGTAAGGGGTGGGTGCATATCACTCCCAGCAGTGGACTGACATGTGAGGGGTGGGTGCAGAGGACTCCCAGCAGTGGACAGACATGTGAGGGGTGGGTGCAGATGACTCCCAGCAGTGGACAGACATGTGAGGGGTTGCTGCAGAGGACTCCCAGCAGTGGACAGACATGTGAGGGGTGGGTGCAGAGGACTCCCAGCAGTGGCCTGCAATATGAGTGGTGGGTGCATATCATTCCCAGCAGTGGACAGACATGTGAGGGGTGGGTGCTGAGGACTCCCAGCAGTGGACAGACATGTGAGGGGTGGGTGCAGAGAACTCCCAGCAGTGGACAGACGTGAGGGGTGGGTGCAGAGGACTCCCAGCAGTGGAAAGACATGTGAGGGGTGGGTGCAGAGGACTCCCAGCAGTGGCCTGCAATATGAGTGGTGGGTGCATATCACTCCCAGCAGTGAACAGACATGTGAGGGGTGGGTGCAGAGGACTCCCAGCAGTGGACAGACACGTGAAGGGTGGCTGCAGAGGACTCCCAGCAGTGGACAGACATGTGAGGGGTGGGTGCAGAGGACTCCCAGAAGTGGCCTGCAATATGAGTGGTGGGTGCATATCACTCCCAGCAGTGGACAGACATGTGAGGGGTGGGTACCGAGGACTCCCAGCAGTGGACAGACATGTAAGGGGTGGGTGCAGAGGACTCCCAGCAGTGGACAGACATGTGAGGGGTGGGTGCAGAGGACTCCCAGCAGTGGACAGACATGTGAGGGGTGGGTGCAGAGGACTCCCAGCAGTGGCCTGCAATATGAGTGGTGGGTGCATATCACTCCCAGCAGTGGACAGACATTTGAGGGGTGGGTGCAGAGGACTTCCAGCTGTGGACAGACATGTGAGGGGTGGGTGCAGATGACTCCCAGCAGTGGACAGACATGTGAGGGGTGGCTGCAGAGGACTCCCAGCAGTGCCCTGAAATATGAGGTGTGGGTGCATTTCACTACCAGCAGTGGACAGACGTGAGGGGTGGGTGCAGAGGACTCCCAGCAGTGGAAAGACATGTGAGGGGTGGGTGCAGAGGACTCCCAGCAGTGGCCTGCAATATGAGTGGTGGGTGCATATAACTCCCAACCGTGAACAGACATGTGAGGGGTGGGTGCAGAGGACTCCCAGCAGTGGACAGACACGTGAAGGGTGGCTGCAGAGGACTCCCAGCAGTGGACAGACATGTGAGGGGTGGGTGCAGAGGACTCCCAGAAGTGGCCTGCAATATGAGTGGTGGGTGCATATCACTCCCAGCAGTGGACAGACATGTGAGGGGTGGGTACCGAGGACTCCCAGCAGTGGACAGACATGTAAGGGGTGGGTGCAGAGGACTCCCAGCAGTGGACAGACATGTGAGGGTGGGTGCAGAGGACTCCCAGCAGTGGACAGACATGTGAGGGGTGGGTGCAGAGGACTCCCAGCAGTGGAAAGACATGTGAGGGGTGGCTGCAGCGGACTCCCAGCAGTGGACAGACATGTGAGGGGTGGCTGCAGAGGACTCCCAGCAGTGGCCTGCAATATGAGTGGTTGGTGCATATCACTCCCAGCAGTGGACAGACATGTGAGGGATGGGTGCAGAGGACTCTCAGCAGTGGACAGACATGTGAGGGGTGGGTGCATATCACTCCCAGCAGTGGACAGACATGTGAGGGATGGGTGCAGAGGACTCTCACTAGTGGACAGACATGTGAGGGGTGGGTGCATATCACTCCCAGCAGTGGACAGACATATGAGGGGTGGGTGCAGAGGATTCTCAGCAGATGACAGACATGTGAGGGGTGGGTGCAGAGGACTCCCAGCAGTGGAAAGACATGTGAGGGGTGGGTGCAGAGGACTCCCAGCAGTGGCTTGCAATATGAGTGGTGGGTGCATATCACTCCCAGCAGTGGACAGACATGTGAGGGGTGGGTGCTGAGGACTCCCAGCAGTGGACAGACATGTGAGGGGTGGGTGCAGAGGACTCCCAGCAGTGGCCTGCAATATGAGTGGTGGGTGCATATCACTCCCAGCAGTGGACAGACATGTGAGGGGTGGGTGCAGAGGACTCCCAGCAGTGGACAGACATGTGAGGGGTGGGTGCAGAGAACTCCCAGCAGTGGACAGACGTGAGGGGTGGGTGCAGAAGACTCCCAGCAGTGGAAATACATGCGAGTGGTGGGTGCAGAGGACTCCCAGCAGTGGACAGACATATGAGGGGTGGGTGCAGAGGACTCCCAGCAGTGGACAGACATGTAAGGGGTGGGTGCATATCACTCCCAGCAGTGGACTGACATGTGAGGGGTGGGTGCAGAGGACTCCCAGCAGTGGCTTGCAATATGAGTGGTGGGTGCATATCACTCCCAGCAGTGGACAGACATGTGAGGGGTGGGTGCTGAGGACTCCCAGCAGTGGACAGACATGTGAGCGGTGGGTGCAGAGGACTCCCAGCAGTGGACAGACATGTGAGGGGTGGGTGCAGAGGACTCCCAGCAGTGGACAGACATGTGAGGGGTGGGTGAAGAGGACTCCCAGCAGTGGCCTGCAATATGAGTGGTGGGTGCATATCACTCCCAGCAGTGGACACACATGTGAGGGGTGGGTGCAGAGGACTCCCAGCAGTGGACAGACATGTGAGGGGTGGCTGCAGAGGACTCCCAGCAGTGCCCTGAAATATGAGGTGTGGGTGCATATCACTCCCAGCAGTGGACAGACATGCGAGTGGTGGGTGCAGAGGACTCCCAGCAGTGGACAGACATATGAGGGGTGGGTGCAGAGGACACCCAGCAGTAGACAGACATGTAAGGGGTGGGTGCATATCACTCCCAGCAGTGGACTGACATGTGAGGGGTGGGTGCAGAGGACTCCCAGCAGTGGACAGACATGTGAGGGGTGGGTGCAGATGACTCCCAGCAGTGGACAGACATGTGAGGGGTTGCTGCAGAGGACTCCCAGCAGTGGACAGACATGTGAGGGGTGGGTGCAGAGGACTCCCAGCAGTGGCCTGCAATATGAGTGGTGGGTGCATATCATTCCCAGCAGTGGACAGACATGTGAGGGGTGGGTGCTGAGGACTCCCAGCAGTGGACAGACATGTGAGGGGTGGGTGCAGAGAACTCCCAGCAGTGGACAGACGTGAGGGGTGGGTGCAGAGGACTCCCAGCAGTGGAAAGACATGTGAGGGGTGGGTGCAGAGGACTCCCAGCAGTGGCCTGCAATATGAGTGGTGGGTGCATATCACTCCCAGCAGTGAACAGACATGTGAGGGGTGGGTGCAGAGGACTCCCAGCAGTGGACAGACACGTGAAGGGTGGCTGCAGAGGACTCCCAGCAGTGGACAGACATGTGAGGGGTGGGTGCAGAGGACTCCCAGAAGTGGCCTGCAATATGAGTGGTGGGTGCATATCTCTCCCAGCAGTGGACAGACATGTGAGGGGTGGGTACCGAGGACTCCCAGCAGTGAACAGACATGTGAGGGGTGGGTGCAGAGGACTCCCAGCAGTGGACAGACATGTGAGGGGTGGGTGCAGAGGACTCCCAGCAGTGGCCTGCATTATGAGTGGTGGGTGCATATCACTCCCAGCAGTGGACAGACATGTGAGGGGTGGGTGCAGAGGACTTCCAGCTGTGGACAGACATGTGAGGGGTGGGTGCAGATGACTCCCAGCAGTGGACAGACATGTGAGGGGTGGCTGCAGAGGACTCCCAGCAGTGCCCTGAAATATGAGGTGTGGGTGCATTTCACTACCAGCAGTGGACAGACATGTGAGGGGTGGGTGCAGAGGACTCCCAGCAGTGGACAGACATGTGAGGGGTGGGTGCAGAGGACTTCCAGCAGTGGCTTGCAATATGAGTGGTGGGTGCATATCACTCCCAGCAGTGGACAGACATGTGAGTGGTGGGTGCTGAGGACTCCCGGCAGTGGACAGACATGTGAGGGGTGGGTGGAGAGGACTCCCAGCAGTGGACAGACATGTGAGGGGTGGGTGCAGAGGAGTCCCAGCAGTGGACAGACATGTGAGGGGTGGGTGCAGAGGACTCCAAGCAGTGGCCTGCAATATGAGTGGTGGGTGCATATCACTCCCAGCAGTGGACACACATGTGAGGGGTGAGTGCAGAGGACTCCCAGCAGTGGACAGACATGTGAGGGGTGGCTGCAGAGGACTCCCAGCAGTGCCCTGAAATATGAGGTGTGGGTGCATATCACTACCAGCAGTGGACAGACATGTGAGGGGTGGGTGCAGAGGACTCCCAGCAGTGGACAGACATGTGAGGGGTGGCTGCAGAGGACTCCCAGCAGTGGACAGACATGTGAGGGGTGGCTGCAGAGGACTCCCAGCAGTGGCCTGCTATATGAGTGGTGGGTGCATATCACTCCCAGCAGTGGACAGACATGTGAGTGGTGGGTGCAGAGTACTCCCAGCAGTGGACAGACATGTGAGGGGTGGGTGCAGAGGACTCCCAGCAGTGGCCTGCAATCTGAGTGGTGGGTGCATATCACTCCCAGCAGTGGACTGACATGTGAGGGGTGGGTGCAGAATACTCCCAGCAGTGGACAGACATGTGAGGGGTGGCTGCAGAGGACTCCCAGCAGTGGACAGAAATGAGAGGGGTGGGTGCAGAGGACTCCCAGCAGTGGACAGACATGTGAGGGGTGGGTGCAGAGGACTCCCAGAAGTGGCCTGCAATATGAGTGGTGGGTGCATATCACTCCAAGCAGTGGACAGACATGTGAGGGGTGGGTGCTGAGAACTCCCAGCAGTGGACAGACATGTGAGGGGTGGGTGCAGAGGACTCCCAGCAGTGGACAGACATGTGAGGGGTGGGTGCACAGGACTCCCAGCAGTGGACAGACATGTAAGGGATGGGTGCAGAGGACTCCCAGCAGTGGACAGACATGTGAGCGGTGGGTGCAGAGGACTCCCAGCAGTGGACAGACATGTTTGGGGTGGCTGCGGAGGACTCCCAGCAGTGCCCTGCAATATGAGGTGTGGGTGCATTTCACTACCAGCAGTGGACAGACATGTGAGGGGTGGGTGCAGAGGACTCCCAGCAGTGGACAGACATGTGAGGGGTGGGTGCAGAGGACTCCCAGCAGTGGCTTGCAATATGAGTGGTGGGTGCATATCACTCCCAGCAGTGGACAGACATGTGAGGGGTGGGTGCTGAGGACTCCCAGCAGTGGACAGACATGTGAGGGGTGGGTGCAGAGGACTCCCAGCAGTGGACAGACATGTGAGGGGTGGGTGCAGAGGAGTCCCAGCAGTGGACAGACATGTGAGGGGTGGGCGCAGAGGACTCCCAGCAGTGGCCTGCAATATGAGTGGTGGGAGCATATCACTCCCAGCAGTGGACACACATGTGAGGGGTGGGTGCAGCGGACTCCCAGCAGTGGACAGACATGTGAGGGGTGGCTGCAGAGGACTCCCAGCAGTGCCCTGCAATATGAGGTGTGGGTGCATATCACTACCAGCAGTGGACAGACATGTGAGGGGTGGGTGCAGAGGACTCCCAGCAGTGGACAGACATGTGAGGGGTGGCTGCAGAGGACTCCCAGCAGTGCCCTGAAATATGAGGTGTGGGTGCATATCACTACCAGCAGTGGACAGACATGTGAGGGGTGGGTGCAGAGGACTCCCAGCAGTGGACAGACATGTGAGGGGTGGCTGCAGAGGACTCCCAGCAGTGGACAGACATGTGAGGGGTGGCTGCAGAGGACTCCCAGCAGTGGCCTGCAATATGAGTGGTTGGTGCATATCACTCCCAGCAGTGGACAGACATGTGAGGGGTGGGTGCAGAGGACTCCCAGCAGTGGACAGACATGTGAGGGGTGGCTGCAGAGGACTCCCAGCAGTGGACAGACATGTGAGGGGTGGCTGCAGAGGACTCCCAGCAGTGGCCTGCAATATGAGTGGTTGGTGCATATCACTCCCAGCAGTGGACAGACATGTGAGGGGTGCGTGCAGAGGATTCCCAGCAGTAGCCTGCAATATGAGGGGTGGGTGCATATCACTCCCAGCAGTGGACAGACATGTGAGGGAAAGGTGCAGAGGACTCCCAGCAGTGGACAGACATGTGAGGGGTGGGTGCAGAGGACTCCCAGCAGTGGACAGACATGTGAGGGGTGGCTGCAGAGGACTCCCAGCAGTGCCCTGCAATATGAGGTGTGGGTGCATTTCACTACCAGCAGTGGACAGACATGTGAGTGGTGGGTGCATATCACTCCCAGCAGTGGACAGACATGTGAGGGGTGGGTGCTGAGGACTCCCAGCAGTGGACAGACATGTGAGTGGTGGGTGCAGAGGACTCCCAGCAGTGGACAGACATGTGAGGGGTGGGTGCAGAGGAGTCCCAGCAGTGGACAGACATGTGAGGGGTGGGTGCAGAGGACTCCCAGCAGTGGCCTGCAATATGAGTGGTGGGTGCATATCACTCCCAGCAGTGGACACACATGTGAGGGGTGGGTGCAGAGGACTCCCAGCAGTGGACAGACATGTGAGGGGTGGCTGCAGAGGACTCCCAGCAATGCCCTGCAATATGAGGTGTGGGTGCATATCACTACCAGCAGTGGACAGACATGTGAGGGGTGGGTGCAGAGGACTCCCAGCAGTGGACAGACATGTGAGGGGTGGCTGCAGAGGACTCCCAGCAGTGCCCTGAAATATGAGGTGTGGGTGCATATCACTACCAGCAGTGGACAGACATGTGAGGGGTGGGTGCAGAGGACTCCCAGCAGTGGACAGACATGTGAGGGGTGGCTGCAGAGGACTCCCAGCAGTGGACAGACATGTGAGGGGTGGCTGCAGAGGACTCCCAGCAGTGGCCTGCAATATGAGTGGTTGGTGCATATCACTCCCAGCAGTGGACAGACATGTGAGGGGTGGGTGCAGAGGACTCCCAGCAGTGGACAGACATGTGAGGGGTGGCTGCAGAGGACTCCCAGCAGTGGACAGACATGTGAGGGGTGGGTGCAGAGGACTCCCAGCAGTGGCCTGCAATATGAGGGGTGGGTGCATATCACTCCCAGCAGTGGACAGACATGTGAGTGGTGGGTGCAGAGGACTCCCAGCAGTGGACAGACATATGAGGGGTGGGTGCAGAGGACTCCCAGCAGTGGAAAGACATGTGAGGGGTGGGTGCAGAGGACTCCCAGCAGTGGACAGACATGTGAGGGGTGGGTGCAGAGGACTCCCAGCAGTGGACAGACATGTGAGGGGTGGCTGCAGAGGACTCCCAGCAGTGGACAGACATGTGAGGGGTGGGTGCAGAGGACTCCCAGCAGTGGCCTGCAATATGAGGGGTGGGTGCATATCACTCCCAGCAGAGGACAGACATGTGAGTGGTGGGTGCAGAGGACTCCCAGCAGTGGACAGACATTTGAGGGGTGGGTGCATATCACTCCCAGCAGTGGACAGACATGTGAGAGGTGGCTGCAGAGGACTCCCAGCAGTGGACAGACATGTGAGGGGTGGCTGCAGAGGACTCCCAGCAGTGGCCTGCAATATGAGTGGTGGGTGCATATCACTTCCAGCAGTGGACAGATATGTGAGGGGTGGGTGCAGAGGACTCCCAGCAGTGGCTTGCAATATGAGTGGTGGGTGCATATCACTCCGAGCAGTGGACAGACATGTGAGGGGTGGGTGCTGAGGACTCCCAGCAGTGGACAGACATGTGAGGGGTGGGTGCAGAGGACTCCCAGCAGTGGACAGACATGTGAGGGGTGGGTGCAGAGGAGTCCCAGCAGTGGACAGACATGTGAGGGGTGGGCGCAGAGGACTCCCAGCAGTAGCGTGCAATATGAGTGGTGGGTGCATATCACTCCCAGCAGTGGACACACATGTGAGGGGTGGGTGCAGAGGACTCCCAGCAGTGGACAGACATGTGAGGGGTGGCTGCAGAGGACTCCCAGCAGTGCCCTGCAATATGAGGTGTGGGTGCATATCACTACCAGCAGTGGACAGACATGTGAGGGGTGGGTGCAGAGGACTCCCAGCAGTGGACAGACATGTGAGGGGTGGGTGCAGAGGACTCCCCGCAGTGGACAGACATGTGAGGGGTGGGTGCAGAGGACTCCCAGCAGTGGCCTGCAATATGAGTGGTGGGTGCATATCACTCCCAGCAGTGGACAGACATGTGAGGGGTGGGTGCAGAGGACTCCCAGCTGTGGACAGACATGTGA
Organism: Triturus cristatus; assembly: GCF_964204655.1. Taxonomy (NCBI): domain Eukaryota; kingdom Metazoa; phylum Chordata; class Amphibia; order Caudata; family Salamandridae; genus Triturus; species Triturus cristatus. Next base: position 421,837,488 of record NC_140579.1, read on the forward strand.
GGGGTGGGTGCAGATGACTCCCAGCAGTGGACAGACATGTGAGGGGTGGCTGCAGAGGACTCCCAGCAGTGCCCTGAAATATGAGGTGTGGGTGCATTTCACTACCAGCAGTGGACAGACATGTGAGGGGTGGGTGCAGAGGACTCCCAGCAGTGGACAGACATGTGAGGGGTGGGTGCAGAGGACTCCCAGCAGTGGCTTGCAATATGAGTGGTGGGTGCATATCACTCCCAGCAGTGGACAGACATGTGAGGGGTGGGTGCTGAGGACTCCCGGCAGTGGACAGACATGTGAGGGGTGGGTGCAGAGGACTCCCAGCAGTGGACAGACATGTGAGGGGTGGGTGCAGAGGAGTCCCAGCAGTGGACAGACATGTGAGGTGTGGGTGCAGAGGACTCCAAGCAGTGGCCTGCAATATGAGTGGTGGGTGCATATCACTCCCAGCAGTGGACACACATGTGAGGGGTGGGTGCAGAGGACTCCCAGCAGTGGACAGACATGTGAGGGGTGGGTGCAGAGGACTCCCAGCAGTGGACAGACATGTGAGGGGTGGCTGCAGAGGACTCCCAGCAGTGCCCTGCAATATGAGGTGTGGGTGCATATCACTACCAGCAGTGGACAGACATGTGAGGGGTGGGTGCAGAGGAGTCCCAGCAGTGGACAGACATGTGAGGGGTGGGCGCTGAGGACTCCCAGCAGTAGCGTGCAATATGAGTGGTGGGTGCATATCACTCCCAGCAGTGGACACACATGTGAGGGGTGGGTGCAGAGGACTCCCAGCAGTGGACAGACATGTGAGGGGTGGCTGCAGAGGACTCCCAGCAGTGCCCTGCAATATGAGGTGTGGGTGCATATCACTACCAGCAGTGGACAGACATGTGAGGGGTGGGTGCAGAGGACTCCCAGCAGTGGACAGACATGTGAGGGGTGGGTGCAGAGGACTCCCCGCAGTGGACAGACATGTGAGGGGTGGGTGCAGAGGACTCCCAGCAGTGGCCTGCAATATGAGTGGTGGGTGCATATCACTCCCAGCAGTGGACAGACATGTGAGGGGTGGGTGCAGAGGACTCCCAGCTGTGGACAGACATGTGAGGGGTGGGTGCAGATGACTCCCAGCAGTGGACAGACATGTGAGGGGTGGCTGCAGAGGACTCCCAGCAGTGCCCTGAAATATGAGGTGTGGGTGCATTTCACTACCAGCAGTGGACAGACATGTGAGGGGTGGGTGCAGAGGACTCCCAGCAGTGGACAGACATGTGAGGGGTGGGTGCAGAGGACTCCCAGCAGTGGCTTGCAATATGAGTGGTGGGTGCATATCACTCCCAGCAGTGGACAGACATGTGAGGGGTGGGTGCTGAGGACTCCCGGCAGTGGACAGACATGTGAGGGGTGGGTGCAGAGGACTCCCAGCAGTGGACAGACATGTGAGGGGTGGGTGCAGAGGAGTCCCAGCAGTGGACAGACATGTGAGGTGTGGGTGCAGAGGACTCCAAGCAGTGGCCTGCAATATGAGTGGTGGGTGCATATCACTCCCAGCAGTGGACACACATGTGAGGGGTGGGTGCAGAGGAGTCCCAGCAGTGGACAGACATGTGAGGGGTGGGCGCAGAGGACTCCCAGCAGTAGCGTGCAATATGAGTGGTGGGTGCATATCACTCCCAGCAGTGGACACACATGTGAGGGGTGGGTGCAGAGGACTCCCGGCAGTGGACAGACATGTGAGGGGTGGGTGCAGAGGACTCCCAGCAGTGGACAGACATGTGAGGGGTGGGTGCAGAGGACTCCCAGCAGTGGACAGACATGTGAGGGGTGGCTGCAGAGGACTCCCAGCAGTGCCCTGCAATATGAGGTGTGGGTGCATATCACTACCAGCAGTGGACAGACATGTGAGGGGTGGGTGCAGAGGAGTCCCAGCAGTGGACAGACATGTGAGGGGTGGGCGCAGAGGACTCCCAGCAGTAGCGTGCAATATGAGTGGTGGGTGCATATCACTCCCAGCAGTGGACACACATGTGAGGGGTGGGTGCAGAGGACTCCCAGCAGTGGACAGACATGTGAGGGGTGGCTGCAGAGGACTACCAGCAGTGCCCTGCAATATGAGGTGTGGGTGCATATCACTACCAGCAGTGGACAGACATGTGAGGGGTGGGTGCAGAGGACTCCCAGCAGTGGACAGACATGTGAGGGGTGGGTGCAGAGGACTCCCCGCAGTGGACAGACATGTGAGGGGTGGGTGCAGAGGACTCCCAGCAGTGGCCTGCAATATGAGTGGTGGGTGCATATCACTCCCAGCAGTGGACAGACATGTGAGGGGTGGGTGCAGAGGACTCCCAGCTGTGGACAGACATGTGAGGGGTGGGTGCAGATGACTCCCAGCAGTGGACAGACATGTGAGGGGTGGCTGCAGAGGACTCCCAGCAGTGCCCTGAAATATGAGGTGTGGGTGCATTTCACTACCAGCAGTGGACAGACATGTGAGGGGTGGGTGCAGAGGACTCCCAGCAGTGGACAGACATGTGAGGGGTGGGTGCAGAGGACTCCCAGCAGTGGCTTGCAATATGAGTGGTGGGTGCATATCACTCCCAGCAGTGGACAGACATGTGAGGGGTGGGTGCTGAGGACTCCCGGCAGTGGACAGACATGTGAGGGGTGGGTGCAGAGGACTCCCAGCAGTGGACAGACATGTGAGGGGTGGGTGCAGAGGAGTCCCAGCAGTGGACAGACATGTGAGGTGTGGGTGCAGAGGACTCCAAGCAGTGGCCTGCAATATGAGTGGTGGGTGCATATCACTCCCAGCAGTGGACACACATGTGAGGGGTGGGTGCAGAGGACTCCCAGCAGTGGACAGACATGTGAGGGGTGGGTGCAGAGGACTCCCAGCAGTGGACAGACATGTGAGGGGTGGCTGCAGAGGACTCCCAGCAGTGCCCTGCAATATGAGGTGTGGGTGCATATCACTACCAGCAGTGGACAGACATGTGAGGGGTGGGTGCAGAGGACTCCCAGCAGTGGACAGACATGTGAGGGGTGGCTGCAGAGGACTCCCAGCAGTGGACAGACATGTGAGGGGTGGCTGCAGAGGACTCCCAGCAGTGGCCTGCTATATGAGTGGTGGGTGCATATCACTCCCAGCAGTGGACAGACATGTGAGTGGTGGGTGCAGAGTACTCCCAGCAGTGGACAGACATGTGATGGGTGGGTGCAGAAGACTCCCAGCAGTGGCCTGCAATATGAGTAGTGGGTGCATATCACTCCCAGCAGTGGACTGACATGTGAGGGGTGGGTGCAGAGTACTCCCAGCAGTGGACAGACATGTGAGGGGTGGGTGCAGATGACTCACAGCAGTGGACAGACATGTGAGGGGTGGCTGCAGAGGACTCCCAGCAGTGGACAGAAATGTGAGGGGTGGGTGCAGAGGACTCCCAGCAGTGGACAGACATGTGAGGGGTGGGTGCAGAGGACTCCCAGAAGTGGCCTGCAATATGAGTGGTGGGTGCATATCACTCCCAGCAGTGGACAGACATGTGAGGGGTGGGTGCTGAGAACTCCCAGCAGTGGACAGACATGTGAGGGGTGGGTGCAGAGGACTCCCAGCAGTGGACAGACATGTGAGGGATGGGTGCAGAGGACTCCCAGCAGTGGACAGACATGTGAGCGGTGGGTGCAGAGGACTCCCAGCAGTGGACAGACATGTTTGGGGTGGCTGCGGAGGACTCCCAGCAGTGCCCTGCAATATGAGGTGTGGGTGCATTTCACTACCAGCAGTGGACAGACATGTGAGGGGTGGGTGCAGAGGACTCCCAGCAGTGGACAGACATGTGAGGGGTGGGTGCAGAGGACTCCCAGCAGTGGACAGACATGTGAGGGGTGGGTGCAGAGGAGTCCCAGCAGTGGACAGACATGTGAGGGGTGGGCGCAGAGGAATCCCAGCAGTGGCCTGCAATATTAGTGGTGGGAGCATATCACTCCCAGCAGTGGACACACATGTGAGGGGTGGGTGCAGCGGACTCCCAGCAGTGGACAGACATGTGAGGGGTGGCTGCAGAGGACTCCCAGCAGTGCCCTGCAATATGAGGTGTGGGTGCATATCACTACCAGCAGTGGACAGACATGTGAGGGGTGGGTGCAGAGGACTCCCAGCAGTGGACAGACATGTGAGGGGTGGCTGCAGAGGTCTCCCAGCAGTGCCCTGAAATATGAGGTGTGGGAGCATATCACTACCAGCAGTGGACAGACATGTGAGGAGTGGGTGCAGAGGACTCCCAGCAGTGGACAGACATGTGAGGGGTTGCTGCTGAGGACTCCCAGCAGTGGACAGACATGTGAGGGGTGGCTGCAGAGGACTCCCAGCAGTGGCCTGCAATATGAGTGGTTGGTGCATATCACTCCCAGCAGTGGACAGACATGTGAGGGGTGGGTGCAGAGGACTCCCAGCAGTGGACAGACATGTGAGGGGTGGGTGCAGAGGAGTCCCAGCAGTGGACAGACATGTGAGGGGTGGGCGCAGAGGAATCCCAGCAGTGGTCTGCAATATGAGTGGTGGGAGCATATCACTCCCAGCAGTGGACACACATGTGAGGGGTGGGTGCAGCGGACTCCCAGCAGTGGACAGACATGTGAGGGGTGGCTGCAGAGCACTCCCAGCAGTGCCCTGCAATATGAGGTGTGGGTGCATATCACTACCAGCAGTGGACAGACATGTGAGGGGTGGGTGCAGAGGACTCCCAGCAGTGGACAGACATGTGAGGGGTGGCTGCAGAGGTCTCCCAGCAGTGCCCTGAAATATGAGGTGTGGGTGCATATCACTACCAGCAGTGGACAGACATGTGAGGGGTGGGTGCAGAGGAATCCCAGCAGTGGACAGACATGTGAGGGGTGGCTGCAGAGGACTCCCAGCAGTGGACAGACATGTGAGGGGTGGCTGCAGAGGACTCCCAGCAGTGGCCTGCAATATGAGTGGTTGGTGCATATCACTCCCAGCAGTGGACAGACATGTGAGGGGTGCGTGCAGAGGATTCCCAGCAGTAGCCTGCAATATGAGGGGTGGGTGCATATCACTCCCAGCAGTGGACAGACATGTGAGGGAAAGGTGCAGAGGACTCCCAGCAGTGGACAGACATGTGAGGGGTGGGTGCAGAGGACTCCCAGCAGTGGACAGCCATGTGAGGGGTGGCTGCAGAGGACTCCCAGCAGTGCCCTGCAATATGAGGTGTGGGTGCATTTCACTACCAGCAGTGGACAGACATGTGAGTGGTGGGTGCACATCACTCCCAGTAGTGGACAGACATGTGAGGGGTGGGTGCTGAGGACTCCCAGCCGTGGACAGACATGTGAGTGGTGGGTGCAGAGGACTCCCAGCAGTGGACAGACATGTGAGGGGTGGGTGCAGAGGAGTCCCAGCAGTGGACAGACATGTGAGGGGTGGGTGCAGAGGACTCCCAGCAGTGGCCTGCAATATGAGTGGTGGGTGCATATCACTCCCAGCAGTGGACACACATGTGAGGGGTGGGTGCAGAGGACTCCCAGCAGTGGACAGACATGTGAGGGGTGGCTGCAGAGGACTCCCAGCAATGCCCTGCAATATGAGGTGTGGGTGCATATCACTACCAGCAGTGGACAGACATGTGAGGGGTGGGTGCAGAGGACTCCCAGCAGTGGACAGACATGTGAGGGGTGGCTGCAGAGGACTCCCAGCAGTGGACAGACATGTGAGGGGTGGCTGCAGAGGACTCCCAGCAGTGGCCTGCAATATGAGTGGTTGGTGCATATCACTCCCAGCAGTGGACAGACATGTGAGGGGTGGGTGCAGAGGACTCCCAGCAGTGGACAGACATGTGAGGGGTGGCTGCAGAGGACTCCCAGCAGTGGACAGACATGTGAGGGGTGGGTGCAGAGGACTCCCAGAAGTGGCCTGCAATATGAGTGGTGGGGGCATATCACTCCCAGCAGTGGACAGACATGTGAGGGGTGGGTACCGAGGACTCCCAGCAGTGGACAGACATGTAAGGGGTGGGTGCAGAGGACTCCCAGCAGTGGACAGACATGTGAGGGGTGGGTGCAGAGGACTCCCAGCAGTGGACAGACATGTGAGGGGTGAGTGCAGAGGACTCCCAGCAGTGGCCTGCAATATGAGTGGTGGGTGCATATCACTCCCAGCAGTGGACAGACATGTGAGGGGTGGGTGCAGAGGTCTCCCAGCTGTGGACAGACATGTGAGGGGTGGGTGCAGATGACTCCCAGCAGTGGACAGACATGTGAGGGGTGGCTGCAGAGGACTCCCAGCAGTGCCCTGAAATATGAGGTGTGGGTGCATTTCACTACCATCAGTGGACAGACATGTGAGGGGTGGGTGCAGAGGACTCCCAGCAGTGGACAGACATGTGAGGGGTGGGTGCAGAGGACTCCCAGCAGTGGCTTGCAATATGAGTGGTGGGTGCATATCACTCCCAGCAGTGGACAGACATGTGAGGGGTGGGTGCTGAGGACTCCCGGCAGTGGACAGACATGTGAGGGGTGGGTGCAGAGGACTCCCAGCAGTGGACAGACATGTGAGGGGTGGGTGCAGAGGAGTCCCAGCAGTGGACAGACATGTGAGGGGTGGGTGCAGAGGACTCCCAGCAGTGGACAGACATGTGAGGGGTGGCTGCAGAGGACTCCCAGCAGTGTCCTGCACTATGAGGTGTGGGTGCATATCACTACCAGCAGTGGACAGATATGTGAGGGGTGGGTGCAGAGGACTCCCAGCAGTGGACAGACATGTGAGGGGTGGCTGCAGAGGACTCCCAGCAGTGCCCTGCAATATGAGGTGTGGGTGCATATCACTACCAGCAGTGGACAGACATCTGAGGGGTGGGTGCAGAGGACTCCCAGCAGTGGACAGACATGTGAGGGGTGGCTGCAGAGGACTCCCAGCAGTGGACAGACATGTGAGGGGTGGCTGCAGAGGACTCCCAGCAGTGGCCTGCTATATGAGTGGTGGGTGCATATCACTCCCAGCAGTGGACAGACATGTGAGTGGTGGGTGCAGAGTACTCCCAGCAGTGGACAGACATGTGAGGGGTGGGTGCAGAGGACTCCCAGCAGTGGCCTGCAATATGAGTGGTGGGTGCATATCACTCCCAGCAGTGGACTGACATGCGAGGGGTGGGTGCAGAGGACTCCCAGCAGTGGACAGACATGTGAGGGGTGGGTGCAGATGACTCCCAGCAGTGGACAGACATGTGAGGGGTGGGTGCAGAGGACTCCCAGCAGTGGACAGACATGTGAGGGGTGGCTGCAGAGGACTCCCAGCAGTGGACATACATGTGAGGGGTGGGTGCAGAGGACTCCGAGCAGTGGCCTGCAATATGAGTGGTGGGTGCATATCACTCCCAGCAGTGAACAGACATGTGAGGGGTGGGTGCAGAGGACTCCCAGCAGTGGACAGACACGTGAAGGGTGGCTGCAGAAGACTCCCAGCAGTGGACAGACATGTGAGGGGTGGGTGCAGAGGACTCCCAGCAGTGGCCTGCAATATGAGTGGTGGGTGCATATCACTCCCACCAGTGGACAGACATGTCAGGGGTGGGTGCAGAGGACTCCCAGCAGTGGACAGACATGTGAGGGGTGGGTGCAGATGACTCCCAGCAGTGGACAGACATGTGAGGGGTGGCTGCAGAGGACTCCCAGCAGTGCCCTGAAATATGAGGTGTGGGTGCATTTCACTACCAGCAGTGGACAGACATGTGAGGGGTGGGTGCAGAGGACTCCCATCAGTGGACAGACATGTGAGGGGTGGGTGCAGAGGACTCCCAGCAGTGGACAGACATGTGAGCGGTGGGTGCAGAGGACTCCCAGAAGTGGCCTGCAATATGAGGGGTGGGTGCATATCACTCCCAGCAGTGGACAGACATGCGAGTGGTGGGTGCAGAGGACTCCCAGCAGTGGACAGACATATGAGGGGTGGGTGCAGAGGACTCCCAGCAGTGGACAGACATGTAAGGGGTGGGTGCATATCACTCCCAGCAGTGGACTGAAAAGTGAGGGGTGGGTGCAGAGGACTCCCAGCAGTGGACAGACATGTGAGGGGTGGGTGCAGATGACTCCCAGCAGTGGACAGACATGTGAGGGGTTGCTGCAGAGGACTCCCAGCAGTGGACAGACATGTGAGGGGTGGGTGCAGAGGACTCACAGCAGTGGCCTGCAATATGAGTGGTGGGTGCATATCATTCCCAGCAGTGGACAGACATGTGAGGGGTGGGTGCTGAGGACTCCCAGCAGTGGACAGACATGTGAGGGGTGGGTGCAGAGAACTCCCAGCAGTGGACAGACGTGAGGGGTGGGTGCAGAGGACTCCCAGCAGTGGAAAGACATGTGAGGGGTGGGTGCAGAGGACTCCCAGCAGTGGCCTGCAATATGAGTGGTGGGTGCATATCACTCCCAGCAGTGAACAGACATGTGAGGGGTGGGTGCAGAGGACTCCCAGCAGTGGACAGACACGTGAAGGGTGGCTGCAGAGGACTCCCAGCAGTGGACAGACATGTGAGGGGTGGGTGCTGAGGACTCCCAGAAGTGGCCTGCAATATGAGTGGTGGGTGCATATCACTCCCAGCAGTGGACAGACATGTGAGGGGTGGGTACCGAGGACTCCCAGCAGTGGACAGACATGTAAAGGGTGGGTGCAGAGGACTCCCAGCAGTGGACAGACATGTGAGGGGTGGGTGCAGAGGACTCCCAGCAGTGGACAGACATGTGAGGGGTGGGTGCAGAGGACTCCCAGCAGTGGCCTGCAATATGAGTGGTGGGTGCATATCACTCCCAGCAGTGGACAGACATGTGAGGGGTGGGTGCAGAGGACTCCCAGCTGTGGACAGACATGTGAGGGGTGGGTGCAGATGACTCCCAGCAGTGGACAGACATGTGAGGGGTGGCTGCAGAGGACTCCCAGCAGTGCCCTGAAATATGAGGTGTGGGTGCATTTCACTACCAGCAGTGGACAGACATGTGAGGGGTGGGTGCAGAGGACTCCCAGCAGTGGACAGACATGTGAGGGGTGGGTGCAGAGGACTCCCAGCAGTGGCTTGCAATATGAGTGGTGGGTGCATATCACTCCCAGCAGTGGACAGACATGTGAGGGGTGGGTGCTGAGGACTCCCGGCAGTGGACAGACATGTGAGGGGTGGGTGCAGAGGACTCCCAGCAGTGGACAGACATGTGAGGGGTGGGTGCAGAGGAGTCCCAGCAGTGGACAGACATGTGAGGGGTGGGTGCAGAGGACTCTAAGCAGTGGCCTGCAATATGAGTGGTGGGTGCATATCACTCCCAGCAGTGGACACACATGTGAGGGGTGGGTGCAGATGACTCCCAGCAGTGGACAGACATGTGAGGGGTGGCTGCAGAGGACTCCCAGCAGTGCCCTGCAATATGAGGTGTGGGTGCATATCACTACCAGCAGTGGACAGACATGTGAGGGGTGGGTGCAGAGGACTCCCAGCAGTGGACAGACATGTGAGGGGTGGCTGCAGAGGACTCCCAGCAGTGGACAGACATGTGAGGGGTGGCTGCAGAGGACTCCCAGCAGTGGCCTGCTATATGAGTGGTGGGTGCATATCACTCCCAGCAGTGGACAGACATGTGAGTGGTGGGTGCAGAGTACTCCCAGCAGTGGACAGACATGTGAGGGGTGGGTGCAGAGGACTCCCAGCAGTGGCCTGCAATATGAGTAGTGGGTGCATATCACTCCCAGCAGTGGACTGACATGTGAGGGGTGGGTGCAGAGTACTCCCAGCAGTGGACAGACATGTGAGGGGTGGGTGCAGATGACTCCCAGCAGTGGACAGACATGTGAGGGGTGGCTGCAGAGGACTCCCAGCAGTGGACAGAAATGTGAGGGGTGGCTGCAGAGGACTCCCAGCAGTGGACAGACATGTGAGGGGTGGGTGCAGAGGACTCCCAGAAGTGGCCTGCAATATGAGTGGTGGGTGCATATCACTCCCAGCAGTGGACAGACATGTGAGGGGTGGGTGCTGAGAACTCCCAGCAGTGGACAGACATGTGAGGGGTGGGTGCAGAGGACTCCCAGCAGTGGACAGACATGTGAGGGGTGGGTGCAGAGGACTCCCAGCAGTGGACAGACATGTGAGGGATGGGTGCAGAGGACTCCCAGCAGTGGACAGACATGTGAGCGGTGGGTGCAGAGGACTCCCAGCAGTGGACAGACATGTTTGGGGTGGCTGCGGAGGACTCCCAGCAGTGCCCTGCAATATGAGGTGTGGGTGCATTTCACTACCAGCAGTGGACAGACATGTGAGGGGTGGGTGCAGAGGACTCCCAGCAGTGGACAGACATGTGAGGGGTGGGTGCAGAGGACTCCCAGCAGTGGCTTGCAATATGAGTGGTGGGTGCATATCACTCCCAGCAGTGGACAGACATGTGAGGGGTGGGTGCTGAGGACTTCCACCAGTGGACAGACATGTGAGGGGTGGGTGCAGAGGAGTCCCAGCAGTGGACAGACATGTGAGGGGTGGGCGCAGAGGAATCCCAGCAGTGGCCTGCAATATGAGTGGTGGGAGCATATCACTCCCAGCAGTGGACACACATGTGAGGGGTGGGTGCAGCGGACTCCCAGCAGTGGACAGACATGTGAGGGGTGGCTGCAGAGGACTCCCAGCAGTGCCCTGCAATATGAGGTGTGGGTGCATATCACTACCAGCAGTGGACAGACATGTGAGGGGTGGGTGCAGAGGACTCCCAGCAGTGGACAGACATGTGAGGGGTGGCTGCAGAGGTCTCCCAGCAGTGCCCTGAAATATGAGGTGTGGGTGCATATCACTACCAGCAGTGGACAGACATGTGAGGGGTGGGTGCAGAGGACTCCCAGCAGTGGACAGACATGTGAGGGGTTGCTGCAGAGGACTCCCAGCAGTGGACAGACATGTGAGGGGTGGCTGCAGAGGACTCCCAGCAGTGGCCTGCAATATGAGTGGTTGGTGCATATCACTCCCAGCAGTGGACAGACATGTGAGGGGTTGCTGCAGAGGACTCCCGGCAGTGGACAGACATGTGAGGGGTGGGTGCAGAGGACTCCCAGCAGTGGACAGACATGTGAGGGGTGGGTGCAGATGACTCCCAGCAGTGGACAGACATGTGAGGGGTGGGTGCAGAGGACTCCCAGAAGTGGCCTGCAATATGAGTGGTGGGTGCATATCACTCCCAGCAGTGGACAGACATGTGAGGGGTGGGTGCTGAGGACTCCCAGCCGTGGACAGACATGTGAGTGGTGGGTGCAGAGGACTCCCAGCAGTGGACAGACATGTGAGGGGTGGGTGCAGAGGAGTCCCAGCAGTGGACAGACATGTGAGGGGTGGGTGCAGAGGACTCCCAGCAGTGGCCTGCAATATGAGTGGTGGGTGCATATCACTCCCAGCAGTGGACACACATGTGAGGGGTGGGTGCAGAGGACTCCCAGCAGTGGACAGACATGTGAGGGGTGGCTGCAGAGGACTCCCAGCAATGCCCTGCAATATGAGGTGTGGGTGCATATCACTACCAGCAGTGGACAGACATGTGAGGGGTGGGTGCAGAGGACTCCCAGCAGTGGACAGACATGTGAGGGGTGGCTGCAGAGGACTCCCAGCAGTGGACAGACATGTGAGGGGTGGCTGCAGAGGACTCCCAGCAGTGGCCTGCAATATGAGTGGTTGGTGCATATCACTCCCAGCAGTGGACAGACATGTGAGGGGTGGGTGCAGAGGACTCCCAGCAGTGGACAGACATGTGAGGGGTGGCTGCAGAGGACTCCCAGCAGTGGACAGACATGTGAGGGGTGGGTGCAGAGGACTCCCAGAAGTGGCCTGCAATATGAGTGGTGGGGGCATATCACTCCCAGCAGTGGACAGACATGTGAGGGGTGGGTACCGAGGACTCCCAGCAGTGGACAGACATGTAAGGGGTGGGTGCAGAGGACTCCCAGCAGTGGACAGACATGTGAGGGGTGGGTGCAGAGGACTCCCAGCAGTGGACAGACATGTGAGGGGTGAGTGCAGAGGACTCCCAGCAGTGGCCTGCAATATGAGTGGTGGGTGCATATCACTCCCAGCAGTGGACAGACATGTGAGGGGTGGGTGCAGAGGTCTCCCAGCTGTGGACAGACATGTGAGGGGTGGGTGCAGATGACTCCCAGCAGTGGACAGACATGTGAGGGGTGGCTGCAGAGGACTCCCAGCAGTGCCCTGAAATATGAGGTGTGGGTGCATTTCACTACCATCAGTGGACAGACATGTGAGGGGTGGGTGCAGAGGACTCCCAGCAGTGGACAGACATGTGAGGGGTGGGTGCAGAGGACTCCCAGCAGTGGCTTGCAATATGAGTGGTGGGTGCATATCACTCCCAGCAGTGGACAGACATGTGAGGGGTGGGTGCTGAGGACTCCCGGCAGTGGACAGACATGTGAGGGGTGGGTGCAGAGGACTCCCAGCAGTGGACAGACATGTGAGGGGTGGGTGCAGAGGAGTCCCAGCAGTGGACAGACATGTGAGGGGTGGGTGCAGAGGACTCCCAGCAGTGGACAGACATGTGAGGGGTGGCTGCAGAGGACTCCCAGCAGTGTCCTGCACTATGAGGTGTGGGTGCATATCACTACCAGCAGTGGACAGATATGTGAGGGGTGGGTGCAGAGGACTCCCAGCAGTGGACAGACATGTGAGGGGTGGCTGCAGAGGACTCCCAGCAGTGCCCTGCAATATGAGGTGTGGGTGCATATCACTACCAGCAGTGGACAGACATCTGAGGGGTGGGTGCAGAGGACTCCCAGCAGTGGACAGACATGTGAGGGGTGGCTGCAGAGGACTCCCAGCAGTGGACAGACATGTGAGGGGTGGCTGCAGAGGACTCCCAGCAGTGGCCTGCTATATGAGTGGTGGGTGCATATCACTCCCAGCAGTGGACAGACATGTGAGTGGTGGGTGCAGAGTACTCCCAGCAGTGGACAGACATGTGAGGGGTGGGTGCAGAGGACTCCCAGCAGTGGCCTGCAATATGAGTGGTGGGTGCATATCACTCCCAGCAGTGGACTGACATGCGAGGGGTGGGTGCAGAGGACTCCCAGCAGTGGACAGACATGTGAGGGGTGGGTGCAGATGACTCCCAGCAGTGGACAGACATGTGAGGGGTGGGTGCAGAGGACTCCCAGCAGTGGACAGACATGTGAGGGGTGGCTGCAGAGGACTCCCAGCAGTGGACATACATGTGAGGGGTGGGTGCAGAGGACTCCGAGCAGTGGCCTGCAATATGAGTGGTGGGTGCATATCACTCCCAGCAGTGAACAGACATGTGAGGGGTGGGTGCAGAGGACTCCCAGCAGTGGACAGACACGTGAAGGGTGGCTGCAGAAGACTCCCAGCAGTGGACAGACATGTGAGGGGTGGGTGCAGAGGACTCCCAGCAGTGGCCTGCAATATGAGTGGTGGGTGCATATCACTCCCACCAGTGGACAGACATGTCAGGGGTGGGTGCAGAGGACTCCCAGCAGTGGACAGACATGTGAGGGGTGGGTGCAGATGACTCCCAGCAGTGGACAGACATGTGAGGGGTGGCTGCAGAGGACTCCCAGCAGTGCCCTGAAATATGAGGTGTGGGTGCATTTCACTACCAGCAGTGGACAGACATGTGAGGGGTGGGTGCAGAGGACTCCCATCAGTGGACAGACATGTGAGGGGTGGGTGCAGAGGACTCCCAGCAGTGGACAGACATGTGAGCGGTGGGTGCAGAGGACTCCCAGAAGTGGCCTGCAATATGAGGGGTGGGTGCATATCACTCCCAGCAGTGGACAGACATGCGAGTGGTGGGTGCAGAGGACTCCCAGCAGTGGACAGACATATGAGGGGTGGGTGCAGAGGACTCCCAGCAGTGGACAGACATGTAAGGGGTGGGTGCATATCACTCCCAGCAGTGGACTGAAAAGTGAGGGGTGGGTGCAGAGGACTCCCAACAGTGGACAGACATGTGAGGGGTGGGTGCAGATGACTCCCAGCAGTGGACAGACATGTGAGGGGTTGCTGCAGAGGACTCCCAGCAGTGGACAGACATGTGAGGGGTGGGTGCAGAGGACTCACAGCAGTGGCCTGCAATATGAGTGGTGGGTGCATATCATTCCCAGCAGTGGACAGACATGTGAGGGGTGGGTGCTGAGGACTCCCAGCAGTGGACAGACATGTGAGGGGTGGGTGCAGAGAACTCCCAGCAGTGGACAGACGTGAGGGGTGGGTGCAGAGGACTCCCAGCAGTGGAAAGACATGTGAGGGGTGGGTGCAGAGGACTCCCAGCAGTGGCCTGCAATATGAGTGGTGGGTGCATATCACTCCCAGCAGTGAACAGACATGTGAGGGGTGGGTGCAGAGGACTCCCAGCAGTGGACAGACACGTGAAGGGTGGCTGCAGAGGACTCCCAGCAGTGGACAGACATGTGAGGGGTGGGTGCTGAGGACTCCCAGAAGTGGCCTGCAATATGAGTGGTGGGTGCATATCACTCCCAGCAGTGGACAGACATGTGAGGGGTGGGTACCGAGGACTCCCAGCAGTGGACAGACATGTAAAGGGTGGGTGCAGAGGACTCCCAGCAGTGGACAGACATGTGAGGGGTGGGTGCAGAGGACTCCCAGCAGTGGACAGACATGTGAGGGGTGGGTGCAGAGGACTCCCAGCAGTGGCCTGCAATATGAGTGGTGGGTGCATATCACTCCCAGCAGTGGACAGACATGTGAGGGGTGGGTGCAGAGGACTCCCAGCTGTGGACAGACATGTGAGGGGTGGGTGCAGATGACTCCCAGCAGTGGACAGACATGTGAGGGGTGGCTGCAGAGGACTCCCAGCAGTGCCCTGAAATATGAGGTGTGGGTGCATTTCACTACCAGCAGTGGACAGACATGTGAGGGGTGGGTGCAGAGGACTCCCAGCAGTGGACAGACATGTGAGGGGTGGGTGCAGAGGACTCCCAGCAGTGGCTTGCAATATGAGTGGTGGGTGCATATCACTCCCAGCAGTGGACAGACATGTGAGGGGTGGGTGCTGAGGACTCCCGGCAGTGGACAGACATGTGAGGGGTGGGTGCAGAGGACTCCCAGCAGTGGACAGACATGTGAGGGGTGGGTGCAGAGGAGTCCCAGCAGTGGACAGACATGTGAGGGGTGGGTGCAGAGGACTCTAAGCAGTGGCCTGCAATATGAGTGGTGGGTGCATATCACTCCCAGCAGTGGACACACATGTGAGGGGTGGGTGCAGATGACTCCCAGCAGTGGACAGACATGTGAGGGGTGGCTGCAGAGGACTCCCAGCAGTGCCCTGCAATATGAGGTGTGGGTGCATATCACTACCAGCAGTGGACAGACATGTGAGGGGTGGGTGCAGAGGACTCCCAGCAGTGGACAGACATGTGAGGGGTGGCTGCAGAGGACTCCCAGCAGTGGACAGACATGTGAGGGGTGGCTGCAGAGGACTCCCAGCAGTGGCCTGCTATATGAGTGGTGGGTGCATATCACTCCCAGCAGTGGACAGACATGTGAGTGGTGGGTGCAGAGTACTCCCAGCAGTGGACAGACATGTGAGGGGTGGGTGCAGAGGACTCCCAGCAGTGGCCTGCAATATGAGTAGTGGGTGCATATCACTCCCAGCAGTGGACTGACATGTGAGGGGTGGGTGCAGAGTACTCCCAGCAGTGGACAGACATGTGAGGGGTGGGTGCAGATGACTCCCAGCAGTGGACAGACATGTGAGGGGTGGCTGCAGAGGACTCCCAGCAGTGGACAGAAATGTGAGGGGTGGCTGCAGAGGACTCCCAGCAGTGGACAGACATGTGAGGGGTGGGTGCAGAGGACTCCCAGAAGTGGCCTGCAATATGAGTGGTGGGTGCATATCACTCCCAGCAGTGGACAGACATGTGAGGGGTGGGTGCTGAGAACTCCCAGCAGTGGACAGACATGTGAGGGGTGGGTGCAGAGGACTCCCAGCAGTGGACAGACATGTGAGGGGTGGGTGCAGAGGACTCCCAGCAGTGGACAGACATGTGAGGGATGGGTGCAGAGGACTCCCAGCAGTGGACAGACATGTGAGCGGTGGGTGCAGAGGACTCCCAGCAGTGGACAGACATGTTTGGGGTGGCTGCGGAGGACTCCCAGCAGTGCCCTGCAATATGAGGTGTGGGTGCATTTCACTACCAGCAGTGGACAGACATGTGAGGGGTGGGTGCAGAGGACTCCCAGCAGTGGACAGACATGTGAGGGGTGGGTGCAGAGGACTCCCAGCAGTGGCTTGCAATATGAGTGGTGGGTGCATATCACTCCCAGCAGTGGACAGACATGTGAGGGGTGGGTGCTGAGGACTTCCACCAGTGGACAGACATGTGAGGGGTGGGTGCAGAGGAGTCCCAGCAGTGGACAGACATGTGAGGGGTGGGCGCAGAGGAATCCCAGCAGTGGCCTGCAATATGAGTGGTGGGAGCATATCACTCCCAGCAGTGGACACACATGTGAGGGGTGGGTGCAGCGGACTCCCAGCAGTGGACAGACATGTGAGGGGTGGCTGCAGAGGACTCCCAGCAGTGCCCTGCAATATGAGGTGTGGGTGCATATCACTACCAGCAGTGGACAGACATGTGAGGGGTGGGTGCAGAGGACTCCCAGCAGTGGACAGACATGTGAGGGGTGGCTGCAGAGGTCTCCCAGCAGTGCCCTGAAATATGAGGTGTGGGTGCATATCACTACCAGCAGTGGACAGACATGTGAGGGGTGGGTGCAGAGGACTCCCAGCAGTGGACAGACATGTGAGGGGTTGCTGCAGAGGACTCCCAGCAGTGGACAGACATGTGAGGGGTGGCTGCAGAGGACTCCCAGCAGTGGCCTGCAATATGAGTGGTTGGTGCATATCACTCCCAGCAGTGGACAGACATGTGAGGGGTTGCTGCAGAGGACTCCCGGCAGTGGACAGACATGTGAGGGGTGGGTGCAGAGGACTCCCAGCAGTGGACAGACATGTGAGGGGTGGGTGCAGATGACTCCCAGCAGTGGACAGACATGTGAGGGGTGGGTGCAGAGGACTCCCAGAAGTGGCCTGCAATATGAGTGGTGGGTGCATATCACTCCCAGCAGTGGACAGACATGTGAGGGGTGGGTGCTGAGAACTCCCAGCAGTGGACAGACATGTGAGGGGTGGGTGCAGAGGACTCCCAGCAGTGGACAGACATGTGAGGGGTGGGTGCAGAGGACTCCCAGCAGTGGACAGACATGTGAGGGATGGGTGCAGAGGACTCCCAGCAGTGGACAGACATGTGAGCGGTGGGTGCAGAGGACTCCCAGCAGTGGACAGACATGTTTGGGGT
The DNA here is from genome assembly GCF_964204655.1 of Triturus cristatus. NCBI lineage: Eukaryota > Metazoa > Chordata > Amphibia > Caudata > Salamandridae > Triturus > Triturus cristatus. The sequence goes on from NC_140579.1 coordinate 421,854,835, forward strand.
GGCTGCGGAGGACTCCCAGCAGTGCCCTGCAATATGAGGTGTGGGTGCATTTCACTACCAGCAGTGGACAGACATGTGAGGGGTGGGTGCAGAGGACTCCCAGCAGTGGACAGACATGTGAGGGGTGGGTGCAGAGGACTCCCAGCAGTGGCTTGCAATATGAGTGGAGGGTGCATATCACTCCCAGCAGTGGACAGACATGTGAGGGGTGGGTGCTGAGGACTTCCACCAGTGGACAGACATGTGAGGGGTGGGTGCAGAGGAGTCCCAGCAGTGGACAGACATGTGAGGGGTGGGCGCAGAGGAATCCCAGCAGTGGCCTGCAATATGAGTGGTGGGAGCATATCACTCCCAGCAGTGGACACACATGTGAGGGGTGGGTGCAGCGGACTCCCAGCAGTGGACAGACATGTGAGGGGTGGCTGCAGAGGACTCCCAGCAGTGCCCTGCAATATGAGGTGTGGGTGCATATCACTACCAGCAGTGGACAGACATGTGAGGGGTGGGTGCAGAGGACTCCCAGCAGTGGACAGACATGTGAGGGGTGGCTGCAGAGGTCTCCCAGCAGTGCCCTGAAATATGAGGTGTGGGTGCATATCACTACCAGCAGTGGACAGACATGTGAGGGGTGGGTGCAGAGGACTCCCAGCAGTGGACAGACATGTGAGGGGTTGCTGCAGAGGACTCCCAGCAGTGGACAGACATGTGAGGGGTGGCTGCAGAGGACTCCCAGCAGTGGCCTGCAATATGAGTGGTTGGTGCATATCACTCCCAGCAGTGGACAGACATGTGAGGGGTGGGTGCAGAGGAATCCCAGCAGTGGACAGACATGTGAGGGGTGGCTGCAGAGGACTCCCAGCAGTGGACAGACATGTGAGGGGTGGCTGCAGAGGACTCCCAGCAGTGGCCTGCAATATGAGTGGTTGGTGCATATCACTCCCAGCAGTGGACAGACATGTGAGGGGTGCGTGCAGAGGATTCCCAGCAGTAGCCTGCAATATGAGGGGTGGGTGCATATCACTCCCAGCAGTGGACAGACATGTGAGGGAAAGGTGCAGAGGACTCCCAGCAGTGGACAGACATGTGAGGGGTGGGTGCAGAGGACTCCCAGCAGTGGACAGACATGTGAGGGGTGGCTGCAGAGGACTCCCAGCAGTGCCCTGCAATATGAGGTGTGGGTGCATTTCACTACCAGCAGTGGACAGACATGTGAGGGGTGGGTGCTGAGGACTCCCAGAAGTGGCCTGCAATATGAGTGGTGGGTGCATATCACTCCCAGCAGTGGACAGACATGTGAGGGGTGGGTACCGAGGACTCCCAGCAGTGGACAGACATGTAAAGGGTGGGTGCAGAGGACTCCCAGCAGTGGACAGACATGTGAGGGGTGGGTGCAGAGGACTCCCAGCAGTGGACAGAAATGTGAGGGGTGGGTGCAGAGGACTCCCAGCAGTGGCCTGCAATATGAGTGGTGGGTGCATATCACTCCCAGCAGTGGACAGACATGTGAGGGGTGGGTGCAGAGGACTCCCAGCTGTGGACAGACATGTGAGGGGTGGCTGCAGAGGACTCCCAGCAGTGCCCTGAAATATGAGGTGTGGGTGCATTTCACTACCAGCAGTGGACAGACATGTGAGGGGTGGGTGCAGAGGACTCCCAGCAGTGGACAGACATGTGAGGGGTGGGTGCAGAGGACTCCCAGAAGTGGCTTGCAATATGAGTGGTGGGTGCATATCACTCCCAGCAGTGGACAGACATGTGAGGGGTGGGTGCTGAGGACTCCCGGCAGTGGACAGACATGTGAGGGGTGGGTGCAGAGGACTCCCAGCAGTGGACAGACATGTGAGGGGTGGGTGCAGAGGAGTCCCAGCAGTGGACAGACATGTGAGGGGTGGGTGCAGAGGACTCTAAGCAGTGGCCTGCAATATGAGTGGTGGGTGCATATCACTCCCAGCAGTGGACACACATGTGAGGGGTGGGTGCAGAGGACTCCCAGCAGTGGACAGACATGTGAGGGGTGGCTGCAGAGGACTCGCAGCAGTGCCCTGCAATATGAGGTGTGGGTGCATATCACTACCAGCAGTGGACAGACATGTGAGGGGTGGGTGCAGAGGACTCCCAGCAGTGGACAGACATGTGAGGGGTGGCTGCAGAGGACTCCCAGCAGTGGACAGACATGTGAGGGGTGGCTGCAGAGGACTCCCAGCAGTGGCCTGCTATATGAGTGGTGGGTGCATATCACTCCCAGCAGTGGACAGACATGTGAGTGGTGGGTGCAGAGTACTCCCAGCAGTGGACAGACATGTGAGGGGTGGGTGCAGAGGACTCCCAGCAGTGGCCTGCAATATGAGTAGTGGGTGCATATCACTCCCAGCAGTGGACTGACATGTGAGGGGTGGGTGCAGAGTACTCCCAGCAGTGGACAGACATGTGAGGGGTGGGTGCAGATGACTCCCAGCAGTGGACAGACATGTGAGGGGTGGCTGCAGAGGACTCCCAGCAGTGGACAGAAATGTGAGGGGTGGCTGCAGAGGACTCCCAGCAGTGGACAGACATGTGAGGGGTGGGTGCAGAGGACTCCCAGAAGTGGCCTGCAATATGAGTGGTGGGTGCATATCACTCCCAGCAGTGGACAGACATGTGAGGGGTGGGTGCTGAGAACTCCCAGCAGTGGACAGACATGTGAGGGGTGGGTGCAGAGGACTCCGAGCAGTGGACAGACATGTGAGGGGTGGGTGCAGAGGACTCCCAGCAGTGGACAGACATGTGAGGGATGGGTGCAGAGGACTCCCAGCAGTGGACAGACATGTGAGCGGTGGGTGCAGAGGACTCCCAGCAGTGGACAGACATGTTTGGGGTGGCTGCGGAGGACTCCCAGCAGTGCCCTGCAATATGAGGTGTGGGTGCATTTCACTACCAGCAGTGGACAGACATGTGAGGGGTGGGTGCAGAGGACTCCCAGCAGTGGACAGACATGTGAGGGGTGGGTGCAGAGGACTCCCAGCAGTGGCTTGCAATATGAGTGGTGGGTGCATATCACTCCCAGCAGTGGACAGACATGTGAGGGGTGGGTGCTGAGGACTCCCAGCAGTGGACAGACATGTGAGGGGTGGGTGCAGAGGAGTCCCAGCAGTGGACAGACATGTGAGGGGTGGGCGCAGAGGAATCCCAGCAGTGGCCTGCAATATGAGTGGTGGGAGCATATCACTCCCAGCAGTGGACACACATGTGAGGGGTGGGTGCAGCGGACTCCCAGCAGTGGACAGACATGTGAGGGGTGGCTGCAGAGGACTCCCAGCAGTGCCCTGCAATATGAGGTGTGGGTGCATATCACTACCAGCAGTGGACAGACATGTGAGGGGTGGGTGCAGAGGACTCCCAGCAGTGGACAGACATGTGAGGGGTGGCTGCAGAGGTCTCCCAGCAGTGCCCTGAAATATGAGGTGTGGGTGCATATCACTACCAGCAGTGGACAGACATGTGAGGGGTGGGTGCAGAGGACTCCCAGCAGTGGACAGACATGTGAGGGGTTGCTGCAGAGGACTCCCAGCAGTGGACAGACATGAGAGGGGTGGCTGCAGAGGACTCCCAGCAGTGGCCTGCAATATGAGTGGTTGGTGCATATCACTCCCAGCAGTGGACAGACATGTGAGGGGTGGGTGCAGAGGAATCCCAGCAGTGGACAGACATGTGAGGGGTGGCTGCAGAGGACTCCCAGCAGTGGACAGACATGTGAGGGGTGGCTGCAGAGGACTCCCAGCAGTGGCCTGCAATATGAGTGGTTGGTGCATATCACTCCCAGCAGTGGACAGACATGTGAGGGGTGCGTGCAGAGGATTCCCAGCAGTAGCCTGCAATATGAGGGGTGGGTGCATATCACTCCCAGCAGTGGACAGACATGTGAGGGAAAGGTGCAGAGGACTCCCAGCAGTGGACAGACATGTGAGGGGTGGGTGCAGAGGACTCCCAGCAGTGGACAGACATGTGAGGGGTGGCTGCAGAGGACTCCCAGCAGTGCCCTGCAATATGAGGTGTGGGTGCATTTCACTACCAGCAGTGGACAGACATGTGAGTGGTGGGTGCATATCACTCCCAGTAGTGGACAGACATGTGAGGGGTGGGTGCTGAGGACTCCCAGCAGTGGACAGACATGTGAGGGGTGGGTGCTGAGAACTCCCAGCAGTGGACAGACATGTGAGGGGTGGGTGCAGAGGACTCCCAGCAGTGGACAGACATGTGAGGGGTGGGTGCAGAGGACTCCCAGCAGTGGACAGACATGTGAGGGATGGGTGCAGAGGACTCCCAGCAGTGGACAGACATGTGAGCGGTGGGTGCAGAGGACTCCCAGCAGTGGACAGACATGTTTGGGGTGGCTGCGGAGGACTCCCAGCAGTGCCCTGCAATATGAGGTGTGGGTGCATTTCACTACCAGCAGTGGACAGACATGTGAGGGGTGGGTGCAGAGGACTCCCAGCAGTGGACAGACATGTGAGGGGTGGGTGCAGAGGACTCCCAGCAGTGGCTTGCAATATGAGTGGTGGGTGCATATCACTCCCAGCAGTGGACAGACATGTGAGGGGTGGGTGCTGAGGACTCCCAGCAGTGGACAGACATGTGAGGGGTGGGTGCAGAGGACTCCCAGCAGTGGACAGACATGTGAGGGGTGGGTGCAGAGGAGTCCCAGCAGTGGACAGACATGTGAGGGGTGGGCGCAGAGGAATCCCAGCAGTGGCCTGCAATATGAGTGGTGGGAGCATATCACTCCCAGCAGTGGACACACATGTGAGGGGTGGGTGCAGCGGACTCCCAGCAGTGGACAGACATGTGAGGGGTGGCTGCAGAGGACTCCCAGCAGTGCCCTGCAATATGAGGTGTGGGTGCATATCACTACCAGCAGTGGACAGACATGTGAGGGGTGGGTGCAGAGGACTCCCAGCAGTGGACAGACATGAGAGGGGTGGCTGCAGAGGTCTCCCAGCAGTGCCCTGAAATATGAGGTGTGGGTGCATATCACTACCAGCAGTGGACAGACATGTGAGGGGTGGGTGCAGAGGACTCCCAGCAGTGGACAGACATGTGAGGGGTTGCTGCAGAGGACTCCCAGCAGTGGACAGACATGTGAGGGGTGGCTGCAGAGGACTCCCAGCAGTGGCCTGCAATATGAGTGGTTGGTGCATATCACTCCCAGCAGTGGACAGACATGTGAGGGGTGGGTGCAGAGGAATCCCAGCAGTGGACAGACATGTGAGGGGTGGCTGCAGAGGACTCCCAGCAGTGGACAGACATGTGAGGGGTGGCTGCAGAGGACTCCCAGCAGTGGACAGACATGTGAGGGGTGGCTGCAGAGGACTCCCAGCAGTGGCCTGCTATATGAGTGGTGGGTGCATATCACTCCCAGCAGTGGACAGACATGTGAGTGGTGGGTGCAGAGTACTCCCAGCAGTGGACAGACATGTGAGGGGTGGGTGCAGAGGACTCCCAGCAGTGGCCTGCAATATGAGTAGTGGGTGCATATCACTCCCAGCAGTGGACTGACATGTGAGGGGTGGGTGCAGAGTACTCCCAGCAGTGGACAGACATGTGAGGGGTGGGTGCAGATGACTCCCAGCAGTGGACAGACATGTGAGGGGTGGCTGCAGAGGACTCCCAGCAGTGGACAGAAATGTGAGGGGTGGCTGCAGAGGACTCCCAGCAGTGGACAGACATGTGAGGGGTGGGTGCAGAGGACTCCCAGAAGTGGCCTGCAATATGAGTGGTGGGTGCATATCACTCCCAGCAGTGGACAGACATGTGAGGGGTGGGTGCTGAGAACTCCCAGCAGTGGACAGACATGTGAGGGGTGGGTGCAGAGGACTCCCAGCAGTGGACAGACATGTGAGGGGTGGGTGCAGAGGACTCCCAGCAGTGGACAGACATGTGAGGGATGGGTGCAGAGGACTCCCAGCAGTGGACAGACATGTGAGCGGTGGGTGCAGAGGACTCCCAGCAGTGGACAGACATGTTTGGGGTGGCTGCGGAGGACTCCCAGCAGTGCCCTGCAATATGAGGTGTGGGTGCATTTCACTACCAGCAGTGGACAGACATGTGAGGGGTGGGTGCAGAGGACTCCCAGCAGTGGACAGACATGTGAGGGGTGGGTGCAGAGGACTCCCAGCAGTGGCTTGCAATATGAGTGGTGGGTGCATATCACTCCCAGCAGTGGACAGACATGTGAGGGGTGGGTGCTGAGGACTTCCACCAGTGGACAGACATGTGAGGGGTGGGTGCAGAGGAGTCCCAGCAGTGGACAGACATGTGAGGGGTGGGCGCAGAGGAATCCCAGCAGTGGCCTGCAATATGAGTGGTGGGAGCATATCACTCCCAGCAGTGGACACACATGTGAGGGGTGGGTGCAGCGGACTCCCAGCAGTGGACAGACATGTGAGGGGTGGCTGCAGAGGACTCCCAGCAGTGCCCTGCAATATGAGGTGTGGGTGCATATCACTACCAGCAGTGGACAGACATGTGAGGGGTGGGTGCAGAGGACTCCCAGCAGTGGACAGACATGTGAGGGGTGGCTGCAGAGGTCTCCCAGCAGTGCCCTGAAATATGAGGTGTGGGTGCATATCACTACCAGCAGTGGACAGACATGTGAGGGGTGGGTGCAGAGGACTCCCAGCAGTGGACAGACATGTGAGGGGTTGCTGCAGAGGACTCCCAGCAGTGGACAGACATGTGAGGGGTGGCTGCAGAGGACTCCCAGCAGTGGCCTGCAATATGAGTGGTTGGTGCATATCACTCCCAGCAGTGGACAGACATGTGAGGGGTGCGTGCAGAGGATTCCCAGCAGTAGCCTGCAATATGAGGGGTGGGTGCATATCACTCCCAGCAGTGGACAGACATGTGAGGGAAAGGTGCAGAGGACTCCCAGCAGTGGACAGACATGTGAGGGGTGGGTGCAGAGGACTCCCAGCAGTGGACAGACATGTGAGGGGTGGCTGCAGAGGACTCCCAGCAGTGCCCTGCAATATGAGGTGTGGGTGCATTTCACTACCAGCAGTGGACAGACATGTGAGGGGTGGGTGCTGAGGACTCCCAGAAGTGGCCTGCAATGTGAGTGGTGGGTGCATATCACTCCCAGCAGTGGACAGACATGTGAGGGGTGGGTACCGAGGACTCCCAGCAGTGGACAGACATGTAAAGGGTGGGTGCAGAGGACTCCCAGCAGTGGACAGACATGTGAGGGGTGGGTGCAGAGGACTCCCAGCAGTGGACAGACATGTGAGGGGTGGGTGCAGAGGACTCCCAGCAGTGGCCTGCAATATGAGTGGTGGGTGCATATCACTCCCAGCAGTGGACAGACATGTGAGGGGTGGGTGCAGAGGACTCCCAGCTGTGGACAGACATGTGAGGGGTGGCTGCAGAGGACTCCCAGCAGTGCCCTGAAATATGAGGTGTGGGTGCATTTCACTACCAGCAGTGGACAGACATGTGAGGGGTGGGTGCAGAGGACTCCCAGCAGTGGACAGACATGTGAGGGGTGGGTGCAGAGGACTCCCAGAAGTGGCTTGCAATATGAGTGGTGGGTGCATATCACTCCCAGCAGTGGACAGACATGTGAGGGGTGGGTGCTGAGGACTCCCGGCAGTGGACAGACATGTGAGGGGTGGGTGCAGAGGACTCCCAGCAGTGGCAGACATGTGAGGGGTGGGTGCAGAGGAGTCCCAGCAGTGGACAGACATGTGAGGGGTGGGTGCAGAGGACTCTAAGCAGTGGCCTGCAATATGAGTGGTGGGTGCATATCACTCCCAGCAGTGGACACACATGTGAGGGGTGGGTGCAGAGGACTCCCAGCAGTGGACAGACATGTGAGGGGTGGCTGCAGAGGACTCGCAGCAGTGCCCTGCAATATGAGGTGTGGGTGCATATCACTACCAGCAGTGGACAGACATGTGAGGGGTGGGTGCAGAGGACTCCCAGCAGTGGACAGACATGTGAGGGGTGGCTGCAGAGGACTCCCAGCAGTGGACAGACATGTGAGGGGTGGCTGCAGAGGACTCCCAGCAGTGGCCTGCTATATGAGTGGTGGGTGCATATCACTCCCAGCAGTGGACAGACATGTGAGTGGTGGGTGCAGAGTACTCCCAGCAGTGGACAGACATGTGAGGGGTGGGTGCAGAGGACTCCCAGCAGTGGCCTGCAATATGAGTAGTGGGTGCATATCACTCCCAGCAGTGGACTGACATGTGAGGGGTGGGTGCAGAGTACTCCCAGCAGTGGACAGACATGTGAGGGGTGGGTGCAGATGACTCCCAGCAGTGGACAGACATGTGAGGGGTGGCTGCAGAGGACTCCCAGCAGTGGACAGAAATGTGAGGGGTGGCTGCAGAGGACTCCCAGCAGTGGACAGACATGTGAGGGGTGGGTGCAGAGGACTCCCAGAAGTGGCCTGCAATATGAGTGGTGGGTGCATATCACTCCCAGCAGTGGACAGACATGTGAGGGGTGGGTGCTGAGAACTCCCAGCAGTGGACAGACATGTGAGGGGTGGGTGCAGAGGACTCCGAGCAGTGGACAGACATGTGAGGGGTGGGTGCAGAGGACTCCCAGCAGTGGACAGACATGTGAGGGATGGGTGCAGAGGACTCCCAGCAGTGGACAGACATGTGAGCGGTGGGTGCAGAGGACTCCCAGCAGTGGACAGACATGTTTGGGGTGGCTGCGGAGGACTCCCAGCAGTGCCCTGCAATATGAGGTGTGGGTGCATTTCACTACCAGCAGTGGACAGACATGTGAGGGGTGGGTGCAGAGGACTCCCAGCAGTGGACAGACATGTGAGGGGTGGGTGCAGAGGACTCCCAGCAGTGGCTTGCAGTATGAGTGGTGGGTGCATATCACTCCCAGCAGTGGACAGACATGTGAGGGGTGGGTGCTGAGGACTCCCAGCAGTGGACAGACATGTGAGGGGTGGGTGCAGAGGAGTCCCAGCAGTGGACAGACATGTGAGGGGTGGGCGCAGAGGAATCCCAGCAGTGGCCTGCAATATGAGTGGTGGGAGCATATCACTCCCAGCAGTGGACACACATGTGAGGGGTGGGTGCAGCGGACTCCCAGCAGTGGACAGACATGTGAGGGGTGGCTGCAGAGGACTCCCAGCAGTGCCCTGCAATATGAGGTGTGGGTGCATATCACTACCAGCAGTGGACAGACATGTGAGGGGTGGGTGCAGAGGACTCCCAGCAGTGGACAGACATGTGAGGGGTGGCTGCAGAGGTCTCCCAGCAGTGCCCTGAAATATGAGGTGTGGGTGCATATCACTACCAGCAGTGGACAGACATGTGAGGGGTGGGTGCAGAGGACTCCCAGCAGTGGACAGACATGTGAGGGGTTGCTGCAGAGGACTCCCAGCAGTGGACAGACATGTGAGGGGTGGCTGCAGAGGACTCCCAGCAGTGGCCTGCAATATGAGTGGTTGGTGCATATCACTCCCAGCAGTGGACAGACATGTGAGGGGTGGGTGCAGAGGAATCCCAGCAGTGGACAGACATGTGAGGGGTGGCTGCAGAGGACTCCCAGCAGTGGACAGACATATGAGGGGTGGCTGCAGAGGACTCCCAGCAGTGGCCTGCAATATGAGTGGTTGGTGCATATCACTCCCAGCAGTGGACAGACATGTGAGGGGTGCGTGCAGAGGATTCCCAGCAGTAGCCTGCAATATGAGGGGTGGGTGCATATCACTCCCAGCAGTGGACAGACATGTGAGGGAAAGGTGCAGAGGACTCCCAGCAGTGGACAGACATGTGAGGGGTGGGTGCAGAGGACTCCCAGCAGTGGACAGACATGTGAGGGGTGGCTGCAGAGGACTCCCAGCAGTGCCCTGCAATATGAGGTGTGGGTGCATTTCACTACCAGCAGTGGACAGACATGTGAGTGGTGGGTGCATATCACTCCCAGTAGTGGACAGACATGTGAGGGGTGGGTGCTGAGGACTCCCAGCAGTGGACAGACATGTGAGGGGTGGGTGCTGAGAACTCCCAGCAGTGGACAGACATGTGAGGGGTGGGTGCAGAGGACTCCCAGCAGTGGACAGACATGTGAGGGGTGGGTGCAGAGGACTCCCAGCAGTGGACAGACATGTGAGGGATGGGTGCAGAGGACTCCCAGCAGTGGACAGACATGTGAGCGGTGGGTGCAGAGGACTCCCAGCAGTGGACAGACATGTTTGGGGTGGCTGCGGAGGACTCCCAGCAGTGCCCTGCAGTATGAGGTGTGGGTGCATTTCACTACCAGCAGTGGACAGACATGTGAGGGGTGGGTGCAGAGGACTCCCAGCAGTGGACAGACATGTGAGGGGTGGGTGCAGAGGACTCCCAGCAGTGGCTTGCAATATGAGTGGTGGGTGCATATCACTCCCAGCAGTGGACAGACATGTGAGGGGTGGGTGCTGAGGACTCCCAGCAGTGGACAGACATGTGAGGGGTGGGTGCAGAGGACTCCCAGCAGTGGACAGACATGTGAGGGGTGGGTGCAGAGGAGTCCCAGCAGTGGACAGACATGTGAGGGGTGGGCGCAGAGGAATCCCAGCAGTGGCCTGCAATATGAGTGGTGGGAGCATATCACTCCCAGCAGTGGACACACATGTGAGGGGTGGGTGCAGCGGACTCCCAGCAGTGGACAGACATGTGAGGGGTGGCTGCAGAGGACTCCCAGCAGTGCCCTGCAATATGAGGTGTGGGTGCATATCACTACCAGCAGTGGACAGACATGTGAGGGGTGGGTGCAGAGGACTCCCAGCAGTGGACAGACATGAGAGGGGTGGCTGCAGAGGTCTCCCAGCAGTGCCCTGAAATATGAGGTGTGGGTGCATATCACTACCAGCAGTGGACAGACATGTGAGGGGTGGGTGCAGAGGACTCCCAGCAGTGGACAGACATGTGAGGGGTTGCTGCAGAGGACTCCCAGCAGTGGACAGACATGTGAGGGGTGGCTGCAGAGGACTCCCAGCAGTGGCCTGCAATATGAGTGGTTGGTGCATATCACTCCCAGCAGTGGACAGACATGTGAGGGGTGGGTGCAGAGGAATCCCAGCAGTGGACAGACATGTGAGGGGTGGCTGCAGAGGACTCCCAGCAGTGGACAGACATGTGAGGGGTGGCTGCAGAGGACTCCCAGCAGTGGCCTGCAATATGAGTGGTTGGTGCATATCACTCCCAGCAGTGGACAGACATGTGAGGGGTGCGTGCAGAGGATTCCCAGCAGAAGCCTGCAATATGAGGGGTGGGTGCATATCACTCCCAGCAGTGGACAGACATGTGAGGGAAAGGTGCAGAGGACTCCCAGCAGTGGACAGACATGTGAGGGGTGGGTGCAGAGGACTCCCAGCAGTGGACAGACATGTGAGGGGTGGCTGCAGAGGACTCCCAGCAGTGCCCTGCAATATGAGGTGTGGGTGCATTTCACTACCAGCAGTGGACAGACATGTGAGTGGTGGGTGCATATCACTCCCAGTAGTGGACAGACATGTGAGGGGTGGGTGCTGAGGACTCCCAGCAGTGGACAGACATGTGAGTGGTGGGTGCAGAGGACTCCCAGCAGTGGACAGACATGTGAGGGGTAGGTGCAGAGGAGTCCCAGCAGTGGACAGACATGTGAGGGGTGGGTGCAGAGGACTCCCAGCAGTGGCCTGCAATATGAGTGGTGGGTGCATATCACACACAGCAGTGGACACACATGTGAGGGGTGGGTGCAGAGGACTCCCAGCAGTGGACAGACATGTGAGGGGTGGATGCAGAGGACTCCCAGCAATGCCCTGCAATATGAGGTGTGGGTGCATATCACTACCAGCAGTGGACAGACATGTGAGGGGTGGGTGCAGAGGACTCCCAGCAGTGGACAGACATGTGAGGGGTGGGTGCAGAGGACTCCCAGCAGTGGACAGACATGTGAGGGGTGGCTGCAGAGGACTCCCAGCAGTGGACAGACATGTGAGGGGTGGGTGCAGAGGACTCCCAGCAGTGGCCTGCAATATGAGGGGTGGGTGCATATCACTCCCAGCAGTGGACAGACATGTGAGTGGTGGGTGCAGAGGACTCCCAGCAGTGGACAGACATATGAGGGGTGGGTGCAGAGGATTCTCAGCAGTGGACAGACATGTGAGGGGTGGGTGCAGAGGACTCCCAGCAGTGGAAAGACATGTGAGGGGTGGGTGCAGAGGACTCCCAGCAGTGGCTTGCAATATGAGTGGTGGGTGCATATCACTCCCAGCAGTGGACAGACATGTCAGGGGTGGGTGCAGAGGACTCCCAGCAGTGGACAGACATGTGAGGGGTGGGTGCAGATGACTCCCAGCAGTGGACAGACATGTGAGGGGTGGCTGCAGAGGACTCCCAGCAGTGCCCTGAAATATGAGGTGTGGGCGCATTTCACTACCAGCAGTGGACAGACATGTGAGGGGTGGGTGCAGAGGACTCCCATCAGTGGACAGACATGTGAGCGGTGGGTGCAGAGGACTCCCAGCAGTGGACAGACATGTGAGCGGTGGGTGCAGAGGACTCCCAGAAGTGGCCTGCAATATGAGGGGTGGGTGCATATCACTCCCAGCAGTGGACAGACATGCGAGTGGTGGGTGCAGAGGACTCCCAGCAGTGGACAGACATATGAGGGGTGGGTGCAGAGGACTCCCAGCAGTAGACAGACATGTAAGGGGTGGGTGCATATCACTCCCAGCAGTGGACTGACATGTGAGGGGTGGGTGCAGAGGACTCCCAGCAGTGGACAGACATGTGAGGGGTGGGTGCAGATGACTCCCAGCAGTGGACAGACATGTGAGGGGTTGCTGCAGAGGACTCCCAGCAGTGGACAGACATGTGAGGGGTGGGTGCAGAGGACTCCCAGCAGTGGCCTGCAATATGAGTGGTGGGTGCATATCATTCCCAGCAGTGGACAGACATGTGAGGGGTGGGTGCTGAGGACTCCCAGCAGTGGACAGACATGTGAGGGGTGGGTGCAGAGAACTCCCAGCAGTGGACAGACGTGAGGGGTGGGTGCAGAGGACTCCCAGCAGTGGAAAGACATGTGAGGGGTGGGTGCAGAGGACTCCCAGCAGTTGCCTGCAATATGAGTGGTGGGTGCATATCACTCCCAGCAGTGAACAGACATGTGAGGGGTGGGTGCAGAGGACTCCCAGCAGTGGACAGACATATGAGGGGTGGGTGCAGAGGACTCCCAGCAGTGGACAGACATGTAAGGGGTGGGTGCATATCACTCCCAGCAGTGGACTGAAAAGTGAGGGGTGGGTGCAGAGGACTCCCAGCAGTGGACAGACATGTGAGGGGTGGGTGCAGATGACTCCCAGCAGTGGACAGACATGTGAGGGGTTGCTGCAGAGTACTCCCAACAGTGGACAGACATGTGAGGGGTGGGTGCAGAGGACTCACAGCAGTGGCCTGCAATATGAGTGGTGGGTGCATATCATTCCCAGCAGTTTACAGACATGTGAGGGGTGGGTGCTGAGGACTCCCAGCAGTGGACAGACATGTGAGGGGTGGGTGCAGAGAACTCCCAGCAGTGGACAGACGTGAGGGGTGGGTGCAGAGGACTCCCAGCAGTGGAAAGACATGTGAGGGGTGGGTGCAGAGGACTCCCAGCAGTGGCCTGCAATATGAGTGGTGGGTGCATATCACTCCCAGCAGTGAACAGACATGTGAGGGGTGGGTGCAGAGGACTCCCAGCAGTGGACAGACACGTGAAGGGTGGCTGCAGAGGACTCCCAGCAGTGGACAGACATGTGAGGGGTGGGTGCTGAGGACTCCCAGAAGTGGCCTTCAATATGAGTGGTGGGTGCATATCACTCCCAGCAGTGGACAGACATGTGAGGGGTGGGTACCGAGGACTCCCAGCAGTGGACAGACATGTAAAGGGTGGGTGCAGAGGACTCCCAGCCTGTGGACAGACATGTGAGGGGTGGGTGCAGAGGACTCCCAGCAGTGGACAGACATGTGAGGGGTGGGTGCAGAGGACTCCCAGCAGTGGCCTGCAATATGAGTGGTGGGTGCATATCACTCCCAGCAGTGGACAGACATGTGAGGGGTGGGTGCAGAGGACTCCCAGCTGTGGACAGACATGTGAGGGGTGGGTGCAGATGACTCCCAGCAGTGGACAGACATGTGAGGGGTGGCTGCAGAGGACTCCCAGCAGTGCCCTGAAATATGAGGTGTGGGTGCATTTCACTACCAGCAGTGGACAGACATGTGAGGGGTGGGTGCAGAGGACTCCCAGCAGTGGACAGACATGTGAGGGGTGGGTGCAGAGGACTCCCAGCAGTGGCTTGCAATATGAGTGGTGGGTGCATATTACTCCCAGCAGTGGACAGACATGTGAGGGGTGGGTGCTGAGGACTCCCGGCAGTGGACAGACATGTGAGGGGTGGGTGCAGAGGACTCACAGCAGTGGACAGACATGTGAGGGGTGGGTGCAGAGGAGTCCCAGCAGTGGACAGACATGTGAGGGGTGGGTGCAGAGGACTCCAAGCAGTGGCCTGCAATATGAGTGGTGGGTGCATATCACTCCCAGCAGCGGACACACATGTAAGGGGTGGGTGCAGAGGACTCCCAGCAGTGGACAGACATGTGAGGGGTGGCTGCAGAGGACTCCCAGCAGTGCCCTGCAATATGAGGTGTGGGTGCATATCACTACCAGCAGTGGACAGACATGTGAGGGGTGGGTGCAGAGGACTCCCAGCAGTGGACAGACATGTGAGGGGTGGCTGCAGAGGACTCCCAGCAGTGGACAGACATGTGAGGGGTGGCTGCAGAGGACTCCCAGCAGTGGCCTGCTATATGAGTTGTGGGTGCATATCACTCCCAGCAGTGGACAGACATGTGAGTGGTGGGTGCAGAGTACTCCCAGCAGTGGACAGACATGTGAGGGGTGGGTGCAGAGGACTCCCAGCAGTGGCCTGCAATATGAGTAGTGGGTGCATATCACTCCCAGCAGTGGACTGACATGTGAGGGGTGGGTGCAGAGTACTCCCAGCAGTGGACAGACATGTGAGGGGTGGGTGCAGATGACTCCCAGCAGTGGACAGACATGTGAGGGGTGGCTGCAGAGGACTCCCAGCAGTGGACAGAAATGTGAGGGGTGGCTGCAGAGGACTCCAAGCAGTGGACAGACATGTGAGGGGTGGGTGCAGAGGACTCACAGAAGTGGCCTGCAATATGAGTGGTGGGTGCATATCACTCCCAGCAGTGGACAGACATGTGAGGGGTGGGTGCTGAGAACTCCCAGCAGTGGACAGACATGTGAGGGGTGGGTGCAGAGGACTCCCAGCAGTGGACAGACATGTGAGGGGTGGGTGCACAGGACTCCCAGCAGTGGACAGACATGTGAGGGATGGGTGCAGAGGACTCCCAGCAGTGGACAGACATGTGAGCGGTGGGTGCAGAGGACTCCCAGCAGTGGACAGACATGTTTGGGGTGGCTGCGGAGGACTCCCAGCAGTGCCCTGCAATATGAGGTGTGGGTGCATTTCACTACCAGCAGTGGACAGACATGTGAGGGGTGGGTGCAGAGGACTCCCAACAGTGGACAGACATGTGAGGGGTGGGTGCAGAGGACTCCCAGCAGTGGCTTGCAATATGAGTGGTGGGTGCATATCACTCCCAGCAGTGGACAGACATGTGAGGGGTGGGTGCTGAGGACTCCCAGCAGTGGACAGACATGTGAGGGGTGGGTGCAGAGGACTCCCAGCAGTGGACAGACATGTGAGGGGTGGGTGCAGAGGAGTCCCAGCAGTGGACAGACATGTGAGGGGTGGGCGCAGAGGAATCCCAGCAGTGGCCTGCAATATGAGTGGTGGGAGCATATCACTCCCAGCAGTGGACACACATGTGAGGGGTGGGTGCAGCGGACTCCCAGCAGTGGACAGACATGTGAGGGGTGGCTGCAGAGGACTCCCAGCAGTGCCCTGCAATATGAGGTGTGGGTGCATATCACTACCAGCAGTGGACAGACATGTGAGGGGTGGGTGCAGAGGGCTCCCAGCAGTGGACAGACATGTGAGGGGTGGCTGCAGAGGTCTCCCAGCAGTGCCCTGAAATATGAGGTGTGGGTGCATATCACTACCAGCAGTGGACAGACATGTGAGGGGTGGGTGCAGAGGAATCCCAGCAGTGGACAGACATGTGAGCGGTGGCTGCAGAGGACTCCCAGCAGTGGCCTGCAATATGAGGGGTGGGTGCATATCACTCCCAGCAGAGGACAGACATGCGAGTGGTGGGTGCAGAGGACTCCCAGCAGTGGACAGACATATGAGGGGTGGGTGCAGAGGACTCCCAGCAGTAGACAGACATGTAAGGGGTGGGTGCATATCACTCCCAGCAGTGGACTGACATGTGAGGGGTGGGTGCAGAGGACTCCCAGCAGTGGACAGACATGTGAGGGGTGGGTGCAGATGACTCCCAGCAGTGGACAGACATGTGAGGGGTTGCTGCAGAGGACTCCCAGCAGTGGACAGACATGTGAGGGGTGGGTGCAGAGGACTCCCAGCAGTGGCCTGCAATATGAGTGGTGGGTGCATATCATTCCCAGCAGTGGACAGACATGTGAGGGGTGGGTGCTGAGGACTCCCAGCAGTGGACAGACATGTGAGGGGTGGGTGCAGAGAACTCCCAGCAGTGGACAGACGTGAGGGGTGGGTGCAGAGGACTCCCAGCAGTGGAAAGACATGTGAGGGGTGGGTGCAGAGGACTCCCAGCAGTGGCCTGCAATATGAGTGGTGGGTGCATATCACTCCCAGCAGTGAACAGACATGTGAGGGGTGGGTGCAGAGGACTCCCAGCAGTGGACAGACATATGAGGGGTGGGTGCAGAGGACTCCCAGCAGTGGACAGACATGTAAGGGGTGGGTGCATATCACTCCCAGCAGTGGACTGAAAAGTGAGGGGTGGGTGCAGAGGACTCCCAGCAGTGGACAGACATGTGAGGGGTGGGTGCAGATGACTCCCAGCAGAGGACAGACATGTGAGGGGTTGCTGCAGAGGACTCCCAACAGTGGACAGACATGTGAGGGGTGGGTGCAGAGGACTCACAGCAGTGGCCTGCAATATGAGTGGTGGGTGCATATCATTCCCAGCAGTGGACAGACATGTGAGGGGTGGGTGCTGAGGACTCCCAGCAGTGGACAGACATGTGAGGGGTGGGTGCAGAGAACTCCCAGCAGTGGACAGACGTGAGGGGTGGGTGCAGAGGACTCCCAGCAGTGGAAAGACATGTGAGGGGTGGGTGCAGAGGACTCCCAGCAGTGGCCTGCAATATGAGTGGTGGGTGCATATCACTCCCAGCAGTGAACAGACATGTGAGGGGTGGGTGCAGAGGACTCCCAGCAGTGGACAGACACGTGAAGGGTGGCTGCAGAGGACTCCCAGCAGTGGACAGACATGTGAGGGGTGGGTGCTGAGGACTTCCAGAAGTGGCCTGCAATATGAGTGGTGGGTGCATATCACTCCCAGCAGTGGACAGACATGTGAGGGGTGGGTACCGAGGACTCCCAGCAGTGGACAGACATGTAAAGGGTGGGTGCAGAGGACTCCCAGCCTGTGGACAGACATGTGAGGGGTGGGTGCAGAGGACTCCCAGCAGTGGACAGACATGTGAGGGGTGGGTGCAGAGGACTCCCAGCAGTGGCCTGCAATATGAGTGGTGAGTGCATATCACTCCCAGCAGTGGACAGACATGTGAGGGGTGGGTGCAGAGGACTCCCAGCTGTGGACAGACATGTGAGGGGTGGGTGCAGATGACTCCCAGCAGTGGACAGACATGTGAGGGGTGGCTGCAGAGGACTCCCAGCAGTGCCCTGAAATATGAGGTGTGGGTGCATTTCACTACCAGCAGTGGACAGACATGTGAGGGGTGGGTGCAGAGGACTCCCAGCAGTGGACAGACATGTGAGGGGTGGGTGCAGAGGACTCCCAGCAGTGGCTTGCAATATGAGTGGTGGGTGCATATTACTCCCAGCAGTGGACAGACATGTGAGGGGTGGGTGCTGAGGACTCCCGGCAGTGGACAGACATGTGAGGGGTGGGTGCAGAGGACTCACAGCAGTGGACAGACATGTGAGGGGTGGGTGCAGAGGAGTCCCAGCAGTGGACAGACATGTGAGGGGTGGGTGCAGAGGACTCCAAGCAGTGGCCTGCAATATGAGTGGTGGGTGCATATCACTCCCAGCAGCGGACACACATGTAAGGGGTGGGTGCAGAGGACTCCCAGCAGTGGACAGACATGTGAGGGGTGGCTGCAGAGGACTCCCAGCAGTGGACAGACATGTGAGGGGTGGCTGCAGAGGACTCCCAGCAGTGGCCTGCTATATGAGTGGTGGGTGCATATCACTCCCAGCAGTGGACAGACATGTGAGTGGTGGGTGCAGAATACTCCCAGCAGTGGACAGACATGTGAGGGGTGGGTGCAGAGGACTCCCAGCAGTGGCCTGCAATATGAGTAGTGGGTGCATATCACTCCCAGCAGTGGACTGACATGTGAGGGGTGGGTGCAGAGTACTCCCAGCAGTGGACAGACATGTGAGGGGTGGGTGCAGATGACTCCCAGCAGTGGACAGACATGTGAGGGGTGGCTGCAGAGGACTCCCAGCAGTGGACAGAAATGTGAGGGGTGGCTGCAGAGGACTCCAAGCAGTGGACAGACATGTGAGGGGTGGGTGCAGAGGACTCCCAGAAGTGGCCTGCAATATGAGTGGTGGGTGCATATCACTCCCAGCAGTGGACAGACATGTGAGGGGTGGGTGCTGAGAACTCCCAGCAGTGGACAGACATGTGAGGGGTGGGTGCAGAGGACTCCCAGCAGTGGACAGACATGTGAGGGGTGGGTGCACAGGACTCCCAGCAGTGGACAGACATGTGAGGGATGGGTGCAGAGGACTCCCAGCAGTGGACAGACATGTGAGCGGTGGGTGCAGAGGACTCCCAGCAGTGGACAGACATGTTTGGGGTGGCTGCGGAGGACTCCCAGCAGTGCCCTGCAATATGAGGTGTGGGTGCATTTCACTACCAGCAGTGGACAGACATGTGAGGGGTGGGTGCAGAGGACTCCCAGCAGTGGACAGACATGTGAGGGGTGGGTGCAGAGGACTCCCAGCAGTGGCTTGCAATATGAGTGGTGGGTGCATATCACTCCCAGCAGTGGACAGACATGTGAGGGGTGGGTGCTGAGGACTCCCAGCAGTGGACAGACATGTGAGGGGTGGGTGCAGAGGACTCCCAGCAGTGGACAGACATGTGAGGGGTGGGTGCAAAGGAGTCCCAGCAGTGGACAGACATGTGAGGGGTGGGCGCAGAGGAATCCCAGCAGTGGCCTGCAATATGAGTGGTGGGAGCATATCACTCCCAGCAGTGGACACACATGTGAGGGGTGGGTGCAGCGGACTCCCAGCAGTGGACAGACATGTGAGGGGTGGGTGCAGAGGTCTCCCAGCAGTGGACAGACATGTGAGGGGTGGCTGCAGAGGACTCCCAGCAGTGCCCTGCAATATGAGGTGTGGGTGCATATCACTACCAGCAGTGGACAGACATGTGAGGGGTGGGTGCAGAGGGCTCCCAGCAGTGGACAGACATGTGAGGGGTGGCTGCAGAGGTCTCCCAGCAGTGCCCTGAAATATGAGGTGTGGGTGCATATCACTACCAGCAGTGGACAGACATGTGAGGGGTGGGTGCAGAGGAATCCCAGCAGTGGACAGACATGTGAGCGGTGGCTGCAGAGGACTCCCAGCAGTGGCCTGCAATATGAGGGGTGGGTGCATATCACTCCCAGCAGAGGACAGACATGCGAGTGGTGGGTGCAGAGGACTCCCAGCAGTGGACAGACATATGAGGGGTGGGTGCAGAGGACTCCCAGCAGTAGACAGACATGTAAGGGGTGGGTGCATATCACTCCCAGCAGTGGACTGACATGTGAGGGGTGGGTGCAGAGGACTCCCAGCAGTGGACAGACATGTGAGGGGTGGGTGCAGATGACTCCCAGCAGTGGACAGACATGTGAGGGGTTGCTGCAGAGGACTCCCAGCAGTGGACAGACATGTGAGGGGTGGGTGCAGAGGACTCCCAGCAGTGGCCTGCAATATGAGTGGTGGGTGCATATCATTCCCAGCAGTGGACAGACATGTGAGGGGTGGGTGCTGAGGACTCCCAGCAGTGGACAGACATGTGAGGGGTGGGTGCAGAGAACTCCCAGCAGTGGACAGACGTGAGGGGTGGGTGCAGAGGACTCCCAGCAGTGGAAAGACATGTGAGGGGTGGGTGCAGAGGACTCCCAGCAGTGGCCTGCAATATGAGTGGTGGGTGCATATCACTCCCAGCAGTGAACAGACATGTGAGGGGTGGGTGCAGAGGACTCCCAGCAGTGGACAGACATATGAGGGGTGGGTGCAGAGGACTCCCAGCAGTGGACAGACATGTAAGGGGTGGGTGCATATCACTCCCAGCAGTGGACTGAAAAGTGAGGGGTGGGTGCAGAGGACTCCCAGCAGTGGACAGACATGTGAGGGGTGGGTGCAGATGACTCCCAGCAGAGGACAGACATGTGAGGGGTTGCTGCAGAGGACTCCCAACAGTGGACAGACATGTGAGGGGTGGGTGCAGAGGACTCACAGCAGTGGCCTGCAATATGAGTGGTGGGTGCATATCATTCCCAGCAGTGGACAGACATGTGAGGGGTGGGTGCTGAGGACTCCCAGCAGTGGACAGACATGTGAGGGGTGGGTGCAGAGAACTCCCAGCAGTGGACAGACGTGAGGGGTGGGTGCAGAGGACTCCCAGCAGTGGAAAGACATGTGAGGGGTGGGTGCAGAGGACTCCCAGCAGTGGCCTGCAATATGAGTGGTGGGTGCATATCACTCCCAGCAGTGAACAGACATGTGAGGGGTGGGTGCAGAGGACTCCCAGCAGTGGACAGACACGTGAAGGGTGGCTGCAGAGGACTCCCAGCAGTGGAAAGACATGTGAGGGGTGGGTGCTGAGGACTTCCAGAAGTGGCCTGCAATATGAGTGGTGGGTGCATATCACTCCCAGCAGTGGACAGACATGTGAGGGGTGGGTACCGAGGACTCCCAGCAGTGGACAGACATGTAAAGGGTGGGTGCAGAGGACTCCCAGCCTGTGGACAGACATGTGAGGGGTGGGTGCAGAGGACTCCCAGCAGTGGACAGACATGTGAGGGGTGGGTGCAGAGGACTCCCAGCAGTGGCCTGCAATATGAGTGGTGAGTGCATATCACTCCCAGCAGTGGACAGACATGTGAGGGGTGGGTGCAGAGGACTCCCAGCTGTGGACAGACATGTGAGGGGTGGGTGCAGATGACTCCCAGCAGTGGACAGACATGTGAGGGGTGGCTGCAGAGGACTCCCAGCAGTGCCCTGAAATATGAGGTGTGGGTGCATTTCACTACCAGCAGTGGACAGACATGTGAGGGGTGGGTGCAGAGGACTCCCAGCAGTGGACAGACATGTGAGGGGTGGGTGCAGAGGACTCCCAGCAGTGGCTTGCAATATGAGTGGTGGGTGCATATTACTCCCAGCAGTGGACAGACATGTGAGGGGTGGGTGCTGAGGACTCCCGGCAGTGGACAGACATGTGAGGGGTGGGTGCAGAGGACTCACAGCAGTGGACAGACATGTGAGGGGTGGGTGCAGAGGAGTCCCAGCAGTGGACAGACATGTGAGGGGTGGGTGCAGAGGACTCCAAGCAGTGGCCTGCAATATGAGTGGTGGGTGCATATCACTCCCAGCAGCGGACACACATGTAAGGGGTGGGTGCAGAGGACTCCCAGCAGTGGACAGACATGTGAGGGGTGGCTGCAGAGGACTCCCAGCAGTGGACAGACATGTGAGGGGTGGCTGCAGAGGACTCCCAGCAGTGGCCTGCTATATGAGTGGTGGGTGCATATCACTCCCAGCAGTGGACAGACATGTGAGTGGTGGGTGCAGAATACTCCCAGCAGTGGACAGACATGTGAGGGGTGGGTGCAGAGGACTCCCAGCAGTGGCCTGCAATATGAGTAGTGGGTGCATATCACTCCCAGCAGTGGACTGACATGTGAGGGGTGGGTGCAGAGTACTCCCAGCAGTGGACAGACATGTGAGGGGTGGGTGCAGATGACTCCCAGCAGTGGACAGACATGTGAGGGGTGGCTGCAGAGGACTCCCAGCAGTGGACAGAAATGTGAGGGGTGGCTGCAGAGGACTCCAAGCAGTGGACAGACATGTGAGGGGTGGGTGCAGAGGACTCCCAGAAGTGGCCTGCAATATGAGTGGTGGGTGCATATCACTCCCAGCAGTGGACAGACATGTGAGGGGTGGGTGCTGAGAACTCCCAGCAGTGGACAGACATGTGAGGGGTGGGTGCAGAGGACTCCCAGCAGTGGACAGACATGTGAGGGGTGGGTGCACAGGACTCCCAGCAGTGGACAGACATGTGAGGGATGGGTGCAGAGGACTCCCAGCAGTGGACAGACATGTGAGCGGTGGGTGCAGAGGACTCCCAGCAGTGGACAGACATGTTTGGGGTGGCTGCGGAGGACTCCCAGCAGTGCCCTGCAATATGAGGTGTGGGTGCATTTCACTACCAGCAGTGGACAGACATGTGAGGGGTGGGTGCAGAGGACTCCCAGCAGTGGACAGACATGTGAGGGGTGGGTGCAGAGGACTCCCAGCAGTGGCTTGCAATATGAGTGGTGGGTGCATATCACTCCCAGCAGTGGACAGACATGTGAGGGGTGGGTGCTGAGGACTCCCAGCAGTGGACAGACATGTGAGGGGTGGGTGCAGAGGACTCCCAGCAGTGGACAGACATGTGAGGGGTGGGTGCAAAGGAGTCCCAGCAGTGGACAGACATGTGAGGGGTGGGCGCAGAGGAATCCCAGCAGTGGCCTGCAATATGAGTGGTGGGAGCATATCACTCCCAGCAGTGGACACACATGTGAGGGGTGGGTGCAGCGGACTCCCAGCAGTGGACAGACATGTGAGGGGTGGGTGCAGAGGTCTCCCAGCAGTGCCCTGAAATATGAGGTGTGGGTGCATATCACTACCAGCAGTGGACAGACATGTGAGGGGTGGGTGCAGAGGAATCCCAGCAGTGGACAGACATGTGAGGGGTGGCTGCAGAGGACTCCCAGCAGTGGCCTGCAATATGAGGGGTGGGTGCATATCACTCCCAGCAGAGGACAGACATGCGAGTGTTGGGTGCAGAGGACTCCCAGCAGTGGACAGACATATGAGGGGTGGGTGCAGAGGACTCCCAGCAGTAGACAGACATGTAAGGGGTGGGTGCATATCACTCCCAGCAGTGGACTGACATGTGAGGGGTGGGTGCAGAGGACTCCCAGCAGTGGACAGACATGTGAGGGGTGGGTGCAGATGACTCCCAGCAGTGGACAGACATGTGAGGGGTTGCTGCAGAGGACTCCCAGCAGTGGACAGACATGTGAGGGGTGGGTGCAGAGGACTCCCAGCAGTGGCCTGCAATATGAGTGGTGGGTGCATATCATTCCCAGGAGTGGACAGACATGTGAGGGGTGGGTGCTGAGGACTCCCAGCAGTGGACAGACATGTGAGGGGTGGGTGCAGAGAACTCCCAGCAGTGGACAGACGTGAGGGGTGGGTGCAGAGGACTCCCAGCAGTG
Organism: Triturus cristatus; assembly: GCF_964204655.1. NCBI lineage: Eukaryota > Metazoa > Chordata > Amphibia > Caudata > Salamandridae > Triturus > Triturus cristatus. The sequence continues at coordinate 421,878,493 of NC_140579.1, forward strand.
GAAAGACATGTGAGGGGTGGGTGCAGAGGACTCCCAGCAGTGGCCTGCAATATGAGTGGTGGGTGCATATCACTCCCAGCAGTGAACAGACATGTGAGGGGTGGGTGCAGAGGACTCCCAGCAGTGGACAGACATATGAGGGGTGGGTGCAGAGGACTCCCAGCAGTGGACAGACATGTAAGGAGTGGGTGCATATCACTCCCAGCAGTGGACTGAAAAGTGAGGGGTGGGTGCAGAGGACTCCCAGCAGTGGACAGACATGTGAGGGGTGGGTGCAGATGACTCCCAGCAGTGGACAGACATGTGAGGGGTTGCTGCAGAGGACTCCCAACAGTGGACAGACATGTGAGGGGTGGGTGCAGAGGACTCACAGCAGTGGCCTGCAATATGAGTGGTGGGTGCATATCATTCCCAGCAGTGGACAGACATGTGAGGGGTGGGTGCTGAGGACTCCCAGCAGTGGACAGACATGTGAGGGGTGGGTGCAGAGAACTCCCAGCAGTGGACAGACGTGAGGGGTGGGTGCAGAGGACTCCCAGCAGTGGAAAGACATGTGAGGGGTGGGTGCAGAGGACTCCCAGCAGTGGCCTGCAATATGAGTGGTGGGTGCATATCACTCCCAGCAGTGAACAGACATGTGAGGGGTGGGTGCAGAGGACTCCCAGCAGTGGACAGACACGTGAAGGGTGGCTGCAGAGGACTCCCAGCAGTGGACAGACATGTGAGGGGTGGGTGCTGAGGACTCCCAGAAGTGGCCTGCAATATGAGTGGTGGGTGCATATCACTCCCAGCAGTGGACAGACATGTGAGGGGTGGGTACCGAGGACTCCCAGCAGTGGACAGACATGTAAAGGGTGGGTGCAGAGGACTCCCAGCCTGTGGACAGACATGTGAGGGGTGGGTGCAGAGGACTCCCAGCAGTGGACAGACATGTGAGGGGTGGGTGCAGAGGACTCCCAGCAGTGGCCTGCAATATGAGTGGTGAGTGCATATCACTCCCAGCAGTGGACAGACATGTGAGGGGTGGGTGCAGAGGACTCCCAGCTGTGGACAGACATGTGAGGGGTGGGTGCAGATGACTCCCAGCAGTGGACAGACATGTGAGGGGTGGCTGCAGAGGACTCCCAGCAGTGCCCTGAAATATGAGGTGTGGGTGCATTTCACTACCAGCAGTGGACAGACATGTGAGGGGTGGGTGCAGAGGACTCCCAGCAGTGGACAGACATGTGAGGGGTGGGTGCAGAGGACTCCCAGCAGTGGCTTGCAATATGAGTGGTGGGTGCATATTACTCCCAGCAGTGGACAGACATGTGAGGGGTGGGTGCTGAGGACTCCCGGCAGTGGACAGACATGTGAGGGGTGGGTGCAGAGGACTCACAGCAGTGGACAGACATGTGAGGGGTGGGTGCAGAGGAGTCCCAGCAGTGGACAGACATGTGAGGGGTGGGTGCAGAGGACTCCAAGCAGTGGCCTGCAATATGAGTGGTGGGTGCATATCACTCCCAGCAGCGGACACACATGTAAGGGGTGGGTGCAGAGGACTCCCAGCAGTGGACAGACATGTGAGGGGTGGCTGCAGAGGACTCCCAGCAGTGCCCTGCAATATGAGGTGTGGGTGCATATCACTACCAGCAGTGGACAGACATGTGAGGGGTGGGTGCAGAGGACTCCCAGCAGTGGACAGACATGTGAGGGGTGGCTGCAGAGGACTCCCAGCAGTGGACAGACATGTGAGGGGTGGCTGCAGAGGACTCCCAGCAGTGGCCTGCTATATGAGTGGTGGGTGCATATCACTCCCAGCAGTGGACAGACATGTGAGTGGTGGGTGCAGAATACTCCCAGCAGTGGACAGACATGTGAGGGGTGGGTGCAGAGGACTCCCAGCAGTGGCCTGCAATATGAGTAGTGGGTGCATATCACTCCCAGCAGTGGACTGACATGTGAGGGGTGGGTGCAGAGTACTCCCAGCAGTGGACAGACATGTGAGGGGTGGGTGCAGATGACTCCCAGCAGTGGACAGACATGTGAGGGGTGGCTGCAGAGGACTCCCAGCAGTGGACAGAAATGTGAGGGGTGGCTGCAGAGGACTCCAAGCAGTGGACAGACATGTGAGGGGTGGGTGCAGAGGACTCCCAGAAGTGGCCTGCAATATGAGTGGTGGGTGCATATCACTCCCAGCAGTGGACAGACATGTGAGGGGTGGGTGCTGAGAACTCCCAGCAGTGGACAGACATGTGAGGGGTGGGTGCAGAGGACTCCCAGCAGTGGACAGACATGTGAGGGATGGGTGCAGAGGACTCCCAGCAGTGGACAGACATGTGAGCGGTGGGTGCAGAGGACTCCCAGCAGTGGACAGACATGTTTGGGGTGGCTGCGGAGGACTCCCAGCAGTGCCCTGCAATATGAGGTGTGGGTGCATTTCACTACCTGCAGTGGACAGACATGTGAGGGGTGGGTGCAGAGGACTCCCAGCAGTGGACAGACATGTGAGGGGGTGGGTGCAGAGGACTCCCAGCAGTGGCTTGCAATATGAGTGGTGGGTGCATATCACTCCCAGCAGTGGACAGACATGTGAGGGGTGGGTGCTGAGGACTCCCAGCAGTGGACAGACATGTGAGGGGTGGGTGCAGAGGACTCCCAGCAGTGGACAGACATGTGAGGGGTGGGTGCAGAGGAGTCCCAGCAGTGGACAGACATGTGAGGGGTGGGCGCAGAGGAATCCCAGCAGTGGCCTGTAATATGAGTGGTGGGAGCATATCACTCCCAGCAGTGGACACACATGTGAGGGGTGGGTGCAGCGGACTCCCAGCAGTGGACAGACATGTGAGGGGTGGCTGCAGAGGACTCCCAGCAGTGCCCTGCAATATGAGGTGTGGGTGCATATCACTACCAGCAGTGGACAGACATGTGAGGGGTGGGTGCAGAGGACTCCCAGCAGTGGACAGACATGTGAGGGGTGGCTGCAGAGGTCTCCCAGCAGTGCCCTGAAATATGAGGTGTGGGTGCATATCACTACCAGCAGTGGACAGACATGTGAGGGGTGGGTGCAGAGGAATCCCAGCAGTGGACAGACATGTGAGGGGTGGCTGCAGAGGACTCCCAGCAGTGGACAGACATGTGAGGGGTGGCTGCAGAGGACTCCCAGCAGTGGCCTGCAATATGAGTGGTTGGTGCATATCACTCCCAGCAGTGGACAGACATGTGAGGGGTGCGTGCAGAGGATTCACAGCAGTAGCCTGCAATATGAGGGGTGGGTGCATATCACTCCCAGCAGTGGACAGACATGTGAGGGAAAGGTGCAGAGGACTCCCAGCAGTGGACAGACATGTGAGGGGTGGGTGCAGAGGACTCCCAGCAGTGGACAGACATGTGAGGGGTGGCTGCAGAGGACTCCCAGCAGTGCCCTGCAATATGAGGTGTGGGTGCATTTCACTACCAGCAGTGGACAGACATGTGAGTGGTGGGTGCATATCACTCCCAGTAGTGGACAGACATGTGAGGGGTGGGTGCTGAGGACTCCCAGTAGTGGACAGACATGTGAGTGGTGGGTGCAGAGGACTCCCAGCAGTGGACAGACATGTGAGGGGTGGGTGCAGAGGAGTCCCAGCAGTGGACAGACATGTGAGGGGTGGGTGCAGAGGACTCCCAGCAGTGGCCTGCAATATGAGTGGTGGGTGCATATCACTCCCAGCAGTGGACAGACATGTGAGGGGTGGGTGCAGAGGACTCCCAGCAGTGGACAGACATGTGAGGGGTGGCTGCAGAGGACTCCCAGCAGTGGACAGACATGTGAGGGGTGGCTGCAGAGGACTCCCAGCAGTGGCCTGCAATATGAGTGGTTGGTGCATATCACTCCCAGCAGTGGACAGACATGTGAGGGGTGGGTGCAGAGGACTCCCAGCAGTGGACAGACATGTGAGGGGTGGCTGCAGAGGACTCCCAGCAGTGGACAGACATGTGAGGGGTGGGTGCAGAGGACTCCCAGCAGTGGCCTGCAATATGAGGGGTGGGTGCATATCACTCCCAGCAGTGGACAGACATGTGAGTGGTGGGTGCAGAGGACTCCCAGCAGTGGACAGACATATGAGGGGTGGGTGCAGAGGATTCTCAGCAGTGGACAGACATGTGAGGGGTGGGTGCAGAGGACTCCCAGCAGTGGAAAGACATGTGAGGGGTGGGTGCAGAGGACTCCCAGCAGTGGCTTGCAATATGAGTGGTGGGTGCATATCACTCCCAGCAGTGGACAGACATGTCAGGGGTGGGTGCAGAGGACTCCCAGCAGTGGACAGACATGTGAGGCGTGGGTGCAGATGACTCCCAGCAGTGGACAGACATGTGAGGGGTGGCTGCAGAGGACTCCCAGCAGTGCCCTGAAATATGAGGTGTGGGTGCATTTCACTACCAGCAGTGGACAGACATGTGAGGGGTGGGTGCAGAGGACTCCCATCAGTGGACAGACATGTGAGGGGTGGGTGCAGAGGACTCCCAGCAGTGGACAGACATGTGAGCGGTGGGTGCAGAGGACTCCCAGAAGTGGCCTGCAATATGAGGGGTGGGTGCATATCACTCCCAGCAGTGGACAGACATGCGAGTGGTGGGTGCAGAGGACTCCCAGCAGTGGACAGACATATGAGGGGTGGGTGCAGAGGACACCCAGCAGTAGACAGACATGTAAGGGGTGGGTGCATATCACTCCCAGCAGTGGACTGACATGTGAGGGGTGGGTGCAGAGGACTCCCAGCAGTGGACAGACATGTGAGGGGTGGGTGCAGATGACTCCCAGCAGTGGACAGACATGTGAGGGGTTGCTGCAGAGGACTCCCAGCAGTGGACAGACATGTGAGGGGTGGGTGCAGAGGACTCCCAGCAGTGGCCTGCAATATGAGTGGTGGGTGCATATCACTCCCAGCAGTGGACAGACATGTGAGGGGTGGCTGCAGAGGACTCCCAGCAGTGGCCTGCATTATGAGTGGTTGCTGCATATCACTCCCAGCAGTGGACAGACATGTGAGGGGTGGGTGCAGAGGACTCCCAGCAGTGGACAGACATGTGAGGGGTGGCTGCAGAGGACTCCCAGCAGTGGACAGACATGTGAGGGGTGGGTGCAGAGGACTCCGAGCAGTGGCCTGCAATATGAGTGGTGGATGCATATCACTCCCAGCAGTGAACAGACATGTGAGGGGTGGGTGCAGAGGACTCCCAGCAGTGGACAGACACGTGAAGGGTGGCTGCAGAAGACTCCCAGCAGTGGACAGACATGTGAGGGGTGGGTGCAGAGGACTCCCAGCAGTGGACAGACATGTGAGGGGTGGGTGCAGAGGACTCGCAGCAGTGGACAGACATGTGAGGGGTGGGTGCACAGGACTCCCAGCAGTGGACAGACATGTGAGGGATGGGTGCAGAGGACTCCCAGCAGTGGACAGACATGTGAGGGGTGGGTGCAGAGGACTCCCAGCAGTTGACAGACATGTGAGGGGTGGCTGCAGAGGACTCCCAGCAGTGCCCTGCAATATGAGGTGTGGTTGCATTTCACTACTAGCAGTGGACAGACATGTGAGGGGTGGGTGCAGAGGACTCCCAGCAGTGGACAGACATGTGAGGGGTGGGTGCAGAGGACTCCCAGCAGTGGCTTGCAATATGAGTGGTGGGTGCATATCACTCCGAGCAGTGGACAGACATGTGAGGGGTGGGTGCTGAGAACTCCCAGCAGTGGACAGACATGTGAGGGGTGGGTGCAGAGGACTTGCAGCAGTGGACATACATGTAAGGGGTGGGTGCTCAGGACTCCCAGCAGTGGACAAACATGTGAGGGGTGGGTGCTGAGAACTCGGAGCAGTGGACAGACATGTGAGGGGTGGGTGCAGAGGACTCGCAGAAGTGGACAGACATGTGAGGGGTGGGTGCACAGGACTCCCAGCAGTGGACAGACATGTGAGGGATGGGTGCAGAGGACTCCCAGCAGTGGACAGACATGTGAGGGGTGGGTGCAGAGGACTCCCAGCAGTTGACAGACATGTGAGGGGTGGCTGCAGAGGACTCCCAGCAGTGCCCTGCAATATGAGGTGTGGGTGCATTTCACTACTAGCAGTGGACAGACATGTGAGGGGTGGGTGCAGGGGACTCCCAGCAGTGGACAGACATGTGAGGGGTGGGTGCAGAGGACTCCCAGCAGTGGCTTGCAATATGAGTGGTGGGTGCATATCACTCCGAGCAGTGGACAGACATGTGAGGGGTGGGTGCTGAGGACTCCCAGCAGTGGACAGACATGTGAGGGGTGGGTGCAGAGGACTCCCAGCAGTGGACAGACATGTGAGGGGTGGGTGCAGAGGAGTCCCAGCAGTGGACAGACATGTGAGGGGTGGGCGCAGAGGACTCCCAGCAGTGGACAGACATGTGAGGGGTGGGTGCAGAGGACTCGCAGCAGTGGACAGACATGTGAGGGGTGGGTGCACAGGACTCCCAGCAGTGGACAGACATGTGAGGGATGGGTGCAGAGGACTCCCAGCAGTGGACAGACATGTGAGGGGTGGGTGCAGAGGACTCCCAGCAGTTGACAGACATGTGAGGGGTGGCTGCAGAGGACTCCCAGCAGTGCCCTGCAATATGAGGTGTGGGTGCATTTCACTACTAGCAGTGGACAGACATGTGAGGGGTGGGTGCAGAGGACTCCCAGCAGTGGACAGACATGTGAGGGGTGGGTGCAGAGGACTCCCAGCAGTGGCTTGCAATATGAGTGGTGGGTGCATATCACTCCGAGCAGTGGACAGACATGTGAGGGGTGGGTGCTGAGAACTCCCAGCAGTGGACAGACATGTGAGGGGTGGGTGCAGAGGACTTGCAGCAGTGGACAGACATGTAAGGGGTGGGTGCACAGGACTCCCAGCAGTGGACAAACATGTGAGGGGTGGGTGCTGAGAACTCGGAGCAGTGGACAGACATGTGAGGGGTGGGTGCAGAGGACTCGCAGAAGTGGACAGACATGTGAGGGGTGGGTGCACAGGACTCCCAGCAGTGGACAGACATGTGAGGGATGGGTGCAGAGGACTCCCAGCAGTGGACAGACATGTGAGGGGTGGGTGCAGAGGACTCCCAGCAGTTGACAGACATGTGAGGGGTGGCTGCAGAGGACTCCCAGCAGTGCCCTGCAATATGAGGTGTGGGTGCATTTCACTACTAGCAGTGGACAGACATGTGAGGGGTGGGTGCAGGGGACTCCCAGCAGTGGACAGACATGTGAGGGGTGGGTGCAGAGGACTCCCAGCAGTGGCTTGCAATATGAGTGGTGGGTGCATATCACTCCGAGCAGTGGACAGACATGTGAGGGGTGGGTGCTGAGGACTCCCAGCAGTGGACAGACATGTGAGGGGTGGGTGCAGAGGACTCCCAGCAGTGGACAGACATGTGAGGGGTGGGTGCAGAGGAGTCCCAGCAGTGGACAGACATGTGAGGGGTGGGCGCAGAGGACTCCCAGCAGTAGCGTGCAATATGAGTGGTGGGTGCATATCACTCCCAGCAGTGGACACACATGTGAGGGGTGGGTGCAGAGGACTCCCAGCAGTGGACAGACATGTGAGGGGTGGCTGCAGAGGACTCCCAGCAGTGCCCTGCAATATGAGGTGTGGGTGCATATCACTACCAGCAGTGGACAGACATGTGAGGGGTGGGTGCAGAGGACTCCCAGCAGTGGACAGACATGTGAGGGGTGGCTGCAGAGGACTCCCAGCAGTGCCCTGAAATATGAGGTGTGGGTGCATATCACTACCAGCAGTGGACAGACATGTGAGGGGTGGGTGCAGAGGACTCCCAGCAGTGGACAGACATGTGAGGGGTGGCTGCAGCGGACTCCCAGCAGTGGACAGACATGTGAGGGGTGGCTGCAGAGGACTCCCAGCAGTGGCCTGCAATATGAGTGGTTGGTGCATATCACTCCCAGCAGTGGACAGACATGTGAGGGGTGCGTGCAGAGGATTCCCAGCAGTGGCCTGCAATATGAGGGGTGGGTGCATATCACTCCCAGCAGTGGACAGACATGTGAGGGATGGGTGCAGAGGACTCTCAGCAGTGGACAGACATGTGAGGGCTGGGTGCAGAGGACTCCCAGCAGTGGACAGACATGTGAGGGGTGGCTGCAGAGGACTCCCAGCAGTGCCCTGAAATATGAGGTGTGGGTGCATTTCACTACCAGCAGTGGACAGACATGTGAGGGGTGGGTGCAGAGGACTCCCAGCAGTGGACTGACATATGAGGGGTGGGTGCAGAGGACTCCCAGCAGTGGCTTGCAATATGAGTGGTGGGTGCATATCACTCCCAGCAGTGGACAGACATGTGAGGGGTGGGTGCTGAGGACTCCCAGCAGTGGACAGACATGTGAGGGATGGGTGCAGAGGACTCCCAGCAGTGGACAGACATGTGAGGGGTGGGTGCAGAGGAGTCCCAGTAGTAGACAGACATGTGAGGGGTGGGTGCAGAGGACTCCCAGCAGTGCCCTGCAATATGAGGTGTGGGTGCATATCACTACCAGCAGTGGACAGACATGTGAGGGGTGGGTGCAGAGGACTCCCAGCAGTGGACAGACATGTGAGGGGTGGCTGCAGAGGACTCCCAGCAGTGCCCTGAAATATGAGGTGTGGGTGCATATCACTACCAGCAGTGGACAGACATGTGAGGGGTGGGTGCAGAGGACTAACAGCAGTGGACAGACATGTGAGGGGTGGCTGCAGAGGACTCCCAGCAGTGGACAGACATTTGAGGGGTGGGTGCAGAGGACTCCCAGCAGTAGCCTGCAATATGAGTGGTGGGTGCATATCACTCCCAGCAGTGGACAGACATGTGAGGGGTGGGTGCAGAGGACTCCCAGCAGTGGACAGACATGTGAGGGGTGGGTGCAGAGGACTCCCAGCAGTGGACAGACATGTGAGGGGTGGCTGCAGAGGACTCCCAGCAGTGCCCTGCAATATGAGGTGTGGGTGCCTATCACTACCAGCAGTGGACAGACATGTGAGGGGTGGGTGCAGAGGACTCCCTGCAGTGGCCTGCAATATGAGTGGTGGGTGCATATCACTCCCAGCAGTGGACAGACATGTGAGGGGTGGGTGCAGAGGACTCCCAGCAGTGGACAGACATGTGAGGGGTGGGTGCAGAGGACTCCCAGCAGTGGACAGACATGTGAGGGGTGGGTGCAGAGGACTCGCAGCAGTGGACAGACATGTGAGGGGTGGGTGCACAGGACTCCCAGCAGTGGACAGACATGTGAGGGATGGGTGCAGAGGACTCCCAGCAGTGGACAGACATGTGAGGGGTGGGTGCAGAGGACTCCCAGCAGTTGACAGACATGTGAGGGGTGGCTGCAGAGGACTCCCAGCAGTGCCCTGCAATATGAGGTGTGGGTGCATTTCACTACTAGCAGTGGACAGACATGTGAGGGGTGGGTGCAGAGGACTCCCAGCAGTGGACAGACATGTGAGGGGTGGGTGCACAGGACCCCCAGCAGTGGCTTGCAATATGAGTGGTGGGTGCATATCACTCCGAGCAGTGGACAGACATGTGAGGGGTGGGTGCTGAGAACTCCCAGCAGTGGACAGACATGTGAGGGGTGGGTGCAGAGGACTTGCAGCAGTGGACAGACATGTGAGGGGTGGGTGCACAGGACTCCCAGCAGTGGACAGACATGTGAGGGGTGGGTGCTGAGAACTCCCAGCAGTGGACAGACATGTGAGGGGTGGGTGCAGAGGACTCGCAGCAGTGGACAGACATGTGAGGGGTGGGTGCACAGGACTCCCAGCAGTGGACAGACATGTGAGGGATGGGTGCAGAGGACTCCCAGCAGTGGACAGACATGTGAGGGGTGGGTGCAGAGGACTCCCAGCAGTTGACAGACATGTGAGGGGTGGCTGCAGAGGACTCCCAGCAGTGCCCTGCAATATGAGGTGTGGGTGCATTTCACTACTAGCAGTGGACAGACATGTGAGGGGTGGGTGCAGAGGACTCCCAGCAGTGGACAGACATATGAGGGGTGGGTGCAGAGGACTCCCAGCAGTAGACAGACATGTAAGGGGTGGGTGCATATCACTCCCAGCAGTGGACTGACATGTGAGGGGTGGGTGCAGAGGACTCCCAGCAGTGGACAGACATGTGAGGGGTGGGTGCAGATGACTCCCAGCAGTGGACAGACATGTGAGGGGTTGCTGCAGAGGACTCCCAGCAGTGGACAGACATGTGAGGGGTGGGTGCAGAGGACTCCCAGCAGTGGCCTGCAATATGAGTGGTGGGTGCATATCATTCCCAGCAGTGGACAGACATGTGAGGGGTGGGTGCTGAGGACTCCCAGCAGTGGACAGACATGTGAGGGGTGGGTGCAGAGAACTCCCAGCAGTGGACAGACGTGAGGGGTGGGTGCAGAGGACTCCCAGCAGTGGAAAGACATGTGAGGGGTGGGTGCAGAGGACTCCCAGCAGTGGCCTGCAATATGAGTGGTGGGTGCATATCACTCCCAGCAGTGAACAGACATGTGAGGGGTGGGTGCAGAGGACTCCCAGCAGTGGACAGACATATGAGGGGTGGGTGCAGAGGACTCCCAGCAGTGGACAGACATGTAAGGGGTGGGTGCATATCACTCCCAGCAGTGGACTGAAAAGTGAGGGGTGGGTGCAGAGGACTCCCAGCAGTGGACAGACATGTGAGGGGTGGGTGCAGATGACTCCCAGCAGTGGACAGACATGTGAGGGGTTGCTGCAGAGTACTCCCAACAGTGGACAGACATGTGAGGGGTGGGTGCAGAGGACTCACAGCAGTGGCCTGCAATATGAGTGGTGGGTGCATATCATTCCCAGCAGTTTACAGACATGTGAGGGGTGGGTGCTGAGGACTCCCAGCAGTGGACAGACATGTGAGGGGTGGGTGCAGAGAACTCCCAGCAGTGGACAGACGTGAGGGGTGGGTGCAGAGGACTCCCAGCAGTGGAAAGACATGTGAGGGGTGGGTGCAGAGGACTCCCAGCAGTGGCCTGCAATATGAGTGGTGGGTGCATATCACTCCCAGCAGTGAACAGACATGTGAGGGGTGGGTGCAGAGGACTCCCAGCAGTGGACAGACACGTGAAGGGTGGCTGCAGAGGACTCCCAGCAGTGGACAGACATGTGAGGGGTGGGTGCTGAGGACTCCCAGAAGTGGCCTGCAATATGAGTGGTGGGTGCATATCACTCCCAGCAGTGGACAGACATGTGAGGGGTGGGTACCGAGGACTCCCAGCAGTGGACAGACATGTAAAGGGTGGGTGCAGAGGACTCCCAGCCTGTGGACAGACATGTGAGGGGTGGGTGCAGAGGACTCCCAGCAGTGGACAGACATGTGAGGGGTGGGTGCAGAGGACTCCCAGCAGTGGCCTGCAATATGAGTGGTGGGTGCATATCACTCCCAGCAGTGGACAGACATGTGAGGGGTGGGTGCAGAGGACTCCCAGCTGTGGACAGACATGTGAGGGGTGGGTGCAGATGACTCCCAGCAGTGGACAGACATGTGAGGGGTGGCTGCAGAGGACTCCCAGCAGTGCCCTGAAATATGAGGTGTGGGTGCATTTCACTACCAGCAGTGGACAGACATGTGAGGGGTGGGTGCAGAGGACTCCCAGCAGTGGACAGACATGTGAGGGGTGGGTGCAGAGGACTCCCAGCAGTGGCTTGCAATATGAGTGGTGGGTGCATATTACTCCCAGCAGTGGACAGACATGTGAGGGGTGGGTGCTGAGGACTCCCGGCAGTGGACAGACATGTGAGGGGTGGGTGCAGAGGACTCACAGCAGTGGACAGACATGTGAGGGGTGGGTGCAGAGGAGTCCCAGCAGTGGACAGACATGTGAGGGGTGGGTGCAGAGGACTCCAAGCAGTGGCCTGCAATATGAGTGGTGGGTGCATATCACTCCCAGCAGCGGACACACATGTAAGGGGTGGGTGCAGAGGACTCCCAGCAGTGGACAGACATGTGAGGGGTGGCTGCAGAGGACTCCCAGCAGTGCCCTGCAATATGAGGTGTGGGTGCATATCACTACCAGCAGTGGACAGACATGTGAGGGGTGGGTGCAGAGGACTCCCAGCAGTGGACAGACATGTGAGGGGTGGCTGCAGAGGACTCCCAGCAGTGGACAGACATGTGAGGGGTGGCTGCAGAGGACTCCCAGCAGTGGCCTGCTATATGAGTTGTGGGTGCATATCACTCCCAGCAGTGGACAGACATGTGAGTGGTGGGTGCAGAGTACTCCCAGCAGTGGACAGACATGTGAGGGGTGGGTGCAGAGGACTCCCAGCAGTGGCCTGCAATATGAGTAGTGGGTGCATATCACTCCCAGCAGTGGACTGACATGTGAGGGGTGGGTGCAGAGTACTCCCAGCAGTGGACAGACATGTGAGGGGTGGGTGCAGATGACTCCCAGCAGTGGACAGACATGTGAGGGGTGGCTGCAGAGGACTCCCAGCAGTGGACAGACATGTGAGCGGTGGGTGCAGAGGACTCCCAGCAGTGGACAGACATGTTTGGGGTGGCTGCGGAGGACTCCCAGCAGTGCCCTGCAATATGAGGTGTGGGTGCATTTCACTACCAGCAGTGGACAGACATGTGAGGGGTGGGTGCAGAGGACTCCCAACAGTGGACAGACATGTGAGGGGTGGGTGCAGAGGACTCCCAGCAGTGGCTTGCAATATGAGTGGTGGGTGCATATCACTCCCAGCAGTGGACAGACATGTGAGGGGTGGGTGCTGAGGACTCCCAGCAGTGGACAGACATGTGAGGGGTGGGTGCAGAGGACTCCCAGCAGTGGACAGACATGTGAGGGGTGGGTGCAGAGGAGTCCCAGCAGTGGACAGACATGTGAGGGGTGGGCGCAGAGGAATCCCAGCAGTGGCCTGCAATATGAGTGGTGGGAGCATATCACTCCCAGCAGTGGACACACATGTGAGGGGTGGGTGCAGCGGACTCCCAGCAGTGGACAGACATGTGAGGGGTGGCTGCAGAGGACTCCCAGCAGTGCCCTGCAATATGAGGTGTGGGTGCATATCACTACCAGCAGTGGACAGACATGTGAGGGGTGGGTGCAGAGGGCTCCCAGCAGTGGACAGACATGTGAGGGGTGGCTGCAGAGGTCTCCCAGCAGTGCCCTGAAATATGAGGTGTGGGTGCATATCACTACCAGCAGTGGACAGACATGTGAGGGGTGGGTGCAGAGGAATCCCAGCAGTGGACAGACATGTGAGCGGTGGCTGCAGAGGACTCCCAGCAGTGGCCTGCAATATGAGGGGTGGGTGCATATCACTCCCAGCAGAGGACAGACATGCGAGTGGTGGGTGCAGAGGACTCCCAGCAGTGGACAGACATATGAGGGGTGGGTGCAGAGGACTCCCAGCAGTAGACAGACATGTAAGGGGTGGGTGCATATCACTCCCAGCAGTGGACTGACATGTGAGGGGTGGGTGCAGAGGACTCCCAGCAGTGGACAGACATGTGAGGGGTGGGTGCAGATGACTCCCAGCAGTGGACAGACATGTGAGGGGTTGCTGCAGAGGACTCCCAGCAGTGGACAGACATGTGAGGGGTGGGTGCAGAGGACTCCCAGCAGTGGCCTGCAATATGAGTGGTGGGTGCATATCATTCCCAGCAGTGGACAGACATGTGAGGGGTGGGTGCTGAGGACTCCCAGCAGTGGACAGACATGTGAGGGGTGGGTGCAGAGAACTCCCAGCAGTGGACAGACGTGAGGGGTGGGTGCAGAGGACTCCCAGCAGTGGAAAGACATGTGAGGGGTGGGTGCAGAGGACTCCCAGCAGTGGCCTGCAATATGAGTGGTGGGTGCATATCACTCCCAGCAGTGAACAGACATGTGAGGGGTGGGTGCAGAGGACTCCCAGCAGTGGACAGACATATGAGGGGTGGGTGCAGAGGACTCCCAGCAGTGGACAGACATGTAAGGGGTGGGTGCATATCACTCCCAGCAGTGGACTGAAAAGTGAGGGGTGGGTGCAGAGGACTCCCAGCAGTGGACAGACATGTGAGGGGTGGGTGCAGATGACTCCCAGCAGTGGACAGACATGTGAGGGGTTGCTGCAGAGGACTCCCAACAGTGGACAGACATGTGAGGGGTGGGTGCAGAGGACTCACAGCAGTGGCCTGCAATATGAGTGGTGGGTGCATATCATTCCCAGCAGTGGACAGACATGTGAGGGGTGGGTGCTGAGGACTCCCAGCAGTGGACAGACATGTGAGGGGTGGGTGCAGAGAACTCCCAGCAGTGGACAGACGTGAGGGGTGGGTGCAGAGGACTCCCAGCAGTGGAAAGACATGTGAGGGGTGGGTGCAGAGGACTCCCAGCAGTGGCCTGCAATATGAGTGGTGGGTGCATATCACTCCCAGCAGTGAACAGACATGTGAGGGGTGGGTGCAGAGGACTCCCAGCAGTGGACAGACACGTGAAGGGTGGCTGCAGAGGACTCCCAGCAGTGGACAGACATGTGAGGGGTGGGTGCTGAGGACTTCCAGAAGTGGCCTGCAATATGAGTGGTGGGTGCATATCACTCCCAGCAGTGGACAGACATGTGAGGGGTGGGTACCGAGGACTCCCAGCAGTGGACAGACATGTAAAGGGTGGGTGCAGAGGACTCCCAGCCTGTGGACAGACATGTGAGGGGTGGGTGCAGAGGACTCCCAGCAGTGGACAGACATGTGAGGGGTGGGTGCAGAGGACTCCCAGCAGTGGCCTGCAATATGAGTGGTGAGTGCATATCACTCCCAGCAGTGGACAGACATGTGAGGGGTGGGTGCAGAGGACTCCCAGCTGTGGACAGACATGTGAGGGGTGGGTGCAGATGACTCCCAGCAGTGGACAGACATGTGAGGGGTGGCTGCAGAGGACTCCCAGCAGTGCCCTGAAATATGAGGTGTGGGTGCATTTCACTACCAGCAGTGGACAGACATGTGAGGGGTGGGTGCAGAGGACTCCCAGCAGTGGACAGACATGTGAGGGGTGGGTGCAGAGGACTCCCAGCAGTGGCTTGCAATATGAGTGGTGGGTGCATATTACTCCCAGCAGTGGACAGACATGTGAGGGGTGGGTGCTGAGGACTCCCGGCAGTGGACAGACATGTGAGGGGTGGGTGCAGAGGACTCACAGCAGTGGACAGACATGTGAGGGGTGGGTGCAGAGGAGTCCCAGCAGTGGACAGACATGTGAGGGGTGGGTGCAGAGGACTCCAAGCAGTGGCCTGCAATATGAGTGGTGGGTGCATATCACTCCCAGCAGCGGACACACATGTAAGGGGTGGGTGCAGAGGACTCCCAGCAGTGGACAGACATGTGAGGGGTGGCTGCAGAGGACTCCCAGCAGTGGACAGACATGTGAGGGGTGGCTGCAGAGGACTCCCAGCAGTGGCCTGCTATATGAGTGGTGGGTGCATATCACTCCCAGCAGTGGACAGACATGTGAGTGGTGGGTGCAGAATACTCCCAGCAGTGGACAGACATGTGAGGGGTGGGTGCAGAGGACTCCCAGCAGTGGCCTGCAATATGAGTAGTGGGTGCATATCACTCCCAGCAGTGGACTGACATGTGAGGGGTGGGTGCAGAGTACTCCCAGCAGTGGACAGACATGTGAGGGGTGGGTGCAGATGACTCCCAGCAGTGGACAGACATGTGAGGGGTGGCTGCAGAGGACTCCCAGCAGTGGACAGAAATGTGAGGGGTGGCTGCAGAGGACTCCAAGCAGTGGACAGACATGTGAGGGGTGGGTGCAGAGGACTCCCAGAAGTGGCCTGCAATATGAGTGGTGGGTGCATATCACTCCCAGCAGTGGACAGACATGTGAGGGGTGGGTGCTGAGAACTCCCAGCAGTGGACAGACATGTGAGGGGTGGGTGCAGAGGACTCCCAGCAGTGGACAGACATGTGAGGGGTGGGTGCACAGGACTCCCAGCAGTGGACAGACATGTGAGGGATGGGTGCAGAGGACTCCCAGCAGTGGACAGACATGTGAGCGGTGGGTGCAGAGGACTCCCAGCAGTGGACAGACATGTTTGGGGTGGCTGCGGAGGACTCCCAGCAGTGCCCTGCAATATGAGGTGTGGGTGCATTTCACTACCAGCAGTGGACAGACATGTGAGGGGTGGGTGCAGAGGACTCCCAGCAGTGGACAGACATGTGAGGGGTGGGTGCAGAGGACTCCCAGCAGTGGCTTGCAATATGAGTGGTGGGTGCATATCACTCCCAGCAGTGGACAGACATGTGAGGGGTGGGTGCTGAGGACTCCCAGCAGTGGACAGACATGTGAGGGGTGGGTGCAGAGGACTCCCAGCAGTGGACAGACATGTGAGGGGTGGGTGCAAAGGCGTCCCAGCAGTGGACAGACATGTGAGGGGTGGGCGCAGAGGAATCCCAGCAGTGGCCTGCAATATGAGTGGTGGGAGCATATCACTCCCAGCAGTGGACACACATGTGAGGGGTGGGTGCAGCGGACTCTCAGCAGTGGACAGACATGTGAGGGGTGGGTGCAGAGGTCTCCCAGCAGTGCCCTGAAATATGAGGTGTGGGTGCATATCACTACCAGCAGTGGACAGACATGTGAGGGGTGGGTGCAGAGGAATCCCAGCAGTGGACAGACATGTGAGGGGTGGCTGCAGAGGACTCCCAGCAGTGGCCTGCAATATGAGGGGTGGGTGCATATCACTCCCAGCAGAGGACAGACATGCGAGTGTTGGGTGCAGAGGACTCCCAGCAGTGGACAGACATATGAGGGGTGGGTGCAGAGGACTCCCAGCAGTAGACAGACATGTAAGGGGTGGGTGCATATCACTCCCAGCAGTGGACTGACATGTGAGGGGTGGGTGCAGAGGACTCCCAGCAGTGGACAGACATGTGAGGGGTGGGTGCAGATGACTCCCAGCAGTGGACAGACATGTGAGGGGTTGCTGCAGAGGACTCCCAGCAGTGGAGAGACATGTGAGGGGTGGGTGCAGAGGACTCCCAGCAGTGGCCTGCAATATGAGTGGTGGGTGCATATCATTCCCAGCAGTGGACAGACATGTGAGGGGTGGGTGCTGAGGACTCCCAGCAGTGGACAGACATGTGAGGGGTGGGTGCAGAGAACTCCCAGCAGTGGACAGACGTGAGGGGTGGGTGCAGAGGACTCCCAGCAGTGGAAAGACATGTGAGGGGTGGGTGCAGAGGACTCCCAGCAGTGGCCTGCAATATGAGTGGTGGGTGCATATCACTCCCAGCAGTGAACAGACATGTGAGGGGTGGGTGCAGAGGACTCCCAGCAGTGGACAGACATATGAGGGGTGGGTGCAGAGGACTCCCAGCAGTGGACAGACATGTAAGGAGTGGGTGCATATCACTCCCAGCAGTGGACTGAAAAGTGAGGGGTGGGTGCAGAGGACTCCCAGCAGTGGACAGACATGTGAGGGGTGGGTGCAGATGACTCCCAGCAGTGGACAGACATGTGAGGGGTTGCTGCAGAGGACTCCCAACAGTGGACAGACATGTGAGGGGTGGGTGCAGAGGACTCACAGCAGTGGCCTGCAATATGAGTGGTGGGTGCATATCATTCCCAGCAGTGGACAGACATGTGAGGGGTGGGTGCTGAGGACTCCCAGCAGTGGACAGACATGTGAGGGGTGGGTGCAGAGAACTCCCAGCAGTGGACAGACGTGAGGGGTGGGTGCAGAGGACTCCCAGCAGTGGAAAGACATGTGAGGGGTGGGTGCAGAGGACTCCCAGCAGTGGCCTGCAATATGAGTGGTGGGTGCATATCACTCCCAGCAGTGAACAGACATGTGAGGGGTGGGTGCAGAGGACTCCCAGCAGTGGACAGACACGTGAAGGGTGGCTGCAGAGGACTCCCAGCAGTGGACAGACATGTGAGGGGTGGGTGCTGAGGACTCCCAGAAGTGGCCTGCAATATGAGTGGTGGGTGCATATCACTCCCAGCAGTGGACAGACATGTGAGGGGTGGGTACCGAGGACTCCCAGCAGTGGACAGACATGTAAAGGGTGGGTGCAGAGGACTCCCAGCCTGTGGACAGACATGTGAGGGGTGGGTGCAGAGGACTCCCAGCAGTGGACAGACATGTGAGGGGTGGGTGCAGAGGACTCCCAGCAGTGGCCTGCAATATGAGTGGTGAGTGCATATCACTCCCAGCAGTGGACAGACATGTGAGGGGTGGGTGCAGAGGACTCCCAGCTGTGGACAGACATGTGAGGGGTGGGTGCAGATGACTCCCAGCAGTGGACAGACATGTGAGGGGTGGCTGCAGAGGACTCCCAGCAGTGCCCTGAAATATGAGGTGTGGGTGCATTTCACTACCAGCAGTGGACAGACATGTGAGGGGTGGGTGCAGAGGACTCCCAGCAGTGGACAGACATGTGAGGGGTGGGTGCAGAGGACTCCCAGCAGTGGCTTGCAATATGAGTGGTGGGTGCATATTACTCCCAGCAGTGGACAGACATGTGAGGGGTGGGTGCTGAGGACTCCCGGCAGTGGACAGACATGTGAGGGGTGGGTGCAGAGGACTCACAGCAGTGGACAGACATGTGAGGGGTGGGTGCAGAGGAGTCCCAGCAGTGGACAGACATGTGAGGGGTGGGTGCAGAGGACTCCAAGCAGTGGCCTGCAATATGAGTGGTGGGTGCATATCACTCCCAGCAGCGGACACACATGTAAGGGGTGGGTGCAGAGGACTCCCAGCAGTGGACAGACATGTGAGGGGTGGCTGCAGAGGACTCCCAGCAGTGCCCTGCAATATGAGGTGTGGGTGCATATCACTACCAGCAGTGGACAGACATGTGAGGGGTGGGTGCAGAGGACTCCCAGCAGTGGACAGACATGTGAGGGGTGGCTGCAGAGGACTCCCAGCAGTGGACAGACATGTGAGGGGTGGCTGCAGAGGACTCCCAGCAGTGGCCTGCTATATGAGTGGTGGGTGCATATCACTCCCAGCAGTGGACAGACATGTGAGTGGTGGGTGCAGAATACTCCCAGCAGTGGACAGACATGTGAGGGGTGGGTGCAGAGGACTCCCAGCAGTGGCCTGCAATATGAGTTGTGGGTGCATATCACTCCCAGCAGTGGACTGACATGTGAGGGGTGGGTGCAGAGTACTCCCAGCAGTGGACAGACATGTGAGGGGTGGGTGCAGATAACTCCCAGCAGTGGACAGACATGTGAGGGGTGGCTGCAGAGGACTCCCAGCAGTGGACAGAAATGTGAGGGGTGGCTGCAGAGGACTCCAAGCAGTGGACAGACATGTGAGGGGTGGGTGCAGAGGACTCCCAGAAGTGGCCTGCAATATGAGTGGTGGGTGCATATCACTCCCAGCAGTGGACAGACATGTGAGGGGTGGGTGCTGAGAACTCCCAGCAGTGGACAGACATGTGAGGGGTGGGTGCAGAGGACTCCCAGCAGTGGACAGACATGTGAGGGATGGGTGCAGAGGACTCCCAGCAGTGGACAGACATGTGAGCGGTGGGTGCAGAGGACTCCCAGCAGTGGACAGACATGTTTGGGGTGGCTGCGGAGGACTCCCAGCAGTGCCCTGCAATATGAGGTGTGGGTGCATTTCACTACCAGCAGTGGACAGACATGTGAGGGGTGGGTGCAGAGGACTCCCAGCAGTGGACAGACATGTGAGGGGTGGGTGCAGAGGACTCCCAGCAGTGGCTTGCAATATGAGTGGTGGGTGCATATCACTCCCAGCAGTGGACAGACATGTGAGGGGTGGGTGCTGAGGACTCCCAGCAGTGGACAGACATGTGAGGGGTGGGTGCAGAGGACTCCCAGCAGTGGACAGACATGTGAGGGGTGGGTGCAGAGGAGTCCCAGCAGTGGACAGACATGTGAGGGGTGGGCGCAGAGGAATCCCAGCAGTGGCCTGCAATATGAGTGGTGGGAGCATATCACTCCCAGCAGTGGACACACATGTGAGGGGTGGGTGCAGCGGACTCCCAGCAGTGGACAGACATGTGAGGGGTGGCTGCAGAGGACTCCCAGCAGTGCCCTGCAATATGAGGTGTGGGTGCATATCACTACCAGCAGTGGACAGACATGTGAGGGGTGGGTGCAGAGGACTCCCAGCAGTGGACAGACATGTGAGGGGTGGCTGCAGAGGTCTCCCAGCAGTGCCCTGAAATATGAGGTGTGGGTGCATATCACTACCAGCAGTGGACAGACATGTGAGGGGTGGGTGCAGAGGAATCCCAGCAGTGGACAGACATGTGAGGGGTGGCTGCAGAGGACTCCCAGCAGTGGACAGACATGTGAGGGGTGGCTGCAGAGGACTCCCAGCAGTGGCCTGCAATATGAGTGGTTGGTGCATATCACTCCCAGCAGTGGACAGACATGTGAGGGGTGCGTGCAGAGGATTCACAGCAGTAGCCTGCAATATGAGGGGTGGGTGCATATCACTCCCAGCAGTGGACAGACATGTGAGGGAAAGGTGCAGAGGACTCCCAGCAGTGGACAGACATGTGAGGGGTGGGTGCAGAGGACTCCCAGCAGTGGACAGACATGTGAGGGGTGGCTGCAGAGGACTCCCAGCAGTGCCCTGCAATATGAGGTGTGGGTGCATTTCACTACCAGCAGTGGACAGACATGTGAGTGGTGGGTGCATATCACTCCCAGTAGTGGACAGACATGTGAGGGGTGGGTGCTGAGGACTCCCAGTAGTGGACAGACATGTGAGTGGTGGGTGCAGAGGACTCCCAGCAGTGGACAGACATGTGAGGGGTGGGTGCAGAGGAGTCCCAGCAGTGGACAGACATGTGAGGGGTGGGTGCAGAGGACTCCCAGCAGTGGCCTGCAATATGAGTGGTGGGTGCATATCACTCCCAGCAGTGGACACACATGTGAGGGGTGGGTGCAGAGGACTCCCAGCAGTGGACAGACATGTGAGGGGTGGCTGCAGAGGACTCCCAGCAATGCCCTGCAATATGAGGTGTGGGTGCATATCACTACCAGCAGTGGACAGACATGTGAGGGGTGGGTGCAGAGGACTCCCAGCAGTGGACAGACATGTGAGGGGTGGCTGCAGAGGACTCCCAGCAGTGGACAGACATGTGAGGGGTGGCTGCAGAGGACTCCCAGCAGTGGCCTGCAATATGAGTGGTTGGTGCATATCACTCCCAGCAGTGGACAGACATGTGAGGGGTGGGTGCAGAGGACTCCCAGCAGTGGACAGACATGTGAGGGGTGGCTGCAGAGGACTCCCAGCAGTGGACAGACATGTGAGGGGTGGGTGCAGAGGACTCCCAGCAGTGGCCTGCAATATGAGGGGTGGGTGCATATCACTCCCAGCAGTGGACAGACATGTGAGTGGTGGGTGCAGAGGACTCCCAGCAGTGGACAGACATATGAGGGGTGGGTGCAGAGGATTCTCAGCAGTGGACAGACATGTGAGGGTTGGGTGCAGAGGACTCCCAGCAGTGGAAAGACATGTGAGGGGTGGGTGCAGAGGACTCCCAGCAGTGGCTTGCAATATGAGTGGTGGGTGCATATCACTCCCAGCAGTGGACAGACATGTCAGGGGTGGGTGCAGAGGACTCCCAGCAGTGGACAGACATGTGAGGCGTGGGTGCAGATGACTCCCAGCAGTGGACAGACATGTGAGGGGTGGCTGCAGAGGACTCCCAGCAGTGCCCTGAAATATGAGGTGTGGGTGCATTTCACTACCAGCAGTGGACAGACATGTGAGGGGTGGGTGCAGAGGACTCCCATCAGTGGACAGACATGTGAGGGGTGGGTGCAGAGGACTCCCAGCAGTGGACAGACATGTGAGCGGTGGGTGCAGAGGACTCCCAGAAGTGGCCTGCAATATGAGGGGTGGGTGCATATCACTCCCAGCAGTGGACAGACATGCGAGTGGTGGGTGCAGAGGACTCCCAGCAGTGGACAGACATGTAAGGGGTGGGTGCATATCACTCCCAGCAGTGGACTGACATGTGAGGGGTGGGTGCAGAGGACTCCCAGCAGTGGACAGACATGTGAGGGGTGGGTGCAGATGACTCCCAGCAGTGGACAGACATGTGAGGGGTTGCTGCAGAGGACTCCCAGCAGTGGACAGACATGTGAGGGGTGGGTGCAGAGGACTCCCAGCAGTGGCCTGCAATATGAGTGGTGGGTGCATATCACTCCCAGCAGTGGACAGACATGTGAGGGGTGGCTGCAGAGGACTCCCAGCAGTGGCCTGCATTATGAATGGTTGCTGCATATCACTCCCAGCAGTGGACAGACATGTGAGGGGTGGGTGCAGAGGACTCCCAGCAGTGGACAGACATGTGAGGGGTGGCTGCAGAGGACTCCCAGCAGTGGACAGACATGTGAGGGGTGGGTGCAGAGGACTCCGAGCAGTGGCCTGCAATATGAGTGGTGGATGCATATCACTCCCAGCAGTGAACAGACATGTGAGGGGTGGGTGCAGAGGACTCCCAGCAGTGGACAGACACGTGAAGGGTGGCTGCAGAAGACTCCCAGCAGTGGACAGACATGTGAGGGGTGGGTGCAGAGGACTCCCAGCAGTGGACAGACATGTGAGGGGTGGGTGCAGAGGACTCGCAGCAGTGGACAGACATGTGAGGGGTGGGTGCACAGGACTCCCAGCAGTGGACAGACATGTGAGGGATGGGTGCAGAGGACTCCCAGCAGTGGACAGACATGTGAGGGGTGGGTGCAGAGGACTCCCAGCAGTTGACAGACATGTGAGGGGTGGCTGCAGAGGACTCCCAGCAGTGCCCTGCAATATGAGGTGTGGGTGCATTTCACTACTAGCAGTGGACAGACATGTGAGGGGTGGGTGCAGAGGACTCCCAGCAGTGGACAGACATGTGAGGGGTGGGTGCAGAGGACTCCCAGCAGTGGCTTGCAATATGAGTGGTGGGTGCATATCACTCCGAGCAGTGGACAGACATGTGAGGGGTGGGTGCTGAGAACTCCCAGCAGTGGACAGACATGTGAGGGGTGGGTGCAGAGGACTTGCAGCAGTGGACAGACATGTAAGGGGTGGGTGCACAGGACTCCCAGCAGTGGACAAACATGTGAGGGGTGGGTGCTGAGAACTCGGAGCAGTGGACAGACATGTGAGGGGTGGGTGCAGAGGACTCGCAAAAGTGGACAGACATGTGAGGGGTGGGTGCACAGGACTCCCAGCAGTGGACAGACATGTGAGGGATGGGTGCAGAGGACTCCCAGCAGTGGACAGACATGTGAGGGGTGGGTGCAGAGGACTCCCAGCAGTTGACAGACATGTGAGGGGTGGCTGCAGAGGACTCCCAGCAGTGCCCTGCAATATGAGGTGTGGGTGCATTTCACTACTAGCAGTGGACAGACATGTGAGGGGTGGGTGCAGGGGACTCCCAGCAGTGGACAGACATGTGAGGGGTGGGTGCAGAGGACTCCCAGCAGTGGCTTGCAATATGAGTGGTGGGTGCATATCACTCCGAGCAGTGGACAGACATGTGAGGGGTGGGTGCTGAGGACTCCCAGCAGTGGACAGACATGTGAGGGGTGGGTGCAGAGGACTCCCAGCAGTGGACAGACATGTGAGGGGTGGGTGCAGAGGAGTCCCAGCAGTGGACAGACATGTGAGGGGTGGGCGCAGAGGACTCCCAGCAGTGGACAGACATGTGAGGGGTGGGTGCAGAGGACTCGCAGCAGTGGACAGACATGTGAGGGGTGGGTGCACAGGACTCCCAGCAGTGGACAGACATGTGAGGGATGGGTGCAGAGGACTCCCAGCAGTGGACAGACATGTGAGGGGTGGGTGCAGAGGACTCCCAGCAGTTGACAGACATGTGAGGGGTGGCTGCAGAGGACTCCCAGCAGTGCCCTGCAATATGAGGTGTGGGTGCATTTCACTACTAGCAGTGGACAGACATGTGAGGGGTGGGTGCAGAGGACTCCCAGCAGTGGACAGACATGTGAGGGGTGGGTGCAGAGGACTCCCAGCAGTGGCTTGCAATATGAGTGGTGGGTGCATATCACTCCGAGCAGTGGACAGACATGTGAGGGGTGGGTGCTGAGAACTCCCAGCAGACGACAGACACTGTGTACCATAGCACCTCCTCCGTCACTTCTGGTCAGCTTAGCGCTTGGACGCCCATGGGCAGCAATCGCGCTCTACAAATACCATTACAATTACAATTACAATGTGAGGGGTGGGTGCAGAGGACTTGCAGCAGTGGACAGACATGTAAGGGGTGGGTGCACAGGACTCCCAGCAGTGGACAAACATGTGAGGGGTGGGTGCTGAGAACTCGGAGCAGTGGACAGACATGTGAGGGGTGGGTGCAGAGGACTCGCAGAAGTGGACAGACATGTGAGGGGTGGGTGCACAGGACTCCCAGCAGTGGACAGACATGTGAGGGATGGGTGCAGAGGACTCCCAGCAGTGGACAGACATGTGAGGGGTGGGTGCAGAAGACTCCCAGCAGTTGACAGACATGTGAGGGGTGGCTGCAGAGGACTCCCAGCAGTGCCCTGCAATATGAGGTGTGGGTGCATTTCACTACTAGCAGTGGACAGACATGTGAGGGGTGGGTGCAGGGGACTCCCAGCAGTGGACAGACATGTGAGGGGTGGGTGCAGAGGACTCCCAGCAGTGGCTTGCAATATGAGTGGTGGGTGCATATCACTCCGAGCAGTGGACAGACATGTGAGGGGTGGGTGCTGAGGACTCCCAGCAGTGGACAGACATGTGAGGGGTGGGTGCAGAGGACTCCCAGCAGTGGACAGACATGTGAGGGGTGGGTGCAGAGGAGTCCCAGCAGTGGACAGACATGTGAGGGGTGGGCGCAGAGGACTCCCAGCAGTAGCGTGCAATATGAGTGGTGGGTGCATATCACTCCCAGCAGTGGACACACATGTGAGGGGTGGGTGCAGAGGACTCCCAGCAGTGGACAGACATGTGAGGGGTGGCTGCAGAGGACTCCCAGCAGTGCCCTGCAATATGAGGTGTGGGTGCATATCACTACCAGCAGTGGACAGACATGTGAGGGGTGGGTGCAGAGGACTCCCAGCAGTGGACAGACATGTGAGGGGTGGCTGCAGAGGACTCCCAGCAGTGCCCTGAAATATGAGGTGTGGGTGCATATCACTACCAGCAGTGGACAGACATGTGAGGGGTGGGTGCAGAGGACTCCCAGCAGTGGACAGACATGTGAGGGGTGGCTGCAGCGGACTCCCAGCAGTGGACAGACATGAGAGGGGTGGCTGCAGAGGACTCCCAGCAGTGGCCTGCAATATGAGTGGTTGGTGCATATCACTCCCAGCAGTGGACAGACATGTGAGGGGTGCGTGCAGAGGATTCCCAGCAGTGGCCTGCAATATGAGGGGTGGGTGCATATCACTCCCAGCAGTGGACAGACATGTGAGGGATGGGTGCAGAGGACTCTCAGCAGTGGACAGACATGTGAGGGCTGGGTGCAGAGGACTCCCAGCAGTGGACAGACATGTGAGGGGTGGCTGCAGAGGACTCTCAGCAGTGCCCTGAAATATGAGGTGTGGGTGCATTTCACTACCAGCAGTGGACAGACATGTGAGGGGTGGGTGCAGAGGACTCCCAGCAGTGGACTGACATGTGAGGGGTGGGTGCAGAGGACTCCCAGCAGTGGCTTGCAATATGAGTGGTGGGTGCATATCACTCCCAGCAGTGGACAGACATGTGAGGGGTGGGTGCTGAGGACTCCCAGCAGTGGACAGACATGTGAGGGATGGGTGCAGAGGACTCCCAGCAGTGGACAGACATGTGAGGGGTGGGTGCAGAGGAGTCCCAGTAGTAGACAGACATGTGAGGGGTGGGTGCAGAGGACTCCCAGCAGTGCCCTGCAATATGAGGTGTGGGTGCATATAACTACCAGCAGTGGACAGACATGTGAGGGGTGGGTGCAGAGGACTCCCAGCAGTGGACAGACATGTGAGGGGTGGCTGCAGAGGACTCCCAGCAGTGCCCTGAAATATGAGGTGTGGGTGCATATCACTACCAGCAGTGGACAGACATGTGAGGGGTGGGTGCAGAGGACTCCCAGCAGTGGACAGACATGTGAGGGGTGGCTGCAGAGGACTCCCAGCAGTGGACAGACATTTGAGGGGTGGGTGCAGAGGACTCCCAGCAGTAGCCTGCAATATGAGTGGTGGGTGCATATCACTCCCAGCAGTGGACAGACATGTGAGGGGTGGGTGCAGAGGACTCCCAGCAGTGGACAGACATGTGAGGGGTGGGTGCAGAGGACTCCCAGCAGTGGACAGACATGTGAGGGGTGGCTGCAGAGGACTCCCAGCAGTGCCCTGCAATATGAGGTGTGGGTGCCTATCACTACCAGCAGTGGACAGACATGTGAGGGGTGGGTGCAGAGGACTCCCTGCAGTGGCCTGCAATATGAGTGGTGGGTGCATATCACTCCCAGCAGTGGACAGACATGTGAGGGGTGGGTGCAGAGGACTCCCAGCAGTGGACAGACATGTGAGGGGTGGCTGCAGAGGACTCCCAGCAGTGGACAGACATGTGAGGGGTGGGTGCAGAGGACTCCGAGCAGTGGCCTGCAATATGAGTGGTGGATGCATATCACTCCCAGCAGTGAACAGACATGTGAGGGGTGGGTGCAGAGGACTCCCAGCAGTGGACAGACATGTGAGGGGTGGGTGCACAGGACTCGCAGCAGTGGACAGACATGTGAGGGGTGGGTGCACAGGACTCCCAGCAGTGGACAGACATGTGAGGGATGGGTGCAGAGGACTCCCAGCAGTGGACAGACATGTGAGGGGTGGGTGCAGAGGACTCCCAGCAGTGGACAGACATGTGAGGGGTGGGTGCAGAGGACTCGCAGCAGTGGACAGACATGTGAGGGGTGGGTGCACAGGACTCCCAGCAGTGGACAGACATGTGAGGGATGGGTGCAGAGGACTCCCAGCAGTGGACAGACATGTGAGGGGTGGGTGCAGAGGACTCCCAGCAGTTGACAGACATGTGAGGGGTGGCTGCAGAGGACTCCCAGCAGTGCCCTGCAATATGAGGTGTGGGTGCATTTCACTACTAGCAGTGGACAGACATGTGAGGGGTGGGTGCAGAGGACTCCCAGCAGTGGACAGACATGTGAGGGGTGGGTGCACAGGACCCCCAGCAGTGGCTTGCAATATGAGTGGTGGGTGCATATCACTCCGAGCAGTGGACAGACATGTGAGGGGTGGGTGCTGAGAACTCCCAGCAGTGGACAGACATGTGAGGGGTGGGTGCAGAGGACTTGCAGCAGTGGACAGACATGTGAGGGGTGGGTGCACAGGACTCCCAGCAGTGGACAGACATGTGAGGGGTGGGTGCTGAGAACTCCCAGCAGTGGACAGACATGTGAGGGGTGGGTGCAGAGGACTCGCAGCAGTGGACAGACATGTGAGGGGTGGGTGCACAGGACTCCCAGCAGTGGACAGACATGTGAGGGATGGGTGCAGAGGACTCCCAGCAGTGGACAGACATGTGAGGGGTGGGTGCAGAGGACTCCCAGCAGTTGACAGACATGTGAGGGGTGGCTGCAGAGGACTCCCAGCAGTGCCCTGCAATATGAGGTGTGGGTGCATTTCACTACTAGCAGTGGACAGACATGTGAGGGGTGGGTGCAGAGGACTCCCAGCAGTGGACAGACATGTGAGGGGTGGGTGCAGAGGACTCCCAGCAGTGGCTTGCAATATGAGTGGTGGGTGCATATCACTCCGAGCAGTGGACAGACATGTGAGGGGTGGGTGCTGAGGACTCCCAGCAGTGGACAGACATGTGAGGGGTGGGTGCAGAGGACTCCCAGCAGTGGACAGACATGTGAAGGGTGGGTGCAGAGGAGTCCCAGCAGTGGACAGACATGTGAGGGGTGGGCGCAGAGGACTCCCAGCAGTGGCGTGCAATATGAGTGGTGGGTGCATATCACTCCCAGCAGTGGACACACATGTGAGGGGTGGGTGCAGAGGACTCTCAGCAGTGGACAGACATGTGAGGGGTGGCTGCAGAGGACTCCCAGCAGTGCCCTGCAATATGAGGTGTGGGTGCATATCACTACCAGCAGTGGACAGACATGTGAGGGGTGGGTGCAGAGGACTCCCAGCAGTGGACAGACATGTGAGAGGTGGCTGCAGAGGACTCCCAGCAGTGGACAGACATGTGAGGGGTGGGTGCAGAGGACTCCCAGCAGTGGCCTGCAATATGAGGGGTGGGTGCATATCACTCCCAGCAGTGGATAGACATGTGAGTGGTGGGTGCAGAGGACTCCCAGCAGTGGACAGACATATGAGGGGTGGGTGCAGAGGATTCTCAGCAGTGGACAGACATGTGAGGGGTGGGTGCAGAGGACTCCCAGCAGTGGAAAGACATGTGAGGGGTGGGTGCAGAGGACTCCCAGCAGTGGCTTGCAATATGAGTGGTGGGTGAATATCACTCCCAGCAGTGGACAGACATGTGAGGGGTGGGTGCTGAGGACTCCCAGCAGTGGACAGACATGTGAGGGGTGGGTGCAGAGGACTCCCAGCAGTGGACAGACATGTGAGTGGTGGGTGCAGAGGAGTCCCAGCAGTGGATAGACATGTGAGGGGTGGGTGCAGAGGACTCCCAGCAGTGGCCTGCAATATGAGTGGTGGGTGCATATCACTCCCAGCAGTGGACACTCATGTGAGGGGTGGGTGCAGAGGACTCCCAGCAGTGGACAGACATGTGAGCGGTGGCTGCAGAGGACTCCCAGCAGTGCCCTGCAATATGAGGTGTGGGTGCATATCACTACCAGCAGTGGACAGACATGTGAGGGGTGGGTGCAGAGGACTCCCAGCAGTGGACAGACATGTGAGGGGTGGCTGCAGAGGACTCCCAGTAGTGGACAGAAATGTGAGGGGTGGCTGCAAAGGACTCGCAGCAGTGCCCTGAAACATGAGGTGTGGGTGCATATCACTACCAGCAGTGGACAGATATGTGAGGGGTGGGTGCAGAGGACTCCCAGCAGTGGACAGACATGTGAGGGGTGGCTGCAGAGGACTCCCAGCAGTGGACAGACATGTGAGGGGTGGCTGCAGAGGACTCCCAGCAGTGGCCTGCAATATGAGTGGTGGGTGCATATCACTTCCAGCAGTGGACAGATATGTGAGGGGTGGGTGCAGAGGACTCCAAGCAGTGGTCAGACATGTGAGGGGTGGCTGCAGAGGACTCCCAGCAGTGGACAGACATGTGAGGGGTGGGTGCAGAGGACTCCCAGCAGTGGCCTGCAATATGAAGGGTGGGTGCATATCACTCCCAGCAGTGGACAGACATGTGAGTGGTGGGTGCAGAGGACTCCCAGCAGTGGACAGCCATATGAGGGGTGGGTGCAGAGGACTCCCAGCAGTGGACAGACATGTGAGGGGTGGGTGCATATCACTCCCAGCAGTGGACTGACAAGTGAGGGGTGGGTGCAGAGGACTCCCAGCAGTGGACAGACATGTGAGGGGTGGGTGCAGATGACTCCCAGCAGTGGACAGACATGTGAGGGGTGGGTGCTGAGGACTCCCAGCAGTGGACAGACATGTGAGTGGTGGGTGCATATCACTCCCAGCAGTGAACAGACATGTGAGGGGTGGGTGCAGATGACTCCCAGCAGTGGACAGACATGTGAAGGGTGGCTGCAGAGGACTCGCAGCAGTGGACAGACATGTGAGGGGTGGGTGCAGAGGACTCCCAGCAGTGGCCTGCAATATGAGTGGTGGGTGCATATCACTCCCAGCAGTGGACAGACATGTGAGGGGTGGGTGCAGAGGACTCCCAGCAGTGGACAGACATGTGAGGGGTGGGTGCAGAGGACTCCCAGCAGTGGACAGACATGTGAGGGGTGGGTGCAGAGGACTCCCAGCAGTAGCCTGCAATATGAGTGGTGGGTGCATATCACTCCCAGCAGTGGACAGACATGTGACGCGTGGGTGCAGAGGACTCCCAGCAGTGGACAGACATGTGAGGGGTGGGTGCAGAGGACGCCCAACAGTGGACAGACATGTGAGGGGTGGCTGCAGAGGACTCCCAGCAGTGCCCTGCAATATGAGGTGTGGGTGCCTATCACTACCAGCAGTGGACAGACATGTGAGGGGTGGGTGCAGAGGACTCCCAGCAGTGGACAGACATGTGAGGGGTGGGTGCAGAGGACCCCCAGCAGTGGCTTGCAATATGAGTGGTGGGTGCATATCACTCTGAGCAGTGGACAGACATGTGAGGGGTGGGTGCTGAGAACTCCCAGCAGTGGACAGACATGTGAGGGGTGGGTGCAGAGGACTTGCAGCAGTGGACAGACATGTGAGGGGTGGGTGCACAGGACTCCCAGCAGTGGACAGACATGTGAGGGGTGGGTGCTGAGAACTCCCAGCAGTGGACAGACATGTGAGGGGTGGGTGCAGAGGACTCGCAGCAGTGGACAGACATGTGAGGGGTGGGTGCAGAGGACTTGCAGCAGTGGACAGACATGTGAGGGGTGGTTGCAGAGGACTCCCAGCAGTGGACAGACATGTGAGGGGTGGGTGCAGAGGACTCCCAGCAGTGGACAGACATGTGAGGGGTGGCTGCAGAGGACTCCCAGCAGTGCCCTGCAATATGAGGTGTGGGTGCATATCACTACCAGCAGTGGACAGACAGGTGAGGGGTGGGTGCAGAGGACTCCCAGCAGTGGACAGACATGTGAGGGGTGGCTGCAGAGGACTCCCAGCAGTGCCCTGAAACATGAGGTGTGGGTGTATATCACTACCAGCAGTGGACAGACATGTGAGGGGTGGGTGCAGAGGACTCCCATCAGTGGACAGACATGTGAGGGGTGGATGCAGAGGACTCCCAGCAGTGGACAGACATGTGAGGGGTGGGTGCAGAGGACTCCCAGCAGTGGCCTGCAATATGAGGGGTGGGTGCATATCACTCCCAGCAGTGGACAGACATGCGAGTGGTGGGTGCAGAGGACTCCCAGCAGTGGACAGATATATGAGGGGTGGGTGCAGAGGACTCCCAGCAGTGGACAGACATGTAAGGGGTGGGTGCATATCACTCCCAGCAGTGGACTGACATGTGAGGGGTGGGTGCAGAGGACTCCCAGCAGTGGACAGACATGTGAGGGGTGGGTGCAGATGGCTCCCAGCAGTGGACAGACATGTGAGGGGTTGCTGCAGAGGACTCCCAGCAGTGGACAGACATGTGAGGGGTGGGTGCAGAGGACTCCCAGCAGTGGCGTGCAATATGAGTGGTGGGTGCATATCATTCCCAGCAGTGGACACACATGTGAGGGGTGGGTGCTGAGGACTCCCAGCAGTGGACAGACATGTGAGGGGTGGGTGCAGAGAACTCCCAGCAGTGGACAGACGTGAGGGGTGGGTGCAGAGGACTCCCAGCAGTGGAAAGACATGTGAGGGGTGGGTGCAGAGGACTCCCAGCAGTGGCCTGCAATATGAGTGGTGGGTGCATATAACTCCCAACCGTGAACAGACATGTGAGGGGTGGGTGCAGAGGACTCCCAGCAGTGGACAGACACGTGAAGGGTGGCTGCAGAGGACTCCCAGCAGTGGACAGACATGTGAGGGGTGGGTGCAGAGGACTCCCAGAAGTGGCCTGCAATATGAGTGGTGGGTGCATATCACTCCCAGCAGTGGACAGACATGTGAGGGGTGGGTACCGAGGACTCCCAGCAGTGGACAGACATGTAAGGGGTGGGTGCAGAGGACTCCCAGCAGTGGACAGACATGTGAGGGTGGGTGCAGAGGACTCCCAGCAGTGGACAGACATGTGAGGGGTGGGTGCAGAGGACTCCCAGCAGTGGACAGACATGTGAGTGGTGGCTGCAGCGGACTCCCAGCAGTGGACAGACATGTGAGGGGTGGCTGCAGAGGACTCCCAGCAGTGGCCTGCAATATGAGTGGTTGGTGCATATCACTCCCAGCAGTGGACAGACATGTGAGGGGTGCGTGCAGAGGATTCCCAGCAGTGGCCTGCAATATGAGGGGTGGGTGCATATCACTCCCAGCAGTGGACAGACATGTGAGGGATGGGTGCAGAGGACTCTCAGCAGTGGACAGACATGTGAGGGGTGGGTGCAGAGGACTCCCAGCAGTGGACAGACATATGAGGGGTGGGTGCAGAGGATTCTCAGCAGATGACAGACATGTGAGGGGTGGGTGCAGAGGACTCCCAGCAGTGGAAAGACATGTGAGGGGTGGGTGCAGAGGACTCCCAGCAGTGGCTTGCAATATGAGTGGTGGGTGCATATCACTCCCAGCAGTGGACAGACATGTGAGGGGTGGGTGCTGAGGACTCCCAGCAGTGGACAGACATGTGAGGGGTGGGTGCAGAGGACTCCCAGCAGTGGCCTGCAATATGAGTGGTGGGTGCATATCACTCCCAGCAGTGGACAGACATGTGAGGGGTGGGTGCAGAGGACTCCCAGCAGTGGACAGACATGTGAGGGGTGGGTGCAGAGAACTCCCAGCAGTGGACAGACGTGAGGGGTGGGTGCAGAGGACTCCCAGCAGTGGAAAGACATGCGAGTGGTGGGTGCAGAGGACTCCCAGCAGTGGACAGACATATGAGGGGTGGGTGCAGAGGACTCCCAGCAGTGGACAGACATGTAAGGGGTGGGTGCATATCACTCCCAGCAGTGGACTGACATGTGAGGGGTGGGTGCAGAGGACTCCCAGCAGTGGACAGACATGTGAGGGGTGGGTGCAGATGGCTCCCAGCAGTGGACAGACATGTGAGGGGTGGGTGCAGAGGACTCCCAGCAGTGGACAGACATGTGAGGGGTGGGTGCAGAGGACTCCCAGCAGTGGCTTGCAATATGAGTGGTGGGTGCATATCACTCCCAGCAGTGGACAGACATGTGAGGGGTGGGTGCTGAGGACTCCCAGCAGTGGACAGACATGTGAGTGGTGGGTGCAGAGGACTCCCAGCAGTGGACAGACATGTGAGGGGTGGGTGCAGAGGACTCCCAGCAGTGGACAGACATGTGAGGGGTGGGTGAAGAGGACTCCCAGCAGTGGCCTGCAATATGAGTGGTGGGTGCATATCACTCCCAGCAGTGGACACACATGTGAGGGGTGGGTGCAGAGGACTCCCAGCAGTGGACAGACATGTGAGGGGTGGCTGCAGAGGACTCCCAGCAGTGCCCTGAAATATGAGGTGTGGGTGCATATCACTCCCAGCAGTGGACAGACATGCGAGTGGTGGGTGCAGAGGACTCCCAGCAGTGGACAGACATATGAGGGGTGGGTGCAGAGGACACCCAGCAGTAGACAGACATGTAAGGGGTGGGTGCATATCACTCCCAGCAGTGGACTGACATGTGAGGGGTGGGTGCAGAGGACTCCCAGCAGTGGACAGACATGTGAGGGGTGGGTGCAGATGACTCCCAGCAGTGGACAGACATGTGAGGGGTTGCTGCAGAGGACTCCCAGCAGTGGACAGACATGTGAGGGGTGGGTGCAGAGGACTCCCAGCAGTGTCCTGCAATATGAGTGGTGGGTGCATATCATTCCCAGCAGTGGACAGACATGTGAGGGGTGGGTGCTGAGGACTCCCAGCAGTGGACAGACATGTGAGGGGTGGGTGCAGAGAACTCCCAGCAGTGGACAGACGTGAGGGGTGGGTGCAGAGGACTCCCAGCAGTGGAAAGACATGTGAGGGGTGGGTGCAGAGGACTCCCAGCAGTGGCCTGCAATATGAGTGGTGGGTGCATATCACTCCCAGCAGTGAACAGACATGTGAGGGGTGGGTGCAGAGGACTCCCAGCAGTGGACAGACACGTGAAGGGTGGCTGCAGAGGACTCCCAGCAGTGGACAGACATGTGAGGGGTGGGTGCAGAGGACTCCCAGAAGTGGCCTGCAATATGAGTGGTGGGTGCATATCACTCCCAGCAGTGGACAGACATGTGAGGGGTGGGTACCGAGGACTCCCAGCAGTGGACAGACATGTAAGGGGTGGGTGCAGAGGACTCCCAGCAGTGGACAGACATGTGAGGGGTGGGTGCAGAGGACTCCCAGCAGTGGACAGACATGTGAGGGGTGGGTGCAGAGGACTCCCAGCAGTGGCCTGCAATATGAGTGGTGGGTGCATATCACTCCCAGCAGTGGACAGACATGTGAGGGGTGGGTGCAGAGGACTTCCAGCTGTGGACAGACATGTGAGGGGTGGGTGCAGATGACTCCCAGCAGTGGACAGACATGTGAGGGGTGGCTGCAGAGGACTCCCAGCAGTGCCCTGAAATATGAGGTGTGGGTGCATTTCACTACCAGCAGTGGACAGACATGTGAGGGGTGGGTGCAGAGGACTCCCAGCAGTGGACAGACATGTGAGGGGTGGGTGCAGAGGACTTCCAGCAGTGGCTTGCAATATGAGTGGTGGGTGCATATCACTCCCAGCAGTGGACAGACATGTGAGTGCTGAGGACTCCCGGCAGTGGACAGACATGTGAGGGGTGGGTGGAGAGGACTCCCAGCAGTGGACAGACATGTGAGGGGTGGGTGCAGAGGAGTCCCAGCAGTGGACAGACATGTGAGGGGTGGGTGCAGAGGACTCCAAGCAGTGGCCTGCAATATGAGTGGTGGGTGCATATCACTCCCAGCAGTGGACACACATGTGAGGGGTGAGTGCAGAGGACTCCCAGCAGTGGACAGACATGTGAGGGGTGGCTGCAGAGGACTCCCAGCAGTGCCCTGAAATATGAGGTGTGGGTGCATATCACTACCAGCAGTGGACAGACATGTGAGGGGTGGGTGCAGAGGACTCCCAGCAGTGGACAGACATGTGAGGGGTGGCTGCAGAGGACTCCCAGCAGTGGACAGATATGTGAGGGGTGGCTGCAGAGGACTCCCAGCAGTGGCCTGCTATATGAGTGGTGGGTGCATATCACTCCCAGCAGTGGACAGACATGTGAGTGGTGGGTGCAGAGTACTCCCAGCAGTGGACAGACATGTGAGGGGTGGGTGCAGAGGACTCCCAGCAGTGGCCTGCAATCTGAGTGGTGGGTGCATATCACTCCCAGCAGTGGACTGACATGTGAGGGGTGGGTGCAGAATACTCCCAGCAGTGGACAGACATGTGAGGGGTGGCTGCAGAGGACTCCCAGCAGTGGACAGAAATGAGAGGGGTGGGTGCAGAGGACTCCCAGCAGTGGACAGACATGTGAGGGGTGGGTGCAGAGGACTCCCAGAAGTGGCCTGCAATATGAGTGGTGGGTGCATATCACTCCCAGCAGTGGACAGACATGTGAGGGGTGGGTGCTGAGAACTCCCAGCAGTGGACAGACATGTGAGGGGTGGGTGCAGAGGACTCCCAGCAGTGGACAGACATGTGAGGGGTGGGTGCACAGGACTCCCAGCAGTGGACAGACATGTAAGGGATGGGTGCAGAGGACTCCCAGCAGTGGACAGACATGTGAGCGGTGGGTGCAGAGGACTCCCAGCAGTGGACAGACATGTTTGGGGTGGCTGCGGAGGACTCCCAGCAGTGCCCTGCAATATGAGGTGTGGGTGCATTTCACTACCAGCAGTGGACAGACATGTGAGGGGTGGGTGCAGAGGACTCCCAGCAGTGGACACACATGTGAGGGGTGGGTGCAGAGGACTCCCAGCAGTGGCTTGCAATATGAGTGGTGGGTGCATATCACTCCCAGCAGTGGACAGACATGTGAGGGGTGGGTGCTGAGGACTCCCAGCAGTGGACAGACATGTGAGGGGTAGTGCAGAGGACTCCCAGCAGTGGACAGACATGTGAGGGGTGGGCGCAGAGGACTCCCAGCAGTGGCCTGCAATATGAGTGGTGGGAGCATATCACTCCCAGCAGTGGACACACATGTGAGGGGTGGGTGCAGCGGACTCCCAGCAGTGGACAGACATGTGAGGGGTGGCTGCAGAGGACTCCCAGCAGTGCCCTGCAATATGAGGTGTGGGTGCATATCACTACCAGCAGTGGACAGACATGTGAGGGGTGGGTGCAGAGGACTCCCAGCAGTGGACAGACATGTGAGGGGTGGCTGCAGAGGACTCCCAGCAGTGCCCTGAAATATGAGGTGTGGGTGCATATCACTACCAGCAGTGGACAGACATGTGAGGGGTGGGTGCAGAGGACTCCCAGCAGTGGACAGACATGTGAGGGGTGGCTGCAGAGGACTCCCAGCAGTGGACAGACATGTGAGGGGTGGCTGCAGAGGACTCCCAGCAGTGGCCTGCAATATGAGTGGTTGGTGCATATCACTCCCAGCAGTGGACAGACATGTGAGGGGTGGGTGCAGAGGTCTCCCAGCAGTGGACAGACATGTGAGGGGTGGCTGCAGAGGACTCCCAGCAGTGGACAGACATGTGAGGGGTGGCTGCAGAGGACTCCCAGCAGTGGCCTGCAATATGAGTGGTTGGTGCATATCACTCCCAGCAGTGGACAGACATGTGAGGGGTGCGTGCAGAGGATTCCCAGCAGTAGCCTGCAGTATGAGGGGTGGGTGCATATCACTCCCAGCAGTGGACAGACATGTGAGGGAAAGGTGCAGAGGACTCCCAGCAGTGGACAGACATGTGAGGGGTGGGTGCAGAGGACTCCCAGCAGTGGACAGACATGTGAGGGGTGGCTGCAGAGGACTCCCAGCAGTGCCCTGCAATATGAGGTGTGGGTGCATTTCACTACCAGCAGTGGACAGACATGTGAGTGGTGGGTGCATATCACTCCCAGCAGTGGACAGACATGTGAGGGGTGGGTGCTGAGGACTCCCAGCAGTGGACAGACATGTGAGTGGTGGGTGCAGAGGACTCCCAGCAGTGGACAGACATGTGAGGGGTGGGTGCAGAGGAGTCCCAGCAGTGGACAGACATGTGAGGGGTGGGTGCAGAGGACTCCCAGCAGTGGCCTGCAATATGAGTGGTGGGTGCATATCACTCCCAGCAGTGGACACACATGTGAGGGGTGGGTGCAGAGGACTCCCAGCAGTGGACAGACATGTGAGGGGTGGCTGCAGAGGACTCCCAGCAATGCCCTGCAATATGAGGTGTGGGTGCATATCACTACCAGCAGTGGACAGACATGTGAGGGGTGGGTGCAGAGGACTCCCAGCAGTGGACAGACATGTGAGGGGTGGCTGCAGAGGACTCCCAGCAGTGCCCTGAAATATGAGGTGTGGGTGCATATCACTACCAGCAGTGGACAGACATGTGAGGGGTGGGTGCAGAGGACTCCCAGCAGTGGACAGACATGTGAGGGGTGGCTGCAGAGGACTCCCAGCAGTGGACAGACATGTGAGGGGTGGCTGCAGAGGACTCCCAGCAGTGGCCTGCAATATGAGTGGTTGGTGCATATCACTCCCAGCAGTGGACAGACATGTGAGGGGTGGGTGCAGAGGACTCCCAGCAGTGGACAGACATGTGAGGGGTGGCTGCAGAGGACTCCCAGCAGTGGACAGACATGTGAGGGGTGGGTGCAGATGACTCCCAGCAGTGGCCTGCAATATGAGGGGTGGGTGCATATCACTCCCAGCAGTGGACAGACATGTGAGTGGTGGGTGCAGAGGACTCCCAGCAGTGGACAGACATATGAGGGGTGGGTGCAGAGGACTCCCAGCAGTGGAAAGACATGTGAGGGGTGGGTGCAGAGGACTCCCAGCAGTGGACAGACATGTGAGGGGTGGGTGCAGAGGACTCCCAGCAGTGGACAGACATGTGAGGGGTGGCTGCAGAGGACTCCCAGCAGTGGACAGACATGTGAGGGGTGGGTGCAGAGCACTCCCAGCAGTGGCCTGCAATATGAGGGGTGGGTGCATATCACTCCCAGCAGAGGACAGACATGTGAGTGGTGGGTGCAGAGGACTCCCAGCAGTGGACAGACATATGAGGGGTGGGTGCATATCACTCCCAGCAGTGGACAGACATGTGAGGGGTGGCTGCAGAGGACTCCCAGCAGTGGACAGACATGTGAGGGGTGGCTGCAGAGGACTCCCAGCAGTGGCCTGCAATATGAGTGGTGGGTGCATATCACTTCCAGCAGTGGACAGATATGTGAGGGGTGGGTGCAGAGGACTCCCAGCAGTGGCTTGCAATATGAGTGGTGGGTGCATATCACTCCGAGCAGTGGACAGACATGTGAGGGGTGGGTGCTGAGGACTCCCAGCAGTGGACAGACATGTGAGGGGTGGGTGCAGAGGACTCCCAGCAGTGGACAGACATGTGAGGGGTGGGTGCAGAGGAGTCCCAGCAGTGGACAGACATGTGAGGGGTGGGCGCAGAGGACTCCCAGCAGTAGCGTGCAATATGAGTGGTGGGTGCATATCACTCCCAGCAGTGGACACACATGTGAGGGGTGGGTGCAGAGGACTCCCAGCAGTGGACAGACATGTGAGGGGTGGCTGCAGAGGACTCCCAGCAGTGCCCTGCAATATGAGGTGTGGGTGCATATCACTACCAACAGTGGACAGACTTGTGAGGGGTGGGTGCAGAGGACTCCCAGCAGTGGACAGACATGTGAGGGGTGGCTGCAGAGGTCTCTCAGCAGTGCCCTGAAATATGAGGTGTGGGTGCATATCACTACCAGCAGTGGACAGACATGTGAGGGGTGGGTGCAGAGGAATCCCAGCAGTGGACAGACATGTGAGGGGTGGGTGCAGAGGACTCCCAGCAGTGGACAGACATGTGAGGGGTGGGTGCAGAGGACTCCCCGCAGTGGACAGACATGTGAGGGGTGGGTGCAGAGGACTCCCAGCAGTGGCCTGCAATATGAGTGGTGGGTGCATATCACTCCCAGCAGTGGACAGACATGTGAGGGGTGGGTGCAGAGGACTCCCAGCTGTGGACAGACATGTGAGGGGTGGGTGCAGATGACTCCCAGCAGTGGACAGACATGTGAGGGGTGCCTGCAGAGGACTCCCAGCAGTGCCCTGAAATATGAGGTGTGGGTGCATTTCACTACCAGCAGTGGACAGACATGTGAGGGGTGGGTGCAGAGGACTCCCAGCAGTGGACAGACATGTGAGGGGTGGGTGCAGAGGACTCCCAGCAGTGGCTTGCAATATGAGTGGTGGGTGCATATCACTCCCAGCAGTGGACAGACATGTGAGGGGTGGGTGCTGAGGACTCCCGGCAGTGGACAGACATGTGAGGGGTGGGTGCAGAGGACTCCCAGCAGTGGACAGACATGTGAGGGGTGGGTGCAGAGGAGTCCCAGCAGTGGACAGACATGTGAGGTGTGGGTGCAGAGGACTCCAAGCAGTGGCCTGCAATATGAGTGGTGGGTGCATATCACTCCCAGCAGTGGACACACATGTGAGGGGTGGGTGCAGAGGACTCCCAGCAGTGGACAGACATGTGAGGGGTGGGTGCAGAGGACTCCCAGCAGTGGACAGACATGTGAGGGGTGGCTGCAGAGGACTCCCAGCAGTGCCCTGCAATATGAGGTGTGGGTGCATATCACTACCAGCAGTGGACGGACATGTGAGGGGTGGGTGCAGAGGACTCCCAGCAGTGGACAGACATGTGAGGGGTGGCTGCAGAGGACTCCCAGCAGTGGACAGACATGTGAGGGGTGGCTGCAGAGGACTCCCAGCAGTGGCCTGCTATATGAGTGGTGGGTGCATATCACTCCCAGCAGTGGACAGACATGTGAGTGGTGGGTGCAGAGTACTCCCAGCAGTGGACAGACATGTGATGGGTGGGTGCAGAGGACTCCCAGCAGTGGCCTGCAATATGAGTAGTGGGTGCATATCACTCCCAGCAGTGGACTGACATGTGAGGGGTGGGTGCAGAGTACTCCCAGCAGTGGACAGACATGTGAGGGGTGGGTGCAGATGACTCCCAGCAGTGGACAGACATGTGAGGGGTGGCTGCAGAGGACTCCCAGCAGTGGACAGAAATGTGAGGGGTGGGTGCAGAGGACTCCCAGCAGTGGACAGACATGTGAGGGGTGGGTGCAGAGGACTCCCAGAAGTGGCCTGCAATATGAGTGGTGGGTGCATATCACTCCCAGCAGTGGACAGACATGTGAGGGGTGGGTGCTGAGAACTCCCAGCAGTGGACAGACATGTGAGGGGTGGGTGCAGAGGACTCCCAGCAGTGGACAGACATGTGAGGGGTGGGTGCACAGGACTCCCAGCAGTGGACAGACATGTGAGGGATGGGTGCAGAGGACTCCCAGCAGTGGACAGACATGTGAGCGGTGGGTGCAGAGGACTCCCAGCAGTGGACAGACATGTTTGGGGTGGCTGCGGAGGACTCCCAGCAGTGCCCTGCAATATGAGGTGTGGGTGCATTTCACTACCAGCAGTGGACAGACATGTG
The DNA here is from genome assembly GCF_964204655.1 of Triturus cristatus. Classification (NCBI taxonomy): domain Eukaryota; kingdom Metazoa; phylum Chordata; class Amphibia; order Caudata; family Salamandridae; genus Triturus; species Triturus cristatus. The sequence goes on from NC_140579.1 coordinate 421,918,779, forward strand.
AGGGGTGGGTGCAGAGGACTCCCAGCAGTGGACAGACATGTGAGGGGTGGGTGCAGAGGACTCCCAGCAGTGGACAGACATGTGAGGGGTGGGTGCAGAGGAGTCCCAGCAGTGGACAGACATGTGAGGGGTGGGCGCAGAGGAATCCCAGCAGTGGCCTGCAATATTAGTGGTGGGAGCATATCACTCCCAGCAGTGGACACACATGTGAGGGGTGGGTGCAGCGGACTCCCAGCAGTGGACAGACATGTGAGGGGTGGCTGCAGAGGACTCCCAGCAGTGCCCTGCAATATGTGGTGTGGGTGCATATCACTACCAGCAGTGGACAGACATGTGAGGAGTGGGTGCAGAGGACTCCCAGCAGTGGACAGACATGTGAGGGGTGGCTGCAGAGGTCTCCCAGCAGTGCCCTGAAATATGAGGTGTGGGTGCATATCACTACCAGCAGTGGACAGACATGTGAGGAGTGGGTGCAGAGGACTCCCAGCAGTGGACAGACATGTGAGGGGTTGCTGCAGAGGACTCCCAGCAGTGGACAGACATGTGAGGGGTGGCTGCAGAGGACTCCCAGCAGTGGCCTGCAATATGAGTGGTTGGTGCATATCACTCCCAGCAGTGGACAGACATGTGAGGGGTGGGTGCAGAGGACTCCCAGCAGTGGACAGACATGTGAGGGGTGGGTGCAGAGGAGTCCCAGCAGTGGACAGACATGTGAGGGGTGGGCGCAGAGGAATCCCAGCAGTGGCCTGCAATATGAGTGGTGGGAGCATATCACTCCCAGCAGTGGACACACATGTGAGGGGTGGGTGCAGCGGACTCCCAGCAGTGGACAGACATGTGAGGGGTGGCTGCAGAGCACTCCCAGCAGTGCCCTGCAATATGAGGTGTGGGTGCATATCACTACCAGCAGTGGACAGACATGTGAGGGGTGGGTGCAGAGGACTCCCAGCAGTGGACAGACATGTGAGGGGTGGCTGCAGAGGTCTCCCAGCAGTGCCGTGAAATATGAGGTGTGGGTGCATATCACTACCAGCAGTGGACAGACATGTGAGGGGTGGGTGCAGAGGAATCCCAGCAGTGGACAGACATGTGAGGGGTGGCTGCAGAGGACTCCCAGCAGTGGACAGACATGTGAGGGGTGGCTGCAGAGGACTCCCAGCAGTGGCCTGCAATATGAGTGGTTGGTGCATATCACTCCCAGCAGTGGACAGACATGTGAGGGGTGCGTGCAGAGGATTCCCAGCAGTAGCCTGCAATATGAGGGGTGGGAGCATATCACTCCCAGCAGTGGACAGACATGTGAGGGAAAGGTGCAGAGGACTCCCAGCAGTGGACAGACATGTGAGGGGTGGGTGCAGAGGACTCCCAGCAGTGGACAGCCATGTGAGGGGTGGCTGCAGAGGACTCCCAGCAGTGCCCTGCAATATGAGGTGTGGGTGCATTTCACTACCAGCAGTGGACAGACATGTGAGTGGTGGGTGCACATCACTCCCAGTAGTGGACAGACATGTGAGGGGTGGGTGCTGAGGACTCCCAGCAGTGGACAGACATGTGAGGGGTGGGTGCAGAGGAGTCCCAGCAGTGGACAGACATGTGAGGGGTGGGTGCAGAGGACTCCCAGCAGTGGCCTGCAATATGAGTGGTGGGTGCATATCACTCCCAGCAGTGGACACACATGTGAGGGGTGGGTGCAGAGGACTCCCAGCAGTGGACAGACATGTGAGGGGTGGCTGCAGAGGACTCCCAGCAATGCCCTGCAATATGAGGTGTGGGTGCATATCACTACCAGCAGTGGACAGACATGTGAGGGGTGGGTGCAGAGGACTCCCAGCAGTGGACAGACATGTGAGGGGTGGCTGCAGAGGACTCCCAGCAGTGGACAGACATGTGAGGGGTGGCTGCAGAGGACTCCCAGCAGTGGCCTGCAATATGAGTGGTTGGTGCATATCACTCCCAGCAGTGGACAGACATGTGAGGGGTGGGTGCAGAGGACTCCCAGCGGTGGACAGACATGTGAGGGGTGGCTGCAGAGGACTCCCAGCAGTGGACAGACATGTGAGGGGTGGGTGCAGAGGACTCCCAGAAGTGGCCTGCAATATGAGTGGTGGGGGCATATCACTCCCAGCAGTGGACAGACATGTGAGGGGTGGGTACCGAGGACTCCCAGCAGTGGACAGACATGTAAGGGGTGGGTGCAGAGGACTCCCAGCAGTGGACAGACATGTGAGGGGTGGGTGCAGAGGACTCCCAGCAGTGGACAGACATGTGAGGGGTGAGTGCAGAGGACTCCCAGCAGTGGCCTGCAATATGAGTGGTGGGTGCATATCACTCCCAGCAGTGGACAGACATGTGAGGGGTGGGTGCAGAGGTCTCCCAGCTGTGGACAGACATGTGAGGGGTGGGTGCAGATGACTCCCAGCAGTGGACAGACATGTGAGGGGTGGCTGCAGAGGACTCCCAGCAGTGCCCTGAAATATGAGGTGTGGGTGCATTTCACTACCATCAGTGGACAGACATGTGAGGGGTGGGTGCAGAGGACTCCCAGCAGTGGACAGACATGTGAGGGGTGGGTGCAGAGGACTCCCAGCAGTGGCTTGCAATATGAGTGGTGGGTGCATATCACTCCCAGCAGTGGGCAGACATGTGAGGGGTGGGTGCTGAGGACTCCCGGCAGTGGACAGACATGTGAGGGGTGGGTGCAGAGGACTCCCAGCAGTGGACAGACATGTGAGGGGTGGGTGCAGAGGAGACCCAGCAGTGGACAGACATGTGAGGGGTGGGTGCAGAGGACTCCCAGCAGTGGACAGACATGTGAGGGGTGGCTGCAGAGGACTCCCAGCAGTGTCCTGCACTATGAGGTGTGGGTGCATATCACTACCAGCAGTGGACAGATATGTGAGGGGTGGGTGCAGAGGACTCCCAGCAGTGGACAGACATGTGAGGGGTGGCTGCAGAGGACTCCCAGCAGTGCCCTGAAATATGAGGTGTGGGTGCATTTCACTACCAGCAGTGGACAGACATGTGAGGGGTGGGTGCAGAGGACTCCCAGCAGTGGACAGACATGTGAGGGGTGGGTGCAGAGGACTCCCAGCAGTGGCTTGCAATATGAGTGGTGGGTGCATATCACTCCCAGCAGTGGACAGACATGTGAGGGGTGGGTGCTGAGGACTCCCAGCAGTGGACAGACATGTGAGGGGTGGGTGCAGAGGACTCCCAGCAGTGGACAGACATGTGAGGGGTGGGTGCAGAGGAGTCCCAGTAGTAGACAGACATGTGAGGGGTGGGTGCAGAGGACTCCCAGCAGTGCCCTGCAATATGAGGTGTGGGTGCATATCACTACCAGTAGTGGACAGACATGTGAGGGGTGGGTGCAGAGGACTCCCAGCTGTGGACAGACATGTGAGGGGTGGCTGCAGAGGACTCCCAGCAGTGCCCTGAAATATGAGGTGTGGGTGCATATCACTACCAGCAGTGGACAGACATGTGAGGGGTGGGTGCAGAGGACTCCCAGCAGTGGACAGACATGTGAGGGGTGGCTGCAGAGGACTCCCAGCAGTGGACAGACATGTGAGGGGTGGCTGCAGAGGACTCCCAGCAGTGGCCTGCAATATGAGTGGTTGGTGCATATCACTCCCAGCAGTGGACAGACATGTGAGGGGTGGGTGCAGAGGACTCCCAGCAGTGGACAGACATGTGAGGGGTGGCTGCAGAGGACTCCCAGCAGTGGACATACATGTGAGGGGTGGGTGCAGAGGACTCCCAGCAGTGGACAGACATGTGAGGGGTGGGTGCAGAGGACTCCCAGAAGTGTCCTGCAATATGAGGGGTGGGTGCATATCACTCCCAGCAGTGGACAGACATGCGAGTGGTGGGTGCAGAGGACTCCCAGCAGTGGACAGACATATGAGGGGTGGGTGCAGAGGACTCCCAGCAGTGGACAGACATGTAAGGGGTGGGTGCATATCACTCCCAGCAGTGGACTGACATGTGAGGGGTGGGTGCAGAGGACTCCCAGCAGTGGACAGACATGTGAGGGGTGGGTGCAGATGACTCCCAGCAGTGGACAGACATGTGAGGGGTTGCTGCAGAGGACTCCCCGCAGTGGACAGACATGTGAGGGGTGGGTGCAGAGGACTCCCAGCAGTGGCCTGCAATATGAGTGGTGGGTGCATATCATTCCCAGCAGTGGACACACATGTGAGGGGTGGGTGCTGAGGACTCCCAGCAGTGGACAGACATGTGAGGGGTGGGTGCAGAGAACTCCCAGCAGTGGACAGACGTGAGGGGTGGGTGCAGAGGACTCCCAGCAGTGGAAAGACATGAGAGGGGTGGGTGCAGAGGACTCCCAACAGTGGCCTGCAATATGAGTGGTGGGTGCATATCACTCCCAGCAGTGAACAGACATGTGAGGGGTGGGTGCAGAGGACTCCCAGCAGTGGACAGACACGTGAAGGGTGGCTGCAGAGGACTCCCAGCAGTGGACAGACATGTGAGGGGTGGGTGCAGAGGACTCCCAGAAGTGGCCTGCAATATGAGTGGTGGGTGCATATCACTCCCAGCAGTGGACAGACATGTGAGGGGTGGGTACCGAGGACTCCCAGCAGTGGACAGACATGTAAGGGGTGGGTGCAGAGGACTCCCAGCAGTGGACAGACATGTGAGGGGTGGGTGCAGAGGACTCCCAGCAGTGGACAGACATGTGAGGGGTGGGTGCAGAGGACTCCCAGCAGTGGCCTGCAATATGAGTGGTGGGTGCATATCACTCCCAGCAGTGGACAGACATGTGAGGGTGGGTGCAGAGGACTCCCAGCTGTGGACAGACATGTGAGGGGTGGGTGCAGATGACTCCCAGCAGTGGACAGACATGTGAGGGGTGGCTGCAGAGGACTCCCAGCAGTGCCCTGAAATATGAGGTGTGGGTGCATTTCTCTACCAGCAGTGGACAGACATGTGAGGGGTGGGTGCAGAGGACTCCCAGCAGTGGACAGACATGTGAGGGGTGGGTGCAGAGGACTCCCAGCAGTGGCTTGCAATATGAGTGGTGGGTGCATATCACTCCCAGCAGTGGACAGACATCTGAGGGGTGGGTGCTGAGGACTCCCGGCAGTGGACAGACATGTGAGGGGTGGGTGCAGAGGACTCCCAGCAGTGGACAGACATGTGAGGGGTGGGTGCAGAGGAGTCCCAGCAGTGGACAGACATGTGAGGGGTGGGTGCAGAGGACTCCAAGCAGTGGCCTGCAATATGAGTGGTGGGTGCATATCACTCCCAGCAGTGGACACACATGTGAGGGGTGGGTGCAGAGGACTCCCAGCAGTGGACAGACATGTGAGGGGTGGCTGCAGAGGACTCCCAGCAGTGCCCTGCAATATGAGGTGTGGGTGCATATCACTACCAGCAGTGGACAGACATGTGAGGGGTGGGTGCAGAGGACTCCCAGCAGTGGACAGACATGTGAGGGGTGGCTGCAGAGGACTCCCAGCAGTGGACAGACATGTGAGGGGTGGCTGCAGAGGACTCCCAGCAGTGGCCTGCTATATGAGTGGTGGGTGCATATCACTCCCAGCAGTGGACAGACATGTGAGTGGTGGGTGCAGAGTACTCCCAGCAGTGGACAGACATGTGAGGGGTGGGTGCAGAGGACTCCCAGCAGTGGCCTGCAATATGAGTAGTGGGTGCATATCACTCCCAGCAGTGGACTGACATGTGAGGGGTGGGTGCAGATGACTCCCAGCAGTGGACAGACATGTGAGGGGTGGCTGCAGAGGACTCCCAGCAGTGGACAGAAATGTGAGGGGTGGGTGCAGAGGACTCCCAGCAGTGGACAGACATGTGAGGGGTGGGTGCAGAGGACTCCCAGAAGTGGCCTGCAATATGAGTGGTGGGTGCATATCACTCCCAGCAGTGGACAGACATGTGAGGGGTGGGTGCTGAGAACTCCCAGCAGTGGACAGACATGTGAGGGGTGGGTGCAAAGGACTCCCAGCAGTGGACAGACATGTGAGGGGTGGGTGCACAGGACTCCCAGCAGTGGACAGACATGTGAGGGATGGGTGCAGAGGACTCCCAGCAGTGGACAGACATGTGAGCGGTGGGTGCAGAGGACTCCCAGCAGTGGACAGACATGTTTGGGGTGGCTGCGGAGGACTCCCAGCAGTGCCCTGCAATATGAGGTGTGGGTGCATTTCACTACCAGCAGTGGACAGACATGTGAGGGGTGGGTGCAGAGGACTCCCAGCAGTGGACAGACATGTGAGGGGTGGGTGCAGAGGACTCCCAGCAGTGGCTTGCAATATGAGTGGTGGGTGCATATCACTCCCAGCAGTGGACAGACATGTGAGGGGTGGGTGCTGAGGACTCCCAGCAGTGGACAGACATGTGAGGGGTGGGTGCAGAGGACTCCCAGCAGAGGACAGACATGGGAGGGGTGGGTGCAGAGGAGTCCCAGCAGTGGACAGACATGTGAGGGGTGGGCGCAGAGGACTCCCAGCAGTGGCCTGCAATATGAGTGGTGGGAGCATATCACTCCCAGCAGTGGACACACATGTGAGGGGTGGGTGCAGCGGACTCCCAGCAGTGGACAGACATGTGAGGGGTGGCTGCAGAGGACTCCCAGCAGTGCCCTGCAATATGAGGTGTGGGTGCATATCACTACCAGCAGTGGACAGACATGTGAGGGGTGGGTGCAGAGGACTCCCAGCAGTGGACAGACATGTGAGGGGTGGCTGCAGAGGACTCCCAGCAGTGCCCTGAAATATGAGGTGTGGGTGCATATCACTACCAGCAGTGGACAGACATGTGAGGGGTGGGTGCAGAGGACTCCCAGCAGTGGACAGACATGTGAGGGGTGGCTGCAGAGGACTCCCAGCAGTGGACAGACATGTGAGGGGTGGCTGCAGAGGACTCCCAGCAGTGCCCTGCAATATGAGGTGTGGGTGCATTTCACTACCAGCAGTGGACAGACATGTGAGGGGTGGGTGCAGAGGACTCCCAGCAGTGGACAGACATGTGAGGGGTGGGTGCAGAGGACTCCCAGCAGTGGCTTGCAATATGAGTGGTGGGTGCATATCACTCCGAGCAGTGGACAGACATGTGAGGGGTGGGTGCTGAGGACTCCCAGCAGTGGACAGACATGTGAGGGGTGGGTGCAGAGGACTCCCAGCAGTGGACAGACATGTGAGGGGTGGGTGCAGAGGAGTCCCAGCAGTGGACAGACATGTGAGGGGTGGGCGCAGAGGACTCCCAGCAGTAGCGTGCAATATGAGTGGTGGGTGCATATCACTCCCAGCAGTGGACACACATGTGAGGGGTGGGTGCAGAGGACTCCCAGCAGTGGACAGACATGTGAGGGGTGGCTGCAGAGGACTCCCAGCAGTGCCCTGCAATATGAGGTGTGGGTGCATATCACTACCAGCAGTGGACAGACATGTGAGGGGTGGGTGCAGAGGACTCCCAGCAGTGGACAGACATGTGAGGGGTGGCTGCAGAGGACTCCCAGCAGTGCCCTGAAATATGAGGTGTGGGTGCATATCACTACCAGCAGTGGACAGACATGTGAGGGGTGGGTGCAGAGGACTCCCAGCAGTGGACAGACATGTGAGGGGTGGCTGCAGCGGACTCCCAGCAGTGGACAGACATGTGAGGGGTGGCTGCAGAGGACTCCCAGCAGTGGCCTGCAATATGAGTGGTTGGTGCATATCACTCCCAACAGTGGACAGACATGTGAGGGGTGCGTGCAGAGGATTCCCAGCAGTGGCCTGCAATATGAGGGGTGGGTGCATATCACTCCCAGCAGTGGACAGACATGTGAGGGATGGGTGCAGAGGACTCTCAGCAGTGGACAGACATGTGAGGGGTGGGTGGAGAGGACTCCCAGCAGTGGACAGACATGTGAGGGGTGGCTGCAGAGGACTCCCAGCAGTGCCCTGAAATATGAGGTGTGGGTGCATTTCACTACCAGCAGTGGACAGACATGTGAGGGGTGGGTGCAGAGGACTCCCAGCAGTGGACAGACATGTGAGGGGTGGGTGCAGAGGACTCCCAGCAGTGGCTTGCAATATGAGTGGTGGGTGCATATCACTCCCAGCAGTGGACAGACATGTGAGGGGTGGGTGCTGAGGACTCCCAGCAGTGGACAGACATGTGAGGGGTGGGTGCAGAGGACTCCCAGCAGTGGACAGACATGTGAGGGGTGGGTGCAGAGGAGTCCCAGTAGTAGACAGACATGTGAGGGGTGGGTGCAGAGGACTCCCAGCAGTGCCCTGCAATATGAGGTGTGGGTGCATATCACTACCAGCAGTGGACAGACATGTGAGGGGTGGGAGCAGAGGACTCCCAGCAGTGGACAGACATGTGAGGGGTGGCTGCAGAGGACTCCCAGCAGTGCCCTGAAATATGAGGTGTGGGTGCATATCACTACCAGCAGTGGACAGACATGTGAGGGGTGGGTGCAGAGGACTCCCAGCAGTGGACAGACATGTGAGGGGTGGCTGCAGAGGACTCCCAGCAGTGGACAGACATGTGAGGGGTGGCTGCAGAGGACTCCCAGCAGTGGCCTGCAATATGAGTGGTTGGTGCATATCACTCCCAGCAGTGGACAGACATGTGAGGGGTGGGTGCAGAGGACTCCCAGCAGTGGACAGACATGTGAGGGGTGGGTGCAGAGGACTCCCAGCAGTAGCCTGCAATATGAGTGGTGGGTGCATATCACTCCCAGCAGTGGACAGACATGTGAGGGGTGGGTGCAGAGGACTCCCAGCAGTGGACAGACATGTGAGGGGTGGGTGCAGAGGACTCCCAGCAGTGGACAGACATGTGAGGGGTGGCTGCAGAGGACTCCCAGCAGTGCCCTGCAATATGAGGTGTGGGTGCCTATCACTACCAGCAGTGGACAGACATGTGAGGGGTGGGTGCAGAGGACTCCCTGCAGTGGCCTGCAATATGAGTGGTGGGTGCATATCACTCCCAGCAGTGGACAGACATGTGAGGGGTGGGTGCAGAGGACTCCCAGCAGTGGACAGACATGTGAGGGGTGGCTGCAGAGGACTCCCAGCAGTGGACAGACATGTGAGGGGTGGGTGCAGAGGACTCCGAGCAGTGGCCTGCAATATGAGTGGTGGATGCATATCACTCCCAGTAGTGAACAGACATGTGAGGGGTGGGTGCAGAGGACTCCCAGCAGTGGACAGACACGTGAAGGGTGGCTGTAGAAGACTCACAGCAGTGGACAGACATGTGAGGGGTGGGTGCAGAGGACTCCCAGCAGTGGACAGACATGTGAGGGGTGGGTGCAGAGGACTCCCAGCAGTTGACAGACATGAGAGGGGTTGCTGCAGAGGACTCCCAGCAGTGCCCTGCAATATGAGGTGTGGGTGCATTTCACTACTAGCAGTGGACAGACATGTAAGGGGTGGGTGCAGAGGACTCGCAGCAGTGGACAGACATGTGAGGGGTGGGTGCACAGGACTCCCAGCAGTGGACAGACATGTGAGGGATGGGTGCAGAGGACTCCCAGCAGTGGACAGACATGTGAGGGGTGGGTGCAGAGGACTCCCAGCAGTTGACAGACATGTGAGGGGTGGCTGCAGAGGACTCCCAGCAGTGCCCTGCAATATGAGGTGTGGGTGCATTTCACTACTAGCAGTGGACAGACATGTGAGGGGTGGGTGCAGAGGACTCCCAGCAGTGGACAGACATGTGAGGGGTGGGTGCAGAGGACCCCCAGCAGTGGCTTGCAATATGAGTGGTGGGTGCATATCACTCCGAGCAGTGGACAGACATGTGAGGGGTGGGTGCTGAGAACTCCCAGCAGTGGACAGACATGTGAGGGGTGGGTGCAGAGGACCCCCAGCAGTGGCTTGCAATATGAGTGGTGGGTGCATATCACTCCGAGCAGTGGACAGACATGTGAGGGGTGGGTGCTGAGAACTCCCAGCAGTGGACAGACATGTGAGGGGTGGGTGCAGAGGACTTGCAGCAGTGGACAGACATGTGAGGGGTGGTTGCAGAGGACTCCCAGCAGTGGACAGACATGTGAGGGGTGGGTGCAGAGGACTCCCAGCAGTGGACAGACATGTGAGGGGTGGGTGCAGAGGACTCCCAGCAGTGGACAGACATGTGAGGGGTGGCTGCAGAGGACTCCCAGCAGTGCCCTGCAATATGAGGTGTGGGTGCATATCACTACCAGCAGTGGACAGACAGGTGAGGGGTGGGTGCAGAGGACTCCCAGCAGTGGACAGACATGTGAGGGGTGGCTGCAGAGGACTCCCAGCAGTGCCCTGAAACATGAGGTGTGGGTGTATATCACTACCAGCAGTGGACAGACATGTGAGGGGTGGGTGCAGAGGACTCCCATCAGTGGACAGACATGTGAGGGGTGGATGCAGAGGACTCCCAGCAGTGGACAGACATGTGAGGGGTGGGTGCAGAGGACTCCCAGCAGTGGCCTGCAATATGAGGGGTGGGTGCATATCACTCCCAGCAGTGGACAGACATGCGAGTGGTGGGTGCAGAGGACTCCCAGCAGTGGACAGATATATGAGGGGTGGGTGCAGAGGACTCCCAGCAGTGGACAGACATGTAAGGGGTGGGTGCATATCACTCCCAGCAGTGGACTGACATGTGAGGGGTGGGTGCAGAGGACTCCCAGCAGTGGACAGACATGTGAGGGGTGGGTGCAGATGGCTCCCAGCAGTGGACAGACATGTGAGGGGTTGCTGCAGAGGACTCCCAGCAGTGGACAGACATGTGAGGGGTGGGTGCAGAGGACTCCCAGCAGTGGCCTGCAATATGAGTGGTGGGTGCATATCATTCCCAGCAGTGGACACACATGTGAGGGGTGGGTGCTGAGGACTCCCAGCAGTGGACAGACATGTGAGGGGTGGGTGCAGAGAACTCCCAGCAGTGGACAGACGTGAGGGGTGGGTGCAGAGGACTCCCAGCAGTGGAAAGACATGTGAGGGGTGGGTGCAGAGGACTCCCAGCAGTGGCCTGCAATATGAGTGGTGGGTGCATATAACTCCCAACCGTGAACAGACATGTGAGGGGTGGGTGCAGAGGACTCCCAGCAGTGGACAGACACGTGAATGGTGGCTGCAGAGGACTCCCAGCAGTGGACAGACATGTGAGGGGTGGGTGCAGAGGACTCCCAGAAGTGGCCTGCAATATGAGTGGTGGGTGCATATCACTCCCAGCAGTGGACAGACATGTGAGGGGTGGGTACCGAGGACTCCCAGCAGTGGACAGACATGTAAGGGGTGGGTGCAGAGGACTCCCAGCAGTGGACAGACATGTGAGGGTGGGTGCAGAGGACTCCCAGCAGTGGACAGACATGTGAGGGGTGGGTGCAGAGGACTCCCAGCAGTGGACAGACATGTGAGGGGTGGTTGCAGCGGACTCCCAGCCGTGGACAGACATGTGAGGGGTGGCTGCAGAGGACTCCCAGCAGTGGCCTGCAATATGAGTGGTTGGTGCATATCACTCCCAGCAGTGGACAGACATGTGAGGGGTGCGTGCAGAGGATTCCCAGCAGTGGCCTGCAATATGAGGGGTGGGTGCATATCACTCCCAGCAGTGGACAGACATGTGAGGGATGGGTGCAGAGGACTCTCAGCAGTGGACAGACATGTGAGGGGTGGGTGCAGAGGACTCCCAGCAGTGGACAGACATATGAGGGGTGGGTGCAGAGGATTCTCAGCAGATGACAGACATGTGAGGGGTGGGTGCAGAGGACTCCCAGCAGTGGAAAGACATGTGAGGGGTGGGTGCAGAGGACTCCCAGCAGTGGCTTGCAATATGAGTGGTGGGTGCATATCACTCCCAGCAGTGGACAGACATGTGAGGGGTGGGTGCTGAGGACTACCAGCAGTGGACAGACATGTGAGGGGTGGGTGCAGAGGACTCCCAGCAGTGGCCTGCAATATGAGTGGTGGGTGCATATCACTCCCAGCAGTGGACAGACATGTGAGGGGTGGGTGCAGAGGACTCCCAGCAGTGGACAGACATGTGAGGGGTGGGTGCAGAGAACTCCCAGCAGTGGACAGACGTGAGGGGTGGGTGCAGAGGACTCCCAGCAGTGGAAAGACATGCGAGTGGTGGGTGCAGAGGACTCCCAGCAGTGGACAGACATATGAGGGGTGGGTGCAGAGGACTCCCAGCAGTGGACAGACATGTAAGGGGTGGGTGCATATCACTCCCAGCAGTGGACTGACATGTGAGGGGTGGGTGCAGAGGACTCCCAGCAGTGGACAGACATTTGAGGGGTGGGTGCAGATGGCTCCCAGCAGTGGACAGACATGTGAGGGGTGGGTGCAGAGGACTCCCAGCAGTGGACAGACATGTGAGGGGTGGGTGCAGAGGACTCCCAGCAGTGGCTTGCAATATGAGTGGTGGGTGCATATCACTCCCAGCAGTGGACAGACATGTGAGGGGTGGGTGCTGAGGACTCCCAGCAGTGGACAGACATGTGAGTGGTGGGTGCAGAGGACTCCCAGCAGTGGACAGACATGTGAGGGGTGGGTGCAGAGGACTCCCAGCAGTGGACAGACATGTGAGGGGTGGGTGCAGAGGACTCCCAGCAGTGGCCTGCAATATGAGTGGTGGGTGCATATCACTCCCAGCAGTGGACACACATGTGAGGGGTGGGTGCAGAGGACTCCCAGCAGTGGACAGACATGTGAGGGGTGGCTGCAGAGGACTCCCAGCAGTGCCCTGAAATATGAGGTGTGGGTGCATATCACTACCAGCAGTGGACAGACATGTGAGGGGTGGGTGCAGAGGACTCCCAGCAGTGGACGGACATGTGAGGGGTGGCTGCAGAGGACTCCCAGCAGTGGACAGACATGTGAGGGGTGGCTGCAGAGGACTCCCAGCAGTGGCCTGCAATATGAGTGGTTGGTGCATATCACTCCCAGCAGTGGACAGACATGTGAGGGGTGGGTGCAGAGGACTCCCAGCAGTGGACAGACATGTGAGGGGTGGCTGCAGAGGACTCCCAGCAGTGGACAGACATGTGAGGGGTGGGTGCAGAGGACTCCCAGCAGTGGCCTGCAATATGAGGGGTGGGTGCATATCACTCCCAGCAGAGGACAGACATGTGAGTGGTGGGTGCAGAGGACTCCCAGCAGTGGACAGACATATGAGGGGTGGGTGCATATCACTCCCAGCAGTGGACAGACATGTGAGGGGTGGCTGCAGAGGACTCCCAGCAGTGTACAGACATGTGAGGGGTGGCTGCAGAGGACTCCCAGCAGTGGCCTGCAATATGAGTGGTGGGTGCATATCACTTCCAGCAGTGGACAGATATGTGAGGGGTGGGTGCAGAGGACTCCAAGCAGTGGACAGACATGTGAGGGGTGGCTGCAGAGGACTCCCAGCAGTGGACAGACATGCGAGGGGTGGGTGCAGAGGACTCCCAGCAGTGGCCTGCAATATGAAGGGTGGGTGCATATCACTCCCAGCAGTGGACAGACATGTGAGTGGTGGGTGCAGAGGACTCCCAGCAGTGGACAGACATGTGAGGGGTGGGTGCAGAGGACTCGCAGCAGTGGACAGACATGTGAGGGGTGGGTGCACAGGACTCCCAGCAGTGGACAGACATGTGAGGGATGGGTGCAGAGGACTCCCAGCAGTGGACAGACATGTGAGGGGTGGGTGCAGAGGACTCCCAGCAGTTGACAGACATGTGAGGGGTGGCTGCAGAGGACTCCCAGCAGTGCCCTGCAATATGAGGTGTGGGTGCATTTCACTACTAGCAGTGGACAGACATGTGAGGGGTGGGTGCAGAGGACTCCCAGAAGTGGACAGACATGTGAGGGGTGGGTGCAGAGGACCCCCAGCAGTGGCTTGCAATATGAGTGGTGGGTGCATATCACTCTGAGCAGTGGACAGACATGTGAGGGGTGGGTGCTGAGAACTCCCAGCAGTGGACAGACATGTGAGGGGTGGGTGCAGAGGACTTGCAGCAGTGGACAGACATGTGAGGGGTGGGTGCACAGGACTCCCAGCAGTGGACAGACATGTGAGGGGTGGGTGCTGAGAACTCCCAGCAGTGGACAGACATGTGAGGGGTGGGTGCAGAGGACTCGCAGCAGTGGACAGACATGTGAGGGGTGGGTGCACAGGACTCCCAGCAGTGGACAGACATGTGAGGGATGGGTGCAGAGGACTCCCAGCAGTGGACAGACATGTGAGGGGTGGGTGCAGAGGACTCCCAGCAGTTGACAGACATGTGAGGGGTGGCTGCAGAGGACTCCCAGCAGTGCCCTGCAATATGAGGTGTGGGTGCATTTCACTACTAGCAGTGGACAGACATGTGAGGGGTGGGTGCAGAGGACTCCCAGCAGTGGACAGACATGTGAGGGGTGGGTGCAGAGGACTCCCAGCAGTGGCTTGCAATATGAGTGGTGGGTGCATATCACTCCGAGCAGTGGACAGACATGTGAGGGGTGGGTGCTGAGGACTCCCAGCAGTGGACAGACATGTGAGGGGTGGGTGCAGAGGACTCCCAGCAGCGGACAGACATGTGAAGGGTGGGTGCAGAGGAGTCCCAGCAGTGGACAGACATGTGAGGGGTGGGCGCAGAGGACTCCCAGCAGTGGCGTGCAATATGAGTGGTGGGTGCATATCACTCCCAGCAGTGGACACACATGTGAGGGGTGGGTGCAGAGGACTCCCAGCAGTGGACAGACATGTGAGGGGTGGCTGCAGAGGACTCCCAGCAGTGCCCTGCAATATGAGGTGTGGGTGCATATCACTACCAGCAGTGGACAGACATGTGAGGGGTGGGTGCAGAGGACTCCCAGCAGTGGCCTGCAATATGAGTGGTTGGTGCATATCACTCCCAGCAGTGGACAGACATGTGAGGGGTGGGTGCAGAGGACTCCCAGCAGTGGACAGACATGTGAGGGGTGGGTGCAGAGGACTCCCAGCAGTGGACAGACATGTCAGGGGTGGGTGCAGAGGAGTCCCAGCAGTGGACAGACATGTGAGGGGTGGGTGCAGAGGACTCCCAGCAGTGGCCTGCAATATGAGTGGTGGGTGCATATCACTCCCAGCAGTGGACACACATGTGAGGGGTGGGTGCAGAGGACTCCCAGCAGTGGACAGACATGTGAGGGGTGGCTGCAGAGGACTCCCAGCAATGCCCTGCAATATGAGGTGTGGGTGCATATCACTACCAGCAGTGGACAGACATGTGAGGGGTGGGTGCAGAGGACTCCCAGCAGTGGACAGAAATGGTCGGGGTGGCTGCAGAGGACTCCCAGCAGTGGCTGCAATATGAGTGGTTGGTGCATATCACTCCCAGCAGTGGACAGACATGTGAGGGGTGGGTGCAGAGGACTCCCAGCAGTGGACAGACATGTGAGGGGTGGCTGCAGAGGACTCCCAGCAGTGGACAGACATGTGAGGGGTGGGTGCAGAGGACTCCCAGCAGTGGCCTGCAATATGAGGGGTGGGTGCATATCACTCCCAGCAGTGGATAGACATGTGAGTGGTGGGTGCCGAGGACTCCCAGCAGTGGACAGATATATGAGGGGTGGGTGCAGAGGATTCTCAGCAGTGGACAGACATGTGAGGGGTGGGTGCAGAGGACTCCCAGCAGTGGAAAGACATGTGAGGGGTGGGTGCAGAGGACTCCCAGCAGTGGCTTGCAATATGAGTGGTGGGTGCATATCACTCCCAGCAGTGGACAGACATGTGAGGGGTGGGTGCTGAGGACTCCCAGCAGTGGACAGACATGTGAGGGGTGGGTGCAGAGGACTCCCAGCAGTGGACAGACATGTGAGGGGTGGGTGCAGAGGAGTCCCAGCAGTGGATAGACATGTGAGGGGTGGGTGCAGAGGACTCCCAGCAGTGGCCTGCAATATGAGTGGTGGGTGCATATCACTCCCAGCAGTGGACACTCATGTGAGGGGTGGGTGCAGAGGACTCCCAGCAGTGGACAGACATGTGAGGGGTGGCTGCAGAGGACTCCCAGCAGTGCCCTGCAATATGAGGTGTGGGTGCATATCACTACCAGCAGTGGACAGACAGATGAGGGGTGGGTGCAGAGGACTCCCAGCAGTGGACAGACATGTGAGGGGTGGCTGCAGAGGACTCCCAGCAGTGCCCTGAAACATGAGGTGTGGGTGCATATCACTACCAGCAGTGGACAGACATGTGAGGGGTGGGTGCAGAGGACTCCCAGCAGTGGACAGACATGTGAGGGGTGGCTGCAGAGGACTCCCAGCAGTGGACAGCCATGTGAGGGGTGGCTGCAGAGGACTCCCAGCAGTGGCGTGCAATATGAGTGGTGGGTGCATATCACTTCCAGCAGTGGACAGATATGTGAGGGGTGGGTGCAGAGGACTCCAAGCAGTGGACAGACATGTGAGGGGTGGCTGCAGAGGACTCCCAGCAGTGGACAGACATGTGAGGGGTGGGTGCAGAGGACTCCCAGCAGTGGCCTGCAATATGAAGGGTGGGTGCATATCACTCCCAGCAGTGGACAGACATGTGAGTGGTGGGTGCAGAGGACTCCCAGCAGTGGACAGCCATATGAGGGGTGGGTGCAGAGGACTCCCAGCAGTGGACAGACATGTGAGGGGTGGGTGCATATCACTCCCAGCAGTGGACTGACATGTGAGGGGTGGGTGCAGAGGACTCCCAGCAGTGGACAGACATGTGAGGGGTGGGTTCAGATGACTCCCAGCAGTGGACAGACATGTGAGGGGTGGGTGCTGAGGACTCCCAGCAGTGGACAGACATGTGAGTGGTGGGTGCATATCACTCCCAGCACTGAACAGACATGTGAGGGGTGGGTGCAGATGACTCCCAGCAGTGGACAGACATGTGAAGGGTGGCTGCAGAGGACTCGCAGCAGTTGGCAGACATGTGAGGGGTGGGTGCAGAGGACTCCCAGCAGTGGCCTGCAATATGAGTGGTGGGTGCATATCACTCCCAGCAGTGGACAGACATGTGAGGGGTGGGTGCAGAGGACTCCCAGCAGTGGACAGACATGTGAGGGGTGGGTGCAGAGGACTCCCAGCAGTGGACAGACATGTGAGGGGTGGGTGCAGAGGACTCCCAGCAGTAGCCTGCAATATGAGTGGTGGGTGCATATCACTCCCAGCAGTGGACAGACATGTGAGGGGTGGGTGCAGAGGACTCCCAGCAGTGGACAGACATATGAGGGGTGGGTGCAGAGGACTCCCAACAGTGGACAGACATGTGAGGGGTGGCTGCAGAGGACTCCCAGCAGTGCCCTGCAATATGAGGTGTGGGTGCCTATCACTACCAGCAGTGGACAGACATGTGAGGGGTGGGTGCAGAGGACTCCCAGCAGTGGCTTGCAATATGAGTGGTGGGTGCATATCACTCCCAGCAGTGGACAGACATGTGAGGGGTGGGTGCTGAGGACTCCCAGCAGTGGACAGACATGTGAGGGGTGGGTGCAGAGGACTCCCAGCAGTGGACAGACATGTGAGGGGTGGGTGCAGAGGAGTCCCAGCAGTGGACAGACATGTGAGGGGTGGGCGCAGAGGACTCCCAGCAGTGGCCTGCAATATGAGTGGTGGGAGCATATCACTCCCAGCAGTGGACACACATGTGAGGGGTGGGTGCAGCGGACTCCCAGCAGTGGACAGACATGTGAGGGGTGGCTGCAGAGGACTCCCCGCAGTGCCCTGCAATATGAGGTGTGGGTGCATATCACTACCAGCAGTGGACAGACATGTGAGGGGTGGGTGCAGAGGACTCCCAGCAGTGGACAGACATGTGAGGGGTGGCTGCAGAGGACTCCCAGCAGTGCCCTGAAATATGAGGTGTGGGTGCATATCACTACCAGCAGTGGACAGACATGTGAGGGGTGGGTGCAGAGGACTCCCAGCAGTGGACAGACATGTGAGGGGTGGCTGCAGAGGACTCCCAGCAGTGGACAGACATGTGAGGGGTGGCTGCAGAGGACTCCCAGCAGTGCCCTGCAATATGAGGTGTGGGTGCATTTCACTACCAGCAGTGGACAGACATGTGAGGGGTGGGTGCAGAGGACTCCCAGCAGTGGACAGACATGTGAGGGGTGGGTGCAGAGGACTCCCAGCAGTGGCTTGCAATATGAGTGGTGGGTGCATATCACTCCGAGCAGTGGACAGACATGTGAGGGGTGGGTGCTGAGGACTCCCAGCAGTGGACAGACATGTGAGGGGTGGGTGCAGAGGACTCCCAGCAGTGGACAGACATGTGAGGGGTGGGTGCAGAGGAGTCCCAGCAGTGGACAGACATGTGAGGGGTGGGCGCAGAGGACTCCCAGCAGTAGCGTGCAATATGAGTGGTGGGTGCATATCACTCCCAGCAGTGGACACACATGTGAGGGGTGGGTGCAGAGGACTCCCAGCAGTGGACAGACATGTGAGGGGTGGCTGCAGAGGACTCCCAGCAGTGGACAGACATGTGAGGGGTGGCTGCAGCGGACTCCCAGCAGTGGACAGACATGTGAGGGGTGGCTGCAGAGGACTCCCAGCAGTGGCCTGCAATATGAGTGGTTGGTGCATATCACTCCCAACAGTGGACAGACATGTGAGGGGTGCGTGCAGAGGATTCCCAGCAGTGGCCTGCAATATGAGGGGTGGGTGCATATCACTCCCAGCAGTGGACAGACATGTGAGGGATGGGTGCAGAGGACTCTCAGCAGTGGACAGACATGTGAGGGGTGGGTGGAGAGGACTCCCAGCAGTGGACAGACATGTGAGGGGTGGCTGCAGAGGACTCCCAGCAGTGCCCTGAAATATGAGGTGTGGGTGCATTTCACTACCAGCAGTGGACAGACATGTGAGGGGTGGGTGCAGAGGACTCCCAGCAGTGGACAGACATGTGAGGGGTGGGTGCAGAGGACTCCCAGCAGTGGCTTGCAATATGAGTGGTGGGTGCATATCACTCCCAGCAGTGGACAGACATGTGAGGGGTGGGTGCTGAGGACTCCCAGCAGTGGACAGACATGTGAGGGGTGGGTGCAGAGGACTCCCAGCAGTGGACAGACATGTGAGGGGTGGGTGCAGAGGAGTCCCAGTAGTAGACAGACATGTGAGGGGTGGGTGCAGAGGACTCCCAGCAGTGCCCTGCAATATGAGGTGTGGGTGCATATCACTACCAGCAGTGGACAGACATGTGAGGGGTGGGTGCAGAGGACTCCCAGCAGTGGACAGACATGTGAGGGGTGGCTGCAGAGGACTCCCAGCAGTGCCCTGAAATATGAGGTGTGGGTGCATATCACTACCAGCAGTGGACAGACATGTGAGGGGTGGGTGCAGAGGACTCCCAGCAGTGGACAGACATGTGAGGGGTGGCTGCAGAGGACTCCCAGCAGTGGACAGACATGTGAGGGGTGGCTGCAGAGGACTCCCAGCAGTGGCCTGCAATATGAGTGGTTGGTGCATATCACTCCCAGCAGTGGACAGACATGTGAGGGGTGGGTGCAGAGGACTCCCAGCAGTGGACAGACATGTGAGGGGTGGGTGCAGAGGACTCCCAGCAGTAGCCTGCAATATGAGTGGTGGGTGCATATCACTCCCAGCAGTGGACAGACATGTGAGGGGTGGGTGCAGAGGACTCCGAGCAGTGGACAGACATGTGAGGAGTGGGTGCAGAGGACTCCCAGCAGTGGACAGACATGTGAGGGGTGGCTGCAGAGGACTCCCAGCAGTGCCCTGCAATATGAGGTGTGGGTGCCTATCACTACCAGCAGTGGACAGACATGTGAGGGGTGGGTGCAGAGGACTCCCTGCAGTGGCCTGCAATATGAGTGGTGGGTGCATATCACTCCCAGCAGTGGACAGACATGTGAGGGGTGGGTGCAGAGGACTCCCAGCAGTGGACAGACATGTGAGGGGTGGCTGCAGAGGACTCCCAGCAGTGGACAGACATGTGAGGGGTGGGTGCAGAGGACTCCGAGCAGTGGCCTGCAATATGAGTGGTGGATGCATATCACTCCCAGTAGTGAACAGACATGTGAGGGGTGGGTGCAGAGGACTCCCAGCAGTGGACAGACACGTGAAGGGTGGCTGTAGAAGACTCACAGCAGTGGACAGACATGTGAGGGGTGGGTGCAGAGGACTCCCAGCAGTGGACAGACATGTGAGGGGTGGGTGCAGAGGACTCCCAGCAGTTGACAGACATGAGAGGGGTTGCTGCAGAGGACTCCCAGCAGTGCCCTGCAATATGAGGTGTGGGTGCATTTCACTACTAGCAGTGGACAGACATGTAAGGGGTGGGTGCAGAGGACTCGCAGCAGTGGACAGACATGTGAGGGGTGGGTGCACAGGACTTCCAGCAGTGGACAGACATGTGAGGGATGGGTGCAGAGGACTCCCAGCAGTGGACAGACATGTGAGGGGTGGGTGCAGAGGACTCCCAGCAGTTGACAGACATGTGAGGGGTGGCTGCAGAGGACTCCCAGCAGTGCCCTGCAATATGAGGTGTGGGTGCATTTCACTACTAGCAGTGGACAGACATGTGAGGGGTGGGTGCAGAGGACTCCCAGCAGTGGACAGACATGTGAGGGGTGGGTGCAGAGGACCCCCAGCAGTGGCTTGCAATATGAGTGGTGGGTGCATATCACTCCGAGCAGTGGACAGACATGTGAGGGGTGGGTGCTGAGAACTCCCAGCAGTGGACAGACATGTGAGGGGTGGGTGCAGAGGACCCCCAGCAGTGGCTTGCAATATGAGTGGTGGGTGCATATCACTCCGAGCAGTGGACAGACATGTGAGGGGTGGGTGCTGAGAACTCCCAGCAGTGGACAGACATGTGAGGGGTGGGTGCAGAGGACTTGCAGCAGTGGACAGACATGTGAGGGGTGGTTGCAGAGGACTCCCAGCAGTGGACAGACATGTGAGGGGTGGGTGCAGAGGACTCCCAGCAGTGGACAGACATGTGAGGGGTGGGTGCAGAGGACTCCCAGCAGTGGACAGACATGTGAGGGGTGGCTGCAGAGGACTCCCAGCAGTGCCCTGCAATATGAGGTGTGGGTGCATATCACTACCAGCAGTGGACAGACAGGTGAGGGGTGGGTGCAGAGGACTCCCAGCAGTGGACAGACATGTGAGGGGTGGCTGCAGAGGACTCCCAGCAGTGCCCTGAAACATGAGGTGTGGGTGTATATCACTACCAGCAGTGGACAGACATGTGAGGGGTGGGTGCAGAGGACTCCCATCAGTGGACAGACATGTGAGGGGTGGATGCAGAGGACTCCCAGCAGTGGACAGACATGTGAGGGGTGGGTGCAGAGGACTCCCAGCAGTGGCCTGCAATATGAGGGGTGGGTGCATATCACTCCCAGCAGTGGACAGACATGCGAGTGGTGGGTGCAGAGGACTCCCAGCAGTGGACAGATATATGAGGGGTGGGTGCAGAGGACTCCCAGCAGTGGACAGACATGTAAGGGGTGGGTGCATATCACTCCCAGCAGTGGACTGACATGTGAGGGGTGGGTGCAGAGGACTCCCAGCAGTGGACAGACATGTGAGGGGTGGGTGCAGATGGCTCCCAGCAGTGGACAGACATGTGAGGGGTTGCTGCAGAGGACTCCCAGCAGTGGACAGACATGTGAGGGGTGGGTGCAGAGGACTCCCAGCAGTGGCCTGCAATATGAGTGGTGGGTGCATATCATTCCCAGCAGTGGACACACATGTGAGGGGTGGGTGCTGAGGACTCCCAGCAGTGGACAGACATGTGAGGGGTGGGTGCAGAGAACTCCCAGCAGTGGACAGACGTGAGGGGTGGGTGCAGAGGACTCCCAGCAGTGGAAAGACATGTGAGGGGTGGGTGCAGAGGACTCCCAGCAGTGGCCTGCAATATGAGTGGTGGGTGCATATCATTCCCAGCAGTGGACAGACATGTGAGGGGTGGGTGCTGAGGACTCCCAGCAGTGGACAGACATGTGAGGGGTGGGTGCAGAGAACTCCCAGCAGTGGACAGACGTGAGGGGTGGGTGCAGAGGACTCCCAGCAGTGGAAAGACATGTGAGGGGTGGGTGCAGAGGACTCCCAGCAGTGGCCTGCAATATGAGTGGTGGGTGCATATAACTCCCAACCGTGAACAGACATGTGAGGGGTGGGTGCAGAGGACTCCCAGCAGTGGACAGACACGTGAATGGTGGCTGCAGAGGACTCCCAGCAGTGGACAGACATGTGAGGGGTGGGTGCAGAGGACTCCCAGAAGTGGCCTGCAATATGAGTGGTGGGTGCATATCACTCCCAGCAGTGGACAGACATGTGAGGGGTGGGTACCGAGGACTCCCAGCAGTGGACAGACATGTAAGGGGTGGGTGCAGAGGACTCCCAGCAGTGGACAGACATGTGAGGGTGGGTGCAGAGGACTCCCAGCAGTGGACAGACATGTGAGGGGTGGGTGCAGAGGACTCCCAGCAGTGGACAGACATGTGAGGGGTGGCTGCAGCGGACTCCCAGCCGTGGACAGACATGTGAGGGGTGGCTGCAGAGGACTCCCAGCAGTGGCCTGCAATATGAGTGGTTGGTGCATATCACTCCCAGCAGTGGACAGACATGTGAGGGGTGCGTGCAGAGGATTCCCAGCAGTGGCCTGCAATATGAGGGGTGGGTGCATATCACTCCCAGCAGTGGACAGACATGTGAGGGATGGGTGCAGAGGACTCTCAGCAGTGGACAGACATGTGAGGGGTGGGTGCAGAGGACTCCCAGCAGTGGACAAACATATGAGGGGTGGGTGCAGAGGATTCTCAGCAGATGACAGACATGTGAGGGGTGGGTGCAGAGGACTCCCATCAGTGGAAAGACATGTGAGGGGTGGGTGCAGAGGACTCCCAGCAGTGGCTTGCAATATGAGTGGTGGGTGCATATCACTCCCAGCAGTGGACAGACATGTGAGGGGTGGGTGCTGAGGACTACCAGCAGTGGACAGACATGTGAGGGGTGGGTGCAGAGGACTCCCAGCAGTGGCCTGCAATATGAGTGGTGGGTGCATATCACTCCCAGCAGTGGACAGACATGTGAGGGGTGGGTGCAGAGGACTCCCAGCAGTGGACAGACATGTGAGGGGTGGGTGCAGAGGACTCCCAGCAGTGGACAGACATGTGAGGGGTGGGTGCAGAGAACTCCCAGCAGTGGACAGACGTGAGGGGTGGGTGCAGAGGACTCCCAGCAGTGGAAAGACATGCGAGTGGTGGGTGCAGAGGACTCCCAGCAGTGGACAGACATATGAGGGGTGGGTGCAGAGGACTCCCAGCAGTGGACAGACATGTAAGGGGTGGGTGCATATCACTCCCAGCAGTGGACTGACATGTGAGGGGTGGGTGCAGAGGACTCCCAGCAGTGGACAGACATTTGAGGGGTGGGTGCAGATGGCTCCCAGCAGTGGACAGACATGTGAGGGGTGGGTGCAGAGGACTCCCAGCAGTGGACAGACATGTGAGGGGTGGGTGCAGAGGACTCCCAGCAGTGGCTTGCAATATGAGTGGTGGGTGCATATCACTCCCAGCAGTGGACAGACATGTGAGGGGTGGGTGCTGAGGACTCCCAGCAGTGGACAGACATGTGAGTGGTGGGTGCAGAGGACTCCCAGCAGTGGACAGACATGTGAGGGGTGGGTGCAGAGGACTCCCAGCAGTGGACAGACATGTGAGGGGTGGGTGCAGAGGACTCCCAGCAGTGGCCTGCAATATGAGTGGTGGGTGCATATCACTCCCAGCAGTGGACACACATGTGAGGGGTGGGTGCAGAGGACTCCCAGCAGTGGACAGACATGTGAGGGGTGGCTGCAGAGGACTCCCAGCAGTGCCCTGAAATATGAGGTGTGGGTGCATATCACTACCAGCAGTGGACAGACATGTGAGGGGTGGGTGCAGAGGACTCCCAGCAGTGGACGGACATGTGAGGGGTGGCTGCCGAGGACTCCCAGCAGTGGACAGACATGTGAGGGGTGGCTGCACAGGACTCCCAGCAGTGGCCTGCAATATGAGTGGTTGGTGCATATCACTCCCAGCAGTGGACAGACATGTGAGGGGTGGGTGCAGAGGACTCCCAGCAGTGGACAGACATGTGAGGGGTGGCTGCAGAGGACTCCCAGCAGTGGACAGACATGTGAGGGGTGGGTGCAGAGGACTCCCAGCAGTGGCCTGCAATATGAGGGGTGGGTGCATATCACTCCCAGCAGAGGACAGACATGTGAGTGGTGGGTGCAGAGGACTCCCAGCAGTGGACAGACATATGAGGGGTGGGTGCATATCACTCCCAGCAGTGGACAGACATGTGAGGGGTGGCTGCAGAGGACTCCCAGCAGTGGACAGACATGTGAGGGGTGGCTGCAGAGGACTCCCAGCAGTGGCCTGCAATATGAGTGGTGGGTGCATATCACTTCCAGCAGTGGACAGATATGTGAGGGGTGGGTGCAGAGGACTCCAAGCAGTGGACAGACATGTGAGGGGTGGCTGCAGAGGACTCCCAGCAGTGGACAGACATGTGAGGGGTGGGTGCAGAGGACTCCCAGCAGTGGCCTGCAATATGAAGGGTGGGTGCATATCACTCCCAGCAGTGGACAGACATGTGAGTGGTGGGTGCAGAGGACTCCCAGCAGTGGACAGACATGTGAGGGGTGGGTGCAGAGGACTCGCAGCAGTGGACAGACATGTGAGGGGTGGGTGCACAGGACTCCCAGCAGTGGACAGACATGTGAGGGATGGGTGCAGAGGACTCCCAGCAGTGGACAGACATGTGAGGGGTGGGTGCAGAGGACTCCCAGCAGTTGACAGACATGTGAGGGGTGGCTGCAGAGGACTCCCAGCAGTGCCCTGCAATATGAGGTGTGGGTGCATTTCACTACTAGCAGTGGACAGACATGTGAGGGGTGGGTGCAGAGGACTCCCAGCAGTGGACAGACATGTGAGGGGTGGGTGCAGAGGACCCCCAGCAGTGGCTTGCAATATGAGTGGTGGGTGCATATCACTCTGAGCAGTGGACAGACATGTGAGGGGTGGGTGCTGAGAACTCCCAGCAGTGGACAGACATGTGAGGGGTGGGTGCAGAGGACTTGCAGCAGTGGACAGACATGTGAGGGGTGGGTGCACAGGACTCCCAGCAGTGGACAGACATGTGAGGGGTGGGTGCTGAGGACTCCCAGCAGTGGACAGACATGTGAGGGGTGGGTGCAGAGGACTCCCAGCAGCGGACAGACATGTGAAGGGTGGGTGCAGAGGAGTCCCAGCAGTGGACAGACATGTGAGGGGTGGGTGCAGAGGACTCCCAGCAGTGGCTTGCAATATGAGTGGTGGGTGCATATCACTCCGAGCAGTGGACAGACATGTGAGGGGTGGGTGCTGAGGACTCCCAGCAGTGGACAGACATGTGAGGGGTGGGTGCAGAGGACTCCCAGCAGCGGACAGACATGTGAAGGGTGGGTGCAGAGGAGTCCCAGCAGTGGACAGACATGTGAGGGGTGGGCGCAGAGGACTCCCAGCAGTGGCGTGCAATATGAGTGGTGGGTGCATATCACTACCAGCAGTGGACAGACATGTGAGGGGTGGGTGCAGAGGACTCCCAGCAGTGGCCTGCAATATGAGTGGTTGGTGCATATCACTCCCAGCAGTGGACAGACATGTGAGGGGTGGGTGCAGAGGACTCCCAGCAGTGGACAGACCTGTGAGGGGTGGGTGCAGAGGACTCCCAGCAGTGGACAGACATGTCAGGGGTGGGTGCAGAGGAGTCCCAGCAGTGGACAGACATGTGAGGGGTGGGTGCAGAGGACTCCCAGCAGTGGCCTGCAATATGAGTGGTGGGTGCATATCACTCCCAGCAGTGGACACACATGTGAGGGGTGGGTGCAGAGGACTCCCAGCAGTGGACAGACATGTGAGGGGTGGCTGCAGAGGACTCCCAGCAATGCCCTGCAATATGAGGTGTGGGTGCATATCACTACCAGCAGTGGACAGACATGTGAGGGGTGGGTGCAGAGGACTCCCAGCAGTGGACAGACATGTGAGGGGTGGCTGCAGAGGACTCCCAGCAGTGGCTGCAATATGAGTGGTTGGTGCATATCACTCCCAGCAGTGGACAGACATGTGAGGGGTGGGTGCAGAGGACTCCCAGCAGTGGACAGACATGTGAGGGGTGGCTGCAGAGGACTCCCAGCAGTGGACAGACATGTGAGGGGTGGGTGCAGAGGACTCCCAGCAGTGGCCTGCAATATGAGGGGTGGGTGCATATCACTCCCAGCAGTGGATAGACATGTGAGTGGTGGGTGCCGAGGACTCCCAGCAGTGGACAGATATATGAGGGGTGGGTGCAGAGGATTCTCAGCAGTGGACAGACATGTGAGGGGTGGGTGCAGAGGACTCCCAGCAGTGGAAAGACATGTGAGGGGTGGGTGCAGAGGACTCCCAGCAGTGGCTTGCAATATGAGTGGTGGGTGCATATCACTCCCAGCAGTGGACAGACATGTGAGGGGTGGGTGCTGAGGACTCCCAGCAGTGGACAGACATGTGAGGTGTGGGTGCAGAGGACTCCCAGCAGTGGACAGACATGTGAGGGGTGGGTGCAGAGGAGTCCCAGCAGTGGATAGACATGTGAGGGGTGGGTGCAGAGGACTCCCAGCAGTGGCCTGCAATATGAGTGGTGGGTGCATATCACTCCCAGCAGTGGACACTCATGTGAGGGGTGGGTGCAGAGGACTCCCAGCAGTGGACAGACATGTGAGGGGTGGCTGCAGAGGACTCCTAGCAGTGCCCTGCAATATGAGGTGTGGGTGCATATCACTACCAGCAGTGGACAGACAGATGAGGGGTGGGTGCAGAGGACTCCCAGCAGTGGACAGACATGTGAGGGGTGGCTGCAGAGGACTCCCAGCAGTGCCCTGAAACATGAGGTGTCGGTGCATATCACTACCAGCAGTGGACAGACATGTGAGGGGTGGGTGCAGAGGACTCCCAGCAGTGGACAGACATGTGAGGGGTGGCTGCAGAGGACTCCCAGCAGTGGACAGCCATGTGAGGGGTGGCTGCAGAGGACTCCCAGCAGTGGCCTGCAATATGAGTGGTGGGTGCATATCACTTCCAGCAGTGGACAGATATGTGAGGGGTGGGTGCAGAGGACTCCAAGCAGTGGACAGACATGTGAGGGGTGGCTGCAGAGGACTCCCAGCAGTGGACAGACATGTGAGGGGTGGGTGCAGAGGACTCCCAGCAGTGGCCTGCAATATGAAGGGTGGGTGCATATCACTCCCAGCAGTGGACAGACATGTGAGTGGTGGGTGCAGAGGACTCCCAGCAGTGGACAGCCATATGAGGGGTGGGTGCAGAGGACTCCCAGCAGTGGACAGACATGTGAGGGGTGGGTGCATATCACTCCCAGCAGTGGACTGACATGTGAGGGGTGGGTGCAGAGGACTCCCAGCAGTGGACAGACATGTGAGGGGTGGGTTCAGATGACTCCCAGCAGTGGACAGACATGTGAGGGGTGGGTGCTGAGGACTCCCAGCAGTGGACAGACATGTGAGTGGTGGGTGCATATCACTCCCAGCACTGAACAGACATGTGAGGGGTGGGTGCAGATGACTCCCAGCAGTGGACAGACATGTGAAGGGTGGCTGCAGAGGACTCGCAGCAGTTGGCAGACATGTGAGGGGTGGGTGCAGAGGACTCCCAGCAGTGGCCTGCAATATGAGTGGTGGGTGCATATCACTCCCAGCAGTGGACAGACATGTGAGGGGTGGGTGCAGAGGACTCCCAGCAGTGGACAGACATGTGAGGGGTGGGTGCAGAGGACTCCCAGCAGTGGACAGACATGTGAGGGGTGGGTGCAGAGGACTCCCAGCAGTAGCCTGCAATATGAGTGGTGGGTGCATATCACTCCCAGCAGTGGACAGACATGTGAGGGGTGGGTGCAGAGGACTCCCAGCAGTGGACAGACATATGAGGGGTGGGTGCAGAGGACTCCCAACAGTGGACAGACATGTGAGGGGTGGCTGCAGAGGACTCCCAGCAGTGCCCTGCAATATGAGGTGTGGGTGCCTATCACTACCAGCAGTGGACAGACATGTGAGGGGTGGGTGCAGAGGACTCCCTGCAGTGGCCTGCAATATGAGTGGTGGGTGCATATCACTCCCAGCAGTGGACAGACATGTGAGGGGTGGCTGCAGAGGACTCCCAGCAGTGGCCTGCATTATGAGTGGTTGGTGCATATCACTCCCAGCAGTGGACAGACATGTGAGGGGTGGGTGCAGAGGACTCCCAGCAGTGGACAGACATGTGAGGGGTGGCTGCAGAGGACTCCCAGCAGTGGACAGACATGTGAGGGGTGGGTGCAGAGGACTCCGAGCAGTGGACAGACATGTGAGGGATGGGTGCAGAGGACTCCCAGCAGTGGACAGACATGTGAGGGGTGGGTGCAGAGGACTCCCAGCAGTTGACAGACATGTGAGGGGTGGCTGCAGAGGACTCCCAGCAGTGCCCTGCAATATGAGGTGTGGGTGCATTTCACTACTAGCAGTGGACAGACATGTGAGGGGTGGGTGCAGAGGACTCCCAGCAGTGGACAGACATGTGAGGGGTGGGTGCAGAGGACTCCCAGCAGTGGCTTGCAATATGAGTGGTGGGTGCATATCACTCCGAGCAGTGGACAGACATGTGAGGGGTGGGTGCTGAGAACTCCCAGCAGTGGACAGACATGTGAGGGGTGGGTGCAGAGGACTTGCAGCAGTGGACAGACATGTAAGGGGTGGGTGCACAGGACTCCCAGCAGTGGACAAACATGTGAGGGGTGGGTGCTGAGAACTCGGAGCAGTGGACAGACATGTGAGGGGTGGGTGCAGAGGACTCGCAGAAGTGGACAGACATGTGAGGGGTGGGTGCACAGGACTCCCAGCAGTGGACAGACATGTGAGGGATGGGTGCAGAGGACTCCCAGCAGTGGACAGACATGTGAGGGGTGGGTGCAGAGGACTCCCAGCAGTTGACAGACATGTGAGGGGTGGCTGCAGAGGACTCCCAGCAGTGCCCTGCAATATGAGGTGTGGGTGCATTTCACTACTAGCAGTGGACAGACATGTGAGGGGTGGGTGCAGGGGACTCCCAGCAGTGGACAGACATGTGAGGGGTGGGTGCAGAGGACTCCCAGCAGTGGCTTGCAATATGAGTGGTGGGTGCATATCACTCCGAGCAGTGGACAGACATGTGAGGGGTGGGTGCTGAGGACTCCCAGCAGTGGACAGACATGTGAGGGGTGGGTGCAGAGGACTCCCAGCAGTGGAGAGACATGTGAGGGGTGGGTGCACAGGACTCCCAGCAGTGGACAGACATGTGAGGGATGGGTGCAGAGGACTCCCAGCAGTGGACAGACATGTGAGGGGTGGGTGCAGAGGACTCCCAGCAGTTGACAGACATGTGAGGGGTGGCTGCAGAGGACTCCCAGCAGTGGCCTGCAATATGAGTGGTGGGTGCATATCACTTCCAGCAGTGGACAGATATGTGAGGGGTGGGTGCAGAGGACTCCAAGCAGTGGACAGACATGTGAGGGGTGGCTGCAGAGGACTCCCAGCAGTGGACAGACATGTGAGGGGTGGGTGCAGAGGACTCCCAGCAGTGGCCTGCAATATGAAGGGTGGGTGCATATCACTCCCAGCAGTGGACAGACATGTGAGTGGTGGGTGCAGAGGACTCCCAGCAGTGGACAGCCATATGAGGGGTGGGTGCAGAGGACTCCCAGCAGTGGACAGACATGTGAGGGGTGGGTGCATATCACTCCCAGCAGTGGACTGACATGTGAGGGGTGGGTGCAGAGGACTCCCAGCAGTGGACAGACATGTGAGGGGTGGGTTCAGATGACTCCCAGCAGTGGACAGACATGTGAGGGGTGGGTGCTGAGGACTCCCAGCAGTGGACAGACATGTGAGTGGTGGGTGCATATCACTCCCAGCACTGAACAGACATGTGAGGGGTGGGTGCAGATGACTCCCAGCAGTGGACAGACATGTGAAGGGTGGCTGCAGAGGACTCGCAGCAGTTGGCAGACATGTGAGGGGTGGGTGCAGAGGACTCCCAGCAGTGGCCTGCAATATGAGTGGTGGGTGCATATCACTCCCAGCAGTGGACAGACATGTGAGGGGTGGGTGCAGAGGACTCCCAGCAGTGGACAGACATGTGAGGGGTGGGTGCAGAGGACTCCCAGCAGTGGACAGACATGTGAGGGGTGGGTGCAGAGGACTCCCAGCAGTAGCCTGCAATATGAGTGGTGGGTGCATATCACTCCCAGCAGTGGACAGACATGTGAGGGGTGGGTGCAGAGGACTCCCAGCAGTGGACAGACATATGAGGGGTGGGTGCAGAGGACTCCCAACAGTGGACAGACATGTGAGGGGTGGCTGCAGAGGACTCCCAGCAGTGCCCTGCAATATGAGGTGTGGGTGCCTATCACTACCAGCAGTGGACAGACATGTGAGGGGTGGGTGCAGAGGACTCCCTGCAGTGGCCTGCAATATGAGTGGTGGGTGCATATCACTCCCAGCAGTGGACAGACATGTGAGGGGTGGCTGCAGAGGACTCCCAGCAGTGGCCTGCATTATGAGTGGTTGGTGCATATCACTCCCAGCAGTGGACAGACATGTGAGGGGTGGGTGCAGAGGACTCCCAGCAGTGGACAGACATGTGAGGGGTGGCTGCAGAGGACTCCCAGCAGTGGACAGACATGTGAGGGGTGGGTGCAGAGGACTCCGAGCAGTGGCCTGCAATATGAGTGGTGGATGCATATCACTCCCAGCAGTGAACAGACATGTGAGGGGTGGGTGCAGAGGACTCCCAGCAGTGGACAGACACGTGAAGGGTGGCTGCAGAAGACTCCCAGCAGTGGACAGACATGTGAGGGGTGGGTGCAGAGGACTCCCAGCAGTGGAAAGACATGTGAGGGGTGGGTGCAGAGGACTCGCAGCAGTGGACAGACATGTGAGGGGTGGGTGCACAGGACTCCCAGCAGTGGACAGACATGTGAGGGATGGGTGCAGAGGACTCCCAGCAGTGGACAGACATGTGAGGGGTGGGTGCAGAGGACTCCCAGCAGTTGACAGACATGTGAGGGGTGGCTGCAGAGGACTCCCAGCAGTGCCCTGCAATATGAGGTGTGGGTGCATTTCACTACTAGCAGTGGACAGACATGTGAGGGGTGGGTGCAGAGGACTCCCAGCAGTGGACAGACATGTGAGGGGTGGGTGCAGAGGACTCCCAGCAGTGGCTTGCAATATGAGTGGTGGGTGCATATCACTCCGAGCAGTGGACAGACATGTGAGGGGTGGGTGCTGAGAACTCCCAGCAGTGGACAGACATGTGAGGGGTGGGTGCAGAGGACTTGCAGCAGTGGACAGACATGTAAGGGGTGGGTGCACAGGACTCCCAGCAGTGGACAAACATGTGAGGGGTGGGTGCTGAGAACTCGGAGCAGTGGACAGACATGTGAGGGGTGGGTGCAGAGGACTCGCAGAAGTGGACAGACATGTGAGGGGTGGGTGCACAGGACTCCCAGCAGTGGACAGACATGTGAGGGATGGGTGCAGAGGACTCCCAGCAGTGGACAGACATGTGAGGGGTGGGTGCAGAGGACTCCCAGCAGTTGACAGACATGTGAGGGGTGGCTGCAGAGGACTCCCAGCAGTGCCCTGCAATATGGGGTGTGGGTGCATTTCACTACTAGCAGTGGACAGACATGTGAGGGGTGGGTGCAGGGGACTCCCAGCAGTGGACAGACATGTGAGGGGTGGGTGCAGAGGACTCCCAGCAGTGGCTTGCAATATGAGTGGTGGGTGCATATCACTCCGAGCAGTGGACAGACATGTGAGGGGTGGATGCTGAGGACTCCCAGCAGTGGACAGACATGTGAGGGGTGGGTGCAGAGGACTCCCAGCAGTGGAGAGACATGTGAGGGGTGGGTGCAGAGGAGTCCCAGCAGTGGACAGACATGTGAGGGGTGGGCGCAGAGGACTCCCAGCAGTGGACAGACATGTGAGGGGTGGGTGCAGAGGACTCGCAGCAGTGGACAGACATGTGAGGGGTGGGTGCACAGGACTCCCAGCAGTGGACAGACATGTGAGGGATGGGTGCAGAGGACTCCCAGCAGTGGACAGACATGTGAGGGGTGGGTGCAGAGGACTCCCAGCAGTTGACAGACATGTGAGGGGTGGCTGCAGAGGACTCCCAGCAGTGCCCTGCAATATGAGGTGTGGG
Source organism: Triturus cristatus (assembly GCF_964204655.1). Classification (NCBI taxonomy): domain Eukaryota; kingdom Metazoa; phylum Chordata; class Amphibia; order Caudata; family Salamandridae; genus Triturus; species Triturus cristatus. Next base: position 421,950,985 of record NC_140579.1, read on the forward strand.
TGCATTTCACTACTAGGAGTGGACAGACATGTGAGGGGTGGGTGCAGAGGACTCCCAGCAGTGGACAGACATGTGAGGGGTGGGTGCAGAGGACTCCCAGCAGTGGCTTGCAATATGAGTGGTGGGTGCATATCACTCCGAGCAGTGGACAGACATGTGAGGGGTGGGTGCTGAGAACTCCCAGCAGTGGACAGACATGTGAGGGGTGGGTGCAGAGGACTTGCAGCAGTGGACAGACATGTAAGGGGTGGGTGCACAGGACTCCCAGCAGTGGACAGACATGTGAGGGGTGGGTGCAGAGGACTCCCAGCAGTTGACAGACATGTGAGGGGTGGCTGCAGAGGACTCCCAGCAGTGCCCTGCAATATGAGGTGTGGGTGCATTTCACTACTAGCAGTGGACAGACATGTGAGGGGTGGGTGCAGAGGACTCCCAGCAGTGGACAGACATGTGAGGGGTGGGTGCAGAGGAGTCCCAGCAGTGGACAGACATGTGAGGGGTGGGCGCAGAGGACTCCCAGCAGTAGCGTGCAATATGAGTGGTGGGTGCATATCACTCCCAGCAGTGGACACACATGTGAGGGGTGGGTGCAGAGGACTCCCAGCAGTGGACAGACATGTGAGGGGTGGCTGCAGAGGACTCCCAGCAGTGCCCTGCAATATGAGGTGTGGGTGCATATCACTACCAGCAGTGGACAGACATGTGAGGGGTGGGTGCAGAGGACTCCCAGCAGTGGACAGACATGTGAGGGGTGGCTGCAGAGGACTCCCAGCAGTGCCCTGAAATATGAGGTGTGGGTGCATATCACTACCAGCAGTGGACAGACATGTGAGGGGTGGGTGCAGAGGACTCCCAGCAGTGGACAGACATGTGAGGGGTGGCTGCAGCGGACTCCCAGCAGTGGACAGACATGTGAGGGGTGGCTGCAGAGGACTCCCAGCAGTGGCCTGCAATATGAGTGGTTGGTGCATATCACTCCCAGCAGTGGACAGACATGTGAGGGGTGCGTGCAGAGGATTCCCAGCAGTGGCCTGCAATATGAGGGGTGGGTGCATATCACTCCCAGCAGTGGACAGACATGTGAGGGATGGGTGCAGAGGACTCTCAGCAGTGGACAGACATGTGAGGGCTGGGTGCAGAGGACTCCCAGCAGTGGACAGACATGTGAGGGGTGGCTGCAGAGGACTCCCAGCAGTGCCCTGAAATATGAGGTGTGGGTGCATTTCACTACCAGCAGTGGACAGACATGTGAGGGGTGGAGGCAGAGGACTCCCAGCAGTGGACTGACATGTGAGGGGTGGGTGCAGAGGACTCCCAGCAGTGGCTTGCAATATGAGTGGTGGGTGCATATCACTCCCAGCAGTGGACATACATGTGAGGGGTGGGTGCAGAGGACTCGCAGCAGTGGACAGACATGTGAGGGGTGGGTGCACAGGACTCCCAGCAGTGGACAGACATGTGAGGGATGGGTGCAGAGGACTCCCAGCAGTGGACAGACATGTGAGGGGTGGGTGCAGAGGACTCCCAGCAGTTGACAGACATGTGAGGGGTGGCTGCAGAGGACTCCCAGCAGTGCCCTGCAATATGAGGTGTGGGTGCATTTCACTACTAGCAGTGGACAGACATGTGAGGGGTGGGTGCAGAGGACTCCCAGCAGTGGACAGCCATGTGAAGGGTGGGTGCAGAGGACTCCCAGCAGTGGCTTGCAATATGAGTGGTGGGTGCATATCACTCCGAGCAGTGGACAGACATGTGAGGGGTGGGTGCTGAGAACTCCCAGCAGTGGACAGACATGTGAGGGGTGGGTGCAGAGGACTTGCAGCAGTGGACAGACATGTAAGGGGTGGGTGCACAGGACTCCCAGCAGTGGACAAACATGTGAGGGGTGGGTGCTGAGAACTCGGAGCAGTGGACAGACATGTGAGGGGTGGGTGCAGAGGACTCGCAGAAGTGGACAGACATGTGAGGGGTGGGTGCACAGGACTCCCAGCAGTGGACAGACATGTGAGGGATGGGTGCAGAGGACTCCCAGCAGTGGACAGACATGTGAGGGGTGGGTGCAGAGGACTCCCAGCAGTTGACAGACATGTGAGGGGTGGCTGCAGAGGACTCCCAGCAGTGCCCTGCAATATGAGGTGTGGGTGCATTTCACTACTAGCAGTGGACAGACATGTGAGGGGTGGGTGCAGGGGACTCCCAGCAGTGGACAGACATGTGAGGGGTGGGTGCAGAGGACTCCCAGCAGTGGCTTGCAATATGAGTGGTGGGTGCATATCACTCCGAGCAGTGGACAGACATGTGAGGGGTGGGTGCTGAGGACTTCCAGCAGTGGACAGACATGTGAGGGGTGGGTGCAGAGGACTCCCAGCAGTGGACAGACATGTGAGGGGTGGGTGCAGAGGAGTCCCAGCAGTGGACAGACATGTGAGGGGTGGGCGCAGAGGACTCCCAGCAGTGGACAGACATGTGAGGGGTGGGTGCAGAGGACTCGCAGCAGTGGACAGACATGTGAGGGGTGGGTGCACAGGACTCCCAGCAGTGGACAGACATGTGAGGGATGGGTGCAGAGGACTCCCAGCAGTGGACAGACATGTGAGGGGTGGGTGCAGAGGACTCCCAGCAGTTGACAGACATGTGAGGGGTGGCTGCAGAGGACTCCCAGCAGTGCCCTGCAATATGAGGTGTGGGTGCATTTCACTACTAGCAGTGGACAGACATGTGAGGGGTGGGTGCAGAGGACTCCCAGCAGTGGACAGACATGTGAGGGGTGGGTGCAGAGGACTCCCAGCAGTGGCTTGCAATATGAGTGGTGGGTGCATATCACTCCGAGCAGTGGACAGACATGTGAGGGGTGGGTGCTGAGAACTCCCAGCAGTGGACAGACATGTGAGGGGTGGGTGCAGAGGACTTGCAGCAGTGGACAGACATGTAAGGGGTGGGTGCACAGGACTCCCAGCAGTGGACAAACATGTGAGGGGTGGGTGCTGAGAACTCGGAGCAGTGGACAGACATGTGAGGGGTGGGTGCAGAGGACTCGCAGAAGTGGACAGACATGTGAGGGGTGGGTGCACAGGACTCCCAGCAGTGGACAGACATGTGAGGGATGGGTGCAGAGGACTCCCAGCAGTGGACAGACATGTGAGGGGTGGGTGCAGAGGACTCCCAGCAGTTGACAGACATGTGAGGGGTGGCTGCAGAGGACTCCCAGCAGTGCCCTGCAATATGAGGTGTGGGTGCATTTCACTACTAGCAGTGGACAGACATGTGAGGGGTGGGTGCAGGGGACTCCCAGCAGTGGACAGACATGTGAGGGGTGGGTGCAGAGGACTCCCAGCAGTGGCTTGCAATATGAGTGGTGGGTGCATATCACTCCGAGCAGTGGACAGACATGTGAGGGGTGGGTGCTGAGGACTCCCAGCAGTGGACAGACATGTGAGGGGTGGGTGCAGAGGACTCCCAGCAGTGGACAGACATGTGAGGGGTGGGTGCAGAGGAGTCCCAGCAGTGGACAGACATGTGAGGGGTGGGCGCAGAGGACTCCCAGCAGTAGCGTGCAATATGAGTGGTGGGTGCATATCACTCCCAGCAGTGGACAGACATGTGAGGGGTGGGTGCAGAGGACTCCCAGCAGTGGACAGACATGTGAGGGGTGGCTGCAGAGGACTCCCAGCAGTGGACAGACATGTGAGGGGTGGGTGCAGAGGACTCCGAGCAGTGGCCTGCAATATGAGTGGTGGATGCATATCACTCCCAGCAGTGAACAGACATGTGAGGGGTGGGTGCAGAGGACTCCCAGCAGTGGACAGACACGTGAAGGGTGGCTGCAGAAGACTCCCAGCAGTGGACAGACATGTGAGGGGTGGGTGCAGAGGACTCCCAGCAGTGGAAAGACATGTGAGGGGTGGGTGCAGAGGACTCGCAGCAGTGGACAGACATGTGAGGGGTGGGTGCACAGGACTCCCAGCAGTGGACAGACATGTGAGGGATGGGTGCAGAGGACTCCCAGCAGTGGACAGACATGTGAGGGGTGGGTGCAGAGGACTCCCAGCAGTTGACAGACATGTGAGGGGTGGCTGCAGAGGACTCCCAGCAGTGCCCTGCAATATGAGGTGTGGGTGCATTTCACTACTAGCAGTGGACAGACATGTGAGGGGTGGGTGCAGAGGACTCCCAGCAGTGGACAGACATGTGAGGGGTGGGTGCAGAGGACTCCCAGCAGTGGCTTGCAATATGAGTGGTGGGTGCATATCACTCCGAGCAGTGGACAGACATGTGAGGGGTGGGTGCTGAGAACTCCCAGCAGTGGACAGACATGTGAGGGGTGGGTGCAGAGGACTTGCAGCAGTGGACAGACATGTAAGGGGTGGGTGCACAGGACTCCCAGCAGTGGACAAACATGTGAGGGGTGGGTGCTGAGAACTCGGAGCAGTGGACAGACATGTGAGGGGTGGGTGCAGAGGACTCGCAGAAGTGGACAGACATGTGAGGGGTGGGTGCACAGGACTCCCAGCAGTGGACAGACATGTGAGGGATGGGTGCAGAGGACTCCCAGCAGTGGACAGACATGTGAGGGGTGGGTGCAGAGGACTCCCAGCAGTTGACAGACATGTGAGGGGTGGCTGCAGAGGACTCCCAGCAGTGCCCTGCAATATGGGGTGTGGGTGCATTTCACTACTAGCAGTGGACAGACATGTGAGGGGTGGGTGCAGGGGACTCCCAGCAGTGGACAGACATGTGAGGGGTGGGTGCAGAGGACTCCCAGCAGTGGCTTGCAATATGAGTGGTGGGTGCATATCACTCCGAGCAGTGGACAGACATGTGAGGGGTGGATGCTGAGGACTCCCAGCAGTGGACAGACATGTGAGGGGTGGGTGCAGAGGACTCCCAGCAGTGGAGAGACATGTGAGGGGTGGGTGCAGAGGAGTCCCAGCAGTGGACAGACATGTGAGGGGTGGGCGCAGAGGACTCCCAGCAGTGGACAGACATGTGAGGGGTGGGTGCAGAGGACTCGCAGCAGTGGACAGACATGTGAGGGGTGGGTGCACAGGACTCCCAGCAGTGGACAGACATGTGAGGGATGGGTGCAGAGGACTCCCAGCAGTGGACAGACATGTGAGGGGTGGGTGCAGAGGACTCCCAGCAGTTGACAGACATGTGAGGGGTGGCTGCAGAGGACTCCCAGCAGTGCCCTGCAATATGAGGTGTGGGTGCATTTCACTACTAGGAGTGGACAGACATGTGAGGGGTGGGTGCAGAGGACTCCCAGCAGTGGACAGACATGTGAGGGGTGGGTGCAGAGGACTCCCAGCAGTGGCTTGCAATATGAGTGGTGGGTGCATATCACTCCGAGCAGTGGACAGACATGTGAGGGGTGGGTGCTGAGAACTCCCAGCAGTGGACAGACATGTGAGGGGTGGGTGCAGAGGACTTGCAGCAGTGGACAGACATGTAAGGGGTGGGTGCACAGGACTCCCAGCAGTGGACAGACATGTGAGGGGTGGGTGCAGAGGACTCCCAGCAGTTGACAGACATGTGAGGGGTGGCTGCAGAGGACTCCCAGCAGTGCCCTGCAATATGAGGTGTGGGTGCATTTCACTACTAGCAGTGGACAGACATGTGAGGGGTGGGTGCAGAGGACTCCCAGCAGTGGACAGACATGTGAGGGGTGGGTGCAGAGGAGTCCCAGCAGTGGACAGACATGTGAGGGGTGGGCGCAGAGGACTCCCAGCAGTAGCGTGCAATATGAGTGGTGGGTGCATATCACTCCCAGCAGTGGACACACATGTGAGGGGTGGGTGCAGAGGACTCCCAGCAGTGGACAGACATGTGAGGGGTGGCTGCAGAGGACTCCCAGCAGTGCCCTGCAATATGAGGTGTGGGTGCATATCACTACCAGCAGTGGACAGACATGTGAGGGGTGGGTGCAGAGGACTCCCAGCAGTGGACAGACATGTGAGGGGTGGCTGCAGAGGACTCCCAGCAGTGCCCTGAAATATGAGGTGTGGGTGCATATCACTACCAGCAGTGGACAGACATGTGAGGGGTGGGTGCAGAGGACTCCCAGCAGTGGACAGACATGTGAGGGGTGGCTGCAGCGGACTCCCAGCAGTGGACAGACATGTGAGGGGTGGCTGCAGAGGACTCCCAGCAGTGGCCTGCAATATGAGTGGTTGGTGCATATCACTCCCAGCAGTGGACAGACATGTGAGGGGTGCGTGCAGAGGATTCCCAGCAGTGGCCTGCAATATGAGGGGTGGGTGCATATCACTCCCAGCAGTGGACAGACATGTGAGGGATGGGTGCAGAGGACTCTCAGCAGTGGACAGACATGTGAGGGCTGGGTGCAGAGGACTCCCAGCAGTGGACAGACATGTGAGGGGTGGCTGCAGAGGACTCCCAGCAGTGCCCTGAAATATGAGGTGTGGGTGCATTTCACTACCAGCAGTGGACAGACATGTGAGGGGTGGGTGCAGAGGACTCCCAGCAGTGGACTGACATGTGAGGGGTGGGTGCAGAGGACTCCCAGCAGTGGCTTGCAATATGAGTGGTGGATGCATATCACTCCCAGCAGTGGACATACATGTGAGGGGTGGGTGCAGAGGACTCGCAGCAGTGGACAGACATGTGAGGGGTGGGTGCACAGGACTCCCAGCAGTGGACAGACATGTGAGGGATGGGTGCAGAGGACTCCCAGCAGTGGACAGACATGTGAGGGGTGGGTGCAGAGGACTCCAAGCAGTTGACAGACATGTGAGGGGTGGCTGCAGAGGACTCCCAGCAGTGCCCTGCAATATGAGGTGTGGGTGCATTTCACTACTAGCAGTGGACAGACATGTGAGGGGTGGGTGCAGAGGACTCCCAGCAGTGGACAGCCATGTGAAGGGTGGGTGCAGAGGACTCCCAGCAGTGGCTTGCAATATGAGTGGTGGGTGCATATCACTCCGAGCAGTGGACAGACATGTGAGGGGTGGGTGCTGAGAACTCCCAGCAGTGGACAGACATGTGAGGGGTGGGTGCAGAGGACTTGCAGCAGTGGACAGACATGTAAGGGGTGGGTGCACAGGACTCCCAGCAGTGGACAAACATGTGAGGGGTGGGTGCTGAGAACTCGGAGCAGTGGACAGACATGTGAGGGGTGGGTGCAGAGGACTCGCAGAAGTGGACAGACATGTGAGGGGTGGGTGCACAGGACTCCCAGCAGTGGACAGACATGTGAGGGATGGGTGCAGAGGACTCCCAGCAGTGGACAGACATGTGAGGGGTGGGTGCAGAGGACTCCCAGCAGTTGACAGACATGTGAGGGGTGGCTGCAGAGGACTCCCAGCAGTGCCCTGCAATATGAGGTGTGGGTGCATTTCACTACTAGCAGTGGACAGACATGTGAGGGGTGGGTGCAGGGGACTCCCAGCAGTGGACAGACATGTGAGGGGTGGGTGCAGAGGACTCCCAGCAGTGGCTTGCAATATGAGTGGTGGGTGCATATCACTCCGAGCAGTGGACAGACATGTGAGGGGTGGGTGCTGAGGACTTCCAGCAGTGGACAGACATGTGAGGGGTGGGTGCAGAGGACTCCCAGCAGTGGACAGACATGTGAGGGGTGGGTGCAGAGGAGTCCCAGCAGTGGACAGACATGTGAGGGGTGGGCGCAGAGGACTCCCAGCAGTGGACAGACATGTGAGGGGTGGGTGCAGAGGACTCGCAGCAGTGGACAGACATGTGAGGGGTGGGTGTACAGGACTCCCAGCAGTGGACAGACATGTGAGGGATGGGTGCAGAGGACTCCCAGCAGTGGACAGACATGTGAGGGGTGGGTGCAGAGGACTCCCAGCAGTTGACAGACATGTGAGGGGTGGCTGCAGAGGACTCCCAGCAGTGCCCTGCAATATGAGGTGTGGGTGCATTTCACTACTAGCAGTGGACAGACATGTGAGGGGTGGGTGCAGAGGACTCCCAGCAGTGGACAGACATGTGAGGGGTGGGTGCAGAGGACTCCCAGCAGTGGCTTGCAATATGAGTGGTGGGTGCATATCACTCCGAGCAGTGGACAGACATGTGAGGGGTGGGTGCTGAGAACTCCCAGCAGTGGACAGACATGTGAGGGGTGGGTGCAGAGGACTTGCAGCAGTGGACAGACATGTAAGGGGTGGGTGCACAGGACTCCCAGCAGTGGACAAACATGTGAGGGGTGGGTGCTGAGAACTCGGAGCAGTGGACAGACATGTGAGGGGTGGGTGCAGAGGACTCGCAGAAGTGGACAGACATGTGAGGGGTGGGTGCACAGGACTCCCAGCAGTGGACAGACATGTGAGGGATGGGTGCAGAGGACTCCCAGCAGTGGACAGACATGTGAGGGGTGGGTGCAGAGGACTCCCAGCAGTTGACAGACATGTGAGGGGTGGCTGCAGAGGACTCCCAGCAGTGCCCTGCAATATGAGGTGTGGGTGCATTTCACTACTAGCAGTGGACAGACATGTGAGGGGTGGGTGCAGGGGACTCCCAGCAGTGGACAGACATGTGAGGGGTGGGTGCAGAGGACTCCCAGCAGTGGCTTGCAATATGAGTGGTGGGTGCATATCACTCCGAGCAGTGGACAGACATGTGAGGGGTGGGTGCTGAGGACTCCCAGCAGTGGACAGACATGTGAGGGGTGGGTGCAGAGGACTCCCAGCAGTGGACAGACATGTGAGGGGTGGGTGCAGAGGAGTCCCAGCAGTGGACAGACATGTGAGGGGTGGGCGCAGAGGACTCCCAGCAGTAGCGTGCAATATGAGTGGTGGGTGCATATCACTCCCAGCAGTGGACACACATGTGAGGGGTGGGTGCAGAGGACTCCCAGCAGTGGACAGACATGTGAGGGGTGGCTGCAGAGGACTCCCAGCAGTGCCCTGCAATATGAGGTGTGGGTGCATATCACTACCAGCAGTGGACAGACATGTGAGGGGTGGGTGCAGAGGACTCCCAGCAGTGGACAGACATGTGAGGGGTGGCTGCAGAGGACTCCCAGCAGTGCCCTGAAATATGAGGTGTGGGTGCATATCACTACCAGCAGTGGACAGACATGTGAGGGGTGGGTGCAGAGGACTCCCAGCAGTGGACAGACATGTGAGGGGTGGCTGCAGCGGACTCCCAGCAGTGGACAGACATGTGAGGGGTGGCTGCAGAGGACTCCCAGCAGTGGCCTGCAATATGAGTGGTTGGTGCATATCACTCCCAGCAGTGGACAGACATGTGAGGGGTGCGTGCAGAGGATTCCCAGCAGTGGCCTGCAATATGAGGGGTGGGTGCATATCACTCCCAGCAGTGGACAGACATGTGAGGGATGGGTGCAGAGGACTCTCAGCAGTGGACAGACATGTGAGGGCTGGGTGCAGAGGACTCCCAGCAGTGGACAGACATGTGAGGGGTGGCTGCAGAGGACTCCCAGCAGTGCCCTGAAATATGAGGTGTGGGTGCATTTCACTACCAGCAGTGGACAGACATGTGAGGGGTGGGTGCAGAGGACTCCCAGCAGTGGACTGACATGTGAGGGGTGGGTGCAGAGGACTCCCAGCAGTGGCTTGCAATATGAGTGGTGGGTGCATATCACTCCCAGCAGTGGACAGACATGTGAGGGGTGGGTGCTGAGGACTCCCAGCAGTGGACAGACATGTGAGGGGTGGGTGCAGAGGACTCCCAGCAGTGGACAGACATGTGAGGGGTGGGTGCAGAGGAGTCCCAGTAGTAGACAGACATGTGAGGGGTGGGTGCAGAGGACTCCCAGCAGTGCCCTGCAATATGAGGTGTGGGTGCATATCACTACCAGCAGTGGACAGACATGTGAGGGGTGGGTGCAGAGGACTCCCAGCAGTGGACAGACATGTGAGGGGTGGCTGCAGAGGACTCCCAGCAGTGCCCTGAAATATGTGGTGTGGGTGCATATCACTACCAGCAGTGGACAGACATGTGAGGGGTGGGTGCAGAGGACTCCCAGCAGTGGACAGACATGTGAGGGGTGGCTGCAGAGGACTCCCAGCAGTGGACAGACATGTGAGGGGTGGCTGCAGAGGACTCCCAGCAGTGGCCTGCAATATGAGTGGTTGGTGCATATCACTCCCAGCAGTGGACAGACATGTGAGGGGTGGGTGCAGAGGACTCCCAGCAGTGGACAGACATGTGAGGGGTGGGTGCAGAGGACTCCCAGCAGTAGCCTGCAATATGAGTGGTGGGTGCATATCACTCCCAGCAGTGGACAGACATGTGAGGGGTGGGTGCAGAGGACTCCCAGCAGTGGACAGACATGTGAGGGGTGGGTGCAGAGGACTCCCAGCAGTGGACAGACATGTGAGGGGTGGCTGCAGAGGACTCCCAGCAGTGCCCTGCAATATGAGGTGTGGGTGCCTATCACTACCAGCAGTGGACAGACATGTGAGGGGTGGGTGCAGAGGACTCCCTGCAGTGGCCTGCAATATGAGTGGTGGGTGCATATCACTCCCAGCAGTGGACAGACATGTGAGGGGTGGGTGCAGAGGACTCCCAGCAGTGGACAGACATGTGAGGGGTGGCTGCAGAGGACTCCCAGCAGTGGACAGACATGTGAGGGGTGGGTGCAGAGGACTCCGAGCAGTGGCCTGCAATATGAGTGGTGGATGCATATCACTCCCAGCAGTGAACAGACATGTGAGGGGTGGGTGCAGAGGACTCCCAGCAGTGGACAGACATGTGAGGGGTGGGTGCACACGACTCGCAGCAGTGGACAGACATGTGAGGGGTGGGTGCACAGGACTCCCAGCAGTGGACAGACATGTGAGGGATGGGTGCAGAGGACTCCCAGCAGTGGACAGACATGTGAGGGGTGGGTGCAGAGGACTCCCAGCAGTGGACAGACATGTGACGGGTGGGTGCAGAGGACTCGCAGCAGTGGACAGACATGTGAGGGGTGGGTGCACAGGTCTCCCAGCAGTGGACAGACATGTGAGGGATGGGTGCAGAGGACTCCCAGCAGTGGACAGACATGTGAGGGGTGGGTGCAGAGGACTCCCAGCAGTTGACAGACATGTGAGGGGTGGCTGCAGAGGACTCCCAGCAGTGCCCTGCAATATGAGGTGTGGGTGCATTTCACTACTAGCAGTGGACAGACATGTGAGGGGTGGGTGCAGAGGACTCCCAGCAGTGGACAGACATGTGAGGGGTGGGTGCACAGGACCCCCAGCAGTGGCTTGCAATATGAGTGGTGGGTGCATATCACTCCGAGCAGTGGACAGACATGTGAGGGGTGGGTGCTGAGAACTCCCAGCAGTGGACAGACATGTGAGGGGTGGGTGCAGAGGACTTGCAGCAGTGGACAGACATGTGAGGGGTGGGTGCACAGGACTCCCAGCAGTGGACAGACATGTGAGGGGTGGGTGCTGAGAACTCCCAGCAGTGGACAGACATGTGAGGGGTGGGTGCAGAGGACTCGCAGCAGTGGACAGACATGTGAGGGGTGGGTGCACAGGACTCCCAGCAGTGGACAGACATGTGAGGGATGGGTGCAGAGGACTCCCAGCAGTGGACAGACATGTGAGGGGTGGGTGCAGAGGACTCCCAGCAGTTGACAGACATGTGAGGGGTGGCTGCAGAGGACTCCCAGCAGTGCCCTGCAATATGAGGTGTGGGTGCATTTCACTACTAGCAGTGGACAGACATGTGAGGGGTGGGTGCAGAGGACTCCCAGCAGTGGACAGACATGTGAGGGGTGGGTGCAGAGGACTCCCAGCAGTGGCTTGCAATATGAGTGGTGGGTGCATATCACTCCGAGCAGTGGACAGACATGTGAGGGGTGGGTGCTGAGGACTCCCAGCAGTGGACAGACATGTGAGGGGTGGGTGCAGAGGACTCCCAGCAGTGGACAGACATGTGAAGGGTGGGTGCAGAGGAGTCCCAGCAGTGGACAGACATGTGAGGGGTGGGCGCAGAGGACTCCCAGCAGTGGCGTGCAATATGAGTGGTGGGTGCATATCACTCCCAGCAGTGGACACACATGTGAGGGGTGGGTGCAGAGGACTCCCAGCAGTGGACAGACATGTGAGGGGTGGCTGCAGAGGACTCCCAGCAGTGCCCTGCAATATGAGGTGTGGGTGCATATCACTACCAGCAGTGGACAGACATGTGAGGGGTGGGTGCAGAGGACTCCCAGCAGTGGCCTGCAATATGAGTGGTTGGTGCATATCACTCCCAGCAGTGGACAGACATGTGAGGGGTGGGTGCAGAGGACTCCCAGCAGTGGACAGACATGTGAGAGGTGGCTGCAGAGGACTCCCAGCAGTGGACAGACATGTGAGGGGTGGGTGCAGAGGACTCCCAGCAGTGGCCTGCAATATGAGGGGTGGGTGCATATCACTCCCAGCAGTGGATAGACATGTGAGTGGTGGGTGCAGAGGACTCCCAGCAGTGGACAGACATATGAGGGGTGGGTGCAGAGGATTCTCAGCAGTGGACAGACATGTGAGGGGTGGGTGCAGAGGACTCCCAGCAGTGGAAAGACATGTGAGGGGTGGGTGCAGAGGACTCCCAGCAGTGGCTTGCAATATGAGTGGTGGGTGAATATCACTCCCAGCAGTGGACAGACATGTGAGGGGTGGGTGCTGAGGACTCCCAGCAGTGGACAGACATGTGAGGGGTGGGTGCAGAGGACTCCCAGCAGTGGACAGACATGTGAGTGGTGGGTGCAGAGGAGTCCCAGCAGTGGATAGACATGTGAGGGGTGGGTGCAGAGGACTCCCAGCAGTGGCCTGCAATATGAGTGGTGGGTGCATATCACTCCCAGCAGTGGACACTCATGTGAGGGGTGGGTGCAGAGGACTCCCAGCAGTGGACAGACATGTGAGCGGTGGCTGCAGAGGACTCCCAGCAGTGCCCTGCAATATGAGGTGTGGGTGCATATCACTACCAGCAGTGGACAGACAGGTGAGGGGTGGGTGCAGAGGACTCCCAGTAGTGGACAGAAATGTGAGGGGTGGCTGCAGAGGACTCGCAGCAGTGCCCTGAAACATGAGGTGTGGGTGCATATCACTACCAGCAGTGGACAGATATGTGAGGGGTGGGTGCAGAGGACTCCCAGCAGTGGACAGACATGTGAGGGGTGGCTGCAGAGGACTCCCAGCAGTGGACAGACATGTGAGGGGTGGCTGCAGAGGACTCCCAGCAGTGGCCTGCAATATGAGTGGTGGGTGCATATCACTTCCAGCAGTGGACAGATATGTGAGGGGTGGGTGCAGAGGACTCCAAGCAGTGGACAGACATGTGAGGGGTGGCTGCAGAGGACTCCCAGCAGTGGACAGACATGTGAGGGGTGGGTGCAGAGGACTCCCAGCAGTGGCCTGCAATATGAAGGGTGGGTGCATATCACTCCCAGCAGTGGACAGACATGTGAGTGGTGGGTGCAGAGGACTCCCAGCAGTGGACAGCCATATGAGGGGTGGGTGCAGAGGACTCCCAGCAGTGGACAGACATGTGAGGGGTGGGTGCATATCACTCCCAGCAGTGGACTGACAAGTGAGGGGTGGGTGCAGATGACTCCCAGCAGTGGACAGACATGTGAGGGGTGGGTGCTGAGGACTCCCAGCAGTGGACAGACATGTGAGTGGTGGGTGCATATCACTCCCAGCAGTGAACAGACATGTGAGGGGTGGGTGCAGATGACTCCCAGCAGTGGACAGACATGTGAAGGGTGGCTACAGAGGACTCGCAGCAGTGGACAGACATGTGAGGGGTGGGTGCAGAGGACTCCCAGCAGTGGCCTGCAATATGAGTGGTGGGTGCATATCACTCCCAGCAGTGGACAGACATGTGAGGGGTGGGTGCAGAGGACTCCCAGCAGTGGACAGACATGTGAGGGGTGGGTGCAGAGGACTCCCAGCAGTGGACAGACATGTGAGGGGTGGGTGCAGAGGACTCCCAGCAGTAGCCTGCAATATGAGTGGTGGGTGCATATCACTCCCAGCAGTGGACAGACATGTGAGGCGTGGGTGCAGAGGACTCCCAGCAGTGGACAGACATGTGAGGGGTGGGTGCAGAGGACGCCCAACAGTGGACAGACATGTGAGGGGTGGCTGCAGAGGACTCCCAGCAGTGCCCTGCAATATGAGGTGTGGGTGCCTATCACTACCAGCAGTGGACAGATATGTGAGGGGTGGGTGCAGAGGACTCCCAGCAGTGGACAGACATGTGAGGGGTGGGTGCAGAGGACCCCCAGCAGTGGCTTGCAATATGAGTGGTGGGTGCATATCACTCTGAGCAGTGGACAGACATGTGAGGGGTGGGTGCTGAGAACTCCCAGCAGTGGACAGACATGTGAGGGGTGGGTGCAGAGGACTTGCAGCAGTGGAAAGACATGTGAGGGGTGGGTGCACAGGACTCCCAGCAGTGGACAGACATGTGAGGGGTGGGTGCTGAGAACTCCCAGCAGTGGACAGACATGTGAGGGGTGGGTGCAGAGGACTCGCAGCAGTGGACAGACATGTGAGGGGTGGGTGCAGAGGACTTGCAGCAGTGGACAGACATGTGAGGGGTGGTTGCAGAGGACTCCCAGCAGTGGACAGACATGTGAGGGGTGGGTGCAGAGGACTCCCAGCAGTGGACAGACATGTGAGGGGTGGGTGCAGAGGACTCCCAGCAGTGGACAGACATGTGAGGGGTGGCTGCAGAGGACTCCCAGCAGTGCCCTGCAATATGAGGTGTGGGTGCATATCACTACCAGCAGTGGACAGACAGGTGAGGGGTGGGTGCAGAGGACTCCCAGCAGTGGACAGACATGTGAGGGGTGGCTGCAGAGGACTCCCAGCAGTGCCCTGAAACATGAGGTGTGGGTGTATATCACTACCAGCAGTGGACAGACATGTGAGGGGTGGGTGCAGAGGACTCCCATCAGTGGACAGACATGTGAGGGGTGGATGCAGAGGACTCCCAGCAGTGGACAGACATGTGAGGGGTGGGTGCAGAGGACTCCCAGCAGTGGCCTGCAATATGAGGGGTGGGTGCATATCACTCCCAGCAGTGGACAGACATGCGAGTGGTGGGTGCAGAGGACTCCCAGCAGTGGACAGATATATGAGGGGTGGGTGCAGAGGACTCCCAGCAGTGGACAGACATGTAAGGGGTGGGTGCATATCACTCCCAGCAGTGGACTGACATGTGAGGGGTGGGTGCAGAGGACTCCCAGCAGTGGACAGACATGTGAGGGGTGGGTGCAGATGGCTCCCAGCAGTGGACAGACATGTGAGGGGTTGCTGCAGAGGACTCCCAGCAGTGGACAGATATGTGAGGGGTGGGTGCAGAGGACTCCCAGCAGTGGCCTGCAATATGAGTGGTGGGTGCATATCATTCCCAGCAGAGGACACACATGTGAGGGGTGGGTGCTGAGGACTCCCAGCAGTGGACAGACATGTGAGGGGTGGGTGCAGAGAACTCCCAGCAGTGGACAGACGTGAGGGGTGGGTGCAGAGGACTCCCAGCAGTGGAAAGACATGTGAGGGGTGGGTGCAGAGGACTCCCAGCAGTGGCCTGCAATATGAGTGGTGGGTGCATATAACTCCCAACCGTGAACAGACATGTGAGGGGTGGGTGCAGAGGACTCCCAGCAGTGGACAGACACGTGAAGGGTGGCTGCAGAGGACTCCCAGCAGTGGACAGACATGTGAGGGGTGGGTGCAGAGGACTCCCAGAAGTGGCCTGCAATATGAGTGGTGGGTGCATATCACTCCCAGCAGTGGACAGACATGTGAGGGGTGGGTACCGAGGACTCCCAGCAGTGGACAGACATGTAAGGGGTGGGTGCAGAGGACTCCCAGCAGTGGACAGACATGTGAGGGTGGGTGCAGAGGACTCCCAGCAGTGGACAGACATGTGAGGGGTGGGTGCAGAGGACTCCCAGCAGTGGACAGACATGTGAGGGGTGGCTGCAGCGGACTCCCAGCAGTGGACAGACATGTGAGGGGTGGCTGCAGAGGACTCCCAGCAGTGGCCTGCAATATGAGTGGTTGGTGCATATCACTCCCAGCAGTGGACAGACATGTGAGGGGTGCGTGCAGAGGATTCCCAGCAGTGGCCTGCAATATGAGGGGTGGGTGCATATCACTCCCAGCAGTGGACAGACATGTGAGGGATGGGTGCAGAGGACTCTCAGCAGTGGACAGACATGTGAGGGGTGGGTGCAGAGGACTCCCAGCAGTGGACAGACATATGAGGGGTGGGTGCAGAGGACTCCCAGCAGTGGACAGACATGTGAGAGGTGGCTGCAGAGGACTCCCAGCAGTGGACAGACATGTGAGGGGTGGGTGCAGAGGACTCCCAGCAGTGGCCTGCAATATGAGGGGTGGGTGCATATCACTCCCAGCAGTGGATAGACATGTGAGTGGTGGGTGCAGAGGACTCCCAGCAGTGGACAGACATATGAGGGGTGGGTGCAGAGGATTCTCAGCAGTGGACAGACATGTGAGGGGTGGGTGCAGAGGACTCCCAGCAGTGGAAAGACATGTGAGGGGTGGGTGCAGAGGACTCCCAGCAGTGGCTTGCAATATGAGTGGTGGGTGAATATCACTCCCAGCAGTGGACAGACATGTGAGGGGTGGGTGCTGAGGACTCCCAGCAGTGGACAGACATGTGAGGGGTGGGTGCAGAGGACTCCCAGCAGTGGACAGACATGTGAGTGGTGGGTGCAGAGGAGTCCCAGCAGTGGATAGACATGTGAGGGGTGGGTGCAGAGGACTCCCAGCAGTGGCCTGCAATATGAGTGGTGGGTGCATATCACTCCCAGCAGTGGACACTCATGTGAGGGGTGGGTGCAGAGGACTCCCAGCAGTGGACAGACATGTGAGCGGTGGCTGCAGAGGACTCCCAGCAGTGCCCTGCAATATGAGGTGTGGGTGCATATCACTACCAGCAGTGGACAGACAGGTGAGGGGTGGGTGCAGAGGACTCCCAGTAGTGGACAGAAATGTGAGGGGTGGCTGCAGAGGACTCGCAGCAGTGCCCTGAAACATGAGGTGTGGGTGCATATCACTACCAGCAGTGGACAGATATGTGAGGGGTGGGTGCAGAGGACTCCCAGCAGTGGACAGACATGTGAGGGGTGGCTGCAGAGGACTCCCAGCAGTGGACAGACATGTGAGGGGTGGCTGCAGAGGACTCCCAGCAGTGGCCTGCAATATGAGTGGTGGGTGCATATCACTTCCAGCAGTGGACAGATATGTGAGGGGTGGGTGCAGAGGACTCCAAGCAGTGGACAGACATGTGAGGGGTGGGTGCAGAGGACTCCCAGCAGTGGCCTGCAATATGAAGGGTGGGTGCATATCACTCCCAGCAGTGGACAGACATGTGAGTGGTGGGTGCAGAGGACTCCCAGCAGTGGACAGCCATATGAGGGGTGGGTGCAGAGGACTCCCAGCAGTGGACAGACATGTGAGGGGTGGGTGCATATCACTCCCAGCAGTGGACTGACAAGTGAGGGGTGGGTGCAGAGGACTCCCAGCAGTGGACAGACATGTGAGGGGTGGGTGCAGAGGACTCCCAGCAGTGGCCTGCAATATGAAGGGTGGGTGCATATCACTCCCAGCAGTGGACAGACATGTGAGTGGTGGGTGCAGAGGACTCCCAGCAGTGGACAGCCATATGAGGGGTGGGTGCAGAGGACTCCCAGCAGTGGACAGACATGTGAGGGGTGGGTGCATATCACTCCCAGCAGTGGACTGACAAGTGAGGGGTGGGTGCAGAGGACTCCCAGCAGTGGACAAACATGTGAGGGGTGGGTGCAGATGACTCCCAGCAGTGGACAGACATGTGAGGGGTGGGTGCTGAGGACTCCCAGCAGTGGACAGACATGTGAGTGGTGGGTGCATATCACTCCCAGCAGTGAACAGACATGTGAGGGGTGGGTGCAGATGACTCCCAGCAGTGGACAGACATGTGAAGGGTGGCTGCAGAGGACTCGCAGCAGTGGACAGACATGTGAGGGGTGGGTGCAGAGGACTCCCAGCAGTGGCCTGCAATATGAGTGGTGGGTGCATATCACTCCCAGCAGTGGACAGACATGTGAGGGGTGGGTGCAGAGGACTCCCAGCAGTGGACAGACATGTGAGGGGTGGGTGCAGAGGACTCCCAGCAGTGGACAGACATGTGAGGGGTGGGTGCAGAGGACTCCCAGCAGTAGCCTGCAATATGAGTGGTGGGTGCATATCACTCCCAGCAGTGGACAGACATGTGAGGCGTGGGTGCAGAGGACTCCCAGCAGTGGACAGACATGTGAGGGGTGGGTGCAGAGGACGCCCAACAGTGGACAGACATGTGAGGGGTGGCTGCAGAGGACTCCCAGCAGTGCCCTGCAATATGAGGTGTGGGTGCCTATCACTACCAGCAGTGGACAGATATGTGAGGGGTGGGTGCAGAGGACTCCCAGCAGTGGACAGACATGTGAGGGGTGGGTGCAGAGGACCCCCAGCAGTGGCTTGCAATATGAGTGGTGGGTGCATATCACTCTGAGCAGTGGACAGACATGTGAGGGGTGGGTGCTGAGAACTCCCAGCAGTGGACAGACATGTGAGGGGTGGGTGCAGAGGACTTGCAGCAGTGGACAGACATGTGAGGGGTGGGTGCACAGGACTCCCAGCAGTGGACAGACATGTGAGGGGTGGGTGCTGAGAACTCCCAGCAGTGGACAGACATGTGAGGGGTGGGTGCAGAGGACTCGCAGCAGTGGACAGACATGTGAGGGGTGGGTGCAGAGGACTTGCAGCAGTGGACAGACATGTGAGGGGTGGTTGCAGAGGACTCCCAGCAGTGGACAGACATGTGAGGGGTGGGTGCAGAGGACTCCCAGCAGTGGACAGACATGTGAGGGGTAGTGCAGAGGACTCCCAGCAGTGGACAGACATGTGAGGGGTGGCTGCAGAGGACTCCCAGCAGTGCCCTGCAATATGAGGTGTGGGTGCATATCACTACCAGCAGTGGACAGACAGGTGAGGGGTGGGTGCAGAGGACTCCCAGCAGTGGATAGACATGTGAGGGGTGGCTGCAGAGGACTCCCAGCAGCGCCCTGAAACATGAGGTGTGGGTGTATATCACTACCAGCAGTGGACAGACATGTGAGGGGTGGGTGCAGAGGACTCCCATCAGTGGACAGACATGTGAGGGGTGGATGCAGAGGACTCCCAGCAGTGGACAGACATGTGAGGGGTGGGTGCAGAGGACTCCCAGCAGTGGCTTGCAATATGAGGGGTGGGTGCATATCACTCCCAGCAGTGGACAGACATGCGAGTGGTGGGTGCAGAGGACTCCCAGCAGTGGACAGATATATGAGGGGTGGGTGCAGAGGACTCCCAGCAGTGGACATACATGTAAGGGGTGGGTGCATATCACTCCCAGCAGTGGACAGACATGTGAGGGGTGGTTGCAGAGGACTCCCAGCAGTGGACAGACATGTGAGGGGTGGGTGCAGAGGACTCCCAGCAGTGGACAGACATGTGAGGGGTGGGTGCAGAGGACTCCCAGCAGTGGACAGACATGTGAGGGGTGGCTGCAGAGGACTCCCAGCAGTGCCCTGCAATATGAGGTGTGGGTGCATATCACTACCAGCAGTGGACAGACATGCGAGTGGTGGGTGCAGAGGACTCCCATCAGTGGACAGACATGTGAGGGGTGGATGCAGAGGACTCCCAGCAGTGGACAGACATGTGAGGGGTGGGTGCAGAGGACTCCCAGCAGTGGCCTGCAATATGAGGGGTGGGTGCATATCACTCCCAGCAGTGGACAGACATGTAAGGGGTGGGTGCATATCACTACCAGCAGTGGACAGACATGTGAGGGGTGGGTGCAGAGGACTCCCAGCAGTGGACAGACATGTGAGGGGTGGGTGCAGAGGACTCCCAGCAGTGGATAGACATGTGAGGGGTGGCTGCAGAGGACTCCCAGCAGTGCCCTGAAACATGAGGTGTGGGTGTATATCACTACCAGCAGTGGACAGACATGTGAGGGGTGGGTGCAGAGGACTCCCATCAGTGGACAGACATGTGAGGGGTGGATGCAGAGGACTCCCAGCAGTGGACAGACATGTGAGGGGTGGGTGCAGAGGACTCCCAGCAGTGGCCTGCAATATGAGGGGTGGGTGCATATCACTCCCAGCAGTGGACAGACATGCGAGTGGTGGGTGCAGAGGACTCCCAGCAGTGGACAGATATATGAGGGGTGGGTGCAGAGGACTCCCAGCAGTGGACAGACATGTAAGGGGTGGGTGCATATCACTCCCAGCAGTGGACTGACATGTGAGGGGTGGGTGCAGAGGACTCCCAGCAGTGGACAGACATGTGAGGGGTGGGTGCAGATGGCTCCCAGCAGTGGACAGACATGTGAGGGGTTGCTGCAGAGGACTCCCAGCAGTGGACAGACATGTGAGGGGTGGGTGCAGAGGACTCCCAGCAGTGGCCTGCAATATGAGTGGTGGGTGCATATCATTCCCAGCAGTGGACACACATGTGAGGGGTGGGTGCTGAGGACTCCCAGCAGTGGACAGACATGTGAGGGGTGGGTGCAGAGAACTCCCAGCAGTGGACAGACGTGAGGGGTGGGTGCAGAGGACTCCCAGCAGTGGAAAGACATGTGAGGGGTGGGTGCAGAGGACTCCCAGCAGTGGCCTGCAATATGAGTGGTGGGTGCATATAACTCCCAACCGTGAACAGACATGTGAGGGGTGGGTGCAGAGGACTCCCAGCAGTGGACAGACACGTGAAGGGTGGCTGCAGAGGACTCCCAGCAGTGGACAGACATGTGAGGGGTGGGTGCAGAGGACTCCCAGAAGTGGCCTGCAATATGAGTGGTGGGTGCATATCACTCCCAGCAGTGGACAGACATGTGAGGGGTGGGTACCGAGGACTCCCAGCAGTGGACAGACATGTAAGGGGTGGGTGCAGAGGACTCCCAGCAGTGGACAGACATGTGAGGGTGGGTGCAGAGGACTCCCAGCAGTGGACAGACATGTGAGGGGTGGGTGCAGAGGACTCCCAGCAGTGGACAGACATGTGAGGGGTGGCTGCAGCGGACTCCTAGCAGTGGACAGACATGTGAGGGGTGGCTGCAGAGGACTCCCAGCAGTGGCCTGCAATATGAGTGGTTGGTGCATATCACTCCCAGCAGTGGACAGACATGTGAGGGGTGCGTGCAGAGGATTCCCAGCAGTGGCCTGCAATATGAGGGGTGGGTGCATATCACTCCCAGCAGTGGACAGACATGTGAGGGATGGGTGCAGAGGACTCTCAGCAGTGGACAGACATGTGAGGGGTGGGTGCAGAGGACTCCCAGCAGTGGACAGACATATGAGGGGTGGGTGCAGAGGATTCTCAGCAGATGACAGACATGTGAGGGGTGGGTGCAGAGGACTCCCAGCAGTGGAAAGACATGTGAGGGGTGGGTGCAGAGGACTCCCAGCAGTGGCTTGCAATATGAGTGGTGGGTGCATATCACTCCCAGCAGTGGACAGACATGTGAGGGGTGGGTGCTGAGGACTCCCAGCAGTGGACAGACATGTGAGGGGTGGGTGCAGAGGACTCCCAGCAGTGGCCTGCAATATGAGTGGTGGGTGCATATCACTCCCAGCAGTGGACAGACATGTGAGGGGTGGGTGCAGAGGACTCCCAGCAGTGGACAGACATGTGAGGGGTGGGTGCAGAGAACTCCCAGCAGTGGACAGACGTGAGGGGTGGGTGCAGAGGACTCCCAGCAGTGGAAAGAAATGCGAGTGGTGGGTGCAGAGGACTCCCAGCAGTGGACAGACATATGAGGGGTGGGTGCAGAGGACTCCCAGCAGTGGACAGACATGTAAGGGGTGGGTGCATATCACTCCCAGCAGTGGACTGACATGTGAGGGGTGGGTGCAGAGGACTCCCAGCAGTGGACAGACATGTGAGGGGTGGGTGCAGATGGCTCCCAGCAGTGGACAGACATGTGAGGGGTGGGTGCAGAGGACTCCCAGCAGTGGACAGACATGTGAGGGGTGGGTGCAGAGGACTCCCAGCAGTGGCTTGCAATATGAGTGGTGGGTGCATATCACTCCCAGCAGTGGACAGACATGTGAGGGGTGGGTGCTGAGGACTCCCAGCAGTGGACAGACATGTGAGTGGTGGGTGCAGAGGACTCCCAGCAGTGGACAGACATGTGAGGGGTGGGTGCAGAGGACTCCCAGCAGTGGACAGACATGTGAGGGGTGGGTGAAGAGGACTCCCAGCAGTGGCCTGCAATATGAGTGGTGGGTGCATATCACTCCCAGCAGTGGACACACATGTGAGGGGTGGGTGCAGAGGACTCCCAGCAGTGGACAGACATGTGAGGGGTGGCTGCAGAGGACTCCCAGCAGTGCCCTGAAATATGAGGTGTGGGTGCATATCACTCCCAGCAGTGGACAGACATGCGAGTGGTGGGTGCAGAGGACTCCCAGCAGTGGACAGACATATGAGGGGTGGGTGCAGAGGACACCCAGCAGTAGACAGACATGTAAGGGGTGGGTGCATATCACTCCCAGCAGTGGACTGACATGTGAGGGGTGGGTGCAGAGGACTCCCAGCAGTGGACAGACATGTGAGGGGTGGGTGCAGATGACTCCCAGCAGTGGACAGACATGTGAGGGGTTGCTGCAGAGGACTCCCAGCAGTGGACAGACATGTGAGGGGTGGGTGCAGAGGACTCCCAGCAGTGGCCTGCAATATGAGTGGTGGGTGCATATCATTCCCAGCAGTGGACAGACATGTGAGGGGTGGGTGCTGAGGACTCCCAGCAGTGGACAGACATGTGAGGGGTGGGTGCAGAGAACTCCCAGCAGTGGACAGAGGTGAGGGGTGGGTGCAGAGGACTCCCAGCAGTGGAAAGACATGTGAGGGGTGGGTGCAGAGGACTCCCAGCAGTGGCCTGCAATATGAGTGGTGGGTGCATATCACTCCCAGCAGTGAACAGACATGTGAGGGGTGGGTGCAGAGGACTCCCAGCAGTGGACAGACACGTGAAGGGTGGCTGCAGAGGACTCCCAGCAGTGGACAGACATGTGAGGGGTGGGTGCAGAGGACTCCCAGAAGTGGCCTGCAATATGAGTGGTGGGTGCATATCACTCCCAGCAGTGGACAGACATGTGAGGGGTGGGTACCGAGGACTCCCAGCAGTGGACAGACATGTAAGGGGTGGGTGCAGAGGACTCCCAGCAGTGGACAGACATGTGAGGGGTGGGTGCAGAGGACTCCCAGCAGTGGACAGACATGTGAGGGGTGGGTGCAGAGGACTCCCAGCAGTGGCCTGCAATTTGAGTGGTGGGTGCATATCACTCCCAGCAGTGGACAGACATTTGAGGGGTGGGTGCAGAGGACTTCCAGCTGTGGACAGACATGTGAGGGGTGGGTGCAGATGACTCCCAGCAGTGGACAGACATGTGAGGGGTGGCTGCAGAGGACTCCCAGCAGTGCCCTGAAATATGAGGTGTGGGTGCATTTCACTACCAGCAGTGGACAGACGTGAGGGGTGGGTGCAGAGGACTCCCAGCAGTGGAAAGACATGTGAGGGGTGGGTGCAGAGGACTCCCAGCAGTGGCCTGCAATATGAGTGGTGGGTGCATATAACTCCCAACCGTGAACAGACATGCGAGGGGTGGGTGCAGAGGACTCCCAGCAGTGGACAGACACGTGAAGGGTGGCTGCAGAGGACTCCCAGCAGTGGACAGACATGTGAGGGGTGGGTGCAGAGGACTCCCAGAAGTGGCCTGCAATATGAGTGGTGGGTGCATATCACTCCCAGCAGTGGACAGACATGTGAGGGGTGGGTACCGAGGACTCCCAGCAGTGGACAGACATGTAAGGGGTGGGTGCAGAGGACTCCCAGCAGTGGACAGACATGTGAGGGTGGGTGCAGAGGACTCCCAGCAGTGGACAGACATGTGAGGGGTGGGTGCAGAGGACTCCCAGCAGTGGACAGACATGTGAGGGGTGGCTGCAGCGGACTCCCAGCAGTGGACAGACATGTTGAGGGGTGGCTGCAGAGGACTCCCAGCAGTGGCCTGCAATATGAGTGGTTGGTGCATATCACTCCCAGCAGTGAACAGACATGTGAGGGGTGCGTGCAGAGGATTCCCAGCAGTGGCCTGCAATATGAGGGGTGGGTGCATATCACTCCCAGCAGTGGACAGACATGTGAGGGATGGGTGCAGAGGACTCTCAGCAGTGGACAGACATGTGAGGGGTGGGTGCAGAGGACTCCCAGCAGTGGACAGACATATGAGGGGTGGGTGCAGAGGATTCTCAGCAGATGACAGACATGTGAGGGGTGGGTGCAGAGGACTCCCAGCAGTGGAAAGACATGTGAGGGGTGGGTGCAGAGGACTCCCAGCAGTGGCTTGCAATATGAGTGGTGGGTGCATATCACTCCCAGCAGTGGACAGACATGTGAGGGGTGGGTGCTGAGGACTCCCAGCAGTGGACAGACATGTGAGGGGTGGGTGCAGAGGACTCCCAGCAGTGGCCTGCAATATGAGTGGTGGGTGCATATCACTCCCAGCAGTGGACAGACATGTGAGGGGTGGGTGCAGAGGACTCCCAGCAGTGGACAGACATGTGAGGGGTGGGTGCAGAGAACTCCCAGCAGTGGACAGACGTGAGGGGTGGGTGCAGAGGACTCCCAGCAGTGGAAAGACATGCGAGTGGTGGGTGCAGAGGACTCCCAGCAGTGGACAGACATATGAGGGGTGGGTGCAGAGGACTCCCAGCAGTGGACAGACATGTAAGGGGTGGGTGCATATCACTCCCAGCAGTGGACTGACATGTGAGGGGTGGGTGCAGAGGACTCCCAGCAGTGGCTTGCAATATGAGTGGTGGGTGCATATCACTCCCAGCAGTGGACAGACATGTGAGGGGTGGGTGCTGAGGACTCCCAGCAGTGGACAGACATGTGAGCGGTGGGTGCAGAGGACTCCCAGCAGTGGACAGACATGTGAGGGGTGGGTGCAGAGGACTCCCAGCAGTGGACAGACATGTGAGGGGTGGGTGAAGAGGACTCCCAGCAGTGGCCTGCAATATGAGTGGTGGGTGCATATCACTCCCAGCAGTGGACACACATGTGAGGGGTGGGTGCAGAGGACTCCCAGCAGTGGACAGACATGTGAGGGGTGGCTGCAGAGGACTCCCAGCAGTGCCCTGAAATATGAGGTGTGGGTGCATATCACTCCCAGCAGTGGACAGACATGCGAGTGGTGGGTGCAGAGGACTCCCAGCAGTGGACAGACATATGAGGGGTGGGTGCAGAGGACACCCAGCAGTAGACAGACATGTAAGGGGTGGGTGCATATCACTCCCAGCAGTGGACTGACATGTGAGGGGTGGGTGCAGAGGACTCCCAGCAGTGGACAGACATGTGAGGGGTGGGTGCAGATGACTCCCAGCAGTGGACAGACATGTGAGGGGTTGCTGCAGAGGACTCCCAGCAGTGGACAGACATGTGAGGGGTGGGTGCAGAGGACTCCCAGCAGTGGCCTGCAATATGAGTGGTGGGTGCATATCATTCCCAGCAGTGGACAGACATGTGAGGGGTGGGTGCTGAGGACTCCCAGCAGTGGACAGACATGTGAGGGGTGGGTGCAGAGAACTCCCAGCAGTGGACAGACGTGAGGGGTGGGTGCAGAGGACTCCCAGCAGTGGAAAGACATGTGAGGGGTGGGTGCAGAGGACTCCCAGCAGTGGCCTGCAATATGAGTGGTGGGTGCATATCACTCCCAGCAGTGAACAGACATGTGAGGGGTGGGTGCAGAGGACTCCCAGCAGTGGACAGACACGTGAAGGGTGGCTGCAGAGGACTCCCAGCAGTGGACAGACATGTGAGGGGTGGGTGCAGAGGACTCCCAGAAGTGGCCTGCAATATGAGTGGTGGGTGCATATCACTCCCAGCAGTGGACAGACATGTGAGGGGTGGGTACCGAGGCCTCCCAGCAGTGGACAGACATGTGAGGGGTGGGTGCAGAGGACTCCCAGCAGTGGACAGACATGTGAGGGGTGGGTGCAGAGGACTCCCAGCAGTGGCCTGCAATATGAGTGGTGGGTGCATATCACTCCCAGCAGTGGACAGACATGTGAGGGGTGGGTGCAGAGGACTTCCAGCTGTGGACAGACATGTGAGGGGTGGGTGCAGATGACTCCCAGCAGTGGACAGACATGTGAGGGGTGGCTGCAGAGGACTCCCAGCAGTGCCCTGAAATATGAGGTGTGGGTGCATTTCACTACCAGCAGTGGACAGACATGTGAGGGGTGGGTGCA
The DNA here is from genome assembly GCF_964204655.1 of Triturus cristatus. Classification (NCBI taxonomy): domain Eukaryota; kingdom Metazoa; phylum Chordata; class Amphibia; order Caudata; family Salamandridae; genus Triturus; species Triturus cristatus. The sequence goes on from NC_140579.1 coordinate 421,977,264, forward strand.
GAGGACTCCCAGCAGTGGACAGACATGTGAGGGGTGGGTGCAGAGGACTTCCAGCAGTGGCTTGCAATATGAGTGGTGGGTGCATATCACTCCCAGCAGTGGACAGACATGTGAGTGGTGGGTGCTGAGGACTCCCGGCAGTGGACAGACATGTGAGGGGTGGGTGGAGAGGACTCCCAGCAGTGGACAGACATGTGAGGGGTGGGTGCAGAGGAGTCCCAGCAGTGGACAGACATGTGAGGGGTGGGTGCAGAGGACTCCAAGCAGTGGCCTGCAATATGAGTGGTGGGTGCATATCACTCCCAGCAGTGGACACACATGTGAGGGGTGAGTGCAGAGGACTCCCAGCAGTGGACAGACATGTGAGGGGTGGCTGCAGAGGACTCCCAGCAGTGCCCTGAAATATGAGGTGTGGGTGCATATCACTACCAGCAGTGGACAGACATGTGAGGGGTGGGTGCAGAGGACTCCCAGCAGTGGACAGACATGTGAGGGGTGGCTGCAGAGGACTCCCAGCAGTGGACAGACATGTGAGGGGTGGCTGCAGAGGACTCCCAGCAGTGGCCTGCTATATGAGTGGTGGGTGCATATCACTCCCAGCAGTGGACAGACATGTGAGTGGTGGGTGCAGAGTACTCCCAGCAGTGGACAGACATGTGAGGGGTGGGTGCAGAGGACTCCCAGCAGTGGCCTGCAATCTGAGTGGTGGGTGCATATCACTCCCAGCAGTGGACTGACATGTGAGGGGTGGGTGCAGAATACTCCCAGCAGTGGACAGACATGTGAGGGGTGGCTGCAGAGGACTCCCAGCAGTGGACAGAAATGAGAGGGGTGGGTGCAGAGGACTCCCAGAAGTGGCCTGCAATATGAGTGGTGGGTGCATATCACTCCAAGCAGTGGACAGACATGTGAGGGGTGGGTGCTGAGAACTCCCAGCAGTGGACAGACATGTGAGGGGTGGGTGCAGAGGACTCCCAGCAGTGGACAGACATGTGAGGGGTGGGTGCACAGGACTCCCAGCAGTGGACAGACATGTAAGGGATGGGTGCAGAGGACTCCCAGCAGTGGACAGACATGTGAGCGGTGGGTGCAGAGGACTCCCAGCAGTGGACAGACATGTTTGGGGTGGCTGCGGAGGACTCCCAGCAGTGCCCTGCAATATGAGGTGTGGGTGCATTTCACTACCAGCAGTGGACAGACATGTGAGGGGTGGGTGCAGAGGACTCCCAGCAGTGGACAGACATGTGAGGGGTGGGTGCAGAGGACTCCCAGCAGTGGCTTGCAATATGAGTGGTGGGTGCATATCACTCCCAGCAGTGGACAGACATGTGAGGGGTGGGTGCTGAGGACTCCCAGCAGTGGACAGACATGTGAGGGGTGGGTGCAGAGGACTCCCAGCAGTGGACAGACATGTGAGGGGTGGGTGCAGAGGAGTCCCAGCAGTGGACAGACATGTGAGGGGTGGGCGCAGAGGACTCCCAGCAGTGGCCTGCAATATGAGTGGTGGGAGCATATCACTCCCAGCAGTGGACACACATGTGAGGGGTGGGTGCAGCGGACTCCCAGCAGTGGACAGACATGTGAGGGGTGGCTGCAGAGGACTCCCAGCAGTGCCCTGCAATATGAGGTGTGGGTGCATATCACTACCAGCAGTGGACAGACATGTGAGGGGTGGGTGCAGAGGACTCCCAGCAGTGGACAGACATGTGAGGGGTGGCTGCAGAGGACTCCCAGCAGTGCCCTGAAATATGAGGTGTGGGTGCATATCACTACCAGCAGTGGACAGACATGTGAGGGGTGGGTGCAGAGGACTCCCAGCAGTGGACAGACATGTGAGGGGTGGCTGCAGAGGACTCCCAGCAGTGGACAGACATGTGAGGGGTGGCTGCAGAGGACTCCCAGCAGTGGCCTGCAATATGAGTGGTTGGTGCATATCACTCCCAGCAGTGGACAGACATGTGAGGGGTGGGTGCAGAGGACTCCCAGCAGTGGACAGACATGTGAGGGGTGGCTGCAGAGGACTCCCAGCAGTGGACAGACATGTGAGGGGTGGCTGCAGAGGACTCCCAGCAGTGGCCTGCAATTTGAGTGGTTGGTGCATATCACTCCCAGCAGTGGACAGACATGTGAGGGGTGCGTGCAGAGGATTCCCAGCAGTAGCCTGCAATATGAGGGGTGGGTGCATATCACTCCCAGCAGTGGACAGACATGTGAGGGAAAGGTGCAGAGGACTCCCAGCAGTGGACAGACATGTGAGGGGTGGGTGCAGAGGACTCCCAGCAGTGGACAGACATGTGAGGGGTGGCTGCAGAGGACTCCCAGCAGTGCCCTGCAATATGAGGTGTGGGTGCATTTCACTACCAGCAGTGGACAGACATGTGAGTGGTGGGTGCATATCACTCCCAGCAGTGGACAGACATGTGAGGGGTGGGTGCTGAGGACTCCCAGCAGTGGACAGACATGTGAGTGGTGGGTGCAGAGGACTCCCAGCAGTGGACAGACATGTGAGGGGTGGGTGCAGAGGAGTCCCAGCAGTGGACAGACATGTGAGGGGTGGGTGCAGAGGACTCCCAGCAGTGGCCTGCAATATGAGTGGTTGGTGCATATCACTCCCAGCAGTGGACAGACATGTGAGGGGTGCGTGCAGAGGATTCCCAGCAGTAGCCTGCAATATGAGGGGTGGGTGCATATCACTCCCAGCAGTGGACAGACATGTGAGGGAAAGGTGCAGAGGACTCCCAGCAGTGGACAGACATGTGAGGGGTGGGTGCAGAGGACTCCCAGCAGTGGACAGACATGTGAGGGGTGGCTGCAGAGGACTCCCAGCAGTGCCCTGCAATATGAGGTGTGGGTGCATTTCACTACCAGCAGTGGACAGACATGTGAGGGGTGGGTGCATATCACTCCCAGCAGTGGACTGACAAGTGAGGGGTGGATGCAGAGGACTCCCAGCAGTGGACAGACATGTGAGGGGTGGGTGCAGATGACTCCCAGCAGTGGACAGACATGTGAGGGGTGGGTGCTGAGGACTCCCAGCAGTGGACAGACATGTGAGTGGTGGGTGCATATCACTCCCAGCAGTGAACAGACATGTGAGGGGTGGGTGCAGATGACTCCCAGCAGTGGACAGACATGTGAAGGGTGGCTGCAGAGGACTCGCAGCAGTGGACAGACATGTGAGGGGTGGGTGCAGAGGACTCCCAGCAGTGGCCTGCAATATGAGTGGTGGGTGCATATCACTCCCAGCAGTGGACAGACATGTGAGGGGTGGGAGCAGAGGACTCCCAGCAGTGGACAGACATGTGAGGGGTGGGTGCAGAGGACTCCCAGCAGTGGACAGACATGTGAGGGGTGGGTGCAGAGGACTCCCAGCAGTAGCCTGCAATATGAGTGGTGGGTGCATATCACTCCCAGCAGTGGACAGACATGTGAGGCGTGGGTGCAGAGGACTCCCAGCAGTGGACAGACATGTGAGGGGTGGGTGCAGAGGACGCCCAACAGTGGACAGACATGTGAGGGGTGGCTGCAGAGGACTCCCAGCAGTGCCCTGCAATATGAGGTGTGGGTGCCTATCACTACCAGCAGTGGACAGATATGTGAGGGGTGGGTGCAGAGGACTCCCAGCAGTGGACAGACATGTGAGGGGTGGGTGCAGAGGACCCCCAGCAGTGGCTTGCAATATGAGTGGTGGGTGCATATCACTCTGAGCAGTGGACAGACATGTGAGGGGTGGGTGCTGAGAACTCCCAGCAGTGGACAGACATGTGAGGGGTGGGTGCAGAGGACTTGCAGCAGTGGACAGACATGTGAGGGGTGGGTGCACAGGACTCCCAGCAGTGGACAGACATGTGAGGGGTGGGTGCTGAGAACTCCCAGCAGTGGACAGACATGTGAGGGGTGGGTGCAGAGGACTCGCAGCAGTGGACAGACATGTGAGGGGTGGGTGCAGAGGACTTGCAGCAGTGGACAGACATGTGAGGGGTGGTTGCAGAGGACTCCCAGCAGTGGACAGACATGTGAGGGGTGGGTGCAGAGGACTCCCAGCAGTGGACAGACATGTGAGGGGTGGGTGCAGAGGACTCCCAGCAGTGGACAGACATGTGAGGGGTGGCTGCAGAGGACTCCCAGCAGTGCCCTGCAATATGAGGTGTGGGTGCATATCACTACCAGCAGTGGACAGACATGTGAGGGGTGGGTGCTGAGGACTCCCAGCAGTGGACAGACATGTGAGCGGTGGGTGCAGAGGACTCCCAGCAGTGGACAGACATGTGAGGGGTGGGTGCAGAGGACTCCCAGCAGTGGACAGACATGTGAGGGGTGGGTGAAGAGGACTCCCAGCAGTGGCCTGCAATATGAGTGGTGGGTGCATATCACTCCCAGCAGTGGACACACATGTGAGGGGTGGGTGCAGAGGACTCCCAGCAGTGGACAGACATGTGAGGGGTGGCTGCAGAGGACTCCCAGCAGTGCCCTGAAATATGAGGTGTGGGTGCATATCACTCCCAGCAGTGGACAGACATGCGAGTGGTGGGTGCAGAGGACTCCCAGCAGTGGACAGACATATGAGGGGTGGGTGCAGAGGACACCCAGCAGTAGACAGACATGTAAGGGGTGGGTGCATATCACTCCCAGCAGTGGACTGACATGTGAGGGGTGGGTGCAGAGGACTCCCAGCAGTGGACAGACATGTGAGGGGTGGGTGCAGATGACTCCCAGCAGTGGACAGACATGTGAGGGGTTGCTGCAGAGGACTCCCAGCAGTGGACAGACATGTGAGGGGTGGGTGCAGAGGACTCCCAGCAGTGGCCTGCAATATGAGTGGTGGGTGCATATCATTCCCAGCAGTGGACAGACATGTGAGGGGTGGGTGCTGAGGACTCCCAGCAGTGGACAGACATGTGAGGGGTGGGTGCAGAGAACTCCCAGCAGTGGACAGACGTGAGGGGTGGGTGCAGAGGACTCCCAGCAGTGGAAAGACATGTGAGGGGTGGGTGCAGAGGACTCCCAGCAGTGGCCTGCAATATGAGTGGTGGGTGCATATCACTCCCAGCAGTGAACAGACATGTGAGGGGTGGGTGCAGAGGACTCCCAGCAGTGGACAGACACGTGAAGGGTGGCTGCAGAGGACTCCCAGCAGTGGACAGACATGTGAGGGGTGGGTGCAGAGGACTCCCAGAAGTGGCCTGCAATATGAGTGGTGGGTGCATATCACTCCCAGCAGTGGACAGACATGTGAGGGGTGGGTACCGAGGCCTCCCAGCAGTGGACAGACATGTGAGGGGTGGGTGCAGAGGACTCCCAGCAGTGGACAGACATGTGAGGGGTGGGTGCAGAGGACTCCCAGCAGTGGCCTGCAATATGAGTGGTGGGTGCATATCACTCCCAGCAGTGGACAGACATGTGAGGGGTGGGTGCAGAGGACTTCCAGCTGTGGACAGACATGTGAGGGGTGGGTGCAGATGACTCCCAGCAGTGGACAGACATGTGAGGGGTGGCTGCAGAGGACTCCCAGCAGTGCCCTGAAATATGAGGTGTGGGTGCATTTCACTACCAGCAGTGGACAGACATGTGAGGGGTGGGTGCAGAGGACTCCCAGCAGTGGACAGACATGTGAGGGGTGGGTGCAGAGGACTTCCAGCAGTGGCTTGCAATATGAGTGGTGGGTGCATATCACTCCCAGCAGTGGACAGACATGTGAGTGGTGGGTGCTGAGGACTCCCGGCAGTGGACAGACATGTGAGGGGTGGGTGGAGAGGACTCCCAGCAGTGGACAGACATGTGAGGGGTGGGTGCAGAGGAGTCCCAGCAGTGGACAGACATGTGAGGGGTGGGTGCAGAGGACTCCAAGCAGTGGCCTGCAATATGAGTGGTGGGTGCATATCACTCCCAGCAGTGGACACACATGTGAGGGGTGAGTGCAGAGGACTCCCAGCAGTGGACAGACATGTGAGGGGTGGCTGCAGAGGACTCCCAGCAGTGCCCTGAAATATGAGGTGTGGGTGCATATCACTACCAGCAGTGGACAGACATGTGAGGGGTGGGTGCAGAGGACTCCCAGCAGTGGACAGACATGTGAGGGGTGGCTGCAGAGGACTCCCAGCAGTGGACAGACATGTGAGGGGTGGCTGCAGAGGACTCCCAGCAGTGGCCTGCTATATGAGTGGTGGGTGCATATCACTCCCAGCAGTGGACAGACATGTGAGTGGTGGGTGCAGAGTACTCCCAGCAGTGGACAGACATGTGAGGGGTGGGTGCAGAGGACTCCCAGCAGTGGCCTGCAATCTGAGTGGTGGGTGCATATCACTCCCAGCAGTGGACTGACATGTGAGGGGTGGGTGCAGAATACTCCCAGCAGTGGACAGACATGTGAGGGGTGGCTGCAGAGGACTCCCAGCAGTGGACTGACATGTGAGGGGTGGGTGCAGAATACTCCCAGCAGTGGACAGACATGTGAGGGGTGGCTGCAGAGGACTCCCAGCAGTGGACAGAAATGAGAGGGGTGGGTGCAGAGGACTCCCAGCAGTGGACAGACATGTGAGGGGTGGGTGCAGAGGACTCCCAGCAGTGGACAGACATGTGAGGGGTGGGTGCACAGGACTCCCAGCAGTGGACAGACATGTAAGGGATGGGTGCAGAGGACTCCCAGCAGTGGACAGACATGTGAGCGGTGGGTGCAGAGGACTCCCAGCAGTGGACAGACATGTTTGGGGTGGCTGCGGAGGACTCCCAGCAGTGCCCTGCAATATGAGGTGTGGGTGCATTTCACTACCAGCAGTGGACAGACATGTGAGGGGTGGGTGCAGAGGACTCCCAGCAGTGGACAGACATGTGAGGGGTGGGTGCAGAGGACTCCCAGCAGTGGCTTGCAATATGAGTGGTGGGTGCATATCACTCCCAGCAGTGGACAGACATGTGAGGGGTGGGTGCTGAGGACTCCCAGCAGTGGACAGACATGTGAGGGGTGGGTGCAGAGGACTCCCAGCAGTGGACAGACATGTGAGGGGTGGGTGCAGAGGAGTCCCAGCAGTGGACAGACATGTGAGGGGTGGGCGCAGAGGACTCCCAGCAGTGGCCTGCAATATGAGTGGTGGGAGCATATCACTCCCAGCAGTGGACACACATGTGAGGGGTGGGTGCAGCGGACTCCCAGCAGTGGACAGACATGTGAGGGGTGGCTGCAGAGGACTCCCAGCAGTGCCCTGCAATATGAGGTGTGGGTGCATATCACTACCAGCAGTGGACAGACATGTGAGGGGGGGGTGCAGAGGACTCCCAGCAGTGGACAGACATGTGAGGGGTGGCTGCAGAGGACTCCCAGCAGTGCCCTGAAATATGAGGTGTGGGTGCATATCACTACCAGCAGTGGACAGACATGTGAGGGGTGGGTGCAGAGGACTCCCAGCAGTGGACAGACATGTGAGGGGTGGCTGCAGAGGACTCCCAGCAGTGGACAGACATGTGAGGGGTGGCTGCAGAGGACTCCCAGCAGTGGCCTGCAATATGAGTGGTTGGTGCATATCACTCCCAGCAGTGGACAGACATGTGAGGGGTGGGTGCAGAGGACTCCCAGCAGTGGACAGACATGTGAGGGGTGGCTGCAGAGGACTCCCAGCAGTGGACAGACATGTGAGGGGTGGCTGCAGAGGACTCCCAGCAGTGGCCTGCAATTTGAGTGGTTGGTGCATATCACTCCCAGCAGTGGACAGACATGTGAGGGGTGCGTGCAGAGGATTCCCAGCAGTAGCCTGCAATATGAGGGGTGGGTGCATATCACTCCCAGCAGTGGACAGACATGTGAGGGAAAGGTGCAGAGGACTCCCAGCAGTGGACAGACATGTGAGGGGTGGGTGCAGAGGACTCCCAGCAGTGGACAGACATGTGAGGGGTGGCTGCAGAGGACTCCCAGCAGTGCCCTGCAATATGAGGTGTGGGTGCATTTCACTACCAGCAGTGGACAGACATGTGAGTGGTGGGTGCATATCACTCCCAGCAGTGGACAGACATGTGAGGGGTGGGTGCTGAGGACTCCCAGCAGTGGACAGACATGTGAGTGGTGGGTGCAGAGGACTCCCAGCAGTGGACAGACATGTGAGGGGTGGGTGCAGAGGAGTCCCAGCAGTGGACAGACATGTGAGGGGTGGGTGCAGAGGACTCCCAGCAGTGGCCTGCAATATGAGTGGTTGGTGCATATCACTCCCAGCAGTGGACAGACATGTGAGGGGTGCGTGCAGAGGATTCCCAGCAGTAGCCTGCAATATGAGGGGTGGGTGCATATTACTCCCAGCAGTGGACAGACATGTGAGGGAAAGGTGCAGAGGACTCCCAGCAGTGGACAGACATGTGAGGGGTGGGTGCAGAGGACTCCCAGCAGTGGACAGACATGTGAGGGGTGGCTGCAGAGGACTCCCAGCAGTGCCCTGCAATATGAGGTGTGGGTGCATTTCACTACCAGCAGTGGACAGACATGTGAGGGGTGGGTGCATATCACTCCCAGCAGTGGACTGACAAGTGAGGGGTGGGTGCAGAGGACTCCCAGCAGTGGACAGACATGTGAGGGGTGGGTGCAGATGACTCCCAGCAGTGGACAGACATGTGAGGGGTGGGTGCTGAGGACTCCCAGCAGTGGACAGACATGTGAGTGGTGGGTGCATATCACTCCCAGCAGTGAACAGACATGTGAGGGGTAGGTGCAGATGACTCCCAGCAGTGGACAGACATGTGAAGGGTGGCTGCAGAGGACTCGCAGCAGTGGACAGACATGTGAGGGGTGGGTGCAGAGGACTCCCAGCAGTGGCCTGCAATATGAGTGGTGGGTGCATATCACTCCCAGCAGTGGACAGACATGTGAGGGGTGGGAGCAGAGGACTCCCAGCAGTGGACAGACATGTGAGGGGTGGGTGCAGAGGACTCCCAGCAGTGGACAGACATGTGAGGGGTGGGTGCAGAGGACTCCCAGCAGTAGCCTGCAATATGAGTGGTGGGTGCATATCACTCCCAGCAGTGGACAGACATGTGAGGCGTGGGTGCAGAGGACTCCCAGCAGTGGACAGACATGTGAGGGGTGGGTGCAGAGGACGCCCAACAGTGGACAGACATGTGAGGGGTGGCTGCAGAGGACTCCCAGCAGTGCCCTGCAATATGAGGTGTGGGTGCCTATCACTACCAGCAGTGGACAGATATGTGAGGGGTGGGTGCAGAGGACTCCCAGCAGTGGACAGACATGTGAGGGGTGGGTGCAGAGGACCCCCAGCAGTGGCTTGCAATATGAGTGGTGGGTGCATATCACTCTGAGCAGTGGACAGACATGTGAGGGGTGGGTGCTGAGAACTCCCAGCAGTGGACAGACATGTGAGGGGTGGGTGCAGAGGACTTGCAGCAGTGGACAGACATGTGAGGGGTGGGTGCACAGGACTCCCAGCAGTGGACAGACATGTGAGGGGTGGGTGCTGAGAACTCCCAGCAGTGGACAGACATGTGAGGGGTGGGTGCAGAGGACTCGCAGCAGTGGACAGACATGTGAGGGGTGGGTGCAGAGGACTTGCAGCAGTGGACAGACATGTGAGGGGTGGTTGCAGAGGACTCCCAGCAGTGGACAGACATGTGAGGGGTGGGTGCAGAGGACTCCCAGCAGTGGACAGACATGTGAGGGGTGGGTGCAGAGGACTCCCAGCAGTGGACAGACATGTGAGGGGTGGCTGCAGAGGACTCCCAGCAGTGCCCTGCAATATGAGGTGTGGGTGCATATCACTACCAGCAGTGGACAGACAGGTGAGGGGTGGGTGCAGAGGACTCCCAGCAGTGGACAGACATGTGAGGGGTGGCTGCAGAGGACTCCCAGCAGTGCCCTGAAACATGAGGTGTGGGTGTATATCACTACCAGCAGTGGACAGACATGTGAGGGGTGGGTGCAGAGGACTCCCATCAGTGGACAGACATGTGAGGGGTGGATGCAGAGGACTCCCAGCAGTGGACAGACATGTGAGGGGTGGGTGCAGAGGACTCCCAGCAGTGGCCTGCAATATGAGGGGTGGGTGCATATCACTCCCAGCAGTGGACAGACATGCGAGTGGTGGGTGCAGAGGACTCCCAGCAGTGGATAGATATATGAGGGGTGGGTGCAGAGGACTCCCAGCAGTGGACAGACATGTAAGGGGTGGGTGCATATCACTCCCAGCAGTGGACTGACATGTGAGGGGTGGGTGCAGAGGACTCCCAGCAGTGGACAGACATGTGAGGGGTGGGTGCAGATGGCTCCCAGCAGTGGACAGACATGTGAGGGGTTGCTGCAGAGGACTCCCAGCAGTGGACAGACATGTGAGGGGTGGGTGCAGAGGACTCCCAGCAGTGGCCTGCAATATGAGTGGTGGGTGCATATCATTCCCAGCAGTGGACACACATGTGAGGCGTGGGTGCTGAGGACTCCCAGCAGTGGACAGACATGTGAGGGGTGGGTGCAGAGAACTCCCAGCAGTGGACAGACGTGAGGGGTGGGTGCAGAGGACTCCCAGCAGTGGAAAGACATGTGAGGGGTGGGTGCAGAGGACTCCCAGCAGTGGCCTGCAATATGAGTGGTGGGTGCATATAACTCCCAACCGTGAACAGACATGTGAGGGGTGGGTGCAGAGGACTCCCAGCAGTGGACAGACACGTGAAGGGTGGCTGCAGAGGACTCCCAGCAGTGGACAGACATGTGAGGGGTGGGTGCAGAGGACTCCCAGAAGTGGCCTGCAATATGAGTGGTGGGTGCATATCACTCCCAGCAGTGGACAGACATGTGAGGGGTGGGTACCGAGGACTCCCAGCAGTGGACAGACATGTAAGGGGTGGGTGCAGAGGACTCCCAGCAGTGGACAGACATGTGAGGGTGGGTGCAGAGGACTCCCAGCAGTGGACAGACATGTGAGGGGTGGGTGCAGAGGACTCCCAGCAGTGGACAGACATGTGAGGGGTGGCTGCAGCGGACTCCCAGCAGTGGACAGACATGTGAGGGGTGGCTGCAGAGGACTCCCAGCAGTGGCCTGCAATATGAGTGGTTGGTGCATATCACTCCCAGCAGTGGACAGACATGTGAGGGGTGCGTGCAGAGGATTCCCAGCAGTGGCCTGCAATATGAGGGGTGGGTGCATATCACTCCCAGCAGTGGACAGACATGTGAGGGATGGGTGCAGAGGACTCTCAGCAGTGGACAGACATGTGAGGGGTGGGTGCAGAGGACTCCCAGCAGTGGACAGACATATGAGGGGTGGGTGCAGAGGACTCCCAGCAGTGGACAGACATGTGAGGGGTGGGTGCAGAGGACTCCCAGCAGTGGCCTGCAATATGAGGGGTGGGTGCATATCACTCCCAGCAGTGGATAGACATGTGAGTGGTGGGTGCAGAGGACTCCCAGCAGTGGACAGACATATGAGGGGTGGGTGCAGAGGATTCTCAGCAGTGGACAGACATGTGAGGGGTGGGTGCAGAGGACTCCCAGCAGTGGAAAGACATGTGAGGGGTGGGTGCAGAGGACTCCCAGCAGTGGCTTGCAATATGAGTGGTGGGTGAATATCACTCCCAGCAGTGGACAGACATGTGAGGGGTGGGTGCTGAGGACTCCCAGCAGTGGACAGACATGTGAGGGGTGGGTGCAGAGGACTCCCAGCAGTAGACAGACATGTGAGTGGTGGGTGCAGAGGAGTCCCAGCAGTGGATAGACATGTGAGGGGTGGGTGCAGAGGACTCCCAGCAGTGGCCTGCAATATGAGTGGTGGGTGCATATCACTCCCAGCAGTGGACACTCATGTGAGGGGTGGGTGCAGAGGACTCCCATCAGTGGACAGACATGTGAGCGGTGGCTGCAGAGGACTCCCAGCAGTGCCCTGCAATATGAGGTGTGGGTGCATATCACTACCAGCAGTGGACAGACAGGTGAGGGGTGGGTGCAGAGGACTCCCAGTAGTGGACAGAAATGTGAGGGGTGGCTGCAGAGGACTCGCAGCAGTGCCCTGAAACATGAGGTGTGGGTGCATATCACTACCAGCAGTGGACAGATATGTGAGGGGTGGGTGCAGAGGACTCCCAGCAGTGGACAGACATGTGAGGGGTGGCTGCAGAGGACTCCCAGCAGTGGACAGACATGTGAGGGGTGGCTGCAGAGGACTCCCAGCAGTGGCCTGCAATATGAGTGGTGGGTGCATATCACTTCCAGCAGTGGACAGATATGTGAGGGGTGGGTGCAGAGGACTCCAAGCAGTGGACAGACATGTGAGGGGTGGCTGCAGAGGACTCCCAGCAGTGGACAGACATGTGAGGGGTGGGTGCAGAGGACTCCCAGCAGTGGCCTGCAATATGAAGGGTGGGTGCATATCACTCCCAGCAGTGGACAGACATGTGAGTGGTGGGTGCAGAGGACTCCCAGCAGTGGACAGCCATATGAGGGGTGGGTGCAGAGGACTCCCAGCAGTGGACAGACATGTGAGGGGTGGGTGCATATCACTCCCAGCAGTGGACTGACAAGTGAGGGGTGGGTGCAGAGGACTCCCAGCAGTGGACAGACATGTGAGGGGTGGGTGCAGATGACTCCCAGCAGTGGACAGACATGTGAGGGGTGGGTGCTGAGGACTCCCAGCAGTGGACAGACATGTGAGTGGTGGGTGCATATCACTCCCAGCAGTGAACAGACATGTGAGGGGTGGGTGCAGATGACTCCCAGCAGTGGACAGACATGTGAAGGGTGGCTGCAGAGGACTCGCAGCAGTGGACAGACATGTGAGGGGTGGGTGCAGAGGACTCCCAGCAGTGGCCTGCAATATGAGTGGTGGGTGCATATCACTCCCAGCAGTGGACAGACATGTGAGGGGTGGGTGCAGAGGACTCCCAGCAGTGGACAGACATGTGAGGGGTGGGTGCAGAGGACTCCCAGCAGTAGCCTGCAATATGATTGGTGGGTGCATATCACTCCCAGCAGTGGACAGACATGTGAGGCGTGGGTGCAGAGGACTCCCAGCAGTGGACAGACATGTGAGGGGTGGGTGCAGAGGACGCCCAACAGTGGACAGACATGTGAGGGGTGGCTGCAGAGGACTCCCAGCAGTGCCCTGCAATATGAGGTGTGGGTGCCTATCACTACCAGCAGTGGACAGATATGTGAGGGGTGGGTGCAGAGGACTCCCAGCAGTGGACAGACATGTGAGGGGTGGGTGCAGAGGACCCCCAGCAGTGGCTTGCAATATGAGTGGTGGGTGCATATCACTCTGAGCAGTGGACAGACATGTGAGGGGTGGGTGCTGAGAACTCCCAGCAGTGGACAGACATGTGAGGGGTGGGTGCAGAGGACTTGCAGCAGTGGACAGACATGTGAGGGGTGGGTGCACAGGACTCCCAGCAGTGGACAGACATGTGAGGGGTGGGTGCTGAGAACTCCCAGCAGTGGACAGACATGTGAGGGGTGGGTGCAGAGGACTCGCAGCAGTGGACAGACATGTGAGGGGTGGGTGCAGAGGACTTGCAGCAGTGGACAGACATGTGAGGGGTGGTTGCAGAGGACTCCCAGCAGTGGACAGACATGTGAGGGGTGGGTGCAGAGGACTCCCAGCAGTGGACAGACATGTGAGGGGTGGGTGCAGAGGACTCCCAGCAGTGGACAGACATGTGAGGGGTGGCTGCAGAGGACTCCCAGCAGTGCCCTGCAATATGAGGTGTGGGTGCATATCACTACCAGCAGTGGACAGACAGGTGAGGGGTGGGTGCAGAGGACTCCCAGCAGTGGATAGACATGTGAGGGGTGGCTGCAGAGGACTCCCAGCAGTGCCCTGAAACATGAGGTGTGGGTGTATATCACTACCAGCAGTGGACAGACATGTGAGGGGTGGGTGCAGAGGACTCCCATCAGTGGACAGACATGTGAGGGGTGGATGCAGAGGACTCCCAGCAGTGGACAGACATGTGAGGGGTGGGTGCAGAGGACTCCCAGCAGTGGCCTGCAATATGAGGGGTGGGTGCATATCACTCCCAGCAGTGGACAGACATGCGAGTGGTGGGTGCAGAGGACTCCCAGCAGTGGACAGATATATGAGGGGTGGGTGCAGAGGACTCCCAGCAGTGGACAGACATGTAAGGGGTGGGTGCATATCACTCCCAGCAGTGGACAGACATGTGAGGGGTGGTTGCAGAGGACTCCCAGCAGTGGACAGACATGTGAGGGGTGGGTGCAGAGGACTCCCAGCAGTGGACAGACATGTGAGGGGTGGGTGCAGAGGACTCCCAGCAGTGGACAGACATGTGAGGGGTGGCTGCAGAGGACTCCCAGCAGTGCCCTGCAATATGAGGTGTGGGTGCATATCACTACCAGCAGTGGACAGACAGGTGAGGGGTGGGTGCAGAGGACTCCCAGCAGTGGATAGACATGTGAGGGGTGGCTGCAGAGGACTCCCAGCAGTGCCCTGAAACATGAGGTGTGGGTGTATATCACTACCAGCAGTGGACAGACATGTGAGGGGTGGGTGCAGAGGACTCCCATCAGTGGACAGACATGTGAGGGGTGGATGCAGAGGACTCCCAGCAGTGGACAGACATGTGAGGGGTGGGTGCAGAGGACTCCCAGCAGTGGCCTGCAATATGAGGGGTGGGTGCATATCACTCCCAGCAGTGGACAGACATGCGAGTGGTGGGTGCAGAGGACTCCCAACAGTGGACAGATATATGAGGGGTGGGTGCAGAGGACTCCCAGCAGTGGACAGACATGTAAGGGGTGGGTGCATATCACTCCCAGCAGTGGACTGACATGTGAGGGGTGGGTGCAGAGGACTCCCAGCAGTGGACAGACATGTGAGGGGTGGGTGCAGATGGCTCCCAGCAGTGGACAGACATGTGAGGGGTTGCTGCAGAGGACTCCCAGCAGTGGACAGACATGTGAGGGGTGGGTGCAGAGGACTCCCAGCAGTGGCCTGCAATATGAGTGGTGGGTGCATATCATTCCCAGCAGTGGACACACATGTGAGGGGTGGGTGCTGAGGACTCCCAGCAGTGGACAGACATGTGAGGGGTGGGTGCAGAGAACTCCCAGCAGTGGACAGACGTGAGGGGTGGGTGCAGAGGACTCCCAGCAGTGGAAAGACATGTGAGGGGTGAGTGCAGAGGACTCCCAGCAGTGGCCTGCAATATGAGTGGTGGGTGCATATAACTCCCAACCGTGAACAGACATGTGAGGGGTGGGTGCAGAGGACTCCCAGCAGTGGACAGACACGTGAAGGGTGGCTGCAGAGGACTCCCAGCAGTGGACAGACATGTGAGGGGTGGGTGCAGAGGACTCCCAGAAGTGGCCTGCAATATGAGTGGTGGGTGCATATCACTCCCAGCAGTGGACAGACATGTGAGGGGTGGGTACCGAGGACTCCCAGCAGTGGACAGACATGTAAGGGGTGGGTGCAGAGGACTCCCAGCAGTGGACAGACATGTGAGGGTGGGTGCAGAGGACTCCCAGCAGTGGACAGACATGTGAGGGGTGGGTGCAGAGGACTCCCAGCAGTGGACAGACATGTGAGGGGTGGCTGCAGCGGACTCCCAGCAGTGGACAGACATGTGAGGGGTGGCTGCAGAGGACTCCCAGCAGTGGCCTGCAATATGAGTGGTTGGTGCATATCACTCCCAGCAGTGGACAGACATGTGAGGGGTGCGTGCAGAGGATTCCCAGCAGTGGCCTGCAATATGAGGGGTGGGTGCATATCACTCCCAGCAGTGGACAGACATGTGAGGGATGGGTGCAGAGGACTCTCAGCAGTGGACAGACATGTGAGGGGTGGGTGCAGAGGACTCCCAGCAGTGGACAGACATATGAGGGGTGGGTGCAGAGGATTCTCAGCAGATGACAGACATGTGAGGGGTGGGTGCAGAGGACTCCCAGCAGTGGAAAGACATGTGAGGGGTGGGTGCAGAGGACTCCCAGCAGTGGCTTGCAATATGAGTGGTGGGTGCATATCACTCCCAGCAGTGGACAGACATGTGAGGGGTGGGTGCTGAGGACTCCCAGCAGTGGACAGACATGTGAGGGGTGGGTGCAGAGGACTCCCAGCAGTGGCCTGCAATATGAGTGGTGGGTGCATATCACTCCCAGCAGTGGACAGACATGTGAGGGGTGGGTGCAGAGGACTCCCAGCAGTGGACAGACATGTGAGGGGTGGGTGCAGAGAACTCCCAGCAGTGGACAGACGTGAGGGGTGGGTGCAGAGGACTCCCAGCAGTGGAAAGACATGCGAGTGGTGGGTGCAGAGGACTCCCAGCAGTGGACAGACATATGAGGGGTGGGTGCAGAGGACTCCCAGCAGTGGACAGACATGTAAGGGGTGGGTGCATATCACTCCCAGCAGTGGACTGACATGTGAGGGGTGGGTGCAGAGGACTCCCAGCAGTGGACAGACATGTGAGGGGTGGGTGCAGATGGCTCCCAGCAGTGGACAGACATGTGAGGGGTGGGTGCAGAGGACTCCTAGCAGTGGACAGACATGTGAGGGGTGGGTGCAGAGGACTCCCAGCAGTGGCTTGCAATATGAGTGGTGGGTGCATATCACTCCCAGCAGTGGACAGACATGTGAGGGGTGGGTGCTGAGGACTCCCAGCAGTGGACAGACATGTGAGTGGTGGGTGCAGAGGACTCCCAGCAGTGGACAGACATGTGAGGGGTGGGTGCAGAGGACTCCCAGCAGTGGACAGACATGTGAGGGGTGGGTGCAGAGAACTCCCAGCAGTGGACAGACGTGAGGGGTGGGTGCAGAGGACTCCCAGCAGTGGAAAGACATGTGAGGGGTGAGTGCAGAGGACTCCCAGCAGTGGCCTGCAATATGAGTGGTGGGTGCATATAACTCCCAACCGTGAACAGACATGTGAGGGGTGGGTGCAGAGGACTCCCAGCAGTGGACAGACACGTGAAGGGTGGCTGCAGAGGACTCCCAGCAGTGGACAGACATGTGAGGGGTGGGTGCAGAGGACTCCCAGAAGTGGCCTGCAATATGAGTGGTGGGTGCATATCACTCCCAGCAGTGGACAGACATGTGAGGGGTGGGTACCGAGGACTCCCAGCAGTGGACAGACATGTAAGGGGTGGGTGCAGAGGACTCCCAGCAGTGGACAGACATGTGAGGGTGGGTGCAGAGGACTCCCAGCAGTGGACAGACATGTGAGGGGTGGGTGCAGAGGACTCCCAGCAGTGGACAGACATGTGAGGGGTGGCTGCAGCGGACTCCCAGCAGTGGACAGACATGTGAGGGGTGGCTGCAGAGGACTCCCAGCAGTGGCCTGCAATATGAGTGGTTGGTGCATATCACTCCCAGCAGTGGACAGACATGTGAGGGGTGCGTGCAGAGGATTCCCAGCAGTGGCCTGCAATATGAGGGGTGGGTGCATATCACTCCCAGCAGTGGACAGACATGTGAGGGATGGGTGCAGAGGACTCTCAGCAGTGGACAGACATGTGAGGGGTGGGTGCAGAGGACTCCCAGCAGTGGACAGACATATGAGGGGTGGGTGCAGAGGATTCTCAGCAGATGACAGACATGTGAGGGGTGGGTGCAGAGGACTCCCAGCAGTGGAAAGACATGTGAGGGGTGGGTGCAGAGGACTCCCAGCAGTGGCTTGCAATATGAGTGGTGGGTGCATATCACTCCCAGCAGTGGACAGACATGTGAGGGGTGGGTGCTGAGGACTCCCAGCAGTGGACAGACATGTGAGGGGTGGGTGCAGAGGACTCCCAGCAGTGGCCTGCAATATGAGTGGTGGGTGCATATCACTCCCAGCAGTGGACAGACATGTGAGGGGTGGGTGCAGAGGACTCCCAGCAGTGGACAGACATGTGAGGGGTGGGTGCAGAGAACTCCCAGCAGTGGACAGACGTGAGGGGTGGGTGCAGAGGACTCCCAGCAGTGGAAAGACATGCGAGTGGTGGGTGCAGAGGACTCCCAGCAGTGGACAGACATATGAGGGGTGGGTGCAGAGGACTCCCAGCAGTGGACAGACATGTAAGGGGTGGGTGCATATCACTCCCAGCAGTGGACTGACATGTGAGGGGTGGGTGCAGAGGACTCCCAGCAGTGGACAGACATGTGAGGGGTGGGTGCAGATGGCTCCCAGCAGTGGACAGACATGTGAGGGGTGGGTGCAGAGGACTCCTAGCAGTGGACAGACATGTGAGGGGTGGGTGCAGAGGACTCCCAGCAGTGGCTTGCAATATGAGTGGTGGGTGCATATCACTCCCAGCAGTGGACAGACATGTGAGGGGTGGGTGCTGAGGACTCCCAGCAGTGGACAGACATGTGAGTGGTGGGTGCAGAGGACTCCCAGCAGTGGACAGACATGTGAGGGGTGGGTGCAGAGGACTCCCAGCAGTGGACAGACATGTGAGGGGTGGGTGAAGAGGACTCCCAGCAGTGGCCTGCAATATGAGTGGTGGGTGCATATCACTCCCAGCAGTGGACACACATGTGAGGGGTGGGTGCAGAGGACTCCCAGCAGTGGACAGACATGTGAGGGGTGGCTGCAGAGGACTCCCAGCAGTGCCCTGAAATATGAGGTGTGGGTGCATATCACTCCCAGCAGTGGACAGACATGCGAGTGGTGGGTGCAGAGGACTCCCAGCAGTGGACAGACATATGAGGGGTGGGTGCAGAGGACACCCAGCAGTAGACAGACATGTAAGGGGTGGGTGCATATCACTCCCAGCAGTGGACTGACATGTGAGGGGTGGGTGCAGAGGACTCCCAGCAGTGGACAGACATGTGAGGGGTGGGTGCAGATGACTCCCAGCAGTGGACAGACATGTGAGGGGTTGCTGCAGAGGACTCCCAGCAGTGGACAGACATGTGAGGGGTGGGTGCAGAGGACTCCCAGCAGTGGAAAGACATGCGAGTGGTGGGTGCAGAGGACTCCCAGCAGTGGACAGACATATGAGGGGTGGGTGCAGAGGACTCCCAGCAGTGGACAGACATGTAAGGGGTGGGTGCATATCACTCCCAGCAGTGGACTGACATGTGAGGGGTGGGTGCAGAGGACTCCCAGCAGTGGACAGACATGTGAGGGGTGGGTGCAGATGGCTCCCAGCAGTGGACAGACATGTGAGGGGTGGGTGCAGAGGACTCCCAGCAGTGGACAGACATGTGAGGGGTGGGTGCAGAGGACTCCCAGCAGTGGCTTGCAATATGAGTGGTGGGTGCATATCACTCCCAGCAGTGGACAGACATGTGAGGGGTGGGTGCTGAGGACTCCCAGCAGTGGACAGACATGTGAGTGGTGGGTGCAGAGGACTCCCAGCAGTGGACAGACATGTGAGGGGTGGGTGCAGAGGACTCCCAGCAGTGGACAGACATGTGAGGGGTGGGTGAAGAGGACTCCCAGCAGTGGCCTGCAATATGAGTGGTGGGTGCATATCACTCCCAGCAGTGGACACACATGTGAGGGGTGGGTGCAGAGGACTCCCAGCAGTGGACAGACATGTGAGGGGTGGCTGCAGAGGACTCCCAGCAGTGCCCTGAAATATGAGGTGTGGGTGCATATCACTCCCAGCAGTGGACAGACATGCGAGTGGTGGGTGCAGAGGACTCCCAGCAGTGGACAGACATATGAGGGGTGGGTGCAGAGGACACCCAGCAGTAGACAGACATGTAAGGGGTGGGTGCATATCACTCCCAGCAGTGGACTGACATGTGAGGGGTGGGTGCAGAGGACTCCCAGCAGTGGACAGACATGTGAGGGGTGGGTGCAGATGACTCCCAGCAGTGGACAGACATGTGAGGGGTTGCTGCAGAGGACTCCCAGCAGTGGACAGACATGTGAGGGGTGGGTGCAGAGGACTCCCAGCAGTGGCCTGCAATATGAGTGGTGGGTGCATATCAT
Organism: Triturus cristatus; assembly: GCF_964204655.1. Taxonomy (NCBI): domain Eukaryota; kingdom Metazoa; phylum Chordata; class Amphibia; order Caudata; family Salamandridae; genus Triturus; species Triturus cristatus. The sequence goes on from NC_140579.1 coordinate 421,997,121, forward strand.
TCCCAGCAGTGGACAGACATGTGAGGGGTGGGTGCTGAGGACTCCCAGCAGTGGACAGACATGTGAGGGGTGGGTGCAGAGAACTCCCAGCAGTGGACAGACGTGAGGGGTGGGTGCAGAGGACTCCCAGCAGTGGAAAGACATGTGAGGGGTGGGTGCAGAGGACTCCCAGCAGTGGCCTGCAATATGAGTGGTGGGTGCATATCACTCCCAGCAGTGGACAGACATGTGAGGGGTGGGTACCGAGGACTCCCAGCAGTGGACAGACATGTAAGGGGTGGGTGCAGAGGACTCCCAGCAGTGGACAGACATGTGAGGGGTGGGTGCAGACGACTCCCAGCAGTGGACAGACATGTGAGGGGTGGGTGCAGAGGACTCCCAGCAGTGGCCTGCAATATGAGTGGTGGGTGCATATCACTCCCAGCAGTGGACAGACATTTGAGGGGTGGGTGCAGAGGACTTCCAGCTGTGGACAGACATGTGAGGGGTGGGTGCAGATGACTCCCAGCAGTGGACAGACATGTGAGGGGTGGCTGCAGAGGACTCCCAGCAGTGCCCTGAAATATGAGGTGTGGGTGCATTTCACTACCAGCAGTGGACAGACGTGAGGGGTGGGTGCAGAGGACTCCCAGCAGTGGAAAGACATGTGAGGGGTGGGTGCAGAGGACTCCCAGCAGTGGCCTGCAATATGAGTGGTGGGTTCATATAACTCCCAACCGTGAACAGACATGTGAGGGGTGGGTGCAGAGGACTCCCAGCAGTGGACAGACACGTGAAGGGTGGCTGCAGAGGACTCCCAGCAGTGGACAGACATGTGAGGGGTGGGTGCAGAGGACTCCCAGAAGTGGCCTGCAATATGAGTGGTGGGTGCATATCACTCCCAGCAGTGGACAGACATGTGAGGGGTGGGTACCGAGGACTCCCAGCAGTGGACAGACATGTAAGGGGTGGGTGCAGAGGACTCCCAGCAGTGGACAGACATGTGAGGGTGGGTGCAGAGGACTCCCAGCAGTGGACAGACATGTGAGGGGTGGGTGCAGAGGACTCCCAGCAGTGGATAGACATGTGAGGGGTGGCTGCAGCGGACTCCCAGCAGTGGACAGACATGTTGAGGGGTGGCTGCAGAGGACTCCCAGCAGTGGCCTGCAATATGAGTGGTTGGTGCATATCACTCCCAGCAGTGGACAGACATGTGAGGGGTGCGTGCAGAGGATTCCCAGCAGTGGCCTGCAATATGAGGGGTGGGTGCATATCACTCCCAGCAGTGGACAGACATGTGAGGGATGGGTGCAGAGGACTCTCAGCAGTGGACAGACATGTGAGGGGTGGGTGCAGAGGACTCCCAGCAGTGGACAGACATATGAGGGGTGGGTGCAGAGGATTCTCAGCAGATGACAGACATGTGAGGGGTGGGTGCAGAGGACTCCCAGCAGTGGAAAGACATGTGAGGGGTGGGTGCAGAGGACTCCCAGCAGTGGCTTGCAATATGAGTGGTGGGTGCATATCACTCCCAGCAGTGGACAGACATGTGAGGGGTGGGTGCTGAGGACTCCCAGCAGTGGACAGACACGTGAAGGGTGGCTGCAGAGGACTCCCAGCAGTGGACAGACATGTGAGGGGTGGGTGCAGAGGACTCCCAGAAGTGGCCTGCAATATGAGTGGTGGGTGCATATCACTCCCAGCAGTGGACAGACATGTGAGGGGTGGGTACCGAGGACTCCCAGCAGTGGACAGACATGTAAGGGGTGGGTGCAGAGGACTCCCAGCAGTGGACAGACATGTGAGGGTGGGTGCAGAGGACTCCCAGCAGTGGACAGACATGTGAGGGGTGGGTGCAGAGGACTCCCAGCAGTGGACAGACATGTGAGGGGTGGCTGCAGCGGACTCCCAGCAGTGGACAGACATGTTGAGGGGTGGCTGCAGAGGACTCCCAGCAGTGGCCTGCAATATGAGTGGTTGGTGCATATCACTCGCAGCAGTGGACAGACATGTGAGGGGTGCGTGCAGAGGATTCCCAGCAGTGGCCTGCAATATGAGGGGTGGGTGCATATCACTCCCAGCAGTGGACAGACATGTGAGGGATGGGTGCAGAGGACTCTCAGCAGTGGACAGACATGTGAGGGGTGGGTGCAGAGGACTCCCAGCAGTGGACAGACATATGAGGGGTGGGTGCAGAGGATTCTCAGCAGATGACAGACATGTGAGGGGTGGGTGCAGAGGACTCCCAGCAGTGGAAAGACATGTGAGGGGTGGGTGCAGAGGACTCCCAGCAGTGGCTTGCAATATGAGTGGTGGGTGCATATCACTCCCAGCAGTGGACAGACATGTGAGGGGTGGGTGCTGAGGACTCCCAGCAGTGGACAGACATGTGAGGGGTGGGTGCAGAGGACTCCCAGCAGTGGACAGACGTGAGGGGTGGGTGCAGAGGACTCCCAGCAGTGGAAAGACATGCGAGTGGTGGGTGCAGAGGACTCCCAGCAGTGGACAGACATATGAGGGGTGGGTGCAGAGGACTCCCAGCAGTGGACAGACATGTAAGGGGTGGGTGCATATCACTCCCAGCAGTGGACTGACATGTGAGGGGTGGGTGCAGAGGACTCCCAGCAGTGGCTTGCAATATGAGTGGTGGGTGCATATCACTCCCAGCAGTGGACAGACATGTGAGGGGTGGGTGCTGAGGACTCCCAGCAGTGGACAGACATGTGAGCGGTGGGTGCAGAGGACTCCCAGCAGTGGACAGACATGTGAGGGGTGGGTGCAGAGGACTCCCAGCAGTGGACAGACATGTGAGGGGTGGGTGAAGAGGACTCCCAGCAGTGGCCTGCAATATGAGTGGTGGGTGCATATCACTCCCAGCAGTGGACACACATGTGAGGGGTGGGTGCAGAGGACTCCCAGCAGTGGACAGACATGTGAGGGGTGGCTGCAGAGGACTCCCAGCAGTGCCCTGAAATATGAGGTGTGGGTGCATATCACTCCCAGCAGTGGACAGACATGCGAGTGGTGGGTGCAGAGGACTCCCAGCAGTGGACAGACATATGAGGGGTGGGTGCAGAGGACACCCAGCAGTAGACAGACATGTAAGGGGTGGGTGCATATCACTCCCAGCAGTGGACTGACATGTGAGGGGTGGGTGCAGAGGACTCCCAGCAGTGGACAGACATGTGAGGGGTGGGTGCAGATGACTCCCAGCAGTGGACAGACATGTGAGGGGTTGCTGCAGAGGACTCCCAGCAGTGGACAGACATGTGAGGGGTGGGTGCAGAGGACTCCCAGCAGTGGCCTGCAATATGAGTGGTGGGTGCATATCATTCCCAGCAGTGGACAGACATGTGAGGGGTGGGTGCTGAGGACTCCCAGCAGTGGACAGACATGTGAGGGGTGGGTGCAGAGAACTCCCAGCAGTGGACAGACGTGAGGGGTGGGTGCAGAGGACTCCCAGCAGTGGAAAGACATGTGAGGGGTGGGTGCAGAGGACTCCCAGCAGTGGCCTGCAATATGAGTGGTGGGTGCATATCACTCCCAGCAGTGAACAGACATGTGAGGGGTGGGTGCAGAGGACTCCCAGCAGTGGACAGACACATGAAGGGTGGCTGCAGAGGACTCCCAGCAGTGGACAGACATGTGAGGGGTGGGTGCAGAGGACTCCCAGAAGTGGCCTGCAATATGAGTGGTGGGTGCATATCACTCCCAGCAGTGGACAGACATGTGAGGGGTGGGTACCGAGGACTCCCAGCAGTGGACAGACATGTGAGGGGTGGCTGCAGAGGACTCCCAGCAGTGCCCTGAAATATGAGGTGTGGGTGCATTTCACTACCAGCAGTGGACAGACATGTGAGGGGTGGGTGCAGAGGACTCCCAGCAGTGGACAGACATGTGAGGGGTGGGTGCAGAGGACTTCCAGCAGTGGCTTGCAATATGAGTGGTGGGTGCATATCACTCCCAGCAGTGGACAGACATGTGAGTGGTGGGTGCTGAGGACTCCCGGCAGTGGACAGACATGTGAGGGGTGGGTGGAGAGGACTCCCAGCAGTGGACAGACATGTGAGGGGTGGGTGCAGAGGAGTCCCAGCAGTGGACAGACATGTGAGGGGTGGGTGCAGAGGACTCCAAGCAGTGGCCTGCAATATGAGTGGTGGGTGCATATCACTCCCAGCAGTGGACACACATGTGAGGGGTGAGTGCAGAGGACTCCCAGCAGTGGACAGACATGTGAGGGGTGGCTGCAGAGGACTCCCAGCAGTGCCCTGAAATATGAGGTGTGGGTGCATATCACTACCAGCAGTGGACAGACATGTGAGGGGTGGGTGCAGAGGACTCCCAGCAGTGGACAGACATGTGAGGGGTGGCTGCAGAGGACTCCCAGCAGTGGACAGACATGTGAGGGGTGGCTGCAGAGGACTCCCAGCAGTGGCCTGCTATATGAGTGGTGGGTGCATATCACTCCCAGCAGTGGACAGACATGTGAGTGGTGGGTGCAGAGTACTCCCAGCAGTGGACAGACATGTGAGGGGTGGGTGCAGAGGACTCCCAGCAGTGGCCTGCAATCTGAGTGGTGGGTGCATATCACTCCCAGCAGTGGACTGACATGTGAGGGGTGGGTGCAGAATACTCCCAGCAGTGGACAGACATGTGAGGGGTGGCTGCAGAGGACTCCCAGCAGTGGACAGAAATGAGAGGGGTGGGTGCAGAGGACTCCCAGCAGTGGACAGACATGTGAGGGGTGGGTGCAGAGGACTCCCAGAAGTGGCCTGCAATATGAGTGGTGGGTGCATATCACTCCAAGCAGTGGACAGACATGTGAGGGGTGGGTGCTGAGAACTCCCAGCAGTGGACAGACATGTGAGGGGTGGGTGCAGAGGACTCCCAGCAGTGGACAGACATGTGAGGGGTGGGTGCACAGGACTCCCAGCAGTGGACAGACATGTAAGGGATGGGTGCAGAGGACTCCCAGCAGTGGACAGACATGTGAGCGGTGGGTGCAGAGGACTCCCAGCAGTGGACAGACATGTTTGGGGTGGCTGCGGAGGACTCCCAGCAGTGCCCTGCAATATGAGGTGTGGGTGCATTTCACTACCAGCAGTGGACAGACATGTGAGGGGTGGGTGCAGAGGACTCCCAGCAGTGGACAGACATGTGAGGGGTGGGTGCTGAGAACTCCCAGCAGTGGACAGACATGTGAGGGGTGGGTGCAGAGGACTCGCAGCAGTGGACAGACATGTGAGGGGTGGGTGCAGAGGACTTGCAGCAGTGGACAGACATGTGAGGGGTGGTTGCAGAGGACTCCCAGCAGTGGACAGACATGTGAGGGGTGGGTGCAGAGGACTCCCAGCAGTGGACAGACATGTGAGGGGTGGGTGCAGAGGACTCCCAGCAGTGGACAGACATGTGAGGGGTGGCTGCAGAGGACTCCCAGCAGTGCCCTGCAATATGAGGTGTGGGTGCATATCACTACCAGCAGTGGACAGACAGGTGAGGGGTGGGTGCAGAGGACTCCCAGCAGTGGATAGACATGTGAGGGGTGGCTGCAGAGGACTCCCAGCAGTGCCCTGAAACATGAGGTGTGGGTGTATATCACTACCAGCAGTGGACAGACATGTGAGGGGTGGGTGCAGAGGACTCCCATCAGTGGACAGACATGTGAGGGGTGGAAGCAGAGGACTCCCAGCAGTGGACAGACATGTGAGGGGTGGGTGCAGAGGACTCCCAGCAGTGGCCTGCAATATGAGGGGTGGGTGCATATCACTCCCAGCAGTGGACAGACATGCGAGTGGTGGGTGCAGAGGACTCCCAGCAGTGGACAGATATATGAGGGGTGGGTGCAGAGGACTCCCAGCAGTGGACAGACATGTAAGGGGTGGGTGCATATCACTCCCAGCAGTGGACAGACATGTGAGGGGTGGTTGCAGAGGACTCCCAGCAGTGGACAGACATGTGAGGGGTGGGTGCAGAGGACTCCCAGCAGTGGACAGACATGTGAGGGGTGGGTGCAGAGGACTCCCAGCAGTGGACAGACATGTGAGGGGTGGCTGCAGAGGACTCCCAGCAGTGCCCTGCAATATGAGGTGTGGGTGCATATCACTACCAGCAGTGGACAGACAGGTGAGGGGTGGGTGCAGAGGACTCCCAGCAGTGGATAGACATGTGAGGGGTGGCTGCAGAGGACTCCCAGCAGTGCCCTGAAACATGAGGTGTGGGTGTATATCACTACCAGCAGTGGACAGACATGTGAGGGGTGGGTGCAGAGGACTCCCATCAGTGGACAGACATGTGAGGGGTGGATGCAGAGGACTCCCAGCAGTGGACAGACATGTGAGGGGTGGGTGCAGAGGACTCCCAGCAGTGGCCTGCAATATGAGGGGTGGGTGCATATCACTCCCAGCAGTGGACAGACATGCGAGTGGTGGGTGCAGAGGACTCCCAGCAGTGGACAGATATATGAGGGGTGGGTGCAGAGGACTCCCAGCAGTGGACAGACATGTAAGGGGTGGGTGCATATCACTCCCAGCAGTGGACTGACATGTGAGGGGTGGGTGCAGAGGACTCCCAGCAGTGGACAGACATGTGAGGGGTGGGTGCAGATGGCTCCCAGCAGTGGACAGACATGTGAGGGGTTGCTGCAGAGGACTCCCAGCAGTGGACAGACATGTGAGGGGTGGGTGCAGAGGACTCCCAGCAGTGGCCTGCAATATGAGTGGTGGGTGCATATCATTCCCAGCAGTGGACACACATGTGAGGGGTGGGTGCTGAGGACTCCCAGCAGTGGACAGACATGTGAGGGGTGGGTGCAGAGAACTCCCAGCAGTGGACAGACGTGAGGGGTGGGTGCAGAGGACTCCCAGCAGTGGAAAGACATGTGAGGGGTGAGTGCAGAGGACTCCCAGCAGTGGCCTGCAATATGAGTGGTGGGTGCATATAACTCCCAACCGTGAACAGACATGTGAGGGGTGGGTGCAGAGGACTCCCAGCAGTGGACAGACACGTGAAGGGTGGCTGCAGAGGACTCCCAGCAGTGGACAGACATGTGAGGGGTGGGTGCAGAGGACTCCCAGAAGTGGCCTGCAATATGAGTGGTGGGTGCATATCACTCCCAGCAGTGGACAGACATGTGAGGGGTGGGTACCGAGGACTCCCAGCAGTGGACAGACATGTAAGGGGTGGGTGCAGAGGACTCCCAGCAGTGGACAGACATGTGAGGGTGGGTGCAGAGGACTCCCAGCAGTGGACAGACATGTGAGGGGTGGGTGCAGAGGACTCCCAGCAGTGGACAGACATGTGAGGGGTGGCTGCAGCGGACTCCCAGCAGTGGACAGACATGTGAGGGGTGGCTGCAGAGGACTCCCAGCAGTGGCCTGCAATATGAGTGGTTGGTGCATATCACTCCCAGCAGTGGACAGACATGTGAGGGGTGCGTGCAGAGGATTCCCAGCAGTGGCCTGCAATATGAGGGGTGGGTGCATATCACTCCCAGCAGTGGACAGACATGTGAGGGATGGGTGCAGAGGACTCTCAGCAGTGGACAGACATGTGAGGGGTGGGTGCAGAGGACTCCCAGCAGTGGACAGACATATGAGGGGTGGGTGCAGAGGATTCTCAGCAGATGACAGACATGTGAGGGGTGGGTGCAGAGGACTCCCAGCAGTGGAAAGACATGTGAGGGGTGGGTGCAGAGGACTCCCAGCAGTGGCTTGCAATATGAGTGGTGGGTGCATATCACTCCCAGCAGTGGACAGACATGTGAGGGGTGGGTGCTGAGGACTCCCAGCAGTGGACAGACATGTGAGGGGTGGGTGCAGAGGACTCCCAGCAGTGGCCTGCAATATGAGTGGTGGGTGCATATCACTCCCAGCAGTGGACAGACATGTGAGGGGTGGGTGCAGAGGACTCCCAGCAGTGGACAGACATGTGAGGGGTGGGTGCAGAGAACTCCCAGCAGTGGACAGACGTGAGGGGTGGGTGCAGAGGACTCCCAGCAGTGGAAAGACATGCGAGTGGTGGGTGCAGAGGACTCCCAGCAGTGGACAGACATATGAGGGGTGGGTGCAGAGGACTCCCAGCAGTGGACAGACATGTAAGGGGTGGGTGCATATCACTCCCAGCAGTGGACTGACATGTGAGGGGTGGGTGCAGAGGACTCCCAGCAGTGGACAGACATGTGAGGGGTGGGTGCAGATGGCTCCCAGCAGTGGACAGACATGTGAGGGGTGGGTGCAGAGGACTCCTAGCAGTGGACAGACATGTGAGGGGTGGGTGCAGAGGACTCCCAGCAGTGGCTTGCAATATGAGTGGTGGGTGCATATCACTCCCAGCAGTGGACAGACATGTGAGGGGTGGGTGCTGAGGACTCCCAGCAGTGGACAGACATGTGAGTGGTGGGTGCAGAGGACTCCCAGCAGTGGACAGACATGTGAGGGGTGGGTGCAGAGGACTCCCAGCAGTGGACAGACATGTGAGGGGTGGGTGAAGAGGACTCCCAGCAGTGGCCTGCAATATGAGTGGTGGGTGCATATCACTCCCAGCAGTGGACACACATGTGAGGGGTGGGTGCAGAGGACTCCCAGCAGTGGACAGACATGTGAGGGGTGGCTGCAGAGGACTCCCAGCAGTGCCCTGAAATATGAGGTGTGGGTGCATATCACTCCCAGCAGTGGACAGACATGCGAGTGGTGGGTGCAGAGGACTCCCAGCAGTGGACAGACATATGAGGGGTGGGTGCAGAGGACACCCAGCAGTAGACAGACATGTAAGGGGTGGGTGCATATCACTCCCAGCAGTGGACTGACATGTGAGGGGTGGGTGCAGAGGACTCCCAGCAGTGGACAGACATGTGAGGGGTGGGTGCAGATGACTCCCAGCAGTGGACAGACATGTGAGGGGTTGCTGCAGAGGACTCCCAGCAGTGGACAGACATGTGAGGGGTGGGTGCAGAGGACTCCCAGCAGTGGAAAGACATGCGAGTGGTGGGTGCAGAGGACTCCCAGCAGTGGACAGACATATGAGGGGTGGGTGCAGAGGACTCCCAGCAGTGGACAGACATGTAAGGGGTGGGTGCATATCACTCCCAGCAGTGGACTGACATGTGAGGGGTGGGTGCAGAGGACTCCCAGCAGTGGACAGACATGTGAGGGGTGGGTGCAGATGGCTCCCAGCAGTGGACAGACATGTGAGGGGTGGGTGCAGAGGACTCCCAGCAGTGGACAGACATGTGAGGGGTGGGTGCAGAGGACTCCCAGCAGTGGCTTGCAATATGAGTGGTGGGTGCATATCACTCCCAGCAGTGGACAGACATGTGAGGGGTGGGTGCTGAGGACTCCCAGCAGTGGACAGACATGTGAGTGGTGGGTGCAGAGGACTCCCAGCAGTGGACAGACATGTGAGGGGTGGGTGCAGAGGACTCCCAGCAGTGGACAGACATGTGAGGGGTGGGTGAAGAGGACTCCCAGCAGTGGCCTGCAATATGAGTGGTGGGTGCATATCACTCCCAGCAGTGGACACACATGTGAGGGGTGGGTGCAGAGGACTCCCAGCAGTGGACAGACATGTGAGGGGTGGCTGCAGAGGACTCCCAGCAGTGCCCTGAAATATGAGGTGTGGGTGCATATCACTCCCAGCAGTGGACAGACATGCGAGTGGTGGGTGCAGAGGACTCCCAGCAGTGGACAGACATATGAGGGGTGGGTGCAGAGGACACCCAGCAGTAGACAGACATGTAAGGGGTGGGTGCATATCACTCCCAGCAGTGGACTGACATGTGAGGGGTGGGTGCAGAGGACTCCCAGCAGTGGACAGACATGTGAGGGGTGGGTGCAGATGACTCCCAGCAGTGGACAGACATGTGAGGGGTTGCTGCAGAGGACTCCCAGCAGTGGACAGACATGTGAGGGGTGGGTGCAGAGGACTCCCAGCAGTGGCCTGCAATATGAGTGGTGGGTGCATATCATTCCCAGCAGTGGACAGACATGTGAGGGGTGGGTGCTGAGGACTCCCAGCAGTGGACAGACATGTGAGGGGTGGGTGCAGAGAACTCCCAGCAGTGGACAGACGTGAGGGGTGGGTGCAGAGGACTCCCAGCAGTGGAAAGACATGTGAGGGGTGGGTGCAGAGGACTCCCAGCAGTGGCCTGCAATATGAGTGGTGGGTGCATATCACTCCCAGCAGTGGACAGACATGTGAGGGGTGGGTACCGAGGACTCCCAGCAGTGGACAGACATGTAAGGGGTGGGTGCAGAGGACTCCCAGCAGTGGACAGACATGTGAGGGGTGGGTGCAGACGACTCCCAGCAGTGGACAGACATGTGAGGGGTGGGTGCAGAGGACTCCCAGCAGTGGCCTGCAATATGAGTGGTGGGTGCATATCACTCCCAGCAGTGGACAGACATTTGAGGGGTGGGTGCAGAGGACTTCCAGCTGTGGACAGACATGTGAGGGGTGGGTGCAGATGACTCCCAGCAGTGGACAGACATGTGAGGGGTGGCTGCAGAGGACTCCCAGCAGTGCCCTGAAATATGAGGTGTGGGTGCATTTCACTACCAGCAGTGGACAGACGTGAGGGGTGGGTGCAGAGGACTCCCAGCAGTGGAAAGACATGTGAGGGGTGGGTGCAGAGGACTCCCAGCAGTGGCCTGCAATATGAGTGGTGGGTTCATATAACTCCCAACCGTGAACAGACATGTGAGGGGTGGGTGCAGAGGACTCCCAGCAGTGGACAGACACGTGAAGGGTGGCTGCAGAGGACTCCCAGCAGTGGACAGACATGTGAGGGGTGGGTGCAGAGGACTCCCAGAAGTGGCCTGCAATATGAGTGGTGGGTGCATATCACTCCCAGCAGTGGACAGACATGTGAGGGGTGGGTACCGAGGACTCCCAGCAGTGGACAGACATGTAAGGGGTGGGTGCAGAGGACTCCCAGCAGTGGACAGACATGTGAGGGTGGGTGCAGAGGACTCCCAGCAGTGGACAGACATGTGAGGGGTGGGTGCAGAGGACTCCCAGCAGTGGACAGACATGTGAGGGGTGGCTGCAGCGGACTCCCAGCAGTGGACAGACATGTTGAGGGGTGGCTGCAGAGGACTCCCAGCAGTGGCCTGCAATATGAGTGGTTGGTGCATATCACTCCCAGCAGTGGACAGACATGTGAGGGGTGCGTGCAGAGGATTCCCAGCAGTGGCCTGCAATATGAGGGGTGGGTGCATATCACTCCCAGCAGTGGACAGACATGTGAGGGATGGGTGCAGAGGACTCTCAGCAGTGGACAGACATGTGAGGGGTGGGTGCAGAGGACTCCCAGCAGTGGACAGACATATGAGGGGTGGGTGCAGAGGATTCTCAGCAGATGACAGACATGTGAGGGGTGGGTGCAGAGGACTCCCAGCAGTGGAAAGACATGTGAGGGGTGGGTGCAGAGGACTCCCAGCAGTGGCTTGCAATATGAGTGGTGGGTGCATATCACTCCCAGCAGTGGACAGACATGTGAGGGGTGGGTGCTGAGGACTCCCAGCAGTGGACAGACACGTGAAGGGTGGCTGCAGAGGACTCCCAGCAGTGGACAGACATGTGAGGGGTGGGTGCAGAGGACTCCCAGAAGTGGCCTGCAATATGAGTGGTGGGTGCATATCACTCCCAGCAGTGGACAGACATGTGAGGGGTGGGTACCGAGGACTCCCAGCAGTGGACAGACATGTAAGGGGTGGGTGCAGAGGACTCCCAGCAGTGGACAGACATGTGAGGGTGGGTGCAGAGGACTCCCAGCAGTGGACAGACATGTGAGGGGTGGGTGCAGAGGACTCCCAGCAGTGGACAGACATGTGAGGGGTGGCTGCAGCGGACTCCCAGCAGTGGACAGACATGTTGAGGGGTGGCTGCAGAGGACTCCCAGCAGTGGCCTGCAATATGAGTGGTTGGTGCATATCACTCGCAGCAGTGGACAGACATGTGAGGGGTGCGTGCAGAGGATTCCCAGCAGTGGCCTGCAATATGAGGGGTGGGTGCATATCACTCCCAGCAGTGGACAGACATGTGAGGGATGGGTGCAGAGGACTCTCAGCAGTGGACAGACATGTGAGGGGTGGGTGCAGAGGACTCCCAGCAGTGGACAGACATATGAGGGGTGGGTGCAGAGGATTCTCAGCAGATGACAGACATGTGAGGGGTGGGTGCAGAGGACTCCCAGCAGTGGAAAGACATGTGAGGGGTGGGTGCAGAGGACTCCCAGCAGTGGCTTGCAATATGAGTGGTGGGTGCATATCACTCCCAGCAGTGGACAGACATGTGAGGGGTGGGTGCTGAGGACTCCCAGCAGTGGACAGACATGTGAGGGGTGGGTGCAGAGGACTCCCAGCAGTGGACAGACGTGAGGGGTGGGTGCAGAGGACTCCCAGCAGTGGAAAGACATGCGAGTGGTGGGTGCAGAGGACTCCCAGCAGTGGACAGACATATGAGGGGTGGGTGCAGAGGACTCCCAGCAGTGGACAGACATGTAAGGGGTGGGTGCATATCACTCCCAGCAGTGGACTGACATGTGAGGGGTGGGTGCAGAGGACTCCCAGCAGTGGCTTGCAATATGAGTGGTGGGTGCATATCACTCCCAGCAGTGGACAGACATGTGAGGGGTGGGTGCTGAGGACTCCCAGCAGTGGACAGACATGTGAGCGGTGGGTGCAGAGGACTCCCAGCAGTGGACAGACATGTGAGGGGTGGGTGCAGAGGACTCCCAGCAGTGGACAGACATGTGAGGGGTGGGTGAAGAGGACTCCCAGCAGTGGCCTGCAATATGAGTGGTGGGTGCATATCACTCCCAGCAGTGGACACACATGTGAGGGGTGGGTGCAGAGGACTCCCAGCAGTGGACAGACATGTGAGGGGTGGCTGCAGAGGACTCCCAGCAGTGCCCTGAAATATGAGGTGTGGGTGCATATCACTCCCAGCAGTGGACAGACATGCGAGTGGTGGGTGCAGAGGACTCCCAGCAGTGGACAGACATATGAGGGGTGGGTGCAGAGGACACCCAGCAGTAGACAGACATGTAAGGGGTGGGTGCATATCACTCCCAGCAGTGGACTGACATGTGAGGGGTGGGTGCAGAGGACTCCCAGCAGTGGACAGACATGTGAGGGGTGGGTGCAGATGACTCCCAGCAGTGGACAGACATGTGAGGGGTTGCTGCAGAGGACTCCCAGCAGTGGACAGACATGTGAGGGGTGGGTGCAGAGGACTCCCAGCAGTGGCCTGCAATATGAGTGGTGGGTGCATATCATTCCCAGCAGTGGACAGACATGTGAGGGGTGGGTGCTGAGGACTCCCAGCAGTGGACAGACATGTGAGGGGTGGGTGCAGAGAACTCCCAGCAGTGGACAGACGTGAGGGGTGGGTGCAGAGGACTCCCAGCAGTGGAAAGACATGTGAGGGGTGGGTGCAGAGGACTCCCAGCAGTGGCCTGCAATATGAGTGGTGGGTGCATATCACTCCCAGCAGTGAACAGACATGTGAGGGGTGGGTGCAGAGGACTCCCAGCAGTGGACAGACACGTGAAGGGTGGCTGCAGAGGACTCCCAGCAGTGGACAGACATGTGAGGGGTGGGTGCAGAGGACTCCCAGAAGTGGCCTGCAATATGAGTGGTGGGTGCATATCACTCCCAGCAGTGGACAGACATGTGAGGGGTGGGTACCGAGGACTCCCAGCAGTGGACAGACATGTGAGGGGTGGCTGCAGAGGACTCCCAGCAGTGCCCTGAAATATGAGGTGTGGGTGCATTTCACTACCAGCAGTGGACAGACATGTGAGGGGTGGGTGCAGAGGACTCCCAGCAGTGGACAGACATGTGAGGGGTGGGTGCAGAGGACTTCCAGCAGTGGCTTGCAATATGAGTGGTGGGTGCATATCACTCCCAGCAGTGGACAGACATGTGAGTGGTGGGTGCTGAGGACTCCCGGCAGTGGACAGACATGTGAGGGGTGGGTGGAGAGGACTCCCAGCAGTGGACAGACATGTGAGGGGTGGGTGCAGAGGAGTCCCAGCAGTGGACAGACATGTGAGGGGTGGGTGCAGAGGACTCCAAGCAGTGGCCTGCAATATGAGTGGTGGGTGCATATCACTCCCAGCAGTGGACACACATGTGAGGGGTGAGTGCAGAGGACTCCCAGCAGTGGACAGACATGTGAGGGGTGGCTGCAGAGGACTCCCAGCAGTGCCCTGAAATATGAGGTGTGGGTGCATATCACTACCAGCAGTGGACAGACATGTGAGGGGTGGGTGCAGAGGACTCCCAGCAGTGGACAGACATGTGAGGGGTGGCTGCAGAGGACTCCCAGCAGTGGACAGACATGTGAGGGGTGGCTGCAGAGGACTCCCAGCAGTGGCCTGCTATATGAGTGGTGGGTGCATATCACTCCCAGCAGTGGACAGACATGTGAGTGGTGGGTGCAGAGTACTCCCAGCAGTGGACAGACATGTGAGGGGTGGGTGCAGAGGACTCCCAGCAGTGGCCTGCAATCTGAGTGGTGGGTGCATATCACTCCCAGCAGTGGACTGACATGTGAGGGGTGGGTGCAGAATACTCCCAGCAGTGGACAGACATGTGAGGGGTGGCTGCAGAGGACTCCCAGCAGTGGACAGAAATGAGAGGGGTGGGTGCAGAGGACTCCCAGCAGTGGACAGACATGTGAGGGGTGGGTGCAGAGGACTCCCAGAAGTGGCCTGCAATATGAGTGGTGGGTGCATATCACTCCAAGCAGTGGACAGACATGTGAGGGGTGGGTGCTGAGAACTCCCAGCAGTGGACAGACATGTGAGGGGTGGGTGCAGAGGACTCCCAGCAGTGGACAGACATGTGAGGGGTGGGTGCACAGGACTCCCAGCAGTGGACAGACATGTAAGGGATGGGTGCAGAGGACTCCCAGCAGTGGACAGACATGTGAGCGGTGGGTGCAGAGGACTCCCAGCAGTGGACAGACATGTTTGGGGTGGCTGCGAAGGACTCCCAGCAGTGCCCTGCAATATGAGGTGTGGGTGCATTTCACTACCAGCAGTGGACAGACATGTGAGGGGTGGGTGCAGAGGACTCCCAGCAGTGGACAGACATGTGAGGGGTGGGTGCAGAGGACTCCCAGCAGTGGCTTGCAATATGAGTGGTGGGTGCATATCACTCCCAGCAGTGGACAGACATGTGAGGGGTGGGTGCTGAGGACTCCCAGCAGTGGACAGACATGTGAGGGGTGGGTGCAGAGGACTCCCAGCAGTGGACAGACATGTGAGGGGTGGGTGCAGAGGAGTCCCAGCAGTGGACAGACATGTGAGGGGTGGGCGCAGAGGACTCCCAGCAGTGGCCTGCAATATGAGTGGTGGGAGCATATCACTCCCAGCAGTGGACACACATGTGAGGGGTGGGTGCAGCGGACTCCCAGCAGTGGACAGACATGTGAGGGGTGGCTGCAGAGGACTCCCAGCAGTGCCCTGCAATATGAGGTGTGGGTGCATATCACTACCAGCAGTGGACAGACATGTGAGGGGTGGGTGCAGAGGACTCCCAGCAGTGGACAGACATGTGAGGGGTGGCTGCAGAGGACTCCCAGCAGTGCCCTGAAATATGAGGTGTGGGTGCATATCACTCCCAGCAGTGGACACACATGTGAGGGGTGGGTGCAGAGGACTCCCAGCAGTGGACAGACATGTGAGGGGTGGCTGCAGAGGACTCCCAGCAGTGCCCTGAAATATGAGGTGTGGGTGCATATCACTCCCAGCAGTGGACAGACATGCGAGTGGTGGGTGCAGAGGACTCCCAGCAGTGGACAGACATATGAGGGGTGGGTGCAGAGGACACCCAGCAGTAGACAGACATGTAAGGGGTGGGTGCATATCACTCCCAGCAGTGGACTGACATGTGAGGGGTGGGTGCAGAGGACTCCCAGCAGTGGACAGACATGTGAGGGGTGGGTGCAGATGACTCCCAGCAGTGGACAGACATGTGAGGGGTTGCTGCAGAGGACTCCCAGCAGTGGACAGACATGTGAGGGGTGGGTGCAGAGGACTCCCAGCAGTGGCCTGCAATATGAGTGGTGGGTGCATATCATTCCCAGCAGTGGACAGACATATGAGGGGTGGGTGCTGAGGACTCCCAGCAGTGGACAGACATGTGAGGGGTGGGTGCAGAGAACTCCCAGCAGTGGACAGACGTGAGGGGTGGGTGCAGAGGACTCCCAGCAGTGGAAAGACATGTGAGGGGTGGGTGCAGAGGACTCCCAGCAGTGGCCTGCAATATGAGTGGTGGGTGCATATCACTCCCAGCAGTGAACAGACATGTGAGGGGTGGGTGCAGAGGACTCCCAGCAGTGGACAGACACGTGAAGGGTGGCTGCAGAGGACTCCCAGCAGTGGACAGACATGTGAGGGGTGGGTGCAGAGGACTCCCAGAAGTGGCCTGCAATATGAGTGGTGGGTGCATATCACTCCCAGCAGTGGACAGACATGTGAGGGGTGGGTACCGAGGACTCCCAGCAGTGGACAGACATGTGAGGGGTGGCTGCAGAGGACTCCCAGCAGTGCCCTGAAATATGAGGTGTGGGTGCATTTCACTACCAGCAGTGGACAGACATGTGAGGGGTGGGTGCAGAGGACTCCCAGCAGTGGACAGACATGTGAGGGGTGGGTGCAGAGGACTTCCAGCAGTGGCTTGCAATATGAGTGGTGGGTGCATATCACTCCCAGCAGTGGACAGACATGTGAGTGGTGGGTGCTGAGGACTCCCGGCAGTGGACAGACATGTGAGGGGTGGGTGGAGAGGACTCCCAGCAGTGGACAGACATGTGAGGGGTGGGTGCAGAGGAGTCCCAGCAGTGGACAGACATGTGAGGGGTGGGTGCAGAGGACTCCAAGCAGTGGCCTGCAATATGAGTGGTGGGTGCATATCACTCCCAGCAGTGGACACACATGTGAGGGGTGAGTGCAGAGGACTCCCAGCAGTGGACAGACATGTGAGGGGTGGCTGCAGAGGACTCCCAGCAGTGCCCTGAAATATGAGGTGTGGGTGCATATCACTACCAGCAGTGGACAGACATGTGAGGGGTGGGTGCAGAGGACTCCCAGCAGTGGACAGACATGTGAGGGGTGGCTGCAGAGGACTCCCAGCAGTGGACAGACATGTGAGGGGTGGCTGCAGAGGACTCCCAGCAGTGGCCTGCTATATGAGTGGTGGGTGCATATCACTCCCAGCAGTGGACAGACATGTGAGTGGTGGGTGCAGAGTACTCCCAGCAGTGGACAGACATGTGAGGGGTGGGTGCAGAGGACTCCCAGCAGTGGCCTGCAATCTGAGTGGTGGGTGCATATCACTCCCAGCAGTGGACTGACATGTGAGGGGTGGGTGCAGAATACTCCCAGCAGTGGACAGACATGTGAGGGGTGGCTGCAGAGGACTCCCAGCAGTGGACAGAAATGAGAGGGGTGGGTGCAGAGGACTCCCAGCAGTGGACAGACATGTGAGGGGTGGGTGCAGAGGACTCCCAGAAGTGGCCTGCAATATGAGTGGTGGGTGCATATCACTCCAAGCAGTGGACAGACATGTGAGGGGTGGGTGCTGAGAACTCCCAGCAGTGGACAGACATGTGAGGGGTGGGTGCAGAGGACTCCCAGCAGTGGACAGACATGTGAGGGGTGGGTGCACAGGACTCCCAGCAGTGGACAGACATGTAAGGGATGGGTGCAGAGGACTCCCAGCAGTGGACAGACATGTGAGCGGTGGGTGCAGAGGACTCCCAGCAGTGGACAGACATGTTTGGGGTGGCTGCGGAGGACTCCCAGCAGTGCCCTGCAATATGAGGTGTGGGTGCATTTCACTACCAGCAGTGGACAGACATGTGAGGGGTGGGTGCAGAGGACTCCCAGCAGTGGACAGACATGTGAGGGGTGGGTGCAGAGGACTCCCAGCAGTGGCTTGCAATATGAGTGGTGGGTGCATATCACTCCCAGCAGTGGACAGACATGTGAGGGGTGGGTGCTGAGGACTCCCAGCAGTGGACAGACATGTGAGGGGTGGGTGCAGAGGACTCCCAGCAGTGGACAGACATGTGAGGGGTGGGTGCAGAGGAGTCCCAGCAGTGGACAGACATGTGAGGGGTGGGCGCAGAGGACTCCCAGCAGTGGCCTGCAATATGAGTGGTGGGAGCATATCACTCCCAGCAGTGGACACACATGTGAGGGGTGGGTGCAGCGGACTCCCAGCAGTGGACAGACATGTGAGGGGTGGCTGCAGAGGACTCCCAGCAGTGCCCTGCAATATGAGGTGTGGGTGCATATCACTACCAGCAGTGGACAGACATGTGAGGGGTGGGTGCAGAGGACTCCCAGCAGTGGACAGACATGTGAGGGGTGGCTGCAGAGGACTCCCAGCAGTGCCCTGAAATATGAGGTGTGGGTGCATATCACTACCAGCAGTGGACAGACATGTGAGGGGTGGGTGCAGAGGACTCCCAGCAGTGGACAGACATGTGAGGGGTGGCTGCAGAGGACTCCCAGCAGTGGACAGACATGTGAGGGGTGGCTGCAGAGGACTCCCAGCAGTGGCCTGCAATATGAGTGGTTGGTGCATATCACTCCCAGCAGTGGACAGACATGTGAGGGGTGGGTGCAGAGGACTCCCAGCAGTGGACAGACATGTGAGGGGTGGCTGCAGAGGACTCCCAGCAGTGGACAGACATGTGAGGGGTGGCTGCAGAGGACTCCCAGCAGTGGACAGACATGTGAGGGGTGGGTGCAGATGACTCCCAGCAGTGGACAGACATGTGAGGGGTTGCTGCAGAGGACTCCCAGCAGTGGACAGACATGTGAGGGGTGGGTGCAGAGGACTCCCAGCAGTGGAAAGACATGCGAGTGGTGGGTGCAGAGGACTCCCAGCAGTGGACAGACATATGAGGGGTGGGTGCAGAGGACTCCCAGCAGTGGACAGACATGTAAGGGGTGGGTGCATATCACTCCCAGCAGTGGACTGACATGTGAGGGGTGGGTGCAGAGGACTCCCAGCAGTGGACAGACATGTGAGGGGTGGGTGCAGATGGCTCCCAGCAGTGGACAGACATGTGAGGGGTGGGTGCAGAGGACTCCCAGCAGTGGACAGACATGTGAGGGGTGGGTGCAGAGGACTCCCAGCAGTGGCTTGCAATATGAGTGGTGGGTGCATATCACTCCCAGCAGTGGACAGACATGTGAGGGGTGGGTGCTGAGGACTCCCAGCAGTGGACAGACATGTGAGTGGTGGGTGCAGAGGACTCCCAGCAGTGGACAGACATGTGAGGGGTGGGTGCAGAGGACTCCCAGCAGTGGACAGACATGTGAGGGGTGGGTGAAGAGGACTCCCAGCAGTGGCCTGCAATATGAGTGGTGGGTGCATATCACTCCCAGCAGTGGACACACATGTGAGGGGTGGGTGCAGAGGACTCCCAGCAGTGGACAGACATGTGAGGGGTGGCTGCAGAGGACTCCCAGCAGTGCCCTGAAATATGAGGTGTGGGTGCATATCACTCCCAGCAGTGGACAGACATGCGAGTGGTGGGTGCAGAGGACTCCCAGCAGTGGACAGACATATGAGGGGTGGGTGCAGAGGACACCCAGCAGTAGACAGACATGTAAGGGGTGGGTGCATATCACTCCCAGCAGTGGACTGACATGTGAGGGGTGGGTGCAGAGGACTCCCAGCAGTGGACAGACATGTGAGGGGTGGGTGCAGATGACTCCCAGCAGTGGACAGACATGTGAGGGGTTGCTGCAGAGGACTCCCAGCAGTGGACAGACATGTGAGGGGTGGGTGCAGAGGACTCCCAGCAGTGGCCTGCAATATGAGTGGTGGGTGCATATCATTCCCAGCAGTGGACAGACATGTGAGGGGTGGGTGCTGAGGACTCCCAGCAGTGGACAGACATGTGAGGGGTGGGTGCAGAGAACTCCCAGCAGTGGACAGACGTGAGGGGTGGGTGCAGAGGACTCCCAGCAGTGGAAAGACATGTGAGGGGTGGGTGCAGAGGACTCCCAGCAGTGGCCTGCAATATGAGTGGTGGGTGCATATCACTCCCAGCAGTGGACAGACATGTGAGGGGTGGGTACCGAGGACTCCCAGCAGTGGACAGACATGTAAGGGGTGGGTGCAGAGGACTCCCAGCAGTGGACAGACATGTGAGGGGTGGGTGCAGACGACTCCCAGCAGTGGACAGACATGTGAGGGGTGGGTGCAGAGGACTCCCAGCAGTGGCCTGCAATATGAGTGGTGGGTGCATATCACTCCCAGCAGTGGACAGACATTTGAGGGGTGGGTGCAGAGGACTTCCAGCTGTGGACAGACATGTGAGGGGTGGGTGCAGATGACTCCCAGCAGTGGACAGACATGTGAGGGGTGGCTGCAGAGGACTCCCAGCAGTGCCCTGAAATATGAGGTGTGGGTGCATTTCACTACCAGCAGTGGACAGACGTGAGGGGTGGGTGCAGAGGACTCCCAGCAGTGGAAAGACATGTGAGGGGTGGGTGCAGAGGACTCCCAGCAGTGGCCTGCAATATGAGTGGTGGGTTCATATAACTCCCAACCGTGAACAGACATGTGAGGGGTGGGTGCAGAGGACTCCCAGCAGTGGACAGACACGTGAAGGGTGGCTGCAGAGGACTCCCAGCAGTGGACAGACATGTGAGGGGTGGGTGCAGAGGACTCCCAGAAGTGGCCTGCAATATGAGTGGTGGGTGCATATCACTCCCAGCAGTGGACAGACATGTGAGGGGTGGGTACCGAGGACTCCCAGCAGTGGACAGACATGTAAGGGGTGGGTGCAGAGGACTCCCAGCAGTGGACAGACATGTGAGGGTGGGTGCAGAGGACTCCCAGCAGTGGACAGACATGTGAGGGGTGGGTGCAGAGGACTCCCAGCAGTGGACAGACATGTGAGGGGTGGCTGCAGCGGACTCCCAGCAGTGGACAGACATGTTGAGGGGTGGCTGCAGAGGACTCCCAGCAGTGGCCTGCAATATGAGTGGTTGGTGCATATCACTCCCAGCAGTGGACAGACATGTGAGGGGTGCGTGCAGAGGATTCCCAGCAGTGGCCTGCAATATGAGGGGTGGGTGCATATCACTCCCAGCAGTGGACAGACATGTGAGGGATGGGTGCAGAGGACTCTCAGCAGTGGACAGACATGTGAGGGGTGGGTGCAGAGGACTCCCAGCAGTGGACAGACATATGAGGGGTGGGTGCAGAGGATTCTCAGCAGATGACAGACATGTGAGGGGTGGGTGCAGAGGACTCCCAGCAGTGGAAAGACATGTGAGGGGTGGGTGCAGAGGACTCCCAGCAGTGGCTTGCAATATGAGTGGTGGGTGCATATCACTCCCAGCAGTGGACAGACATGTGAGGGGTGGGTGCTGAGGACTCCCAGCAGTGGACAGACACGTGAAGGGTGGCTGCAGAGGACTCCCAGCAGTGGACAGACATGTGAGGGGTGGGTGCAGAGGACTCCCAGAAGTGGCCTGCAATATGAGTGGTGGGTGCATATCACTCCCAGCAGTGGACAGACATGTGAGGGGTGGGTACCGAGGACTCCCAGCAGTGGACAGACATGTAAGGGGTGGGTGCAGAGGACTCCCAGCAGTGGACAGACATGTGAGGGTGGGTGCAGAGGACTCCCAGCAGTGGACAGACATGTGAGGGGTGGGTGCAGAGGACTCCCAGCAGTGGACAGACATGTGAGGGGTGGCTGCAGCGGACTCCCAGCAGTGGACAGACATGTTGAGGGGTGGCTGCAGAGGACTCCCAGCAGTGGCCTGCAATATGAGTGGTTGGTGCATATCACTCGCAGCAGTGGACAGACATGTGAGGGGTGCGTGCAGAGGATTCCCAGCAGTGGCCTGCAATATGAGGGGTGGGTGCATATCACTCCCAGCAGTGGACAGACATGTGAGGGATGGGTGCAGAGGACTCTCAGCAGTGGACAGACATGTGAGGGGTGGGTGCAGAGGACTCCCAGCAGTGGACAGACATATGAGGGGTGGGTGCAGAGGATTCTCAGCAGATGACAGACATGTGAGGGGTGGGTGCAGAGGACTCCCAGCAGTGGAAAGACATGTGAGGGGTGGGTGCAGAGGACTCCCAGCAGTGGCTTGCAATATGAGTGGTGGGTGCATATCACTCCCAGCAGTGGACAGACATGTGAGGGGTGGGTGCTGAGGACTCCCAGCAGTGGACAGACATGTGAGGGGTGGGTGCAGAGGACTCCCAGCAGTGGACAGACGTGAGGGGTGGGTGCAGAGGACTCCCAGCAGTGGAAAGACATGCGAGTGGTGGGTGCAGAGGACTCCCAGCAGTGGACAGACATATGAGGGGTGGGTGCAGAGGACTCCCAGCAGTGGACAGACATGTAAGGGGTGGGTGCATATCACTCCCAGCAGTGGACTGACATGTGAGGGGTGGGTGCAGAGGACTCCCAGCAGTGGCTTGCAATATGAGTGGTGGGTGCATATCACTCCCAGCAGTGGACAGACATGTGAGGGGTGGGTGCTGAGGACTCCCAGCAGTGGACAGACATGTGAGCGGTGGGTGCAGAGGACTCCCAGCAGTGGACAGACATGTGAGGGGTGGGTGCAGAGGACTCCCAGCAGTGGACAGACATGTGAGGGGTGGGTGAAGAGGACTCCCAGCAGTGGCCTGCAATATGAGTGGTGGGTGCATATCACTCCCAGCAGTGGACACACATGTGAGGGGTGGGTGCAGAGGACTCCCAGCAGTGGACAGACATGTGAGGGGTGGCTGCAGAGGACTCCCAGCAGTGCCCTGAAATATGAGGTGTGGGTGCATATCACTCCCAGCAGTGGACAGACATGCGAGTGGTGGGTGCAGAGGACTCCCAGCAGTGGACAGACATATGAGGGGTGGGTGCAGAGGACACCCAGCAGTAGACAGACATGTAAGGGGTGGGTGCATATCACTCCCAGCAGTGGACTGACATGTGAGGGGTGGGTGCAGAGGACTCCCAGCAGTGGACAGACATGTGAGGGGTGGGTGCAGATGACTCCCAGCAGTGGACAGACATGTGAGGGGTTGCTGCAGAGGACTCCCAGCAGTGGACAGACATGTGAGGGGTGGGTGCAGAGGACTCCCAGCAGTGGCCTGCAATATGAGTGGTGGGTGCATATCATTCCCAGCAGTGGACAGACATGTGAGGGGTGGGTGCTGAGGACTCCCAGCAGTGGACAGACATGTGAGGGGTGGGTGCAGAGAACTCCCAGCAGTGGACAGACGTGAGGGGTGGGTGCAGAGGACTCCCAGCAGTGGAAAGACATGTGAGGGGTGGGTGCAGAGGACTCCCAGCAGTGGCCTGCAATATGAGTGGTGGGTGCATATCACTCCCAGCAGTGAACAGACATGTGAGGGGTGGGTGCAGAGGACTCCCAGCAGTGGACAGACACGTGAAGGGTGGCTGCAGAGGACTCCCAGCAGTGGACAGACATGTGAGGGGTGGGTGCAGAGGACTCCCAGAAGTGGCCTGCAATATGAGTGGTGGGTGCATATCACTCCCAGCAGTGGACAGACATGTGAGGGGTGGGTACCGAGGACTCCCAGCAGTGGACAGACATGTGAGGGGTGGCTGCAGAGGACTCCCAGCAGTGCCCTGAAATATGAGGTGTGGGTGCATTTCACTACCAGCAGTGGACAGACATGTGAGGGGTGGGTGCAGAGGACTCCCAGCAGTGGACAGACATGTGAGGGGTGGGTGCAGAGGACTTCCAGCAGTGGCTTGCAATATGAGTGGTGGGTGCATATCACTCCCAGCAGTGGACAGACATGTGAGTGGTGGGTGCTGAGGACTCCCGGCAGTGGACAGACATGTGAGGGGTGGGTGGAGAGGACTCCCAGCAGTGGACAGACATGTGAGGGGTGGGTGCAGAGGAGTCCCAGCAGTGGACAGACATGTGAGGGGTGGGTGCAGAGGACTCCAAGCAGTGGCCTGCAATATGAGTGGTGGGTGCATATCACTCCCAGCAGTGGACACACATGTGAGGGGTGAGTGCAGAGGACTCCCAGCAGTGGACAGACATGTGAGGGGTGGCTGCAGAGGACTCCCAGCAGTGCCCTGAAATATGAGGTGTGGGTGCATATCACTACCAGCAGTGGACAGACATGTGAGGGGTGGGTGCAGAGGACTCCCAGCAGTGGACAGACATGTGAGGGGTGGCTGCAGAGGACTCCCAGCAGTGGACAGACATGTGAGGGGTGGCTGCAGAGGACTCCCAGCAGTGGCCTGCTATATGAGTGGTGGGTGCATATCACTCCCAGCAGTGGACAGACATGTGAGTGGTGGGTGCAGAGTACTCCCAGCAGTGGACAGACATGTGAGGGGTGGGTGCAGAGGACTCCCAGCAGTGGCCTGCAATCTGAGTGGTGGGTGCATATCACTCCCAGCAGTGGACTGACATGTGAGGGGTGGGTGCAGAATACTCCCAGCAGTGGACAGACATGTGAGGGGTGGCTGCAGAGGACTCCCAGCAGTGGACAGAAATGAGAGGGGTGGGTGCAGAGGACTCCCAGCAGTGGACAGACATGTGAGGGGTGGGTGCAGAGGACTCCCAGAAGTGGCCTGCAATATGAGTGGTGGGTGCATATCACTCCAAGCAGTGGACAGACATGTGAGGGGTGGGTGCTGAGAACTCCCAGCAGTGGACAGACATGTGAGGGGTGGGTGCAGAGGACTCCCAGCAGTGGACAGACATGTGAGGGGTGGGTGCACAGGACTCCAAGCAGTGGACAGACATGTAAGGGATGGGTGCAGAGGACTCCCAGCAGTGGACAGACATGTGAGCGGTGGGTGCAGAGGACTCCCAGCAGTGGACAGACATGTTTGGGGTGGCTGCGGAGGACTCCCAGCAGTGCCCTGCAATATGAGGTGTGGGTGCATTTCACTACCAGCAGTGGACAGACATGTGAGGGGTGGGTGCAGAGGACTCCCAGCAGTGGCTTGCAATATGAGTGGTGGGTGCATATCACTCCCAGCAGTGGACAGACATGTGAGGGGTGGGTGCTGAGGACTCCCAGCAGTGGACAGACATGTGAGGGGTGGGTGCAGAGGACTCCCAGCAGTGGACAGACATGTGAGGGGTGGGTGCAGAGGAGTCCCAGCAGTGGACAGACATGTGAGGGGTGGGCGCAGAGGACTCCCAGCAGTGGCCTGCAATATGAGTGGTGGGAGCATATCACTCCCAGCAGTGGACACACATGTGAGGGGTGGGTGCAGCGGACTCCCAGCAGTGGACAGACATGTGAGGGGTGGCTGCAGAGGACTCCCAGCAGTGCCCTGCAATATGAGGTGTGGGTGCATATCACTACCAGCAGTGGACAGACATGTGAGGGGTGGGTGCAGAGGACTCCCAGCAGTGGACAGACATGTGAGGGGTGGCTGCAGAGGACTCCCAGCAGTGCCCTGAAATATGAGGTGTGGGTGCATATCACTCCCAGCAGTGGACACACATGTGAGGGGTGGGTGCAGAGGACTCCCAGCAGTGGACAGACATGTGAGGGGTGGCTGCAGAGGACTCCCAGCAGTGCCCTGAAATATGAGGTGTGGGTGCATATCACTCCCAGCAGTGGACAGACATGCGAGTGGTGGGTGCAGAGGACTCCCAGCAGTGGACAGACATATGAGGGGTGGGTGCAGAGGACACCCAGCAGTAGACAGACATGTAAGGGGTGGGTGCATATCACTCCCAGCAGTGGACTGACATGTGAGGGGTGGGTGCAGAGGACTCCCAGCAGTGGACAGACATGTGAGGGGTGGGTGCAGATGACTCCCAGCAGTGGACAGACATGTGAGGGGTTGCTGCAGAGGACTCCCAGCAGTGGACAGACATGTGAGGGGTGGGTGCAGAGGACTCCCAGCAGTGGCCTGCAATATGAGTGGTGGGTGCATATCATTCCCAGCAGTGGACAGACATATGAGGGGTGGGTGCTGAGGACTCCCAGCAGTGGACAGACATGTGAGGGGTGGGTGCAGAGAACTCCCAGCAGTGGACAGACGTGAGGGGTGGGTGCAGAGGACTCCCAGCAGTGGAAAGACATGTGAGGGGTGGGTGCAGAGGACTCCCAGCAGTGGCCTGCAATATGAGTGGTGGGTGCATATCACTCCCAGCAGTGAACAGACATGTGAGGGGTGGGTGCAGAGGACTCCCAGCAGTGGACAGACACGTGAAGGGTGGCTGCAGAGGACTCCCAGCAGTGGACAGACATGTGAGGGGTGGGTGCAGAGGACTCCCAGAAGTGGCCTGCAATATGAGTGGTGGGTGCATATCACTCCCAGCAGTGGACAGACATGTGAGGGGTGGGTACCGAGGACTCCCAGCAGTGGACAGACATGTGAGGGGTGGCTGCAGAGGACTCCCAGCAGTGCCCTGAAATATGAGGTGTGGGTGCATTTCACTACCAGCAGTGGACAGACATGTGAGGGGTGGGTGCAGAGGACTCCCAGCAGTGGACAGACATGTGAGGGGTGGGTGCAGAGGACTTCCAGCAGTGGCTTGCAATATGAGTGGTGGGTGCATATCACTCCCAGCAGTGGACAGACATGTGAGTGGTGGGTGCTGAGGACTCCCGGCAGTGGACAGACATGTGAGGGGTGGGTGGAGAGGACTCCCAGCAGTGGACAGACATGTGAGGGGTGGGTGCAGAGGAGTCCCAGCAGTGGACAGACATGTGAGGGGTGGGTGCAGAGGACTCCAAGCAGTGGCCTGCAATATGAGTGGTGGGTGCATATCACTCCCAGCAGTGGACACACATGTGAGGGGTGAGTGCAGAGGACTCCCAGCAGTGGACAGACATGTGAGGGGTGGCTGCAGAGGACTCCCAGCAGTGCCCTGAAATATGAGGTGTGGGTGCATATCACTACCAGCAGTGGACAGACATGTGAGGGGTGGGTGCAGAGGACTCCCAGCAGTGGACAGACATGTGAGGGGTGGCTGCAGAGGACTCCCAGCAGTGGACAGACATGTGAGGGGTGGCTGCAGAGGACTCCCAGCAGTGGCCTGCTATATGAGTGGTGGGTGCATATCACTCCCAGCAGTGGACAGACATGTGAGTGGTGGGTGCAGAGTACTCCCAGCAGTGGACAGACATGTGAGGGGTGGGTGCAGAGGACTCCCAGCAGTGGCCTGCAATCTGAGTGGTGGGTGCATATCACTCCCAGCAGTGGACTGACATGTGAGGGGTGGGTGCAGAATACTCCCAGCAGTGGACAGACATGTGAGGGGTGGCTGCAGAGGACTCCCAGCAGTGGACAGAAATGAGAGGGGTGGGTGCAGAGGACTCCCAGCAGTGGACAGACATGTGAGGGGTGGGTGCAGAGGACTCCCAGAAGTGGCCTGCAATATGAGTGGTGGGTGCATATCACTCCAAGCAGTGGACAGACATGTGAGGGGTGGGTGCTGAGAACTCCCAGCAGTGGACAGACATGTGAGGGGTGGGTGCAGAGGACTCCCAGCAGTGGACAGACATGTGAGGGGTGGAAGCACAGGACTCCCAGCAGTGGACAGACATGTAAGGGATGGGTGCAGAGGACTCCCAGCAGTGGACAGACATGTGAGCGGTGGGTGCAGAGGACTCCCAGCAGTGGACAGACATGTTTGGGGTGGCTGCGGAGGACTCCCAGCAGTGCCCTGCAATATGAGGTGTGGGTGCATTTCACTACCAGCAGTGGACAGACATGTGAGGGGTGGGTGCAGAGGACTCCCAGCAGTGGACAGACATGTGAGGGGTGGGTGCAGAGGACTCCCAGCAGTGGCTTGCAATATGAGTGGTGGGTGCATATCACTCCCAGCAGTGGACAGACATGTGAGGGGTGGGTGCTGAGGACTCCCAGCAGTGGACAGACATGTGAGGGGTGGGTGCAGAGGACTCCCAGCAGTGGACAGACATGTGAGGGGTGGGTGCAGAGGAGTCCCAGCAGTGGACAGACATGTGAGGGGTGGGCGCAGAGGACTCCCAGCAGTGGCCTGCAATATGAGTGGTGGGAGCATATCACTCCCAGCAGTGGACACACATGTGAGGGGTGGGTGCAGCGGACTCCCAGCAGTGGACAGACATGTGAGGGGTGGCTGCAGAGGACTCCCAGCAGTGCCCTGCAATATGAGGTGTGGGTGCATATCACTACCAGCAGTGGACAGACATGTGAGGGGTGGGTGCAGAGGACTCCCAGCAGTGGACAGACATGTGAGGGGTGGCTGCAGAGGACTCCCAGCAGTGCCCTGAAATATGAGGTGTGGGTGCATATCACTACCAGCAGTGGACAGACATGTGAGGGGTGGGTGCAGAGGACTCCCAGCAGTGGACAGACATGTGAGGGGTGGCTGCAGAGGACTCCCAGCAGTGGACAGACATGTGAGGGGTGGCTGCAGAGGACTCCCAGCAGTGGCCTGCAATATGAGTGGTTGGTGCATATCACTCCCAGCAGTGGACAGACATGTGAGGGGTGGGTGCAGAGGACTCCCAGCAGTGGACAGACATGTGAGGGGTGGCTGCAGAGGACTCCCAGCAGTGGACAGACATGTGAGGGGTGGCTGCAGAGGACTCCCAGCAGTGCCCTGAAATATGAGGTGTGGGTGCATTTCACTACCAGCAGTGGACAGACATGTGAGTGGTGGGTGCATATCACTCCCAGCAGTGGACAGACATGTGAGGGGTGGGTGCTGAGGACTCCCAGCAGTGGACAGACATGTGAGTGGTGGGTGCAGAGGACTCCCAGCAGTGGACAGACATGTGAGGGGTGGGTGCAGAGGAGTCCCAGCAGTGGACAGACATGTGAGGGGTGGGTGCAGAGGACTCCCAGCAGTGGCCTGCAATATGAGTGGTGGGTGCATATCACTCCCAGCAGTGGACACACATGTGAGGGGTGGGTGCAGAGGACTCCCAGCAGTGGACAGACATGTGAGGGGTGGCTGCAGAGGACTCCCAGCAATGCCCTGCAATATGAGGTGTGGGTGCATATCACTACCAGCAGTGGACAGACATGTGAGGGGTGGGTGCAGAGGACTCCCAGCAGTGGACAGACATGTGAGGGGTGGCTGCAGAGGACTCCCAGCAGTGCCCTGAAATATGAGGTGTGGGTGCATATCACTACCAGCAGTGGACAGACATGTGAGGGGTGGGTGCAGAGGACTCCCAGCAGTGGACAGACATGTGAGGGGTGGCTGCAGAGGACTCCCAGCAGTGGACAGACATGTGAGGGGTGGCTGCAGAGGACTCCCAGCAGTGGCCTGCAATATGAGTGGTTGGTGCATATCACTCCCAGCAGTGGACAGACATGTGAGGGGTGGGTGCAGAGGACTCCCAGCAGTGGACAGACATGTGAGGGGTGGCTGCAGAGGACTCCCAGCAGTGGACAGACATGTGAGGGGTGGGTGCAGAGGACTCCCAGCAGTGGCCTGCAATATGAGGGGTGGGTGCATATCACTCCCAGCAGTGGACAGACATGTGAGTGGTGGGTGCAGAGGACTCCCAGCAGTGGACAGACATATGAGGGGTGGGTGCAGAGGACTCCCAGCAGTGGAAAGACATGTGAGGGGTGGGTGCAGAGGACTCCCAGCAGTGGACAGACATGTGAGGGGTGGGTGCAGAGGACTCCCAGCAGTGGACAGACATGTGAGGGGTGGCTGCAGAGGACTCCCAGCAGTGGACAGACATGTGAGGGGTGGGTGCAGAGGACTCCCAGCAGTGGCCTGCAATATGAGGGGTGGGTGCATATCACTCCCAGCAGAGGACAGACATGTGAGTGGTGGGTGCAGAGGACTCCCAGCAGTGGACAGACATATGAGGGGTGGGTGCATATCACTCCCAGCAGTGGACAGACATGTGAGGGGTGGCTGCAGAGGACTCCCAGCAGTGGACAGACATGTGAGGGGTGGCTGCAGAGGACTCCCAGCAGTGGCCTGCAATATGAGTGGTGGGTGCATATCACTTCCAGCAGTGGACAGATATGTGAGGGGTGGGTGCAGAGGACTCCCAGCAGTGGCTTGCAATATGAGTGGTGGGTGCATATCACTCCGAGCAGTGGACAGACATGTGAGGGGTGGGTGCTGAGGACTCCCAGCAGTGGACAGACATGTGAGGGGTGGGTGCAGAGGACTCCCAGCAGTGGACAGACATGTGAGGGGTGGGTGCAGAGGAGTTCCAGCAGTGGACAGACATGTGAGGGGTGGGCGCAGAGGACTCCCAGCAGTAGCGTGCAATATGAGTGGTGGGTGCATATCACTCCCAGCAGTGGACACACATGTGAGGGGTGGGTGCAGAGGACTCCCAGCAGTGGACAGACATGTGAGGGGTGGCTGCAGAGGACTCCCAGCAGTGCCCTGCAATATGAGGTGTGGGTGCATATCACTACCAGCAGTGGACAGACATGTGAGGGGTGGGTGCAGAGGACTCCCAGCAGTGGACAGACATGTGAGGGGTGGGTGCAGAGGACTCCCCGCAGTGGACAGACATGTGAGGGGTGGGTGCAGAGGACTCCCAGCAGTGGCCTGCAATATGAGTGGTGGGTGCATATCACTCCCAGCAGTGGACAGACATGTGAGGGGTGGGTGCAGAGGACTCCCAGCTGTGGACAGACATGTGAGGGGTGGGTGCAGATGACTCCCAGCAGTGGACAGACATGTGAGGGGTGGCTGCAGAGGACTCCCAGCAGTGCCCTGAAATATGAGGTGTGGGTGCATTTCACTACCAGCAGTGGACAGACATGTGAGGGGTGGGTGCAGAGGACTCCCAGCAGTGGACAGACATGTGAGGGGTGGGTGCAGAGGACTCCCAGCAGTGGCTTGCAATATGAGTGGTGGGTGCATATCACTCCCAGCAGTGGACAGACATGTGAGGGGTGGGTGCTGAGGACTCCCGGCAGTGGACAGACATGTGAGGGGTGGGTGCAGAGGACTCCCAGCAGTGGACAGACATGTGAGGGGTGGGTGCAGAGGAGTCCCAGCAGTGGACAGACATGTGAGGTGTGGGTGCAGAGGACTCCAAGCAGTGGCCTGCAATATGAGTGGTGGGTGCATATCACTCCCAGCAGTGGACACACATGTGAGGGGTGGGTGCAGAGGACTCCCAGCAGTGGACAGACATGTGAGGGGTGGGTGCAGAGGACTCCCAGCAGTGGACAGACATGTGAGGGGTGGCTGCAGAGGACTCCCAGCAGTGCCCTGCAATATGAGGTGTGGGTGCATATCACTACCAGCAGTGGACAGACATGTGAGGGGTGGGTGCAGAGGACTCCCAGCAGTGGACAGACATGTGAGGGGTGGCTGCAGAGGACTCCCAGCAGTGGACAGACATGTGAGGGGTGGCTGCAGAGGACTCCCAGCAGTGGCCTGCTATATGAGTGGTGGGTGCATATCACTCCCAGCAGTGGACAGACATGTGAGTGGTGGGTGCAGAGTACTCCCAGCAGTGGACAGACATGTGATGGGTGGGTGCAGAGGACTCCCAGCAGTGGCCTGCAATATGAGTAGTGGGTGCATATCACTCCCAGCAGTGGACTGACATGTGAGGGGTGGGTGCAGAGTACTCCCAGCAGTGGACAGACATGTGAGGGGTGGGTGCAGATGACTCACAGCAGTGGACAGACATGTGAGGGGTGGCTGCAGAGGACTCCCAGCAGTGGACAGAAATGTGAGGGGTGGGTGCAGAGGACTCCCAGCAGTGGACAGACATGTGAGGGGTGGGTGCAGAGGACTCCCAGAAGTGGCCTGCAATATGAGTGGTGGGTGCATATCACTCCCAGCAGTGGACAGACATGTGAGGGGTGGGTGCTGAGAACTCCCAGCAGTGGACAGACATGTGAGGGGTGGGTGCAGAGGACTCCCAGCAGTGGACAGACATGTGAGGGATGGGTGCAGAGGACTCCCAGCAGTGGACAGACATGTGAGCGGTGGGTGCAGAGGACTCCCAGCAGTGGACAGACATGTTTGGGGTGGCTGCGGAGGACTCCCAGCAGTGCCCTGCAATATGAGGTGTGGGTGCATTTCACTACCAGCAGTGGACAGACATGTGAGGGGTGGGTGCAGAGGACTCCCAGCAGTGGACAGACATGTGAGGGGTGGGTGCAGAGGACTCCCAGCAGTGGACAGACATGTGAGGGGTGGGTGCAGAGGAGTCCCAGCAGTGGACAGACATGTAAGGGGTGGGCGCAGAGGAATCCCAGCAGTGGCCTGCAATATTAGTGGTGGGAGCATATCACTCCCAGCAGTGGACACACATGTGAGGGGTGGGTGCAGCGGACTCCCAGCAGTGGACAGACATGTGAGGGGTGGCTGCAGAGGACTCCCAGCAGTGCCCTGCAATATGAGGTGTGGGTGCATATCACTACCAGCAGTGGACAGACATGTGAGGGGTGGGTGCAGAGGACTCCCAGCAGTGGACAGACATGTGAGGGGTGGCTGCAGAGGTCTCCCAGCAGTGCCCTGAAATATGAGGTGTGGGTGCATATCACTACCAGCAGTGGACAGACATGTGAGGAGTGGGTGCAGAGGACTCCCAGCAGTGGACAGACATGTGAGGGGTTGCTGCAGAGGACTCCCAGCAGTGGACAGACATGTGAGGGGTGGCTGCAGAGGACTCCCAGCAGTGGCCTGCAATATGAGTGGTTGGTGCATATCACTCCCAGCAGTGGACAGACATGTGAGGGGTGGGTGCAGAGGACTCCCAGCAGTGGACAGACATGTGAGGGGTGGGTGCAGAGGAGTCCCAGCAGTGGACAGACATGTGAGGGGTGGGTGCAGAGGACTCCCAGCAGTGGACAGACATGTGAGGGGTGGGTGCAGAGGAGTCCCAGCAGTGGACAGACATGTAAGGGGTGGGCGCAGAGGAATCCCAGCAGTGGCCTGCAATATTAGTGGTGGGAGCATATCACTCCCAGCAGTGGACACACATGTGAGGGGTGGGTGCAGCGGACTCCCAGCAGTGGACAGACATGTGAGGGGTGGGCGCAGAGGAATCCCAGCAGTGGCCTGCAATATGAGTGGTGGGAGCATATCACTCCCAGCAGTGGACACACATGTGAGGGGTGGGTGCAGCGGACTCCCAGCAGTGGACAGACATGTGAGGGGTGGCTGCAGAGCACTCCCAGCAGTGCCCTGCAATATGAGGTGTGGGTGCATATCACTACCAGCAGTGGACAGACATGTGAGGGGTGGGTGCAGAGGACTCCCAGCAGTGGACAGACATGTGAGGGGTGGCTGCAGAGGTCTCCCAGCAGTGCCCTGAAATATGAGGTGTGGGTGCATATCACTACCAGCAGTGGACAGACATGTGAGGGGTGGGTCCAGAGGAATCCCAGCAGTGGACAGACATGTGAGGGGTGGCTGCAGAGGACTCCCAGCAGTGGACAGACATGTGAGGGGTGGCTGCAGAGGACTCCCAGCAGTGGCCTGCAATATGAGTGGTTGGTGCATATCACTCCCAGCAGTGGACAGACATGTGAGGGGTGCGTGCAGAGGATTCCCAGCAGTAGCCTGCAATATGAGGGGTGGGTGCATATCACTCCCAGCAGTGGACAGACATGTGAGGGAAAGGTGCAGAGGACTCCCAGCAGTGGACAGACATGTGAGGGGTGGGTGCAGAGGACTCCCAGCAGTGGACAGCCATGTGAGGGGTGGCTGCAGAGGACTCCCAGCAGTGCCCTGCAATATGAGGTGTGGGTGCATTTCACTACCAGCAGTGGACAGACATGTGAGTGGTGGGTGCACATCACTCCCAGTAGTGGACAGACATGTGAGGGGTGGGTGCTGAGGACTCCCAGCAGTGGACAGACATGTGAGTGGTGGGTGCAGAGGACTCCCAGCAGTGGACAGACATGTGAGGGGTGGGTGCAGAGGAGTCCCAGCAGTGGACAGACATGTGAGGGGTGGGTGCAGAGGACTCCCAGCAGTGGCCTGCAATATGAGTGGTGGGTGCATATCACTCCCAGCAGTGGACACACATGTGAGGGGTGGGTGCAGAGGACTCCCAGCAGTGGACAGACATGTGAGGGGTGGCTGCAGAGGACTCCCAGCAATGCCCTGCAATATGAGGTGTGGGTGCATATCACTACCAGCAGTGGACAGACATGTGAGGGGTGGGTGCAGAGGACTCCCAGCAGTGGACAGACATGTGAGGGGTGGCTGCAGAGGACTCCCAGCAGTGGACAGACATGTGAGGGGTGGGTGCAGAGGACTCCCAGAAGTGGCCTGCAATATGAGTGGTGGGGGCATATCACTCCCAGCAGTGGACAGACATGTGAGGGGTGGGTACCGAGGACTCCCAGCAGTGGACAGACATGTAAGGGGTGGGTGCAGAGGACTCCCAGCAGTGGACAGACATGTGAGGGGTGGGTGCAGAGGACTCCCAGCAGTGGACAGACATGTGAGGGGTGAGTGCAGAGGACTCCCAGCAGTGGCCTGCAATATGAGTGGTGGGTGCATATCACTCCCAGCAGTGGACAGACATGTGAGGGGTGGGTGCAGAGGTCTCCCAGCTGTGGACAGACATGTGAGGGGTGGGTGCAGATGACTCCCAGCAGTGGACAGACATGTGAGGGGTGGCTGCAGAGGACTCCCAGCAGTGCCCTGAAATATGAGGTGTGGGTGCATTTCACTACCATCAGTGGACAGACATGTGAGGGGTGGGTGCAGAGGACTCCCAGCAGTGGACAGACATGTGAGGGGTGGGTGCAGAGGACTCCCAGCAGTGGCTTGCAATATGAGTGGTGGGTGCATATCACTCCCAGCAGTGGACAGACATGTGAGGGGTGGGTGCTGAGGACTCCCGGCAGTGGACAGACATGTGAGGGGTGGGTGCAGAGGACTCCCAGCAGTGGACAGACATGTGAGGGGTGGGTGCAGAGGAGTCCCAGCAGTGGACAGACATGTGAGGGGTGGGTGCAGAGGACTCCCAGCAGTGGACAGACATGTGAGGGGTGGCTGCAGAGGACTCCCAGCAGTGTCCTGCACTATGAGGTGTGGGTGCATATCACTACCAGCAGTGGACAGATATGTGAGGGGTGGGTGCAGAGGACTCCCAGCAGTGGACAGACATGTGAGGGGTGGCTGCAGAGGACTCCCAGCAGTGCCCTGCAATATGAGGTGTGGGTGCATATCACTACCAGCAGTGGACAGACATCTGAGGGGTGGGTGCAGAGGACTCCCAGCAGTGGACAGACATGTGAGGGGTGGCTGCAGAGGACTCCCAGCAGTGGACAGACATGTGAGGGGTGGCTGCAGAGGACTCCCAGCAGTGGCCTGCTATATGAGTGGTGGGTGCATATCACTCCCAGCAGTGGACAGACATGTGAGTGGTGGGTGCAGAGTACTCCCAGCAGTGGACAGACATGTGAGGGGTGGGTGCAGAGGACTCCCAGCAGTGGCCTGCAATATGAGTGGTGGGTGCATATCACTCCCAGCAGTGGACTGACATGCGAGGGGTGGGTGCAGAGGACTCCCAGCAGTGGACAGACATGTGAGGGGTGGGTGCAGATGACTCCCAGCAGTGGACAGACATGTGAGGGGTGGGTGCAGAGGACTCCCAGCAGTGGACAGACATGTGAGGGGTGGCTGCAGAGGACTCCCAGCAGTGGACATACATGTGAGGGGTGGGTGCAGAGGACTCCGAGCAGTGGCCTGCAATATGAGTGGTGGGTGCATATCACTCCCAGCAGTGAACAGACATGTGAGGGGTGGGTGCAGAGGACTCCCAGCAGTGGACAGACACGTGAAGGGTGGCTGCAGAAGACTCCCAGCAGTGGACAGACATGTGAGGGGTGGGTGCAGAGGACTCCCAGCAGTGGCCTGCAATATGAGTGATGGGTGCATATCACTCCCACCAGTGGACAGACATGTCAGGGGTGGGTGCAGAGGAATCCCAGCAGTGGACAGACATGTGAGGGGTGGCTGCAGAGGACTCCCAGCAGTGGACAGACATGTGAGGGGTGGCTGCAGAGGACTCCCAGCAGTGGCCTGCAATATGAGTGGTTGGTGCATATCACTCCCAGCAGTGGACAGACATGTGAGGGGTGCGTGCAGAGGATTCCCAGCAGTAGCCTGCAATATGAGGGGTGGGTGCATATCACTCCCAGCAGTGGACAGACATGTGAGGGAAAGGTGCAGAGGACTCCCAGCAGTGGACAGACATGTGAGGGGTGGGTGCAGAGGACTCCCAGCAGTGGACAGACATGTGAGGGGTGGCTGCAGAGGACTCCCAGCAGTGCCCTGCAATATGAGGTGTGGGTGCATTTCACTACCAGCAGTGGACAGACATGTGAGGGGTGGGTGCTGAGGACTCCCAGAAGTGGCCTGCAATATGAGTGGTGGGTGCATATCACTCCCAGCAGTGGACAGACATGTGAGGGGTGGGTACCGAGGACTCCCAGCAGTGGACAGACATGTAAAGGGTGGGTGCAGAGGACTCCCAGCAGTGGACAGACATGTGAGGGGTGGGTGCAGAGGACTCCCAGCAGTGGACAGACATGTGAGGGGTGGGTGCAGAGGACTCCCAGCAGTGGCCTGCAATATGAGTGGTGGGTGCATATCACTCCCAGCAGTGGACAGACATGTGAGGGGTGGGTGCAGAGGACTCCCAGCTGTGGACAGACATGTGAGGGGTGGCTGCAGAGGACTCCCAGCAGTGCCCTGAAATATGAGGTGTGGGTGCATTTCACTACCAGCAGTGGACAGACATGTGAGGGGTGGGTGCAGAGGACTCCCAGCAGTGGACAGACATGTGAGGGGTGGGTGCAGAGGACTCCCAGCAGTGGCTTGCAATATGAGTGGTGGGTGCATATCACTCCCAGCAGTGGACAGACATGTGAGGGGTGGGTGCTGAGGACTCCCGGCAGTGGACAGACATGTGAGGGGTGGGTGCAGAGGACTCCCAGCAGTGGACAGACATGTGAGGGGTGGGTGCAGAGGAGTCCCAGCAGTGGACAGACATGTGAGGGGTGGGTGCAGAGGACTCTAAGCAGTGGCCTGCAATATGAGTGGTGGGTGCATATCACTCCCAGCAGTGGACACACATGTGAGGGGTGGGTGCAGAGGACTCGCAGCAGTGCCCTGCAATATGAGGTGTGGGTGCATATCACTACCAGCAGTGGCCAGACATGTGAGGGGTGGGTGCAGAGGACTCCCAGCAGTGGACAGACATGTGAGGGGTGGCTGCAGAGGACTCCCAGCAGTGGACAGACATGTGAGGGGTGGCTGCAGAGGACTCCCAGCAGTGGCCTGCTATATGAGTGGTGGGTGCATATCACTCCCAGCAGTGGACAGACATGTGAGTGGTGGGTGCAGAGTACTCCCAGCAGTGGACAGACATGTGAGGGGTGGGTGCAGAGGACTCCCAGCAGTGGCCTGCAATATGAGTAGTGGGTGCATATCACTCCCAGCAGTGGACTGACATGTGAGGGGTGGGTGCAGAGTACTCCCAGCAGTGGACAGACATGTGAGGGGTGGGTGCAGATGACTCCCAGCAGTGGACAGACATGTGAGGGGTGGCTGCAGAGGACTCCCAGCAGTGGACAGAAATGTGAGGGGTGGCTGCAGAGGACTCCCAGCAGTGGACAGACATGTGAGGGGTGGGTGCAGAGGACTCCCAGAAGTGGCCTGCAATATGAGTGGTGGGTGCATATCACTCCCAGCAGTGGACAGACATGTGAGGGGTGGGTGCTGAGAACTCCCAGCAGTGGACAGACATGTGAGGGGTGGGTGCAGAGGACTCCCAGCAGTGGACAGACATGTGAGGGGTGGGTGCAGAGGACTCCCAGCAGTGGACAGACATGTGAGGGATGGGTGCAGAGGACTCCCAGCAGTGGACAGACATGTGAGCGGTGGGTGCAGAGGACTCCCAGCAGTGGACAGACATGTTTGGGGTGGCTGCGGAGGACTCCCAGCAGTGCCCTGCAATATGAGGTGTGGGTGCATTTCACTACCAGCAGTGGACAGACATGTGAGGGGTGGGTGCAGAGGACTCCCAGCAGTGGACAGACATGTGAGGGGTGGGTGCAGAGGACTCCCAGCAGTGGCTTGCAATATGAGTGGTGGGTGCATATCACTCCCAGCAGTGGACAGACATGTGAGGGGTGGGTGCTGAGGACTCCCAGCAGTGGACAGACATGTGAGGGGTGGGTGCAGAGGAGTCCCAGCAGTGGACAGACATGTGAGGGGTGGGCGCAGAGGAATCCCAGCAGTGGCCTGCAATATGAGTGGTGGGAGCATATCACTCCCAGCAGTGGACACACATGTGAGGGGTGGGTGCAGCGGACTCCCAGCAGTGGACAGACATGTGAGGGGTGGCTGCAGAGGACTCCCAGCAGTGCCCTGCAATATGAGGTGTGGGTGCATATCACTACCAGCAGTGGACAGACATGTGAGGGGTGGGTGCAGAGGACTCCCAGCAGTGGACAGACATGTGAGGGGTGGCTGCAGAGGTCTCCCAGCAGTGCCCTGAAATATGAGGTGTGGGTGCATATCACTACCAGCAGTGGACAGACATGTGAGGGGTGGGTGCAGAGGACTCCCAGCAGTGGACAGACATGTGAGGGGTTGCTGCAGAGGACTCCCAGCAGTGGACAGACATGTGAGGGGTGGCTGCAGAGGACTCCCAGCAGTGGCCTGCAATATGAGTGGTTGGTGCATATCACTCCCAGCAGTGGACAGACATGTGAGGGGTGGGTGCAGAGGAATCCCAGCAGTGGACAGACATGTGAGGGGGGGCTGCAGAGGACTCCCAGCAGTGGACAGACATGTGAGGGGTGGCTGCAGAGGACTCCCAGCAGTGGCCTGCAATATGAGTGGTTGGTGCATATCACTCCCAGCAGTGGACAGACATGTGAGGGGTGCGTGCAGAGGATTCCCAGCAGTAGCCTGCAATATGAGGGGTGGGTGCATATCACTCCCAGCAGTGGACAGACATGTGAGGGAAAGGTGCAGAGGACTCCCAGCAGTGGACAGACATGTGAGGGGTGGGTGCAGAGGACTCCCAGCAGTGGACAGACATGTGAGGGGTGGCTGCAGAGGACTCCCAGCAGTGCCCTGCAATATGAGGTGTGGGTGCATTTCACTACCAGCAGTGGACAGACATGTGAGTGGTGGGTGCATATCACTCCCAGTAGTGGACAGACATGTGAGGGGTGGGTGCTGAGGACTCCCAGCAGTGGACAGACATGTGAGGGGTGGGTGCTGAGAACTCCCAGCAGTGGACAGACATGTGAGGGGTGGGTGCAGAGGACTCCCAGCAGTGGACAGACATGTGAGGGGTGGGTGCAGAGGACTCCCAGCAGTGGACAGACATGTGAGGGATGGGTGCAGAGGACTCCCAGCAGTGGACAGACATGTGAGCGGTGGGTGCAGAGGACTCCCAGCAGTGGACAGACATGTTTGGGGTGGCTGCGGAGGACTCCCAGCAGTGCCCTGCAATATGAGGTGTGGGTGCATTTCACTACCAGCAGTGGACAGACATGTGAGGGGTGGGTGCAGAGGACTCCCAGCAGTGGACAGACATGTGAGGGGTGGGTGCAGAGGACTCCCAGCAGTGGCTTGCAATATGAGTGGTGGGTGCATATCACTCCCAGCAGTGGACAGACATGTGAGGGGTGGGTGCTGAGGACTCCCAGCAGTGGACAGACATGTGAGGGGTGGGTGCAGAGGACTCCCAGCAGTGGACAGACATGTGAGGGGTGG
Source organism: Triturus cristatus (assembly GCF_964204655.1). Taxonomy (NCBI): domain Eukaryota; kingdom Metazoa; phylum Chordata; class Amphibia; order Caudata; family Salamandridae; genus Triturus; species Triturus cristatus. The sequence goes on from NC_140579.1 coordinate 422,036,809, forward strand.
GTGCAGAGGAGTCCCAGCAGTGGACAGACATGTGAGGGGTGGGCGCAGAGGAATCCCAGCAGTGGCCTGCAATATGAGTGGTGGGAGCATATCACTCCCAGCAGTGGACACACATGTGAGGGGTGGGTGCAGCGGACTCCCAGCAGTGGACAGACATGTGAGGGGTGGCTGCAGAGGACTCCCAGCAGTGCCCTGCAATATGAGGTGTGGGTGCATATCACTACCAGCAGTGGACAGACATGTGAGGGGTGGGTGCAGAGGACTCCCAGCAGTGGACAGACATGAGAGGGGTGGCTGCAGAGGTCTCCCAGCAGTGCCCTGAAATATGAGGTGTGGGTGCATATCACTACCAGCAGTGGACAGACATGTGAGGGGTGGGTGCAGAGGACTCCCAGCAGTGGACAGACATGTGAGGGGTTGCTGCAGAGGACTCCCAGCAGTGGACAGACATGTGAGGGGTGGCTGCAGAGGACTCCCAGCAGTGGCCTGCAATATGAGTGGTTGGTGCATATCACTCCCAGCAGTGGACAGACATGTGAGGGGTGGGTGCAGAGGAATCCCAGCAGTGGACAGACATGTGAGGGGTGGCTGCAGAGGACTCCCAGCAGTGGACAGACATGTGAGGGGTGGCTGCAGAGGACTCCCAGCAGTGGCCTGCAATATGAGTGGTTGGTGCATATCACTCCCAGCAGTGGACAGACATGTGAGGGGTGCGTGCAGAGGATTCCCAGCAGAAGCCTGCAATATGAGGGGTGGGTGCATATCACTCCCAGCAGTGGACAGACATGTGAGGGAAAGGTGCAGAGGACTCCCAGCAGTGGACAGACATGTGAGGGGTGGGTGCAGAGGACTCCCAGCAGTGGACAGACATGTGAGGGGTGGCTGCAGAGGACTCCCAGCAGTGCCCTGCAATATGAGGTGTGGGTGCATTTCACTACCAGCAGTGGACAGACATGTGAGTGGTGGGTGCATATCACTCCCAGTAGTGGACAGACATTTGAGGGGTGGGTGCTGAGGACTCCCAGCAGTGGACAGACATGTGAGTGGTGGGTGCAGAGGACTCCCAGCAGTGGACAGACATGTGAGGGGTGGGTGCAGAGGAGTCCCAGCAGTGGACAGACATGTGAGGGGTGGGTGCAGAGGACTCCCAGCAGTGGCCTGCAATATGAGTGGTGGGTGCATATCACTCACAGCAGTGGACACACATGTGAGGGGTGGGTGCAGAGGACTCCCAGCAGTGGACAGACATGTGAGGGGTGGATGCAGAGGACTCCCAGCAATGCCCTGCAATATGAGGTGTGGGTGCATATCACTACCAGCAGTGGACAGACATGTGAGGGGTGGGTGCAGAGGACTCCCAGCAGTGGACAGACATGTGAGGGGTGGGTGCAGAGGACTCCCAGCAGTGGACAGACATGTGAGGGGTGGCTGCAGAGGACTCCCAGCAGTGGACAGACATGTGAGGGGTGGGTGCAGAGGACTCCCAGCAGTGGCCTGCAATATGAGGGGTGGGTGCATATCACTCCCAGCAGTGGACAGACATGTGAGTGGTGGGTGCAGAGGACTCCCAGCAGTGGACAGACATATGAGGGGTGGGTGCAGAGGATTCTCAGCAGTGGACAGACATGTGAGGGGTGGGTGCAGAGGACTCCCAGCAGTGGAAAGACATGTGAGGGGTGGGTGCAGAGGACTCCCAGCAGTGGCTTGCAATATGAGTGGTGGGTGCATATCACTCCCAGCAGTGGACAGACATGTCAGGGGTGGGTGCAGAGGACTCCCAGCAGTGGACAGACATGTGAGGGGTGGGTGCAGATGACTCCCAGCAGTGGACAGACATGTGAGGGGTGGCTGCAGAGGACTCCCAGCAGTGCCCTGAAATATGAGGTGTGGGCGCATTTCACTACCAGCAGTGGACAGACATGTGAGGGGTGGGTGCAGAGGACTCCCATCAGTGGACAGACATGTGAGCGGTGGGTGCAGAGGACTCCCAGCAGTGGACAGACATGTGAGCGGTGGGTGCAGAGGACTCCCAGAAGTGGCCTGCAATATGAGGGGTGGGTGCATATCACTCCCAGCAGTGGACAGACATGCGAGTGGTGGGTGCAAAGGACTCCCAGCAGTGGACAGACATATGAGGGGTGGGTGCAGAGGACTCCCAGCAGTAGACAGACATGTAAGGGGTGGGTGCATATCACTCCCAGCAGTGGACTGACATGTGAGGGGTGGGTGCAGAGGACTCCCAGCAGTGGACAGACATGTGAGGGGTGGGTGCAGATGACTCCCAGCAGTGGACAGACATGTGAGGGGTTGCTGCAGAGGACTCCCAGCAGTGGACAGACATGTGAGGGGTGGGTGCAGAGGACTCCCAGCAGTGGCCTGCAATATGAGTGGTGGGTGCATATCATTCCCAGCAGTGGACAGACATGTGAGGGGTGGGTGCTGAGGACTCCCAGCAGTGGACAGACATGTGAGGGGTGGGTGCAGAGAACTCCCAGCAGTGGACAGACGTGAGGGGTGGGTGCAGAGGACTCCCAGCAGTGGAAACACATGTGAGGGGTGGGTGCAGAGGACTCCCAGCAGTGGCCTGCAATATGAGTGGTGGGTGCATATCACTCCCAGCAGTGAACAGACATGTGAGGGGTGGGTGCAGAGGACTCCCAGCAGTGGACAGACATATGAGGGGTGGGTGCAGAGGACTCCCAGCAGTGGACAGACATGTAAGGGGTGGGTGCATATCACTCCCAGCAGTGGACTGAAAAGTGAGGGGTGGGTGCAGAGGACTCCCAGCAGTGGACAGACATGTGAGGGGTGGGTGCAGATGACTCCCAGCAGTGGACAGACATGTGAGGGGTTGCTGCAGAGTACTCCCAACAGTGGACAGACATGTGAGGGGTGGGTGCAGAGGACTCACAGCAGTGGCCTGCAATATGAGTGGTGGGTGCATATCATTCCCAGCAGTGGACAGACATGTGAGGGGTGGGTGCTGAGGACTCCCAGCAGTGGACAGACATGTGAGGGGTGGGTGCAGAGAACTCCCAGCAGTGGACAGACGTGAGGGGTGGGTGCAGAGGACTCCCAGCAGTGGAAAGACATGTGAGGGGTGGGTGCAGAGGACTCCCAGCAGTGGCCTGCAATATGAGTGGTGGGTGCATATCACTCCCAGCAGTGAACAGACATGTGAGGGGTGGGTGCAGAGGACTCCCAGCAGTGGACAGACACGTGAAGGGTGGCTGCAGAGGACTCCCAGCAGTGGACAGACATGTGAGGGGTGGGTGCTGAGGACTCCCAGAAGTGGCCTGCAATATGAGTGGTGGGTGCATATCACTCCCAGCAGTGGACAGACATGTGAGGGGTGGGTACCGAGGACTCCCAGCAGTGGACAGACATGTAAAGGGTGGGTGCAGAGGACTCCCAGCCTGTGGACAGACATGTGAGGGGTGGGTGCAGAGGACTCCCAGCAGTGGACAGACATGTGAGGGGTGGGTGCAGATGACTCCCAGCAGTGGACAGACATGTGAGGGGTTGCTGCAGAGTACTCCCAACAGTGGACAGACATGTGAGGGGTGGGTGCAGAGGACTCACAGCAGTGGCCTGCAATATGAGTGGTGGGTGCATATCATTCCCAGCAGTGGACAGACATGTGAGGGGTGGGTGCTGAGGACTCCCAGCAGTGGACAGACATGTGAGGGGTGGGTGCAGAGAACTCCCAGCAGTGGACAGACGTGAGGGGTGGGTGCAGAGGACTCCCAGCAGTGGAAAGACATGTGAGGGGTGGGTGCAGAGGACTCCCAGCAGTGGCCTGCAATATGAGTGGTGGGTGCATATCACTCCCAGCAGTGAACAGACATGTGAGGGGTGGGTGCAGAGGACTCCCAGCAGTGGACAGACACGTGAAGGGTGGCTGCAGAGGACTCCCAGCAGTGGACAGACATGTGAGGGGTGGGTGCTGAGGACTCCCAGAAGTGGCCTGCAATATGAGTGGTGGGTGCATATCACTCCCAGCAGTGGACAGACATGTGAGGGGTGGGTACCGAGGACTCCCAGCAGTGGACAGACATGTAAAGGGTGGGTGCAGAGGACTCCCAGCCTGTGGACAGACATGTGAGGGGTGGGTGCAGAGGACTCCCAGCAGTGGACAGACATGTGAGGGGTGGGTGCAGAGGACTCCCAGCAGTGGCCTGCAATATGAGTGGTGGGTGCATATCACTCCCAGCAGTGGACAGACATGTGAGGGGTGGGTGCAGAGGACTCCCAGCTGTGGACAGACATGTGAGGGGTGGGTGCAGATGACTCCCAGCAGTGGACAGACATGTGAGGGGTGGCTGCAGAGGACTCCCAGCAGTGCCCTGAAATATGAGGTGTGGGTGCATTTCACTACCAGCAGTGGACAGACATGTGAGGGGTGGGTGCAGAGGACTCCCAGCAGTGGACAGACATGTGAGGGGTGGGTGCAGAGGACTCCCAGCAGTGGCTTGCAATATGAGTGGTGGGTGCATATTACTCCCAGCAGTGGACAGACATGTGAGGGGTGGGTGCTGAGGACTCCCGGCAGTGGACAGACATGTGAGGGGTGGGTGCAGAGGACTCACAGCAGTGGACAGACATGTGAGGGGTGGGTGCAGAGGAGTCCCAGCAGTGGACAGACATGTGAGGGGTGGGTGCAGAGGACTCCAAGCAGTGGCCTGCAATATGAGTGGTGGGTGCATATCACTCCCAGCAGCGGACACACATGTAAGGGGTGGGTGCAGAGGACTCCCAGCAGTGGACAGACATGTGAGGGGTGGCTGCAGAGGACTCCCAGCAGTGCCCTGCAATATGAGGTGTGGGTGCATATCACTACCAGCAGTGGACAGACATGTGAGGGGTGGGTGCAGAGGACTCCCAGCAGTGGACAGACATGTGAGGGGTGGCTGCAGAGGACTCCCAGCAGTGGACAGACATGTGAGGGGTGGCTGCAGAGGACTCCCAGCAGTGGCCTGCTATATGAGTGGTGGGTGCATATCACTCCCAGCAGTGGACAGACATGTGAGTGGTGGGTGCAGAGTACTCCCAGCAGTGGACAGACATGTGAGGGGTGGGTGCAGAGGACTCCCAGCAGTGGCCTGCAATATGAGTAGTGGGTGCATATCACTCCCAGCAGTGGACTGACATGTGAGGGGTGGGTGCAGAGTACTCCCAGCAGTGGACAGACATGTGAGGGGTGGGTGCAGATGACTCCCAGCAGTGGACAGACATGTGAGGGGTGGCTGCAGAGGACTCCCAGCAGTGGACAGAAATGTGAGGGGTGGCTGCAGAGGACTCCAAGCAGTGGACAGACATGTGAGGGGTGGGTGCAGAGGACTCCCAGAAGTGGCCTGCAATATGAGTGGTGGGTGCATATCACTCCCAGCAGTGGACAGACATGTGAGGGATGGGTGCTGAGAGCTCCCAGCAGTGGAAAGACATGTGAGGGGTGGGTGCAGAGGACTCCCAGCAGTGGACAGACATGTGAGGGGTGGGTGCACAGGACTCCCAGCAGTGGACAGACATGTGAGGGATGGGTGCAGAGGACTCCCAGCAGTGGACAGACATGTGAGCGGTGGGTGCAGAGGACTCCCAGCAGTGGACAGACATGTTTGGGGTGGCTGCGGAGGACTCCCAGCAGTGCCCTGCAATATGAGGTGTGGGTGCATTTCACTACCAGCAGTGGACAGACATGTGAGGGGTGGGTGCAGAGGACTCCCAGCAGTGGACAGACATGTGAGGGGTGGGTGCAGAGGACTCCCAGCAGTGGCTTGCAATATGAGTGGTGGGTGCATATCACTCCCAGCAGTGGACAGACATGTGAGGGGTGGGTGCTGAGGACTCCCAGCAGTGGACAGACATGTGAGGGGTGGGTGCAGAGGACTCCCAGCAGTGGACAGACATGTGAGGGGTGGGTGCAGAGGAGTCCCAGCAGTGGACAGACATGTGAGGGGTGGGCGCAGAGGAATCCCAGCAGTGGCCTGCAATATGAGTGGTGGGAGCATATCACTCCCAGCAGTGGACACACATGTGAGGGGTGGGTGCAGCGGACTCCCAGCAGTGGACAGACATGTGAGGGGTGGCTGCAGAGGACTCCCAGCAGTGCCCTGCAATATGAGGTGTGGGTGCATATCACTACCAGCAGTGGACAGACATGTGAGGGGTGGGTGCAGAGGGCTCCCAGCAGTGGACAGACATGTGAGGGGTGGCTGCAGAGGTCTCCCAGCAGTGCCCTGAAATATGAGGTGTGGGTGCATATCACTACCAGCAGTGGACAGACATGTGAGGGGTGGGTGCAGAGGAATCCCAGCAGTGGACAGACATGTGAGCGGTGGCTGCAGAGGACTCCCAGCAGTGGCCTGCAATATGAGGGGTGGGTGCATATCACTCCCAGCAGAGGACAGACATGCGAGTGGTGGGTGCAGAGGACTCCCAGCAGTGGACAGACATATGAGGGGTGGGTGCAGAGGACTCCCAGCAGTAGACAGACATGTAAGGGGTGGGTGCATATCACTCCCAGCAGTGGACTGACATGTGAGGGGTGGGTGCAGAGGACTCCCAGCAGTGGACAGACATGTGAGGGGTGGGTGCAGATGACTCCCAGCAGTGGACAGACATGTGAGGGGTTGCTGCAGAGGACTCCCAGCAGTGGACAGACATGTGAGGGGTGGGTGCAGAGGACTCCCAGCAGTGGCCTGCAATATGAGTGGTGGGTGCATATCATTCCCAGCAGTGGACAGACATGTGAGGGGTGGGTGCTGAGGACTCCCAGCAGTGGACAGACATGTGAGGGGTGGGTGCAGAGAACTCCCAGCAGTGGACAGACGTGAGGGGTGGGTGCAGAGGACTCCCAGCAGTGGAAAGACATGTGAGGGGTGGGTGCAGAGGACTCCCAGCAGTGGCCTGCAATATGAGTGGTGGGTGCATATCACTCCCAGCAGTGAACAGACATGTGAGGGGTGGGTGCAGAGGACTCCCAGCAGTGGACAGACATATGAGGGGTGGGTGCAGAGGACTCCCAGCAGTGGACAGACATGTAAGGGGTGGGTGCATATCACTCCCAGCAGTGGACTGAAAAGTGAGGGGTGGGTGCAGAGGACTCCCAGCAGTGGACAGACATGTGAGGGGTGGGTGCAGATGACTCCCAGCAGTGGACAGACATGTGAGGGGTTGCTGCAGAGGACTCCCAACAGTGGACAGACATGTGAGGGGTGGGTGCAGAGGACTCACAGCAGTGGCCTGCAATATGAGTGGTGGGTGCATATCATTCCCAGCAGTGGACAGACATGTGAGGGGTGGGTGCTGAGGACTCCCAGCAGTGGACAGACATGTGAGGGGTGGGTGCAGAGAACTCCCAGCAGTGGACAGATGTGAGGGGTGGGTGCAGAGGACTCCCAGCAGTGGAAAGACATGTGAGGGGTGGGTGCAGAGGACTCCCAGCAGTGGCCTGCAATATGAGTGGTGGGTGCATATCACTCCCAGCAGTGAACAGACATGTGAGGGGTGGGTGCAGAGGACTCCCAGCAGTGGACAGACACGTGAAGGGTGGCTGCAGAGGACTCCCAGCAGTGGACAGACATGTGAGGGGTGGGTGCTGAGGACTTCCAGAAGTGGCCTGCAATATGAGTGGTGGGTGCATATCACTCCCAGCAGTGGACAGACATGTGAGGGGTGGGTACCGAGGACTCCCAGCAGTGGACAGACATGTAAAGGGTGGGTGCAGAGGACTCCCAGCCTGTGGACAGACATGTGAGGGGTGGGTGCAGAGGACTCCCAGCAGTGGACAGACATGTGAGGGGTGGGTGCAGAGGACTCCCAGCAGTGGCCTGCAATATGAGTGGTGAGTGCATATCACTCCCAGCAGTGGACAGACATGTGAGGGGTGGGTGCAGAGGACTCCCAGCTGTGGACAGACATGTGAGGGGTGGGTGCAGATGACTCCCAGCAGTGGACAGACATGTGAGGGGTGGCTGCAGAGGACTCCCAGCAGTGCCCTGAAATATGAGGTGTGGGTGCATTTCACTACCAGCAGTGGACAGACATGTGAGGGGTGGGTGCAGAGGACTCCCAGCAGTGGACAGACATGTGAGGGGTGGGTGCAGAGGACTCCCAGCAGTGGCTTGCAATATGAGTGGTGGGTGCATATTACTCCCAGCAGTGGACAGACATGTGAGGGGTGGGTGCTGAGGACTCCCGGCAGTGGACAGACATGTGAGGGGTGGGTGCAGAGGACTCACAGCAGTGGACAGACATGTGAGGGGTGGGTGCAGAGGAGTCCCAGCAGTGGACAGACATGTGAGGGGTGGGTGCAGAGGACTCCAAGCAGTGGCCTGCAATATGAGTGGTGGGTGCATATCACTCCCAGCAGCGGACACACATGTAAGGGGTGGGTGCAGAGGACTCCCAGCAGTGGACAGACATGTGAGGGGTGGCTGCAGAGGACTCCCAGCAGTGCCCTGCAATATGAGGTGTGGGTGCATATCACTACCAGCAGTGGACAGACATGTGAGGGGTGGGTGCAGAGGACTCCCAGCAGTGGACAGACATGTGAGGGGTGGCTGCAGAGGACTCCCAGCAGTGGACAGACATGTGAGGGGTGGCTGCAGAGGACTCCCAGCAGTGGCCTGCTATATGAGTGGTGGGTGCATATCACTCCCAGCAGTGGACAGACATGTGAGTGGTGGGTGCAGAATACTCCCAGCAGTGGACAGACATGTGAGGGGTGGGTGCAGAGGACTCCCAGCAGTGGCCTGCAATATGAGTAGTGGGTGCATATCACTCCCAGCAGTGGACTGACATGTGAGGGGTGGGTGCAGAGTACTCCCAGCAGTGGACAGACATGTGAGGGGTGGGTGCAGATGACTCCCAGCAGTGGACAGACATGTGAGGGGTGGCTGCAGAGGACTCCCAGCAGTGGACAGAAATGTGAGGGGTGGCTGCAGAGGACTCCAAGCAGTGGACAGACATGTGAGGGGTGGGTGCAGAGGACTCCCAGAAGTGGCCTGCAATATGAGTGGTGGGTGCATATCACTCCCAGCAGTGGACAGACATGTGAGGGGTGGGTGCTGAGAACTCCCAGCAGTGGACAGACATGTGAGGGGTGGGTGCAGAGGACTCCCAGCAGTGGACAGACATGTGAGGGGTGGGTGCACAGGACTCCCAGCAGTGGACAGACATGTGAGGGATGGGTGCAGAGGACTCCCAGCAGTGGACAGACATGTGAGCGGTGGGTGCAGAGGACTCCCAGCAGTGGACAGACATGTTTGGGGTGGCTGCGGAGGACTCCCAGCAGTGCCCTGCAATATGAGGTGTGGGTGCATTTCACTACCAGCAGTGGACAGACATGTGAGGGGTGGGTGCAGAGGACTCCCAGCAGTGGACAGACATGTGAGGGGTGGGTGCAGAGGACTCCCAGCAGTGGCTTGCAATATGAGTGGTGGGTGCATATCACTCCCAGCAGTGGACAGACATGTGAGGGGTGGGTGCTGAGGACTCCCAGCAGTGGACAGACATGTGAGGGGTGGGTGCAGAGGACTCCCAGCAGTGGACAGACATGTGAGGGGTGGGTGCAAAGGAGTCCCAGCAGTGGACAGACATGTGAGGGGTGGGCGCAGAGGAATCCCAGCAGTGGCCTGCAATATGAGTGGTGGGAGCATATCACTCCCAGCAGTGGACACACATGTGAGGGGTGGGTGCAGCGGACTCCCAGCAGTGGACAGACATGTGAGGGGTGGGTGCAGAGGACTCCCAGCAGTGGCTTGCAATATGAGTGGTGGGTGCATATTACTCCCAGCAGTGGACAGACATGTGAGGGGTGGGTGCTGAGGACTCCCGGCAGTGGACAGACATGTGAGGGGTGGGTGCAGAGGACTCACAGCAGTGGACAGACATGTGAGGGGTGGGTGCAGAGGAGTCCCAGCAGTGGACAGACATGTGAGGGGTGGGTGCAGAGGACTCCAAGCAGTGGCCTGCAATATGAGTGGTGGGTGCATATCACTCCCAGCAGCGGACACACATGTAAGGGGTGGGTGCAGAGGACTCCCAGCAGTGGACAGACATGTGAGGGGTGGCTGCAGAGGACTCCCAGCAGTGCCCTGCAATATGAGGTGTGGGTGCATATCACTACCAGCAGTGGACAGACATGTGAGGGGTGGGTGCAGAGGACTCCCAGCAGTGGACAGACATGTGAGGGGTGGCTGCAGAGGACTCCCAGCAGTGGACAGACATGTGAGGGGTGGCTGCAGAGGACTCCCAGCAGTGGCCTGCTATATGAGTGGTGGGTGCATATCACTCCCAGCAGTGGACAGACATGTGAGTGGTGGGTGCAGAATACTCCCAGCAGTGGACAGACATGTGAGGGGTGGGTGCAGAGGACTCCCAGCAGTGGCCTGCAATATGAGTAGTGGGTGCATATCACTCCCAGCAGTGGACTGACATGTGAGGGGTGGGTGCAGAGTACTCCCAGCAGTGGACAGACATGTGAGGGGTGGGTGCAGATGACTCCCAGCAGTGGACAGACATGTGAGGGGTGGCTGCAGAGGACTCCCAGCAGTGGACAGAAATGTGAGGGGTGGCTGCAGAGGACTCCAAGCAGTGGACAGACATGTGAGGGGTGGGTGCAGAGGACTCCCAGAAGTGGCCTGCAATATGAGTGGTGGGTGCATATCACTCCCAGCAGTGGACAGACATGTGAGGGGTGGGTGCTGAGAACTCCCAGCAGTGGACAGACATGTGAGGGGTGGGTGCAGAGGACTCCCAGCAGTGGACAGACATGTGAGGGGTGGGTGCACAGGACTCCCAGCAGTGGACAGACATGTGAGGGATGGGTGCAGAGGACTCCCAGCAGTGGACAGACATGTGAGCGGTGGGTGCAGAGGACTCCCAGCAGTGGACAGACATGTTTGGGGTGGCTGCGGAGGACTCCCAGCAGTGCCCTGCAATATGAGGTGTGGGTGCATTTCACTACCAGCAGTGGACAGACATGTGAGGGGTGGGTGCAGAGGACTCCCAGCAGTGGACAGACATGTGAGGGGTGGGTGCAGAGGACTCCCAGCAGTGGCTTGCAATATGAGTGGTGGGTGCATATCACTCCCAGCAGTGGACAGACATGTGAGGGGTGGGTGCTGAGGACTCCCAGCAGTGGACAGACATGTGAGGGGTGGGTGCAGAGGACTCCCAGCAGTGGACAGACATGTGAGGGGTGGGTGCAAAGGAGTCCCAGCAGTGGACAGACATGTGAGGGGTGGGCGCAGAGGAATCCCAGCAGTGGCCTGCAATATGAGTGGTGGGAGCATATCACTCCCAGCAGTGGACACACATGTGAGGGGTGGGTGCAGCGGACTCCCAGCAGTGGACAGACATGTGAGGGGTGGGTGCAGAGGTCTCCCAGCAGTGCCCTGAAATATGAGGTGTGGGTGCATATCACTACCAGCAGTGGACAGACATGTGAGGGGTGGGTGCAGAGGAATCCCAGCAGTGGACAGACATGTGAGGGGTGGCTGCAGAGGACTCCCAGCAGTGGCCTGCAATATGAGGGGTGGGTGCATATCACTCCCAGCAGAGGACAGACATGCGAGTGTTGGGTGCAGAGGACTCCCAGCAGTGGACAGACATATGAGGGGTGGGTGCAGAGGACTCCCAGCAGTAGACAGACATGTAAGGGGTGGGTGCATATCACTCCCAGCAGTGGACTGACATGTGAGGGGTGGGTGCAGAGGACTCCCAGCAGTGGACAGACATGTGAGGGGTGGGTGCAGATGACTCCCAGCAGTGGACAGACATGTGAGGGGTTGCTGCAGAGGACTCCCAGCAGTGGACAGACATGTGAGGGGTGGGTGCAGAGGACTCCCAGCAGTGGCCTGCAATATGAGTGGTGGGTGCATATCATTCCCAGCAGTGGACAGACATGTGAGGGGTGGGTGCTGAGGACTCCCAGCAGTGGACAGACATGTGAGGGGTGGGTGCAGAGAACTCCCAGCAGTGGACAGACGTGAGGGGTGGGTGCAGAGGACTCCCAGCAGTGGAAAGACATGTGAGGGGTGGGTGCAGAGGACTCCCAGCAGTGGCCTGCAATATGAGTGGTGGGTGCATATCACTCCCAGCAGTGAACAGACATGTGAGGGGTGGGTGCAGAGGACTCCCAGCAGTGGACAGACATATGAGGGGTGGGTGCAGAGGACTCCCAGCAGTGGACAGACATGTAAGGAGTGGGTGCATATCACTCCCAGCAGTGGACTGAAAAGTGAGGGGTGGGTGCAGAGGACTCCCAGCAGTGGACAGACATGTGAGGGGTGGGTGCAGATGACTCCCAGCAGTGGACAGACATGTGAGGGGTTGCTGCAGAGGACTCCCAACAGTGGACAGACATGTGAGGGGTGGGTGCAGAGGACTCACAGCAGTGGCCTGCAATATGAGTGGTGGGTGCATATCATTCCCAGCAGTGGACAGACATGTGAGGGGTGGGTGCTGAGGACTCCCAGCAGTGGACAGACATGTGAGGGGTGGGTGCAGAGAACTCCCAGCAGTGGACAGACGTGAGGGGTGGGTGCAGAGGACTCCCAGCAGTGGAAAGACATGTGAGGGGTGGGTGCAGAGGACTCCCAGCAGTGGCCTGCAATATGAGTGGTGGGTGCATATCACTCCCAGCAGTGAACAGACATGTGAGGGGTGGGTGCAGAGGACTCCCAGCAGTGGACAGACACGTGAAGGGTGGCTGCAGAGGACTCCCAGCAGTGGACAGACATGTGAGGGGTGGGTGCTGAGGACTCCCAGAAGTGGCCTGCAATATGAGTGGTGGGTGCATATCACTCCCAGCAGTGGACAGACATGTGAGGGGTGGGTACCGAGGACTCCCAGCAGTGGACAGACATGTAAAGGGTGGGTGCAGAGGACTCCCAGCCTGTGGACAGACATGTGAGGGGTGGGTGCAGAGGACTCCCAGCAGTGGACAGACATGTGAGGGGTGGGTGCAGAGGACTCCCAGCAGTGGCCTGCAATATGAGTGGTGAGTGCATATCACTCCCAGCAGTGGACAGACATGTGAGGGGTGGGTGCAGAGGACTCCCAGCTGTGGACAGACATGTGAGGGGTGGGTGCAGATGACTCCCAGCAGTGGACAGACATGTGAGGGGTGGCTGCAGAGGACTCCCAGCAGTGCCCTGAAATATGAGGTGTGGGTGCATTTCACTACCAGCAGTGGACAGACATGTGAGGGGTGGGTGCAGAGGACTCCCAGCAGTGGACAGACATCTGAGGGGTGGGTGCAGAGGACTCCCAGCAGTGGCTTGCAATATGAGTGGTGGGTGCATATTACTCCCAGCAGTGGACAGACATGTGAGGGGTGGGTGCTGAGGACTCCCGGCAGTGGACAGACATGTGAGGGGTGGGTGCAGAGGACTCACAGCAGTGGACAGACATGTGAGGGGTGGGTGCAGAGGAGTCCCAGCAGTGGACAGACATGTGAGGGGTGGGTGCAGAGGACTCCAAGCAGTGGCCTGCAATATGAGTGGTGGGTGCATATCACTCCCAGCAGCGGACACACATGTAAGGGGTGGGTGCAGAGGACTCCCAGCAGTGGACAGACATGTGAGGGGTGGCTGCAGAGGACTCCCAGCAGTGCCCTGCAATATGAGGTGTGGGTGCATATCACTACCAGCAGTGGACAGACATGTGAGGGGTGGGTGCAGAGGACTCCCAGCAGTGGACAGACATGTGAGGGGTGGCTGCAGAGGACTCCCAGCAGTGGACAGACATGTGAGGGGTGGCTGCAGAGGACTCCCAGCAGTGGCCTGCTATATGAGTGGTGGGTGCATATCACTCCCAGCAGTGGACAGACATGTGAGTGGTGGGTGCAGAATACTCCCAGCAGTGGACAGACATGTGAGGGGTGGGTGCAGAGGACTCCCAGCAGTGGCCTGCAATATGAGTAGTGGGTGCATATCACTCCCAGCAGTGGACTGACATGTGAGGGGTGGGTGCAGAGTACTCCCAGCAGTGGACAGACATGTGAGGGGTGGGTGCAGATGACTCCCAGCAGTGGACAGACATGTGAGGGGTGGCTGCAGAGGACTCCCAGCAGTGGACAGAAATGTGAGGGGTGGCTGCAGAGGACTCCAAGCAGTGGACAGACATGTGAGGGGTGGGTGCAGAGGACTCCCAGAAGTGGCCTGCAATATGAGTGGTGGGTGCATATCACTCCCAGCAGTGGACAGACATGTGAGGGGTGGGTGCTGAGAACTCCCAGCAGTGGACAGACATGTGAGGGGTGGGTGCAGAGGACTCCCAGCAGTGGACAGACATGTGAGGGATGGGTGCAGAGGACTCCCAGCAGTGGACAGACATGTGAGCGGTGGGTGCAGAGGACTCCCAGCAGTGGACAGACATGTTTGGGGTGGCTGCGGAGGACTCCCAGCAGTGCCCTGCAATATGAGGTGTGGGTGCATTTCACTACCAGCAGTGGACAGACATGTGAGGGGTGGGTGCAGAGGACTCCCAGCAGTGGACAGACATGTGAGGGGTGGGTGCAGAGGACTCCCAGCAGTGGCTTGCAATATGAGTGGTGGGTGCATATCACTCCCAGCAGTGGACAGACATGTGAGGGGTGGGTGCTGAGGACTCCCAGCAGTGGACAGACATGTGAGGGGTGGGTGCAGAGGACTCCCAGCAGTGGACAGACATGTGAGGGGTGGGTGCAGAGGAGTCCCAGCAGTGGACAGACATGTGAGGGGTGGGCGCAGAGGAATCCCAGCAGTGGCCTGCAATATGAGTGGTGGGAGCATATCACTCCCAGCAGTGGACACACATGTGAGGGGTGGGTGCAGCGGACTCCCAGCAGTGGACAGACATGTGAGGGGTGGCTGCAGAGGACTCCCAGCAGTGGACAGACATGTGAGGGGTGGCTGCAGAGGTCTCCCAGCAGTGCCCTGAAATATGAGGTGTGGGTGCATATCACTACCAGCAATGGACAGACATGTGAGGGGTGGGTGCAGAGGAATCCCAGCAGTGGACAGACATGTGAGGGGTGGCTGCAGAGGACTCCCAGCAGTGGACAGACATGTGAGGGGTGGCTGCAGAGGACTCCCAGCAGTGGCCTGCAATATGAGTGGTTGGTGCATATCACTCCCAGCAGTGGACAGACATGTGAGGGGTGCGTGCAGAGGATTCACAGCAGTAGCCTGCAATATGAGGGGTGGGTGCATATCACTCCCAGCAGTGGACAGACATGTGAGGGAAAGGTGCAGAGGACTCCCAGCAGTGGACAGACATGTGAGGGGTGGGTGCAGAGGACTCCCAGCAGTGGACAGACATGTGAGGGGTGGCTGCAGAGGACTCCCAGCAGTGCCCTGCAATATGAGGTGTGGGTGCATTTCACTACCAGCAGTGGACAGACATGTGAGTGGTGGGTGCATATCACTCCCAGTAGTGGACAGACATGTGAGGGGTGGGTGCTGAGGACTCCCAGTAGTGGACAGACATGTGAGTGGTGGGTGCAGAGGACTCCCAGCAGTGGACAGACATGTGAGGGGTGGGTGCAGAGGAGTCCCAGCAGTGGACAGACATGTGAGGGGTGGGTGCAGAGGACTCCCAGCAGTGGCCTGCAATATGAGTGGTGGGTGCATATCACTCCCAGCAGTGGACACACATGTGAGGGGTGGGTGCAGAGGACTCCCAGCAGTGGACAGACATGTGAGGGGTGGCTGCAGAGGACTCCCAGCAATGCCCTGCAATATGAGGTGTGGGTGCATATCACTACCAGCAGTGGACAGACATGTGAGGGGTGGGTGCAGAGGACTCCCAGCAGTGGACAGACATGTGAGGGGTGGCTGCAGAGGACTCCCAGCAGTGGACAGACATGTGAGGGGTGGCTGCAGAGGACTCCCAGCAGTGGCCTGCAATATGAGTGGTTGGTGCATATCACTCCCAGCAGTGGACAGACATGTGAGGGGTGGGTGCAGAGGACTCCCAGCAGTGAACAGACATGTGAGGGGTGGCTGCAGAGGACTCCCAGCAGTGGACAGACATGTGAGGGGTGGGTGCAGAGGACTCCCAGCAGTGGCCTGCAATATGAGGGGTGGGTGCATATCACTCCCAGCAGTGGACAGACATGTGAGTGGTGGGTGCAGAGGACTCCCAGCAGTGGACAGACATATGAGGGGTGGGTGCAGAGGATTCTCAGCAGTGGACAGACATGTGAGGGGTGGGTGCAGAGGACTCCCAGCAGTGGAAAGACATGTGAGGGGTGGGTGCAGAGGACTCCCAGCAGTGGCTTGCAATATGAGTGGTGGGTGCATATCACTCCCAGCAGTGGACAGACATGTCAGGGGTGGGTGCAGAGGACTCCCAGCAGTGGACAGACATGTGAGGCGTGGGTGCAGATGACTCCCAGCAGTGGACAGACATGTGAGGGGTGGCTGCAGAGGACTCCCAGCAGTGCCCTGAAATATGAGGTGTGGGTGCATTTCACTACCAGCAGTGGACAGACATGTGAGGGGTGGGTGCAGAGGACTCCCATCAGTGGACAGACATGTGAGGGGTGGGTGCAGAGGACTCTCAGCAGTGGACAGACATGTGAGCGGTGGGTGCAGAGGACTCCCAGAAGTGGCCTGCAATATGAGGGGTGGGTGCATATCACTCCCAGCAGTGGACAGACATGCGAGTGGTGGGTGCAGAGGACTCCCAGCAGTGGACAGACATATGAGGGGTGGGTGCAGAGGACACCCAGCAGTAGACAGACATGTAAGGGGTGGGTGCATATCACTCCCAGCAGTGGACTGACATGTGAGGGGTGGGTGCAGAGGACTCCCAGCAGTGGACAGACATGTGAGGGGTGGGTGCAGATGACTCCCAGCAGTGGACAGACATGTGAGGGGTTGCTGCAGAGGACTCCCAGCAGTGGACAGACATGTGAGGGGTGGGTGCAGAGGACTCCCAGCAGTGGCCTGCAATATGAGTGGTGGGTGCATATCACTCCCAGCAGTGGACAGACATGTGAGGGGTGGCTGCAGAGGACTCCCAGCAGTGGCCTGCATTATGAGTGGTTGGTGCATATCACTCCCAGCAGTGGACAGACATGTGAGGGGTGGGTGCAGAGGACTCCCAGCAGTGGACAGACATGTGAGGGGTGGCTGCAGAGGACTCCCAGCAGTGGACAGACATGTGAGGGGTGGGTGCAGAGGACTCCGAGCAGTGGCCTGCAATATGAGTGGTGGATGCATATCACTCCCAGCAGTGAACAGACATGTGAGGGGTGGGTGCAGAGGACTCCCAGCAGTGGACAGACACGTGAAGGGTGGCTGCAGAAGACTCCCAGCAGTGGACAGACATGTGAGGGGTGGGTGCAGAGGACTCCCAGCAGTGGACAGACATGTGAGGGGTGGGTGCAGAGGACTCGCAGCAGTGGACAGACATGTGAGGGGTGGGTGCACAGGACTCCCAGCAGTGGACAGACATGTGAGGGATGGGTGCAGAGGACTCCCAGCAGTGGACAGACATGTGAGGGGTGGGTGCAGAGGACTCCCAGCAGTGGACAGACATGTGAGGGGTGGGTGCTGAGAACTCCCAGCAGTGGACAGACATGTGAGGGGTGGGTGCAGAGGACTTGCAGCAGTGGACAGACATGTAAGGGGTGGGTGCACAGGACTCCCAGCAGTGGACAAACATGTGAGGGGTGGGTGCTGAGAACTCGGAGCAGTGGACAGACATGTGAGGGGTGGGTGCAGAGGACTCGCAGAAGTGGACAGACATGTGAGGGGTGGGTGCACAGGACTCCCAGCAGTGGACAGACATGTGAGGGATGGGTGCAGAGGACTCCCAGCAGTGGACAGACATGTGAGGGGTGGGTGCAGAGGACTCCCAGCAGTTGACAGACATGTGAGTGGTGGCTGCAGAGGACTCCCAGCAGTGCCCTGCAATATGAGGTGTGGGTGCATTTCACTACTAGCAGTGGACAGACATGTGAGGGGTGGGTGCAGGGGACTCCCAGCAGTGGACAGACATGTGAGGGGTGGGTGCAGAGGACTCCCAGCAGTGGCTTGCAATATGAGTGGTGGGTGCATATCACTCCGAGCAGTGGACAGACATGTGAGGGGTGGGTGCTGAGGACTCCCAGCAGTGGACAGACATGTGAGGGGTGGGTGCAGAGGACTCCCAGCAGTGGACAGACATGTGAGGGGTGGGTGCAGAGGAGTCCCAGCAGTGGACAGACATGTGAGGGGTGGGCGCAGAGGACTCCCAGCAGTGGACAGACATGTGAGGGGTGGGTGCAGAGGACTCGCAGCAGTGGACAGACATGTGAGGGGTGGGTGCACAGGACTCCCAGCAGTGGACAGACATGTGAGGGATGGGTGCAGAGGACTCCCAGCAGTGGACAGACATGTGAGGGGTGGGTGCAGAGGACTCCCAGCAGTTGACAGACATGTGAGGGGTGGCTGCAGAGGACTCCCAGCAGTGCCCTGCAATATGAGGTGTGGGTGCATTTCACTACTAGCAGTGGACAGACATGTGAGGGGTGGGTGCAGAGGACTCCCAGCAGTGGACAGACATGTGAGGGGTGGGTGCAGAGGACTCCCAGCAGTGGCTTGCAATATGAGTGGTGGGTGCATATCACTCCGAGCAGTGGACAGACATGTGAGGGGTGGGTGCTGAGAACTCCCAGCAGTGGACAGACATGTGAGGGGTGGGTGCAGAGGACTTGCAGCAGTGGACAGACATGTAAGGGGTGGGTGCACAGGACTCCCAGCAGTGGACAAACATGTGAGGGGTGGGTGCTGAGAACTCGGAGCAGTGGACAGACATGTGAGGGGTGGGTGCAGAGGACTCGCAGAAGTGGACAGACATGTGAGGGGTGGGTGCACAGGACTCCCAGCAGTGGACAGACATGTGAGGGATGGGTGCAGAGGACTCCCAGCAGTGGACAGACATGTGAGGGGTGGGTGCAGAGGACTCCCAGCAGTTGACAGACATGTGAGGGGTGGCTGCAGAGGACTCCCAGCAGTGCCCTGCAATATGAGGTGTGGGTGCATTTCACTACTAGCAGTGGACAGACATGTGAGGGGTGGGTGCAGGGGACTCCCAGCAGTGGACAGACATGTGAGGGGTGGGTGCAGAGGACTCCCAGCAGTGGCTTGCAATATGAGTGGTGGGTGCATATCACTCCGAGCAGTGGACAGACATGTGAGGGGTGGGTGCTGAGGACTCCCAGCAGTGGACAGACATGTGAGGGGTGGGTGCAGAGGACTCCCAGCAGTGGACAGACATGTGAGGGGTGGGTGCAGAGGAGTCCCAGCAGTGGACAGACATGTGAGGGGTGGGCGCAGAGGACTCCCAGCAGTAGCGTGCAATATGAGTGGTGGGTGCATATCACTCCTAGCAGTGGACACACATGTGAGGGGTGGGTGCAGAGGACTCCCAGCAGTGGACAGACATGTGAGGGGTGGCTGCAGAGGACTCCCAGCAGTGCCCTGCAATATGAGGTGTGGGTGCATATCACTACCAGCAGTGGACAGACATGTGAGGGGTGGGTGCAGAGGACTCCCAGCAGTGGACAGACATGTGAGGGGTGGCTGCAGAGGACTCCCAGCAGTGCCCTGAAATATGAGGTGTGGGTGCATATCACTACCAGCAGTGGACAGACATGTGAGGGGTGGGTGCAGAGGACTCCCAGCAGTGGACAGACATGTGAGGGGTGGCTGCAGCGGACTCCCAGCAGTGGACAGACATGTGAGGGGTGGCTGCAGAGGACTCCCAGCAGTGGCCTGCAATATGAGTGGTTGGTGCATATCACTCCCAGCAGTGGACAGACATGTGAGGGGTGCGTGCAGAGGATTCCCAGCAGTGGCCTGCAATATGAGGGGTGGGTGCATATCACTCCCAGCAGTGGACAGACATGTGAGGGATGGGTGCAGAGGACTCTCAGCAGTGGACAGACATGTGAGGGCTGGGTGCAGAGGACTCCCAGCAGTGGACAGACATGTGAGGGGTGGCTGCAGAGGACTCCCAGCAGTGCCCTGAAATATGAGGTGTGGGTGCATTTCACTACCAGCAGTGGACAGACATGTGAGGGGTGGGTGCAGAGGACTCCCAGCAGTGGACTGACATGTGAGGGGTGGGTGCAGAGGACTCCCAGCAGTGGCTTGCAATATGAGTGGTGGGTGCATATCACTCCCAGCAGTGGACAGACATGTGAGGGGTGGGTGCTGAGGACTCCCAGCAGTGGACAGACATGTGAGGGATGGGTGCAGAGGACTCCCAGCAGTGGACAGACATGTGAGGGGTGGGTGCAGAGGAGTCCCAGTAGTAGACAGACATGTGAGGGGTGGGTGCAGAGGACTCCCAGCAGTGCCCTGCAATATGAGGTGTGGGTGCATATCACTACCAGCAGTGGACAGACATGTGAGGGGTGGGTGCAGAGGACTCCCAGCAGTGGACAGACATGTGAGGGGTGGCTGCAGAGGACTCCCAGCAGTGCCCTGAAATATGAGGTGTGGGTGCATATCACTACCAGCAGTGGACAGACATGTGAGGGGTGGGTGCAGAGGACTCCCAGCAGTGGACAGACATGTGAGGGGTGGCTGCAGAGGACTCCCAGCAGTGGACAGACATTTGAGGGGTGGGTGCAGAGGACTCCCAGCAGTAGCCTGCAATATGAGTGGTGGGTGCATATCACTCCCAGCAGTGGACAGACATGTGAGGGGTGGGTGCAGAGGACTCCCAGCAGTGGACAGACATGTGAGGGGTGGGTGCAGAGGACTCCCAGCATTGGACAGACATGTGAGGGGTGGCTGCAGAGGACTCCCAGCAGTGCCCTGCAATATGAGGTGTGGGTGCCTATCACTACCAGCAGTGGACAGACATGTGAGGGGTGGGTGCAGAGGACTCCCTGCAGTGGCCTGCAATATGAGTGGTGGGTGCATATCACTCCCAGCAGTGGACAGACATGTGAGGGGTGGGTGCAGAGGACTCCCAGCAGTGGACAGACATGTGAGGGGTGGCTGCAGAGGACTCCCAGCAGTGCCCTGCAATATGAGGTGTGGGTGCATTTCACTACCAGCAGTGGACAGACATGTGAGGGGTGGGTGCAGAGGACTCCCAGCAGTGGACAGACATGTGAGGGGTGGGTGCAGAGGACTCCCAGCAGTGGCTTGCAATATGAGTGGTGGGTGCATATCACTCCCAGCAGTGGACAGACATGTGAGGGGTGGGTGCTGAGGACTCCCAGCAGTGGACAGACATGTGAGGGGTGGGTGCAGAGGACTCCCAGCAGTGGACAGACATGTGAGGGGTGGGTGCAGAGGAGTCCCAGCAGTGGACAGACATGTGAGGGGTGGGCGCAGAGGAATCCCAGCAGTGGCCTGCAATATGAGTGGTGGGAGCATATCACTCCCAGCAGTGGACACACATGTGAGGGATGGGTGCAGCGGACTCCCAGCAGTGGACAGACATGTGAGGGGTGGCTGCAGAGGACTCCCAGCAGTGCCCTGCAATATGAGGTGTGGGTGCATATCACTACCAGCAGTGGACAGACATGTGAGGGGTGGGTGCAGAGGACTCCCAGCAGTGGACAGACATGAGAGGGGTGGCTGCAGAGGTCTCCCAGCAGTGCCCTGAAATATGAGGTGTGGGTGCATATCACTACCAGCAGTGGACAGACATGTGAGGGGTGGGTGCAGAGGAATCCCAGCAGTGGACAGACATGTGAGGGGTGGCTGCAGAGGACTCCCAGCAGTGGACAGACATGTGAGGGGTGGCTGCAGAGGACTCCCAGCAGTGGCCTGCAATATGAGTGGTTGGTGCATATCACTCCCAGCAGTGGACAGACATGTGAGGGGTGCGTGCAGAGGATTCACAGCAGTAGCCTGCAATATGAGGGGTGGGTGCATATCACTCCCAGCAGTTGACAGACATGTGAGGGAAAGGTGCAGAGGACTCCCAGCAGTGGACAGACATGTGAGGGGTGGGTGCAGAGGACTCCCAGCAGTGGACAGACATGTGAGGGGTGGCTGCAGAGGACTCCCAGCAGTGCCCTGCAATATGAGGTGTGGGTGCATTTCACTACCAGCAGTGGACAGACATGTGAGTGGTGGGTGCATATCACTCCCAGTAGTGGACAGACATGTGAGGGGTGGGTGCTGAGGACTCCCAGTAGTGGACAGACATGTGAGTGGTGGGTGCAGAGGACTCCCAGCAGTGGACAGACATGTGAGGGGTGGGTGCAGAGGAGTCCCAGCAGTGGACAGACATGTGAGGGGTGGGTGCAGAGGACTCCCAGCAGTGGCCTGCAATATGAGTGGTGGGTGCATATCACTCCCAGCAGTGGACACACATGTGAGGGGTGGGTGCAGAGGACTCCCAGCAGTGGACAGACATGTGAGGGGTGGCTGCAGAGGACTCCCAGCAATGCGCTGCAATATGAGGTGTGGGTGCATATCACTACCAGCAGTGGACAGACATGTGAGGGGTGGGTGCAGAGGACTCCCAGCAGTGGACAGACATGTGAGGGGTGGCTGCAGAGGACTCCCAGCAGTGGACAGACATGTGAGGGGTGGCTGCAGAGGACTCCCAGCAGTGGCCTGCAATATGAGTGGTTGGTGCATATCACTCCCAGCAGTGGACATACATGTGAGGGGTGGGTGCAGAGGACTCCCAGCAGTGAACAGACATGTGAGGGGTGGCTGCAGAGGACTCCCAGCAGTGGACAGACATGTGAGGGGTGGGTGCAGAGGACTCCCAGCAGTGGCCTGCAATATGAGGGGTGGGTGCATATCACTCCCAGCAGTGGACAGACATGTGAGTGGTGGGTGCAGAGGACTCCCAGCAGTGGACAGACATATGAGGGGTGGGTGCAGAGGATTCTCAGCAGTGGACAGACATGTGAGGGGTGGGTGCAGAGGACTCCCAGCAGTGGAAAGACATGTGAGGGGTGGGTGCAGAGGACTCCCAGCAGTGGCTTGCAATATGAGTGGTGGGTGCATATCACTCCCAGCAGTGGACAGACATGTCAGGGGTGGGTGCAGAGGACTCCCAGCAGTGGACAGACATGTGAGGCGTGGGTGCAGATGACTCCCAGCAGTGGACAGACATGTGAGGGGTGGCTGCAGAGGACTCCCAGCAGTGCCCTGAAATATGAGGTGTGGGTGCATTTCACTACCAGCAGTGGACAGACATGTGAGGGGTGGGTGCAGAGGACTCCCATCAGTGGACAGACATGTGAGGGGTGGGTGCAGAGGACTCCCAGCAGTGGACAGACATGTGAGCGGTGGGTGCAGAGGACTCCCAGAAGTGGCCTGCAATATGAGGGGTGGGTGCATATCACTCCCAGCAGTGGACAGACATGCGAGTGGTGGGTGCAGAGGACTCCCAGCAGTCGACAGACATATGAGGGGAGGGTGCAGAGGACACCCAGCAGTAGACAGACATGTAAGGGGTGGGTGCATATCACTCCCAGCAGTGGACTGACATGTGAGGGGTGGGTGCAGAGGACTCCCAGCAGTGGACAGACATGTGAGGGGTGGGTGCAGATGACTCCCAGCAGTGGACAGACATGTGAGGGGTTGCTGCAGAGGACTCCCAGCAGTGGACAGACATGTGAGGGGTGGGTGCAGAGGACTCCCAGCAGTGGCCTGCAATATGAGTGGTGGGTGCATATCACTCCCAGCAGTGGACAGACATGTGAGGGGTGGCTGCAGAGGACTCCCAGCAGTGGCCTGCATTATGAGTGGTTGGTGCATATCACTCCCAGCAGTGGACAGACATGTGAGGGGTGGGTGCAGAGGACTCCCAGCAGTGGACAGACATGTGAGGGGTGGCTGCAGAGGACTCCCAGCAGTGGACAGACATGTGAGGGGTGGGTGCAGAGGACTCCGAGCAGTGGCCTGCAATATGAGTGGTGGATGCATATCACTCCCAGCAGTGAACAGACATGTGAGGGGTGGGTGCAGAGGACTCCCAGCAGTGGACAGACACGTGAAGGGTGGCTGCAGAAGACTCCCAGCAGTGGACAGACATGTGAGGGGTGGGTGCAGAGGACTCCCAGCAGTGGACAGACATGTGAGGGGTGGGTGCAGAGGACTCCCAGCAGTTGACAGACATGTGAGGGGTGGCTGCAGAGGACTCCCAGCAGTGCCCTGCAATATGAGGTGTGGGTGCATTTCACTACTAGCAGTGGACAGACATGTGAGGGGTGGGTGCAGAGGACTCCCAGCAGTGGACAGACATGTGAGGGGTGGGTGCAGAGGACTCCCAGCAGTGGCTTGCAATATGAGTGGTGGGTGCATATCACTCCGAGCAGTGGACAGACATGTGAGGGGTGGGTGCTGAGAACTCCCAGCAGTGGACAGACATGTGAGGGGTGGGTGCAGAGGACTTGCAGCAGTGGACAGACATGTAAGGGGTGGGTGCACAGGACTCCCAGCAGTGGACAAACATGTGAGGGGTGGGTGCTGAGAACTCGGAGCAGTGGACAGACATGTGAGGGGTGGGTGCAGAGGACTCGCAGAAGTGGACAGACATGTGAGGGGTGGGTGCACAGGACTCCCAGCAGTGGACAGACATGTGAGGGATGGGTGCAGAGGACTCCCAGCAGTGGACAGACATGTGAGGGGTGGGTGCAGAGGACTCCCAGCAGTTGACAGACATGTGAGGGGTGGCTGCAGAGGACTCCCAGCAGTGCCCTGCAATATGAGGTGTGGGTGCATTTCACTACTAGCAGTGGACAGACATGTGAGGGGTGGGTGCAGGGGACTCCCAGCAGTGGACAGACATGTGAGGGGTGGGTGCAGAGGACTCCCAGCAGTGGCTTGCAATATGAGTGGTGGGTGCATATCACTCCGAGCAGTGGACAGACATTTGAGGGGTGGGTGCTGAGGACTCCCAGCAGTGGACAGACATGTGAGGGGTGGGTGCAGAGGACTCCCAGCAGTGGACAGACATGTGAGGGGTGGGTGCAGAGGAGTCCCAGCAGTGGACAGACATGTGAGGGGTGGGCGCAGAGGACTCCCAGCAGTGGACAGACATGTGAGGGGTGGGTGCAGAGGACTCGCAGCAGTGGACAGACATGTGAGGGGTGGGTGCACAGGACTCCCAGCAGTGGACAGACATGTGAGGGATGGGTGCAGAGGACTCCCAGCAGTGGACAGACATGTGAGGGGTGGGTGCAGAGGACTCCCAGCAGTTGACAGACATGTGAGGGGTGGCTGCAGAGGACTCCCAGCAGTGCCCTGCAATATGAGGTGTGGGTGCATTTCACTACTAGCAGTGGACAGACATGTGAGGGGTGGGTGCAGAGGACTCCCAGCAGTGGACAGACATGTGAGGGGTGGGTGCAGAGGACTCCCAGCAGTGGCTTGCAATATGAGTGGTGGGTGCATATCACTCCGAGCAGTGGACAGACATGTGAGGGGTGGGTGCTGAGAACTCCCAGCAGTGGACAGACATGTGAGGGGTGGGTGCAGAGGACTTGCAGCAGTGGACAGACATGTAAGGGGTGGGTGCACAGGACTCCCAGCAGTGGACAAACATGTGAGGGGTGGGTGCTGAGAACTCGGAGCAGTGGACAGACATGTGAGGGGTGGGTGCAGAGGACTCGCAGAAGTGGACAGACATGTGAGGGGTGGGTGCACAGGACTCCCAGCAGTGGACAGACATGTGAGGGATGGGTGCAGAGGACTCCCAGCAGTGGACAGACATGTGAGGGGTGGGTGCAGAGGACTCCCAGCAGTTGACAGACATGTGAGGGGTGGCTGCAGAGGACTCCCAGCAGTGCCCTGCAATATGAGGTGTGGGTGCATTTCACTACTAGCAGTGGACAGACATGTGAGGGGTGGGTGCAGGGGACTCCCAGCAGTGGACAGACATGTGAGGGGTGGGTGCAGAGGACTCCCAGCAGTGGCTTGCAATATGAGTGGTGGGTGCATATCACTCCGAGCAGTGGACAGACATGTGAGGGGTGGGTGCTGAGGACTCCCAGCAGTGGACAGACATGTGAGGGGTGGGTGCAGAGGACTCCCAGCAGTGGACAGACATGTGAGGGGTGGGTGCAGAGGAGTCCCAGCAGTGGACAGACATGTGAGGGGTGGGCGCAGAGGACTCCCAGCAGTAGCGTGCAATATGAGTGGTGGGTGCATATCACTCCCAGCAGTGGACACACATGTGAGGGGTGGGTGCAGAGGACTCCCAGCAGTGGACAGACATGTGAGGGGTGGCTGCAGAGGACTCCCAGCAGTGCCCTGCAATATGAGGTGTGGGTGCATATCACTACCAGCAGTGGACAGACATGTGAGGGGTGGGTGCAGAGGACTCCCAGCAGTGGACAGACATGTGAGGGGTGGCTGCAGAGGACTCCCAGCAGTGCCCTGAAATATGAGGTGTGGGTGCATATCACTACCAGCAGTGGACAGACATGTGAGGGGTGGGTGCAGAGGACTCCCAGCAGTGGACAGACATGTGAGGGGTGGCTGCAGCGGACTCCCAGCAGTGGACAGACATGTGAGGGGTGGCTGCAGAGGACTCCCAGCAGTGGCCTGCAATATGAGTGGTTGGTGCATATCACTCCCAGCAGTGGACAGACATGTGAGGGGTGCGTGCAGAGGATTCCCAGCAGTGGCCTGCAATATGAGGGGTGGGTGCATATCACTCCCAGCAGTGGACAGACATGTGAGGGATGGGTGCAGAGGACTCTCAGCAGTGGACAGACATGTGAGGGCTGGGTGCAGAGGACTCCCAGCAGTGGACAGACATGTGAGGGGTGGCTGCAGAGGACTCCCAGCAGTGCCCTGAAATATGAGGTGTGGGTGCATTTCACTACCAGCAGTGGACAGACATGTGAGGGGTGGGTGCAGAGGACTCCCAGCAGTGGACTGACATGTGAGGGGTGGGTGCAGAGGACTCCCAGCAGTGGCTTGCAATATGAGTGGTGGGTGCATATCACTCCCAGCAGTGGACAGACATGTGAGGGGTGGGTGCTGAGGACTCCCAGCAGTGGACAGACATGTGAGGGATGGGTGCAGAGGACTCCCAGCAGTGGACAGACATGTGAGGGGTGGGTGCAGAGGAGTCCCAGTAGTAGACAGACATGTGAGGGGTGGGTGCAGAGGACTCCCAGCAGTGCCCTGCAATGTGAGGTGTGGGTGCATATCACTACCAGCAGTGGACAGACATGTGAGGGGTGGGTGCAGAGGACTCCCAGCAGTGGACAGACATGTGAGGGGTGGCTGCAGAGGACTCCCAGCAGTGCCCTGAAATATGAGGTGTGGGTGCATATCACTACCAGCAGTGGACAGACATGTGAGGGGTGGGTGCAGAGGACTCCCAGCAGTGGACAGACATGTGAGGGGTGGCTGCAGAGGACTCCCAGCAGTGGACAGACATTTGAGGGGTGGGTGCAGAGGACTCCCAGCAGTAGCCTGCAATATGAGTGGTGGGTGCATATCACTCCCAGCAGTGGACAGACATGTGAGGGGTGGGTGCAGAGGACTCCCAGCAGTGGACAGACATGTGAGGGGTGGCTGCAGAGGACTCCCAGCAGTGGACAGACATTTGAGGGGTGGGTGCAGAGGACTCCCAGCAGTAGCCTGCAATATGAGTGGTGGGTGCATATCACTCCCAGCAGTGGACAGACATGTGAGGGGTGGGTGCAGAGGACTCCCAGCAGTGGACAGACATGTGAGGGGTGGGTGCAGAGGACTCCCAGCAGTGGACAGACATGTGAGGGGTGGCTGCAGAGGACTCCCAGCAGTGCCCTGCAATATGAGGTGTGGGTGCCTATCACTACCAGCAGTGGACAGACATGTGAGGGGTGGGTGCAGAGGACTCCCTGCAGTGGCCTGCAATATGAGTGGTGGGTGCATATCACTCCCAGCAGTGGACAGACATGTGAGGGGTGGGTGCAGAGGACTCCCAGCAGTGGACAGACATGTGAGGGGTGGCTGCAGAGGACTCCCAGCAGTGGACAGACATGTGAGGGGTGGGTGCAGAGGACTCCGAGCAGTGGCCTGCAATATGAGTGGTGGATGCATATCACTCCCAGCAGTGAACAGACATGTGAGGGGTGGGTGCAGAGGACTCCCAGCAGTGGACAGACATGTGAGGGGTGGGTGCACAGGACTCGCAGCAGTGGACAGACATGTGAGGGGTGGGTGCACAGGACTCCCAGCAGTGGACAGACATGTGAGGGATGGGTGCAGAGGACTCCCAGCAGTGGACAGACATGTGAGGGGTGGGTGCAGAGGACTCCCAGCAGTGGACAGACATGTGAGGGGTGGGTGCAGAGGACTCGCAGCAGTGGACAGACATGTGAGGGGTGGGTGCACAGGACTCCCAGCAGTGGACAGACATGTGAGGGATGGGTGCAGAGGACTCCCAGCAGTGGACAGACATGTGAGGGGTGGGTGCAGAGGACTCCCAGCAGTTGACAGACATGTGAGGGGTGGCTGCAGAGGACTCCCAGCAGTGCCCTGCAATATGAGGTGTGGGTGCATTTCACTACTAGCAGTGGACAGACATGTGAGGGGTGGGTGCAGAGGACTCCCAGCAGTGGACAGACATGTGAGGGGTGGGTGCACAGGACCCCCAGCAGTGGCTTGCAATATGAGTGGTGGGTGCATATCACTCCGAGCAGTGGACAGACATGTGAGGGGTGGGTGCTGAGAACTCCCAGCAGTGGACAGACATGTGAGGGGTGGGTGCAGAGGACTTGCAGCAGTGGACAGACATGTGAGGGGTGGGTGCACAGGACTCCCAGCAGTGGACAGACATGTGAGGGGTGGGTGCTGAGAACTCCCAGCAGTGGACAGACATGTGAGGGGTGGGTGCAGAGGACTCGCAGCAGTGGACAGACATGTGAGGGGTGGGTGCACAGGACTCCCAGCAGTGGACAGACATGTGAGGGATGGGTGCAGAGGACTCCCAGCAGTGGACAGACATGTGAGGGGTGGGTGCAGAGGACTCCCAGCAGTTGACAGACATGTGAGGGGTGGCTGCAGAGGACTCCCAGCAGTGCCCTGCAATATGAGGTGTGGGTGCATTTCACTACTAGCAGTGGACAGACATGTGAGGGGTGGGTGCAGAGGACTCCCAGCAGTGGACAGACATGTGAGGGGTGGGTGCAGAGGACTCCCAGCAGTGGCTTGCAATATGAGTGGTGGGTGCATATCACTCCGAGCAGTGGACAGACATATGAGGGGTGGGTGCTGAGGACTCCCAGCAGTGGACAGACATGTGAGGGGTGGGTGCAGAGGACTCCCAGCAGTGGACAGACATGTGAAGGGTGGGTGCAGAGGAGTCCCAGCAGTGGACAGACATGTGAGGGGTGGGCGCAGAGGACTCCCAGCAGTGGCGTGCAATATGAGTGGTGGGTGCATATCACTCCCAGCAGTGGACACACATGTGAGGGGTGGGTGCAGAGGACTCTCAGCAGTGGACAGACATGTGAGGGGTGGCTGCAGAGGACTCCCAGCAGTGCCCTGCAATATGAGGTGTGGGTGCATATCACTACCAGCAGTGGACAGACATGTGAGGGGTGGGTGCAGAGGACTCCCAGCAGTGGACAGACATGTGAGAGGTGGCTGCAGAGGACTCCCAGCAGTGGACAGACATGTGAGGGGTGGGTGCAGAGGACTCCCAGCAGTGGCCTGCAATATGAGGGGTGGGTGCATATCACTCCCAGCAGTGGATAGACATGTGAGTGGTGGGTGCAGAGGACTCCCAGCAGTGGACAGACATATGAGGGGTGGGTGCAGAGGATTCTCAGCAGTGGACAGACATGTGAGGGGTGGGTGCAGAGGACTCCCAGCAGTGGAAAGACATGTGAGGGGTGGGTGCAGAGGACTCCCAGCAGTGGCTTGCAATATGAGTGGTGGGTGAATATCACTCCCAGCAGTGGACAGACATGTGAGGGGCGGGTGCTGAGGACTCCCAGCAGTGGACAGACATGTGAGGGGTGGGTGCAGAGGACTCCCAGCAGTGGACAGACATGTGAGTGGTGGGTGCAGAGGAGTCCAAGCAGTGGATAGACATGTGAGGGGTGGGTGCAGAGGACTCCCAGCAGTGGCCTGCAATATGAGTGGTGGGTGCATATCACTCCCAGCAGTGGACACTCATGTGAGGGGTGGGTGCAGAGGACTCCCAGCAGTGGACAGACATGTGAGCGGTGGCTGCAGAGGACTCCCAGCAGTGCCCTGCAATATGAGGTGTGGGTGCATATCACTACCAGCAGTGGACAGACATGTGAGGGGTGGGTGCAGAGGACTCCCAGCAGTGGACAGACATGTGAGGGGTGGCTGCAGAGGACTCCCAGTAGTGGACAGAAATGTGAGGGGTGGCTGCAGAGGACTCGCAGCAGTGCCCTGAAACATGAGGTGTGGGTGCATATCACTACCAGCAGTGGACAGATATGTGAGGGGTGGGTGCAGAGGACTCCCAGCAGTGGACAGACATGTGAGGGGTGGCTGCAGAGGACTCCCAGCAGTGGACAGACATGTGAGGGGTGGCTGCAGAGGACTCCCAGCAGTGGCCTGCAATATGAGTGGTGGGTGCATATCACTTCCAGCAGTGGACAGATATGTGAGGGGTGGGTGCAGAGGACTCCAAGCAGTGGACAGACATGTGAGGGGTGGCTGCAGAGGACTCCCAGCAGTGGACAGACATGTGAGGGGTGGGTGCAGAGGACTCCCAGCAGTGGCCTGCAATATGAAGGGTGGGTGCATATCACTCCCAGCAGTGGACAGACATGTGAGTGGTGGGTGCAGAGGACTCCCAGCAGTGGACAGCCATATGAGGGGTGGGTGCAGAGGACTCCCAGCAGTGGACAGACATGTGAGGGGTGGGTGCATATCACTCCCAGCAGTGGACTGACAAGTGAGGGGTGGGTGCAGAGGACTCCCAGCAGTGGACAGACATGTGAGGGGTGGGTGCAGATGACTCCCAGCAGTGGACAGACATGTGAGGGGTGGGTGCTGAGGACTCCCAGCAGTGGACAGACATGTGAGTGGTGGGTGCATATCACTCCCAGCAGTGAACAGACATGTGAGGGGTGGGTGCAGATGACTCCCAGCAGTGGACAGACATGTGAAGGGTGGCTGCAGAGGACTCGCAGCAGTGGACAGACATGTGAGGGGTGGGTGCAGAGGACTCCCAGCAGTGGCCTGCAATATGAGTGGTGGGTGCATATCACTCCCAGCAGTGGACAGACATGTGAGGGGTGGGTGCAGAGGACTCCCAGCAGTGGACAGACATGTGAGGGGTGGGTGCAGAGGACTCCCAGCAGTGGACAGACATGTGAGGGGTGGGTGCAGAGGACTCCCAGCAGTAGCCTGCAATATGAGTGGTGGGTGCATATCACTCCCAGCAGTGGACAGACATGTGACGCGTGGGTGCAGAGGACTCCCAGCAGTGGACAGACATGTGAGGGGTGGGTGCAGAGGACGCCCAACAGTGGACAGACATGTGAGGGGTGGCTGCAGAGGACTCCCAGCAGTGCCCTGCAATATGAGGTGTGGGTGCCTATCACTACCAGCAGTGGACAGACATGTGAGGGGTGGGTGCAGAGGACTCCCAGCAGTGGACAGACATGTGAGGGGTGGGTGCAGAGGACCCCCAGCAGTGGCTTGCAATATGAGTGGTGGGTGCATATCACTCTGAGCAGTGGACAGACATGTGAGGGGTGGGTGCTGAGAACTCCCAGCAGTGGACAGACATGTGAGGGGTGGGTGCAGAGGACATGCAGCAGTGGACAGACATGTGAGGGGTGGGTGCACAGGACTCCCAGCAGTGGACAGACATGTGAGGGGTGGGTGCTGAGAACTCCCAGCAGTGGACAGACATGTGAGGGGTGGGTGCAGAGGACTCGCAGCAGTGGACAGACATGTGAGGGGTGGGTGCAGAGGACTTGCAGCAGTGGACAGACATGTGAGGGGTGGTTGCAGAGGACTCCCAGCAGTGGACAGACATGTGAGGGGTGGGTGCAGAGGACTCCCAGCAGTGGACAGACATGTGAGGGGTGGCTGCAGAGGACTCCCAGCAGTGCCCTGCAATATGAGGTGTGGGTGCATATCACTACCAGCAGTGGACAGACAGGTGAGGGGTGGGTGCAGAGGACTCCCAGCAGTGGACAGACATGTGAGGGGTGGCTGCAGAGGACTCCCAGCAGTGCCCTGAAACATGAGGTGTGGGTGTATATCACTACCAGCAGTGGACAGACATGTGAGGGGTGGGTGCAGAGGACTCCCATCAGTGGACAGACATGTGAGGGGTGGATGCAGAGGACTCCCAGCAGTGGACAGACATGTGAGGGGTGGGTGCAGAGGACTCCCAGCAGTGGCCTGCAATATGAGGGGTGGGTGCATATCACTCCCAGCAGTGGACAGACATGCGAGTGGTGGGTGCAGAGGACTCCCAGCAGTGGACAGATATATGAGGGGTGGGTGCAGAGGACTCCCAGCAGTGGACAGACATGTAAGGGGTGGGTGCATATCACTCCCAGCAGTGGACTGACATGTGAGGGGTGGGTGCAGAGGACTCCCAGCAGTGGACAGACATGTGAGGGGTGGGTGCAGATGGCTCCCAGCAGTGGACAGACATGTGAGGGGTTGCTGCAGAGGACTCCCAGCAGTGGACAGACATGTGAGGGGTGGGTGCAGAGGACTCCCAGCAGTGGCCTGCAATATGAGTGGTGGGTGCATATCATTCCCAGCAGTGGACACACATGTGAGGGGTGGGTGCTGAGGACTCCCAGCAGTGGACAGACATGTGAGGGGTGGGTGCAGAGAACTCCCAGCAGTGGACAGACGTGAGGGGTGGGTGCAGAGGACTCCCAGCAGTGGAAAGACATGTGAGGGGTGGGTGCAGAGGACTCCCAGCAGTGGCCTGCAATATGAGTGGTGGGTGCATATAACTCCCAACCGTGAACAGACATGTGAGGGGTGGGTGCAGAGGACTCCCAGCAGTGGACAGACACGTGAAGGGTGGCTGCAGAGGACTCCCAGCAGTGGACAGACATGTGAGGGGTGGGTGCAGAGGACTCCCAGAAGTGGCCTGCAATATGAGTGGTGGGTGCATATCACTCCCAGCAGTGGACAGACATGTGAGGGGTGGGTACCGAGGACTCCCAGCAGTGGACAGACATGTAAGGGGTGGGTGCAGAGGACTCCCAGCAGTGGACAGACATGTGAGGGTGGGTGCAGAGGACTCCCAGCAGTGGACAGACATGTGAGGGGTGGGTGCAGAGGACTCCCAGCAGTGGACAGACATGTGAGGGGTGGCTGCAGCGGACTCCCAGCAGTGGACAGACATGTGAGGGGTGGCTGCAGAGGACTCCCAGCAGTGGCCTGCAATATGAGTGGTTGGTGCATATCACTCCCAGCAGTGGACAGACATGTGAGGGGTGCGTGCAGAGGATTCCCAGCAGTGGCCTGCAATATGAGGGGTGGGTGCATATCACTCCCAGCAGTGGACAGACATGTGAGGGATGGGTGCAGAGGACTCCCAGCAGTGGACAGCCATATGAGGGGTGGGTGCAGAGGACTCCCAGCAGTGGACAGACATGTGAGGGGTGGGTGCATATCACTCCCAGCAGTGGACTGACAAGTGAGGGGTGGGTGCAGAGGACTCCCAGCAGTGGACAGACATGTGAGGGGTGGGTGCAGATGACTCCCAGCAGTGGACAGACATGTGAGGGGTGGGTGCTGAGGACTCCCAGCAGTGGACAGACATGTGAGTGGTGGGTGCATATCACTCCCAGCAGTGAACAGACATGTGAGGGGTGGGTGCAGATGACTCCCAGCAGTGGACAGACATGTGAAGGGTGGCTGCAGAGGACTCGCAGCAGTGGACAGACATGTGAGGGGTGGGTGCAGAGGACTCCCAGCAGTGGCCTGCAATATGAGTGGTGGGTGCATATCACTCCCAGCAGTGGACAGACATGTGAGGGGTGGGTGCAGAGGACTCCCAGCAGTGGACAGACATGTGATGGGTGGGTGCAGAGGACTCCCAGCAGTGGACAGACATGTGAGGGGTGGGTGCAGAGGACTCCCAGCAGTAGCCTGCAATATGAGTGGTGGGTGCATATCACTCCCAGCAGTGGACAGACATGTGACGCGTGGGTGCAGAGGACTCCCAGCAGTGGACAGACATGTGAGGGGTGGGTGCAGAGGACGCCCAACAGTGGACAGACATGTGAGGGGTGGCTGCAGAGGACTCCCAGCAGTGCCCTGCAATATGAGGTGTGGGTGCCTATCACTACCAGCAGTGGACAGACATGTGAGGGGTGGGTGCAGAGGACTCCCAGCAGTGGACAGACATGTGAGGGGTGGGTGCAGAGGACCCCCAGCAGTGGCTTGCAATATGAGTGGTGGGTGCATATCACTCTGAGCAGTGGACAGACATGTGAGGGGTGGGTGCTGAGAACTCCCAGCAGTGGACAGACATGTGAGGGGTGGGTGCAGAGGACTTGCAGCAGTGGACAGACATGTGAGGGGTGGGTGCACAGGACTCCCAGCAGTGGACAGACATGTGAGGGGTGGGTGCTGAGAACTCCCAGCAGTGGACAGACATGTGAGGGGTGGGTGCAGAGGACTCGCAGCAGTGGACAGACATGTGAGGGGTGGGTGCAGAGGACTTGCAGCAGTGGACAGACATGTGAGGGGTGGTTGCAGAGGACTCCCAGCAGTGGACAGACATGTGAGGGGTGGGTGCAGAGGACTCCCAGCAGTGGACAGACATGTGAGGGGTGGCTGCAGAGGACTCCCAGCAGTGCCCTGCAATATGAGGTGTGGGTGCATATCACTACCAGCAGTGGACAGACAGGTGAGGGGTGGGTGCAGAGGACTCCCAGCAGTGGACAGACATGTGAGGGGTGGCTGCAGAGGACTCCCAGCAGTGCCCTGAAACATGAGGTGTGGGTGTATATCACTACCAGCAGTGGACAGACATGTGAGGGGTGGGTGCAGAGGACTCCCATCAGTGGACAGACATGTGAGGGGTGGATGCAGAGGACTCCCAGCAGTGGACAGACATGTGAGGGGTGGGTGCAGAGGACTCCCAGCAGTGGCCTGCAATATGAGGGGTGGGTGCATATCACTCCCAGCAGTGGACAGACATGCGAGTGGTGGGTGCAGAGGACTCCCAGCAGTGGACAGATATATGAGGGGTGGGTGCAGAGGACTCCCAGCAGTGGACAGACATGTAAGGGGTGGGTGCATATCACTCCCAGCAGTGGACTGACATGTGAGGGGTGGGTGCAGAGGACTCCCAGCAGTGGACAGACATGTGAGGGGTGGGTGCAGATGGCTCCCAGCAGTGGACAGACATGTGAGGGGTTGCTGCAGAGGACTCCCAGCAGTGGACAGACATGTGAGGGGTGGGTGCAGAGGACTCCCAGCAGTGGCCTGCAATATGAGTGGTGGGTGCATATCATTCCCAGCAGTGGACACACATGTGAGGGGTGGGTGCTGAGGACTCCCAGCAGTGGACAGACATGTGAGGGGTGGGTGCAGAGAACTCCCAGCAGTGGACAGACGTGAGGGGTGGGTGCAGAGGACTCCCAGCAGTGGAAAGACATGTGAGGGGTGGGTGCAGAGGACTCCCAGCAGTGGCCTGCAATATGAGTGGTGGGTGCATATAACTCCCAACCGTGAACAGACATGTGAGGGGTGGGTGCAGAGGACTCCCAGCAGTGGACAGACACGTGAAGGGTGGCTGCAGAGGACTCCCAGCAGTGGACAGACATGTGAGGGGTGGGTGCAGAGGACTCCCAGAAGTGGCCTGCAATATGAGTGGTGGGTGCATATCACTCCCAGCAGTGGACAGACATGTGAGGGGTGGGTACCGAGGACTCCCAGCAGTGGACAGACATGTAAGGGGTGGGTGCAGAGGACTCCCAGCAGTGGACAGACATGTGAGGGTGGGTGCAGAGGACTCCCAGCAGTGGACAGACATGTGAGGGGTGGGTGCAGAGGACTCCCAGCAGTGGACAGACATGTGAGGGGTGGCTGCAGCGGACTCCCAGCAGTGGACAGACATGTGAGGGGTGGCTGCAGAGGACTCCCAGCAGTGGCCTGCAATATGAGTGGTTGGTGCATATCACTCCCAGCAGTGGACAGACATGTGAGGGGTGCGTGCAGAGGATTCCCAGCAGTGGCCTGCAATATGAGGGGTGGGTGCATATCACTCCCAGCAGTGGACAGACATGTGAGGGATGGGTGCAGAGGACTCTCAGCAGTGGACAGACATGTGAGGGGTGGGTGCAGAGGACTCCCAGCAGTGGACAGACATATGAGGGGTGGGTGCAGAGGATTCTCAGCAGATGACAGACATGTGAGGGGTGGGTGCAGAGGACTCCCAGCAGTGGAAAGACATGTGAGGGGTGGGTGCAGAGGACTCCCAGCAGTGGCTTGCAATATGAGTGGTGGGTGCATATCACTCCCAGCAGTGGACAGACATGTGAGGGGTGGGTGCTGAGGACTCCCAGCAGTGGACAGACATGTGAGGGGTGGGTGCAGAGGACTCCCAGCAGTGGCCTGCAATATGAGTGGTGGGTGCATATCACTCCCAGCAGTGGAGAGACATGTGAGGGGTGGGTGCAGAGGACTCCCAGCAGTGGACAGACATGTGAGGGGTGGGTGCAGAGAACTCCCAGCAGTGGACAGACGTGAGGGGTGGGTGCAGAGGACTCCCAGCAGTGGAAAGACATGCGAGTGGTGGGTGTAGAGGACTCCCAGCAGTGGACAGACATATGAGGGGTGGGTGCAGAGGACTCCCAGCAGTGGACAGACATGTAAGGGGTGGGTGCATATCACTCCCAGCAGTGGACTGACATGTGAGGGGTGGGTGCAGAGGACTCCCAGCAGTGGACAGACATGTGAGGGGTGGGTGCAGATGGCTCCCAGCAGTGGACAGACATGTGAGGGGTGGGTGCAGAGGACTCCCAGCAGTGGACAGACATGTGAGGGGTGGGTGCAGAGGACTCCCAGCAGTGGCTTGCAATATGAGTGGTGGGTGCATATCACTCCCAGCAGTGGACAGACATGTGAGGGGTGGGTGCTGAGGACTCCCAGCAGTGGACAGACATGTGAGTGGTGGGTGCAGAGGACTCCCAGCAGTGGACAGACATGTGAGGGGTGGGTGCAGAGGACTCCCAGCAGTGGACAGACATGTGAGGGGTGGGTGAAGAGGACTCCCAGCAGTGGCCTGCAATATGAGTGGTGGGTGCATATCACTCCCAGCAGTGGACACACATGTGAGGGGTGGGTGCAGAGGACTCCCAGCAGTGGACAGACATGTGAGGGGTGGCTGCAGAGGACTCCCAGCAGTGCCCTGAAATATGAGGTGTGGGTGCATATCACTCCCAGCAGTGGACAGACATGCGAGTGGTGGGTGCAGAGGACTCCCAGCAGTGGACAGACATATGAGGGGTGGGTGCAGAGGACACCCAGCAGTAGACAGACATGTAAGGGGTGGGTGCATATCACTCCCAGCAGTGGACTGACATGTGAGGGGTGGGTGCAGAGGACTCCCAGCAGTGGACAGACATGTGAGGGGTGGGTGCAGATGACTCCCAGCAGTGGACAGACATGTGAGGGGTTGCTGCAGAGGACTCCCAGCAGTGGACAGACATGTGAGGGGTGGGTGCAGAGGACTCCCAGCAGTGGCCTGCAATATGAGTGGTGGGTGCATATCATTCCCAGCAGTGGACAGACATGTGAGGGGTGGGTGCTGAGGACTCCCAGCAGTGGACAGACATGTGAGGGGTGGGTGCAGAGAACTCCCAGCAGTGGACAGACGTGAGGGGTGGGTGCAGAGGACTCCCAGCAGTGGAAAGACATGTGAGGGGTGGGTGCAGAGGACTCCCAGCAGTGGCCTGCAATATGAGTGGTGGGTGCATATCACTCCCAGCAGTGAACAGACATGTGAGGGGTGGGTGCAGAGGACTCCCAGCAGTGGACAGACACGTGAAGGGTGGCTGCAGAGGACTCCCAGCAGTGGACAGACATGTGAGGGGTGGGTGCAGAGGACTCCCAGAAGTGGCCTGCAATATGAGTGGTGGGTGCATATCACTCCCAGCAGTGGACAGACATGTGAGGGGTGGGTACCGAGGACTCCCAGCAGTGGACAGACATGTAAGGGGTGGGTGCAGAGGACTCCCAGCAGTGGACAGACATGTGAGGGGTGGGTGCAGAGGACTCCCAGCAGTGGACAGACATGTGAGGGGTGGGTGCAGAGGACTCCCAGCAGTGGCCTGCAATATGAGTGGTGGGTGCATATCACTCCCAGCAGTGGACAGACATGTGAGGGGTGGGTGCAGAGGACTTCCAGCTGTGGACAGACATGTGAGGGGTGGGTGCAGATGACTCCCAGCAGTGGACAGACATGTGAGGGGTGGCTGCAGAGGACTCCCAGCAGTGCCCTGAAATATGAGGTGTGGGTGCATTTCACTACCAGCAGTGGACAGACATGTGAGGGGTGGGTGCAGAGGACTCCCAGCAGTGGACAGACATGTGAGGGGTGGGTGCAGAGGACTTCCAGCAGTGGCTTGCAATATGAGTGGTGGGTGCATATCACTCCCAGCAGTGGACAGACATGTGAGTGGTGGGTGCTGAGGACTCCCGGCAGTGGACAGACATGTGAGGGGTGGGTGGAGAGGACTCCCAGCAGTGGACAGACATGTGAGGGGTGGGTGCAGAGGAGTCCCAGCAGTGGACAGACATGTGAGGGGTGGGTGCAGAGGACTCCAAGCAGTGGCCTGCAATATGAGTGGTGGGTGCATATCACTCCCAGCAGTGGACACACATGTGAGGGGTGAGTGCAGAGGACTCCCAGCAGTGGACAGACATGTGAGGGGTGGCTGCAGAGGACTCCCAGCAGTGCCCTGAAATATGAGGTGTGGGTGCATATCACTACCAGCAGTGGACAGACATGTGTGGGGTGGGTGCAGAGGACTCCCAGCAGTGGACAGACATGTGAGGGGTGGCTGCAGAGGACTCCCAGCAGTGGACAGATATGTGAGGGGTGGCTGCAGAGGACTCCCAGCAGTGGCCTGCTATATGAGTGGTGGGTGCATATCACTCCCAGCAGTGGACAGACATGTGAGTGGTGGGTGCAGAGTACTCCCAGCAGTGGACAGACATGTGAGGGGTGGGTGCAGAGGACTCCCAGCAGTGGCCTGCAATCTGAGTGGTGGGTGCATATCACTCCCAGCAGTGGACTGACATGTGAGGGGTGGGTGCAGAATACTCCCAGCAGTGGACAGACATGTGAGGGGTGGCTGCAGAGGACTCCCAGCAGTGGACAGAAATGAGAGGGGTGGGTGCAGAGGACTCCCAGCAGTGGACAGACATGTGAGGGGTGGGTGCAGAGGACTCCCAGAAGTGGCCTGCAATATGAGTGGTGGGTGCATATCACTCCCAGCAGT
This sequence comes from Triturus cristatus, assembly GCF_964204655.1. Classification (NCBI taxonomy): domain Eukaryota; kingdom Metazoa; phylum Chordata; class Amphibia; order Caudata; family Salamandridae; genus Triturus; species Triturus cristatus. Next base: position 422,076,206 of record NC_140579.1, read on the forward strand.
GGACAGACATGTGAGGGGTGGGTGCTGAGAACTCCCAGCAGTGGACAGACATGTGAGGGGTGGGTGCAGAGGACTCCCAGCAGTGGACAGACATGTGAGGGGTGGGTGCACAGGACTCCCAGCAGTGGACAGACATGTAAGGGATGGGTGCAGAGGACTCCCAGCAGTGGACAGACATGTGAGCGGTGGGTGCAGAGGACTCCCAGCAGTGGACAGACATGTTTGGGGTGGCTGCGGAGGACTCCCAGCAGTGCCCTGCAATATGAGGTGTGGGTGCATTTCACTACCAGCAGTGGACAGACATGTGAGGGGTGGGTGCAGAGGACTCCCAGCAGTGGACAGACATGTGAGGGGTGGGTGCAGAGGACTCCCAGCAGTGGCTTGCAATATGAGTGGTGGGTGCATATCACTCCCAGCAGTGGACAGACATGTGAGGGGTGGGTGCTGAGGACTCCCAGCAGTGGACAGACATGTGAGGGGTAGTGCAGAGGACTCCCAGCAGTGGACAGACATGTGAGGGGTGGGCGCAGAGGACTCCCAGCAGTGGCCTGCAATATGAGTGGTGGGAGCATATCACTCCCAGCAGTGGACACACATGTGAGGGGTGGGTGCAGCGGACTCCCAGCAGTGGACAGACATGTGAGGGGTGGCTGCAGAGGACTCCCAGCAGTGCCCTGCAATATGAGGTGTGGGTGCATATCACTACCAGCAGTGGACAGACATGTGAGGGGTGGGTGCAGAGGACTCCCAGCAGTGGACAGACATGTGAGGGGTGGCTGCAGAGGACTCCCAGCAGTGCCCTGAAATATGAGGTGTGGGTGCATATCACTACCAGCAGTGGACAGACATGTGAGGGGTGGGTGCAGAGGACTCCCAGCAGTGGACAGACATGTGAGGGGTGGCTGCAGAGGACTCCCAGCAGTGGACAGACATGTGAGGGGGTGCTGCAGAGGACTCCCAGCAGTGGCCTGCAATATGAGTGGTTGGTGCATATCACTCCCAGCAGTGGACAGACATGTGAGGGGTGGGTGCAGAGGTCTCCCAGCAGTGGACAGACATGTGAGGGGTGGCTGCAGAGGACTCCCAGCAGTGGACAGACATGTGAGGGGTGGCTGCAGAGGACTCCCAGCAGTGGCCTGCAATATGAGTGGTTGGTGCATATCACTCCCAGCAGTGGACAGACATGTGAGGGGTGCGTGCAGAGGATTCCCAGCAGTAGCCTGCAATATGAGGGGTGGGTGCATATCACTCCCAGCAGTGGACAGACATGTGAGGGAAAGGTGCAGAGGACTCCCAGCAGTGGACAGACATGTGAGGGGTGGGTGCAGAGGACTCCCAGCAGTGGACAGACATGTGAGGGGTGGCTGCAGAGGACTCCCAGCAGTGCCCTGCAATATGAGGTGTGGGTGCATTTCACTACCAGCAGTGGACAGACATGTGAGTGGTGGGTGCATATCACTCCCAGCAGTGGACAGACATGTGAGGGGTGGGTGCTGAGGACTCCCAGCAGTGGACAGACATGTGAGTGGTGGGTGCAGAGGACTCCCAGCAGTGGACAGACATGTGAGGGGTGGGTGCAGAGGAGTCCCAGCAGTGGACAGACATGTGAGGGGTGGGTGCAGAGGACTCCCAGCAGTGGCCTGCAATATGAGTGGTGGGTGCATATCACTCCCAGCAGTGGACACACATGTGAGGGGTGGGTGCAGAGGACTCCCAGCAGTGGACAGACATGTGAGGGGTGGCTGCAGAGGACTCCCAGCAATGCCCTGCAATATGAGGTGTGGGTGCATATCACTACCAGCAGTGGACAGACATGTGAGGGGTGGGTGCAGAGGACTCCCAGCAGTGGACAGACATGTGAGGGGTGGCTGCAGAGGACTCCCAGCAGTGCCCTGAAATATGAGGTGTGGGTGCATATCACTACCAGCAGTGGACAGACATGTGAGGGGTGGGTGCAGAGGACTCCCAGCAGTGGACAGACATGTGAGGGGTGGCTGCAGAGGACTCCCAGCAGTGGACAGACATGTGAGGGGTGGCTGCAGAGGACTCCCAGCAGTGGCCTGCAATATGAGTGGTTGGTGCATATCACTCCCAGCAGTGGACAGACATGTGAGGGGTGGGTGCAGAGGACTCCCAGCAGTGGACAGACATGTGAGGGGTGGCTGCAGAGGACTCCCAGCAGTGGACAGACATGTGAGGGGTGGGTGTAGAGGACTCCCAGCAGTGGCCTGCAATATGAGGGGTGGGTGCATATCACTCCCAGCAGTGGACAGACATGTGAGTGGTGGGTGCAGAGGACTCCCAGCAGTGGACAGACATGTGAGGGGTGGGTGCTGAGGACTCCCAGCAGTGGACAGACATGTGAGTGGTGGGTGCAGAGGACTCCCAGCAGTGGACAGACATGTGAGGGGTGGGTGCAGAGGACTCCCCGCAGTGGACAGACATGTGAGGGGTGGGTGCAGAGGACTCCCAGCAGTGGCCTGCAATATGAGTGGTGGGTGCATATCACTCCCAGCAGTGGACAGACATGTGAGGGGTGGGTGCAGAGGACTCCCAGCTGTGGACAGACATGTGAGGGGTGGGTGCAGATGACTCCCAGCAGTGGACAGACATGTGAGGGGTGGCTGCAGAGGACTCCCAGCAGTGCCCTGAAATATGAGGTGTGGGTGCATTTCACTACCAGCAGTGGACAGACATGTGAGGGGTGGGTGCAGAGGAGTCCCAGCAGTGGACAGACATGTGAGGTGTGGGTGCAGAGGACTCCAAGCAGTGGCCTGCAATATGAGTGGTGGGTGCATATCACTCCCAGCAGTGGACACACATGTGAGGGGTGGGTGCAGAGGACTCCCAGCAGTGGACAGACATGTGAGGGGTGGGTGCAGAGGACTCCCAGCAGTGGACAGACATGTGAGGGGTGGCTGCAGAGGACTCCCAGCAGTGCCCTGCAATATGAGGTGTGGGTGCATATCACTACCAGCAGTGGACAGACATGTGAGGGGTGGGTGCAGAGGACTCCCAGCAGTGGACAGACATGTGAGGGGTGGCTGCAGAGGACTCCCAGCAGTGGACAGACATGTGAGGGGTGGCTGCAGAGGACTCCCAGCAGTGGCCTGCTATATGAGTGGTGGGTGCATATCACTCCCAGCAGTGGACAGACATGTGAGTGGTGGGTGCAGAGTACTCCCAGCAGTGGACAGACATGTGATGGGTGGGTGCAGAGGACTCCCAGCAGTGGCCTGCAATATGAGTAGTGGGTGCATATCACTCCCAGCAGTGGACTGACATGTGAGGGGTGGGTGCAGAGTACTCCCAGCAGTGGACAGACATGTGAGGGGTGGGTGCAGATGACTCCCAGCAGTGGACAGACATGTGAGGGGTGGCTGCAGAGGACTCCCAGCAGTGGACAGAAATGTGAGGGGTGGGTGCAGAGGACTCCCAGCAGTGGACAGACATGTGAGGGGTGGGTGCAGAGGACTCCCAGAAGTGGCCTGCAATATGAGTGGTGGGTGCATATCACTCCCAGCAGTGGACAGACATGTGAGGGGTGGGTGCTGAGAACTCCCAGCAGTGGACAGACATGTGAGGGGTGGGTGCAGAGGACTCCCAGCAGTGGACAGACATGTGAGGGGTGGGTGCACAGGACTCCCAGCAGTGGACAGACATGTGAGGGATGGGTGCAGAGGACTCCCAGCAGTGGACAGACATGTGAGCGGTGGGTGCAGAGGACTCCCAGCAGTGGACAGACATGTTTGGGGTGGCTGCGGAGGACTCCCAGCAGTGCCCTGCAATATGAGGTGTGGGTGCATTTCACTACCAGCAGTGGACAGACATGTGAGGGGTGGGTGCAGAGGACTCCCAGCAGTGGACAGACATGTGAGGGGTGGGTGCAGAGGACTCCCAGCAGTGGACAGACATGTGAGGGGTGGGTGCAGAGGAGTCCCAGCAGTGGACAGACATGTGAGGGGTGGGCGCAGAGGAATCCCAGCAGTGGCCTGCAATATTAGTGGTGGGAGCATATCACTCCCAGCAGTGGACACACATGTGAGGGGTGGGTGCAGCGGACTCCCAGCAGTGGACAGACATGTGAGGGGTGGCTGCAGAGGACTCCCAGCAGTGCCCTGCAATATGAGGTGTGGGTGCATATCACTACCAGCAGTGGACAGACATGTGAGGGGTGGGTGCAGAGGACTCCCAGCAGTGGACAGACATGTGAGGGGTGGCTGCAGAGGTCTCCCAGCAGTGCCCTGAAATATGAGGTGTGGGTGCATATCACTACCAGCAGTGGACAGACATGTGAGGAGTGGGTGCAGAGGACTCCCAGCAGTGGACAGACATGTGAGGGGTTGCTGCAGAGGACTCCCAGCAGTGGACAGACATGTGAGGGGTGGGTGCTGAGAACTCCCAGCAGTGGACAGACATGTGAGGGGTGGGTGCAGAGGACTCGCAGCAGTGGACAGACATGTGAGGGGTGGGTGCAGAGGACTTGCAGCAGTGGACAGACATGTGAGGGGTGGTTGCAGAGGACTCCCAGCAGTGGACAGACATGTGAGGGGTGGGTGCAGAGGACTCCCAGCAGTGGACAGACATGTGAGGGGTGGCTGCAGAGGACTCCCAGCAGTGCCCTGAAATATGAGGTGTGGGTGCATTTCACTACCAGCAGTGGACAGACATGTGAGGGGTGGGTGCAGAGGAGTCCCAGCAGTGGACAGACATGTGAGGTGTGGGTGCAGAGGACTCCAAGCAGTGGCCTGCAATATGAGTGGTGGGTGCATATCACTCCCAGCAGTGGACACACATGTGAGGGGTGGGTGCAGAGGACTCCCAGCAGTGGACAGACATGTGAGGGGTGGGTGCAGAGGACTCCCAGCAGTGGACAGACATGTGAGGGGTGGCTGCAGAGGACTCCCAGCAGTGCCCTGCAATATGAGGTGTGGGTGCATATCACTACCAGCAGTGGACAGACATGTGAGGGGTGGGTGCAGAGGACTCCCAGCAGTGGACAGACATGTGAGGGGTGGCTGCAGAGGACTCCCAGCAGTGGACAGACATGTGAGGGGTGGCTGCAGAGGACTCCCAGCAGTGGCCTGCTATATGAGTGGTGGGTGCATATCACTCCCAGCAGTGGACAGACATGTGAGTGGTGGGTGCAGAGTACTCCCAGCAGTGGACAGACATGTGATGGGTGGGTGCAGAGGACTCCCAGCAGTGGCCTGCAATATGAGTAGTGGGTGCATATCACTCCCAGCAGTGGACTGACATGTGAGGGGTGGGTGCAGAGTACTCCCAGCAGTGGACAGACATGTGAGGGGTGGGTGCAGATGACTCCCAGCAGTGGACAGACATGTGAGGGGTGGCTGCAGAGGACTCCCAGCAGTGGACAGAAATGTGAGGGGTGGGTGCAGAGGACTCCCAGCAGTGGACAGACATGTGAGGGGTGGGTGCAGAGGACTCCCAGAAGTGGCCTGCAATATGAGTGGTGGGTGCATATCACTCCCAGCAGTGGACAGACATGTGAGGGGTGGGTGCTGAGAACTCCCAGCAGTGGACAGACATGTGAGGGGTGGGTGCAGAGGACTCCCAGCAGTGGACAGACATGTGAGGGGTGGGTGCACAGGACTCCCAGCAGTGGACAGACATGTGAGGGATGGGTGCAGAGGACTCCCAGCAGTGGACAGACATGTGAGCGGTGGGTGCAGAGGACTCCCAGCAGTGGACAGACATGTTTGGGGTGGCTGCGGAGGACTCCCAGCAGTGCCCTGCAATATGAGGTGTGGGTGCATTTCACTACCAGCAGTGGACAGACATGTGAGGGGTGGGTGCAGAGGACTCCCAGCAGTGGACAGACATGTGAGGGGTGGGTGCAGAGGACTCCCAGCAGTGGACAGACATGTGAGGGGTGGGTGCAGAGGAGTCCCAGCAGTGGACAGACATGTGAGGGGTGGGCGCAGAGGAATCCCAGCAGTGGCCTGCAATATTAGTGGTGGGAGCATATCACTCCCAGCAGTGGACACACATGTGAGGGGTGGGTGCAGCGGACTCCCAGCAGTGGACAGACATGTGAGGGGTGGCTGCAGAGGACTCCCAGCAGTGCCCTGCAATATGAGGTGTGGGTGCATATCACTACCAGCAGTGGACAGACATGTGAGGGGTGGGTGCAGAGGACTCCCAGCAGTGGACAGACATGTGAGGGGTGGCTGCAGAGGTCTCCCAGCAGTGCCCTGAAATATGAGGTGTGGGTGCATATCACTACCAGCAGTGGACAGACATGTGAGGAGTGGGTGCAGAGGACTCCCAGCAGTGGACAGACATGTGAGGGGTTGCTGCAGAGGACTCCCAGCAGTGGACAGACATGTGAGGGGTGGCTGCAGAGGACTCCCAGCAGTGGCCTGCAATATGAGTGGTTGGTGCATATCACTCCCAGCAGTGGACAGACATGTGAGGGGTGGGTGCAGAGGACTCCCAGCAGTGGACAGACATGTGAGGGGTGGGTGCAGAGGAGTCCCAGCAGTGGACAGACATGTGAGGGGTGGGCGCAGAGGAATCCCAGCAGTGGCCTGCAATATGAGTGGTGGGAGCATATCACTCCCAGCAGTGGACACACATGTGAGGGGTGGGTGCAGCGGACTCCCAGCAGTGGACAGACATGTGAGGGGTGGCTGCAGAGCACTCCCAGCAGTGCCCTGCAATATGAGGTGTGGGTGCATATCACTACCAGCAGTGGACAGACATGTGAGGGGTGGGTGCAGAGGACTCCCAGCAGTGGACAGACATGTGAGGGGTGGCTGCAGAGGTCTCCCAGCAGTGCCGTGAAATATGAGGTGTGGGTGCATATCACTACCAGCAGTGGACAGACATGTGAGGGGTGGGTGCAGAGGAATCCCAGCAGTGGACAGACATGTGAGGGGTGGCTGCAGAGGACTCCCAGCAGTGGACAGACATGTGAGGGGTGGCTGCAGAGGACTCCCAGCAGTGGCCTGCAATATGAGTGGTTGGTGCATATCACTCCCAGCAGTGGACAGACATGTGAGGGGTGCGTGCAGAGGATTCCCAGCAGTAGCCTGCAATATGAGGGGTGGGAGCATATCACTCCCAGCAGTGGACAGACATGTGAGGGAAAGGTGCAGAGGACTCCCAGCAGTGGACAGACATGTGAGGGGTGGGTGCAGAGGACTCCCAGCAGTGGACAGCCATGTGAGGGGTGGCTGCAGAGGACTCCCAGCAGTGCCCTGCAATATGAGGTGTGGGTGCATTTCACTACCAGCAGTGGACAGACATGTGAGTGGTGGGTGCACATCACTCCCAGTAGTGGACAGACATGTGAGGGGTGGGTGCTGAGGACTCCCAGCAGTGGACAGACATGTGAGTGGTGGGTGCAGAGGACTCCCAGCAGTGGACAGACATGTGAGGGGTGGGTGCAGAGGAGTCCCAGCAGTGGACAGACATGTGAGGGGTGGGTGCAGAGGACTCCCAGCAGTGGCCTGCAATATGAGTGGTGGGTGCATATCACTCCCAGCAGTGGACACACATGTGAGGGGTGGGTGCAGAGGACTCCCAGCAGTGGACAGACATGTGAGGGGTGGCTGCAGAGGACTCCCAGCAATGCCCTGCAATATGAGGTGTGGGTGCATATCACTACCAGCAGTGGACAGACATGTGAGGGGTGGGTGCAGAGGACTCCCAGCAGTGGACAGACATGTGAGGGGTGGCTGCAGAGGACTCCCAGCAGTGGACAGACATGTGAGGGGTGGCTGCAGAGGACTCCCAGCAGTGGCCTGCAATATGAGTGGTTGGTGCATATCACTCCCAGCAGTGGACAGACATGTGAGGGGTGGGTGCAGAGGACTCCCAGCAGTGGACAGACATGTGAGGGGTGGCTGCAGAGGACTCCCAGCAGTGGACAGACATGTGAGGGGTGGGTGCAGAGGACTCCCAGAAGTGGCCTGCAATATGAGTGGTGGGGGCATATCACTCCCAGCAGTGGACAGACATGTGAGGGGTGGGTACCGAGGACTCCCAGCAGTGGACAGACATGTAAGGGGTGGGTGCAGAGGACTCCCAGCAGTGGACAGACATGTGAGGGGTGGGTGCAGAGGACTCCCAGCAGTGGACAGACATGTGAGGGGTGAGTGCAGAGGACTCCCAGCAGTGGCCTGCAATATGAGTGGTGGGTGCATATCACTCCCAGCAGTGGACAGACATGTGAGGGGTGGGTGCAGAGGTCTCCCAGCTGTGGACAGACATGTGAGGGGTGGGTGCAGATGACTCCCAGCAGTGGACAGACATGTGAGGGGTGGCTGCAGAGGACTCCCAGCAGTGCCCTGAAATATGAGGTGTGGGTGCATTTCACTACCATCAGTGGACAGACATGTGAGGGGTGGGTGCAGAGGACTCCCAGCAGTGGACAGACATGTGAGGGGTGGGTGCAGAGGACTCCCAGCAGTGGCTTGCAATATGAGTGGTGGGTGCATATCACTCCCAGCAGTGGACAGACATGTGAGGGGTGGGTGCTGAGGACTCCCGGCAGTGGACAGACATGTGAGGGGTGGGTGCAGAGGACTCCCAGCAGTGGACAGACATGTGAGGGGTGGGTGCAGAGGAGTCCCAGCAGTGGACAGACATGTGAGGGGTGGGTGCAGAGGACTCCCAGCAGTGGACAGACATGTGAGGGGTGGCTGCAGAGGACTCCCAGCAGTGTCCTGCACTATGAGGTGTGGGTGCATATCACTACCAGCAGTGGACAGATATGTGAGGGGTGGGTGCAGAGGACTCCCAGCAGTGGACAGACATGTGAGGGGTGGCTGCAGAGGACTCCCAGCAGTGCCCTGCAATATGAGGTGTGGGTGCATATCACTACCAGCAGTGGACAGACATGTGAGGGGTGGGTGCAGAGGACTCCCAGCAGTGGACAGACATGTGAGGGGTGGCTGCAGAGGACTCCCAGCAGTGGACAGACATGTGAGGGGTGGCTGCAGAGGACTCCCAGCAGTGGCCTGCTATATGAGTGGTGGGTGCATATCACTCCCAGCAGTGGACAGACATGTGAGTGGTGGGTGCAGAGTACTCCCAGCAGTGGACAGACATGTGAGGGGTGGGTGCAGAGGACTCCCAGCAGTGGCCTGCAATATGAGTGGTGGGTGCATATCACTCCCAGCAGTGGACTGACATGCGAGGGGTGGGTGCAGAGGACTCCCAGCAGTGGACAGACATGTGAGGGGTGGGTGCAGATGACTCCCAGCAGTGGACAGACATGTGAGGGGTGGGTGCAGAGGACTCCCAGCAGTGGACAGACATGTGAGGGGTGGCTGCAGAGGACTCCCAGCAGTGGACATACATGTGAGGGGTGGGTGCAGAGGACTCCGAGCAGTGGCCTGCAATATGAGTGGTGGGTGCATATCACTCCCAGCAGTGAACAGACATGTGAGGGGTGGGTGCAGAGGACTCCCAGCAGTGGACAGACACGTGAAGGGTGGCTGCAGAAGACTCCCAGCAGTGGACAGACATGTGAGGGGTGGGTGCAGAGGACTCCCAGCAGTGGCCTGCAATATGAGTGGTGGGTGCATATCACTCCCACCAGTGGACAGACATGTCAGGGGTGGGTGCAGAGGACTCCCAGCAGTGGACAGACATGTGAGGGGTGGGTGCAGATGACTCCCAGCAGTGGACAGACATGTGAGGGGTGGCTGCAGAGGACTCCCAGCAGTGCCCTGAAATATGAGGTGTGGGTGCATTTCACTACCAGCAGTGGACAGACATGTGAGGGGTGGGTGCAGAGGACTCCCATCAGTGGACAGACATGTGAGGGGTGGGTGCAGAGGACTCCCAGCAGTGGACAGACATGTGAGCGGTGGGTGCAGAGGACTCCCAGAAGTGGCCTGCAATATGAGGGGTGGGTGCATATCACTCCCAGCAGTGGACAGACATGCGAGTGGTGGGTGCAGAGGACTCCCAGCAGTGGACAGACATATGAGGGGTGGGTGCAGAGGACTCCCAGCAGTGGACAGACATGTAAGGGGTGGGTGCATATCACTCCCAGCAGTGGACTGAAAAGTGAGGGGTGGGTGCAGAGGACTCCCAGCAGTGGACAGACATGTGAGGGGTGGGTGCAGATGACTCCCAGCAGTGGACAGACATGTGAGGGGTTGCTGCAGAGGACTCCCAGCAGTGGACAGACATGTGAGGGGTGGGTGCAGAGGACTCACAGCAGTGGCCTGCAATATGAGTGGTGGGTGCATATCATTCCCAGCAGTGGACAGACATGTGAGGGGTGGGTGCTGAGGACTCCCAGCAGTGGACAGACATGTGAGGGGTGGGTGCAGAGAACTCCCAGCAGTGGACAGACGTGAGGGGTGGGTGCAGAGGACTCCCAGCAGTGGAAAGACATGTGAGGGGTGGGTGCAGAGGACTCCCAGCAGTGGCCTGCAATATGAGTGGTGGGTGCATATCACTCCCAGCAGTGAACAGACATGTGAGGGGTGGGTGCAGAGGACTCCCAGCAGTGGACAGACACGTGAAGGGTGGCTGCAGAGGACTCCCAGCAGTGGACAGACATCTGAGGGGTGGGTGCTGAGGACTCCCAGAAGTGGCCTGCAATATGAGTGGTGGGTGCATATCACTCCCAGCAGTGGACAGACATGTGAGGGGTGGCTGCAGAGGACTCCCAGCAGTGGACAGACATGTGAGGGGTGGCTGCAGAGGACTCCCAGCAGTGGCCTGCAATATGAGTGGTTGGTGCATATCACTCCCAGCAGTGGACAGACATGTGAGGGGTGGGTGCAGAGGACTCCCAGCAGTGGACAGACATGTGAGGGGTGGCTGCAGAGGACTCCCAGCAGTGGACAGACATGTGAGGGGTGGGTGCAGAGGACTCCCAGCAGTGGCCTGCAATATGAGGGGTGGGTGCATATCACTCCCAGCAGTGGACAGACATGTGAGTGGTGGGTGCAGAGGACTCCCAGCAGTGGACAGACATATGAGGGGTGGGTGCAGAGGACTCCCAGCAGTGGAAAGACATGTGAGGGGTGGGTGCAGAGGACTCCCAGCAGTGGACAGACATGTGAGGGGTGGGTGCAGAGGACTCCCAGCAGTGGACAGACATGTGAGGGGTGGCTGCAGAGGACTCCCAGCAGTGGACAGACATGTGAGGGGTGGGTGCAGAGGACTCCCAGCAGTGGCCTGCAATATGAGGGGTGGGTGCATATCACTCCCAGCAGAGGACAGACATGTGAGTGGTGGGTGCAGAGGACTCCCAGCAGTGGACAGACATATGAGGGGTGGGTGCATATCACTCCCAGCAGTGGACAGACATGTGAGGGGTGGCTGCAGAGGACTCCCAGCAGTGGACAGACATGTGAGGGGTGGCTGCAGAGGACTCCCAGCAGTGGCCTGCAATATGAGTGGTGGGTGCATATCACTTCCAGCAGTGGACAGATATGTGAGGGGTGGGTGCAGAGGACTCCCAGCAGTGGCTTGCAATATGAGTGGTGGGTGCATATCACTCCGAGCAGTGGACAGACATGTGAGGGGTGGGTGCTGAGGACTCCCAGCAGTGGACAGACATGTGAGGGGTGGGTGCAGAGGACTCCCAGCAGTGGACAGACATGTGAGGGGTGGGTGCAGAGGAGTCCCAGCAGTGGACAGACATGTGAGGGGTGGGCGCAGAGGACTCCCAGCAGTAGCGTGCAATATGAGTGGTGGGTGCATATCACTCCCAGCAGTGGACACACATGTGAGGGGTGGGTGCAGAGGACTCCCAGCAGTGGACAGACATGTGAGGGGTGGCTGCAGAGGACTCCCAGCAGTGCCCTGCAATATGAGGTGTGGGTGCATATCACTACCAGCAGTGGACAGACATGTGAGGGGTGGGTGCAGAGGACTCCCAGCAGTGGACAGACATGTGAGGGGTGGGTGCAGAGGACTCCCCGCAGTGGACAGACATGTGAGGGGTGGGTGCAGAGGACTCCCAGCAGTGGCCTGCAATATGAGTGGTGGGTGCATATCACTCCCAGCAGTGGACAGACATGTGAGGGGTGGGTGCAGAGGACTCCCAGCTGTGGACAGACATGTGAGGGGTGGGTGCAGATGACTCCCAGCAGTGGACAGACATGTGAGGGGTGGCTGCAGAGGACTCCCAGCAGTGCCCTGAAATATGAGGTGTGGGTGCATTTCACTACCAGCAGTGGACAGACATGTGAGGGGTGGGTGCAGAGGACTCCCAGCAGTGGACAGACATGTGAGGGGTGGGTGCAGAGGACTCCCAGCAGTGGCTTGCAATATGAGTGGTGGGTGCATATCACTCCCAGCAGTGGACAGACATGTGAGGGGTGGGTGCTGAGGACTCCCGGCAGTGGACAGACATGTGAGGGGTGGGTGCAGAGGACTCCCAGCAGTGGACAGACATGTGAGGGGTGGGTGCAGAGGAGTCCCAGCAGTGGACAGACATGTGAGGTGTGGGTGCAGAGGACTCCAAGCAGTGGCCTGCAATATGAGTGGTGGGTGCATATCACTCCCAGCAGTGGACACACATGTGAGGGGTGGGTGCAGAGGACTCCCAGCAGTGGACAGACATGTGAGGGGTGGGTGCAGAGGACTCCCAGCAGTGGACAGACATGTGAGGGGTGGCTGCAGAGGACTCCCAGCAGTGCCCTGCAATATGAGGTGTGGGTGCATATCACTACCAGCAGTGGACAGACATGTGAGGGGTGGGTGCAGAGGACTCCCAGCAGTGGACAGACATGTGAGGGGTGGCTGCAGAGGACTCCCAGCAGTGGACAGACATGTGAGGGGTGGCTGCAGAGGACTCCCAGCAGTGGCCTGCTATATGAGTGGTGGGTGCATATCACTCCCAGCAGTGGACAGACATGTGAGTGGTGGGTGCAGAGTACTCCCAGCAGTGGACAGACATGTGATGGGTGGGTGCAGAGGACTCCCAGCAGTGGCCTGCAATATGTGTAGTGGGTGCATATCACTCCCAGCAGTGGACTGACATGTGAGGGGTGGGTGCAGAGTACTCCCAGCAGTGGACAGACATGTGAGGGGTGGGTGCAGATGACTCCCAGCAGTGGACAGACATGTGAGGGGTGGCTGCAGAGGACTCCCAGCAGTGGACAGAAATGTGAGGGGTGGGTGCAGAGGACTCCCAGCAGTGGACAGACATGTGAGGGGTGGGTGCAGAGGACTCCCAGAAGTGGCCTGCAATATGAGTGGTGGGTGCATATCACTCCCAGCAGTGGACAGACATGTGAGGGGTGGGTGCTGAGAACTCCCAGCAGTGGACAGACATGTGAGGGGTGGGTGCAGAGGACTCCCAGCAGTGGACAGACATGTGAGGGGTGGGTGCACAGGACTCCCAGCAGTGGACAGACATGTGAGGGATGGGTGCAGAGGACTCCCAGCAGTGGACAGACATGTGAGCGGTGGGTGCAGAGGACTCCCAGCAGTGGACAGACATGTTTGGGGTGGCTGCGGAGGACTCCCAGCAGTGCCCTGCAATATGAGGTGTGGGTGCATTTCACTGCCAGCAGTGGACAGACATGTGAGGGGTGGGTGCAGAGGACTCCCAGCAGTGGACAGACATGTGAGGGGTGGGCGCAGAGGACTCCCAGCAGTGGACAGACATGTGAGGGGTGGGTGCAAAGGAGTCCCAGCAGTGGACAGACATGTGAGGGGTGGGCGCAGAGGAATCCCAGCAGTGGCCTGCAATATTAGTGGTGGGAGCATATCACTCCCAGCAGTGGACACACATGTGAGGGGTGGGTGCAGCGGACTCCCAGCAGTGGACAGACATGTGAGGGGTGGCTGCAGAGGACTCCCAGCAGTGCCCTGCAATATGAGGTGTGGGTGCATATCACTACCAGCAGTGGCCAGACATGTGAGGGGTGGGTGCAGAGGACTCCCAGCAGTGGACAGACATGTGAGGGGTGGCTGCAGAGGTCTCCCAGCAGTGCCCTGAAATATGAGGTGTGGGTGCATATCACTACCAGCAGTGGACAGACATGTGAGGAGTGGGTGCAGAGGACTCCCAGCAGTGGACAGACATGTGAGGGGTTGCTGCAGAGGACTCCCAGCAGTGGACAGACATGTGAGGGGTGGCTGCAGAGGACTCCCAGCAGTGGCCTGCAATATGAGTGGTTGGTGCATATCACTCCCAGCAGTGGACAGACATGTGAGGGGTGGGTGCAGAGGACTCCCAGCAGTGGACAGACATGTGAGGGGTGGGTGCAGAGGAGTCCCAGCAGTGGACAGACATGTGAGGGGTGGGCGCAGAGGAATCCCAGCAGTGGACTGCAATATGAGTGGTGGGAGCATATCACTCCCAGCAGTGGACACACATGTGAGGGGTGGGTGCAGCGGACTCCCAGCAGTGGACAGACATGTGAGGGGTGGCTGCAGAGCACTCCCAGCAGTGCCCTGCAATATGAGGTGTGGGTGCATATCACTACCAGCAGTGGACAGACATGTGAGGGGTGGGTGCAGAGGACTCCCAGCAGTGGACAGACATGTGAGGGGTGGCTGCAGAGGTCTCCCAGCAGTGCCGTGAAATATGAGGTGTGGGTGCATATCACTACCAGCAGTGGACAGACATGTGAGGGGTGGGTGCAGAGGAATCCCAGCAGTGGACAGACATGTGAGGGGTGGCTGCAGAGGACTCCCAGCAGTGGACAGACATGTGAGGGGTGGCTGCAGAGGACTCCCAGCAGTGGCCTGCAATATGAGTGGTTGGTGCATATCACTCCCAGCAGTGGACAGACATGTGAGGGGTGCGTGCAGAGGATTCCCAGCAGTAGCCTGCAATATGAGGGGTGGGTGCATATCACTCCCAGCAGTGGACAGACATGTGAGGGAAAGGTGCAGAGGACTCCCAGCAGTGGACAGACATGTGAGGGGTGGGTGCAGAGGACTCCCAGCAGTGGACAGCCATGTGAGGGGTGGCTGCAGAGGACTCCCAGCAGTGCCCTGCAATATGAGGTGTGGGTGCATTTCACTACCAGCAGTGGACAGACATGTGAGTGGTGGGTGCACATCACTCCCAGTAGTGGACAGACATGTGAGGGGTGGGTGCTGAGGACTCCCAGCAGTGGACAGACATGTGAGTGGTGGGTGCAGAGGACTCCCAGCAGTGGACAGACATGTGAGGGGTGGGTGCAGAGGTGTCCCAGCAGTGGACAGACATGTGAGGGGTGGGTGCAGAGGACTCCCAGCAGTGGCCTGCAATATGAGTGGTGGGTGCATATCACTCCCAGCAGTGGACACACATGTGAGGGGTGGGTGCAGAGGACTCCCAGCAGTGGACAGACATGTGAGGGGTGGCTGCAGAGGACTCCCAGCAATGCCCTGCAATATGAGGTGTGGGTGCATATCACTACCAGCAGTGGACAGACATGTGAGGGGTGGGTGCAGAGGACTCCCAGCAGTGGACAGACATGTGAGGGGTGGCTGCAGAGGACTCCCAGCAGTGGACAGACATGTGAGGGGTGGCTGCAGAGGACTCCCAGCAGTGGCCTGCAATATGAGTGGTTGGTGCATATCACTCCCAGCAGTGGACAGACATGTGAGGGGTGGGTGCAGAGGACTCCCAGCAGTGGACAGACATGTGAGGGGTGGCTGCAGAGGACTCCCAGCAGTGGACAGACATGTGAGGGGTGGGTGCAGAGGACTCCCAGAAGTGGCCTGCAATATGAGTGGTGGGGGCATATCACTCCCAGCAGTGGACAGACATGTGAGGGGTGGGTACCGAGGACTCCCAGCAGTGGACAGACATGTAAGGGGTGGGTGCAGAGGACTCCCAGCAGTGGACAGACATGTGAGGGGTGGGTGCAGAGGACTCCCAGCAGTGGACAGACATGTGAGGGGTGAGTGCAGAGGACTCCCAGCAGTGGCCTGCAATATGAGTGGTGGGTGCATATCACTCCCAGCAGTGGACAGACATGTGAGGGGTGGGTGCAGAGGTCTCCCAGCTGTGGACAGACATGTGAGGGGTGGGTGCAGATGGCTCCCAGCAGTGGACAGACATGTGAGGGGTGGCTGCAGAGGACTCCCAGCAGTGCCCTGAAATATGAGGTGTGGGTGCATTTCACTACCATCAGTGGACAGACATGTGAGGGGTGGGTGCAGAGGACTCCCAGCAGTGGACAGACATGTGAGGGGTGGGTGCAGAGGACTCCCAGCAGTGGCTTGCAATATGAGTGGTGGGTGCATATCACTCCCAGCAGTGGACAGACATGTGAGGGGTGGGTGCTGAGGACTCCCGGCAGTGGACAGACATGTGAGGGGTGGGTGCAGAGGACTCCCAGCAGTGGACAGACATGTGAGGGGTGGGTGCAGAGGAGTCCCAGCAGTGGACAGACATATGAGGGGTGGGTGCAGAGGACTCCCAGCAGTTGACAGACATGTGAGGGGTGGCTGCAGAGGACTCCCAGCAGTGTCCTGCACTATGAGGTGTGGGTGCATATCACTACCAGCAGTGGACAGATATGTGAGGGGTGGGTGCAGAGGACTCCCAGCAGTGGACAGACATGTGAGGGGTGGCTGCAGAGGACTCCCAGCAGTGCCCTGCAATATGAGGTGTGGGTGCATATCACTACCAGCAGTGGACAGACATGTGAGGGGTGGGTGCAGAGGACTCCCAGCAGTGGACAGACATGTGAGGGGTGGCTGCAGAGGACTCCCAGCAGTGGACAGACATGTGAGGGGTGGCTGCAGAGGACTCCCAGCAGTGGCCTGCTATATGAGTGGTGGGTGCATATCACTCCCAGCAGTGGACAGACATGTGAGTGGTGGGTGCAGAGTACTCCCAGCAGTGGACAGACATGTGAGGGGTGGGTGCAGAGGACTCCCAGCAGTGGCCTGCAATATGAGTGGTGGGTGCATATCACTCCCAGCAGTGGACTGACATGCGAGGGGTGGGTGCAGAGGACTCCCAGCAGTGGACAGACATGTGAGGGGTGGGTGCAGATGACTCCCAGCAGTGGACAGACATGTGAGGGGTGGGTGCAGAGGACTCCCAGCAGTGGACAGACATGTGAGGGGTGGCTGCAGAGGACTCCCAGCAGTGGACATACATGTGAGGGGTGGGTGCAGAGGACTCCGAGCAGTGGCCTGCAATATGAGTGGTGGGTGCATATCACTCCCAGCAGTGAACAGACATGTGAGGGGTGGGTGCAGAGGACTCCCAGCAGTGGACAGACACGTGAAGGGTGGCTGCAGAAGACTCCCAGCAGTGGACAGACATGTGAGGGGTGGGTGCAGAGGACTCCCAGCAGTGGCCTGCAATATGAGTGGTGGGTGCATATCACTCCCACCAGTGGACAGACATGTCAGGGGTGGGTGCAGAGGACTCCCAGCAGTGGACAGACATGTGAGGGGTGGGTGCAGATGACTCCCAGCAGTGGACAGACATGTGAGGGGTGGCTGCAGAGGACTCCCAGCAGTGCCCTGAAATATGAGGTGTGGGTGCATTTCACTACCAGCAGTGGACAGACATGTGAGGGGTGGGTGCAGAGGACTCCCATCAGTGGACAGACATGTGAGGGGTGGGTGCAGAGGACTCCCAGCAGTGGACAGACATGTGAGCGGTGGGTGCAGAGGACTCCCAGAAGTGGCCTGCAATATGAGGGGTGGGTGCATATCACTCCCAGCAGTGGACAGACATGCGAGTGGTGGGTGCAGAGGACTCCCAGCAGTGGACAGACATATGAGGGGTGGGTGCAGAGGACTCCCAGCAGTGGACAGACATGTAAGGGGTGGGTGCATATCACTCCCAGCAGTGGACTGAAAAGTGAGGGGTGGGTGCAGAGGACTCCCAGCAGTGGACAGACATGTGAGGGGTGGGTGCAGATGACTCCCAGCAGTGGACAGACATGTGAGGGGTTGCTGCAGAGGACTCCCAGCAGTGGACAGACATGTGAGGGGTGGGTGCAGAGGACTCACAGCAGTGGCCTGCAATATGAGTGGTGGGTGCATATCATTCCCAGCAGTGGACAGACATGTGAGGGGTGGGTGCTGAGGACTCCCAGCAGTGGACAGACATGTGAGGGGTGGGTGCAGAGAACTCCAAGCAGTGGACAGACGTGAGGGGTGGGTGCAGAGGACTCCCAGCAGTGGAAAGACATGTGAGGGGTGGGTGCAGAGGACTCCCAGCAGTGGCCTGCAATATGAGTGGTGGGTGCATATCACTCCCAGCAGTGAACAGACATGTGAGGGGTGGGTGCAGAGGACTCCCAGCAGTGGACAGACACGTGAAGGGTGGCTGCAGAGGACTCCCAGCAGTGGACAGACATGTGAGGGGTGGGTGCTGAGGACTCCCAGAAGTGGCCTGCAATATGAGTGGTGGGTGCATATCACTCCCAGCAGTGGACAGACATGTGAGGGGTGGGTACCGAGGACTCCCAGCAGTGGACAGACATGTAAAGGGTGGGTGCAGAGGACTCCCAGCAGTGGACAGACATGTGAGGGGTGGGTGCAGAGGACTCCCAGCAGTGGACAGACATGTGAGGGGTGGGTGCAGAGGACTCCCAGCAGTGGCCTGCAATATGAGTGGTGGGTGCATATCACTCCCAGCAGTGGACAGACATGTGAGGGGTGGGTGCAGAGGACTCCCAGCTGTGGACAGACATGTGAGGGGTGGGTGCAGATGACTCCCAGCAGTGGACAGACATGTGAGGGGTGGCTGCAGAGGACTCCCAGCAGTGCCCTGAAATATGAGGTGTGGGTGCATTTCACTACCAGCAGTGGACAGACATGTGAGGGGTGGGTGCAGAGGACTCCCAGCAGTGGACAGACATGTGAGGGGTGGGTGCAGAGGACTCCCAGCAGTGGCTTGCAATATGAGTGGTGGGTGCATATCACTCCCAGCAGTGGACAGACATGTGAGGGGTGGGTGCTGAGGACTCCCGGCAGTGGACAGACATGTGAGGGGTGGGTGCAGAGGACTCCCAGCAGTGGACAGACATGTGAGGGGTGGGTGCAGAGGAGTCCCAGCAGTGGACAGACATGTGAGGGGTGGGTGCAGAGGACTCTAAGCAGTGGCCTGCAATATGAGTGGTGGGTGCATATCACTCCCAGCAGTGGACACACATGTGAGGGGTGGGTGCAGAGGACTCCCAGCAGTGGACAGACATGTGAGGGGTGGCTGCAGAGGACTCCCAGCAGTGCCCTGCAATATGAGGTGTGGGTGCATATCACTACCAGCAGTGGACAGACATGTGAGGGGTGGGTGCAGAGGACTCCCAGCAGTGGACAGACATGTGAGGGGTGGCTGCAGAGGACTCCCAGCAGTGGACAGACATGTGAGGGGTGGCTGCAGAGGACTCCCAGCAGTGGCCTGCTATATGAGTGGTGGGTGCATATCACTCCCAGCAGTGGACAGACATGTGAGTGGTGGGTGCAGAGTACTCCCAGCAGTGGACAGACATGTGAGGGGTGGGTGCAGAGGACTCCCAGCAGTGGCCTGCAATATGAGTGGTTGGTGCATATCACTCCCAGCAGTGGACAGACATGTGAGGGGTGCGTGCAGAGGATTCCCAGCAGTAGCCTGCAATATGAGGGGTGGGTGCATATCACTCCCAGCAGTGGACAGACATGTGAGGGAAAGGTGCAGAGGACTCCCAGCAGTGGACAGACATGTGAGGGGTGGGTGCAGAGGACTCCCAGCAGTGGACAGCCATGTGAGGGGTGGCTGCAGAGGACTCCCAGCAGTGCCCTGCAATATGAGGTGTGGGTGCATTTCACTACCAGCAGTGGACAGACATGTGAGTGGTGGGTGCACATCACTCCCAGTAGTGGACAGACATGTGAGGGGTGGGTGCTGAGGACTCCCAGCAGTGGACAGACATGTGAGTGGTGGGTGCAGAGGACTCCCAGCAGTGGACAGACATGTGAGGGGTGGGTGCAGAGGAGTCCCAGCAGTGGACAGACATGTGAGGGGTGGGTGCAGAGGACTCCCAGCAGTGGCCTGCAATATGAGTGGTGGGTGCATATCACTCCCAGCAGTGGACACACATGTGAGGGGTGGGTGCAGAGGACTCCCAGCAGTGGACAGACATGTGAGGGGTGGCTGCAGAGGACTCCCAGCAATGCCCTGCAATATGAGGTGTGGGTGCATATCACTACCAGCAGTGGACAGACATGTGAGGGGTGGGTGCAGAGGACTCCCAGCAGTGGACAGACATGTGAGGGGTGGCTGCAGAGGACTCCCAGCAGTGGACAGACATGTGAGGGGTGGCTGCAGAGGACTCCCAGCAGTGGCCTGCAATATGAGTGGTTGGTGCATATCACTCCCAGCAGTGGACAGACATGTGAGGGGTGGGTGCAGAGGACTCCCAGCAGTGGACAGACATGTGAGGGGTGGCTGCAGAGGACTCCCAGCAGTGGACAGACATGTGAGGGGTGGGTGCAGAGGACTCCCAGAAGTGGCCTGCAATATGAGTGGTGGGGGCATATCACTCCCAGCAGTGGACAGACATGTGAGGGGTGGGTACCGAGGACTCCCAGCAGTGGACAGACATGTAAGGGGTGGGTGCAGAGGACTCCCAGCAGTGGACAGACATGTGAGGGGTGGGTGCAGAGGACTCCCAGCAGTGGACAGACATGTGAGGGGTGAGTGCAGAGGACTCCCAGCAGTGGCCTGCAATATGAGTGGTGGGTGCATATCACTCCCAGCAGTGGACAGACATGTGAGGGGTGGGTGCAGAGGTCTCCCAGCTGTGGACAGACATGTGAGGGGTGGGTGCAGATGACTCCCAGCAGTGGACAGACATGTGAGGGGTGGCTGCAGAGGACTCCCAGCAGTGCCCTGAAATATGAGGTGTGGGTGCATTTCACTACCATCAGTGGACAGACATGTGAGGGGTGGGTGCAGAGGACTCCCAGCAGTGGACAGACATGTGAGGGGTGGGTGCAGAGGACTCCCAGCAGTGGCTTGCAATATGAGTGGTGGGTGCATATCACTCCCAGCAGTGGACAGACATGTGAGGGGTGGGTGCTGAGGACTCCCGGCAGTGGACAGACATGTGAGGGGTGGGTGCAGAGGACTCCCAGCAGTGGACAGACATGTGAGGGGTGGGTGCAGAGGAGTCCCAGCAGTGGACAGACATGTGAGGGGTGGGTGCAGAGGACTCCCAGCAGTGGACAGACATGTGAGGGGTGGCTGCAGAGGACTCCCAGCAGTGTCCTGCACTATGAGGTGTGGGTGCATATCACTACCAGCAGTGGACAGATATGTGAGGGGTGGGTGCAGAGGACTCCCAGCAGTGGACAGACATGTGAGGGGTGGCTGCAGAGGACTCCCAGCAGTGCCCTGCAATATGAGGTGTGGGTGCATATCACTACCAGCAGTGGACAGACATGTGAGGGGTGGGTGCAGAGGACTCCCAGCAGTGGACAGACATGTGAGGGGTGGCTGCAGAGGACTCCCAGCAGTGGACAGACATGTGAGGGGTGGCTGCAGAGGACTCCCAGCAGTGGCCTGCTATATGAGTGGTGGGTGCATATCACTCCCAGCAGTGGACAGACATGTGAGTGGTGGGTGCAGAGTACTCCCAGCAGTGGACAGACATGTGAGGGGTGGGTGCAGAGGACTCCCAGCAGTGGCCTGCAATATGAGTGGTGGGTGCATATCACTCCCAGCAGTGGACTGACATGCGAGGGGTGGGTGCAGAGGACTCCCAGCAGTGGACAGACATGTGAGGGGTGGGTGCAGATGACTCCCAGCAGTGGACAGACATGTGAGGGGTGGGTGCAGAGGACTCCCAGCAGTGGACAGACATGTGAGGGGTGGCTGCAGAGGACTCCCAGCAGTGGACATACATGTGAGGGGTGGGTGCAGAGGACTCCGAGCAGTGGCCTGCAATATGAGTGGTGGGTGCATATCACTCCCAGCAGTGAACAGACATGTGAGGGGTGGGTGCAGAGGACTCCCAGCAGTGGACAGACACGTGAAGGGTGGCTGCAGAAGACTCCCAGCAGTGGACAGACATGTGAGGGGTGGGTGCAGAGGACTCCCAGCAGTGGCCTGCAATATGAGTGGTGGGTGCATATCACTCCCACCAGTGGACAGACATGTCAGGGGTGGGTGCAGAGGACTCCCAGCAGTGGACAGACATGTGAGGGGTGGGTGCAGATGACTCCCAGCAGTGGACAGACATGTGAGGGGTGGCTGCAGAGGACTCCCAGCAGTGCCCTGAAATATGAGGTGTGGGTGCATTTCACTACCAGCAGTGGACAGACGTGTGAGGGGTGGGTGCAGAGGACTCCCATCAGTGGACAGACATGTGAGGGGTGGGTGCAGAGGACTCCCAGCAGTGGACAGACATGTGAGCGGTGGGTGCAGAGGACTCCCAGAAGTGGCCTGCAATATGAGGGGTGGGTGCATATCACTCCCAGCAGTGGACAGACATGCGAGTGGTGGGTGCAGAGGACTCCCAGCAGTGGACAGACATATGAGGGGTGGGTGCAGAGGACTCCCAGCAGTGGACAGACATGTAAGGGGTGGGTGCATATCACTCCCAGCAGTGGACTGAAAAGTGAGGGGTGGGTGCAGAGGACTCCCAGCAGTGGACAGACATGTGAGGGGTGGGTGCAGATGACTCCCAGCAGTGGACAGACATGTGAGGGGTTGCTGCAGAGGACTCCCAGCAGTGGACAGACATGTGAGGGGTGGGTGCAGAGGACTCACAGCAGTGGCCTGCAATATGAGTGGTGGGTGCATATCATTCCCAGCAGTGGACAGACATGTGAGGGGTGGGTGCTGAGGACTCCCAGCAGTGGACAGACATGTGAGGGGTGGGTGCAGAGAACTCCCAGCAGTGGACAGACGTGAGGGGTGGGTGCAGAGGACTCCCAGCAGTGGAAAGACATGTGAGGGGTGGGTGCAGAGGACTCCCAGCAGTGGCCTGCAATATGAGTGGTGGGTGCATATCACTCCCAGCAGTGAACAGACATGTGAGGGGTGGGTGCAGAGGACTCCCAGCAGTGGACAGACACGTGAAGGGTGGCTGCAGAGGACTCCCAGCAGTGGACAGACATGTGAGGGGTGGGTGCTGAGGACTCCCAGAAGTGGCCTGCAATATGAGTGGTGGGTGCATATCACTCCCAGCAGTGGACAGACATGTGAGGGGTGGGTACCGAGGACTCCCAGCAGTGGACAGACATGTAAAGGGTGGGTGCAGAGGACTCCCAGCAGTGGACAGACATGTGAGGGGTGGGTGCAGAGGACTCCCAGCAGTGGACAGACATGTGAGGGGTGGGTGCAGAGGACTCCCAGCAGTGGCCTGCAATATGAGTGGTGGGTGCATATCACTCCCAGCAGTGGACAGACATGTGAGGGGTGGGTGCAGAGGACTCCCAGCTGTGGACAGACATGTGAGGGGTGGGTGCAGATGACTCCCAGCAGTGGACAGACATGTGAGGGGTGGCTGCAGAGGACTCCCAGCAGTGCCCTGAAATATGAGGTGTGGGTGCATTTCACTACCAGCAGTGGACAGACATGTGAGGGGTGGGTGCAGAGGACTCCCAGCAGTGGACAGACATGTGAGGGGTGGGTGCAGAGGACTCCCAGCAGTGGCTTGCAATATGAGTGGTGGGTGCATATCACTCCCAGCAGTGGACAGACATGTGAGGGGTGGGTGCTGAGGACTCCCGGCAGTGGACAGACATGTGAGGGGTGGGTGCAGAGGACTCCCAGCAGTGGACAGACATGTGAGGGGTGGGTGCAGAGGAGTCCCAGCAGTGGACAGACATGTGAGGGGTGGGTGCAGAGGACTCTAAGCAGTGGCCTGCAATATGAGTGGTGGGTGCATATCACTCCCAGCAGTGGACAGACATGTGAGGGGTGGGTGCAGAGGACACCCAGCAGTGGACAGACATGTGAGGGGTGGCTGCAGAGGACTCCCAGCAGTGGACAGACATGTGAGGGGTGGCTGCAGAGGACTCCCAGCAGTGGCCTGCTATATGAGTGGTGGGTGCATATCACTCCCAGCAGTGGACAGACATGTGAGTGGTGGGTGCAGAGTACTCCCAGCAGTGGACAGACATGTGAGGGGTGGGTGCAGAGGACTCCCAGCAGTGGCCTGCAATATGAGTAGTGGGTGCATATCACTCCCAGCAGTGGACTGACATGTGAGGGGTGGGTGCAGAGTACTCCCAGCAGTGGACAGACATGTGAGGGGTGGGTGCAGATGACTCCCAGCAGTGGACAGACATGTGAGGGGTGGCTGCAGAGGACTCCCAGCAGTGGACAGAAATGTGAGGGGTGGCTGCAGAGGACTCCCAGCAGTGGACAGACATGTGAGGGGTGGGTGCAGAGGACTCCCAGAAGTGGCCTGCAATATGAGTGGTGGGTGCATATCACTCCCAGCAGTGGACAGACATGTGAGGGGTGGGTGCTGAGAACTCCCAGCAGTGGACAGACATGTGAGGGGTGGGTGCAGAGGACTCCCAGCAGTGGACAGACATGTGAGGGGTGGGTGCAGAGGACTCCCAGCAGTGGACAGACATGTGAGGGATGGGTGCAGAGGACTCCCAGCAGTGGACAGACATGTGAGCGGTGGGTGCAGAGGACTCCCAGCAGTGGACAGACATGTTTGGGGTGGCTGCGGAGGACTCCCAGCAGTGCCCTGCAATATGAGGTGTGGGTGCATTTCACTACCAGCAGTGGACAGACATGTGAGGGGTGGGTGCAGAGGACTCCCAGCAGTGGACAGACATGTGAGGGGTGGGTGCAGAGGACTCCCAGCAGTGGCTTGCAATATGAGTGGTGGGTGCATATCACTCCCAGCAGTGGACAGACATGTGAGGGGTGGGTGCTGAGGACTCCCAGCAGTGGACAGACATGTGAGGGGTGGGTGCAGAGGAGTCCCAGCAGTGGACAGACATGTGAGGGGTGGGCGCAGAGGAATCCCAGCAGTGGCCTGCAATATGAGTGGTGGGAGCATATCACTCCCAGCAGTGGACACACATGTGAGGGGTGGGTGCAGCGGACTCCCAGCAGTGAACAGACATGTGAGGGGTGGCTGCAGAGGACTCCCAGCAGTGCCCTGCAATATGAGGTGTGGGTGCATATCACTACCAGCAGTGGACAGACATGTGAGGGGTGGGTGCAGAGGACTCCCAGCAGTGGACAGACATGTGAGGGGTGGCTGCAGAGGTCTCCCAGCAGTGCCCTGAAATATGAGGTGTGGGTGCATATCACTACCAGCAGTGGACAGACATGTGAGGGGTGGGTGCAGAGGACTCCCAGCAGTGGACAGACATGTGAGGGGTTGCTGCAGAGGACTCCCAGCAGTGGACAGACATGTGAGGGGTGGCTGCAGAGGACTCCCAGCAGTGGCCTGCAATATGAGTGGTTGGTGCATATCACTCCCAGCAGTGGACAGACATGTGAGGGGTGGGTGCAGAGGAATCCCAGCAGTGGACAGACATGTGAGGGGTGGCTGCAGAGGACTCCCAGCAGTGGACAGACATGTGAGGGGTGGCTGCAGAGGACTCCCAGCAGTGGCCTGCAATATGAGTGGTTGGTGCATATCACTCCCAGCAGTGGACAGACATGTGAGGGGTGCGTGCAGAGGATTCCCAGCAGTAGCCTGCAATATGAGGGGTGGGTGCATATCTCTCCCAGCAGTGGACAGACATGTGAGGGAAAGGTGCAGAGGACTCCCAGCAGTGGACAGACATGTGAGGGGTGGGTGCAGAGGACTCCCAGCAGTGGACAGACATGTGAGGGGTGGCTGCAGAGGACTCCCAGCAGTGCCCTGCAATATGAGGTGTGGGTGCATTTCACTACCAGCAGTGGACAGACATGTGAGGGGTGGGTGCTGAGGACTCCCAGAAGTGGCCTGCAATATGAGTGGTGGGTGCATATCACTCCCAGCAGTGGACAGACATGTGAGGGGTGGGTACCGAGGACTCCCAGCAGTGGACAGACATGTAAAGGGTGGGTGCAGAGGACTCCCAGCAGTGGACAGACATGTGAGGGGTGGGTGCAGAGGACTCCCAGCAGTGGACAGACATGTGAGGGGTGGGTGCAGAGGACTCCCAGCAGTGGCCTGCAATATGAGTGGTGGGTGCATATCACTCCCAGCAGTGGACAGACATGTGAGGGGTGGGTGCAGAGGACTCCCAGCTGTGGACAGACATGTGAGGGGTGGCTGCAGAGGACTCCCAGCAGTGCCCTGAAATATGAGGTATGGGTGCATTTCACTACCAGCAGTGGACAGACATGTGAGGGGTGGGTGCAGAGGACTCCCAGCAGTGGACAGACATGTGAGGGGTGGGTGCAGAGGACTCCCAGCAGTGGCTTGCAATATGAGTGGTGGGTGCATATCACTCCCAGCAGTGGACAGACATGTGAGGGGTGGGTGCTGAGGACTCCCGGCAGTGGACAGACATGTGAGGGGTGGGTGCAGAGGACTCCCAGCAGTGGACAGACATGTGAGGGGTGGGTGCAGAGGAGTCCCAGCAGTGGACAGACATGTGAGGGGTGGGTGCAGAGGACTCTAAGCAGTGGCCTGCAATATGAGTGGTGGGTGCATATCACTCCCAGCAGTGGACACACATGTGAGGGGTGGGTGCAGAGGACTCCCAGCAGTGGACAGACATGTGAGGGGTGGCTGCAGAGGACTCCCAGCAGTGCCCTGCAATATGAGGTGTGGGTGCATATCACTACCAGCAGTGGACAGACATGTGAGGGGTGGGTGCAGAGGACTCCCAGCAGTGGACAGACATGTGAGGGGTGGCTGCAGAGGACTCCCAGCAGTGGACAGACATGTGAGGGGTGGCTGCAGAGGACTCCCAGCAGTGGCCTGCTATATGAGTGGTGGGTGCATATCACTCCCAGCAGTGGACAGACATGTGAGTGGTGGGTGCAGAGTACTCCCAGCAGTGGACAGACATGTGAGGGGTGGGTGCAGAGGACTCCCAGCAGTGGCCTGCAATATGAGTAGTGGGTGCATATCACTCCCAGCAGTGGACTGACATGTGAGGGGTGGGTGCAGAGTACTCCCAGCAGTGGACAGACATGTGAGGGGTGGGTGCAGATGACTCCCAGCAGTGGACAGACATGTGAGGGGTGGCTGCAGAGGACTCCCAGCAGTGGACAGAAATGTGAGGGGTGGCTGCAGAGGACTCCCAGCAGTGGACAGACATGTGAGGGGTGGGTGCAGAGGACTCCCAGAAGTGGCCTGCAATATGAGTGGTGGGTGCATATCACTCCCAGCAGTGGACAGACATGTGAGGGGTGGGTGCTGAGAACTCCCAGCAGTGGACAGACATGTGAGGGGTGGGTGCAGAGGACTCCCAGCTGAGGCCAGACATGTGAGGGGTGGGTGCAGAGGACTCCCAGTAGTGGACAGACATGTGAGGGATGGGTGCAGAGGACTCCCAGCAGTGGACAGACATGTGAGCGGTGGGTGCAGAGGACTCCCAGCAGTGGACAGACATGTTTGGGGTGGCTGCGGAGGACTCCCAGCAGTGCCCTGCAATATGAGGTGTGGGTGCATTTCACTACCAGCAGTGGACAGACATGTGAGGGGTGGGTGCAGAGGACTCCCAGCAGTGGACAGACATGTGAGGGGTGGGTGCAGAGGACTCCCAGCAGTGGCTTGCAATATGAGTGGTGGGTGCATATCACTCCCAGCAGTGGACAGACATGTGAGGGGTGGGTGCTGAGGACTCCCAGCAGTGGACAGACATGTGAGGGGTGGGTGCAGAGGAGTCCCAGCAGTGGACAGACATGTGAGGGGTGGGCGCAGAGGAATCCCAGCAGTGGCCTGCAATATGAGTGGTGGGAGCATATCACTCCCAGCAGTGGACACACATGTGAGGGGTGGGTGCAGCGGACTCCCAGCAGTGGACAGACATGTGAGGGGTGGCTGCAGAGGACTCCCAGCAGTGCCCTGCAATATGAGGTGTGGGTGCATATCACTACCAGCAGTGGACAGACATGTGAGGGGTGGGTGCAGAGGACTCCCAGCAGTGGACAGACATGTGAGGGGTGGCTGCAGAGGTCTCCCAGCAGTGCCCTGAAATATGAGGTGTGGGTGCATATCACTACCAGCAGTGGACAGACATGTGAGGGGTGGGTGCAGAGGACTCCCAGCAGTGGACAGACATGTGAGGGGTTGCTGCAGAGGACTCCCAGCAGTGGACAGACATGTGAGGGGTGGCTGCAGAGGACTCCCAGCAGTGGCCTGCAATATGAGTGGTTGGTGCATATCACTCCCAGCAGTGGACAGACATGTGAGGGGTGGGTGCAGAGGAATCCCAGCAGTGGACAGACATGTGAGGGGTGGCTGCAGAGGACTCCCAGCAGTGGACAGACATGTGAGGGGTGGCTGCAGAGGACTCCCAGCAGTGGCCTGCAATATGAGTGGTTGGTGCATATCACTCCCAGCAGTGGACAGACATGTGAGGGGTGCGTGCAGAGGATTCCCAGCAGTAGCCTGCAATATGAGGGGTGGGTGCATATCACTCCCAGCAGTGGACAGACATGTGGGGGAAAGGTGCAGAGGACTCCCAGCAGTGGACAGACATGTGAGGGGTGGGTGCAGAGGACTCCCAGCAGTGGACAGACATGTGAGGGGTGGCTGCAGAGGACTCCCAGCAGTGCCCTGCAATATGAGGTGTGGGTGCATTTCACTACCAGCAGTGGACAGACATGTGAGTGGTGGGTGCATATCACTCCCAGTAGTGGACAGACATGTGAGGGGTGGGTGCTGAGGACTCCCAGCAGTGGACAGACATGTGAGGGGTGGGTGCTGAGAACTCCCAGCAGTGGACAGACATGTGAGGGGTGGGTGCAGAGGACTCCCAGCAGTGGACAGACATGTGAGGGGTGGGTGCAGAGGACTCCCAGCAGTGGACAGACATGTGAGGGATGGGTGCAGAGGACTCCCAGCAGTGGACAGACATGTGAGCGGTGGGTGCAGAGGACTCCCAGCAGTGGACAGACATGTTTGGGGTGGCTGCGGAGGACTCCCAGCAGTGCCCTGCAATATGAGGTGTGGGTGCATTTCACTACCAGCAGTGGACAGACATGTGAGGGGTGGGTGCAGAGGACTCCCAGCAGTGGACAGACATGTGAGGGGTGGGTGCAGAGGACTCCCAGCAGTGGCTTGCAATATGAGTGGTGGGTGCATATCACTCCCAGCAGTGGACAGACATGTGAGGGGTGGGTGCTGAGGACTCCCAGCAGTGGACAGACATGTGAGGGGTGGGTGCAGAGGACTCCCAGCAGTGGACAGACATGTGAGGGGTGGGTGCAGAGGAGTCCCAGCAGTGGACAGACATGTGAGGGGTGGGCGCAGAGGAATCCCAGCAGTGGCCTGCAATATGAGTGGTGGGAGCATATCACTCCCAGCAGTGGACACACATGTGAGGGGTGGGTGCAGCGGACTCCCAGCAGTGGACAGACATGTGAGGGGTGGCTGCAGAGGACTCCCAGCAGTGCCCTGCAATATGAGGTGTGGGTGCATATCACTACCAGCAGTGGACAGACATGTGAGGGGTGGGTGCAGAGGACTCCCAGCAGTGGACAGACATGAGAGGGGTGGCTGCAGAGGTCTCCCAGCAGTGCCCTGATATATGAGGTGTGGGTGCATATCACTACCAGCAGTGGACAGACATGTGAGGGGTGGGTGCAGAGGACTCCCAGCAGTGGACAGACATGTGAGGGGTTGCTGCAGAGGACTCCCAGCAGTGGACAGACATGTGAGGGGTGGCTGCAGAGGACTCCCAGCAGTGGCCTGCAATATGAGTGGTTGGTGCATATCACTCCCAGCAGTGGACAGACATGTGAGGGGTGGGTACCGAGGACTCCCAGCAGTGGACAGACATGTAAAGGGTGGGTGCAGAGGACTCCCAGCAGTGGACAGACATGTGAGGGGTGGGTGCAGAGAACTCCCAGCAGTGGACAGACATGTGAGGGGTGGGTGCAGAGGACTCCCAGCAGTGGCCTGCAATATGAGTGGTGGGTGCATATCACTCCCAGCAGTGGACAGACATGTGAGGGGTGGGTGCAGAGGACTCCCAGCTGTGGACAGACATGTGAGGGGTGGGTGCAGATGACTCCCAGCAGTGGACAGACATGTGAGGGGTGGCTGCAGAGGACTCCCAGCAGTGCCCTGAAATATGAGGTGTGGGTGCATTTCACTACCAGCAGTGGACAGACATGTGAGGGGTGGGTGCAGAGGACTCCCAGCAGTGGACAGACATGTGAGGGGTGGGTGCAGAGGACTCCCAGCAGTGGCTTGCAATATGAGTGGTGGGTGCATATCACTCCCAGCAGTGGACAGACATGTGAGGGGTGGGTGCTGAGGACTCCCGGCAGTGGACAGACATGTGAGGGGTGGGTGCAGAGGACTCCCAGCAGTGGACAGACATGTGAGGGGTGGGTGCAGAGGAGTCCCAGCAGTGGACAGACATGTGAGGGGTGGGTGCAGAGGACTCTAAGCAGTGGCCTGCAATATGAGTGGTGGGTGCATATCACTCCCAGCAGTGGACACACATGTGAGGGGTGGGTGCAGAGGACTCCCAGCAGTGGACAGACATGTGAGGGGTGGCTGCAGAGGACTCCCAGCAGTGCCCTGCAATATGAGGTGTGGGTGCATATCACTACCAGCAGTGGACAGACATGTGAGGGGTGGGTGCAGAGGACTCCCAGCAGTGGACAGACATGTGAGGGGTGGCTGCAGAGGACTCCCAGCAGTGGACAGACATGTGAGGGGTGGCTGCAGAGGACTCCCAGCAGTGGCCTGCTATATGAGTGGTGGGTGCATATCACTCCCAGCAGTGGACAGACATGTGAGTGGTGGGTGCAGAGTACTCCCAGCAGTGGACAGACATGTGAGGGGTGGGTGCAGAGGACTCCCAGCAGTGGCCTGCAATATGAGTGGTTGGTGCATATCACTCCCAGCAGTGGACAGACATGTGAGGGGTGCGTGCAGAGGATTCCCAGCAGTAGCCTGCAATATGAGGGGTGGGTGCATATCACTCCCAGCAGTGGACAGACATGTGAGGGAAAGGTGCAGAGGACTCCCAGCAGTGGACAGACATGTGAGGGGTGGGTGCAGAGGACTCCCAGCAGTGGACAGCCATGTGAGGGGTGGCTGCAGAGGACTCCCAGCAGTGCCCTGCAATATGAGGTGTGGGTGCATTTCACTACCAGCAGTGGACAGACATGTGAGTGGTGGGTGCACATCACTCCCAGTAGTGGACAGACATGTGAGGGGTGGGTGCTGAGGACTCCCAGCAGTGGACAGACATGTGAGTGGTGGGTGCAGAGGACTCCCAGCAGTGGACAGACATGTGAGGGGTGGGTGCAGAGGAGTCCCAGCAGTGGACAGACATGTGAGGGGTGGGTGCAGAGGACTCCCAGCAGTGGCCTGCAATATGAGTGGTGGGTGCATATCACTCCCAGCAGTGGACACACATGTGAGGGGTGGGTGCAGAGGACTCCCAGCAGTGGACAGACATGTGAGGGGTGGCTGCAGAGGACTCCCAGCAATGCCCTGCAATATGAGGTGTGGGTGCATATCACTACCAGCAGTGGACAGACATGTGAGGGGTGGGTGCAGAGGACTCCCAGCAGTGGACAGACATGTGAGGGGTGGCTGCAGAGGACTCCCAGCAGTGGACAGACATGTGAGGGGTGGCTGCAGAGGACTCCCAGCAGTGGCCTGCAATATGAGTGGTTGGTGCATATCACTCCCAGCAGTGGACAGACATGTGAGGGGTGGGTGCAGAGGACTCCCAGCAGTGGACAGACATGTGAGGGGTGGCTGCAGAGGACTCCCAGCAGTGGACAGACATGTGAGGGGTGGGTGCAGAGGACTCCCAGAAGTGGCCTGCAATATGAGTGGTGGGGACATATCACTCCCAGCAGTGGACAGACATGTGAGGGGTGGGTACCGAGGACTCCCAGCAGTGGACAGACATGTAAGGGGTGGGTGCAGAGGACTCCCAGCAGTGGACAGACATGTGAGGGGTGGGTGCAGAGGACTCCCAGCAGTGGACAGACATGTGAGGGGTGAGTGCAGAGGACTCCCAGCAGTGGCCTGCAATATGAGTGGTGGGTGCATATCACTCCCAGCAGTGGACAGACATGTGAGGGGTGGGTGCAGAGGTCTCCCAGCTGTGGACAGACATGTGAGGGGTGGGTGCAGATGACTCCCAGCAGTGGACAGACATGTGAGGGGTGGCTGCAGAAGACTCCCAGCAGTGCCCTGAAATATGAGGTGTGGGTGCATTTCACTACCATCAGTGGACAGACATGTGAGGGGTGGGTGCAGAGGACTCCCAGCAGTGGACAGACATGTGAGGGGTGGGTGCAGAGGACTCCCAGCAGTGGCTTGCAATATGAGTGGTGGGTGCATATCACTCCCAGCAGTGGACAGACATGTGAGGGGTGGGTGCTGAGGACTCCCGGCAGTGGACAGACATGTGAGGGGTGGGTGCAGAGGACTCCCAGCAGTGGACAGACATGTGAGGGGTGGGTGCAGAGGAGTCCCAGCAGTGGACAGACATGTGAGGGGTGGGTGCAGAGGACTCCCAGCAGTGGACAGACATGTGAGGGGTGGCTGCAGAGGACTCCCAGCAGTGTCCTGCACTATGAGGTGTGGGTGCATATCACTACCAGCAGTGGACAGATATGTGAGGGGTGGGTGCAGAGGACTCCCAGCAGTGGACAGACATGTGAGGGGTGGCTGCAGAGGACTCCCAGCAGTGCCCTGCAATATGAGGTGTGGGTGCATATCACTACCAGCAGTGGACAGACATGTGAGGGGTGGGTGCAGAGGACTCCCAGCAGTGGACAGACATGTGAGGGGTGGCTGCAGAGGACTCCCAGCAGTGGACAGACATGTGAGGGGTGGCTGCAGAGGACTCCCAGCAGTGGCCTGCTATATGAGTGGTGGGTGCATATCACTCCCAGCAGTGGACAGACATGTGAGTGGTGGGTGCAGAGTACTCCCAGCAGTGGACAGACATGTGAGGGGTGGGTGCAGAGGACTCCCAGCAGTGGCCTGCAATATGAGTGGTGGGTGCATATCACTCCCAGCAGTGGACTGACATGCGAGGGGTGGGTGCAGAGGACTCCCAGCAGTGGACAGACATGTGAGGGGTGGGTGCAGATGACTCCCAGCAGTGGACAGACATGTGAGGGGTGGGTGCAGAGGACTCCCAGCAGTGGACAGACATGTGAGGGGTGGCTGCAGAGGACTCCCAGCAGTGGACATACATGTGAGGGGTGGGTGCAGAGGACTCCGAGCAGTGGCCTGCAATATGAGTGGTGGGTGCATATCACTCCCAGCAGTGAACAGACATGTGAGGGGTGGGTGCAGAGGACTCCCAGCAGTGGACAGACACGTGAAGGGTGGCTGCAGAAGACTCCCAGCAGTGGACAGACATGTGAGGGGTGGGTGCAGAGGACTCCCAGCAGTGGCCTGCAATATGAGTGGTGGGTGCATATCACTCCCACCAGTGGACAGACATGTCAGGGGTGGGTGCAGAGGACTCCCAGCAGTGGACAGACATGTGAGGGGTGGGTGCAGATGACTCCCAGCAGTGGACAGACATGTGAGGGGTGGCTGCAGAGGACTCCCAGCAGTGCCCTGAAATATGAGGTGTGGGTGCATTTCACTACCAGCAGTGGACAGACATGTGAGGGGTGGGTGCAGAGGACTCCCATCAGTGGACAGACATGTGAGGGGTGGGTGCAGAGGACTCCCAGCAGTGGACAGACATGTGAGCGGTGGGTGCAGAGGACTCCCAGAAGTGGCCTGCAATATGAGGGGTGGGTGCATATCACTCCCAGCAGTGGACAGACATGCGAGTGGTGGGTGCAGAGGACTCCCAGCAGTGGACAGACATATGAGGGGTGGGTGCAGAGGACTCCCAGCAGTGGACAGACATGTAAGGGGTGGGTGCATATCACTCCCAGCAGTGGACTGAAAAGCGAGGGGTGGGTGCAGAGGACTCCCAGCAGTGGACAGACATGTGAGGGGTGGGTGCAGATGACTCCCAGCAGTAGACAGACATGTGAGGGGTTGCTGCAGAGGACTCCCAGCAGTGGACAGACATGTGAGGGGTGGGTGCAGAGGACTCACAGCAGTGGCCTGCAATATGAGTGGTGGGTGCATATCATTCCCAGCAGTGGACAGACATGTGAGGGGTGGGTGCTGAGGACTCCCAGCAGTGGACAGACATGTGAGGGGTGGGTGCAGAGAACTCCCAGCAGTGGACAGACGTGAGGGGTGGGTGCAGAGGACTCCCAGCAGTGGAAAGACATGTGAGGGGTGGGTGCAGAGGACTACCAGCAGTGGCCTGCAATATGAGTGGTGGGTGCATATCACTCCCAGCAGTGAACAGACATGTGAGGGGTGGGTGCAGAGGACTCCCAGCAGTGGACAGACACGTGAAGGGTGGCTGCAGAGGACTCCCAGCAGTGGACAGACATGTGAGGGGTGGGTGCTGAGGACTCCCAGAAGTGGCCTGCAATATGAGTGGTGGGTGCATATCACTCCCAGCAGTGGACAGACATGTGAGGGGTGGGTACCGAGGACTCCCAGCAGTGGACAGACATGTAAAGGGTGGGTGCAGAGGACTCCCAGCAGTGGACAGACATGTGAGGGGTGGGTGCAGAGGACTCCCAGCAGTGGACAGACATGTGAGGGGTGGGTGCAGAGGACTCCCAGCAGTGGCCTGCAATATGAGTGGTGGGTGCATATCACTCCCAGCAGTGGACAGACATGTGAGGGGTGGGTGCAGAGGACTCCCAGCTGTGGACAGACATGTGAGGGGTGGGTGCAGATGACTCCCAGCAGTGGACAGACATGTGAGTGGTGACTGCAGAGGACTCCCAGCAGTGCCCTGAAATATGAGGTGTGGGTGCATTTCACTACCAGCAGTGGACAGACATGTGAGGGGTGGGTGCAGAGGACTCCCAGCAGTGGACAGACATGTGAGGGGTGGGTGCAGAGGACTCCCAGCAGTGGCTTGCAATATGAGTGGTGGGTGCATATCACTCCCAGCAGTGGACAGACATGTGAGGGGTGGGTGCTGAGGACTCCCGGCAGTGGACAGACATGTGAGGGGTGGGTGCAGAGGACTCCCAGCAGTGGACAGACATGTGAGGGGTGGGTACAGAGGAGTCCCAGCAGTGGACAGACATGTGAGGGGTGGGTGCAGAGGACTCTAAGCAGTGGCCTGCAATATGAGTGGTGGGTGCATATCACTCCCAGCAGTGGACACACATGTGAGGGGTGGGTGCAGAGGACTCCCAGCAGTGGACAGACATGTGAGGGGTGGCTGCAGAGGACTCCCAGCAGTGCCCTGCAATATGAGGTGTGGGTGCATATCACTATCAGCAGTGGACAGACATGTGAGGGGTGGGTGCAGAGGACTCCCAGCAGTGGACAGACATGTGAGGGGTGGCTGCAGAGGACTCCCAGCAGTGGACAGACATGTGAGGGGTGGCTGCAGAGGACTCCCAGCAGTGGCCTGCTATATGAGTGGTGGGTGCATATCACTCCCAGCAGTGGACAGACATGTGAGTGGTGGGTGCAGAGTACTCCCAGCAGTGGACAGACATGTGAGGGGTGGGTGCAGAGGACTCCCAGCAGTGGCCTGCAATATGAGTAGTGGGTGCATATCACTCCCAGCAGTGGACTGACATGTGAGGGGTGGGTGCAGAGCACTCCCAGCAGTGGACAGACATGTGAGGGGTGGGTGCAGATGACTCCCAGCAGTGGACAGACATGTGAGGGGTGGCTGCAGAGGACTCCCAGCAGTGGACAGAAATGTGAGGGGTGGCTGCAGAGGACTCCCAGCAGTGGACAGACATGTGAGGGGTGGGTGCAGAGGACTCCCAGAAGTGGCCTGCAATATGAGTGGTGGGTGCATATCACTCCCAGCAGTGGACAGACATGTGAGGGGTGGGTGCTGAGAACTCCCAGCAGTGGACAGACATGTGAGGGGTGGGTGCAGAGGACTCCCAGCAGTGGACAGACATGTGAGGGGTGGGTGCAGAGGACTCCCAGCAGTGGACAGACATGTGAGGGATGGGTGCAGAGGACTCCCAGCAGTGGACAGACATGTGAGCGGTGGGTGCAGAGGACTCCCAGCAGTGGACAGACATGTTTGGGGTGGCTGCGGAGGACTCCCAGCAGTGCCCTGCAATATGAGGTGTGGGTGCATTTCACTACCAGCAGTGGACAGACATGTGAGGGGTGGGTGCAGAGGACTCCCAGCAGTGGACAGACATGTGAGGGGTGGGTGCAGAGGACTCCCAGCAGTGGCTTGCAATATGAGTGGTGGGTGCATATCACTCCCAGCAGTGGACAGACATGTGAGGGGTGGGTGCTGAGGACTCCCAGCAGTGGACAGACATGTGAGGGGTGGGTGCAGAGGAGTCCCAGCAGTGGACAGACATGTGAGGGGTGGGCGCAGAGGAATCCCAGCAGTGGCCTGCAATATGAGTGGTGGGAGCATATCACTCCCAGCAGTGGACACACATGTGAGGGGTGGGTGCAGCGGACTCCCAGCAGTGGACAGACATGTGAGGGGTGGCTGCAGAAGACTCCCAGCAGTGCCCTGCAATATGAGGTGTGGGTGCATATCACTACCAGCAGTGGACAGACATGTGAGGGGTGGGTGCAGAGGACTCCCAGCAGTGGACAGACATGTGAGGGGTGGCTGCAGAGGTCTCCCAGCAGTGCCCTGAAATATGAGGTGTGGGTGCATATCACTACCAGCAGTGGACAGACATGTGAGGGGTGGGTGCAGAGGACTCCCAGCAGTGGACAGACATGTGAGGGGTTGCTGCAGAGGACTCCCAGCAGTGGACACACATGTGAGGGGTGGCTGCAGAGGACTCCCAGCAGTGGCCTGCAATATGAGCGGTTGGTGCATATCACTCCCAGCAGTGGACAGACATGTGAGGGGTGGGTGCAGAGGAATCCCAGCAGTGGACAGACATGTGAGGGGTGGCTGCAGAGGACTCCCAGCAGTGGACAGACATGTGAGGGGTGGCTGCAGAGGACTCCCAGCAGTGGCCTGCAATATGAGTGGTTGGTGCATATCACTCCCAGCAGTGGACAGACATGTGAGGGGTGCGTGCAGAGGATTCCCAGCAGTAGCCTGCAATATGAGGGGTGGGTGCATATCACTCCCAGCAGTGGACAGACATGTGAGGGAAAGGTGCAGAGGACTCCCAGCAGTGGACAGACATGTGAGGGGTGGGTGCAGAGGACTCCCAGCAGTGGACAGACATGTGAGGGGTGGCTGCAGAGGACTCCCAGCAGTGCCCTGCAATATGAGGTGTGGGTGCATTTCACTACCAGCAGTGGACAGACATGTGAGGGGTGGGTGCTGAGGACTCCCAGAAGTGGCCTGCAATATGAGTGGTGGGTGCATATCACTCCCAGCAGTGGACAGACATGTGAGGGGTGGGTACCGAGGACTCCCAGCAGTGGACAGACATGTAAAGGGTGGGTGCAGAGGACTCCCAGCAGTGGACAGACATGTGAGGGGTGGGTGCAGAGGACTCCCAGCAGTGGACAGACATGTGAGGGGTGGGTGCAGAGGACTCCCAGCAGTGGCCTGCAATATGAGTGGTGGGTGCATATCACTCCCAGCAGTGGACAGACATGTGAGGGGTGGGTGCAGAGGACTCCCAGCTGTGGACAGACATGTGAGGGGTGGCTGCAGAGGACTCCCAGCAGTGCCCTGAAATATGAGGTGTGGGTGCATTTCACTACCAGCAGTGGACAGACATGTGAGGGGTGGGTGCAGAGGACTCCCAGCAGTGGACAGACATGTGAGGGGTGGGTGCAGAGGACTCCCAGCAGTGGCTTGCAATATGAGTGGTGGGTGCATATCACTCCCAGCAGTGGACAGACATGTGAGGGGTGGGTGCTGAGGACTCCCGGCAGTGGACAGACATGTGAGGGGTGGGTGCAGAGGACTCCCAGCAGTGGACAGACATGTGAGGGGTGGGTGCAGAGGAGTCCCAGCAGTGGACAGACATGTGAGGGGTGGCTGCAGAGGACTCCCAGCAGTGCCCCGAAATATGAGTGGTGGGTGCATATCACTCCCAGCAGTGGACACACATGTGAGGGGTGGGTGCAGAGGACTCCCAGCAGTGGACAGACATGTGAGGGGTGGCTGCAGAGGACTCCCAGCAGTGCCCTGCAATATGAGGTGTGGGTGCATATCACTACCAGCAGTGGACAGACATGTGAGGGGTGGGTGCAGAGGACTCCCAGCAGTGGACAGACATGTGAGGGGTGGCTGCAGAGGACTCCCAGCAGTGGACAGACATGTGAGGGGTGGCTGCAGAGGACTCCCAGCAGTGGCCTGCTATATGAGTGGTGGGTGCATATCACTCCCAGCAGTGGACAGACATGTGAGTGGTGGGTGCAGAGTACTCCCAGCAGTGGACAGACATGTGAGGGGTGGGTGCAGAGGAATCCCAGCAGTGGACAGACATGTGAGGGGTGGCTGCAGAGGACTCCCAGCAGTGGACAGACATGTGAGGGGTGGCTGCAGAGGACTCCCAGCAGTGGCCTGCAATATGAGTGGTTGGTGCATATCACTCCCAGCAGTGGACAGACATGTGAGGGGTGCGTGCAGAGGATTCCCAGCAGTAGCCTGCAATATGAGGGGTGGGTGCATATCACTCCCAGCAGTGGACAGACATGTGAGGGAAAGGTGCAGAGGACTCCCAGCAGTGGACAGACATGTGAGGGGTGGGTGCAGAGGACTCCCAGCAGTGGACAGACATGTGAGGGGTGGCTGCAGAGGACTCCCAGCAGTGCCCTGCAATATGAGGTGTGGGTGCATTTCACTACCAGCAGTGGACAGACATGTGAGTGGCGGGTGCATATCACTCCCAGTAGTGGACAGACATGTGAGGGGTGGGTGCTGAGGACTCCCAGCAGTGGACAGACATGTGAGGGGTGGGTGCTGAGAACTCCCAGCAGTGGACAGACATGTGAGGGGTGGGTGCAGAGGACTCCCAGCAGTGGACAGACATGTGAGGGGTGGGTGCAGAGGACTCCCAGCAGTGGACAGACATGTGAGGGATGGGTGCAGAGGACTCCCAGCAGTGGACAGACATGTGAGCGGTGGGTGCAGAGGACTCCCAGCAGTGGACAGACATGTTTGGGGTGGCTGCGGAGGACTCCCAGCAGTGCCCTGCAATATGAGGTGTGGGTGCATTTCACTACCAGCAGTGGACAGACATGTGAGGGGTGGGTGCAGAGGACTCCCAGCAGTGGACAGACATGTGAGGGGTGGGTGCAGAGGACTCCCAGCAGTGGCTTGCAATATGAGTGGTGGGTGCATATCACTCCCAGCAGTGGACAGACATGTGAGGGGTGGGTGCTGAGGACTCCCAGCAGTGGACAGACATGTGAGGGGTGGGTGCAGAGGACTCCCAGCAGTGGACAGACATGTGAGGGGTGGGTGCAGAGGAGTCCCAGCAGTGGACAGACATGTGAGGGGTGGGCGCAGAGGAATCCCAGCAGTGGCCTGCAATATGAGTGGTGGGTGCATATCACTACCAGCAGTGGACAGACATGTGAGGGGTGGGTGCAGAGGACTCCCAGCAGTGGACAGACATGTGAGGGGTGGCTGCAGAGGTCTCCCAGCAGTGCCCTGAAATATGAGGTGTGGGTGCATATCACTACCAGCAGTGGACAGACATGTGAGGGGTGGGTGCAGAGGACTCCCAGCAGTGGACAGACATGTGAGGGGTTGCTGCAGAGGACTCCCAGCAGTGGACAGACATGTGAGGGGTGGCTGCAGAGGACTCCCAGCAGTGGCCTGCAATATGAGCGGTTGGTGCATATCACTCCCAGCAGTGGACAGACATGTGAGGGGTGGGTGCAGAGGAATCCCAGCAGTGGACAGACATGTGAGGGGTGGCTGCAGAGGACTCCCAGCAGTGGACAGACATGTGAGGGGTGGCTGCAGAGGACTCCCAGCAGTGGCCTGCAATATGAGTGGTTGGTGCATATCACTCCCAGCAGTGGACAGACATGTGAGGGGTGCGTGCAGAGGATTCCCAGCAGTAGCCTGCAATATGAGGGGTGGGTGCATATCACTCCCAGCAGTGGACAGACATGTGAGGGAAAGGTGCAGAGGACTCCCAGCAGTGGACAGACATGTGAGGGGTGGGTGCAGAGGACTCCCAGCAGTGGACAGACATGTGAGGGGTGGCTGCAGAGGACTCCCAGCAGTGCCCTGCAATATGAGGTGTGGGTGCATTTCACTACCAGCAGTGGACAGACATGTGAGGGGTGGGTGCTGAGGACTCCCAGAAGTGGCCTGCAATATGAGTGGTGGGTGCATATCACTCCCAGCAGTGGACAGACATGTGAGGGGTGGGTACCGAGGACTCCCAGCAGTGGACAGACATGTAAAGGGTGGGTGCAGAGGACTCCCAGCAGTGGACAGACATGTGAGGGGTGGGTGCAGAGGACTCCCAGCAGTGGACAGACATGTGAGGGGTGGGTGCAGAGGACTCCCAGCAGTGGCCTGCAATATGAGTGGTGGGTGCATATCACTCCCAGCAGTGGACAGACATGTGAGGGGTGGGTGCAGAGGACTCCCAGCTGTGGACAGACATGTGAGGGGTGGCTGCAGAGGACTCCCAGCAGTGCCCTGAAATATGAGGTGTGGGTGTATTTCACTACCAGCAGTGGACAGACATGTGAGGGGTGGGTGCAGAGGACTCCCAGCAGTGGACAGACATGTGAGGGGTGGGTGCAGAGGACTCCCAGCAGTGGCTTGCAATATGAGTGGTGGGTGCATATCACTCCCAGCAGTGGACAGACATGTGAGGGGTGGGTGCTGAGGACTCCCGGCAGTGGACAGACATGTGAGGGGTGGGTGCAGAGGACTCCCAGCAGTGGACAGACATGTGAGGGGTGGGTGCAGAGGAGTCCCAGCAGTGGACAGACATGTGAGGGGTGGGTGCAGAGGACTCTAAGCAGTGGCCTGCAATATGAGTGGTGGGTGCATATCACTCCCAGCAGTGGACACACATGTGAGGGGTGGGTGCAGAGGACTCCCAGCAGTGGACAGACATGTGAGGGGTGGCTGCAGAGGACTCCCAGCAGTGCCCTGCAATATGAGGTGTGGGTGCATATCACTACCAGCAGTGGACAGACATGTGAGGGGTGGGTGCAGAGGACTCCCAGCAGTGGACAGACATGTGAGGGGTGGCTGCAGAGGACTCCCAGCAGTGGACAGACATGTGAGGGGTGGCTGCAGAGGACTCCCAGCAGTGGCCTGCTATATGAGTGGTGGGTGCATATCACTCCCAGCAGTGGACAGACATGTGAGTGGTGGGTGCAGAGTACTCCCAGCAGTGGACAGACATGTGAGGGGTGGGTGCAGAGGACTCCCAGCAGTGGCCTGCAATATGAGTAGTGGGTGCATATCACTCCCAGCAGTGGACTGACATGTGAGGGGTGGGTGCAGAGTACTCCCAGCAGTGGACAGACATGTGAGGGGTGGGTGCAGATGACTCCCAGCAGTGGACAGACATGTGAGGGGTGGCTGCAGAGGACTCCCAGCAGTGGACAGAAATGTGAGGGGTGGCTGCAGAGGACTCCCAGCAGTGGACAGACATGTGAGGGGTGGGTGCAGAGGACTCCCAGAAGTGGCCTGCAATATGAGTGGTGGGTGCATATCACTCCCAGCAGTGGACAGACATGTGAGGGGTGGGTGCTGAGAACTCCCAGCAGTGGACAGACATGTGAGGGGTGGGTGCAGAGGTCTCCCAGCAGTGGACAGACATGTGAGGGGTGGGTGCAGAGGACTCCCAGTAGTGGACAGACATGTGAGGGATGGGTGCAGAGGACTCCCAGCAGTGGACAGACATGTGAGCGGTGGGTGCAGAGGACTCCCAGCAGTGGACAGACATGTTTGGGGTGGCTGCGAGGGACTCCCAGCAGTGCCCTGCAATATGAGGTGTGGGTGCATTTCACTACCAGCAGTGGACAGACATGTGAGGGGTGGGTGCAGAGGACTCCCAGCAGTGGACAGACATGTGAGGGGTGGGTGCAGAGGACTCCCAGCAGTGGCTTGCAATATGAGTGGTGGGTGCATATCACTCCCAGCAGTGGACAGACATGTGAGGGGTGGGTGCTGAGGACTCCCAGCAGTGGACAGACATGTGAGGGGTGGGTGCAGAGGAGTCCCAGCAGTGGACAGACATGTGAGGGGTGGGCGCAGAGGAATCCCAGCAGTGGCCTGCAATATGAGTGGTGGGAGCATATCACTCCCAGCAGTGGACACACATGTGAGGGGTGGGTGCAGCGGACTCCCAGCAGTGGACAGACATGTGAGGGGTGGCTGCAGAGGACTCCCAGCAGTGCCCTGCAATATGAGGTGTGGGTGCATATCACTACCAGCAGTGGACAGACATGTGAGGGGTGGGTGCAGAGGACTCCCAGCAGTGGACAGACATGTGAGGGGTGGCTGCAGAGGTCTCCCAGCAGTGCCCTGAAATATGAGGTGTGGGTGCATATCACTACCAGCAGTGGACAGACATGTGAGGGGTGGGTGCAGAGGACTCCCAGCAGTGGACAGACATGTGAGGGGTTGCTGCAGAGGACTCCCAGCAGTGGACAGACATGTGAGGGGTGGCTGCAGAGGACTCCCAGCAGTGGCCTGCAATATGAGTGGTTGGTGCATATCACTCCCAGCAGTGGACAGACATGTGAGGGGTGGGTGCAGAGGAATCCCAGCAGTGGACAGACATGTGAGGGGTGGCTGCAGAGGACTCCCAGCAGTGGACAGACATGTGAGGGGTGGCTGCAGAGGACTCCCAGCAGTGGCCTGCAATATGAGTGGTTGGTGCATATCACTCCCAGCAGTGGACAGACATGTGAGGGGTGCGTGCAGAGGATTCCCAGCAGTAGCCTGCAATATGAGGGGTGGGTGCATATCACTCCCAGCAGTGGACAGACATGTGAGGGAAAGGTGCAGAGGACTCCCAGCAGTGGACAGACATGTGAGGGGTGGGTGCAGAGGACTCCCAGCAGTGGACAGACATGTGAGGGGTGGCTGCAGAGGACTCCCAGCAGTGCCCTGCAATATGAGGTGTGGGTGCATTTCACTACCAGCAGTGGACAGACATGTGAGTGGTGGGTGCATATCACTCCCAGTAGTGGACAGACATGTGAGGGGTGGGTGCTGAGGACTCCCAGCAGTGGACAGACATGTGAGGGGTGGGTGCTGAGAACTCCCAGCAGTGGACAGACATGTGAGGGGTGGGTGCAGAGGACTCCCAGCAGTGGACAGACATGTGAGGGGTGGGTGCAGAGGACTCCCAGCAGTGGACAGACATGTGAGGGATGGGTGCAGAGGACTCCCAGCAGTGGACAGACATGTGAGCGGTGGGTGCAGAGGACTCCCAGCAGTGGACAGACATGTTTGGGGTGGCTGCGGAGGACTCCCAGCAGTGCCCTGCAATATGAGGTGTGGGTGCATTTCACTACCAGCAGTGGACAGACATGTGAGGGGTGGGTGCAGAGGACTCCCAGCAGTGGACAGACATGTGAGGGGTGGGTGCAGAGGACTCCCAGCAGTGGCTTGCAATATGAGTGGTGGGTGCATATCACTCCCAGCAGTGGACAGACATGTGAGGGGTGGGTGCTGAGGACTCCCAGCAGTGGACAGACATGTGAGGGGTGGGTGCAGAGGACTCCCAGCAGTGGACAGACATGTGAGGGGTGGGTGCAGAGGAGTCCCAGCAGTGGACAGACATGTGAGGGGTGGGCGCAGAGGAATCCCAGCAGTGGCCTGCAATATGAGTGGTGGGAGCATATCACTCCCAGCAGTGGACACACATGTGAGGGGTGGGTGCAGCGGACTCCCAGCAGTGGACAGACATGTGAGGGGTGGCTGCAGAGGACTCCCAGCAGTGCCCTGCAATATGAGGTGTGGGTGCATATCACTACCAGCAGTGGACAGACATGTGAGGGGTGGGTGCAGAGGACTCCCAGCAGTGGACAGACATGAGAGGGGTGGCTGCAGAGGTCTCCCAGCAGTGCCCTGAAATATGAGGTGTGGGTGCATATCACTACCAGCAGTGGACAGACATGTGAGGGGTGGGTGCAGAGGACTCCCAGCAGTGGACAGACATGTGAGGGGTTGCTGCAGAGGACTCCCAGCAGTGGACAGACATGTGAGGGGTGGCTGCAGAGGACTCCCAGCAGTGGCCTGCAATATGAGTGGTTGGTGCATATCACTCCCAGCAGTGGACAGACATGTGAGGGGTGGGTGCAGAGGAATCCCAGCAGTGGACAGACATGTGAGGGGTGGCTGCAGAGGACTCCCAGCAGTGGACAGACATGTGAGGGGTGGCTGCAGAGGACTCCCAGCAGTGGCCTGCAATATGAGTGGTTGGTGCATATCACTCCCAGCAGTGGACAGACATGTGAGGGGTGCGTGCAGAGGATTCCCAGCAGTAGCCTGCAATATGAGGGGTGGGTGCATATCACTCCCAGCAGTGGACAGACATGTGAGGGAAAGGTGCAGAGGACTCCCAGCAGTGGACAGACATGTGAGGGGTGGGTGCAGAGGACTCCCAGCAGTGGACAGACATGTGAGGGGTGGCTGCAGAGGACTCCTAGCAGTGCCCTGCAATATGAGGTGTGGGTGCATTTCACTACCAGCAGTGGACAGACATGTGAGTGGTGGGTGCATATCACTCCCAGTAGTGGA
This sequence comes from Triturus cristatus, assembly GCF_964204655.1. Taxonomy (NCBI): domain Eukaryota; kingdom Metazoa; phylum Chordata; class Amphibia; order Caudata; family Salamandridae; genus Triturus; species Triturus cristatus. Next base: position 422,120,930 of record NC_140579.1, read on the forward strand.
CAGACATGTGAGGGGTGGGTGCTGAGGACTCCCAGCAGTGGACAGACATGTGAGTGGTGGGTGCAGAGCACTCCCAGCAGTGGACAGACATTTGAGGGGTGGGTGCAGAGGAGTCCCAGCAGTGGACAGACATGTGAGGGGTGGGTGCAGAGGACTCCCAGCAGTGGCCTGCAATATGAGTGGTGGGTGCATATCACTCACAGCAGTGGACACACATGTGAGGGGTGGGTGCAGAGGACTCCCAGCAGTGGACAGACATGTGAGGGGTGGATGCAGAGGACTCCCAGCAATGCCCTGCAATATGAGGTGTGGGTGCATATCACTACCAGCAGTGGACAGACATGTGAGGGGTGGGTGCAGAGGACTCCCAGCAGTGGACAGACATGTGAGGGGTGGCTGCAGAGGACTCCCAGCAGTGGACAGACATGTGAGGGGTGGCTGCAGAGGACTCCCAGCAGTGGCCTGCAATATGAGTGGTTGGTGCATATCACTCCCAGCAGTGGACAGACATGTGAGGGGTGGGTGCAGAGGACTCCCAGCAGTGGACAGACATGTGAGGGGTGGCTGCAGAGGACTCCCAGCAGTGGACAGACATGTGAGGGGTGGGTGCAGAGGACTCCAAGCAGTGGCCTGCAATATGAGGGGTGGGTGCATATCACTCCCAGCAGTGGACAGACATGTGAGTGGTGGGTGCAGAGGACTCCCAGCAGTGGACAGACATATGAGGGGTGGGTGCAGAGGATTCTCAGCAGTGGACAGACATGTGAGGGGTGGGAGCAGAGGACTCCCAGCAGTGGAAAGACATGTGAGGGGTGGGTGCAGAGGACTCCCAGCAGTGGCTTGCAATATGAGTGGTGGGTGCATATCACTCCCAGCAGTGGACAGACATGTCAGGGGTGGGTGCAGAGGACTCCCAGCAGTGGACAGACATGTGAGGGGTGGGTGCAGATGACTCCCAGCAGTGGACAGACATGTGAGGGGTGGCTGCAGGGGACTCCCAGCAGTGCCCTGAAATATGAGGTGTGGGTGCATTTCACTACCAGCAGTGGACAGACATGTGAGGGGTGGGTGCAGAGGACTCCCATCAGTGGACAGACATGTGAGCGGTGGGTGCAGAGGACTCCCAGCAGTGGACAGACATGTGAGCGGTGGGTGCAGAGGACTCCCAGAAGTGGCCTGCAATATGAGGGGTGGGTGCATATCACTCCCAGCAGTGGACAGACATGCGAGTGGTGGGTGCAGAGGACTCCCAGCAGTGGACAGACATATGAGGGGTGGGTGCAGAGGACTCCCAGCAGTAGACAGACATGTAAGGGGTGGGTGCATATCACTCCCAGCAGTGGACTGACATGTGAGGGGTGGGTGCAGAGGACTCCCAGCAGTGGACAGACATGTGAGGGGTGGGTGCAGATGACTCCCAGCAGTGGACAGACATGTGAGGTGTTGCTGCAGAGGACTCCCAGCAGTGGACAGACATGTGAGGGGTGGGTGCAGAGGACTCCCAGCAGTGGCCTGCAATATGAGTGGTGGGTGCATATAATTCCCAGCAGTGGACAGACATGTGAGGGGTGGGTGCTGAGGACTCCCAGCAGTGGACAGACATGTGAGGGGTGGGTGCAGAGAACTCCCAGCAGTGGACAGACGTGAGGGGTGGGTGCAGAGGACTCCCAGCAGTGGAAAGACATGTGAGGGGTGGGTGCAGAGGACTCCCAGCAGTGGCCTGCAATATGAGTGGTGGGTGCATATCACTCCCAGCAGTGAACAGACATGTGAGGGGTGGGTGCAGAGGACTCCCAGCAGTGGACAGACATATGAGGGGTGGGTGCAGAGGACTCCCAGCAGTGGACAGACATGTAAGGGGTGGGTGCATATCACTCCCAGCAGTGGACTGAAAAGTGAGGGGTGGGTGCAGAGGACTCCCAGCAGTGGACAGACATGTGAGGGGTGGATGCAGATGACTCCCAGCAGTGGACAGACATGTGAGGGGTTGCTGCAGAGTACTCCCAACAGTGGACAGACATGTGAGGGGTGGGTGCAGAGGACTCACAGCAGTGGCCTGCAATATGAGTGGTGGGTGCATATCATTCCCAGCAGTGGACAGACATGTGAGGGGTGGGTGCTGAGGACTCCCAGCAGTGGACAGACATGTGAGGGGTGGGTGCAGAGAACTCCCAGCAGTGGACAGACGTGAGGGGTGGGTGCAGAGGACTCCCAGCAGTGGAAAGACATGTGAGGGGTGGGTGCAGAGGACTCCCAGCAGTGGCCTGCAATATGAGTGGTGGGTGCATATCACTCCCAGCAGTGAACAGACATGTGAGGGGTGGGTGCAGAGGACTCCCAGCAGTGGACAGACACGTGAAGGGTGGCTGCAGAGGACTCCCAGCAGTGGACAGACATGTGAGGGGTGGGTGCTGAGGACTCCCAGAAGTGGCCTGCAATATGAGTGGTGGGTGCATATCACTCCCAGCAGTGGACAGACTTGTGAGGGGTGGGTACCGAGGACTCCCAGCAGTGGACAGACATGTAAAGGGTGGGTGCAGAGGACTCCCAGCCTGTGGACAGACATGTGAGGGGTGGGTGCAGAGGACTCCCAGCAGTGGACAGACATGTGAGGGGTGGGTGCAGAGGACTCCCAGCAGTGGCCTGCAATATGAGTGGTGGGTGCATATCACTCCCAGCAGTGGACAGACATGTGAGGGGTGGGTGCAGAGGACTCCCAGCTGTGGACAGACATGTGAGGGGTGGGTGCAGAGGACTCCCAGCAGTGGACAGACATGTGAGGGGTGGGTGCAGAGGAGTCCCAGCAGTGGACAGACATGTGAGGGGTGGGCGCAGAGGAATCCCAGCAGTGGCCTGCAATATGAGTGGTGGGAGCATATCACTCCCAGCAGTGGACACACATGTGAGGGGTGGGTGCAGCGGACTCCCAGCAGTGGACAGACATGTGAGGGGTGGCTGCAGAGGACTCCCAGCAGTGCCCTGAAATATGAGGTGTGGGTGCATTTCACTACCAGCAGTGGACAGACATGTGAGGGGTGGGTGCAGAGGACTCCCAGCAGTGGACAGACATGTGAGGGGTGGGTGCAGAGGACTCCCAGCAGTGCCCTGAAATATGAGTGGTGGGTGCATATCACTACCAGCAGTGGACAGACATGTGAGGGGTGGGTGCAGAGGAATCCCAGCAGTGGACAGACATGTGAGGGGTGGCTGCAGAGGACTCCCAGCAGTGGCCTGCAATATGAGGGGTGGGTGCATATCACTCCCAGCAGAGGACAGACATGCGAGTGGTGGGTGCAGAGGACTCCCAGCAGTGGACAGACATATGAGGGGTGGGTGCAGAGGACTCCCAGCAGTAGACAGACATGTAAGGGGTGGGTGCATATCACTCCCAGCAGTGGACTGACATGTGAGGGGTGGGTGCAGAGGACTCCCAGCAGTGGACAGACATGTGAGGGGTGGGTGCAGATGACTCCCAGCAGTGGACAGACATGTGAGGGGTTGCTGCAGAGGACTCCCAGCAGTGGACAGACATGTGAGGGGTGGGTGCAGAGGACTCCCAGCAGTGGCCTGCAATATGAGTGGTGGGTGCATATCATTCCCAGCAGTGGACAGACATGTGAGGGGTGGGTGCAGAGAACTCCCAGCAGTGGACAGACGTGAGGGGTGGGTGCAGAGGACTCCCAGCAGTGGAAAGACATGTGAGGGGTGGGTGCAGAGGACTCCCAGCAGTGGCCTGCAATATGAGTGGTGGGTGCATATCACTCCCAGCAGTGAACAGACATGTGAGGGGTGGGTGCAGAGGACTCCCAGCAGTGGACAGACATATGAGGGGTGGGTGCAGAGGACTCCCAGCAGTGGACAGACATGTAAGGGGTGGGTGCATATCACTCCCAGCAGTGGACTGAAAAGTGAGGGGTGGGTGCAGAGGACTCCCAGCAGTGGACAGACATGTGAGGGGTGGGTGCAGATGACTCCCAGCAGTGGACAGACATGTGAGGGGTTGCTGCAGAGGACTCCCAACAGTGGACAGACATGTGAGGGGTGGGTGCAGAGGACTCACAGCAGTGGCCTGCAATATGAGTGGTGGGTGCATATCATTCCCAGCAGTGGACAGACATGTGAGGGGTGGGTGCTGAGGACTCCCAGCAGTGGACAGACATGTGAGGGGTGGGTGCAGAGAACTCCCAGCAGTGGACAGACGTGAGGGGTGGGTGCAGAGGACTCCCAGCAGTGGAAAGACATGTGAGGGGTGGGTGCAGAGGACTCCCAGCAGTGGCCTGCAATATGAGTGGTGGTTGCATATCACTCCCAGCAGTGAACAGACATGTGAGGGGTGGGTGCAGAGGACTCCCAGCAGTGGACAGACACGTGAAGGGTGGCTGCAGAGGACTCCCAGCAGTGGACAGACATGTGAGGGGTGGGTGCTGAGGACTCCCAGAAGTGGCCTGCAATATGAGTGGTGGGTGCATATCACTCCCAGCAGTGGACAGACATGTGAGGGGTGGGTACCGAGGACTCCCAGCAGTGGACAGACATGTAAAGGGTGGGTGCAGAGGACTCCCAGCCTGTGGACAGACATGTGAGGGGTGGGTGCAGAGGACTCCCAGCAGTGGACAGACATGTGAGGGGTGGGTGCAGAGGACTCCCAGCAGTGGCCTGCAATATGAGTGGTGAGTGCATATCACTCCCAGCAGTGGACAGACATGTGAGGGGTGGGTGCAGAGGACTCCCAGCTGTGGACAGACATGTGAGGGGTGGGTGCAGATGACTCCCAGCAGTGGACAGACATGTGAGGGGTGGCTGCAGAGGACTCCCAGCAGTGCCCTGAAATATGAGGTGTGGGTGCATTTCACTACCAGCAGTGGACAGACATGTGAGGGGTGGGTGCAGAGGACTCCCAGCAGTGGACAGACATGTGAGGGGTGGGTGCAGAGGACTCCCAGCAGTGGCTTGCAATATGAGTGGTGGGTGCATATTACTCCCAGCAGTGGACAGACATGTGAGGGGTGGGTGCTGAGGACTCCCGGCAGTGGACAGACATGTGAGGGGTGGGTGCAGAGGACTCACAGCAGTGGACAGACATGTGAGGGGTGGGTGCAGAGGAGTCCCAGCAGTGGACAGACATGTGAGGGGTGGGTGCAGAGGACTCCAAGCAGTGGCCTGCAATATGAGTGGTGGGTGCATATCACTCCCAGCAGCGGACACACATGTAAGGGGTGGGTGCAGAGGACTCCCAGCAGTGGACAGACATGTGAGGGGTGGCTGCAGAGGACTCCCAGCAGTGCCCTGCAATATGAGGTGTGGGTGCATATCACTACCAGCAGTGGACAGACATGTGAGGGGTGGGTGCAGAGGACTCCCAGCAGTGGACAGACATGTGAGGGGTGGCTGCAGAGGACTCCCAGCAGTGGACAGACATGTGAGGGGTGGCTGCAGAGGACTCTCAGCAGTGGCCTGCTATATGAGTGGTGGGTGCATATCACTCCCAGCAGTGGACAGACATGTGAGTGGTGGGTGCAGAGTACTCCCAGCAGTGGACAGACATGTGAGGGGTGGGTGCAGAGGACTCCCAGCAGTGGCCTGCAATATGAGTAGTGGGTGCATATTACTCCCAGCAGTGGACTGACATGTGAGGGGTGGGTGCAGAGTACTCCCAGCAGTGGACAGACATGTGAGGGGTGGGTGCAGATGACTCCCAGCAGTGGACAGACATGTGAGGGGTGGCTGCAGAGGACTCCCAGCAGTGGACAGAAATGTGAGGGGTGGCTGCAGAGGACTCCAAGCAGTGGACAGACATGTGAGGGGTGGGTGCAGAGGACTCCCAGAAGTGGCCTGCAATATGAGTGGTGGGTGCATATCACTCCCAGCAGTGGACAGACATGTGAGGGGTGGGTGCTGAGAACTCCCAGCAGTGGACAGACATGTGAGGGGTGGGTGCAGAGGACTCCCAGCAGTGGACAGACATGTGAGGGGTGGGTGCACAGGACTCCCAGCAGTGGACAGACATGTGAGGGATGGGTGCAGAGGACTCCCAGCAGTGGACAGACATGTGAGCGGTGGGTGCAGAGGACTCCCAGCAGTGGACAGACATGTTTGGGGTGGCTGCGGAGGACTCCCAGCAGTGCCCTGCAATATGAGGTGTGGGTGCATTTCACTACCAGCAGTGGACAGACATGTGAGGGGTGGGTGCAGAGGACTCCCAGCAGTGGACAGACATGTGAGGGGTGGGTGCAGAGGACTCCCAGCAGTGGCTTGCAATATGAGTGGTGGGTGCATATCACTCCCAGCAGTGGACAGACATGTGAGGGGTGGGTGCTGAGGACTCCCAGCAGTGGACAGACATGTGAGGGGTGGGTGCAGAGGACTCCCAGCAGTGGACAGACATGTGAGGGGTGGGTGCAGAGGAGTCCCAGCAGTGGACAGACATGTGAGGGGTGGGCGCAGAGGAATCCCAGCAGTGGCCTGCAATATGAGTGGTGGGAGCATATCACTCCCAGCAGTGGACACACATGTGAGGGGTGGGTGCAGCGGACTCCCAGCAGTGGACAGACATGTGAGGGGTGGCTGCAGAGGACTCCCAGCAGTGCCCTGCAATATGAGGTGTGGGTGCATATCACTACCAGCAGTGGACAGACATGTGAGGGGTGGGTGCAGAGGACTCCCAGCAGTGGACAGACATGTGAGGGGTGGCTGCAGAGGTCTCCCAGCAGTGCCCTGAAATATGAGGTGTGGGTGCATATCACTACCAGCAGTGGACAGACATGTGAGGGGTGGGTGCAGAGGAATCCCAGCAGTGGACAGACATGTGAGGGGTGGCTGCAGAGGACTCCCAGCAGTGGACAGACATGTGAGGGGTGGCTGCAGAGGACTCCCAGCAGTGGCCTGCAATATGAGTGGTTGGTGCATATCACTCCCAGCAGTGGACAGACATGTGAGGGGTGCGTGCAGAGGATTCACAGCAGTAGCCTGCAATATGAGGGGTGGGTGCATATCACTCCCAGCAGTGGACAGACATGTGAGGGAAAGGTGCAGAGGACTCCCAGCAGTGGACAGACATGTGAGGGGTGGGTGCAGAGGACTCCCAGCAGTGGACAGACATGTGAGGGGTGGCTGCAGAGGACTCCCAGCAGTGCCCTGCAATATGAGGTGTGGGTGCATTTCACTACCAGCAGTGGACAGACATGTGAGTGGTGGGTGCATATCACTCCCAGTAGTGGACAGACATGTGAGGGGTGGGTGCTGAGGACTCCCAGTAGTGGACAGACATGTGAGTGGTGGGTGCAGAGGACTCCCAGCAGTGGACAGACATGTGAGGGGTGGGTGCAGAGGAGTCCCAGCAGTGGACAGACATGTGAGGGGTGGGTGCAGAGGACTCCCAGCAGTGGCCTGCAATATGAGTGGTGGGTGCATATCACTCCCAGCAGTGGACACACATGTGAGGGGTGGGTGCAGAGGACTCCCAGCAGTGGACAGACATGTGAGGGGTGGCTGCAGAGGACTCCCAGCAATGCCCTGCAATATGAGGTGTGGGTGCATATCACTACCAGCAGTGGACAGACATGTGAGGGGTGGGTGCAGAGGACTCCCAGCAGTGGACAGACATGTGAGGGGTGGCTGCAGAGGACTCCCAGCAGTGGACAGACATGTGAGGGGTGGCTGCAGAGGACTCCCAGCAGTGGCCTGCAATATGAGTGGTTGGTGCATATCACTCCCAGCAGTGGACAGACATGTGAGGGGTGGGTGCAGAGGACTCCCAGCAGTGGACAGACATGTGAGGGGTGGCTGCAGAGGACTCCCAGCAGTGGACAGACATGTGAGGGGTGGGTGCAGAGGACTCCCAGCAGTGGCCTGCAATATGAGGGGTGGGTGCATATCACTCCCAGCAGTGGACAGACATGTGAGTGGTGGGTGCAGAGGACTCCCAGCAGTGGACAGACATATGAGGGGTGGGTGCAGAGGATTCTCAGCAGTGGACAGACATGTGAGGGGTGGGTGCAGAGGACTCCCAGCAGTGGAAAGACATGTGAGGGGTGGGTGCAGAGGACTCCCAGCAGTGGCTTGCAATATGAGTGGTGGGTGCATATCACTCCCAGCAGTGGACAGACATGTCAGGGGTGGGTGCAGAGGACTCCCAGCAGTGGACAGACATATGAGGCGTGGGTGCAGATGACTCCCAGCAGTGGACAGACATGTGAGGGGTGGCTGCAGAGGACTCCCAGCAGTGCCCTGAAATATGAGGTGTGGGTGCATTTCACTACCAGCAGTGGACAGACATGTGAGGGGTGGGTGCAGAGGACTCCCATCAGTGGACAGACATGTGAGGGGTGGGTGCAGAGGACTCCCAGCAGTGGACAGACATGTGAGCGGTGGGTGCAGAGGACTCCCAGAAGTGGCCTGCAATATGAGGGGTGGGTGCATATCACTCCCAGCAGTGGACAGACATGCGAGAGGTGGGTGCAGAGGACTCCCAGCAGTGGACAGACATATGAGGGGTGGGTGCAGAGGACACCCAGAAGTAGACAGACATGTAAGGGGTGGGTGCATATCACTCCCAGCAGTGGACTGACATGTGAGGGGTGGGTGCAGAGGACTCCCAGCAGTGGACAGACATGTGAGGGGTGGGTGCAGATGACTCCCAGCAGTGGACAGACATGTGAGGGGTTGCTGCAGAGGACTCCCAGCAGTGGACAGAAATGTGAGGGGTGGGTGCAGAGGACTCCCAGCAGTGGCCTGCAATATGAGTGGTGGGTGCATATCATTCCCAGCAGTGGACAGACATGTGAGGGGTGGGTGCTGAGGACTCCCAGCAGTGGACAGACATGTGAGGGGTGGGTGAAGAGAACTCCCAGCAGTGGACAGACGTGAGGGGTGGGTGCAGAGGACTCCCAGCAGTGGAAAGACATGTGAGGGGTGGGTGCAGAGGACTCCCAGCAGTGGCCTGCAATATGAGTGGTGGGTGCATATCACTCCCAGCAGTGAACAGACATGTGAGGGGTGGGTGCAGAGGACTCCCAGCAGTGGACAGACACGTGAAGGGTGGCTGCAGAGGACTCCCAGCAGTGGACAGACATGTGAGGGGTGGGTGCAGAGGACTCCCAGAAGTGGCCTGCAATATGAGTGGTGGGTGCATATCACTCCCAGCAGTGGAAAGACATGTGAGGGGTGGGTGCAGAGGACTCCCAGCAGTGGCCTGCAATATGAGTGGTGGGTGCATATCACTCCCAGCAGTGAACAGACATGTGAGGGGTGGGTGCAGAGGACTCCCAGCAGTGGACAGACACGTGAAGGGTGGCTGCAGAGGACTCCCAGCAGTGGACAGACATGTGAGGGGTGGGTGCTGAGGACTCCCAGAAGTGGCCTGCAATATGAGTGGTGGGTGCATATCACTCCCAGCAGTGGACAGACATGTGAGGGGTGGGTACCGAGGACTCCCAGCAGTGGACAGACATGTAAAGGGTGGGTGCAGAGGACTCCCAGCAGTGGACAGACATGTGAGGGGTGGGTGCAGAGGACTCCCAGCAGTGGACAGACATGTGAGGGGTGGGTGCAGAGGACTCCCAGCAGTGGCCTGCAATATGAGTGGTGGGTGCATATCACTCCCAGCAGTGGACAGACATGTGAGGGGTGGGTGCAGAGGACTCCCAGCTGTGGACAGACATGTGAGGGGTGGGTGCAGATGACTCCCAGCAGTGGACAGACATGTGAGGGGTGGCTTCAGAGGACTCCCAGCAGTGCCCTGAAATATGAGGTGTGGGTGCATTTCACTACCAGCAGTGGACAGACATGTGAGGGGTGGGTGCAGAGGACTCCCAGCAGTGGACAGACATGTGAGGGGTGGGTGCAGAGGACTCCCAGCAGTGGCTTGCAATATGAGTGGTGGGTGCATATCACTCCCAGCAGTGGACAGACATGTGAGGGGTGGGTGCTGAGGACTCCCGGCAGTGGACAGACATGTGAGGGGTGGGTGCAGAGGACTCCCAGCAGTGGACAGACATGTGAGGGGTGGGTGCAGAGGAGTCCCAGCAGTGGACAGACATGTGAGGGGTGGGTGCAGAGGACTCTAAGCAGTGGCCTGCAATATGAGTGGTGGGTGCATATCACTCCCAGCAGTGGACACACATGTGAGGGGTGGGTGCAGAGAACTCCCAGCAGTGGACAGACGTGAGGGGTGGGTGCAGAGGACTCCCAGCAGTGGAAAGACATGTGAGGGGTGGGTGCAGAGGACTCCCAGCAGTGGCCTGCAATATGAGTGGTGGGTGCATATCACTCCCAGCAGTGGACACACATGTGAGGGGTGGGTGCAGAGGACTCCCAGCAGTGGACAGACATGTGAGGGGTGGCTGCAGAGGACTCCCAGCAGTGCCCTGCAATATGAGGTGTGGGTGCATATCACTACCAGCAGTGGACAGACATGTGAGGGGTGGGTGCAGAGGACTCCCAGCAGTGGACAGACATGTGAGGGGTGGCTGCAGAGGACTCCCAGCAGTGGACAGACATGTGAGGGGTGGCTGCAAGGGACTCCCAGCAGTGGCCTGCAATATGAGTGGTTGGTGCATATCACTCCCAGCAGTGGACAGACATGTGAGGGGTGGGTGCAGAGGACTCCCAGCAGTGGACAGACATGTGAGGGGTGGCTGCAGAGGACTCCCAGCAGTGGACAGACATGTGAGGGGTGGGTGCAGAGGACTCCCAGCAGTGGCCTGAATTTGAGGGGTGGGTGCATATCACTCCCAGCAGTGGACAGACATGTGAGTGGTGGGTGCAGAGGACTCCCAGCAGTGGACAGACATATGAGGGGTGGGTGCAGAGGATTCTCAGCAGTGGACAGACATGTGAGGGGTGGGAGCAGAGGACTCCCAGCAGTGGAAAGACATGTGAGGGGTGGGTGCAGAGGACTCCCAGCAGTGGCTTGCAATATGAGTGGTGGGTGCATATCACTCCCAGCAGTGGACAGACATGTCAGGGGTGGGTGCAGAGGACTCCCAGCAGTGGACAGACATGTGAGGGGTGGGTGCAGATGACTCCCAGCAGTGGACAGACATGTGAGGGGTGGCTGCAGAGGACTCCCAGCAGTGCCCTGAAATATGAGGTGTGGGTGCATTTCACTACCAGCAGTGGACAGACATGTGAGGGGTGGGTGCAGAGGACTCCCATCAGTGGACAGACATGTGAGCGGTGGGTGCAGAGGACTCCCAGCAGTGGACAGACATGTGAGCGGTGGGTGCAGAGGACTCCCAGAAGTGGCCTGCAATATGAGGGGTGGGTGCATATCACTCCCAGCAGTGGACAGACATGCGAGTGGTGGGTGCAGAGGACTCCCAGCAGTGGACAGACATATGAGGGGTGGGTGCAGAGGACTCCCAGCAGTAGACAGACATGTAAGGGGTGGGTGCATATCACTCCCAGCAGTGGACTGACATGTGAGGGGTGGGTGCAGAGGACTCCCAGCAGTGGACAGACATGTGAGGGGTGGGTGCAGATGACTCCCAGCAGTGGACAGACATGTGAGGGGTTGCTGCAGAGGACTCCCAGCAGTGGACAGACATGTGAGGGGTGGGTGCAGAGGACTCCCAGCAGTGGCCTGCAATATGAGTGGTGGGTGCATATCATTCCCAGCAGTGGACAGACATGTGAGGGGTGGGTGCTGAGGACTCCCAGCAGTGGACAGACATGTGAGGGGTGGGTGCAGAGAACTCCCAGCAGTGGACAGACGTGAGGGGTGGGTGCAGAGGACTCCCAGCAGTGGAAAGACATGTGAGGGGTGGGTGCAGAGGACTCCCAGCAGTGGCCTGCAATATGAGTGGTGGGTGCATATCACTCCCAGCAGTGAACAGACATGTGAGGGGTGGGTGCAGAGGACTCCCAGCAGTGGACAGACACGTGAAGGGTGGCTGCAGAGGACTCCCAGCAGTGGACAGACATGTGAGGGGTGGGTGCTGAGGACTCCCAGAAGTGGCCTGCAATATGAGTGGTGGGTGCATATCACTCCCAGCAGTGGACAGACATGTGAGGGGTGGGTACCGAGGACTCCCAGCAGTGGACAGACATGTAAAGGGTGGGTGCAGAGGACTCCCAGCCTGTGGACAGACATGTGAGGGGTGGGTGCAGAGGACTCCCAGCAGTGGACAGACATGTGAGGGGTGGGTGCAGAGGACTCCCAGCAGTGGCCTGCAATATGAGTGGTGGGTGCATATCACTCCCAGCAGTGGACAGACATGTGAGGGGTGGGTGCAGAGGACTCCCAGCTGTGGACAGACATGTGAGGGGTGGGTGCAGATGACTCCCAGCAGTGGACAGACATGTGAGGGGTGGCTGCAGAGGACTCCCAGCAGTGCCCTGAAATATGAGGTGTGGGTGCATTTCACTACCAGCAGTGGACAGACATGTGAGGGGTGGGTGCAGAGGACTCCCAGCAGTGGACAGACATGTGAGGGGTGGGTGCAGAGGACTCCCAGCAGTGGCTTGCAATATGAGTGGTGGGTGCATATTACTCCCAGCAGTGGACAGACATGTGAGGGGTGGGTGCTGAGGACTCCCGGCAGTGGACAGACATGTGAGGGGTGGGTGCAGAGGACTCACAGCAGTGGACAGACATGTGAGGGGTGGGTGCAGAGGAGTCCCAGCAGTGGACAGACATGTGAGGGGTGGGTGCAGAGGACTCCAAGCAGTGGCCTGCAATATGAGTGGTGGGTGCATATCACTCCCAGCAGCGGACACACATGTAAGGGGTGGGTGCAGAGGACTCCCAGCAGTGGACAGACATGTGAGGGGTGGCTGCAGAGGACTCCCAGCAGTGCCCTGCAATATGAGGTGTGGGTGCATATCACTACCAGCAGTGGACAGACATGTGAGGGGTGGGTGCAGAGGACTCCCAGCAGTGGACAGACATGTGAGGGGTGGCTGCAGAGGACTCCCAGCAGTGGACAGACATGTGAGGGGTGGCTGCAGAGGACTCCCAGCAGTGGCCTGCTATATGAGTGGTGGGTGCATATCACTCCCAGCAGTGGACAGACATGTGAGTGGTGGGTGCAGAGTACTCCCAGCAGTGGACAGACATGTGAGGGGTGGGTGCAGAGGACTCCCAGCAGTGGCCTGCAATATGAGTAGTGGGTGCATATCACTCCCAGCAGTGGACTGACATGTGAGGGGTGGGTGCAGAGTACTCCCAGCAGTGGACAGACATGTGAGGGGTGGGTGCAGATGACTCCCAGCAGTGGACAGACATGTGAGGGGTGGCTGCAGAGGACTCCCAGCAGTGGACAGAAATGTGAGGGGTGGCTGCAGAGGACTCCAAGCAGTGGACAGACATGTGAGGGGTGGGTGCAGAGGACTCCCAGAAGTGGCCTGCAATATGAGTGGTGGGTGCATATCACTCCCAGCAGTGGACAGACATGTGAGCGGTGGGTGCAGAGGACTCCCAGCAGTGGACAGACATGTTTGGGGTGGCTGCGGAGGACTCCCAGCAGTGCCCTGCAATATGAGGTGTGGGTGCATTTCACTACCAGCAGTGGACAGACATGTGAGGGGTGGGTGCAGAGGACTCCCAGCAGTGGACAGACATGTGAGGGGTGGGTGCAGAGGACTCCCAGCAGTGGCTTGCAATATGAGTGGTGGGTGCATATCACTCCCAGCAGTGGACAGACATGTGAGGGGTGGGTGCTGAGGACTCCCAGCAGTGGACAGACATGTGAGGGGTGGGTGCAGAGGACTCCCAGCAGTGGACAGACATGTGAGGGGTGGGTGCAGAGGAGTCCCAGCAGTGGACAGACATGTGAGGGGTGGGCGCAGAGGAATCCCAGCAGTGGCCTGCAATATGAGTGGTGGGAGCATATCACTCCCAGCAGTGGACACACATGTGAGGGGTGGGTGCAGCGGACTCCCAGCAGTGGACAGACATGTGAGGGGTGGCTGCAGAGGACTCCCAGCAGTGCCCTGCAATATAAGGTGTGGGTGCATATCACTACCAGCAGTGGACAGACATGTGAGGGGTGGGTGCAGAGGACTCCCAGCAGTGGACAGACATGTGAGGGGTGGCTGCAGAGGTCTCCCAGCAGTGCCCTGAAATATGAGGTGTGGGTGCATATCACTACCAGCAGTGGACAGACATGTGAGGGGTGGGTGCAGAGGAATCCCAGCAGTGGACAGACATGTGAGGGGTGGCTGCAGAGGACTCCCAGCAGTGGCCTGCAATATGAGGGGTGGGTGCATATCACTCCCAGCAGAGGACAGACATGCGAGTGGTGGGTGCAGAGGACTCCCAGCAGTGGACAGACATATGAGGGGTGGGTGCAGAGGACTCCCAGCAGTAGACAGACATGTAAGGGGTGGGTGCATATCACTCCCAGCAGTGGACTGACATGTGAGGGGTGGGTGCAGAGGACTCCCAGCAGTGGACAGACATGTGAGGGGTGGGTGCAGATGACTCCCAGCAGTGGACAGACATGTGAGGGGTTGCTGCAGAGGACTCCCAGCAGTGGACAGACATGTGAGGGGTGGGTGCAGAGGACTCCCAGCAGTGGCCTGCAATATGAGTGGTGGGTGCATATCATTCCCAGCAGTGGACAGACATGTGAGGGGTGGGTGCAGAGAACTCCCAGCAGTGGACAGACGTGAGGGGTGGGTGCAGAGGACTCCCAGCAGTGGAAAGACATGTGAGGGGTGGGTGCAGAGGACTCCCAGCAGTGGCCTGCAATATGAGTGGTGGGTGCATATCACACCCAGCAGTGAACAGACATGTGAGGGGTGGGTGCAGAGGACTCCCAGCAGTGGACAGACATATGAGGGGTGGGTGCAGAGGACTCCCAGCAGTGGACAGACATGTAAGGGGTGGGTGCATATCACTCCCAGCAGTGGACTGAAAAGTGAGGGGTGGGTGCAGAGGACTCCCAGCAGTGGACAGATATGTGAGGGGTGGGTGCAGATGACTCCCAGCAGTGGACAGACATGTGAGGGGTTGCTGCAGAGGACTCCCAACAGTGGACAGACATGTGAGGGGTGGGTGCAGAGGACTCACAGCAGTGGCCTGCAATATGAGTGGTGGGTGCATATCATTCCCAGCAGTGGACTGAAAAGTGAGGGGTGGGTGCAGAGGACTCCCAGCAGTGGACAGACATGTGAGGGGTGGGTGCAGAGGACTCACAGCAGTGGCCTGCAATATGAGTGGTGGGTGCATATCATTCCCAGCAGTGGACAGACATGTGAGGGGTGGGTGCAGAGAACTCCCAGCAGTGGACAGACGTGAGGGGTGGGTGCAGAGGACTCCCAGCAGTGGAAAGACATGTGAGGGGTGGGTGCAGAGGACTCCCAGCAGTGGCCTGCAATATGAGTGGTGGGTGCATATCACTCCCAGCAGTGAACAGACATGTGAGGGGTGGGTGCAGAGGACTCCCAGCAGTGGACAGACACGTGAAGGGTGGCTGCAGAGGACTCCCAGCAGTGGACAGACATGTGAGGGGTGGGTGCTGAGGACTCCCAGAAGTGGCCTGCAATATGAGTGGTGGGTGCATATCACTCCCAGCAGTGGACAGACATGTGAGGGGTGGGTACCGAGGACTCCCAGCAGTGGACAGACATGTAAAGGGTGGGTGCAGAGGACTCCCAGCCTGTGGACAGACATGTGAGGGGTGGGTGCAGAGGACTCCCAGCAGTGGACAGACATGTGAGGGGTGGGTGCAGAGGACTCCCAGCAGTGGCCTGCAATATGAGTGGTGAGTGCATATCACTCCCAGCAGTGGACAGACATGTGAGGGGTGGCTGCAGAGGACTCCCAGCTGTGGACAGACATGTGAGGGGTGGGTGCAGATGACTCCCAGCAGTGGACAGACATGTGAGGGGTGGCTGCAGAGGACTCCCAGCAGTGCCCTGAAATATGAGGTGTGGGTGCATTTCACTACCAGCAGTGGACAGACATGTGAGGGGTGGGTGCAGAGGACTCCCAGCAGTGGACAGACATGTGAGGGGTGGGTGCAGAGGACTCCCAGCAGTGGCTTGCAATATGAGTGGTGGGTGCATATTACTCCCAGCAGTGGACAGACATGTGAGGGGTGGGTGCTGAGGACTCCCGGCAGTGGACAGACATGTGAGGGGTGGGTGCAGAGGACTCACAGCAGTGGACAGACATGTGAGGGGTGGGTGCAGAGGAGTCCCAGCAGTGGACAGACATGTGAGGGGTGGGTGCAGAGGACTCCAAGCAGTGGCCTGCAATATGAGTGGTGGGTGCATATCACTCCCAGCAGCGGACACACATGTAAGGGGTGGGTGCAGAGGACTCCCAGCAGTGGACAGACATGTGAGGGGTGGCTGCAGAGGACTCCCAGCAGTGCCCTGCAATATGAGGTGTGGGTGCATATCACTACCAGCAGTGGACAGACATGTGAGGGGTGGGTGCAGAGGACTCCCAGCAGTGGACAGACATGTGAGGGGTGGCTGCAGAGGACTCCCAGCAGTGGACAGACATGTGAGGGGTGGCTGCAGAGGACTCTCAGCAGTGGCCTGCTATATGAGTGGTGGGTGCATATCACTCCCAGCAGTGGACAGACATGTGAGTGGTGGGTGCAGAGTACTCCCAGCAGTGGACAGACATGTGAGGGGTGGGTGCAGAGGACTCCCAGCAGTGGCCTGCAATATGAGTAGTGGGTGCATATTACTCCCAGCAGTGGACTGACATGTGAGGGGTGGGTGCAGAGTACTCCCAGCAGTGGACAGACATGTGAGGGGTGGGTGCAGATGACTCCCAGCAGTGGACAGACATGTGAGGGGTGGCTGCAGAGGACTCCCAGCAGAGGACAGAAATGTGAGGGGTGGCTGCAGAGGACTCCAAGCAGTGGACAGACATGTGAGGGGTGGGTGCAGAGGACTCCCAGAAGTGGCCTGCAATATGAGTGGTGGGTGCATATCACTCCCAGCAGTGGACAGACATGTGAGGGGTGGGTGCTGAGAACTCCCAGCAGTGGACAGACATGTGAGGGGTGGGTGCAGAGGACTCCCAGCAGTGGACAGACATGTGAGGGGTGGGTGCACAGGACTCCCAGCAGTGGACAGACATGTGAGGGATGGGTGCAGAGGACTCCCAGCAGTGGACAGACATGTGAGCGGTGGGTGCAGAGGACTCCCAGCAGTGGACAGACATGTTTGGGGTGGCTGCGGAGGACTCCCAGCAGTGCCCTGCAATATGAGGTGTGGGTGCATTTCACTACCAGCAGTGGACAGACATGTGAGGGATGGGTGCAGAGGACTCCCAGCAGTGGACAGACATGTGAGGGGTGGGTGCAGAGGACTCCCAGCAGTGGCTTGCAATATGAGTGGTGGGTGCATATCACTCCCAGCAGTGGACAGACATGTGAGGGGTGGGTGCTGAGGACTCCCAGCAGTGGACAGACATGTGAGGGGTGGGTGCAGAGGACTCCCAGCAGTGGACAGACATGTGAGGGGTGGGTGCAGAGGAGTCCCAGCAGTGGACAGACATGTGAGGGGTGGGCGCAGAGGAATCCCAGCAGTGGCCTGCAATATGAGTGGTGGGAGCATATCACTCCCAGCAGTGGACACACATGTGAGGGGTGGGTGCAGCGGACTCCCAGCAGTGGACAGACATGTGAGGGGTGGCTGCAGAGGACTCCCAGCAGTGCCCTGCAATATGAGGTGTGGGTGCATATCACTACCAGCAGTGGACAGACATGTGAGGGGTGGGTGCAGAGGACTCCCAGCAGTGGACAGACATGTGAGGGGTGGCTGCAGAGGTCTCCCAGCAGTGCCCTGAAATATGAGGTGTGGGTGCATATCACTACCAGCAGTGGACAGACATGTGAGGGGTGGGTGCAGAGGAATCCCAGCAGTGGACAGACATGTGAGGGGTGGCTGCAGAGGACTCCCAGCAGTGGACAGACATGTGAGGGGTGGCTGCAGAGGACTCCCAGCAGTGGCCTGCAATATGAGTGGTTGGTGCATATCACTCCCAGCAGTGGACAGACATGTGAGGGGTGCGTGCAGAGGATTCACAGCAGTAGCCTGCAATATGAGGGGTGGGTGCATATCACTCCCAGCAGTGGACAGACATGTGAGGGAAAGGTGCAGAGGACTCCCAGCAGTGGACAGACATGTGAGGGGTGGGTGCAGAGGACTCCCAGCAGTGGACAGACATGTGAGGGGTGGCTGCAGAGGACTCCCAGCAGTGCCCTGCAATATGAGGTGTGGGTGCATTTCACTACCAGCAGTGGACAGACATGTGAGTGGTGGGTGCATATCACTCCCAGTAGTGGACAGACATGTGAGGGGTGGGTGCTGAGGACTCCCAGTAGTGGACAGACATGTGAGTGGTGGGTGCAGAGGACTCCCAGCAGTGGACAGACATGTGAGGGGTGGGTGCAGAGGAGTCCCAGCAGTGGACAGACATGTGAGGGGTGGGTGCAGAGGACTCCCAGCAGTGGCCTGCAATATGAGTGGTGGGTGCATATCACTCCCAGCAGTGGACACACATGTGAGGGGTGGGTGCAGAGGACTCCCAGCAGTGGACAGACATGTGAGGGGTGGCTGCAGAGGACTCCCAGCAATGCCCTGCAATATGAGGTGTGGGTGCATATCACTACCAGCAGTGGACAGACATGTGAGGGGTGGGTGCAGAGGACTCCCAGCAGTGGACAGACATGTGAGGGGTGGCTGCAGAGGACTCCCAGCAGTGGACAGACATGTGAGGGGTGGCTGCAGAGGACTCCCAGCAGTGGCCTGCAATATGAGTGGTTGGTGCATATCACTCCCAGCAGTGGACAGACATGTGAGGGGTGGGTGCAGAGGACTCCCAGCAGTGGACAGACATGTGAGGGGTGGCTGCAGAGGACTCCCAGCAGTGGACAGACATGTGAGGGGTGGGTGCAGAGGACTCCCAGCAGTGGCCTGCAATATGAGGGGTGGGTGCATATCACTCCCAGCAGTGGACAGACATGTGAGTGGTGGGTGCAGAGGACTCCCAGCAGTGGACAGACATATGAGGGGTGGGTGCAGAGGATTCTCAGCAGTGGACAGACATGTGAGGGGTGGGTGCAGAGGACTCCCAGCAGTGGAAAGACATGTGAGCGGTGGGTGCAGAGGACTCCCAGCAGTGGCTTGCAATATGAGTGGTGGGTGCATATCACTCCCAGCAGTGGACAGACATGTCAGGGGTGGGTGCAGAGGACTCCCAGCAGTGGACAGACATGTGAGGCGTGGGTGCAGATGACTCCCAGCAGTGGACAGACATGTGAGGGGTGGCTGCAGAGGACTCCCAGCAGTGCCCTGAAATATGAGGTGTGGGTGCATTTCACTACCAGCAGTGGACAGACATGTGAGGGGTGGGTGCAGAGGACTCCCATCAGTGGACAGACATGTGAGGGGTGGGTGCAGAGGACTCCCAGCAGTGGACAGACATGTGAGCGGTGGGTGCAGAGGACTCCCAGAAGTGGCCTGCAATATGAGGGGTGGGTGCATATCACTCCCAGCAGTGGACAGACATGCGAGAGGTGGGTGCAGAGGACTCCCAGCAGTGGACAGACATATGAGGGGTGGGTGCAGAGGACACCCAGAAGTAGACAGACATGTAAGGGGTGGGTGCATATCACTCCCAGCAGTGGACTGACATGTGAGGGGTGGGTGCAGAGGACTCCCAGCAGTGGACAGACATGTGAGGGGTGGGTGCAGATGACTCCCAGCAGTGGACAGACATGTGAGGGGTTGCTGCAGAGGACTCCCAGCAGTGGACAGACATGTGAGGGGTGGGTGCAGAGGACTCCCAGCAGTGGCCTGCAATATGAGTGGTGGGTGCATATCATTCCCAGCAGTGGACAGACATGTGAGGGGTGGGTGCTGAGGACTCCCAGCAGTGGACAGACATGTGAGGGGTGGGTGAAGAGAACTCCCAGCAGTGGACAGACGTGAGGGGTGGGTGCAGAGGACTCCCAGCAGTGGAAAGACATGTGAGGGGTGGGTGCAGAGGACTCCCAGCAGTGGCCTGCAATATGAGTGGTGGGTGCATATCACTCCCAGCAGTGAACAGACATGTGAGGGGTGGGTGCAGAGGACTCCCAGCAGTGGACAGACACGTGAAGGGTGGCTGCAGAGGACTCCCAGCAGTGGACAGACATGTGAGGGGTGGGTGCAGAGGACTCCCAGAAGTGGCCTGCAATATGAGTGGTGGGTGCATATCACTCCCAGCAGTGGAAAGACATGTGAGGGGTGGGTGCAGAGGACTCCCAGCAGTGGCCTGCAATATGAGTGGTGGGTGCATATCACTCCCAGCAGTGAACAGACATGTGAGTGGTGGGTGCAGAGGACTCCCAGCAGTGGACAGACACGTGAAGGGTGGCTGCAGAGGACTCCCAGCAGTGGACAGACATGTGAGGGGTGGGTGCTGAGGACTCCCAGAAGTGGCCTGCAATATGAGTGGTGGGTGCATATCACTCCCAGCAGTGGACAGACATGTGAGGGGTGGGTACCGAGGACTCCCAGCAGTGGACAGACATGTAAAGGGTGGGTGCAGAGGACTCCCAGCAGTGGACAGACATGTGAGGGGTGGGTGCAGAGGACTCCCAGCAGTGGACAGACATGTGAGGGGTGGGTGCAGAGGACTCCCAGCAGTGGCCTGCAATATGAGTGGTGGGTGCATATCACTCCCAGCAGTGGACAGACATGTGAGGGGTGGGTGCAGAGGACTCCCAGCTGTGGACAGACATGTGAGGGGTGGGTGCAGATGACTCCCAGCAGTGGACAGACATGTGAGGGGTGGCTGCAGAGGACTCCCAGCAGTGCCCTGAAATATGAGGTGTGGGTGCATTTCACTACCAGCAGTGGACAGACATGTGAGGGGTGGGTGCAGAGGACTCCCAGCAGTGGACAGACATGTGAGGGGTGGGTGCAGAGGACTCCCAGCAGTGGCTTGCAATATGAGTGGTGGGTGCATATCACTCCCAGCAGTGGACAGACATGTGAGGGGTGGGTGCTGAGGACTCCCGGCAGTGGACAGACATGTGAGGGGTGGGTGCAGAGGACTCCCAGCAGTGGACAGACATGTGAGGGGTGGGTGCAGAGGAGTCCCAGCAGTGGACAGACATGTGAGGGGTGGGTGCAGAGGACTCTAAGCAGTGGCCTGCAATATGAGTGGTGGGTGCATATCACTCCCAGCAGTGGACACACATGTGAGGGGTGGGTGCAGAGGACTCCCAGCAGTGGACAGACATGTGAGGGGTGGCTGCAGAGGACTCCCAGCAGTGCCCTGCAATATGAGGTGTGGGTGCATATCACTACCAGCAGTGGACAGACATGTGAGGGGTGGGTGCAGAGGACTCCCAGCAGTGGACAGACATGTGAGGGGTGGCTGCAGAGGACTCCCAGCAGTGGACAGACATGTGAGGGGTGGCTGCAGAGGACTCCCAGCAGTGGCCTGCTATATGAGTGGTGGGTGCATATCACTCCCAGCAGTGGACAGACATGTGAGTGGTGGGTGCAGAGTACTCCCAGCAGTGGACAGACATGTGAGGGGTGGGTGCAGAGGACTCCCAGCAGTGGCCTGCAATATGAGTAGTGGGTGCATATCACTCCCAGCAGTGGACTGACATGTGAGGGGTGGGTGCAGAGTACTCCCAGCAGTGGACAGACATGTGAGGGGTGGGTGCAGATGACTCCCAGCAGTGGACAGACATGTGAGGGGTGGGTGCAGAGGACTCCCAGCAGTGGACATACATGTGAGGGGTGGGTGCAGAGGACTCCCAGCAGTGGACAGACATGTGAGGGATGGGTGCAGAGGACTCCCAGCAGTGGACAGACATGTGAGCGGTGGGTGCAGAGGACTCCCAGCAGTGCCCTGCAATATGAGGTGTGGGTGCATTTCACTACCAGCAGTGGACAGACATGTGAGGGGTGGGTGCAGAGGACTCACAGCAGTGGACAGACATGTGAGGGGTGGGTGCAGAGGACTCCCAGCAGTGGACAGACATGTGAGGGATGGGTGCAGAGGACTCCCAGCAGTGGACAGACATGTGAGGGATGGGTGCAGAGGACTCCCAGCAGTGGACAGACATGTTTGGGGTGGCTGCGGAGGACTCCCAGCAGTGCCCTGCAATATGAGGTGTGGGTGCATTTCACTACCAGCAGTGGACAGACATGTGAGGGGTGGGTGCAGAGGACTCCCAGCAGTGGACAAACATGTGAGGGGTGGGTGCAGAGGACTCCCAGCAGTGGCTTGCAATATGAGTGGTGGGTGCATATCACTCCCAGCAGTGGACAGACATGTGAGGGGTGGGTGCTGAGGACTCCCAGCAGTGGACAGACATGTGAGGGGTGGGTGCAGAGGAGTCCCAGCAGTGGACAGACATGTGAGGGGTGGGCGCAGAGGAATCCCAGCAGTGGCCTGCAATATGAGTGGTGGGAGCATATCACTCCCAGCAGTGGACACACATGTGAGGGGTGGGTGCAGCGGACTCCCAGCAGTGGACAGACATGTGAGGGGTGGCTGCAGAGGACTCCCAGCAGTGCCCTGCAATATGAGGTGTGGGTGCATATCACTACCAGCAGTGGACAGACATGTGAGGGGTGGGTGCAGAGGACTCCCAGCAGTGGACAGACATGTGAGGGGTTGCTGCAGAGGACTCCCAGCAGTGGACAGACATGTGAGGGGTGGCTGCAGAGGACTCCCAGCAGTGGCCTGCAATATGAGTGGTTGGTGCATATCACTCCCAGCAGTGGACAGACATGTGAGGGGTGGGTGCAGAGGAATCCCAGCAGTGGACAGACATGTGAGGGGTGGCTGCAGAGGACTCCCAGCAGTGGACAGACATGTGAGGGGTGGCTGCAGAGGACTCCCAGCAGTGGCCTGCAATATGAGTGGTTGGTGCATATCACTCCCAGCAGTGGACAGACATGTGAGGGGTGCGTGCAGATGATTCCCAGCAGTAGCCTGCAATATGAGGGGTGGGTGCATATCACTCCCAGCAGTGGACAGACATGTGAGGGAAAGGTGCAGAGGACTCCCAGCAGTGGACAGACATGTGAGGGGTGGGTGCAGAGGACTCCCAGCAGTGGACAGACATGTGAGGGGTGGCTGCAGAGGACTCCCAGCAGTGCCCTGCAATATGAGGTGTGGGTGCATTTCACTACCAGCAGTGGACAGACATGTGAGGGGTGGGTGCTGAGGACTCCCAGAAGTGGCCTGCAATATGAGTGGTGGGTGCATATCACTCCCAGCAGTGGACAGACATGTGAGGGGTGGGTACCGAGGACTCCCAGCAGTGGACAGACATGTAAAGGGTGGGTGCAGAGGACTCCCAGCAGTGGACAGACATGTGAGGGGTGGGTGCAGAGGACTCCCAGCAGTGGACAGACATGTGAGGGGTGGGTGCAGAGGACTCCCAGCAGTGGCCTGCAATATGAGTGGTGGGTGCATATCACTCCCAGCAGTGGACAGACATGTGAGGGGTGGGTGCAGAGGAGTCCCAGCTGTGGACAGACATGTGAGGGGTGGCTGCAGAGAACTCCCAGCAGTGCCCTGAAATATGAGGTGTGGGTGCATTTCACTACCAGCAGTGGACAGACATGTGAGGGGTGGGTGCAGAGGACTCCCAGCAGTGGACAGACATGTGAGGGGTGGGTGCAGAGGACTCCCAGCAGTGGCTTGCAATATGAGTGGTGGGTGCATATCACTCCCAGCAGTGGACAGACATGTGAGGGGTGGGTGCTGAGGACTCCCGGCAGTGGACAGACATGTGAGGGGTGGGTGCAGAGGACTCCCAGCAGTGGACAGACATGTGAGGGGTGGGTGCAGAGGAGTCCCAGCAGTGGACAGATATGTGAGGGGTGGGTGCAGAGGACTCTAAGCAGTGGCCTGCAATATGAGTGGTGGGTGCATATCACTCCCAGCAGTGGACACACATGTGAGGGGTGGGTGCAGAGGACTCCCAGCAGTGGACAGACATGTGAGGGGTGGCTGCAGAGGACTCCCAGCAGTGCCCTGCAATATGAGGTGTGGGTGCATATCACTACCAGCAGTGGACAGACATGTGAGGGGTGGGTGCAGAGGACTCCCAGCAGTGGACAGACATGTGAGGGGTGGCTGCAGAGGACTCCCAGCAGTGGACAGACATGTGAGGGGTGGCTGCAGAGGACTCCCAGCAGTGGCCTGCTATATGAGTGGTGGGTGCATATCACTCCCAGCAGTGGACAGACATGTGAGTGGTGGGTGCAGAGTACTCCCAGCAGTGGACAGACATGTGAGGGGTGGGTGCAGAGGACTCCCAGCAGTGGCCTGCAATATGAGTAGTGGGTGCATATCACTCCCAGCAGTGGACTGACATGTGAGGGGTGGGTGCAGAGTACTCCCAGCAGTGGACAGACATGTGAGGGGTGGGTGCAGATGACTCCCAGCAGTGGACAGACATGTGAGGGGTGGCTGCAGAGAACTCCCAGCAGTGGACAGAAATGTGAGGGGTGGCTGCAGAGGACTCCCAGCAGTGGACAGACATGTGAGGGGTGGGTGCAGAGGACTCCCAGAAGTGGCCTGCAATATGAGTGGTGGGTGCATATCACTCCCAGCAGTGGACAGACATGTGAGGGGTGGGTGCTGAGAACTCCCAGCAGTGGACAGACATGTGAGGGGTGGGTGCAGAGGACTCCCAGCAGTGGACAGACATGTGAGGGGTGGGTGCAGAGGACTCCCAGCAGTGGACAGACATGTGAGGGATGGGTGCAGAGGACTCCCAGCAGTGGACAGACATGTGAGCGGTGGGTGCAGAGGACTCCCAGCAGTGGACAGACATGTTTGGGGTGGCTGCGGAGGACTCCCAGCAGTGCCCTGCAATATGAGGTGTGGGTGCATTTCACTACCAGCAGTGGACAGACATGTGAGGGGTGGGTGCAGAGGACTCCCAGCAGTGGACAGACATGTGAGGGGTGGGTGCAGAGGACTCCCAGCAGTGGCTTGCAATATGAGTGGTGGGTGCATATCACTCCCAGCAGTGGACAGACATGTGAGGGGTGGGTGCTGAGGACTCCCAGCAGTGGACAGACATGTGAGGGGTGGGTGCAGAGGAGTCCCAGCAGTGGACAGACATGTGAGGGGTGGGCGCAGAGGAATCCCAGCAGTGGCCTGCAATATGAGTGGTGGGAGCATATCACTCCCAGCAGTGGACACACATGTGAGGGGTGGGTGCAGCGGACTCCCAGCAGTGGACAGACATGTGAGGGGTGGCTGCAGAGGACTCCCAGCAGTGCCCTGCAATATGAGGTGTGGGTGCATATCACTACCAGCAGTGGACAGACATGTGAGGGGTGGGTGCAGAGGACTCCCAGCAGTGGACAGACATGTGAGGGGTGGCTGCAGAGGTCTCCCAGCAGTGCCCTGAAATATGAGGTGTGGGTGCATATCACTACCAGCAGTGGACAGACATGTGAGGGGTGGGTGCAGAGGACTCCCAGCAGTGGACAGACATGTGAGGGGTTGCTGCAGAGGACTCCCAGCAGTGGACAGACATGTGAGGGGTGGCTGCAGAGGACTCCCAGCAGTGGCCTGCAATATGAGTGGTTGGTGCATATCACTCCCAGCAGTGGACAGACATGTGAGGGGTGGGTGCAGAGGAATCCCAGCAGTGGACAGACATGTGAGGGGTGGCTGCAGAGGACTCCCAGCAGTGGACAGACATGTGAGGGGTGGCTGCAGAGGACTCCCAGCAGTGGCCTGCAATATGAGTGGTTGGTGCATATCACTCCCAGCAGTGGACAGACATGTGAGGGGTGCGTGCAGAGGATTCCCAGCAGTAGCCTGCAATATGAGGGGTGGGTGCATATCACTCCCAGCAGTGGACAGACATGTGAGGGAAAGGTGCAGAGGACTCCCAGCAGTGGACAGACATGTGAGGGGTGGGTGCAGAGGACTCCCAGCAGTGGACAGACATGTGAGGGGTGGCTGCAGAGGACTCCCAGCAGTGCCCTGCAATATGAGGTGTGGGTGCATTTCACTACCAGCAGTGGACAGACATGTGAGTGGTGGGTGCATATCACTCCCAGTAGTGGACAGACATGTGAGGGGTGGGTGCTGAGGACTCCCAGCAGTGGACAGACATGTGAGGGGTGGGTGCTGAGAACTCCCAGCAGTGGACAGACATGTGAGGGGTGGGTGCAGAGGACTCCCAGCAGTGGACAGACATGTGAGGGGTGGGTGCAGAGGACTCCCAGCAGTGGACAGACATGTGAGGGATGGGTGCAGAGGACTCCCAGCAGTGGACAGACATGTGAGCGGTGGGTGCAGAGGACTCCCAGCAGTGGACAGACATGTTTGGGGTGGCTGCGGAGGACTCCCAGCAGTGCCCTGCAATATGAGGTGTGGGTGCATTTCACTACCAGCAGTGGACAGACATGTGAGGGGTGGGTGCAGAGGACTCCCAGCAGTGGACAGACATGTGAGGGGTGGGTGCAGAGGACTCCCAGCAGTGGCCTGCAATCTGAGTGGTGGGTGCATATCACTCCCAGCAGTGGACAGACATGTGAGGGGTGGGTGCTGAGGACTCCCAGCAGTGGACAGACATGTGAGGGGTGGGTGCAGAGGACTCCCAGCAGTGGACAGACATGTGAGGGGTGGGTGCAGAGGAGTCCCAGCAGTGGACAGACATGTGAGGGGTGGGCGCAGAGGAATCCCAGCAGTGGCCTGCAATATGAGTGGTGGGAGCATATCACTCCCAGCAGTGGACACACATGTGAGGGGTGGGTGCAGCGGACTCCCAGCAGTGGACAGACATGTGAGGGGTGGCTGCAGAGTGTTAGAAAAGGTAGACGGACCGGGAGGGTCGGCCGGGGTCAGGAGGAGAGGTCTCCGGGGAGAGCCGTCTCCAGCGATCGTACAGACAAGTAACTTCCCCCCCCCCACAGACAGATATCACACACGGATAAGGTCCAGCGTTCTTTATAAGCACTTATTTAAGGTACGGTTGAATGGTACAAGGAGGTCTGGACTCAGGGGTCCCCTCGATTAGAGTCTCGCAAGGTAGGGAAGGGGGTAGCGGGGCAGTCTATTTACCAATCAGGTAGTTCTGATGAGATGATGATGAGCTCACAATCCTCGAGCTTGGTGGTTAGGTGGTACGGGCCGCGGCAGCGCCAGCAGGTCCCGGTGTGGATGGTCGATACAACGGGCCGCGGCAGCGCCAGCAGGTCCCCGGAAGATATACGGTCCGCGGCAGCGCCAGCAGGTCCCGGTGAGGATGGTCGTTACAACGGGCCGCGGCAGCGCCAGCAGGTCCCCGGGAGATATACGGTCCGCGGCAGCGCCAGCAGGTCCCGGTGAGGATGGTCGTTACAACGGGCCGCGGCAGCGCCAGCAGGTCCCAGGAAGATGACTGTTGCAGAAGGCCGCGGCAGCGCCAGCAGGCAGGACGATGGTTCACAAGAGCGGGCTACGGCAGCGCCAGTAGACCGTCAAGGTTGAGTTCACTCGGTGTCTCTCGACTCCAGGATACAACTGCCTTCCTGCTCCGGAGCTGCCTCAGTTATAGGGCTGGTGCCCTTTGATGTCCGGACCCTCGCACTTGGAGGTCGGAGGGTCCGGGATGAAGGTGTCCAGACACCCAGCAGGGGGTGGAGCCAGTGCCTGGGGGAGCTGGGGGCGATCGGCACCTGGCGGGGGAGAGCCCTTGACAGTTCGTTCTCCCATTGACTTGCCAAGTGGTCCGCTCACCTCCTGGGTGGATGGTGGTGCCGGGATGTCGGGGCCGGCCAGGCCCGGGGTTAGGGTCGAGGGGAGGCCATGCGGCCGCGTGGTGCAGGGCCCCCGATGGCGGCTTGACCCGGCCGGGGAAGCCGGTGGGGCTGGACCCCGTGATGAGTAGGGGTCCGAGGGCAGAGGGTCCGTCGGGAGACGGAGTACAGGTGCTTGTCGTGGGGATATGCCAGGTGGGCCGGAGTTCGGGCCCTGTCGAGCGGGGAGGGAGCAAGCCGTCTGTGAGGCCTGTCCAACATGCGTCCCCCCCAGCTGAAGGCGGGGAGAGTCACCCATCTCCTTGGGGACTCTCTTCGTCGAGGCAGAAAAAGCGGGACAGGCCATCCGCGTTGGCGTGGTCTTGGCCTGGTCGGTGCTCCACGGTGAAGTCCATTCCCTGCAGGGAAATGGACCAGCGCAAGAGTTTTGGGTTTTCCCCCCGCATCTGCATCAGCCATTGCAGGGGTCGATGGTCGGTTTGTACCCGGAAGTGGGTACCGAAGAGATAGGGTCGGAGCTTTTTGAGGGCCCACACTACTGCAAATGCCTCCCTCTCGATGGTGCTCCAACGCTGTTCTCGGGCCAGGAGACGTCGACTGATGAAGGCCACCGGCTGGTCATGACCTTCGGGGTTCAACTGAGAGAGGACGGCTCCGATGCCGTGGTCGGAGGCGTCGGTCTGCACCACAAATTCCCGACTGTAATCGGGGGCCTGGAGCACCGGGGCGGTGCACAGGGCGGCCTTCAGCTCCTCGAAGGCCGCTTGACAATCAGGAGTCCAGTTGACCCGCTTCGGTTGGTTCTTGGATGTGAGACCCGTGAGGGGCCCCACGATGCTGCCGTAGTCCTTCACGAACCGCCGGTAGTAGCCGGTGAGCCCCAGGAAGGCTCGGACTTCGGTCTGGGTAACGGGGGGCTGCCAGGACTGGATGGCAGCAATCTTAAGTTGTAGTGGGGCCACCAGCCCGCTCCCCACTTGGTGCCCAAGGTAGGTCACAGACCCTTGGCCAATCTGGCACTTGCCGGCCTTAATGGTGAGGCCGGCCCGCTGGAGGGCGTGTAGGACCTCCTGGAGGTGACGGAGGTGGTCGGACCAGTGGCGGCTGTATACAGCGATATCGTCCAGGTAGGCAGCGCTGAATTCTTCAAGTCCCGCCAAGACCTGGTTCACAAGGCGTTGGAACGTGGCGGGGGCATTCTTCATGCCAAAGGGCATGACCTTAAATTGATAGTGGCCATCGGGGGTAGAGAAGGCTGACCGTTCCTGGGCCCTGGGTGTGAGGCCGATCTGCCAGTAGCCCGCCGTTAGGTCGAAGATACTAAGGTAGCGGGCGGCACCCAGCCGGTCGATCAGCTCGTCTGCTCGGGGGATGGGATGAGCGTCGGTCCGGGTGACAGCGTTCAAGCCCCGGTAGTCGACGCAGAATCTCAGTTCAGGGACGGAGCCGGGGGCAGCGGCCTTGGGAACTAATACGACCGGACTGGCCCAGGGACTGTCCGAGGGCTTGATGACCCCGATCGTGAGCATCTTGGCCACTTCCTCCTGTATGCAGGCCCGTACCCGATCTGGTACGCCGTAGGCCCGGTGCCGGACAGGGGGACTGTCCCCGGTGTCTACGTCGTGCAGACACCAGGGGGTGACCCCGGGGGTGAGGGAGAACAGGGCAGCGAACTGCAGCAGGAGGTCCCGGCAGTCCTGGCGTTGCTCCGAAGTGAGGGCGTCAGAGAGCCGGACCCCGTCCACGGAGCCGTCCTTCTCCTGAGTCTTCAGGAGATCCGGGAGGGGCTCGGAGTCTTCTTCCGTGCCACTGTCTGTAGCCATCAAGAGGCTTAGTTCGGATCGCACAAAGTGTGGTTTGAGCCGGTTGGTGTGGAGGACCCGAAGGGGGTTCCGGGAAGACCCCATGTCGATGAGGTAAGTGACGGGGCTTTTGCGCTCGACCACTTTGAAGGGCCCCGTCCACTTATCCTGCAAGGCACATGGTTCGGTGGGGGACATCACCCATACTTGCTGCCCAGGCTCGAATTCAACGGAGGAGGCATTGTGATCATACCACCTCTTCATGTCCTCCTGGCTGGCCTCGAGGTTCGCCTTGGCCATCTCCCTGAAGCGCCGGGTCTGGTTTCGTAAGGCCAGGATGTATTTGAAGACGTCTGGAGGGGTCGTGAGGGGGGCCATCTCCCAACCTTCCTTGACTAGGCTGAGGGGCCCTCGCACAGGGTGCCCGTAGAGGAGTTCAAAGGGGCTAAAACCGAGGGACTTCTGGGGAACTTCTCGGTAGGCGAAGAGGAGGCACGGGAGCAGTACATCCCACTGGCGACGGAGAGGCTCTTCCAATCCCCCAATCATCCCTTTGAGAGTGCGGTTAAAACGCTCCACTAGTCCGTTCCCTTGGGGGTGATAGGGGGTCGTGAATCTGTAGGTGACCCCGCATTGTTGCCAGAGGGACTTCATGTATTTGGATATGAAATTCGTACCTCGGTCGCTGACGACTTCTCGGGGGAAGCCTACCCGGGAGAAGATCCCCATCAGGGCCCGGCCAACCACCGGAGCGGTCACTGTCCGTAGGGGCACCGCCTCGGGGTAGCGGGTGGCATGGTCCACTAGTACCAAGATGAACCTGTGTCCTTGCGCCGTGCGGGGGTCCAGAGGTCCCACAATGTCTATCCCCACCCTCTCGAACGGGGTGGTGACCACAGGGAAGGGTTGCAGAGGGGCTTTCAGCTTCCGACCACTCTTCCCGCTGGCTTGGCACGTGGGGCAAGATCGGCAGTGGTTCAGGACGTCATTCCTCATTTTCGGCCAGAAAAAGTGGGTCACCAGGCGACTGTACGTTTTGTCCTGGCCCAGGTGTCCAGCCAGGGGGACGTCGTGGGCCAGGTTGAGCAGAAAGTCTCGGAAGCGGAGCGGTACCACCAGAACTCGACCGGCCCCCAGCTCGGCGATTCTTTGCTCGCTGTAGAGCAGGTCGTTATCCCAGTAGACCCAGTGGGTTCCGGTGGTGTCCCCGGCGTTTTGGGTGCTGGCTTGTTGGCGGAGTCCCTCGAGGGAGGGACAGGTCTTTTGTTCCTGGCGGAACTGTTCTTGGGTGGGCCCCCCTTCTTGCCGCCACTGAGCCAGATCCGGGAGGTCCTGGTGTTGCGCGTCTTCTTCGGTAGTCGGGTCCGGGAGGTCGGACTCGCCGTTGTCCTCTACGGGGGCAACCGGGGGCGGAGGTGCTGGCCATTCGGTTTCTTCTGATCGGGGGGCGGCACGGGCGGCCATGGATCGGGTGGTTACGCAGGCCCAGTCCGGGAGGCCCAGCATCCCCAAGTGCTCTCTTTTCTCGACGGTGGCCCACGGGGAACTCTCGAGGTCATTCCCCAGGAGGCAGTCCACGGGGGCATCGTCCCGGACCGTCACCTTCAGTAGGCCGGAGACCCCTCCCCATTCAAACGGGACGCAGGCCATCTTACACATGCTCTCAGAGTTATCCGCCGAGCGGACGGGGCAGAGAATGTTCGGCAGGATCTGCTCGGGCTTTACCAGGTGACAGCGGACGGCCGTCACGCTGGCGCCGGTGTCACGCAAGGCCTCGGCTCTCTGTCCATTAATGGTCACCCACTGACCGTATTTTCTGGTGTTGGCGGGTAGGGGAGCCCGCGGAACCATGTCTCTTCCCCCTAAGCATGCCAGGACCATGGCGGCCGGTTCCCACCCTTGCTGGGCCGGCTCATACTCTTCGGGTCCCTCCGATGATTGCTCTTCCCCGAGGGCAGCGGCAGCTACCTGGCGGGGCTTGGGTGTTTGGTTCTGCGGGCAGCTCGGGTCATTGGCGTAGTGGCCGACTCGCTGGCATCGGTGGCACGTGACGTTGGCCCGGAACCCAGGACGCAACGGGGGGTTGCTCCGGCCGGCCGGAGGCGGGGTGCTGGCCACGGGGGTTGCCGGCAAGGCGTCTCTCCCTCGCCCCTGGCCTCCTCCTCCACCCCGAGGACGGTGCTGGCTTTGGTTGCTTCGATTCTGCTCGTGTGGCCCTCTCCGGCCCACTCGGGTGCTTTCCCATCGGTCAGCTTCGGCGGCGAGCTGCCGGGGGTCAGTCAGCTTACTGTCGAGTAGGTGCTGCCTGAGCTCGACGAAACAGTTGTTTGACAGGTGCTCCCATACCATAAGGTTGAAGAGTTGTTCGTAGGTGGTGACCTGACTTCCCTTGATCCAACCCTCGAAGGGCCAGCTGAAATAGTTCACGTATTCTACCCAAGTTGTACCTGGGATCCGGGTGCAGTCTCGGAACCTCTGGCGGTACATCTCGGGCGTGAGGCCGTAGCGGGCGAGGAGGGCAGCCTTCATGTGGTCGTAGGACGACATTTGGTGATCGGGGAGCTGTAGTAGGGCATCGCGACCCTCGTTGATAAATCTCCCCCAAAGTCCGGCTCCCCAATCACTCCGGTCGATCCGGTGGGAGGTCATTGCGATCTCATAGGCTTTAAACCACTGTTGTATGTCGTCTTCTCGGACATACTCGCGGACCACATCCTTGGGGATGTGAACTTTTTTCTCAATTGGCCCCGGGGTGTGTGGTCGCTCAGGCACCCCCAGTTCCTTATTCTGTTTGCGCAGTTCTATTTCCGCCAGTCGGCGCTCGTGCTCGAGCGTTATTTTTTTCTCTTCCAGCTCTCTCTGTCTCTGCTTTTCTTCTCGTTCCTCTCGAAGCCGCATATGCTCGAGGTTGAGTTTCTGTTCAGCTAACTTGAGTTCCCCATCCATCTTGAGTCGTGCCATCTCTAATTCGTGTAATCTGACTCTGTCTCTCTCTCGTATCTCCTCCTGCGAGAGGCTCGTTCCCCGTTCCTCGGGAGCCGTGGCGTTCCCCTCTGGTGTGATGCTGTTTTGGTCTGGTGTGACGCTGCTTTGGTCGGAGGGTCCTGCGACCCCAGTTTCTGTCCATGACTCAAGAGCGCGCTTTAGATCATCCTTGGTACTCAGGCCGGTGGTAGCAATGCCAAGTTCTATGCAAAATTGTCTCAGTTCGCGGTGGTTGTATTATTCTAATTTCTCCATTTGGAACTTCTCGGTGGAGCTGCTATCTTTGGTCGACATCGTGTTTTGTCGTGGGGTGAGCTACTCTCTGTACGATTACGCGTTGATTCGGATCGCGCCGCTGGCCACCAATGTTAGAAAAGGTAGACGGACCGGGAGGGTCGGCCGGGGTCAGGAGGAGAGGTCTCCGGGGAGAGCCGTCTCCAGCGATCGTACAGACAAGTAACTTCCCCCCCCCCCACAGACAGATATCACACACGGATAAGGTCCAGCGTTCTTTATAAGCACTTATTTAAGGTACGGTTGAATGGTACAAGGAGGTCTGGACTCAGGGGTCCCCTCGATTAGAGTCTCGCAAGGTAGGGAAGGGGGTAGCGGGGCAGTCTATTTACCAATCAGGTAGTTCTGATGAGATGATGATGAGCTCACAATCCTCGAGCTTGGTGGTTAGGTGGTACGGGCCGCGGCAGCGGCAGCAGGTCCCGGTGTGGATGGTCGATACAACGGGCCGCGCCAGCAGGTCCCCGGAAGATATACGGTCCGCGGCAGCGCCAGCAGGTCCCGGTGAGGATGGTCGTTACAACGGGCCGCGGCAGCGCCAGCAGGTCCCCGGGAGATATACGGTCCGCGGCAGCGCCAGCAGGTCCCGGTGAGGATGGTCGTTACAACGGGCCGCGGCAGCGCCAGCAGGTCCCAGGAAGATGACTGTTGCAGAAGGCCGCGGCAGCGCCAGCAGGCAGGACGATGGTTCACAAGAGCGGGCTACGGCAGCGCCAGTAGACCGTCAAGGTTGAGTTCACTCGGTGTCTCTCGACTCCAGGATACAACTGCCTTCCTGCTCCGGAGCTGCCTCAGTTATAGGGCTGGTGCCCTTTGATGTCCGGACCCTCGCACTTGGAGGTCGGAGGGTCCGGGATGAAGGTGTCCAGACACCCAGCAGGGGGTGGAGCCAGTGCCTGGGGGAGCTGGGGGCGATCGGCACCTGGCGGGGGAGAGCCCTTGACAGTTCGTTCTCCCATTGACTTGCCAAGTGGTCCGCTCACCTCCTGGGTGGATGGTGGTGCCGGGATGTCGGGGCCGGCCAGGCCCGGGGTTAGGGTCGAGGGGAGGCCATGCGGCCGCGTGGTGCAGGGCCCCCGATGGCGGCTTGACCCGGCCGGGGAAGCCGGTGGGGCTGGACCCCGTGATGAGTAGGGGTCCGAGGGCAGAGGGTCCGTCGGGAGACGGAGTACAGGTGCTTGTCGTGGGGATATGCCAGGTGGGCCGGAGTTCGGGCCCTGTCGAGCGGGGAGGGAGCAAGCCGTCTGTGAGGCCTGTCCAACACAGAGGACTCCCAGCAGTGCCCTGCAATATGAGGTGTGGGTGCATATCACTACCAGCAGTGGACAGACATGTGAGGGGTGGGTGCAGAGGACTCCCAGCAGTGGACAGACATGAGAGGGGTGGCTGCAGAGGTCTCCCAGCAGTGCCCTGAAATATGAGGTGTGGGTGCATATCACTACCAGCAGTGGACAGACATGTGAGGGGTGGGTGCAGAGGACTCCCAGCAGTGGACAGACATGTGAGGGGTTGCTGCAGAGGACTCCCAGCAGTGGACAGACATGTGAGGGGTGGCTGCAGAGGACTCCCAGCAGTGGCCTGCAATATGAGTGGTTGGTGCATATCACTCGCAGCAGTGGACAGACATGTGAGGGGTGGGTGCAGAGGAATCCCAGCAGTGGACAGACATGTGAGGGGTGGCTGCAGAGGACTCCCAGCAGTGGACAGACATGTGAGGGGTGGCTGCAGAGGACTCCCAGCAGTGGCCTGCAATATGAGTGGTTGGTGCATATCACTCCCAGCAGTGGACAGACATGTGAGGGGTGCGTGCAGAGGATTCCCAGCAGTAGCCTGCAATATGAGCGGTGGGTGCATATCACTCCCAGCAGTGGACAGACATGTGAGGGAAAGGTGCAGAGGACTCCCAGCAGTGGACAGACATGTGAGGGGTGGGTGCAGAGGACTCCCAGCAGTGGACAGACATGTGAGGGGTGGCTGCAGAGGACTCCCAGCAGTGCCCTGCAATATGAGGTGTGGGTGCATTTCACTACCAGCAGTGGACAGACATGTGAGTGGTGGGTGCATATCACTCCCAGTAGTGGACAGACATGTGAGGGGTGGGTGCTGAGGACTCCCAGCAGTGGACAGACATGTGAGTGGTGGGTGCAGAGGACTCCCAGCAGTGGACAGACATTTGAGGGGTGGGTGCAGAGGAGTCCCAGCAGTGGACAGACATGTGAGGGGTGGGTGCAGAGGACTCCCAGCAGTGGCCTGCAATATGAGTGGTGGGTGCATATCACTCACAGCAGTGGACACACATGTGAGGGGTGGGTGCAGAGGACTCCCAGCATTGGACAGACATGTGAGGGGTGGATGCAGAGGACTCCCAGCAATGCCCTGCAATATGAGGTGTGGGTGCATATCACTACCAGCAGTGGACAGACATGTGAGGGGTGGGTGCAGAGGACTCCCAGCAGTGGACAGACATGTGAGGGGTGGCTGCAGAGGACTCCCAGCAGTGGACAGACATGTGAGGGGTGGCTGCAGAGGACTCCCAGCAGTGGCCTGCAATATGAGTGGTTGGTGCATATCACTCCCAGCAGTGGACAGACATGTGAGGGGTGGGTGCAGAGGACTCCCAGCAGTGGACAGACATGTGAGGGGTGGCTGCAGAGGACTCCCAGCAGTGGACAGACATGTGAGGGGTGGGTGCAGAGGACTCCCATCAGTGGCCTGCAATATGAGGGGTGGGTGCATATCACTCCCAGCAGTGGACAGACATGTGAGTGGTGGGTGCAGAGGACTCCCAGCAGTGGACAGACATATGAGGGGTGGGTGCAGAGGATTCTCAGCAGTGGACAGACATGTGAGGGGTGGGTGCAGAGGACTCCCAGCAGTGGAAAGACATGTGAGGGGTGGGTGCAGAGGACTCCCAGCAGTGGCTTGCAATATGAGTGGTGGGTGCATATCACTCCCAGCAGTGGACAGACATGTCAGGGGTGGGTGCAGAGGACTCCCAGCAGTGGACAGACATGTGAGGGGTGGGTGCAGATGACTCCCAGCAGTGGACAGACATGTGAGGGGTGGCTGCAGAGAACTCCCAGCAGTGCCCTGAAATATGAGGTGTGGGTGCAT
Organism: Triturus cristatus; assembly: GCF_964204655.1. Classification (NCBI taxonomy): domain Eukaryota; kingdom Metazoa; phylum Chordata; class Amphibia; order Caudata; family Salamandridae; genus Triturus; species Triturus cristatus. The sequence goes on from NC_140579.1 coordinate 422,156,824, forward strand.
TTCACTACCAGCAGTGGACAGACATGTGAGGGGTGGGTGCAGAGGACTCCCATCAGTGGACAGACATGTGAGCGGTGGGTGCAGAGGACTCCCAGCAGTGGACAGACATGTGAGCGGTGGGTGCAGAGGACTCCCAGAAGTGGCCTGCAATATGAGGGGTGGGTGCATATCACTCCCAGCAGTGGACAGACATGCGAGTGGTGGGTGCAGAGGACTCCCAGCAGTGGACAGACATATGAGGGGTGGGTGCAGAGGACTCCCAGCAGTAGACAGACATGTAAGGGGTGGGTGCATATCACTCCCAGCAGTGGACTGACATGTGAGGGGTGGGTGCAGAGGACTCCCAGCAGTGGACAGACATGTGAGGGGTGGGTGCAGATGACTCCCAGCAGTGGACAGACATGTGAGGGGTTGCTGCAGAGGACTCCCAGCAGTGGACAGACATGTGAGGGGTGGGTGCAGAGGACTCCCAGCAGTGGCCTGCAATATGAGTGGTGGGTGCATATCATTCCCAGCAGTGGACAGACATGTGAGGGGTGGGTGCTGAGGACTCCCAGCAGTGGACAGACATGTGAGGGGTGGGTGCAGAGAACTCCCAGCAGTGGACAGACGTGAGGGGTGGGTGCAGAGGACTCCCAGCAGTGGAAAGACATGTGAGGGGTGGGTGCAGAGGACTCCCAGCAGTGGCCTGCAATATGAGTGGTGGGTGCATATCACTCCCAGCAGTGAACAGACATGTGAGGGGTGGGTGCAGAGGACTCCCAGCAGTGGACAGACATATGAGGGGTGGGTGCAGAGGACTCCCAGCAGTGGACAGACATGTAAGGGGTGGGTGCATATCACTCCCAGCAGTGGACTGAAAAGTGAGGGGTGGGTGCAGAGGACTCCCAGCAGTGGACAGACATGTGAGGGGTGGATGCAGATGACTCCCAGCAGTGGACAGACATGTGAGGGGTTGCTGCAGAGTACTCCCAACAGTGGACAGACATGTGAGGGGTGGGTGCAGAGGACTCACAGCAGTGGCCTGCAATATGAGTGGTGGGTGCATATCATTCCCAGCAGTGGACAGACATGTGAGGGGTGGGTGCTGAGGACTCCCAGCAGTGGACAGACATGTGAGGGGTGGGTGCAGAGAACTCCCAGCAGTGGACAGACGTGAGGGGTGGGTGCAGAGGACTCCCAGCAGTGGAAAGACATGTGAGGGGTGGGTGCAGAGGACTCCCAGCAGTGGCCTGCAATATGAGTGGTGGGTGCATATCACTCCCAGCAGTGAACAGACATGTGAGGGGTGGGTGCAGAGGACTCCCAGCAGTGGACAGACACGTGAAGGGTGGCTGCAGAGGACTCCCAGCAGTGGACAGACATGTGAGGGGTGGGTGCTGAGGACTCCCAGAAGTGGCCTGCAATATGAGTGGTGGGTGCATATCACTCCCAGCAGTGGACAGACATGTGAGGGGTGGGTACCGAGGACTCCCAGCAGTGGACAGACATGTAAAGGGTGGGTGTAGAGGACTCCCAGCCTGTGGACAGACATGTGAGGGGTGGGTGCAGAGGACTCCCAGCAGTGGACAGACATGTGAGGGGTGGGTGCAGAGGACTCCCAGCAGTGGCCTGCAATATGAGTGGTGGGTGCATATCACTCCCAGCAGTGGACAGACATGTGAGGGGTGGGTGCAGAGGACTCCCAGCTGTGGACAGACATGTGAGGGGTGGGTGCAGATGACTCCCAGCAGTGGACAGACATGTGAGGGGTGGCTGCAGAGGACTCCCAGCAGTGCCCTGAAATATGAGGTGTGGGTGCATTTCACTACCAGCAGTGGACAGACATGTGAGGGGTGGGTGCAGAGGACTCCCAGCAGTGGACAGACATGTGAGGGGTGGGTGCAGAGGACTCCCAGCAGTGGCTTGCAATATGAGTGGTGGGTGCATATTACTCCCAGCAGTGGACAGACATGTGAGGGGTGGGTGCTGAGGACTCCCGGCAGTGGACAGACATGTGAGGGGTGGGTGCAGAGGACTCACAGCAGTGGACAGACATGTGAGGGGTGGGTGCAGAGGAGTCCCAGCAGTGGACAGACATGTGAGGGGTGGGTGCAGAGGACTCCAAGCAGTGGCCTGCAATATGAGTGGTGGGTGCATATCACTCCCAGCAGCGGACACACATGTAAGGGGTGGGTGCAGAGGACTCCCAGCAGTGGACAGACATGTGAGGGGTGGCTGCAGAGGACTCCCAGCAGTGCCCTGCAATATGAGGTGTGGGTGCATATCACTACCAGCAGTGGACAGACATGTGAGGGGTGGGTGCAGAGGACTCCCAGCAGTGGACAGACATGTGAGGGGTGGCTGCAGAGGACTCCCAGCAGTGGACAGACATGTGAGGGGTGGCTGCAGAGGACTCCCAGCAGTGGCCTGCTATATGAGTGGTGGGTGCATATCACTCCCAGCAGTGGACATACATGTGAGTGGTGGGTGCAGAGTACTCCCAGCAGTGGACAGACATGTGAGGGGTGGGTGCAGAGGACTCCCAGCAGTGGCCTGCAATATGAGTAGTGGGTGCATATCACTCCCAGCAGTGGACTGACATGTGAGGGGTGGGTGCAGAGTACTCCCAGCAGTGGACAGACATGTGAGGGGTGGGTGCAGATGACTCCCAGCAGTGGACAGACATGTGAGGGGTGGCTGCAGAGGACTCCCAGCAGTGGACAGAAATGTGAGGGGTGGCTGCAGAGGACTCCAAGCAGTGGACAGACATGTGAGGGGTGGGTGCAGAGGACTCCCAGAAGTGGCCTGCAATATGAGTGGTGGGTGCATATCACTCCCAGCAGTGGACAGACATGTGAGGGGTGGGTGCTGAGAACTCCCAGCAGTGGACAGACATGTGAGGGGTGGGTGCAGAGGACTCCCAGCAGTGGACAGACATGTGAGGGGTGGGTGCACAGGACTCCCAGCAGTGGACAGACATGTGAGGGATGGGTGCAGAGGACTCCCAGCAGTGGACAGACATGTGAGCGGTGGGTGCAGAGGACTCCCAGCAGTGGACAGACATGTTTGGGGTGGCTGCGGAGGACTCCCAGCAGTGCCCTGCAATATGAGGTGTGGGTGCATTTCACTACCAGCAGTGGACAGACATGTGAGGGGTGGGTGCAGAGGACTCCCAGCAGTGGACAGACATGTGAGGGGTGGGTGCAGAGGACTCCCAGCAGTGGCTTGCAATATGAGTGGTGGGTGCATATCACTCCCAGCAGTGGACAGACATGTGAGGGGTGTGTGCTGAGGACTCCCAGCAGTGGACAGACATGTGAGGGGTGGGTGCAGAGGACTCCCAGCAGTGGACAGACATGTGAGGGGTGGGTGCAGAGGAGTCCCAGCAGTGGACAGACATGTGAGGGGTGGGCGCAGAGGAATCCCAGCAGTGGCCTGCAATATGAGTGGTGGGAGCATATCACTCCCAGCAGTGGACACACATGTGAGGGGTGGGTGCAGCGGACTCCCAGCAGTGGACAGACATGTGAGGGGTGGCTGCAGAGGACTCCCAGCAGTGCCCTGCAATATGAGGTGTGGGTGCATATCACTACCAGCAGTGGACAGACATGTGAGGGGTGGGTGCAGAGGACTCCCAGCAGTGGACAGACATGTGAGGGGTGGCTGCAGAGGTCTCCCAGCAGTGCCCTGAAATATGAGGTGTGGGTGCATATCACTACCAGCAGTGGACAGACATGTGAGGGGTGGGTGCAGAGGAATCCCAGCAGTGGACAGACATGTGAGGGGTGGCTGCAGAGGACTCCCAGCAGTGGCCTGCAATATGAGGGGTGGGTGCATATCACTCCCAGCAGAGGACAGACATGCGAGTGGTGGGTGCAGAGGACTCCCAGCAGTGGACAGACATATGAGGGGTGGGTGCAGAGGACTCCCAGCAGTAGACAGACATGTAAGGGGTGGGTGCATATCACTCCCAGCAGTGGACTGACATGTGAGTGGTGGGTGCAGAGGACTCCCAGCAGTGGACAGACATGTGAGGGGTGGGTGCAGATGACTCCCAGCAGTGGACAGACATGTGAGGGGTTGCTGCAGAGGACTCCCAGCAGTGGACAGACATGTGAGGGGTGGGTGCAGAGGACTCCCAGCAGTGGCCTGCAATATGAGTGGTGGGTGCATATCATTCCCAGCAGTGGACAGACATGTGAGGGGTGGGTGCAGAGAACTCCCAGCAGTGGACAGACGTGAGGGGTGGGTGCAGAGGACTCCCAGCAGTGGAAAGACATGTGAGGGGTGGGTGCAGAGGACTCCCAGCAGTGGCCTGCAATATGAGTGGTGGGTGCATATCACTCCCAGCAGTGAACAGACATGTGAGGGGTGGGTGCAGAGGACTCCCAGCAGTGGACAGACATATGAGGGGTGGGTGCAGAGGACTCCCAGCAGTGGACAGACATGTAAGGGGTGGGTGCATATCACTCCCAGCAGTGGACTGAAAAGTGAGGGGTGGGTGCAGAGGACTCCCAGCAGTGGACAGACATGTGAGGGGTGGGTGCAGATGACTCCCAGCAGTGGACAGACATGTGAGGGGTTGCTGCAGAGGACTCCCAACAGTGGACAGACATGTGAGGGGTGGGTGCAGAGGACTCACAGCAGTGGCCTGCAATATGAGTGGTGGGTGCATATCATTCCCAGCAGTGGACAGACATGTGAGGGGTGGGTGCTGAGGACTCCCAGCAGTGGACAGACATGTGAGGGGTGGGTGCAGAGAACTCCCAGCAGTGGACAGACGTGAGGGGTGGGTGCAGAGGACTCCCAGCAGTGGAAAGACATGTGAGGGGTGGGTGCAGAGGACTCCCAGCAGTGGCCTGCAATATGAGTGGTGGGTGCATATCACTCCCAGCAGTGAACAGACATGTGAGGGGTGGGTGCAGAGGACTCCCAGCAGTGGACAGACACGTGAAGGGTGGCTGCAGAGGACTCCCAGCAGTGGACAGACATGTGAGGGGTGGGTGCTGAGGGCTCCCAGAAGTGGCCTGCAATATGAGTGGTGGGTGCATATCACTCCCAGCAGTGGACAGACATGTGAGGGGTGGGTACCGAGGACTCCCAGCAGTGGACAGACATGTAAAGGGTGGGTGCAGAGGACTCCCAGCCTGTGGACAGACATGTGAGGGGTGGGTGCAGAGGACTCCCAGCAGTGGACAGACATGTGAGGGGTGGCTGCAGAGGACTCCCAGCAGTGCCCTGAAATATGAGGTGTGGGTGCATTTCACTACCAGCAGTGGACAGACATGTGAGGGGTGGGTGCAGAGGACTCCCAGCAGTGGACAGACATGTGAGGGGTGGGTGCAGAGGACTCCCAGCAGTGGCTTGCAATATGAGTGGTGGGTGCATATTACTCCCAGCAGTGGACAGACATGTGAGGGGTGGGTGCTGAGGACTCCCGGCAGTGGACAGACATGTGAGGGGTGGGTGCAGAGGACTCACAGCAGTGGACAGACATGTGAGGGGTGGGTGCAGAGGAGTCCCAGCAGTGGACAGACATGTGAGGGGTGGGTGCAGAGGACTCCAAGCAGTGGCCTGCAATATGAGTGGTGGGTGCATATCACTCCCAGCAGCGGACACACATGTAAGGGGTGGGTGCAGAGGACTCCCAGCAGTGGACAGACATGTGAGGGGTGGCTGCAGAGGACTCCCAGCAGTGCCCTGCAATATGAGGTGTGGGTGCATATCACTACCAGCAGTGGACAGACATGTGAGGGGTGGGTGCAGAGGACTCCCAGCAGTGGACAGACATGTGAGGGGTGGCTGCAGAGGACTCCCAGCAGTGGACAGACATGTGAGGGGTGGCTGCAGAGGACTCCCAGCAGTGGCCTGCTATATGAGTGGTGGGTGCATATCACTCCCAGCAGTGGACAGACATGTGAGTGGTGGGTGCAGAGTACTCCCAGCAGTGGACAGACATGTGAGGGGTGGGTGCAGAGGACTCCCAGCAGTGGCCTGCAATATGAGTAGTGGGTACATATCACTCCCAGCAGTGGACTGACATGTGAGGGGTGGGTGCAGAGTACTCCCAGCAGTGGACAGACATGTGAGGGGTGGGTGCAGATGACTCCCAGCAGTGGACAGACATGTGAGGGGTGGCTGCAGAGGACTCCCAGCAGTGGACAGAAATGTGAGGGGTGGCTGCAGAGGACTCCAAGCAGTGGACAGACATGTGAGGGGTGGGTGCAGAGGACTCCCAGAAGTGGCCTGCAATATGAGTGGTGGGTGCATATCACTCCCAGCAGTGGACAGACATGTGAGGGGTGGGTGCTGAGAACTCCCAGCAGTGGACAGACATGTGAGGGGTGGGTGCAGAGGACTCCCAGCAGTGGACAGACATGTGAGGGGTGGGTGCACAGGACTCCCAGCAGTGGACAGACATGTGAGGGATGGGTGCAGAGGACTCCCAGCAGTGGACAGACATGTGAGCGGTGGGTGCAGAGGACTCCCAGCAGTGGACAGACATGTTTGGGGTGGCTGCGGAGGACTCCCAGCAGTGCCCTGCAATATGAGGTGTGGGTGCATTTCACTACCAGCAGTGGACAGACATGTGAGGGGTGGGTGCAGAGGACTCCCAGCAGTGGACAGACATGTGAGGGGTGGGTGCAGAGGACTCCCAGCAGTGGCTTGCAATATGAGTGGTGGGTGCATATCACTCCCAGCAGTGGACAGACATGTGAGGGGTGGGTGCTGAGGACTCCCAGCAGTGGACAGACATGTGAGGGGTGGGTGCAGAGGACTCCCAGCAGTGGACAGACATGTGAGGGGTGGGTGCAGAGGAGTCCCAGCAGTGGACAGACATGTGAGGGGTGGGCGCAGAGGAATCCCAGCAGTGGCCTGCAATATGAGTGGTGGGAGCATATCACTCCCAGCAGTGGACACACATGTGAGGGGTGGGTGCAGCGGACTCCCAGCAGTGGACAGACATGTGAGGGGTGGCTGCAGAGGACTCCCAGCAGTGCCCTGCAATATGAGGTGTGGGTGCATATCACTACCAGCAGTGGACAGACATGTGAAGGGTGGGTGCAGAGGACTCCCAGCAGTGGACAGACATGTGAGGGGTGGCTGCAGAGGTCTCCCAGCAGTGCCCTGAAATATGAGGTGTGGGTGCATATCACTACCAGCAGTGGACAGACATGTGAGGGGTGGGTGGAGAGGAATCCCAGCAGTGGACAGACATGTGAGGGGTGGCTGCAGAGGACTCCCAGCAGTGGACAGACATGTGAGGGGTGGCTGCAGAGGACTCCCAGCAGTGGCCTGCAATATGAGTGGTTGGTGCATATCACTCCCAGCAGTGGACAGACATGTGAGGGGTGCGTGCAGAGGATTCACAGCAGTAGCCTGCAATATGAGGGGTGGGTGCATATCACTCCCAGCAGTGGACAGACATGTGAGGGAAAGGTGCAGAGGACTCCCAGCAGTGGACAGACATGTGAGGGGTGGGTGCAGAGGACTCCCAGCAGTGGACAGACATGTGAGGGGTGGCTGCAGAGGACTCCCAGCAGTGCCCTGCAATATGAGGTGTGGGTGCATTTCACTACCAGCAGTGGACAGACATGTGAGTGGTGGGTGCATATCACTCCCAGTAGTGGACAGACATGTGAGGGGTGGGTGCTGAGGACTCCCAGTAGTGGACAGACATGTGAGGGGTGGGTGCAGAGGACTCCCAGCAGTGGACAGACATGTGAGGGGTGGGTGCAGAGGAGTCCCAGCAGTGGACAGACATGTGAGGGGTGGGTGCAGAGGACTCCCAGCAGTGGCCTGCAATATGAGTGGTGGGTGCATATCACTCCCAGCAGTGGACACACATGTGAGGGGTGGGTGCAGAGGACTCCCAGCAGTGGACAGACATGTGAGGGGTGGCTGCAGAGGACTCCCAGCAATGCCCTGCAATATGAGGTGTGGGTGCATATCACTACCAGCAGTGGACAGACATGTGAGGGGTGGGTGCAGAGGACTCCCAGCAGTGGACAGACATGTGAGGGGTGGCTGCAGAGGACTCCCAGCAGTGGACAGACATGTGAGGGGTGGCTGCAGAGGACTCCCAGCAGTGGCCTGCAATATGAGTGGTTGGTGCATATCACTCCCAGCAGTGGACAGACATGTGAGGGGTGGGTGCAGAGGACTCCCAGCAGTGGACAGACATGTGAGGGGTGGCTGCAGAGGACTCCCAGCAGTGGACAGACATGTGAGGGGTGGGTGCAGAGGACTCCCAGCAGTGGCCTGCAATATGAGGGGTGGGTGCATATCACTCCCAGCAGTGGACAGACATGTGAGTGGTGGGTGCAGAGGACTCCCAGCAGTGGACAGACATATGAGGGGTGGGTGCAGAGGATTCTCAGCAGTGGACAGACATGTGAGGGGTGGGTGCAGAGTACTCCCAGCAGTGGACAGACATGTGAGGGGTGGGTGCAGAGGACTCCCAGCAGTGGCCTGCAATATGAGTAGTGGGTACATATCACTCCCAGCAGTGGACTGACATGTGAGGGGTGGGTGCAGAGTACTCCCAGCAGTGGACAGACATGTGAGGGGTGGGTGCAGATGACTCCCAGCAGTGGACAGACATGTGAGGGGTGGCTGCAGAGGACTCCCAGCAGTGGACAGAAATGTGAGGGGTGGCTGCAGAGGACTCCAAGCAGTGGACAGACATGTGAGGGGTGGGTGCAGAGGACTCCCAGAAGTGGCCTGCAATATGAGTGGTGGGTGCATATCACTCCCAGCAGTGGACAGACATGTGAGGGGTGGGTGCTGAGAACTCCCAGCAGTGGACAGACATGTGAGGGGTGGGTGCAGAGGACTCCCAGCAGTGGACAGACATGTGAGGGGTGGGTGCACAGGACTCCCAGCAGTGGACAGACATGTGAGGGATGGGTGCAGAGGACTCCCAGCAGTGGACAGACATGTGAGCGGTGGGTGCAGAGGACTCCCAGCAGTGGACAGACATGTTTGGGGTGGCTGCGGAGGACTCCCAGCAGTGCCCTGCAATATGAGGTGTGGGTGCATTTCACTACCAGCAGTGGACAGACATGTGAGGGGTGGGTGCAGAGGACTCCCAGCAGTGGACAGACATGTGAGGGGTGGGTGCAGAGGACTCCCAGCAGTGGCTTGCAATATGAGTGGTGGGTGCATATCACTCCCAGCAGTGGACAGACATGTGAGGGGTGGGTGCTGAGGACTCCCAGCAGTGGACAGACATGTGAGGGGTGGGTGCAGAGGACTCCCAGCAGTGGACAGACATGTGAGGGGTGGGTGCAGAGGAGTCCCAGCAGTGGACAGACATGTGAGGGGTGGGCGCAGAGGAATCCCAGCAGTGGCCTGCAATATGAGTGGTGGGAGCATATCACTCCCAGCAGTGGACACACATGTGAGGGGTGGGTGCAGCGGACTCCCAGCAGTGGACAGACATGTGAGGGGTGGCTGCAGAGGACTCCCAGCAGTGCCCTGCAATATGAGGTGTGGGTGCATATCACTATCAGCAGTGGACAGACATGTGAGGGGTGGGTGCAGAGGACTCCCAGCAGTGGACAGACATGTGAGGGGTGGCTGCAGAGGTCTCCCAGCAGTGCCCTGAAATATGAGGTGTGGGTGCATATCACTACCAGCAGTGGACAGACATGTGAGGGGTGGGTGCAGAGGAATCCCAGCAGTGGACAGACATGTGAGGGGTGGCTGCAGAGGACTCCCAGCAGTGGACAGACATGTGAGGGGTGGCTGCAGAGGACTCCCAGCAGTGGCCTGCAATATGAGTGGTTGGTGCATATCACTCCCAGCAGTGGACAGACATGTGAGGGGTGCGTGCAGAGGATTCACAGCAGTAGCCTGCAATATGAGGGGTGGGTGCATATCACTCCCAGCAGTGGACAGACATGTGAGGGAAAGGTGCAGAGGACTCCCAGCAGTGGACAGACATGTGAGGGGTGGGTGCTGAGGACTCCCGGCAGTGGACAGACATGTGAGGGGTGGGTGCAGAGGACTCACAGCAGTGGACAGACATGTGAGGGGTGGGTGCAGAGGAGTCCCAGCAGTGGACAGACATGTGAGGGGTGGGTGCAGAGGACTCCAAGCAGTGGCCTGCAATATGAGTGGTGGGTGCATATCACTCCCAGCAGCGGACACACATGTAAGGGGTGGGTGCAGAGGACTCCCAGCAGTGGACAGACATGTGAGGGGTGGCTGCAGAGGACTCCCAGCAGTGCCCTGCAATATGAGGTGTGGGTGCATATCACTACCAGCAGTGGACAGACATGTGAGGGGTGGGTGCAGAGGACTCCCAGCAGTGGACAGACATGTGAGGGGTGGCTGCAGAGGACTCCCAGCAGTGGCCAGACATGTGAGGGGTGGCTGCAGAGGACTCCCAGCAGTGGCCTGCTATATGAGTGGTGGGTGCATATCACTCCCAGCAGTGGACAGACATGTGAGTGGTGGGTGCAGAGTACTCCCAGCAGTGGACAGACATGTGAGGGGTGGGTGCAGAGGACTCCCAGCAGTGGCCTGCAATATGAGTAGTGGGTACATATCACTCCCAGCAGTGGACTGACATGTGAGGGGTGGGTGCAGAGTACTCCCAGCAGTGGACAGACATGTGAGGGGTGGGTGCAGATGACTCCCAGCAGTGGACAGACATGTGAGGGGTGGCTGCAGAGGACTCCCAGCAGTGGACAGAAATGTGAGCGGTGGCTGCAGAGGACTCCAAGCAGTGGACAGACATGTGAGGGGTGGGTGCAGAGGACTCCCAGAAGTGGCCTGCAATATGAGTGGTGGGTGCATATCACTCCCAGCAGTGGACAGACATGTGAGGGGTGGGTGCTGAGAACTCCCAGCAGTGGACAGACATGTGAGGGGTGGGTGCAGAGGACTCCCAGCAGTGGACAGACATGTGAGGGGTGGGTGCACAGGACTCCCAGCAGTGGACAGACATGTGAGGGATGGGTGCAGAGGACTCCCAGCAGTGGACAGACATGTGAGCGGTGGGTGCAGAGGACTCCCAGCAGTGGACAGACATGTTTGGGGTGGCTGCGGAGGACTCCCAGCAGTGCCCTGCAAAATGAGGTGTGGGTGCATTTCACTACCAGCAGTGGACAGACATGTGAGGGGTGGGTGCAGAGGACTCCCAGCAGTGGACAGACATGTGAGGGGTGGGTGCAGAGGACTCCCAGCAGTGGCTTGCAATATGAGTGGTGGGTGCATATCACTCCCAGCAGTGGACAGACATGTGAGGGGTGGGTGCTGAGGACTCCCAGCAGTGGACAGACATGTGAGGGGTGGGTGCAGAGGACTCCCAGCAGTGGACAGACATGTGAGGGGTGGGTGCAGAGGAGTCCCAGCAGTGGACAGACATGTGAGGGGTGGGCGCAGAGGAATCCCAGCAGTGGCCTGCAATATGAGTGGTGGGAGCATATCACTCCCAGCAGTGGACACACATGTGAGGGGTGGGTGCAGCGGACTCCCAGCAGTGGACAGACATGTGAGGGGTGGCTGCAGAGGACTCCCAGCAGTGCCCTGCAATATGAGGTGTGGGTGCATATCACTACCAGCAGTGGACAGACATGTGAGGGGTGGGTGCAGAGGACTCCCAGCAGTGGACAGACATGTGAGGGGTGGCTGCAGAGGTCTCCCAGCAGTGCCCTGAAATATGAGGTGTGGGTGCATATCACTACCAGCAGTGGACAGACATGTGAGGGGTGGGTGCAGAGGAATCCCAGCAGTGGACAGACATGTGAGGGGTGGCTGCAGAGGACTCCCAGCAGTGGACAGACATGTGAGGGGTGGCTGCAGAGGACTCCCAGCAGTGGCCTGCAATATGAGTGGTTGGTGCATATCACTCCCAGCAGTGGACAGACATGTGAGGGGTGCGTGCAGAGGATTCACAGCAGTAGCCTGCAATATGAGGGGTGGGTGCATATCACTCCCAGCAGTGGACAGACATGTGAGGGAAAGGTGCAGAGGACTCCCAGCAGTGGACAGACATGTGAGGGGTGGGTGCAGAGGACTCCCAGCAGTGGACAGACATGTGAGGGGTGGCTGCAGAGGACTCCCAGCAGTGCCCTGCAATATGAGGTGTGGGTGCATTTCACTACCAGCAGTGGACAGACATGTGAGTGGTGGGTGCATATCACTCCCAGTAGTGGACAGACATGTGAGGGGTGGGTGCTGAGGACTCCCAGTAGTGGACAGACATGTGAGTGGTGGGTGCAGAGGACTCCCAGCAGTGGACAGACATGTGAGGGGTGGGTGCAGAGGAGTCCCAGCAGTGGACAGACATGTGAGGGGTGGGTGCAGAGGACTCCCAGCAGTGGCCTGCAATATGAGTGGTGGGTGCATATCACTCCCAGCAGTGGACACACATGTGAGGGGTGGGTGCAGAGGACTCCCAGCAGTGGACAGACATGTGAGGGGTGGCTGCAGAGGACTCCCAGCAATGCCCTGCAATATGAGGTGTGGGTGCATATCACTACCAGCAGTGGACAGACATGTGAGGGGTGGGTGCAGAGGACTCCCAGCAGTGGACAGACATGTGAGGGGTGGCTGCAGAGGACTCCCAGCAGTGGACAGACATGTGAGGGGTGGCTGCAGAGGACTCCCAGCAGTGGCCTGCAATATGAGTGGTTGGTGCATATCACTCCCAGCAGTGGACAGACATGTGAGGGGTGGGTGCAGAGGACTCCCAGCAGTGGACAGACATGTGAGGGGTGGCTGCAGAGGACTCCCAGCAGTGGACAGACATGTGAGGGGTGGGTGCAGAGGACTCCCAGCAGTGGCCTGCAATATGAGGGGTGGGTGCATATCACTCCCAGCAGTGGACAGACATGTGAGTGGTGGGTGCAGAGGACTCCCAGCAGTGGACAGACATATGAGGGGTGGGTGCAGAGGATTCTCAGCAGTGGACAGACATGTGAGGGGTGGGTGCAGAGTACTCCCAGCAGTGGACAGACATGTGAGGGGTGGGTGCAGAGGACTCCCAGCAGTGGCCTGCAATATGAGTAGTGGGTACATATCACTCCCAGCAGTGGACTGACATGTGAGGGGTGGGTGCAGAGTACTCCCAGCAGTGGACAGACATGTGAGGGGTGGGTGCAGATGACTCCCAGCAGTGGACAGACATGTGAGGGGTGGCTGCAGAGGACTCCCAGCAGTGGACAGAAATGTGAGGGGTGGCTGCAGAGGACTCCAAGCAGTGGACAGACATGTGAGGGGTGGGTGCAGAGGACTCCCAGAAGTGGCCTGCAATATGAGTGGTGGGTGCATATCACTCCCAGCAGTGGACAGACATGTGAGGGGTGGGTGCTGAGAACTCCCAGCAGTGGACAGACATGTGAGGGGTGGGTGCAGAGGACTCCCAGCAGTGGACAGACATGTGAGGGGTGGGTGCACAGGACTCCCAGCAGTGGACAGACATGTGAGGGATCGGTGCAGAGGACTCCCAGCAGTGGACAGACATGTGAGCGGTGGGTGCAGAGGACTCCCAGCAGTGGACAGACATGTTTGGGGTGGCTGCGGAGGACTCCCAGCAGTGCCCTGCAATATGAGGTGTGGGTGCATTTCACTACCAGCAGTGGACAGACATGTGAGGGGTGGGTGCAGAGGACTCCCAGCAGTGGACAGACATGTGAGGGGTGGGTGCAGAGGACTCCCAGCAGTGGCTTGCAATATGAGTGGTGGGTGCATATCACTCCCAGCAGTGGACAGACATGTGAGGGGTGGGTGCTGAGGACTCCCAGCAGTGGACAGACATGTGAGGGGTGGGTGCAGAGGACTCCCAGCAGTGGACAGACATGTGAGGGGTGGGTGCAGAGGAGTCCCAGCAGTGGACAGACATGTGAGGGGTGGGCGCAGAGGAATCCCAGCAGTGGCCTGCAATATGAGTGGTGGGAGCATATCACTCCCAGCAGTGGACACACATGTGAGGGGTGGGTGCAGCGGACTCCCAGCAGTGGACAGACATGTGAGGGGTGGCTGCAGAGGATTCCCAGCAGTGCCCTGCAATATGAGGTGTGGGTGCATATCACTATCAGCAGTGGACAGACATGTGAGGGGTGGGTGCAGAGGACTCCCAGCAGTGGACAGACATGTGAGGGGTGGCTGCAGAGGTCTCCCAGCAGTGCCCTGAAATATGAGGTGTGGGTGCATATCACTACCAGCAGTGGACAGACATGTGAGGGGTGGGTGCAGAGGAATCCCAGCAGTGGACAGACATGTGAGGGGTGGCTGCAGAGGACTCCCAGCAGTGGACAGACATGTGAGGGGTGGCTGCAGAGGACTCCCAGCAGTGGCCTGCAATATGAGTGGTTGGTGCATATCACTCCCAGCAGTGGACAGACATGTGAGGGGTGCGTGCAGAGGATTCACAGCAGTAGCCTGCAATATGAGGGGTGGGTGCATATCACTCCCAGCAGTGGACAGACATGTGAGGGAAAGGTGCAGAGGACTCCCAGCAGTGGACAGACATGTGAGGGGTGGGTGCAGAGGACTCCCAGCAGTGGACAGACATGTGAGGGGTGGCTGCAGAGGACTCCCAGCAGTGCCCTGCAATATGAGGTGTGGGTGCATTTCACTACCAGCAGTGGACAGACATGTGAGTGGTGGGTGCATATCACTCCCAGTAGTGGACAGACATGTGAGGGGTGGGTGCTGAGGACTCCCAGTAGTGGACAGACATGTGAGTGGTGGGTGCAGAGGACTCCCAGCAGTGGACAGACATGTGAGGGGTGGGTGCAGAGGAGTCCCAGCAGTGGACAGACATGTGAGGGGTGGGTGCAGAGGACTCCCAGCAGTGGCCTGCAATATGAGTGGTGGGTGCATATCACTCCCAGCAGTGGACACACATGTGAGGGGTGGGTGCAGAGGACTCCCAGCAGTGGACAGACATGTGAGGGGTGGCTGCAGAGGACTCCCAGCAATGCCCTGCAATATGAGGTGTGGGTGCATATCACTACCAGCAGTGGACAGACATGTGAGGGGTGGGTGCAGAGGACTCCCAGCAGTGGACAGACATGTGAGGGGTGGCTGCAGAGGACTCCCAGCAGTGCCCTGAAATATGAGGTGTGGGTGCATTTCACTACCAGCAGTGGACAGACATGTGAGGGGTGGGTGCAGAGGACTCCCAGCAGTGGACAGACATGTGAGGGGTGGGTGCAGAGGACTTCCAGCAGTGGCTTGCAATATGAGTGGTGGGTGCATATCACTCCCAGCAATGGACAGACATGTGAGTGGTGGGTGCTGAGGACTCCCGGCAGTGGACAGACATGTGAGGGGTGGGTGGAGAGGACTCCCAGCAGTGGACAGACATGTGAGGGGTGGGTGCAGAGGAGTCCCAGCAGTGGACAGACATGTGAGGGGTGGGTGCAGAGGACTCCAAGCAGTGGCCTGCAATATGAGTGGTGGGTGCATATCACTCCCAGCAGTGGACACACATGTGAGGGGTGAGTGCAGAGGACTCCCAGCAGTGGACAGACATGTGAGGGGTGGCTGCAGAGGACTCCCAGCAGTGCCCTGAAATATGAGGTGTGGGTGCATATCACTACCAGCAGTGGACAGACATGTGAGGGGTGGGTGCAGAGGACTCCCAGCAGTGGACAGACATGTGAGGGGTGGCTGCAGAGGACTCCCAGCAGTGGACAGACATGTGAGGGGTGGCTGCAGAGGACTCCCAGCAGTGGCCTGCTATATGAGTGGTGGGTGCATATCACTCCCAGCAGTGGACAGACATGTGAGTGGTGGGTGCAGAGTACTCCCAGCAGTGGACAGACATGTGAGGGGTGGGTGCAGAGGACTCCCAGCAGTGGTCTGCAATCTGAGTGGTGGGTGCATATCACTCCCAGCAGTGGACTGACATGTGAGGGGTGGGTGCAGAATACTCCCAGCAGTGGACAGACATGTGAGGGGTGGCTGCAGAGGACTCCCAGCAGTGGACAGAAATGTGAGGGGTGGGTGCAGAGGACTCCCAGCAGTGGACAGACATGTGAGGGGTGGGTGCAGAGGACTCCCAGAAGTGGCCTGCAATATGAGTGGTGGGTGCATATCACTCCCAGCAGTGGACAGACATGTGAGGGGTGGGTGCTGAGAACTCCCAGCAGTGGACAGACATGTGAGGGGTGGGTGCAGAGGACTCCCAGCAGTGGACAGACATGTGAGGGGTGGGTGCACAGGACTCCCAGCAGTGGACAGACATGTAAGGGATGGGTGCAGAGGACTCCCAGCAGTGGACAGACATGTGAGCGGTGGGTGCAGAGGACTCCCAGCAGTGGACAGACATGTTTGGGGTGGCTGCGGAGGACTCCCAGCAGTGCCCTGCAATATGAGGTGTGGGTGCATTTCACTACCAGCAGTGGACAGACATGTGAGGGGTGGGTGCAGAGGACTCCCAGCAGTGGACAGACATGTGAGGGGTGGCTGCAGAGGTCTCCCAGCAGTGCCCTGAAATATGAGGTGTGGGTGCATATCACTACCAGCAGTGGACAGACATGTGAGGGGTGGGTGCAGAGGAATCCCAGCAGTGGACAGACATGTGAGGGGTGGCTGCAGAGGACTCCCAGCAGTGGACAGACATGTGAGGGGTGGCTGCAGAGGACTCCCAGCAGTGGCCTGCAATATGAGTGGTTGGTGCATATCACTCCCAGCAGTGGACAGACATGTGAGGGGTGCGTGCAGAGGATTCACAGCAGTAGCCTGCAATATGAGGGGTGGGTGCATATCACTCCCAGCAGTGGACAGACATGTGAGGGAAAGGTGCAGAGGACTCCCAGCAGTGGACAGACATGTGAGGGGTGGGTGCAGAGGACTCCCAGCAGTGGACAGACATGTGAGGGGTGGCTGCAGAGGACTCCCAGCAGTGCCCTGCAATATGAGGTGTGGGTGCATTTCACTACCAGCAGTGGACAGACATGTGAGTGGTGGGTGCATATCACTCCCAGTAGTGGACAGACATGTGAGGGGTGGGTGCTGAGGACTCCCAGTAGTGGACAGACATGTGAGTGGTGGGTGCAGAGGACTCCCAGCAGTGGACAGACATGTGAGGGGTGGGTGCAGAGGAGTCCCAGCAGTGGACAGACATGTGAGGGGTGGGTGCAGAGGACTCCCAGCAGTGGCCTGCAATATGAGTGGTGGGTGCATATCACTCCCAGCAGTGGACACACATGTGAGGGGTGGGTGCAGAGGACTCCCAACAGTGGACAGACATGTGAGGGGTGGCTGCAGAGGACTCCCAGCAATGCCCTGCAATATGAGGTGTGGGTGCATATCACTACCAGCAGTGGACAGACATGTGAGGGGTGGGTGCAGAGGACTCCCAGCAGTGGACAGACATGTGAGGGGTGGCTGCAGAGGACTCCCAGCAGTGGACAGACATGTGAGGGGTGGCTGCAGAGGACTCCCAGCAGTAGCCTGCAATATGAGTGGTTGGTGCATATCACTCCCAGCAGTGGACAGACATGTGAGGGGTGGGTGCAGAGGACTCCCAGCAGTGGACAGACATGTGAGGGGTGGCTGCAGAGGACTCCCAGCAGTGGACAGACATGTGAGGGGTGGGTGCAGAGGACTCCCAGCAGTGGCCTGCAATATGAGGGGTGGGTGCATTTCACTCCCAGCAGTGGACAGACATGTGAGTGGTGGGTGCAGAGGACTCCCAGCAGTGGACAGACATATGAGGGGTGGGTGCAGAGGATTCTCAGCAGTGGACAGACATGTGAGGGGTGGGTGCAGAGGACTCCCAGCAGTGGACAGACATTTGAGGGGTGGCTGCAGAGGACTCCCAGCAGTGGACAGACATGTGAGGGGTGGCTGCAGAGGACTCCCAGAAGTGGCCTGCAATATGAGTGGTGGGTGCATATCACTCCCAGCAGTGGACAGACATTTGAGGGGTGGGTACCGAGGACTCCCAGCAGTGGACAGACATGTAAGGGGTGGGTGCAGAGGACTCCCAGCAGTGGACAGACATGTGAGGGGTGGGTGCAGAGGACTCCCAGCAGTGGACAGACATGTGAGGGGTGGGTGCAGAGGACTCCCAGCAGTGGCCTGCAATATGAGTGGTGGGTGCATATCACTCCCAGCAGTGGACCGACATGTGAGGGGTGGGTGCAGAGGACTTCCAGCTGTGGACAGACATGTGAGGGGTGGGTGCAGATGACTCCCAGCAGTGGACAGACATGTGAGGGGTGGCTGCAGAGGACTCCCAGCAGTGCCCTGAAATATGAGGTGTGGGTGCATTTCACTACCAGCAGTGGACAGACATGTGAGGGGTGGGTGCAGAGGACTCCCAGCAGTGGACAGACATGTGAGGGGTGGGTGCAGAGGACTTCCAGCAGTGGCTTGCAATATGAGTGGTGGGTGCATATCACTCCCAGCAGTGGACAGACATGTGAGTGGTGGGTGCTGAGGACTCCCGGCAGTGGACAGACATGTGAGGGGTGGGTGGAGAGGACTCCCAGCAGTGGACAGACATGTGAGGGGTGGGTGCAGAGGAGTCCCAGCAGTGGACAGACATGTGAGGGGTGGGTGCAGAGGACTCCAAGCAGTGGCCTGCAATATGAGTGGTGGGTGCATATCACTCCCAGCAGTGGACACACATGTGAGGGGTGAGTGCAGAGGACTCCCAGCAGTGGACAGACATGTGAGGGGTGGCTGCAGAGGACTCCCAGCAGTGCCCTGAAATATGAGGTGTGGGTGCATATCACTACCAGCAGTGGACAGACATGTGAGGGGTGGGTGCAGAGGACTCCCAGCAGTGGACAGACATGTGAGGGGTGGCTGCAGAGGACTCCCAGCAGTGGACAGACATGTGAGGGGTGGCTGCAGAGGACTCCCAGCAGTGGCCTGCTATATGAGTGGTGGGTGCATATCACTCCCAGCAGTGGACAGACATGTGAGTGGTGGGTGCAGAGTACTCCCAGCAGTGGACAGACATGTGAGGGGTGGGTGCAGAGGACTCCCAGCAGTGGTCTGCAATCTGAGTGGTGGGTGCATATCACTCCCAGCAGTGGACTGACATGTGAGGGGTGCGTGCAGAGGATTCACAGCAGTAGCCTGCAATATGAGGGGTGGGTGCATATCACTCCCAGCAGTGGACAGACATGTGAGGGAAAGGTGCAGAGGACTCCCAGCAGTGGACAGACATGTGAGGGGTGGGTGCAGAGGACTCCCAGCAGTGGACAGACATGTGAGGGGTGGCTGCAGAGGACTCCCAGCAGTGCCCTGCAATATGAGGTGTGGGTGCATTTCACTACCAGCAGTGGACAGACATGTGAGTGGTGGGTGCATATCACTCCCAGTAGTGGACAGACATGTGAGGGGTGGGTGCTGAGGACTCCCAGTAGTGGACAGACATGTGAGTGGTGGGTGCAGAGGACTCCCAGCAGTGGACAGACATGTGAGGGGTGGGTGCAGAGGAGTCCCAGCAGTGGACAGACATGTGAGGGGTGGGTGCAGAGGACTCCCAGCAGTGGCCTGCAATATGAGTGGTGGGTGCATATCACTCCCAGCAGTGGACACACATGTGAGGGGTGGGTGCAGAGGACTCCCAGCAGTGGACAGACATGTGAGGGGTGGCTGCAGAGGACTCCCAGCAATGCCCTGCAATATGAGGTGTGGGTGCATATCACTACCAGCAGTGGACAGACATGTGAGGGGTGGGTGCAGAGGACTCCCAGCAGTGGACAGACATGTGAGGGGTGGCTGCAGAGGACTCCCAGCAGTGCCCTGAAATATGAGGTGTGGGTGCATTTCACTACCAGCAGTGGACAGACATGTGAGGGGTGGGTGCAGAGGACTCCCAGCAGTGGACAGACATGTGAGGGGTGGGTGCAGAGGACTTCCAGCAGTGGCTTGCAATATGAGTGGTGGGTGCATATCACTCCCAGCAATGGACAGACATGTGAGTGGTGGGTGCTGAGGACTCCCGGCAGTGGACAGACATGTGAGGGGTGGGTGGAGAGGACTCCCAGCAGTGGACAGACATGTGAGGGGTGGGTGCAGAGGAGTCCCAGCAGTGGACAGACATGTGAGGGGTGGGTGCAGAGGACTCCAAGCAGTGGCCTGCAATATGAGTGGTGGGTGCATATCACTCCCAGCAGTGGACACACATGTGAGGGGTGAGTGCAGAGGACTCCCAGCAGTGGACAGACATGTGAGGGGTGGCTGCAGAGGACTCCCAGCAGTGCCCTGAAATATGAGGTGTGGGTGCATATCACTACCAGCAGTGGACAGACATGTGAGGGGTGGGTGCAGAGGACTCCCAGCAGTGGACAGACATGTGAGGGGTGGCTGCAGAGGACTCCCAGCAGTGGACAGACATGTGAGGGGTGGCTGCAGAGGACTCCCAGCAGTGGCCTGCTATATGAGTGGTGGGTGCATATCACTCCCAGCAGTGGACAGACATGTGAGTGGTGGGTGCAGAGTACTCCCAGCAGTGGACAGACATGTGAGGGGTGGGTGCAGAGGACTCCCAGCAGTGGTCTGCAATCTGAGTGGTGGGTGCATATCACTCCCAGCAGTGGACTGACATGTGAGGGGTGGGTGCAGAATACTCCCAGCAGTGGACAGACATGTGAGGGGTGGCTGCAGAGGACTCCCAGCAGTGGACAGAAATGTGAGGGGTGGGTGCAGAGGACTCCCAGCAGTGGACAGACATGTGAGGGGTGGGTGCAGAGGACTCCCAGAAGTGGCCTGCAATATGAGTGGTGGGTGCATATCACTCCCAGCAGTGGACAGACATGTGAGGGGTGGGTGCTGAGAACTCCCAGCAGTGGACAGACATGTGAGGGGTGGGTGCAGAGGACTCCCAGCAGTGGACAGACATGTGAGGGGTGGGTGCACAGGACTCCCAGCAGTGGACAGACATGTAAGGGATGGGTGCAGAGGACTCCCAGCAGTGGACAGACATGTGAGCGGTGGGTGCAGAGGACTCCCAGCAGTGGACAGACATGTTTGGGGTGGCTGCGGAGGACTCCCAGCAGTGCCCTGCAATATGAGGTGTGGGTGCATTTCACTACCAGCAGTGGACAGACAAGTGAGGGGTGGGTGCAGAGGACTCCCAGCAGTGGACAGACATGTGAGGGGTGGCTGCAGAGGTCTCCCAGCAGTGCCCTGAAATATGAGGTGTGGGTGCATATCACTACCAGCAGTGGACAGACATGTGAGGGGTGGGTGCAGAGGAATCCCAGCAGTGGACAGACATGTGAGGGGTGGCTGCAGAGGACTCCCAGCAGTGGACAGACATGTGAGGGGTGGCTGCAGAGGACTCCCAGCAGTGGCCTGCAATATGAGTGGTTGGTGCATATCACTCCCAGCAGTGGACAGACATGTGAGGGGTGCGTGCAGAGGATTCACAGCAGTAGCCTGCAATATGAGGGGTGGGTGCATATCACTCCCAGCAGTGGACAGACATGTGAGGGAAAGGTGCAGAGGACTCCCAGCAGTGGACAGACATGTGAGGGGTGGGTGCAGAGGACTCCCAGCAGTGGACAGACATGTGAGGGGTGGCTGCAGAGGACTCCCAGCAGTGCCCTGCAATATGAGGTGTGGGTGCATTTCACTACCAGCAGTGGACAGACATGTGAGTGGTGGGTGCATATCACTCCCAGTAGTGGACAGACATGTGAGGGGTGGGTGCTGAGGACTCCCAGTAGTGGACAGACATGTGAGTGGTGGGTGCAGAGGACTCCCAGCAGTGGACAGACATGTGAGGGGTGGGTGCAGAGGAGTCCCAGCAGTGGACAGACATGTGAGGGGTGGGTGCAGAGGACTCCCAGCAGTGGCCTGCAATATGAGTGGTGGGTGCATATCACTCCCAGCAGTGGACACACATGTGAGGGGTGGGTGCAGAGGACTCCCAACAGTGGACAGACATGTGAGGGGTGGCTGCAGAGGACTCCCAGCAATGCCCTGCAATATGAGGTGTGGGTGCATATCACTACCAGCAGTGGACAGACATGTGAGGGGTGGGTGCAGAGGACTCCCAGCAGTGGACAGACATGTGAGGGGTGGCTGCAGAGGACTCCCAGCAGTGGACAGACATGTGAGGGGTGGCTGCAGAGGACTCCCAGCAGTAGCCTGCAATATGAGTGGTTGGTGCATATCACTCCCAGCAGTGGACAGACATGTGAGGGGTGGGTGCAGAGGACTCCCAGCAGTGGACAGACATGTGAGGGGTGGCTGCAGAGGACTCCCAGCAGTGGACAGACATGTGAGGGGTGGGTGCAGAGGACTCCCAGCAGTGGCCTGCAATA
Organism: Triturus cristatus; assembly: GCF_964204655.1. Lineage (NCBI taxonomy): Eukaryota > Metazoa > Chordata > Amphibia > Caudata > Salamandridae > Triturus > Triturus cristatus. The sequence continues at coordinate 422,179,062 of NC_140579.1, forward strand.
TGAGGGGTGGGTGCATTTCACTCCCAGCAGTGGACAGACATGTGAGTGGTGGGTGCAGAGGACTCCCAGCAGTGGACAGACATGTGAGGGGTGGGTGCAGAGGACTTCCAGCAGTGGCTTGCAATATGAGTGGTGGGTGCATATCACTCCCAGCAGTGGACAGACATGTGAGTGGTGGGTGCTGAGGACTCCCGGCAGTGGACAGACATGTGAGGGGTGGGTGGAGAGGACTCCCAGCAGTGGACAGACATGTGAGGGGTGGGTGCAGAGGAGTCCCAGCAGTGGACAGACATGTGAGGGGTGGGTGCAGAGGACTCCAAGCAGTGGCCTGCAATATGAGTGGTGGGTGCATATCACTCCCAGCAGTGGACACACATGTGAGGGGTGAGTGCAGAGGACTCCCAGCAGTGGACAGACATGTGAGGGGTGGCTGCAGAGGACTCCCAGCAGTGCCCTGAAATATGAGGTGTGGGTGCATATCACTACCAGCAGTGGACAGACATGTGAGGGGTGGGTGCAGAGGACTCCCAGCAGTGGACAGACATGTGAGGGGTGGCTGCAGAGGACTCCCAGCAGTGGACAGACATGTGAGGGGTGGCTGCAGAGGACTCCCAGCAGTGGCCTGCTATATGAGTGGTGGGTGCATATCACTCCCAGCAGTGGACAGACATGTGAGTGGTGGGTGCAGAGTACTCCCAGCAGTGGACAGACATGTGAGGGGTGGGTGCAGAGGACTCCCAGCAGTGGTCTGCAATCTGAGTGGTGGGTGCATATCACTCCCAGCAGTGGACTGACATGTGAGGGGTGGGTGCAGAATACTCCCAGCAGTGGACAGACATGTGAGGGGTGGCTGCAGAGGACTCCCAGCAGTGGACAGAAATGTGAGGGGTGGGTGCAGAGGACTCCCAGCAGTGGACAGACATGTGAGGGGTGGGTGCAGAGGACTCCCAGAAGTGGCCTGCAATATGAGTGGTGGGTGCATATCACTCCCAGCAGTGGACAGACATGTGAGGGGTGGGTGCTGAGAACTCCCAGCAGTGGACAGACATGTGAGGGGTGGGTGCAGAGGACTCCCAGCAGTGGACAGACATGTGAGGGGTGGGTGCACAGGACTCCCAGCAGTGGACAGACATGTAAGGGATGGGTGCAGAGGACTCCCAGCAGTGGACAGACATGTGAGCGGTGGGTGCAGAGGACTCCCAGCAGTGGACAGACATGTTTGGGGTGGCTGCGGAGGACTCCCAGCAGTGCCCTGCAATATGAGGTGTGGGTGCATTTCACTACCAGCAGTGGACAGACATGTGAGGGGTGGGTGCAGAGGACTCCCAGCAGTGGACAGACATGTGAGGGGTGGGTGCAGAGGACTCCCAGCAGTGGCTTGCAATATGAGTGGTGGGTGCATATCACTCCCAGCAGTGGACAGACATGTGAGGGGTGGGTGCTGAGGACTCCCAGCAGTGGACAGACATGTGAGGGGTGGGTGCAGAGGACTCCCAGCAGTGGACAGACATGTGAGGGGTGGGTGCAGAGGAGTCCCAGCAGTGGACAGACATGTGAGGGGTGGGCGCAGAGGACTCCCAGCAGTGGCCTGCAATATGAGTGGTGGGAGCATATCACTCCCAGCAGTGGACACACATGTGAGGGGTGGGTGCAGCGGACTCCCAGCAGTGGACAGACATGTGAGGGGTGGCTGCAGAGGACTCCCAGCAGTGCCCTGCAATATGAGGTGTGGGTGCATATCACTACCAGCAGTGGACAGACATGTGAGGGGTGGGTGCAGAGGACTCCCAGCAGTGGACAGACATGTGAGGGGTGGCTGCAGAGGACTCCCAGCAGTGCCCTGAAATATGGGGTGTGGGTGCATATCACTACCAGCAGTGGACAGACATGTGAAGGGTGGGTGCAGAGGACTCCCAGCAGTGGACAGACATGTGAGGGGTGGCTGCAGAGGACTCCCAGCAGTGGACAGACATGTGAGGGGTGGCTGCAGAGGACTCCCAGCAGTGGCCTGCAATATGAGTGGTTGGTGCATATCACTCCCAGCAGTGGACAGACATGTGAGGGGTGGGTGCCGAGGACTCCCAGCAGTGGACAGACATGTGAGGGGTGGCTGCAGAGGACTCCCAGCAGTGGACAGACATGTGAGGGGTGGCTGCAGAGGACTCCCAGCAGTGGCCTGCAATATGAGTGGTTGGTGCATATCACTCCCAGCAGTGGACAGACATGTGAGGGGTGCGTGCAGAGGATTCCCAGCAGTAGCCTGCAATATGAGGGGTGGGTGCATATCACTCTCAGCAGTGGACAGACATGTGAGGGAAAGGTGCAGAGGACTCCCAGCAGTGGACAGACATGTGAGGGGTGGGTGCTGAGAACTCCCAGCAGTGGACAGACATGTGAGGGGTGGGTGCAGAGGACTTGCAGCAGTGGACAGACATGTGAGGGGTGGGTGCACAGGACTCCCAGCAGTGGACAGACATGTGAGGGGTGGGTGCTGAGAACTCCCAGCAGTGGACAGACATGTGAGGGGTGGGTGCAGAGGACTCGCAGCAGTGGACAGACATGTGAGGGGTGGGTGCACAGGACTCCCAGCAGTGGACAGACATGTGAGGGATGGGTGCAGAGGACTCCCAGCAGTGGACAGACATGTGAGGGGTGGGTGCAGAGGACTCCCAGCAGTGGACAGACATGTGAGGGGTGGCTGCAGAGGACTCCCAGCAGTGCCCTGCAATATGAGGTGTGGGTGCATTTCACTACCAGCAGTGGACAGACATGTGAGTGGTGGGTGCATATCACTCCCAGCAGTGGACAGACATGTGAGGGGTGGGTGCTGAGGACTCCCAGCAGTGGACAGACATGTGAGTGGTGGGTGCAGAGGACTCCCAGCAGTGGACAGACATGTGAGGGGTGGGTGCAGAGGAGTCCCAGCAGTGGACAGACATGTGAGGGGTGGGTGCAGAGGACTCCCAGCAGTGGCCTGCAATATGAGTGGTGGGTGCATATCACTCCCAGCAGTGGACACACATGTGAGGGGTGGGTGCAGAGGACTCCCAGCAGTGGACAGACATGTGAGGGGTGGCTGCAGAGGACTCCCAGCAATGCCCTGCAATATGAGGTGTGGGTGCATATCACTACCAGCAGTGGACAGACATGTGAGGGGTGGGTGCAGAGGACTCCCAGCAGTGGACAGACATGTGAGGGGTGGCTGCAGAGGACTCCCAGCAGTGCCCTGAAATATGAGGTGTGGGTGCATATCACTACCAGCAGTGGACAGACATGTGAGGGGTGGGTGCAAAAGACTCCCAGCAGTGGACAGACATGTGAGGGGTGGCTGCAGAGGACTCCCAGCAGTGGACAGACATGTGAGTGGTGGGTGCAGAGTACTCCCAGCAGTGGACAGACATGTGAGGGGTGGGTGCAGAGGACTCCCAGCAGTGGCCTGCAATATGAGTAGTGGGTGCATATCACTCCCAGCAGTGGACTGACATGTGAGGGGTGGGTGCAGAGTACTCCCAGCAGTGGACAGACATGTGAGGGGTGGGTGCAGATGACTCCCAGCAGTGGACAGACATGTGAGGGGTGGCTGCAGAGGACTCCCAGCAGTGGACAGAAATGTGAGGGGTGGCTGCAGAGGACTCCAAGCAGTGGACAGACATGTGAGGGGTGGGTGCAGAGGACTCCCAGAAGTGGCCTGCAATATGAGTGGTGGGTGCATATCACTCCCAGCAGTGGACAGACATGTGAGGGGTGGGTGCTGAGAACTCCCAGCAGTGGACAGACATGTGAGGGGTGGGTGCAGAGGACTCCCAGCAGTGGACAGACATGTGAGGGGTGGGTGCACAGGACTCCCAGCAGTGGACAGACATGTGAGGGATGGGTGCAGAGGACTCCCAGCAGTGGACAGACATGTGAGCGGTGGGTGCAGAGGACTCCCAGCAGTGGACAGACATGTTTGGGGTGGCTGCGAAGGACTCCCAGCAGTGCCCTGCAATATGAGGTGTGGGTGCATTTCACTACCAGCAGTGGACAGACATGTGAGGGGTGGGTGCAGAGGACTCCCAGCAGTGGACAGACATGTGAGGGGTGGGTGCAGAGGACTCCCAGCAGTGGCTTGCAATATGAGTGGTGGGTGCATATCACTCCCAGCAGTGGACAGACATGTGAGGGGTGGGTGCTGAGGACTCCCAGCAGTGGACAGACATGTGAGGGGTGGGTGCAGAGGACTCCCAGCAGTGGACAGACATGTGAGGGGTGGGTGCAGAGGAGTCCCAGCAGTGGACAGACATGTGAGGGGTGGGCGCAGAGGAATCCCAGCAGTGGCCTGCAATATGAGTGGTGGGAGCATATCACTCCCAGCAGTGGACACACATGTGAGGGGTGGGTGCAGCGGACTCCCAGCAGTGGACAGACATGTGAGGGGTGGCTGCAGAGGACTCCCAGCAGTGCCCTGCAATATGAGGTGTGGGTGCATATCACTACCAGCAGTGGACAGACATGTGAGGGGTGGGTGCAGAGGACTCCCAGCAGTGGACAGACATGTGAGGGGTGGCTGCAGAGGTCTCCCAGCAGTGCCCTGAAATATGAGGTGTGGGTGCATATCACTACCAGCAGTGGACAGACATGTGAGGGGTGGGTGCAGAGGAATCCCAGCAGTGGACAGACATGTGAGGGGTGGCTGCAGAGGACTCCCAGCAGTGGCCTGCAATATGAGGGGTGGGTGCATATCACTCCCAGCAGAGGACAGACATGCGAGTGGTGGGTGCAGAGGACTCCCAGCAGTGGACAGACATATGAGGGGTGGGTGCAGAGGACTCCCAGCAGTAGACAGACATGTAAGGGGTGGGTGCATATCACTCCCAGCAGTGGACTGACATGTGAGGGGTGGGTGCAGAGGACTCCCAGCAGTGGACAGACATGTGAGGGGTGGGTGCAGATGACTCCCAGCAGTGGACAGACATGTGAGGGGTTGCTGCAGAGGACTCCCAGCAGTGGACAGACATGTGAGGGGTGGGTGCAGAGGACTCCCAGCAGTGGCCTGCAATATGAGTGGTGGGTGCATATCATTCCCAGCAGTGGACTGACATGTGAGGGGTGGGTGCAGAGAACTCCCAGCAGTGGACAGACGTGAGGGGTGGGTGCAGAGGACTCCCAGCAGTGGAAAGACATGTGAGGGGTGGGTGCAGAGGACTCCCAGCAGTGGCCTGCAATATGAGTGGTGGGTGCATATCACTCCCAGCAGTGAACAGACATGTGAGGGGTGGGTGCAGAGGACTCCCAGCAGTGGACAGACATATGAGGAGTGGGTGCAGAGGACTCCCAGCAGTGGACAGACATGTAAGGGGTGGGTGCATATCACTCCCAGCAGTGGACTGAAAAGTGAGGGGTGGGTGCAGAGGACTCCCAGCAGTGGACAGACATGTGAGGGGTGGGTGCAGATGACTCCCAGCAGTGGACAGACATGTGAGGGGTTGCTGCAGAGGACTCCCAACAGTGGACAGACATGTGAGGGGTGGGTGCAGAGGACTCACAGCAGTGGCCTGCAATATGAGTGGTGGGTGCATATCATTCCCAGCAGTGGACAGACATGTGAGGGGTGGGTGCTGAGGACTCCCAGCAGTGGACAGACATGTGAGGGGTGGGTGCAGAGAACTCCCAGCAGTGGACAGACGTGAGGGGTGGGTGCAGAGGACTCCCAGCAGTGGAAAGACATGTGAGGGGTGGGTGCAGAGGACTCCCAGCAGTGGCCTGCAATATGAGTGGTGGGTGCATATCACTCCCAGCAGTGAACAGACATGTGAGGGGTGGGTGCAGAGGACTCCCAGCAGTGGACAGACACGTGAAGGGTGGCTGCAGAGGACTCCCAGCAGTGGACAGACATGTGAGGGGTGGGTGCTGAGGACTCCCAGAAGTGGCCTGCAATATGAGTGGTGGGTGCATATCACTCCCAGCAGTGGACAGACATGTGAGGGGTGGGTACCGAGGACTCCCAGCAGTGGACAGACATGTAAAGGGTGGGTGCAGAGGACTCCCAGCCTGTGGACAGACATGTGAGGGGTGGGTGCAGAGGACTCCCAGCAGTGGACAGACATGTGAGGGGTGGCTGCAGAGGACTCCCAGCAGTGCCCTGAAATATGAGGTGTGGGTGCATTTCACTACCAGCAGTGGACAGACATGTGAGGGGTGGGTGCAGAGGACTCCCAGCAGTGGACAGACATGTGAGGGGTGGGTGCAGAGGACTCCCAGCAGTGGCTTGCAATATGAGTGGTGGGTGCATATTACTCCCAGCAGTGGACAGACATGTGAGGGGTGGGTGCTGAGGACTCCCGGCAGTGGACAGACATGTGAGGGGTGGGTGCAGAGGACTCACAGCAGTGGACAGACATGTGAGGGGTGGGTGCAGAGGACTCCCAGCAGTGGACAGACATGTGAGGGGTGGCTGCAGAGGACTCCCAGCAGTGCCCTGCAATATGAGGTGTGGGTGCATATCACTACCAGCAGTGGACAGACATGTGAGGGGTGGGTGCAGAGGACTCCCAGCAGTGGACAGACATGTGAGGGGTGGCTGCAGAGGACTCCCAGCAGTGGACAGACATGTGAGGGGTGGCTGCAGAGGACTCCCAGCAGTGGCCTGCTATATGAGTGGTGGGTGCATATCACTCCCAGCAGTGGACAGACATGTGAGTGGTGGGTGCAGAGTACTCCCAGCAGTAGACAGACATGTGAGGGGTGGGTGCAGAGGACTCCCAGCAGTGGCCTGCAATATGAGTAGTGGGTACATATCACTCCCAGCAGTGGACTGACATGTGAGGGGTGGGTGCAGAGTACTCCCAGCAGTGGACAGACATGTGAGGGGTGGGTGCAGATGACTCCCAGCAGTGGACAGACATGTGAGGGGTGGCTGCAGAGGACTCCCAGCAGTGGACAGAAATGTGAGGGGTGGCTGCAGAGGACTCCAAGCAGTGGACAGACATGTGAGGGGTGGGTGCAGAGGACTCCCAGAAGTGGCCTGCAATATGAGTGGTGGGTGCATATCACTCCCAGCAGTGGACAGACATGTGAGGGGTGGGTGCTGAGAACTCCCAGCAGTGGACAGACATGTGAGGGGTGGGTGCAGAGGACTCCCAGCAGTGGACAGTCATGTGAGGGGTGGGTGCACAGGACTCCCAGCAGTGGACAGACATGTGAGGGATGGGTGCAGAGGACTCCCAGCAGTGGACAGACATGTGAGCGGTGGGTGCAGAGGACTCCCAGCAGTGGACAGACATGTTTGGGGTGGCTGCGGAGGACTCCCAGCAGTGCCCTGAAATATGAGGTGTGGGTGCATTTCACTACCAGCAGTGGACAGACATGTGAGGGGTGGGTGCAGAGGACTCCCAGCAGTGGACAGACATGTGAGGGGTGGGTGCAGAGGACTCCCAGCAGTGGCTTGCAATATGAGTGGTGGGTGCATATCACTCCCAGCAGTGGACAGACATGTGAGGGGTGGGTGCTGAGGACTCCCAGCAGTGGACAGACATGTGAGGGGTGGGTGCAGAGGACTCCCAGCAGTGGACAGACATGTGAGGGGTGGGTGCAGAGGAGTCCCAGCAGTGGACAGACATGTGAGGGGTGGGCGCAGAGGAATCCCAGCAGTGGCCTGCAATATGAGTGGTGGGAGCATATCACTCCCAGCAGTGGACACACATGTGAGGGGTGGGTGCAGCGGACTCCCAGCAGTGGACAGACATGTGAGGGGTGGCTGCAGAGGACTCCCAGCAGTGCCCTGCAATATGAGGTGTGGGTGCATATCACTACCAGCAGTGGACAGACATGTGAGGGGTGGGTGCAGAGGACTCCCAGCAGTGGACAGACATGTGAGGGGTGGCTGCAGAGGTCTCCCAGCAGTGCCCTGAAATATGAGGTGTGGGTGCATATCACTACCAGCAGTGGACAGACATGTGAGGGGTGGGTGCAGAGGAATCCCAGCAGTGGACAGACATGTGAGGGGTGGCTGCAGAGGACTCCCAGCAGTGGACAGACATGTGAGGGGTGGCTGCAGAGGACTCGCAGCAGTGGCCTGCAATATGAGTGGTTGGTGCATATCACTCCCAGCAGTGGACAGACATGTGAGGGGTGCGTGCAGAGGATTCACAGCAGTAGCCTGCAATATGAGGGGTGGGTGCATATCACGCCCAGCAGTGGACAGACATGTGAGGGAAAGGTGCAGAGGACTCCCAGCAGTGGACAGACATGTGAGGGGTGGGTGCAGAGGACTCCCAGCAGTGGACAGACATGTGAGGGGTGGCTGCAGAGGACTCCCAGCAGTGCCCTGCAATATGAGGTGTGGGTGCATTTCACTACCAGCAGTGGACAGACATGTGAGTGGTGGGTGCATATCACTCCCAGTAGTGGACAGACATGTGAGGGGTGGGTGCTGAGGACTCCCAGTAGTGGACAGACATGTGAGTGGTGGGTGCAGAGGACTCCCAGCAGTGGACAGACATGTGAGGGGTGGGTGCAGAGGAGTCCCAGCAGTGGACAGACATGTGAGGGGTGGGTGCAGAGGACTCCCAGCAGTGGCCTGCAATATGAGTGGTGGGTGCATATCACTCCCAGCAGTGGACACACATGTGAGGGGGGGGTGCAGAGGACTCCCAGCAGTGGACAGACATGTGAGGGGTGGCTGCAGAGGACTCCCAGCAATGCCCTGCAATATGAGGTGTGGGTGCATATCACTACCAGCAGTGGACAGACATGTGAGGGGTGGGTGCAGAGGACTCCCAGCAGTGGACAGACATGTGAGGGGTGGCTGCAGAGGACTCCCAGCAGTGGACAGACATGTGAGGGGTGGCTGCAGAGGACTCCCAGCAGTGGCCTGCAATATGAGTGGTTGGTGCATATCACTCCCAGCAGTGGACAGACATGTGAGGGGTGGGTGCAGAGGACTCCCAGCAGTGGACAGACATGTGAGGGGTGGCTGCAGAGGACTCCCAGCAGTGGACAGACATGTGAGGGGTGGGTGCAGAGGACTCCCAGCAGTGGCCTGCAATATGAGGGGTGGGTGCATATCACTCCCAGCAGTGGACAGACATGTGAGTGGTGGGTGCAGAGGACTCCCAGCAGTGGACAGACATATGAGGGGTGGGTGCAGAGGATTCTCAGCAGTGGACAGACATGTGAGGGGTGGGTGCAGAGTACTCCCAGCAGTGGACAGACATGTGAGGGGTGGGTGCAGAGGACTCCCAGCAGTGGCCTGCAATATGAGTAGTGGGTACATATCACTCCCAGCAGTGGACTGACATGTGAGGGGTGGGTGCAGAGTACTCCCAGCAGTGGACAGACATGTGAGGGGTGGGTGCAGATGACTCCCAGCAGTGGACAGACATGTGAGGGGTGGCTGCAGAGGACTCCCAGCAGTGGACAGAAATGTGAGGGGTGGCTGCAGAGGACTCCAAGCAGTGGACAGACATGTGAGGGGTGGGTGCAGAGGACTCCCAGAAGTGGCCTGCAATATGAGTGGTGGGTGCATATCACTCCCAGCAGTGGACAGACATGTGAGGGGTGGGTGCTGAGAACTCCCAGCAGTGGACAGACATGTGAGGGGTGGGTGCAGAGGACTCCCAGCAGTGGACAGACATGTGAGGGGTGGGTGCACAGGACTCCCAGCAGTGGACAGACATGTGAGGGATGGGTGCAGAGGACTCCCAGCAGTGGACAGACATGTGAGCGGTGGGTGCAGAGGACTCCCAGCAGTGGACAGACATGTTTGGGGTGGCTGCGGAGGACTCCCAGCAGTGCCCTGCAATATGAGGTGTGGGTGCATTTCACTACCAGCAGTGGACAGACATGTGAGGGGTGGGTGCAGAGGACTCCCAGCAGTGGACAGACATGTGAGGGGTGGGTGCAGAGGACTCCCAGCAGTGGCTTGCAATATGAGTGGTGGGTGCATATCACTCCCAGCAGTGGACAGACATGTGAGGGGTGGGTGCTGAGGACTCCCAGCAGTGGACAGACATGTGAGGGGTGGGTGCAGAGGACTCCCAGCAGTGGACAGACATGTGAGGGGTGGGTGCAGAGGAGTCCCAGCAGTGGACAGACATGTGAGGGGTGGGCGCAGAGGAATCCCAGCAGTGGCCTGCAATATGAGTGGTGGGAGCATATCACTCCCAGCAGTGGACACACATGTGAGGGGTGGGTGCAGCGGACTCCCAGCAGTGGACAGACATGTGAGGGGTGGCTGTAGAGGACTCCCAGCAGTGCCCTGCAATATGAGGTGTGGGTGCATATCACTACCAGCAGTGGACAGACATGTGAGGGGTGGGTGCAGAGGACTCCCAGCAGTGGACAGACATGTGAGGGGTGGCTGCAGAGGTCTCCCAGCAGTGCCCTGAAATATGAGGTGTGGGTGCATATCACTACCAGCAGTGGACAGACATGTGAGGGGTGGGTGCAGAGGAATCCCAGCAGTGGACAGACATGTGAGGGGTGGCTGCAGAGGACTCCCAGCAGTGGACAGACATGTGAGGGGTGGCTGCAGAGGACTCCCAGCAGTGGCCTGCAATATGAGTGGTTGGTGCATATCACTCCCAGCAGTGGACAGACATGTGAGGGGTGCGTGCAGAGGATTCACAGCAGTAGCCTGCAATATGAGGGGTGGGTGCATATCACTCCCAGCAGTGGACAGACATGTGAGGGAAAGGTGCAGAGGACTCCCAGCAGTGGACAGACATGTGAGGGGTGGGTGCAGAGGACTCCCAGCAGTGGACAGACATGTGAGGGGTGGCTGCAGAGGACTCCCAGCAGTGCCCTGCAATATGAGGTGTGGGTGCATTTCACTACCAGCAGTGGACAGACATGTGAGTGGTGGGTGCATATCACTCCCAGTAGTGGACAGACATGTGAGGGGTGGGTGCTGAGGACTCCCAGTAGTGGACAGACATGTGAGTGGTGGGTGCAGAGGACTCCCAGCAGTGGACAGACATGTGAGGGGTGGGTGCAGAGGAGTCCCAGCAGTGGACAGACATGTGAGGGGTGGGTGCAGAGGACTCCCAGCAGTGGCCTGCAATATGAGTGGTGGGTGCATATCACTCCCAGCAGTGGACACTCATGTGAGGGGTGGGTGCAGAGGACTCCCAGCAGTGGACAGACATGTGAGGGGTGGCTGCAGAGGACTCCCAGCAATGCCCTGCAATATGAGGTGTGGGTGCATATCACTACCAGCAGTGGACAGACATGTGAGGGGTGGGTGCAGAGGACTCCCAGCAGTGGACAGACATGTGAGGGTTGGCTGCAGAGGACTCCCAGCAGTGGACAGACATGTGAGGGGTGGCTGCAGAGGACTCCCAGCAGTAGCCTGCAATATGAGTGGTTGGTGCATATCACTCCCAGCAGTGGACAGACATGTGAGGGGTGGGTGCAGAGGACTCCCAGCAGTGGACAGACATGTGAGGGGTGGCTGCAGAGGACTCCCAGCAGTGGACAGACATGTGAGGGGTGGGTGCAGAGGACTCCCAGCAGTGGCCTGCAATATGAGGGGTGGGTGCATATCACTCCCAGCAGTGGACAGACATGTGAGTGGTGGGTGCAGAGGACTCCCAGCAGTGGACAGACATATGAGGGGTGGGTGCAGAGGATTCTCAGCAGTGGACAGACATGTGAGGGGTGGGTGCAGAGGACTCCCAGCAGTGGAAAGACATGTGAGGGGTGGGTGCAGAGGACTCCCAGCAGTGGCTTGCAATATGAGTGGTGGGTGCATATCACTCCCAGCAGTGGACAGACATGTCAGGGGTGGGTGCAGAGGACTCCCAGCAGTGGACAGACATGTGAGGCGTGGGTGCAGATGACTCCCAGCAGTGGACAGACATGTGAGGGGTGGCTGCAGAGGACTCCCAGCAGTGCCCTGAAATATGAGGTGTGGGTGCATTTCACTACCAGCAGTGGACAGACATGTGAGGGGTGGGTGCAGAGGACTCCCATCAGTGGACAGACATGTGAGGGGTGGGTGCAGAGGACTCCCAGCAGTGGACAGACATGTGAGCGGTGGGTGCAGAGGACTCCCAGAAGTGGCCTGCAATATGAGGTGTGGGTGCATATCACTACCAGCAGTGGACAGACATGTGAGGGGTGGGTGCAGAGGGCTCCCAGCAGTGGACAGACATGTGAGGGGTGGCTGCAGAGGTCTCCCAGCAGTGCCCTGAAATATGAGGTGTGGGTGCATATCACTACCAGCAGTGGACAGACATGTGAGGGGTGGGTGCAGAGGAATCCCAGCAGTGGACAGACATGTGAGGGGTGGCTGCAGAGGACTCCCAGCAGTGGCCTGCAATATGAGGGGTGGGTGCATATCACTCCCAGCAGAGGACAGACATGCGAGTGTTGGGTGCAGAGGACTCCCAGCAGTGGACAGACATATGAGGGGTGGGTGCAGAGGACTCCCAGCAGTAGACAGACATGTAAGGGGTGGGTGCATATCACTCCCAGCAGTGGACTGACATGAGAGGGGTGGGTGCAGAGGACTCCCAGCAGTGGACAGACATGTGAGGGGTGGGTGCAGATGACTCCCAGCAGTGGACAGACATGTGAGGGGTTGCTGCAGAGGACTCCCAGCAGTGGACAGACATGTGAGGGGTGGGTGCAGAGGACTCCCAGCAGTGGCCTGCAATATGAGTGGTGGGTGCATATCATTCCCAGCAGTGGACAGACATGTGAGGGGTGGGTGCTGAGGACTCCCAGCAGTGGACAGACATGTGAGGGGTGGGTGAAGAGAACTCCCAGCAGTGGACAGACGTGAGGGGTGGGTGCAGAGGACTCCCAGCAGTGGAAAGACATGTGAGGGGTGGGTGCAGAGGACTCCCAGCAGTGGCCTGCAATATGAGTGGTGGGTGCATATCACTCCCAGCAGTGAACAGACATGTGAGGGGTGGGTGCAGAGGACTCCCAGCAGTGGACAGACACGTGAAGGGTGGCTGCAGAGGACTCCCAGCAGTGGACAGACATGTGAGGGGTGGGTGCAGAGGACTCCCAGAAGTGGCCTGCAATATGAGTGGTGGGTGCATATCACTCCCAGCAGTGGACAGACATGTGAGGGGTGGGTACCGAGGACTCCCAGCAGTGGACAGACATGTAAGGGGTGGGTGCAGAGGACTCCCAGCATTGGACAGACATGTGAGGGGTGGGTGCAGAGGACTCCCAGCAGTGGACAGACATGTGAGGGGTGGGTGCAGAGGACTCCCAGCAGTGGCCTGCAATATGAGTGGTGGGTGCATATCACTCCCAGCAGTGGACCGACATGTGAGGGGTGGGTGCAGAGGACTTCCAGCTGTGGACAGACATGTGAGGGGTGGGTGCAGATGACTCCCAGCAGTGGACAGACATGTGAGGGGTGGCTGCAGAGGACTCCCAGCAGTGCCCTGAAATATGAGGTGTGGGTGCATTTCACTACCAGCAGTGGACAGACATGTGAGGGGTGGGTGCAGAGGACTCCCAGCAGTGGACAGACATGTGAGGGGTGGGTGCAGAGGACTTCCAGCAGTGGCTTGCAATATGAGTGGTGGGTGCATATCACTCCCAGCAATGGACAGACATGTGAGTGGTGGGTGCTGAGGACTCCCGGCAGTGGACAGACATGTGAGGGGTGGGTGGAGAGGACTCCCAGCAGTGGACAGACATGTGAGGGGTGGGTGCAGAGGAGTCCCAGCAGTGGACAGACATGTGAGGGGTGGGTGCAGAGGACTCCAAGCAGTGGCCTGCAATATGAGTGGTGGGTGCATATCACTCCCAGCAGTGGACACACATGTGAGGGGTGAGTGCAGAGGACTCCCAGCAGTGGACAGACATGTGAGGGGTGGCTGCAGAGGACTCCCAGCAGTGCCCTGAAATATGAGGTGTGGGTGCATATCACTACCAGCAGTGGACAGACATGTGAGGGGTGGGTGCAGAGGACTCCCAGCAGTGGACAGACATGTGAGGGGTGGCTGCAGAGGACTCCCAGCAGTGGACAGACATGTGAGGGGTGGCTGCAGAGGACTCCCAGCAGTGGCCTGCTATATGAGTGGTGGGTGCATATCACTCCCAGCAGTGGACAGACATGTGAGTGGTGGGTGCAGAGTACTCCCAGCAGTGGACAGACATGTGAGGGGTGGGTGCAGAGGACTCCCAGCAGTGGTCTGCAATCTGAGTGGTGGGTGCATATCACTCCCAGCAGTGGACTGACATGTGAGGGGTGGGTGCAGAATACTCCCAGCAGTGGACAGACATGTGAGGGGTGGCTGCAGAGGACTCCCAGCAGTGGACAGAAATGTGAGGGGTGGGTGCAGAGGACTCCCAGCAGTGGACAGACATGTGAGGGGTGGGTGCAGAGGACTCCCAGAAGTGGCCTGCAATATGAGTGGTGGGTGCATATCACTCCCAGCAGTGGACAGACATGTGAGGGGTGGGTGCTGAGAACTCCCAGCAGTGGACAGACATGTGAGGGGTGGGTGCAGAGGACTCCCAGCAGTGGACAGACATGTGAGGGGTGGGTGCACAGGACTCCCAGCAGTGGACAGACATGTAAGGGATGGGTGCAGAGGACTCCCAGCAGTGGACAGACATGTGAGCGGTGGGTGCAGAGGACTCCCAGCAGTGGACAGACATGTTTGGGGTGGCTGCGGAGGACTCCCAGCAGTGCCCTGCAATATGAGGTGTGGGTGCATTTCACTACCAGCAGTGGACAGACATGTGAGGGGTGGGTGCTGAGGACTCCCAGCAGTGGACAGACATGTGAGGGGTGGGTGCAGAGGACTCCCAGCAGTGGACAGACATGTGAGGGGTGGGTGCAGAGGAGTCCCAGCAGTGGACAGACATGTGAGGGGTGGGCGCAGAGGAATCCCAGCAGTGGCCTGCAATATGAGTGGTGGGAGCATATCACTCCCAGCAGTGGACACACATGTGAGGGGTGGGTGCAGCGGACTCCCAGCAGTGGACAGACATGTGAGGGGTGGCTGCAGAGGACTCCCAGCAGTGCCCTGCAATATGAGGTGTGGGTGCATATCACTACCAGCAGTGGACAGACATGTGAGGGGTGGGTGCAGAGGACTCCCAGCAGTGGACAGACATGTGAGGGGTGGCTGCAGAGGTCTCCCAGCAGTGCCCTGAAATATGAGGTGTGGGTGCATATCACTACCAGCAGTGGACAGACATGTGAGGGGTGGGTGCAGAGGAATCCCAGCAGTGGACAGACATGTGAGGGGTGGCTGCAGAGGACTCCCAGCAGTGGACAGACATGTGAGGGGTGGCTGCAGAGGACTCCCAGCAGTGGCCTGCAATATGAGTGGTTGGTGCATATCACTCCCAGCAGTGGACAGACATGTGAGGGGTGCGTGCAGAGGATTCACAGCAGTAGCCTGCAATATGAGGGGTGGGTGCATATCACTCCCAGCAGTGGACAGACATGTGAGGGAAAGGTGCAGAGGACTCCCAGCAGTGGACAGACATGTGAGGGGTGGGTGCAGAGGACTCCCAGCAGTGGACAGACATGTGAGGGGTGGCTGCAGAGGACTCCCAGCAGTGCCCTGCAATATGAGGTGTGGGTGCATTTCACTACCAGCAGTGGACAGACATGTGAGTGGTGGGTGCATATCACTCCCAGTAGTGGACAGACATGTGAGGGGTGGGTGCTGAGGACTCCCAGTAGTGGACAGACATGTGAGTGGTGGGTGCAGAGGACTCCCAGCAGTGGACAGACATGTGAGGGGTGGGTGCAGAGGAGTCCCAGCAGTGGACAGACATGTGAGGGGTGGGTGCAGAGGACTCCCAGCAGTGGCCTGCAATATGAGTGGTGGGTGCATATCACTCCCAGCAGTGGACACACATGTGAGGGGTGGGTGCAGAGGACTCCCAGCAGTGGACAGACATGTGAGGGGTGGCTGCAGAGGACTCCCAGCAATGCCCTGCAATATGAGGTGTGGGTGCATATCACTACCAGCAGTGGACAGACATGTGAGGGGTGGGTGCAGAGGACTCCCAGCAGTGGACAGACATGTGAGGGGTGGCTGCAGAGGACTCCCAGCAGTGGACAGACATGTGAGGGGTGGCTGCAGAGGACTCCCAGCAGTAGCCTGCAATATGAGTGGTTGGTGCATATCACTCCCAGCAGTGGACAGACATGTGAGGGGTGGCTGCAGAGGACTCCCAGCAGTGGACAGACATGTGAGGGGTGGGTGCAGAGGACTCCCAGCAGTGGCCTGCAATATGAGGGGTGGGTGCATATCACTCCCAGCAGTGGACAGACATGTGAGTGGTGGGTGCAGAGGACTCCCAGCAGTGGACAGACATATGAGGGGTGGGTGCAGAGGATTCTCAGCAGTGGACAGACATGTGAGGGGTGGGTGCAGAGGACTCCCAGCAGTGGAAAGACATGTGAGGGGTGGGTGCAGAGGACTCCCAGCAGTGGCTTGCAATATGAGTGGTGGGTGCATATCACTCCCAGCAGTGGACAGACATGTCAGGGGTGGGTGCAGAGGACTCCCAGCAGTGGACAGACATGTGAGGCGTGGGTGCAGATGACTCCCAGCAGTGGACAGACATGTGAGGGGTGGCTGCAGAGGACTCCCAGCAGTGCCCTGAAATATGAGGTGTGGGTGCATTTCACTACCAGCAGTGGACAGACATGTGAGGGGTGGGTGCAGAGGACTCCCATCAGTGGACAGACATGTGAGGGGTGGGTGCAGAGGACTCCCAGCAGTGGACAGACATGTGAGCGGTGGGTGCAGAGGACTCCCAGAAGTGGCCTGCAATATGAGGTGTGGGTGCATATCACTACGAGCAGTGGACAGACATGTGAGGGGTGGGTGCAGAGGGCTCCCAGCAGTGGACAGACATGTGAGGGGTGGCTGCAGAGGTCTCCCAGCAGTGCCCTGAAATATGAGGTGTGGGTGCATATCACTACCAGCAGTGGACAGACATGTGAGGGGTGGGTGCAGAGGAATCCCAGCAGTGGACAGACATGTGAGGGGTGGCTGCAGAGGACTCCCAGCAGTGGCCTGCAATATGAGGGGTGGGTGCATATCACTCCCAGCAGAGGACAGACATGCGAGTGTTGGGTGCAGAGGACTCCCAGCAGTGGACAGACATATGAGGGGTGGGTGCAGAGGACTCCCAGCAGTAGACAGACATGTAAGGGGTGGGTGCATATCACTCCCAGCAGTGGACTGACATGTGAGGGGTGGGTGCAGAGGACTCCCAGCAGTGGACAGACATGTGAGGGGTGGGTGCAGATGACTCCCAGCAGTGGACAGACATGTGAGGGGTTGCTGCAGAGGACTCCCAGCAGTGGACAGACATGTGAGGGGTGGGTGCAGAGGACTCCCAGCAGTGGCCTGCAATATGAGTGGTGGGTGCATATCATTCCCAGCAGTGGACAGACATGTGAGGGGTGGGTGCTGAGGACTCCCAGCAGTGGACAGACATGTGAGGGGTGGGTGAAGAGAACTCCCAGCAGTGGACAGACGTGAGGGGTGGGTGCAGAGGACTCCCAGCAGTGGAAAGACATGTGAGGGGTGGGTGCAGAGGACTCCCAGCAGTGGCCTGCAATATGAGTGGTGGGTGCATATCACTCCCAGCAGTGAACAGACATGTGAGGGGTGGGTGCAGAGGACTCCCAGCAGTGGACAGACACGTGAAGGGTGGCTGCAGAGGACTCCCAGCAGTGGACAGACATGTGAGGGGTGGGTGCAGAGGACTCCCAGAAGTGGCCTGCAATATGAGTGGTGGGTGCATATCACTCCCAGCAGTGGACAGACATGTGAGGGGTGGGTACCGAGGACTCCCAGCAGTGGACAGACATGTAAGGGGTGGGTGCAGAGGACTCCCAGCAGTGGACAGACATGTGAGGGGTGGGTGCAGAGGACTCCCAGCAGTGGACAGACATGTGAGGGGTGGGTGCAGAGGACTCCCAGCAGTGGCCTGCAATATGAGTGGTGGGTGCATATCACTCCCAGCAGTGGACCGACATGTGAGGGGTGGGTGCAGAGGACTTCCAGCTGTGGACAGACATGTGAGGGGTGGGTGCAGATGACTCCCAGCAGTGGACAGACATGTGAGGGGTGGCTGCAGAGGACTCCCAGCAGTGCCCTGAAATATGAGGTGTGGGTGCATTTCACTACCAGCAGTGGACAGACATGTGAGGGGTGGGTGCAGAGGACTCCCAGCAGTGGACAGACATGTGAGGGGTGGGTGCAGAGGACTTCCAGCAGTGGCTTGCAATATGAGTGGTGGGTGCATATCACTCCCAGCAATGGACAGACATGTGAGTGGTGGGTGCTGAGGACTCCCGGCAGTGGACAGACATGTGAGGGGTGGGTGGAGAGGACTCCCAGCAGTGGACAGACATGTGAGGGGTGGGTGCAGAGGAGTCCCAGCAGTGGACAGACATGTGAGGGGTGGGTGCAGAGGACTCCAAGCAGTGGCCTGCAATATGAGTGGTGGGTGCATATCACTCCCAGCAGTGGACACACATGTGAGGGGTGAGTGCAGAGGACTCCCAGCAGTGGACAGACATGTGAGGGGTGGCTGCAGAGGACTCCCAGCAGTGCCCTGAAATATGAGGTGTGGGTGCATATCACTACCAGCAGTGGACAGACATGTGAGGGGTGGGTGCAGAGGACTCCCAGCAGTGGACAGACATGTGAGGGGTGGCTGCAGAGGACTCCCAGCAGTGGACAGACATGTGAGGGGTGGCTGCAGAGGACTCCCAGCAGTGGCCTGCTATATGAGTGGTGGGTGCATATCACTCCCAGCAGTGGACAGACATGTGAGTGGTGGGTGCAGAGTACTCCCAGCAGTGGACAGACATGTGAGGGGTGGGTGCAGAGGACTCCCAGCAGTGGTCTGCAATCTGAGTGGTGGGTGCATATCACTCCCAGCAGTGGACTGACATGTGAGGGGTGGGTGCAGAATACTCCCAGCAGTGGACAGACATGTGAGGGGTGGCTGCAGAGGACTCCCAGCAGTGGACAGAAATGTGAGGGGTGGGTGCAGAGGACTCCCAGCAGTGGACAGACATGTGAGGGGTGGGTGCAGAGGACTCCCAGAAGTGGCCTGCAATATGAGTGGTGGGTGCATATCACTCCCAGCAGTGGACAGACATGTGAGGGGTGGGTGCTGAGAACTCCCAGCAGTGGACAGACATGTGAGGGGTGGGTGCAGAGGACTCCCAGCAGTGGACAGACATGTGAGGGGTGGGTGCACAGGACTCCCAGCAGTGGACAGACATGTAAGGGATGGGTGCAGAGGACTCCCAGCAGTGGACAGACATGTGAGCGGTGGGTGCAGAGGACTCCCAGCAGTGGACAGACATGTTTGGGGTGGCTGCGGAGGACTCCCAGCAGTGCCCTGCAATATGAGGTGTGGGTGCATTTCACTACCAGCAGTGGACAGACATGTGAGGGGTGGGTGCAGAGGACTCCCAGCAGTGGACAGACATGTGAGGGGTGGCTGCAGAGGTCTCCCAGCAGTGCCCTGAAATATGAGGTGTGGGTGCATATCACTACCAGCAGTGGACAGACATGTGAGGGGTGGGTGCAGAGGAATCCCAGCAGTGGACAGACATGTGAGGGGTGGCTGCAGAGGACTCCCAGCAGTGGACAGACATGTGAGGGGTGGCTGCAGAGGACTCCCAGCAGTGGCCTGCAATATGAGTGGTTGGTGCATATCACTCCCAGCAGTGGACAGACATGTGAGGGGTGCGTGCAGAGGATTCACAGCAGTAGCCTGCAATATGAGGGGTGGGTGCATATCACTCCCAGCAGTGGACAGACATGTGAGGGAAAGGTGCAGAGGACTCCCAGCAGTGGACAGACATGTGAGGGGTGGGTGCAGAGGACTCCCAGCAGTGGACAGACATGTGAGGGGTGGCTGCAGAGGACTCCCAGCAGTGCCCTGCAATATGAGGTGTGGGTGCATTTCACTACCAGCAGTGGACAGACATGTGAGTGGTGGGTGCATATCACTCCCAGTAGTGGACAGACATGTGAGGGGTGGGTGCTGAGGACTCCCAGTAGTGGACAGACATGTGAGTGGTGGGTGCAGAGGACTCCCAGCAGTGGACAGACATGTGAGGGGTGGGTGCAGAGGAGTCCCAGCAGTGGACAGACATGTGAGGGGTGGGTGCAGAGGACTCCCAGCAGTGGCCTGCAATATGAGTGGTGGGTGCATATCACTCCCAGCAGTGGACACACATGTGAGGGGTGGGTGCAGAGGACTCCCAGCAGTGGACAGACATGTGAGGGGTGGCTGCAGAGGACTCCCAGCAATGCCCTGCAATATGAGGTGTGGGTGCATATCACTACCAGCAGTGGACAGACATGTGAGGGGTGGGTGCAGAGGACTCCCAGCAGTGGACAGACATGTGAGGGGTGGCTGCAGAGGACTCCCAGCAGTGGACAGACATGTGAGGGGTGGCTGCAGAGGACTCCCAGCAGTAGCCTGCAATATGAGTGGTTGGTGCATATCACTCCCAGCAGTGGACAGACATGTGAGGGGTGGGTGCAGAGGACTCCCAGCAGTGGACAGACATGTGAGGGGTGGCTGCAGAGGACTCCCAGCAGTGGACAGACATGTGAGGGGTGGGTGCAGAGGACTCCCAGCAGTGGCCTGCAATATGAGGGGTGGGTGCATATCACTCCCAGCAGTGGACAGACATGTGAGTGGTGGGTGCAGAGGACTCCCAGCAGTGGACAGACATATGAGGGGTGGGTGCAGAGGATTCTCAGCAGTGGACAGACATGTGAGGGGTGGGTGCAGAGGACTCCCAGCAGTGGAAAGACATGTGAGGGGTGGGTGCAGAGGACTCCCAGCAGTGGCTTGCAATATGAGTGGTGGGTGCATATCACTCCCAGCAGTGGACAGACATGTCAGGGGTGGGTGCAGAGGACTCCCAGCAGTGGACAGACATGTGAGGCGTGGGTGCAGATGACTCCCAGCAGTGGACAGACATGTGAGGGGTGGCTGCAGAGGACTCCCAGCAGTGCCCTGAAATATGAGGTGTGGGTGCATTTCACTACCAGCAGTGGACAGACATGTGAGGGGTGGGTGCAGAGGACTCCCATCAGTGGACAGACATGTGAGGGGTGGGTGCAGAGGACTCCCAGCAGTGGACAGACATGTGAGCGGTGGGTGCAGAGGACTCCCAGAAGTGGCCTGCAATATGAGGTGTGGGTGCATATCACTACCAGCAGTGGACAGACATGTGAGGGGTGGGTGCAGAGGGCTCCCAGCAGTGGACAGACATGTGAGGGGTGGCTGCAGAGGTCTCCCAGCAGTGCCCTGAAATATGAGGTGTGGGTGCATATCACTACCAGCAGTGGACAGACATGTGAGGGGTGGGTGCAGAGGAATCCCAGCAGTGGACAGACATGTGAGGGGTGGCTGCAGAGGACTCCCAGCAGTGGCCTGCAATATGAGGGGTGGGTGCATATCACTCCCAGCAGAGGACAGACATGCGAGTGTTGGGTGCAGAGGACTCCCAGCAGTGGACAGACATATGAGGGGTGGGTGCAGAGGACTCCCAGCAGTAGACAGACATGTAAGGGGTGGGTGCATATCACTCCCAGCAGTGGACTGACATGTGAGGGGTGGGTGCAGAGGACTCCCAGCAGTGGCCTGCAATATGAGTGGTGGGTGCATATCATTCCCAGCAGTGGACAGACATGTGAGGGGTGGGTGCTGAGGACTCCCAGCAGTGGACAGACATGTGAGGGGTGGGTGAAGAGAACTCCCAGCAGTGGACAGACGTGAGGGGTGGGTGCAGAGGACTCCCAGCAGTGGAAAGACATGTGAGGGGTGGGTGCAGAGGACTCCCAGCAGTGGCCTGCAATATGAGTGGTGGGTGCATATCACTCCCAGCAGTGAACAGACATGTGAGGGGTGGGTGCAGAGGACTCCCAGCAGTGGACAGACACGTGAAGGGTGGCTGCAGAGGACTCCCAGCAGTGGACAGACATGTGAGGGGTGGGTGCAGAGGACTCCCAGAAGTGGCCTGCAATATGAGTGGTGGGTGCATATCACTCCCAGCAGTGGACAGACATGTGAGGGGTGGGTACCGAGGACTCCCAGCAGTGGACAGACATGTAAGGGGTGGGTGCAGAGGACTCCCAGCAGTGGACAGACATGTGAGGGGTGGGTGCAGAGGACTCCCAGCAGTGGACAGACATGTGAGGGGTGGGTGCAGAGGACTCCCAGCAGTGGCCTGCAATATGAGTGGTGGGTGCATATCACTCCCAGCAGTGGACCGACATGTGAGGGGTGGGTGCAGAGGACTTCCAGCTGTGGACAGACATGTGAGGGGTGGGTGCAGATGACTCCCAGCAGTGGACAGACATGTGAGGGGTGGCTGCAGAGGACTCCCAGCAGTGCCCTGAAATATGAGGTGTGGGTGCATTTCACTACCAGCAGTGGACAGACATGTGAGGGGTGGGTGCAGAGGACTCCCAGCAGTGGACAGACATGTGAGGGGTGGGTGCAGAGGACTTCCAGCAGTGGCTTGCAATATGAGTGGTGGGTGCATATCACTCCCAGCAATGGACAGACATGTGAGTGGTGGGTGCTGAGGACTCCCGGCAGTGGACAGACATGTGAGGGGTGGGTGGAGAGGACTCCCAGCAGTGGACAGACATGTGAGGGGTGGGTGCAGAGGAGTCCCAGCAGTGGACAGACATGTGAGGGGTGGGTGCAGAGGACTCCAAGCAGTGGCCTGCAATATGAGTGGTGGGTGCATATCACTCCCAGCAGTGGACACACATGTGAGGGGTGAGTGCAGAGGACTCCCAGCAGTGGACAGACATGTGAGGGGTGGCTGCAGAGGACTCCCAGCAGTGCCCTGAAATATGAGGTGTGGGTGCATATCACTACCAGCAGTGGACAGACATGTGAGGGGTGGGTGCAGAGGACTCCCAGCAGTGGACAGACATGTGAGGGGTGGCTGCAGAGGACTCCCAGCAGTGGACAGACATGTGAGGGGTGGCTGCAGAGGACTCCCAGCAGTGGCCTGCTATATGAGTGGTGGGTGCATATCACTCCCAGCAGTGGACAGACATGTGAGTGGTGGGTGCAGAGTACTCCCAGCAGTGGACAGACATGTGAGGGGTGGGTGCAGAGGACTCCCAGCAGTGGTCTGCAATCTGAGTGGTGGGTGCATATCACTCCCAGCAGTGGACTGACATGTGAGGGGTGGGTGCAGAATACTCCCAGCAGTGGACAGACATGTGAGGGGTGGCTGCAGAGGACTCCCAGCAGTGGACAGAAATGTGAGGGGTGGGTGCAGAGGACTCCCAGCAGTGGACAGACATGTGAGGGGTGGGTGCAGAGGACTCCCAGAAGTGGCCTGCAATATGAGTGGTGGGTGCATATCACTCCCAGCAGTGGACAGACATGTGAGGGGTGGGTGCTGAGAACTCCCAGCAGTGGACAGACATGTGAGGGGTGGGTGCAGAGGACTCCCAGCAGTGGACAGACATGTGAGGGGTGGGTGCACAGGACTCCCAGCAGTGGACAGACATGTAAGGGATGGGTGCAGAGGACTCCCAGCAGTGGACAGACATGTGAGCGGTGGGTGCAGAGGACTCCCAGCAGTGGACAGACATGTTTGGGGTGGCTGCGGAGGACTCCCAGCAGTGCCCTGCAATATGAGGTGTGGGTGCATTTCACTACCAGCAGTGGACAGACATGTGAGGGGTGGGTGCAGAGGACTCCCAGCAGTGGACAGACATGTGAGGGGTGGGTGCAGAGGACTCCCAGCAGTGGCTTGCAATATGAGTGGTGGGTGCATATCACTCCCAGCAGTGGACAGACATGTGAGGGGTGGGTGCTGAGGACTCCCAGCAGTGGACAGACATGTGAGGGGTGGGTGCAGAGGACTCCCAGCAGTGGACAGACATGTGAGGGGTGGGTGCAGAGGAGTACCAGCAGTGGACAGACATGTGAGGGGTGGGCGCAGAGGACTCCCAGCAGTGGCCTGCAATATGAGTGGTGGGAGCATATCACTCCCAGCAGTGGACACACATGTGAGGGGTGGGTGCAGCGGACTCCCAGCAGTGGACAGACATGTGAGGGGTGGCTGCAGAGGACTCCCAGCAGTGCCCTGCAATATGAGGTGTGGGTGCATATCACTACCAGCAGTGGACAGACATGTGAGGGGTGGGTGCAGAGGACTCCCAGCAGTGGACAGACATGTGAGGGGTGGCTGCAGAGGACTCCCAGCAGTGCCCTGAAATATGGGGTGTGGGTGCATATCACTACCAGCAGTGGACAGACATGTGAGGGGTGGGTGCAGAGGACTCCCAGCAGTGGACAGACATGTGAGGGGTGGCTGCAGAGGACTCCCAGCAGTGGACAGACATGTGAGGGGTGGCTGCAGAGGACTCCCAGCAGTGGCCTGCAATATGAGTGGTTTGTGCATATCACTCCCAGCAGTGGACAGACATGTGAGGGGTGGGTGCAGAGGACTCCCAGCAGTGGACAGACATGTGAGGGGTGGCTGCAGAGGACTCCCAGCAGTGGACAGACATGTGAGGGGTGGCTGCAGAGGACTCCCAGCAGTGGCCTGCAATATGAGTGGTTGGTGCATATCACTCCCAGCAGTGGACAGACATGTGAGGGGTGCGTGCAGAGGATTCCCAGCAGTAGCCTGCAATATGAGGGGTGGGTGCATATCACTCTCAGCAGTGGACAGACATGTGAGGGAAAGGTGCAGAGGACTCCCAGCAGTGGACAGACATGTGAGGGGTGGGTGCTGAGAACTCCCAGCAGTGGACAGACATGTGAGGGGTGGGTGCAGAGGACTTGCAGCAGTGGACAGACATGTGAGGGGTGGGTGCACAGGACTCCCAGCATTGGACAGACATGTGAGGGGTGGGTGCTGAGAACTCCCAGCAGTGGACAGACATGTGAGGGGTGGGTGCAGAGGACTCGCAGCAGTGGACAGACATGTGAGGGGTGGGTGCACAGGACTCCCAGCAGTGGACAGACATGTGAGGGATGGGTGCAGAGGACTCCCAGCAGTGGACAGACATGTGAGGGGTGGGTGCAGAGGACTCCCAGCAGTGGACAGACATGTGAGGGGTGGCTGCAGAGGACTCCCAGCAGTGCCCTGCAATATGAGGTGTGGGTGCATTTCACTACCAGCAGTGGACAGACATGTGAGTGGTGGGTGCATATCACTCCCAGCAGTGGACAGACATGTGAGGGGTGGGTGCTGAGGACTCCCAGCAGTGGACAGACATGTGAGTGGTGGGTGCAGAGGACTCCCAGCAGTGGACAGACATGTGAGGGGTGGGTGCAGAGGAGTCCCAGCAGTGGACAGACATGTGAGGGGTGGGTGCAGAGGACTCCCAGCAGTGGCCTGCAATATGAGTGGTGGGTGCATATCACTCCCAGCAGTGGACACACATGTGAGGGGTGGGTGCAGAGGACTCCCAGCAGTGGACAGACATGTGAGGGGTGGCTGCAGAGGACTCCCAGCAATGCCCTGCAATATGAGGTGTGGGTGCATATCACTACCAGCAGTGGACAGACATGTGAGGGGTGGGTGCAGAGGACTCCCAGCAGTGGACAGACATGTGAGGGGTGGGTGCATATCACTACCAGCAGTGGACAGACATGTGAGGGGTGGGTGCAGAGGACTCCCAGCAGTGGACAGACATGTGAGGGGTGGCTGCAGAGGACTCCCAGCAGTGGACAGACATGTGAGTGGTGGCTGCAGAGGACTCCCAGCAGTGGCCTGCAATATGAGTGGTTGGTGCATATCACTCCCAGCAGTGGACAGACATGTGAGGGGTGGGTGCAGAGGACTCCCAGCAGTGGACAGACATGTGAGGGGTGGCTGCAGAGGACGCCCAGCAGTGGACAGACATGTGAGGGGTGGGTGCAGAGGACTCCCAGCAGTGGCCTGCAATATGAGGGGTGGGTGCATATCACTCCCAGCAGTGGACAGACATGTGAGTGGTGGGTGCAGAGGACTCCCAGCAGTGGACAGACATATGAGGGGTGGGTGCAGAGGACTCCCAGCAGTGGAAAGACATGTGAGGGGTGGGTGCAGAGGACTCCCAGCAGTGGCTTGCAATATGAGTGGTGGGTGCATATCACTCCCAGCAGTGGACAGACATGTGAGGGGTGGGTGCTGAGGACTCCCAGCAGTGGACAGACATGTGAGGGGTGGGTGCCCAGGACTCCCAGCAGTGGACAGACATGTGAGGGGTGGGTGCAGAGGACTCCCAGCAGTGGACAGACATGTGAGGGGTGGGTGCAGAGGACTCCCAGCAGTGGCCTGCAATATGAGTGGTGGGTGCATATCACTCCCAGCAGTGGACACTCATGTGAGGGGTGGGTGCAGAGGACTCCCAGCAGTGGACAGACATGTGAGGGGTGGCTGCAGAGGACTCCCAGCAGTGCCCTGCAATATGAGGTGTGGGTGCATATCACTACCAGCAGTGGACAGGCAGGTGAGGGGTGGGTGCAGAGGACTCCCAGCAGTGGACAGACATGTGAGGGGTGGCTGCAGAGGACTCCGAGCAGTGCCCTGAAACATGAGGTGTGGGTGCATATCACTACCAGCAGTGGACAGACATGTGAGGGATGGGTACAGAGAACTCCCAGCAGTGGACAGATATGTGAGGGGTGGCTGCAGAGGACTCCCAGCAGTGGCCTGCAATATGAGTGGTGGGTGCATATCACTTCCAGCAGTGGACAGATATGTGAGGGGTGGGTGCAGAGGACTCCAAGCAGTGGACAGACATGTGAGGAGGGGCTGCAGAGGACTCCCAGCAGTGGACAGACATGTGAGGGGTGGGTGCAGAGGACTCCCAGCAGTGGCCTGCAATATGAAGGGTGGGTGCATATCACTCCCAGCAGTGGACAGACATGTGAGTGGTGGGTGAAGAGGACTCCCAGCAGTGGACAGCCATATGAGGGGTGGGTGCAGAGGACTCCCAGCAGTGGACAGACATGTGAGGGGTGGGTGCATATCACTCCCAGCAGTGGACTGACATGTGAGGGGTGGGTGCAGAGGACTCCCAGCAGTGGACAGACATGTGAGGGGTGGGTGCAGATGACTCCCAGCAGTGGACAGACATGTGAGGGGTTGATGCAGAGGACTCCCAGCTGTGGCCTGCAATATGAGTGGTGGGTGCATATATCTCCCAGCAGTGGACAGACATGTGAGGGGTGGGTGCTGAGGACTCCCAGCAGTGGACAGACATGTGAAGGGTGGCTGCAGAGGACTCCCAGCAGTGGACAGACATGTGAGGGGTGGGTGCAGAGGACTCCCAGCAGTGGCCTGCAATATGAGTGGTGGGTGCATATCACTCCCAGCAGTGGACAGACATGTGAGGGGTGGGTGCAGAGGACTCCCAGCAGTGGACAGACATGTGAGGGGTGGGTGCAGAGAACTCCCAGCAGTGGACAGGCGTGAGGGGTGGGTGCAGAGGACTCCCAGCAGTGGAAAGACATGCGAGTGGTGGGTGCAGAGGACTCCCAGCAGTGGACAGACATATGAGGGGTGGGTGCAGAGGACTCCCAGCAGTGGACAGACATGTAAGGGGTGGGTGCATATCACTCCCAGCAGTGGACTGACATGTGAGGGGTGGGTGCAGAGGACTCCCAGCAGTGGACAGACATGTGAGGGGTGGGTGCAGATGGCTCCCAGCAGTGGACAGACATGTGAGGGGTGGGTGCAGAGGACTCCCAGCAGTGGACAGACATGTGAGGGGTGGGTGCAGAGGACTCCCAGCAGTGGCTTGCAATATGAGTGGTGGGTGCATATCACTCCCAGCAGTGGACAGACATGTGAGGGGTGGGTGCTGAGGACTCCCAGCAGTGGACAGACATGTGAGTGGTGGGTGCAGAGGACTCCCAGCAGTGGACAGACATGTGAGGGGTGGGTGCAGAGGAGTCCCAGCAGTGGACAGACATGTGAGGGGTGGGTGCAGAGGACTCCCAGCAGTGGCCTGCAATATGAGTGGTGGGTGCATATCACTCCCAGCAGTGGACACACATGTGAGGGGTGGGTGCAGAGGACTCCCAGCAGTGGACAGACATGTGAGGGGTGGCTGCAGAGGACTCCCAGCAATGCCCTGCAATATGAGGTGTGGGTGCATATCACTACCAGCAGTGGACAGACATGTGAGGGGTGGGTGCAGAGGACTCCCAGCAGTGGACAGACATGTGAGGGGTGGCTGCAGAGGACTCCCAGCAGTGCCCTGAAATATGAGGTGTGGGTGCATATCACTACCAGCAGTGGACAGACATGTGAGGGGTGGGTGCAGAGGACTCCCAGCAGTGGACAGACATGTGAGGGGTGGCTGCAGAGGACTCCCAGCAGTGGACAGACATGTGAGGGGTGGCTGCAGAGGACTCCCAGCAGTGGCCTGCAATATGAGTGGTTGGTGCATATCACTCCCAGCAGTGGACAGACATGTGAGTGGTGGGTGCATATCACTCCCAGCAGTGAACAGACATGTGAGGGGTGGGTGCAGATGACTCCCAGCAGTGGACAGACATGTGAAGGGTGGCTGCAGAGGACTCCCAGCAGTGGACAGACATGTGAGGGGTGGGTGCAGAGGACTCCCAGCAGTGGCCTGCAATATGAGTGGTGGGTGCATATCACTCCCAGCAGTGGACAGACATGTGAGGGGTGGGTGCAGAGGACTCCCAGCAGTGGACAGACATGTGAGGGGTGGGTGCAGAGAACTCCCAGCAGTGGACAGGCGTGAGGGGTGGGTGCAGAGGACTCCCAGCAGTGGAAAGACATGCGAGTGGTGGGTGCAGAGGACTCCCAGCAGTGGACAGACATATGAGGGGTGGGTGCAGAGGACTCCCAGCAGTGGACAGACATGTAAGGGGTGGGTGCATATCACTCCCAGCAGTGGACTGACATGTGAGGGGTGGGTGCAGAGGACTCCCAGCAGTGGACAGACATGTGAGGGGTGGGTGCAGATGGCTCCCAGCAGTGGACAGACATGTGAGGGGTGGGTGCAGAGGACTCCCAGCAGTGGAAAGACATGTGAGGGGTGGGTGCAGAGGACTCCCAGCGGTGGCTTGCAATATGAGTGGTGGGTGCATATCACTCCCAGCAGTGGACAGACATGTGAGGGGTGGGTGCTGAGGACTCCCAGCAGTGGACAGACATGTGAGGGGTGGGTGCAGAGGACTCCCAGCAGTGGACAGACATGTGAGGGGTGGGTGCAGAGGAGTCCCAGCAGTGGACAGGCATGTGAGGGGTGGGTGCAGAGGACTCCCAGCAGTGGCCTGCAATATGAGTGGTGGGTGCATATCACTCCCAGCAGTGGACACTCATGTGAGGGGTGGGTGCAGAGGACTCCCAGCAGTGGACAGACATGTGAGGGGTGGCTGCAGAGGACTCCCAGCAGTGCCCTGCAATATGAGGTGTGGGTGCATATCACTACCAGCAGTGGACAGACAGGTGAGGGGTGGGTGCAGAGGACTCCCAGCAGTGGACAGACATGTGAGGGGTGGCTGCAGAGGACTCCCAGCAGTGCCCTGAAACATGAGGTGTGGGTGCATATCACTACCAGCAGTGGACAGACATGTGAGGGGTGGGTGCAGAGAACTCCCAGCAGTGGACAGACATGTGAGGGGTGGCTGCAGAGGACTCCCAGCAGTGGACAGACATGTGAGGGGTGGCTGCAGAGGACTCCCAGCAGTGGCCAGCAATATGAGTGGTGGGTGCATATCACTTCCAGCAGTGGACAGATATGTGAGGGGTGGGTGCAGAGGACTCCAAGCAGTGGACAGACATGTGAGGGGTGGCTGCAGAGGACTCCCAGCAGTGGACAGACATGTGAGGGGTGGCTGCAGAGGACTCCCAGCAGTGGACAGACATGTGAGGGGTGGGTGCAGAGGACTCCCAGCAGTGGCCTGCAATATGAAGGGTGGGTGCATATCACTCCCAGCAGTGGACAGACATGTGCGTGGTGGGTGCAGAGGACTCCCAGCAGTGGACAGCCATATGAGGGGTGGGTGCAGAGGACTCCCAGCAGTGGACAGACATGTGAGGGGTGGGTGCATATCACTCCCAGCAGTGGACTGACATGTGAGGGGTGGGTGCAGAGGACTCCCAGCAGTGGACAGACATGTGAGGGGTGGGTGCAGATGACTCCCAGCAGTGGACAGACATGTGAGGGGTTGATGCAGAGGACTCCCAGCTGTGGCCTGCAATATGAGTGGTGGGTGCATATATCTCCCAGCAGTGGACAGACATGTGAGGGGTGGGTGCTGAGGACTCCCAGCAGTGGACAGACATGTGAGCGGTGGGTGCATATCACTCCCAGCAGTGAACAGACATGTGAGGGGTGGGTGCAGATGACTCCCAGCAGTGGACAAACATGTGAAGGGTGGCTGCAGAGGACTCCCAGCAGTGGACAGACATGTGAGGGGTGGGTGCAGAGGACTCCCAGCAGTGGCCTGCAATATGAGTGGTGGGTGCATATCACTCCCAGCAGTGGACAGACATGTGAGGGGTGGGTGCAGAGGACTCCCAGCAGTGGACAGACATGTGAGGGGTGGGTGCAGAGGACTCCCAGCAGTGGACAGACATGTGAGGGGTGGGTGCAGAGGACTCCCAGCAGTAGCCTGCAATATGAGTGGTGGGTGCATATCACTCCCAGCAGTGGACAGACATGTGAGGGGTGGGTGCAGAGGACTCCCAGCAGTGGCCTGCAATATGAGTGGTGGGTGCATATCACTACCAGCAGTGGACAGACATGTGAGGGGTGGGTGCAGAGGACTCCCAGCAGTGGACAGACATGTGAGGGGTGGGTGCAGAGGACTCCCAGCAGTGGACAGACATGTGAGGGGTGGCTGCAGAGGACTCCCAGCAGTGCCCTGAAACATGAGGTGTGGGTGCATATCACTACCAGCAGTGGACAGACATGTGAGGGGTGGGTGCAGAGGACTCCCATCAGTGGACAGACATGTGAGGGGTGGGTGCAGAGGACTCCCAGCAGTGGACAGACATGTGAGGGGTGGGTGCAGAGGACTCCCAGCAGTGGCCTGCAATATGAGGGGTGGGTGCATATCACTCCCAGCAGTGGACAGACATGCGAGTGGTGGGTGCAGAGGACTCCCAGCAGTGGACAGACATATGAGGGGTGGGTGCAGAGGACTCCCAGCAGTGGACAGACATGTAAGGGATGGGTGCATATCACTCCCAGCAGTGGACTGACATGTGAGGGGTGGGTGCAGAGGACTCCCAGCAATGGACAGACATGTGAGGGGTGGGTGCAGATGGCTCCCAGCAGTGGACAGACATGTGAGGGGTTGCTGCAGAGGACTCCCAGCAGTGGACAGACATGTGAGGGGTGGGTGCAGAGGACTCCCAGCAGTGGCCTGCAATATGAGTGGTGGGTGCATATCATTCCCAGCAGTGGACACACATGTGAGGGGTGGGTGCTGAGGACTCCCAGCAGTGGACAGACATGTGAGGGGTGGGTGCAGAGAACTCCCAGCAGTGGACAGACGTGAGGGGTGGGTGCAGAGGACTCCCAGCAGTGGAAAGACATGTGAGGGGTGGGTGCATAGGACTCCCAGCAGTGGCCTGCAATATGAGTGGTGGGTGCATATAACTCCCAGCAGTGAACAGACATGTGAGGGGTGGGTGCAGAGGACTCCCAGCAGTGGACAGACACGTGAAGGGTGGCTGCAGAGGACTCCCAGCAGTGGACAGACATGTGAGGGGTGGGTGCAGAGGACTCCCAGAAGTGGCCTGCAATATGAGTGGTGGGTGCATATCACTCCCAGCAGTGGACAGACATGTGAGGGGTGGGTACCGAGGACTCCCAGCAGTGGACAGACATGTAAGGGGTGGGTGCAGAGGACTCCCAGCAGTGGACAGACATGTGAGGGGTGGGTGCAGAGGACTCCCAGCAGTGGACAGACATGTGAGGGGTGGGTGCAGAGGACTCCCAGCAGTAGCCTGCAATATGAGTGGTGGGTGCATATCACTCCCAGCAGTGGACAGACATGTGAGGGGTGGGTGCAGAGGTCTCCCAGCTGTGGACAGACATGTGAGGGGTGGGTGCAGATGACTCCCAGCAGTGGACAGACATGTGAGGGGTGGCTGCAGAGGACTCCCAGCAGTGCCCTGAAATATGAGGTGTGGGTGCGTTTCACTACCATCAGTGGACAGACATGTGAGGGGTGGGTGCAGAGGACTCCCAGCAGTGGACAGACATGTGAGGGGTGGGTGCAGAGGACTCCCAGCAGTGGCTTGCAATATGAGTGGTGGGTGCATATCACTCCCAGCAGTGGACAGACATGTGAGGGGTGGGTGCTGAGGACTCCCGGCAGTGGACAGACATGTGAGGGGTGGGTGCAGAGGACTCCCAGCAGTGGACAGACATGTGAGGGGTGGGTGCAGAGGAGTCCCAGCAGTGGACAGACATGTGAGGGGTGGGTGCAGAGGACTCCCAGCAGTGGACAGACATGTGAGGGGTGGCTGCAGAGGACTCCCAGCAGTGCCCTGCAATATGAGGTGTGGGTGCATATCACTACCAGCAGTGGACAGACATGTGAGGGGTGGGTGCAGAGGACTCCCAGCAGTGGACAGACATGTGAGGGGTGGGTGCAGAGGACTCCCAGCAGTGGACAGACATGTGAGGGGTGGCTGCAGAGGACTCCCAGCAGTGGACAGACATGTGAGGGGTGGCTGCAGAGGACTCCCAGCAGTGGCCTGCTATATGAGTGGTGGGTGCATATCACTCCCAGCAGTGGACAGACATGTGAGTGGTGGGTGCAGAGTACTCCCAGCAGTGGACAGACATGTGAGGGGTGGGTGCAGAGGACTCCCAGCAGTGGCCTGCAATATGAGTGGTGGGTGCATATCACTCCCAGCAGTGGACTGACATGTGAGGGGTGGGTGCAGAGGACTCCCAGCAGTGGACAGACATGTGAGGGGTGGGTGCAGATGACTCCCAGCAGTGGACAGACATGTGAGGGGTGGGTGCAGAGGACTCCCAGCAGTGGACAGACACGTGAAGGGTGGCTGCAGAAGACTCCCAGCAGTGGACAGACATGTGAGGGGTGGGTGCAGAGGACTCCCAGCAGTGGCCTGCAATATGAGTGGTGGGTGCATATCACTCCCACCAGTGGACAGACATGTCAGGGGTGGGTGCAGAGGACTCCAAGCAGTGGACAGACATGTGAGGGGTGGGTGCAGATGACTCCCAGCAGTGGACAGACATGTGAGGGGTGGCTGCAGAGGACTCCCAGCAGTGCCCTGAAATATGAGGTGTGGGTGCATTTCACTACCAGCAGTGGACAGACATGTGAGGGGTGGGTGCAGAGGACTCCCATCAGTGGACAGACATGTGAGGGGTGGGTGCAGAGGACTCCCAGCAGTGGACAGACATGTGAGCGGTGGGTGCAGAGGACTCCCAGAAGTGGCCTGCAATATGAGGGGTGGGTGCATATCACTCCCAGCAGTGGACAGACATGCGAGTGGTGGGTGCAGAGGACTCCCAGCAGTGGACAGACATATGAGGGGTGGGTGCAGAGGACTCCCAGCAGTGGACAGACATGTAAGGGTTGGGTGCATATCACTCCCAGCAGTGGACTGACATGTGAGGGGTGGGTGCAGAGGACTCCCAGCAGTGGACAGACATGTGAGGGGTGGGTGCAGATGACTCCCAGCAGTGGACAGACATGTGAGGGGTTGCTGCAGAGGACTCCCAGCAGTGGACAGACATGTGAGGGGTGGGTGCAGAGGACTCCCAGCAGTGGCCTGCAATATGAGTGGTGGGTGCATATCATTCCCAGCAGTGGACAGACATGTGAGGGGTGGGTGCTGAGGACTCCCAGCAGTGGACAGACATGTAAGGGGTGGGTGCAGAGAACTCCCAGCAGTGGACAGACGTGAGGGGTGGGTGCAGAGGACTCCCTGCAGTGGAAAGACATGTGAGGTGGGGGTGCAGAGGACTCCCAGCAGTGGCCTGCAATATGAGTGGTGGGTGCATATCACTCCCAGCAGTGAACAGACATGTGAGGGGTGGGTGCAGAGGACTCCCAGCAGTGGACAGACACGTGAAGGGTGGCTGCAGAGGACTCCCAGCAGTGGACAGACATGTGAGGGGTGGGTGCAGAGGACTCCCAGAAGTGGCCTGCAATATGAGTGGTGGGTGCATATCACTCCCAGCAGTGGACAGACATGTGAGGGGTGGGTACCGAGGACTCCCAGCAGTGGACAGACATGTAAGGGGTGGGTGCAGAGGACTCCCAGCAGTGGACAGACATGTGAGGGGTGGGTGCAGAGGACTCCCAGCAGTGGACAGACATGTGAGGGGTGGGTGCAGAGGACTCCCAGCAGTACCCTGCAATATGAGTGGTGGGTGCATATCACTCCCAGCAGTGGACAGACATGTGAGGGGTGGGTGCAGAGGTCTCCCAGCTGTGGACAGACATGTGAGGGGTGGGTGCAGATGACTCCCAGCAGTGGATAGACATGTGAGGGGTGGCTGCAGAGGACTCCCAGCAGTGCCCTGAAATATGAGGTGTGGGTGCATTTCACTACCATCAGTGGACAGACATGTGAGGGGTGGGTGCAGAGGACTCCCAGCAGTGGACAGACATGTGAGGGGTGGGTGCAGAGGACTCCCAGCAGTGGCTTGCAATATGAGTGGTGGGTGCATATCACTCCCAGCAGTGGACAGACATGTGAGGGGTGGGTGCTGAGGACTCCCGGCAGTGGACAGACATGTGAGGGGTGGGTGCAGAGGACTCCCAGCAGTGGACAGACATGTGAGGGGTGGGTGCAGAGGAGTCCCAGCAGTGGACAGACATGTGAGGGGTGGGTGCAGAGGACTCCCAGCAGTGGACAGACATGTGAGGGGTGGCTGCAGAGGACTCCCAGCAGTGCCCTGCAATATGAGGTGTGGGTGCATATCACTACCAGCAGTGGACAGACATGTGAGGGGTGGGTGCAGAGGACTCCCAGCAGTGGACAGACATGTGAGGGGTGGGTGCAGAGGACTCCCAGCAGTGGACAGACATGTGAGGGGTGGCTGCAGAGGACTCCCAGCAGTGGACAGACATGTGAGGGGTGGCTGCAGAGGACTCCCAGCAGTGGCCTGCTATATGAGTGGTGGGTGCATATCACTCCCAGCAGTGGACAGACATGTGAGTGGTGGGTGCAGAGTACTCCCAGCAGTGGACAGACATGTGAGGGGTGGGTGCAGAGGACTCCCAGCAGTGGACAGACATGTGAGGGGTGGGTGCAGAGGAGTCCCAGCAGTGGACAGACATGTGAGGGGTGGGTGCAGAGGACTCCCAGCAGTGGCCTGCAATATGAGTGGTGGGTGCATATCACTCCCAGCAGTGGACACTCATGTGAGGGGTGGGTGCAGAGGACTCCCAGCAGTGGACAGACATGTGAGGGGTGGCTGCAGAGGACTCCCAGCAGTGCCCTGCAATATGAGGTGTGGGTGCATATCACTACCAGCAGTGGACAGACAGGTGAGGGGTGGGTGCAGAGGACTCCCAGCAGTGGACAGACATGTGAGGGGTGGCTGCAGAGGACTCCCAGCAGTGCCCTGAAACATGAGGTGTGGGTGCATATCACTACCAGCAGTGGACAGACATGTGAGGGGTGGGTGCAGAGAACTCCCAGCAGTGGACAGACATGTGAGGGGTGGCTGCAGAGGACTCCCAGCAGTGGACAGACATGTGAGGGGTGGCTGCAGAGGACTCCCAGCAGTGGCCAGCAATATGAGTGGTGGGTGCATATCACTTCCAGCAGTGGACAGATATGTGAGGGGTGGGTGCAGAGGACTCCAAGCAGTGGACAGACATGTGAGGGGTGGCTGCAGAGGACTCCCAGCAGTGGACAGACATGTGAGGGGTGGCTGCAGAGGACTCCCAGCAGTGGACAGACATGTGAGGGGTGGGTGCAGAGGACTCCCAGCAGTGGCCTGCAATATGAAGGGTGGGTGCATATCACTCCCAGCAGTGGACAGACATGTGAGTGGTGGGTGCAGAGGACTCCCAGCAGTGGACAGCCATATGAGGGGTGGGTGCAGAGGACTCCCAGCAGTGGACAGACATGTGAGGGGTGGGTGCATATCACTCCCAGCAGTGGACTGACATGTGAGGGGTGGGTGCAGAGGACTCCCAGCAGTGGACAGACATGTGAGGGGTGGGTGCAGATGACTCCCAGCAGTGGACAGACATGTGAGGGGTTGATGCAGAGGACTCCCAGCTGTGGCCTGCAATATGAGTGGTGGGTGCATATATCTCCCAGCAGTGGACAGACATGTGAGGGGTGGGTGCTGAGGACTCCCAGCAGTGGACAGACATGTGAGCGGTGGGTGCATATCACTCCCAGCAGTGAACAGACATGTGAGGGGTGGGTGCAGATGACTCCTAGCAGTGGACAAACATGTGAAGGGTGGCTGCAGAGGACTCCCAGCAGTGGACAGACATGTGAGGGGTGGGTGCAGAGGACTCCCAGCAGTGGCCTGCAATATGAGTGGTGGGTGCATATCACTCCCAGCAGTGGACAGACATGTGAGGGGTGGGTGCAGAGGACTCCCAGCAGTGGACAGACATGTGAGGGGTGGGTGCAGAGGACTCCCAGCAGTGGACAGACATGTGAGGGGTGGGTGCAGAGGACTCCCAGCAGTAGCCTGCAATATGAGTGGTGGGTGCATATCACTCCCAGCAGTGGACAGACATGTGAGGGGTGGGTGCAGAGGACTCCCAGCAGTGGCCTGCAATATGAGTGGTGGGTGCATATCACTACCAGCAGTGGACAGACATGTGAGGGGTGGGTGCAGAGGACTCCCAGCAGTGGACAGACATGTGAGGGGTGGGTGCAGAGGACTCCCAGCAGTGGACAGACATGTGAGGGGTGGCTGCAGAGGACTCCCAGCAGTGCCCTGAAACATGAGGTGTGGGTGCATATCACTACCAGCAGTGGACAGACATGTGAGGGGTGGGTGCATAGGACTCCCATCAGTGGACAGACATGTGAGGGGTGGGTGCAGAGGACTCCCAGCAGTGGACAGACATGTGAGGGGTGGGTGCAGAGGACTCCCAGCAGTGGCCTGCAATATGAGGGGTGGGTGCATATCACTCCCAGCAGTGGACAGACATGCGAGTGGTGGGTGCAGAGGACTCCCAGCAGTGGACAGACATATGAGGGGTGGGTGCAGAGGACTCCCAGCAGTGGACAGACATGTAAGGGATGGGTGCATATCACTCCCAGCAGTGGACTGACATGTGAGGGGTGGGTGCAGAGGACTCCCAGCAGTGGACAGACATGTGAGGGGTGGGTGCAGATGGCTCCCAGCAGTGGACAGACATGTGAGGGGTTGCTGCAGAGGACTCCCAGCAGTGGACAGACATGTGAGGGGTGGGTGCAGAGGACTCCCAGCAGTGGCCTGCAATATGAGTGGTGGGTGCATATCATTCCCAGCAGTGGACACACATGTGAGGGGTGGGTGCTGAGGACTCCCAGCAGTGGACAGACATGTGAGGGGTGGGTGCAGAGAACTCCCAGCAGTGGACAGACGTGAGGGGTGGGTGCAGAGGACTCCCAGCAGTGGAAAGACATGTGAGGGGTGGGTGCATAGGACTCCCAGCAGTGGCCTGCAATATGAGTGGTGGGTGCATATAACTCCCAGCAGTGAACAGACATGTGAGGGGTGGGTGCAGAGGACTCCCAGCAGTGGACAGACACGTGAAGGGTGGCTGCAGAGGACTCCCAGCAGTGGACAGACATGTGAGGGGTGGGTGCAGAGGACTCCCAGAAGTGGCCTGCAATATGAGTGGTGGGTGCATATCACTCCCAGCAGTGGACAGACATGTGAGGGGTGGGTACCGAGGACTCCCAGCAGTGGACAGACATGTAAGGGGTGGGTGCAGAGGACTCCCAGCAGTGGACAGACATGTGAGGGGTGGGTGCAGAGGACTCCCAGCAGTGGACAGACATGTGAGGGGTGGGTGCAGAGGACTCCCAGCAGTAGCCTGCAATATGAGTGGTGGGTGCATATCACTCCCAGCAGTGGACAGACATGTGAGGGGTGGGTGCAGAGGTCTCCCAGCTGTGGACAGACATGTGAGGGGTGGGTGCAGATGACTCCCAGCAGTGGACAGACATGTGAGGGGTGGCTGCAGAGGACTCCCAGCAGTGCCCTGAAATATGAGGTGTGGGTGCATTTCACTCCCAGCAGTGGACAGACATGTGAGGGGTGGGTGCAGAGGACTCCCAGCAGTGGACAGACATGTGAGGGGTGGGTGCAGAGGACTCCCAGCAGTGGCTTGCAATATGAGTGGTGGGTGCATATCACTCCCAGCAGTGGACAGACATGTGAGGGGTGGGTGCTGAGGACTCCCGGCAGTGGACAGACATGTGAGGGGTGGGTGCAGAGGACTCCCAGCAGTGGACAGACATGTGAGGGGTGGGTGCAGAGGAGTCCCAGCAGTGGACAGACATGTGAGGGGTGGGTGCAGAGGACTCCCAGC
The DNA here is from genome assembly GCF_964204655.1 of Triturus cristatus. Taxonomy (NCBI): domain Eukaryota; kingdom Metazoa; phylum Chordata; class Amphibia; order Caudata; family Salamandridae; genus Triturus; species Triturus cristatus. The sequence continues at coordinate 422,217,543 of NC_140579.1, forward strand.
AGTGGACAGACATGTGAGGGGTGGCTGCAGAGGACTCCCAGCAGTGCCCTGCAATATGAGGTGTGGGTGCATATCACTACCAGCAGTGGACAGACATGTGAGGGGTGGGTGCAGAGGACTCCCAGCAGTGGACAGACATGTGAGGGCTGGGTGCAGAGGACTCCCAGCAGTGGACAGACATGTGAGGGGTGGCTGCAGAGGACTCCCAGCAGTGGACAGACATGTGAGGGGTGGCTGCAGAGGACTCCCAGCAGTGGCCTGCTATATGAGTGGTGGGTGCATATCACTCCCAGCAGTGGACAGACATGTGAGTGGTGGGTGCAGAGTACTCCCAGCAGTGGACAGACATGTGAGGGGTGGGTGCAGAGGACTCCCAGCAGTGGCCTGCAATATGAGTGGTGGGTGCATATCACTCCCAGCAGTGGACTGACATGTGAGGGGTGGGTGCAGAGGACTCCCAGCAGTGGACAGACATGTGAGGGGTGGGTGCAGATGACTCCCAGCAGTGGACAGACATGTGAGGGGTGGGTGCAGAGGACTCCCAGCAGTGGACAGACATGTGAGGGGTGGCTGCAGAGGACTCCCAGCAGTGGACATACATGTGAGGGGTGGGTGCAGAGGACTCCGAGCAGTGGCCTGCAATATGAGTGGTGGGTGCATATCACTCCCAGCAGTGCACAGACATGTGAGGGGTGGGTGCAGAGGACTCCCAGCAGTGGACAGACACGTGAAGGGTGGCTGCAGAAGACTCCCAGCAGTGGACAGACATGTGAGGGGTGGGTGCAGAGGACTCCCAGCAGTGGCCTGCAATATGAGTGGTGGGTGCATATCACTCCCACCAGTGGACAGACATGTCAGGGGTGGGTGCAGAGGACTCCAAGCAGTGGACAGACATGTGAGGGGTGGGTGCAGATGACTCCCAGCAGTGGACAGACATGTGAGGGGTGGCTGCAGAGGACTCCCAGCAGTGCCCTGAAATATGAGGTGTGGGTGCATTTCACTACCAGCAGTGGACAGACATGTGAGGGGTGGGTGCAGAGGACTCCCATCAGTGGACAGACATGTGAGGGGAGGGTGCAGAGGACTCCCAGCAGTGGACAGACATGTGAGCGGTGGGTGCAGAGGACTCCCAGAAGTGGCCTGCAATATGAGGGGTGGGTGCATATCACTCCCAGCAGTGGACAGACATGCGAGTGGTGGGTGCAGAGGACTCCCAGCAGTGGACAGACATATGAGGGGTGGGTGCAGAGGACTCCCAGCAGTGGACAGACATGTAAGGGGTGGGTGCATATCACTCCCAGCAGTGGACTGACATGTGAGGGGTGGGTGCAGAGGACTCCCAGCAGTGGACAGACATGTGAGGGGTGGGTGCAGATGACTCCCAGCAGTGGACAGACATGTGAGGGGTTGCTGCAGAGGACTCCCAGCAGTGGACAGACATGTGAGGGGTGGGTGCAGAGGACTCCCAGCAGTGGCCTGCAATATGAGTGGTGGGTGCATATCATTCCCAGCAGTGGACAGACATGTGAGGGGTGGGTGCTGAGGACTCCCAGCAGTGGACAGACATGTGAGGGGTGGGTGCAGAGAACTCCCAGCAGTGGACAGACGTGAGGGGTGGGTGCAGAGGACTCCCTGCAGTGGAAAGACATGTGAGGTGGGGGTGCAGAGGACTCCCAGCAGTGGCCTGCAATATGAGTGGTGGGAGCATATCACTCCCAGCAGTGAACAGACATGTGAGGGGTAGGTGCAGAGGACTCCCAGCAGTGGACAGACACGTGAAGGGTGGCTGCAGAGGACTCCCAGCAGTGGACAGACATGTGAGGGGTGGGTGCAGAGGACTCCCAGAAGTGGCCTGCAATATGAGTGGTGGGTGCATATCACTCCCAGCAGTGGACAGACATGTGAGGGGTGGGTACCGAGGACTCCCAGCAGTGGACAGACATGTAAGGGGTGGGTGCAGAGGACTCCCAGCAGTGGACAGACATGTGAGGGGTGGGTGCAGAGGACTCCCAGCAGTGGACAGACATGTGAGGGGTGGGTGCAGAGGACTCCCAGCAGTAGCCTGCAATATGAGTGGTGGGTGCATATCACTCCCAGCAGTTGACAGACATGTGAGGGGTGGGTGCAGAGGTCTCCCAGCTGTGGACAGACATGTGAGGGGTGGGTGCAGATGACTCCCAGCAGTGGATAGACATGTGAGGGGTGGCTGCAGAGGACTCCCAGCAGTGCCCTGAAATATGAGGTGTGGGTGCATTTCACTACCATCAGTGGACAGACATGTGAGGGGTGGGTGCAGAGGACTCCCAGCAGTGGACAGACATGTGAGGGGTGGGTGCAGAGGACTCCCAGCAGTGGCTTGCAATATGAGTGGTGGGTGCATATCACTCCCAGCAGTGGACAGACATGTGAGGGGTGGGTGCTGAGGACTCCCGGCAGTGGACAGACATGTGAGGGGTGGGTGCAGAGGACTCCCAGCAGTGGACAGACATGTGAGGGGTGGGTGCAGAGGAGTCCCAGCAGTGGACAGACATGTGAGGGGTGGGTGCAGAGGACTCCCAGCAGTGGACAGACATGTGAGGGGTGGCTGCAGAGGACTCCCAGCAGTGCCCTGCAATATGAGGTGTGGGTGCATATCACTACCAGCAGTGGACAGACATGTGAGGGGTGGGTGCAGAGGACTCCCAGCAGTGGACAGACATGTGAGGGGTGGGTGCAGAGGACTCCCAGCAGTGGACAGACATGTGAGGGGTGGCTGCAGAGGACTCCCAGCAGTGGACAGACATGTGAGGGGTGGCTGCAGAGGACTCCCAGCAGTGGCCTGCTATATGAGTGGTGGGTGCATATCACTCCCAGCAGTGGACAGACATGTGAGTGGTGGGTGCAGAGTACTCCCAGCAGTGGACAGACATGTGAGGGGTGGGTGCAGAGGACTCCCAGCAGTGTCCTGCAATATGAGTGGTGGGTGCATATCACTCCCAGCAGTGGACTGACATGTGAGGGGTGGGTGCAGAGGACTCCCAGCAGTGGACAGACATGTGAGGGGTGGGTGCAGATGACTCCCAGCAGTGGACAGACATGTGAGGGGTGGGTGCAGAGGACTCCCAGCAGTGGACAGACATGTGAGGGGTGGCTGCAGAGGACTCCCAGCAGTGGACATACATGTGAGGGGTGGGTGCAGAGGACTCCGAGCAGTGGCCTGCAATATGAGTGGTGGGTGCATATCACTCCCAGCAGTGCACAGACATGTGAGGGGTGGGTGCAGAGGACTCCCAGCAGTGGACAGACACGTGAAGGGTGGCTGCAGAAGACTCCCAGCAGTGGACAGACATGTGAGGGGTGGGTGCAGAGGACTTCCAGCAGTGGCCTGCAATATGAGTGGTGGGTGCATATCACTCCCACCAGTGGACAGACATGTCAGGGGTGGGTGCAGAGGACTCCCAGCAGTGGACAGACATGTGAGGGGTGGGTGCAGATGACTCCCAGCAGTGGACAGACATGTGAGGGGTGGCTGCAGAGGACTCCCAGCAGTGCCCTGAAATATGAGGTGTGGGTGCATTTCACTACCAGCAGTGGACAGACATGTGAGGGGTGGGTGCAGAGGACTCCCATCAGTGGACAGACATGTGAGGGGTGGGTGCAGAGGACTCCCAGCAGTGGACAGACATGTGAGCGGTGGGTGCAGAGGACTCCCAGAAGTGGCCTGCAATATGAGGGGTGGGTGCATATCACTCCCAGCAGTGGACAGACATGCGAGTGGTGGGTGCAGAGGACTCCCAGCAGTGGACAGACATATGAAGGGTGGGTGCAGAGGACTCCCAGCAGTGGACAGACATGTAAGGGGTGGGTGCATATCACTCCCAGCAGTGGACTGACATGTGAGGGGTGGGTGCAGAGGACTCCCAGCAGTGGACAGACATGTGAGGGGTGGGTGCAGATGACTCCCAGCAGTGGACAGACATGTGAGGGGTTGCTGCAAAGGACTCCCAGCAGTGGACAGACATGTGAGGGGTGGGTGCAGAGGACTCCCAGCAGTGGCCTGCAATATGAGTGGTGGGTGCATATCATTCCCAGCAGTGGACAGACATGTGAGGGGTGGGTGCTGAGGACTCCCAGCAGTGGACAGACATGTGAGGGGTGGGTGCAGAGAACTCCCAGCAGTGGACAGACGTGAGGGGTGGGTGCAGAGGACTCCCAGCAGTGGACAGACATGTGAGGGGTGGCTGCAGAGGACTCCCAGCAGTGGACATACATGTGAGGGGTGGGTGCAGAGGACTCCGAGCAGTGGCCTGCAATATGAGTGGTGGGTGCATATCACTCCCAGCAGTGCACAGACATGTGAGGGGTGGGTGCAGAGGACTCCCAGCAGTGGACAGACACGTGAAGGGTGGCTGCAGAAGACTCCCAGCAGTGGACAGACATGTGAGGGGTGGGTGCAGAGGACTCCCAGCAGTGGCCTGCAATATGAGTGGTGGGTGCATATCACTCCCACCAGTGGACAGACATGTCAGGGGTGGGTGCAGAGGACTTCCAGCAGTGGACAGACATGTGAGGGGTGGGTGCAGATGACTCCCAGCAGTGGACAGACATGTGAGGGGTGGCTGCAGAGGACTCCCAGCAGTGCCCTGAAATATGAGGTGTGGGTGCATTTCACTACCAGCAGTGGACAGACATGTGAGGGGTGGGTGCAGAGGACTCCCATCAGTGGACAGACATGTGAGGGGTGGGTGCAGAGGACTCCCAGCAGTGGACAGACATGTGAGCGGTGGGTGCAGAGGACTCCCAGAAGTGGCCTGCAATATGAGGGGTGGGTGCATATCACTCCCAGCAGTGGACAGACATGCGAGTGGTGGGTGCAGAGGACTCCCAGCAGTGGACAGACATATGAGGGGTGGGTGCAGAGGACTCCCAGCAGTGGACAGACATGTAAGGGGTGGGTGCATATCACTCCCAGCAGTGGACTGACATGTGAGGGGTGGGTGCAGAGGACTCCCAGCAGTGGACAGACATGTGAGGGGTGGGTGCAGATGACTCCCAGCAGTGGACAGACATGTGAGGGGTTGCTGCAAAGGACTCCCAGCAGTGGACAGACATGTGAGGGGTGGGTGCAGAGGACTCCCAGCAGTGGCCTGCAATATGAGTGGTGGGTGCATATCATTCCCAGCAGTGGACAGACATGTGAGGGGTGGGTGCTGAGGACTCCCAGCAGTGGACAGACATGTGAGGGGTGGGTGCAGAGAACTCCCAGCAGTGGACAGACGTGAGGGGTGGGTGCAGAGGACTCCCTGCAGTGGAAAGACATGTGAGGTGGGGGTGCAGAGGACTCCCAGCAGTGGGCTGCAATATGAGTGGTGGGTGCATATCACTCCCAGCAGTGAACAGACATGTGAGGGGTGGGTGCAGAGGACTCCCAGCAGTGGACAGACACGTGAAGGGTGGCTGCAGAGGACTCCCAGCAGTGGACAGACATGTGAGGGGTGGGTGCAGAGGACTCCCAGAAGTGGCCTGCAATATGAGTGGTGGGTGCATATCACTCCCAGCAGTGGACAGACATGTGAGGGGTGGGTACCGAGGACTCCCAGCAGTGGACAGACATGTAAGGGGTGGGTGCAGAGGACTCCCAGCAGTGGACAGACATGTGAGGGGTGGGTGCAGAGGACTCCCAGCAGTGGACAGACATGTGAGGGGTGGGTGCAGAGGACTCCCAGCAGTGGCCTGCAATATGAGTGGTGGGTGCATATCACTCCCAGCAGTGGACAGACATGTGAGGGGTGGGTGCAGAGGACTCCCAGCTGTGGACAGACATGTGAGGGGTGGGTGCAGATGACTCCCAGCAGTGGACAGACATGTGAGGGGTGGCTGCAGAGGACTCCCAGCAGTTCCCTGAAATATGAGGTGTGGGTGCATTTCACTACCAGCAGTGGACAGACATGTGAGGGGTGGGTGCAGAGGACTCCCAGCAGTCGACAGACATGTGAGGGGTGGGTGCAGAGGACTCCCAGCAGTGGCTTGCAATATGAGTGGTGGGTGCATATCACTCCCAGCAGTGGACAGACATGTGAGGGGTGGGTGCTGAGGACTCCCGGCAGTGGACAGACATGTGAGGGGTGGGTGCAGAGGGCTCCCAGCAGTGGACAGACATGTGAGGGGTGGGTGCAGAGGAGTCCCAGCAGTGGACAGACATGTGAGGGGTGGGTGCAGAGGACTCCAAGCAGTGGCCTGCAATATGAGTGGTGGGTGCATATCACTCCCAGCAGTGGACACACATGTGAGGGGTGGGTGCAGAGGACTCCCAGCGGTGGACAGACATGTGAGGGGTGGCTGCAGAGGACTCCCAGCAGTGCCCTGCAATATGAGGTGTGGGTGCATATCACTACCAGCAGTGGACAGACATGTGAGGGGTGGGTGCATAGGACTCCCAGCAGTGGACAGACATGTGAGGGGTGGCTGCAGAGGACTCCCAGCAGTGGACAGACATGTGAGGGGTGGCTGCAGAGGACTCCCAGCAGTGGCCTGCTATATGAGTGGTGGGTGCATATCACTCCCAGCAGTGGACAGACATGTGAGTGGTGGGTGCAGAGTACTCCCAGCAGTGGACAGACATGTGAGGGGTGGGTGCAGAGGACTCCCAGCAGTGGCCTGCAATTTGAGTGGTGGGTGCATATCACTCCCAGCAGTGGACTGACATGTGAGGGGTGGGTGCAGAGTACTCCCAGCAGTGGACAGACATGTGAGGGGAGGGTGCAGATGACTCCCAGCAGTGGACAGACATGTGTGGGGTGGCTGCAGAGGACTCCCAGCAGTGGACAGAAATGTGAGGGGTGGGTGAAGAGGACTCCCAGCAGTGGACAGACATGTGAGGGGTGGGTGCAGAGGACTCCCAGAAGTGGCCTGAAATATGAGTGGTGGGTGCATATCACTCCCAGCAGTGGACAGACATGTGAGGGGTGGGTGCTGAGAACTCCCAGCAGTGGACAGACATGTGAGGGGTGGGTGCAGAGGACTCCCAGCAGTGGACAGACATGTGAGGGGTGGGTGCACAGGACACCCAGCAGTGGACAGACATGTGAGAGATGGGTGCAGAGGACTCCCAGCAGTGGACAGACATGTGAGCGGTGGGTGCAGAGGACTCCCAGCAGTGGACAGACATGTTTGGGGTGGCTGCGGAGGACTCCCAGCAGTGCCCTGCAATATGAGGTGTGGGTGCATTTCACTACCAGCAGTGGACAGACATGTGAGGGGTGGGTGCAGAGGACTCCCAGCAGTGGACAGACATGTGAGGGGTGGGTGCAGAGGACTCCCAGCAGTGGACAGACATGTGAGGGGTGGCTGCAGAGGACTCCCAGCAGTGGCCTGCAATATGAGTGGTGGGTGCATATCACTTCCAGCAGTGGACAGATATGTGAGGGGTGGGTGCAGAGGACTCCAAGCAAGGGACAGACATGTGAGGGGTGGCTGCAGAGGACTCCCAGCAGTGGACAGACATGTGAGGGGTGGGTGCAGAGGACTCCCAGCAGTGGCCTGCAATATGAAGGGTGGGTGCATATCACTCCCAGCAGTGGACAGACATGTGAGTGGTGGGTGCAGAGGACTCCCAGCAGTGGACAGCCATATGAGGGGTGGGTGCAGAGGACTCCCAGCAGTGGACAGACATGTGAGGGGTGGGTGCATATCACTCCAAGCAGTGGACTGACATGTGAGGGGTGGGTGCAGAGGACTCCCAGCAGTGGACAGACATGTGAGGGGTGGGTGCAGATGACTCCCAGCAGTGGACAGACATGTGAGGGGTGGGTGCTGAGGACTCCCAGCAGTGGACAGACATGTGAGGGGTGGGTGCAGATGACTCCCAGCAGTGGACAGACATGTGAAGGGTGGCTGCAGAGGACTCCCAGCAGTGGACAGACATGTGAGGGGTGGGTGCAGAGGACTCCCAGCAGTGGCCTGCAATATGAGTGGTGGGTGCATATCACTCCCAGCAGTGGACAGACATGTGAGGGGTGGGTGCAGAGGACTCCCAGCAGTGGACAGACATGTGAGGGGTGGGTGCAGAGGACTCCCAGCAGTGGACAGACATGTGAGGGGTGGGTGCAGAGGACTCCCAGCAGTAGCCTGCAATATGAGTGGTGGGTGCATATCACTCCCAGCAGTGGACAGACATGTGAGGGGTGGGTGCAGAGGACTCCCAGCAGTGGACAGACATGTGAGGGGTGGGTGCAGAGGACTCCCAGCAGTGGACAGACATGTGAGGGGTGGCTGCAGAGGACTCCCAGCAGTGCCCTGCAATATGAGGTGTGGGTGCCTATCACTACCAGCAGTGGACAGACATGTGAGGGGTGGGTGCAGAGGACTCCCTGCAGTGGCCTGCAATTTGAGTGGTGGGTGCATATCACTCCCAGCAGTGGACAGACATGTGAGGGGTGGGTGCAGAGGACTCCCAGCAGTGGACAGACATGTGAGGGGTGGCTGCAGAGGACTCCCAGCAGTGGACAGACATGTGAGGGGTGGGTGCAGAGGACTCCGAGCAGTGGCCTGCAATATGAGTGGTGGATGCATATCACTCCCAGCAGTGAACAGACATGTGAGGGGTGGCTGCAGAGGACTCCCAGCAGTGGACAGACACGTGAAGGGTGGCTGCAGAAGACTCCCAGCAGTGGACAGACATGTGAGGGGTGGGTGCAGAGGACTCCCAGCAGTGGACAGACATGTGAGGGGTGGGTGCAGAGGACTCGCAGCAGTGGACAGACCTGTGAGGGGTGGGTGCACAGGACTCCCAGCAGTGGACAGACATGTGAGGGATGGGTGCAGAGGACTCCCAGCAGTGGACAGACATGTGAGGGGTGGGTGCAGAGGACTCCCAGCAGTTGACAGACATGTGAGGGGTGGCTGCAGAGGACTCCCAGCAGTGCCCTGCAATATGAGGTGTGGGTGCATTTCACTACTAGCAGTGGACAGACATGTGAGGGGTGGGTGCAGAGCACTCCCAGCAGTGGACAAACATGTGAGGGGTGGGTGCAGAGGACCCCCAGCAGTGGCTTGCAATATGAGTGGTGGGTGCATATCACTCCGAGCAGTGGACAGACATGTGAGGGGTGGGTGCTGAGAACTCCCAGCAGTGGACAGACATGTGAGGGGTGGGTGCAGAGGACTTGCAGCAGTGGACAGACATGTGAGGGGTGGGTGCACAGGACTCCCAGCAGTGGACAGACATGTGAGGGGTGGGTGCTGAGAACTCCCAGCAGTGGACAGACATGTGAGGGGTGGGTGCAGAGGACTCGCAGCAGTGGACAGACATGTGAGGGGTGGGTGCACAGGACTCCCAGCAGTGGACAGACATGAGAGGGATGGGTGCAGGGGACTCCCAGCAGTGGACAGACATGTGAGGGGTGGGTGCAGAGGACTCCCAGCAGTTGACAGACATGTGAGGGGTGGCTGCAGAGGACTCCCAGCAGTGCCCTGCAATATGAGGTGTGGGTGCATTTCACTACTAGCAGTGGACAGACATGTGAGGGGTGGGTGCAGAGGACTCCCAGCAGTGGACAGACATGTGAGGGGTGGGTGCAGAGGACTCCCAGCAGTGGACAGACATGTGAGGGGTGGCTGCAGAGGACTCCCAGCAGTGCCCTGCAATATGAGGTGTGGGTGCATATCACTACCAGCAGTGGACAGACAGGTGAGGGGTGGGTGCAGAGGACTCCCAGCAGTGGACAGACATGTGAGGGGTGGCTGCAGAGGACTCCCAGCAGTGCCCTGAAACATGAGGTGTGGGTGCATATCACTACCAGCAGTGGACAGACATGTGAGGGGTGGGTGCAGAGGACTCCCATCAGTGGACAGACATGTGAGGGGTGGGTACAGAGGACTCCCAGCAGTGGACAGACATGTGAGGGGTGGGTGCAGAGGACTCCCAGCAGTGGCCTGCAATATGAGGGGTGGGTGCATATCACTCCCAGCAGTGGACAGACATGCGAGTGGTGGGTGCAGAGGACTCCCAGCAGTGGACAGATATATGAGGGGTGGGTGCAGAGGACTCCCAGCAGTGGACAGACATGTAAGGGGTGGGTGCATATCACTCCCAGCAGTGGACTGACATGTGAGGGGTGGGTGCAGAGGACTCCCAGCAGTGGACAGACATGTGAGGGGTGGGTGCAGATGACTCCCAGCAGTGGAAAGACATGTGAGGGGTGGGTGCAGATGGCTCCCAGCAGTGGACAGACATGTGAGGGGTTGCTGCAGAGGACTCCCAGCAGTGGACAGACATGTGAGGGGTGGGTGCAGAGGACTCCCAGCAGTGGCCTGCAATATGAGTGGTGGGTGCATATCATTCCCAGCAGTGGACACACATGTGAGGGGTGGGTGCTGAGGACTCCCAGCAGTGGACAGACATGTGAGGGGTGGGTGCAGAGAACTCCCAGCAGTGGACAGACGTGAGGGGTGGGTGCAGAGGACTCCCAGCAGTGGAAAGACATGTGAGGGGTGGGTGCAGAGGACTCCCAGCAGTGGCCTGCAATATGAGTGGTGGGTGCATATAACTCCCAACCGTGAACAGACATGTGAGGGGTGGGTGCAGAGGACTCCCAGCAGTGGACAGACACGTGAAGGGTGGCTGCAGAGGACCCCCAGCAGTGGACAGACATGTGAGGGGTGGGTGCAGAGGACTCCCAGAAGTGGCCTGTGTTGGAAGGCGGACCCCGAGGAGTCGGTGAGACCACCAAGGGGGGCCCTCGCACTGCACGAAGTAGCCGAGCGCTGCCGAGAAGTCTCCTGAGAGATCCTTCTCCTATCACGTACTAGCACAGTAACACCACCACACCGGACTCAAGGAGGTTGTCTCAAGACAAGCAATTCTTTATCATCAATAAAAGGTTACGAGTTCAATATTTACACGAAAGGATCGAGGGATCCACCAAAAGTCTCAATGTCTCTTTGGAAGGGTAGGGGTAGCGGGACAGTCTTTGGCAGGAATGTGGTACGAGGGTACCTGGGGCCCAGTTCTTATCCTCAAGCTGGAGGACCTCCGATCTCGGAGGGGTCGAGCCGCGACGGCGTCAGCAGGGCTCTGGCGTACAGTTCGTGGAGAGCCGCGATTCAATCAGCAGGGCTCTCAAGATGGTTTCTGCTCAGCTCGAGCCGCGACGTCGTCAGCAGGGCTCCGAGGAAGGTCTCAGCGAGGTGGGGCCGCGACGGCGTCTGCAGGGCTCCGATGTTCCAGGTGGTTCAGGAAAGGTTCACAAGAGGGAGCCGCGACGCAGTCAGCAGGGCTCGTGATGGTTCCGACAAGAGTTCTTCTCCGTAGGGTCAGCCGCGATTCGATCAGCAGGGCTCTCGACTCCGGGATACAACTGCCGAGCTGTGGTGGGGTCGCCCCAGATATAGGTCTGGAGCCCTTTGATGTCCGGACCCTTGCGCCCAAGGGGGCGGAGTGGCCGGGTGGAGGTGGCCAGACGCCCAGCAGGAGAGGCGCCAGGCCCATGGGAGTTTGCAGGGCGATCACACCTCGAGAGGGGAGGACAGTTGGGGGTCCCAACGATACCGTCCTCCGCCGGGGGCGATGAATGGTTCCTGCGGCACCCCCTGGCCAGTCCGTGGTGCCTCGAGGTCGGGGCTTCGCTGGGGTCGAGGCCGGGTTGAGCGGGGTCGCGCCGGCTGGTGTACGGGGTGACGTAGATGCCAACAAGATGGCGGAGCCATGAGGAGCATGCGACCACGTGCAGTTCCAGGTGAAGGGCCTTGGAGCAGTTCAGACGGGTGGCCCGTGAAGGCCGGGGCGGGGAACGGCCACAGTCCAGGGGGGTTAAGGACCACGCCACGAGGCCGGGTCCAACAGGCGTCCCCCCCAGCCGAAGGCATGGAGAGTCACCCATCTCCTTGGGGATTCTCCTCGTCAAGGCGGAAGAAGCGGGACAGGCCGTCGGCGTTGGCGTGGTCATTGCCGGGCCGGTGTTCGACGTCAAAGTCCATCCCTTGTAGCGAGATGGACCATCGCAGCAGTTTGGGGTTCTCGCCCCGCATTCGCATTAACCATTGCAAGGGCCGGTGGTCGGTCTGGACCCGGAAGTGGGCGCCAAAGAGGTAGGGCCGGAGCTTCTTGAGGGCCCACACCACAGCGAAGGCCTCGCGCTCAATAGTGCTCCAGCGTTGCTCCCGGGGCAGTAGTCGCCGGCTGATGAAGGCCACTGGTCGGTCGAGCCCCTTTTCGTCAGTTTGGGAGAGAACGGCCCCGATCCCATACTCGGAGGCGTCCGTCTGTACCACGAACTCCTTCTGGTAGTCCGGGGCCTGCAGCACCGGAGCAGTACACATGGGCGTTTTGAGGGTGTCGAAGGCTGTTTGGCAGCGGGGTGTCCAGTGTACCTTCTTGGGCTGCTTTTTGGACGTTAACTCTGTGAGGGGGCCGACAATGCTCCCATAGTCCCGGATAAACCGTCGGTAGTATCCGGTGAGGCCCAGGAAGGCCCGGACAGCGGTCTGGGTAGTGGGGGGTTCCCAGGTCTGGATGGCATCTATCTTTGCTTGGAGGGGGGCCACCTGCCCGCTCCCCACTTGATGGCCCAGGTAGGTCACGGATCCGTGGCCGATTTGGCATTTGCTGGCCTTGATTGTGAGCCCGGCCCGCTGGAGGGCGGCCAGGACGGCCTTTAGGTGGAGGAGGTGCTCGGCCCAGTGGTTGCTGTACACGGCAATGTCATCTAAGTAGGCCGCGCTGAAGGCCTCAAGCCCGGCCAAAACTTTGTTCACCAGTCGCTGGAAGGTGGCCGGGGCGTTCTTCATTCCGAAGGGCATCACCCGAAAGTGGTAATGCCCATCCGGAGTCGAAAAGGCGGATCTTTCTTGGGCGCCGGGGGTGAGCTGGATTTGCCAGTACCCGGCGGTGAGGTCCAGCGTGCTCAGGTAGCGAGCGGCCCCTAGGCGGTCGATGAGTTCGTCGGCCCGGGGTATCGGGTGTGCGTCCGTCTTGGTTACTACATTCAGGGCTCGGTAGTCCACGCAGAATCGCAACTCCGGGGGGTGGCCGGGAGCTGCGGCCTTGGGCACCAGGACGACAGGGCTGGCCCACGGGCTGTCGGAAGGCTCGATGACCCCCAGGGCCAGCATCTTCGCTACTTCGGCCTGGATGCAGGCCCGCACTCGGTCAGGCACCCGGTAGGCTCTGTGTCGTATGGGGGGGTTCTCCCCGGTGTCGACGTCGTGGACGCACCAGTGGGTCACCCCCGGAGTGAGAGAGAAGAGGGCTGCGTAGTCCCGCAGTAATCGCTGGCAGTCGTTGCGCTGTTCCGGGGTCAGGGATGAGGCGAGTTGGACCCCTTCGATCGATCCATCGTGAATGTCGGATTGCAAGAGGTCGGGCAGGGGCTCGGAGTCGTCCTCGCCCCCCTCGTCGGTCGCCAGCAGCAGGCTCAGTTCGGTCCGGGCGAAGTGGGGTTTTAGCCTGTTAGCATGTAGGACCCGGAGGGGGTTCCGGGGGGACTCCAGATCGACCAAGTAGGTGACGGGACTTTTCTTCTCCACCACCTTGAAGGGCCCGGTCCACTTGTCCTGGAGGGCGCCGGGTTCGACCGGGGCCATGACCCATACTTTCTGACCTGGCTCGAATTCTACAGTAGAAGTGTTGCGATCGTACCACCGCTTCATGTCCTCCTGGCTGGCCTCGAGGTTGGCTTCGGCGAGGGCTCGGAACTTGCGGGTCTGGTTTCGGAGGGTCAGGAGGTATCGGTAGACGTCAGGAGGGGCGCCTCGGGGCTTCATCTCCCAGCCCTCCTTGACCAGACTGAGCGGTCCGCGGACCGGGTGTCCATACAATAGTTCAAACGGGCTGAACCCCAGGGACTTCTGCGGGACCTCCCGATAGGCGAACAGGAGGCAGGGCAGCAGGACATCCCATTTCCGCCTGAGTGGTTCTTCCAGGCCCTGGATCATCCCTTTCAATGTTCGGTTGAATCGCTCAACCAGTCCGTTCCCCTGAGGGTGATATGGGGTCGTGAACTTGTATGTGACCCCGCACTGTTGCCACAGGGACCGCATGTACCTGGAGATAAAGTTCGTGCCGCGGTCGCTCACCACTTCGCTGGGGAATCCCACTCGGGAGAAGATCCCCATCAAGGCCCGGCCTACCACAGGGGCCGTTATGGTTCTGAGCGGGACCGCCTCCGGGTACCTGGTGGCGTGGTCCACGAGGACCAGGATGAAGCGGTGGCCCAGGGCGGTTTGGGGGTCCAGGGGTCCCACAATGTCGATTCCGACCCGTTCAAACGGGGTGCTGACGGCGGGAAAGGGCTGGAGGGGGGCCTTGACCCGACCCCCCGTCTTTCCGCTGGCTTGGCAGGTCTGGCAGGACCGGCAGTGGTTGTCCACATCTCTCCGCATCCGGGGCCAGTAGAAGTGGGTCACCAGACGACTGTACGTTTTGTCTTGCCCCAAGTGTCCGGCGAGGGGCACATCATGGGCCAGGTTGAGAAGAAACTCCCGGAAGCGGAGGGGGACCACCAACACGCGGCTGGCCCCGAGTTCTGCTACTTTCTGTTCACTGTACAACAGGCCCTCGGCCCAGTAGATCCAGTGGGTGCCGGTCTGGTCACCGTTGGCTTGCGCGGTCGCCTGCTGCCGGACCCCTTCGAGAGAGGGACAGGACTGTTGCTCTTGCTGGAACTGCTCTCGGGTGGGGCCCCCTTCGTGTTGCCATTGCGTCAGCTCTGGTAGGGCGCTCGGAGAAGTCATCTCTTCGGGGGAGGATTCGCTGGACCCAGGGTCGGTGTCCGCCTCCTCCTCGCTGCTGGCGGGAGGGGGTGTGAGCCCCTCGGGTCGGGCGGTCCCGGAGGTCGAGGATGAGCGGGGGGCCTGGGCGGTCATGGACCGGGTGATGGCGCAGGCCCAATCAGCCAGTCCCAACATTCGGAGGTGCTCTCGTCGTTCTACTTGAGCCCAGGGGGAACTCTCCAAGTCGTTCCCCAGGAGGCAGTCGACCGGGGCGTCGTCGCGCACTGTCACCTTCAGCAGGCCCGTCACCCCTCCCCACTCGAAGGGGACCAGGGCCATCTGGCATAGGCTTTCACTGTTGTCGGCCGTCCGGACAGGGCACAGCACATTCGGTAGAATCTGTTCAGGGGTCACCAGGTGGCAGCGGACAGCGGTGATACTGGCGCCGGTGTCGCGAAGGGCTTCGGCCCGTTGTCCGTTGACCGTGACCTGCTGCCGGTACTTCTGGGTGTTGGTTGGGATGGGGGTGCAGGGTACCATCTCCCGGCTACCCAGGCAGACCAGGGACATGGCTGCCGGCTCCCACTCAGTGTTTTCTCGGTCGAGGGCCTCTTCTTCCTCTTCTCCTCCCCCCAAGGCGGCGGCTGTCAGCTGCCGGGGCGGGGGCCCGCCGGCCCCGTTTCTTCGGTTCAGAGGGCAGGCCGGGTCGCTGGCAAAGTGTCCGGTTTGTTGGCAGCCATAGCAGGTCACTGGTGGCCGTGGTCCGGGTCGGGCCGGGCCCACCCTTCGTGCTAGGCTCGGGGAGAGATGTGGCTGCGGTGGCCCTCGAGGGGGGCTCCTGGGGGCCCCAGCGGGAGGGTCTCGGTTCCTGTTCGGCCCTCCCCCCCCACCGCGCTGGCGTGGGGGTCCGTTGGGGTTCCTCTGGTACTCCCCCATTGAGCTCCGGGGGACCCGGGAGTTGACCCATCGATCGGCCTCGACGGCCAGTTTCCGCGGGTCGGTCATTTTGCTGTCGAGGAGGTGCTGTCTCAGCTCCACGAAGCAATTGTTGGAAAGATGTTCCCACACGATGAGGTCGACCAGTTGCCCGTAGGTGGTTACTTTGCTGCCTTTGATCCACCCTTCTAGGGCCCGACTAAAAAAGTCCACATATTCCACCCATGTGGTACCCGGGATTTTCTTGCAGTCTCGGAACCGCTGGCGGTACATTTCCGCTGTTAGCCCGTAGCGGGTGAGCAGGGCCTCCTTCATGTGATCGTAGGAGGTCATCACTTCCTCCGGTAGCTGGAGCAGCGTGTCCCGCCCTTCACTCAGGAATCGCCCCCACAGGCCTGCGCCCCAGTCTTTTCGGGGCACTCGATGGGAGGTCATGGCCACCTCATAGGCCTTGAACCACTGTTGGATATCGTCATTCTTGTAATACTCCTTGACGACCTCCTTCGGGATATGTACTTTGGCCTCGGCAGGCGGTAGAGTGTCTCTCGTACTGGGGGTGTTGGTCCCTCCGTTCTTGGCCTTGATCTCGAGCTCCTTGAGGCTGCGCTCGTGCTCAAGGGTGAGCTTCTTTTCCTCCAACTCCCGGTGTCGTCTCTTCTCTTCTATCTCTTCTTGAAGGCGTAGCTGCTCGAGGGCCAGTTTCTTTTCTGCCAGCTGGAGTTCGCCGTCCAGTCGCAGTCGGGCGAGCTCTAGCTCGTGGCTCCGGACCTTTTCCCGCTCTCGTATTTCTTCTTCGGAGAGGCCGGTTTCTAGGCTCTTTCGTCCTCCGGTTGCCAGGGTCAGTGCGGTTGCTGTGGTCTCCGTCAGGGGCAAGGGCCCTTCTTCCTGGGAGGGGCCTGCCCCGGCCTCCAGCCATGTCCTCAGAGCTTTCTGCATCTCTTCCTTGGTACCGAGGCTGGTGGTTGCAATGCCTTTGTCTCTGCAGAACTGTTTTAATTCTTTGTGCGTATATTCTTCCAGCCGTTCGGGCTGGAACTCCATTGTCGCGTTGTTTTCCTGGCTGCTCATGATGCTATTCGTTTGGATGGGTAGCTAGTGGGTACTGGCTGGTACGTACTGCGTTCGGCTCGGATCCCGTCGCTGGCCACCAAATGTTGGAAGGCGGACCCCGAGGAGTCGGTGAGACCACCAAGGGGGGCCCTCGCACTGCACGAAGTAGCCGAGCGCTGCCGAGAAGTCTCCTGAGAGATCCTTCTCCTATCACGTACTAGCACAGTAACACCACCACACCGGACTCAAGGAGGTTGTCTCAAGACAAGCAATTCTTTATCATCAATAAAAGGTTACGAGTTCAATATTTACACGAAGGGATCGAGGGATCCACCAAAAGTCTCAATGTCTCTTTGGAAGGGTAGGGGTAGCGGGACAGTCTTTGGCAGGAATGTGGTACGAGGGTACCTGGGGCCCAGTTCTTATCCTCAAGCTGGAGGACCTCCGATCTCGGAGGGGTCGAGCCGCGACGGCGTCAGCAGGGCTCTGGCGTACAGTTCGTGGAGAGCCGCGATTCAATCAGCAGGGCTCTCAAGATGGTTTCTGCTCAGCTCGAGCCGCGACGTCGTCAGCAGGGCTCCGAGGAAGGTCTCAGCGAGGTGGGGCCGCGACGGCGTCTGCAGGGCTCCGATGTTCCAGGTGGTTCAGGAAAGGTTCACAAGAGGGAGCCGCGACGCAGTCAGCAGGGCTCGTGATGGTTCCGACAAGAGTTCTTCTCCGTAGGGTCAGCCGCGATTCGATCAGCAGGGCTCTCGACTCCGGGATACAACTGCCGAGCTGTGGTGGGGTCGCCCCAGATATAGGTCTGGAGCCCTTTGATGTCCGGACCCTTGCGCCCAAGGGGGCGGAGTGGCCGGGTGGAGGTGGCCAGACGCCCAGCAGGAGAGGCGCCAGGCCCATGGGAGTTTGCAGGGCGATCACACCTCGAGATTTGAGGACAGTTGGGGGTCCCAACGATACCGTCCTCCGCCGGGGGCGATGAATGGTTCCTGCGGCACCCCCTGGCCAGTCCGTGGTGCCTCGAGGTCGGGGCTTCGCTGGGGTCGAGGCCGGGTTGAGCGGGGTCGCGCCGGCTGGTGTACGGGGTGACGTAGATGCCAACAAGATGGCGGAGCCATGAGGAGCATGCGACCACGTGCAGTTCCAGGTGAAGGGCCTTGGAGCAGTTCAGACGGGTGGCCCGTGAAGGCCGGGGCGGGGAACGGCCACAGTCCAGGGGGGTTAAGGACCACGCCACGAGGCCGGGTCCAACAGCCTGCAATATGAGTGGTGGGTGCATATCACTCCAAGCAGTGGACAGACATGTGAGGGGTGGGTACCGAGGACTCCCAGCAGTGGACAGACATGTAAGGGGTGGGTGCAGAGGACTCCCAGCAGTGGACAGACATGTGAGGGTGGGTGCAGAGGACTCCCAGCAGTGGACAGACATGTGAGGGGTGGGTGCAGAGGACTCCCAGCAGTGGCCTGCAATATGAGTGGTGGGTGCATATCACTCCCAGCAGTGGACAGACATGTGAGGGGTGGGTGCAGAGGTCTCCCAGCTGTGGACAGACATGTGAGGGGTGGGTGCAGATGACTCCCAGCAGTGGACAGACATGTGAGGGGTGGCTGCAGAGGACTCCCAGCAGTGCCCTGAAATATGAGGTGTGGGTGCATTTCACTACCATCAGTGGACAGACATGTGAGGGGTGGGTGCAGAGGACTCCCAGCAGTGGACAGACATGTGAGGGGTGGGTGCAGAGGACTCCCAGCAGTGGCTTGCAATATGAGTGGTGGGTGCATATCACTCCCAGCAGTGGACAGACATGTGAGGGGTGGGTGCTGAGGACTCCCGGCAGTGGACAGACATGTGAGGGGTGGGTGCAAAGGACTCCCAGCAGTGGACAGACATGTGAGGGGTGGGTGCAGAGGAGTCCCAGCAGTGGACAGACATGTGAGGGGTGGGTGCAGAGGACTCCCAGCAGTGGACAGACATGTGAGGGGTGGCTGCAGAGGACTCCCAGCAGTGCCCTGCAATATGAGGTGTGGGTGCATATCACTACCAGCAGTGGACAGACATGTGAGGGGTGGGTGCAGAGGACTCCCAGCAGTGGACAGACATGTGAGGGGTGGCTGCAAGAGGACTCCCAGCAGTGCCCTGCAATATGAGGTGTGGGTGCATATCACTACCAGCAGTGGACTGACATGTGAGGGGTGGGTGCAGAGGACTCCCAGCAGTGGGCAGACATGTGAGGGGTGGCTGCAGAGGACTCCCAGCAGTGGACAGACATGTCAGGGGTGGCTGCAGAGGACTCCCAACAGTGGCCTGCTATATGAGTGGTGGGTGCATATCACTCCCAGCACTGGACAGACATGTGAGTGGTGGGTGCAGAGTACTCCCAGCAGTGGACAGTCATATGAGGGGTGGGTGCAGAGGACTCCCAGCAGTGGCCTGCAATATGAGTGGTGGGTGCATATCACTCCCAGCAGTGGACTGACATGTGAGGGGTGGGTGCAGAGGACTCCCAGCAGTGGACAGACATGTGAGGGGTGGGTGCAGATGACTCCCAGCAGTGGACAGACATGTGAGGGGTGGGTGCAGAGGACTCCCAGCAGTGGAGAGACATGTGAGGCGTGGCTGCAGAGGACTCCCAGCAGTGGACATACATGTGAGGGGTGGGTGCAGAGGACTCCGAGCAGTGGCCTGCAATATGAGTGGTGGGTGCATATCACTCCCAGCAGTGAACAGACATGTGAGGGGTGGGTGCAGAGGACTCCCAGCAGTGGACAGACACGTGAAGGGTGGCTGCAGAAGACTCCCAGCAGTGGACAGACATGTGAGGGGTGGGTGCAGAGGACTCCCAGCAGTGGCCTGAAATATGAGTGGTGGGTGCATATCACTCCCACCAGTGGACAGACATGTCAGGGGTGGGTGCAGAGGACTCCCAGCAGTGGACAGACATGTGAGGGGTGGGTGCAGATGACTCCCAGCAGTGCACAGACATGTGAGGGGTGGCTGCAGAGGACTCCCAGCAGTGCCCTGAAATATGAGGTGTGGGTGCATTTCACTACCAGCAGTGGACAGACATGTGAGGGGTGGGTGCAGAGGACTCCCATCAGTGGACAGACATGTGAGGGGTGGGTGCAGAGGACTCCCAGCAGTGGACAGACATGTGAGCGGTGGGTGCAGAGGACTCCCAGAAGTGGCCTGCAATATGAGGGGTGGGTGCATATCACTCCCAGCAGTGGACAGACATGCGAGTGGTGGGTGCAGAGGACTCCCAGCAGTGGACAGACATATGAGGGGTGGGTGCAGAGGACTCCCAGCAGTGGACAGACATGTAAGGGGTGGGTGCATATCACTCCCAGCAGTGGACTGACATGTGAGGGGTGGGTGCAGAGGACTCCCAGCAGTGGACAGACATGTGAGGGGTGGGTGCAGATGACTCCCAGCAGTGGAAAGACATGTGAGGGGTTGCTGCAGAGGACTCCCAGCAGTGGACAGATATGTGAGGGGTGGGTGCAGAGGACTCCCAGCAGTGGCCTGCAATATGAGTGGTGGGTGCATATCATTCCCAGCAGTGGACAGACATGTGAGGGGTGGGTGCTGAGGACTCCCAGCAGTGGACAGACATGTGAGGGGTGGGTGCAGAGAACTCCCAGCAGTGGACAGACGTGAGGGGTGGGTGCAGAGGTCTCCCAGCAGTGGAAAGACATGTGAGGGGTGGGTGCAGAGGACTCCCAGCAGTGGCCTGCAATATGAGTGGTGGGTGCATATCACTCCCAGCAGTGAACAGACATGTGAGGGGTGGGTGCAGAGGACTCCCAGCAGTGGACAGACACGTGAAGGGTGGCTGCAGAGGACTCCCAGCAGTGGACAGACATGTGAGGGGTGGGTGCAGAGGACTCCCTGAAGTGGCCTGCAATATGAGTGGTGGGTGCATATCACTCCCAGCAGTGGACAGACATTTGAGGGGTGGGTACCGAGGACTCCCAGCAGTGGACAGACATGTGAGGGGTGGGTGCAGAGGACTCCCAGCAGTGGACAGACATGTGAGGGGTGGGTGCAGAGGACTCCCAGCAGTGGACAGACATGTGAGGGGTGGGTGCAGAGGACTCCCAGCAGTGGCCTGCAATATGAGTGGTGGGTGCATATCACTCCCAGCAGTGGACAGACATGTGAGGGGTGGGTGCAGAGGACTCCCAGCTGTGGACAGACATGTGAGGGGTGGGTGCAGATGACTCCCAGCAGTGGACAGACATGTGAGGGGTGGCTGCAGAGGACTCCCAGCAGTGCCCTGAAATATGAGGTGTGGGTGCATTTCACTACCAGCAGTGGACAGACATGTGAGGGGTGGGTGCAGAGGACTCCCAGCAGTGGACAGACATGTGAGGGGTGGGTGCAGAGGACTCCCAGCAGTGGCTTGCAATATGAGTGGTGGGTGCATATCACTCCCAGCAGTGGACAGACATGTGAGGGGTGGGTGCTGAGGACTCCCGGCAGTGGACAGACATGTGAGGGGTGGGTGCAGAGGACTCCCAGCAGTGGACAGACATGTGAGGGGTGGCTGCAGAGGACTCCCAGCAGTGGACAGACATGTGAGGGGTGGGTGCAGAGGACTCCCAGCAGTGGCCTGCAATATGAGGGGTGGGTGCATATCACTCCCAGCAGTGGACAGACATGTGAGTGGTGGGTGCAGAGGACTCCCAGCAGTGGACAGACATATGAGGGGTGGGTGCAGAGGACTCCCAGCAGTGGAAAGACATGTGAGGGGTGGGTGCAGAGGACTCCCAGCAGTGGCTTGCAATATGAGTGGTGGGTGCATATCACTCCCAGCAGTGGACAGACATGTGAGGGGTGGGTGCTGAGGACTCCCAGCAGTGGACAGACATGTGAGGGGTGGGTGCCCAGGACTCCCAGCAGTGGACAGACATGTGAGGGGTGGGTGCAGAGGACTCCCAGCAGTGGACAGACATGTGAGGGGTGGGTGCAGAGGACTCCCAGCAGTGGCCTGCAATATGAGTGGTGGGTGCATATCACTCCCAGCAGTGGACACTCATGTGAGGGGTGGGTGCAGAGGACTCCCAGCAGTGGACAGACATGTGAGGGGTGGCTGCAGAGGACTCCCAGCAGTGCCCTGCAATATGAGGTGTGGGTGCATATCACTACCAGCAGTGGACAGGCAGGTGAGGGGTGGGTGCAGAGGACTCCCAGCAGTGGACAGACATGTGAGGGGTGGCTGCAGAGGACTCCGAGCAGTGCCCTGAAACATGAGGTGTGGGTGCATATCACTACCAGCAGTGGACAGACATGTGAGGGGTGGGTACAGAGAACTCCCAGCAGTGGACAGACATGTGAGGGGTGGCTGCAGAGGACTCCCAGCAGTGGCCTGCAATATGAGTGGTGGGTGCATATCACTTCCAGCAGTGGACAGATATGTGAGGGGTGGGTGCAGAGGACTCCAAGCAGTGGACAGACATGTGAGGAGGGGCTGCAGAGGACTCCCAGCAGTGGACAGACATGTGAGGGGTGGGTGCAGAGGACTCCCAGCAGTGGCCTGCAATATGAAGGGTGGGTGCATATCACTCCCAGCAGTGGACAGACATGTGAGTGGTGGGTGAAGAGGACTCCCAGCAGTGGACAGCCATATGAGGGGTGGGTGCAGAGGACTCCCAGCAGTGGACAGACATGTGAGGGGTGGGTGCATATCACTCCCAGCAGTGGACTGACATGTGAGGGGTGGGTGCAGAGGACTCCCAGCAGTGGACAGACATGTGAGGGGTGGGTGCAGATGACTCCCAGCAGTGGACAGACATGTGAGGGGTTGATGCAGAGGACTCCCAGCTGTGGCCTGCAATATGAGTGGTGGGTGCATATATCTCCCAGCAGTGGACAGACATGTGAGGGGTGGGTGCTGAGGACTCCCAGCAGTGGACAGACATGTGAGTGGTGGGTGCATATCACTCCCAGCAGTGAACAGACATGTGAGGGGTGGGTGCAGATGACTCCCAGCAGTGGACAGACATGTGAAGGGTGGCTGCAGAGGACTCCCAGCAGTGGACAGACATGTGAGGGGTGGGTGCAGAGGACTCCCAGCAGTGGCCTGCAATATGAGTGGTGGGTGCATATCACTCCCAGCAGTGGACAGACATGTGAGGGGTGGGTGCAGAGGACTCCCAGCAGTGGACAGACATGTGAGGGGTGGGTGCAGAGAACTCCCAGCAGTGGACAGGCGTGAGGGGTGGGTGCAGAGGACTCCCAGCAGTGGAAAGACATGCGAGTGGTGGGTGCAGAGGACTCCCAGCAGTGGACAGACATATGAGGGGTGGGTGCAGAGGACTCCCAGCAGTGGACAGACATGTAAGGGGTGGGTGCATATCACTCCCAGCAGTGGACTGACATGTGAGGGGTGGGTGCAGAGGACTCCCAGCAGTGGACAGACATGTGAGGGGTGGGTGCAGATGGCTCCCAGCAGTGGACAGACATGTGAGGGGTGGGTGCAGAGGACTCCCAGCAGTGGACAGACATGTGAGGGGTGGGTGCAGAGGACTCCCAGCAGTGGCTTGCAATATGAGTGGTGGGTGCATATCACTCCCAGCAGTGGACAGACATGTGAGGGGTGGGTGCTGAGGACTCCCAGCAGTGGACAGACATGTGAGTGGTGGGTGCAGAGGACTCCCAGCAGTGGACAGACATGTGAGGGGTGGGTGCAGAGGAGTCCCAGCAGTGGACAGACATGTGAGGGGTGGGTGCAGAGGACTCCCAGCAGTTGCCTGCAATATGAGTGGTGGGTGCATATCACTCCCAGCAGTGGACACACATGTGAAGGGTGGGTGCAGAGGACTCCCAGCAGTGGACAGACATGTGAGGGGTGGCTGCAGAGGACTCCCAGCAATGCCCTGCAATATGAGGTGTGGGTGCATATCACTACCAGCAGTGGACAGACATGTGAGGGGTGGGTGCAGAGGACTCCCAGCAGTGGACAGACATGTGAGGGGTGGCTGCAGAGGACTCCCAGCAGTGCCCTGAAATATGAGGTGTGGGTGCATATCACTACCAGCAGTGGACAGACATGTGAGGGGTGGGTGCAGAGGACTCCCAGCAGTGGACAGACATGTGAGGGGTGGCTGCAGAGGACTCCCAGCAGTGGACAGACATGTGAGGGGTGGCTGCAGAGGACTCCCAGCAGTGGCCTGCAATATGAGTGGTTGGTGCATATCACTCCCAGCAGTGGACAGACATGTGAGTGGTGGGTGCATATCACTCCCAGCAGTGAACAGACATGTGAGGGGTGGGTGCAGATGACTCCCAGCAGTGGACAGACATGTGAAGGGTGGCTGCAGAGGACTCCCAGCAGTGGACAGACATGTGAGGGGTGGGTGCAGAGGACTCCCAGCAGTGGCCTGCAATATGAGTGGTGGGTGCATATCACTCCCAGCACTGGACAGACATGTGAGGGGTGGGTGCAGAGGACTCCCAGCAGTGGACAGACATGTGAGGGGTGGGTGCAGAGAACTCCCAGCAGTGGACAGGCGTGAGGGGTGGGTGCAGAGGACTCCCAGCAGTGGAAAGACATGCGAGTGGTGGGTGCAGAGGACTCCCAGCAGTGGACAGACATATGAGGGGTGGGTGCAGAGGACTCCCAGCAGTGGACAGACATGTAAGGGGTGGGTGCATATCACTCCCAGCAGTGGACTGACATGTGAGGGGTGGGTGCAGAGGACTCCCAGCAGTGGACAGACATGTGAGGGGTGGGTGCAGATGGCTCCCAGCAGTGGACAGACATGTGAGGGGTGGGTGCAGAGGACTCCCAGCAGTGGAAAGACATGTGAGGGGTGGGTGCAGAGGACTCCCAGCAGTGGCTTGCAATATGAGTGGTGGGTGCATATCACTCCCAGCAGTGGACAGACATGTGAGGGGTGGGTGCTGAGGACTCCCAGCAGTGGACAGACATGTGAGGGGTGGGTGCAGAGGACTCCCAGCAGTGGACAGACATGTGAGGGGTGGGTGCAGAGGAGTCCCAGCAGTGGACAGACATGTGAGGGGTGGGTGCAGAGGACTCCCAGCAGTGGCCTGCAATATGAGTGGTGGGTGCATATCACTCCCAGCAGTGGACACTCATGTGAGGGGTGGGTGCAGAGGACTCCCAGCAGTGGACAGACATGTGAGGGGTGGCTGCAGAGGACTCCCAGCAGTGCCCTGCAATATGAGGTGTGGGTGCATATCACTACCAGCAGTGGACAGACAGGTGAGGGGTGGGTGCAGAGGACTCCCAGCAGTGGACAGACATGTGAGGGGTGGCTGCAGAGGACTCCCATCAGTGCCCTGAAACATGAGGTGTGGGTGCATATCACTACCAGCAGTGGACAGACATGTGAGGGGTGGGTGCAGAGAACTCCCAGCAGTGGACAGACATGTGAGGGGTGGCTGCAGAGGACTCCCAGCAGTGGACAGACATGTGAGGGGTGGCTGCAGAGGACTCCCAGCAGTGGCCAGCAATATGAGTGGTGGGTGCATATCACTTCCAGCAGTGGACAGATATGTGAGGGGTGGGTGCAGAGGACTCCAAGCAGTGGACAGACATGTGAGGGGTGGCTGCAGAGGACTCCCAGCAGTGGACAGACATGTGAGGGGTGGCTGCAGAGGACTCCCAGCAGTGGACAGACATGTGAGGGGTGGGTGCAGAGGACTCCCAGCAGTGGCCTGCAATATGAAGGGTGGGTGCATATCACTCCCAGCAGTGGACAGACATGTGAGTGGTGGGTGCAGAGGACTCCCAGCAGTGGACAGCCATATGAGGGGTGGGTGCAGAGGACTCCCAGCAGTGGACAGACATGTGAGGGGTGGGTGCATATCACTCCCAGCAGTGGACTGACATGTGAGGGGTGGGTGCAGAGGACTCCCAGCAGTGGACAGACATGTGAGGGGTGGGTGCAGATGACTCCCAGCAGTGGACAGACATGTGAGGGGTTGATGCAGAGGACTCCCAGCTGTGGCCTGCAATATGAGTGGTGGGTGCATATATCTCCCAGCAGTGGACAGACATGTGAGGGGTGGGTGCTGAGGACTCCCAGCAGTGGACAGAAATGTGAGCGGTGGGTGCATATCACTCCCAGCAGTGAACAGACATGTGAGGGGTGGGTGCAGATGACTCCCAGCAGTGGACAAACATGTGAAGGGTGGCTGCAGAGGACTCCCAGCAGTGGACAGACATGTGAGGGGTGGGTGCAGAGGACTCCCAGCAGTGGCCTGCAATATGAGTGGTGGGTGCATATCACTCCCAGCAGTGGACAGACATGTGAGGGGTGGGTGCAGAGGACTCCCAGCAGTGGACAGACATGTGAGGGGTGGGTGCAGAGGACTCCCAGCAGTGGACAGACATGTGAGGGGTGGGTGCAGAGGACTCCCAGCAGTAGCCTGCAATATGAGTGGTGGGTGCATATCACTCCCAGCAGTGGACATACATGTGAGGGGTGGGTGCAGAGGACTCCCAGCAGTGGCCTGCAATATGAGTGGTGGGTGCATATCACTACCAGCAGTGGACAGACATGTGAGGGGTGGGTGCAGAGGACTCCCAGCAGTGGACAGACATGTGAGGGGTGGGTGCAGAGGACTCCCAGCAGTGGACAGACATGTGAGGGGTGGCTGCAGAGGACTCCCAGCAGTGCCCTGAAACATGAGGTGTGGGTGCATATCACTACCAGCAGTGGACAGTCATGTGAGGGGTGGGTGCAGAGGACTCCCATCAGTGGACAGACATATGAGGGGTGGGTGCAGAGGACTCCCAGCAGTGGACAGACATGTGAGGGGTGGGTGCAGAGGACTCCCAGCAGTGGCCTGCAATATGAGGGGTGGGTGCATATCACTCCCAGCAGTGGACAGATATGCGAGTGGTGGGTGCAGAGGACTCCCAGCAGTGGACAGACATATGAGGGGTGGGTGCAGAGGACTCCCAGCAGTGGACAGACATGTAAGGGATGGGTGCATATCACTCCCAGCAGTGGACTGACATGTGAGGGGTGGGTGCAGAGGACTCCCAGCAGTGGACAGACATGTGAGGGGTGGGTGCAGATGGCTCCCAGCAGTGGACAGACATGTGAGGGGTTGCTGCAGAGGACTCCCAGCAGTGGACAGACATGTGAGGGGTGGGTGCAGAGGACTCCCAGCAGTGGCCTGCAATATGAGTGGTGGGTGCATATCATTCCCAGCAGTGGACACACATGTGAGGGGTGGGTGCTGAGGACTCCCAGCAGTGGACAGACATGTGAGGGGTGGGTGCAGAGAACTCCCAGCAGTGGACAGACGTGAGGGGTGGGTGCAGAGGACTCCCAGCAGTGGAAAGACATGTGAGGGGTGGGTGCATAGGACTCCCAGCAGTGGCCTGCAATATGAGTGGTGGGTGCATATAACTCCCAGCAGTGAACAGACATGTGAGGGGTGGGTGCAGAGGACTCCCAGCAGTGGACAGACACGTGAAGGGTGGCTGCAGAGGACTCCCAGCAGTGGACAGACATGTGAGGGGTGGGTGCAGAGGACTCCCAGAAGTGGCCTGCAATATGAGTGGTGGGTGCATATCACTCCCAGCAGTGGACAGACATGTGAGGGGTGGGTACCGAGGACTCCCAGCAGTGGACAGACATGTAAGGGGTGGGTGCAGAGGACTCCCAGCAGTGGACAGACATGTGAGGGGTGGGTGCAGAGGACTCCCAGCAGTGGACAGACATGTGAGGGGTGGGTGCAGAGGACTCCCAGCAGTAACCTGCAATATGAGTGGTGGGTGAATATCACTCCCAGCAGTGGACAGACATGTGAGGGGTGGGTGCAGAGGTCTCCCAGCTGTGGACAGACATGTGAGGGGTGGGTGCAGATGACTCCCAGCAGTGGACAGACATGTGAGGGGTGGCTGCAGAGGACTCCCAGCAGTGCCCTGAAATATGAGGTGTGGGTGCATTTCACTACCATCAGTGGACAGACATGTGAGGGGTGGGTGCAGAGGACTCCCAGCAGTGGACAGACATGTGAGGGGTGGGTGCAGAGGACTCCCAGCAGTGGCTTGCAATATGAGTGGTGGGTGCATATCACTCCCAGCAGTGGACAGACATGTGAGGGGTGGGTGCTGAGGACTCCCGGCAGTGGACAGACATGTGAGGGGTGGGTGCAGAGGACTCCCAGCAGTGGGCAGACATGTGAGGGGTGGGTGCAGAGGAGTCCCAGCAGTGGACAGACATGTGAGGGGTGGGTGCAGAGGACTCCCAGCAGTGGACAGACATGTGAGGGGTGGCTGCAGAGGACTCCCAGCAGTGCCCTGCAATATGAGGTGTGGGTGCATATCACTACCAGCAGTGGACAGACATGTGAGGGGTGGGTGCAGAGGACTCCCAGCAGTGGACAGACATGTGAGGGGTGGGTGCAGAGGACTCCCAGCAGTGGACAGACATGTGAGGGGTGGCTGCAGAGGACTCCCAGCAGTGGACAGACATGTGAGGGGTGGCTGCAGAGGACTCCCAGCAGTGGCCTGCTATATGAGTGGTGGGTGCATATCACTCCCAGCAGTGGACAGACATGTGAGTGGTGGGTGCAGAGTACTCCCAGCAGTGGACAGACATGTGAGGGGTGGGTGCAGAGGACTCCCAGCAGTGGCCTGCAATATGAGTGGTGGGTGCATATCACTCCCAGCAGTGGACTGACATGTGAGGGGTGGGTGCAGAGGACTCCCAGCAGTGGACAGACATGTGAGGGGTGGGTGCAGATGACTCCCAGCAGTGGACAGACATGTGAGGGGTGGGTGCAGAGGACTCCCAGCAGTGGACAGACATGTGAGGGGTGGCTGCAGAGGACTCCCAGCAGTGGACATACATGTGAGGGGTGGGTGCAGAGGACTCCGAGCAGTGGCCTGCAATATGAGTGGTGGGTGCATATCACTCCCAGCAGTGCACAGACATGTGAGTGGTGGGTGCAGAGGACTCCCAGCAGTGGACAGACACGTGAAGGGTGGCTGCAGAAGACTCCCAGCAGTGGACAGACATGTGAGGGGTGGGTGCAGAGGACTCCCAGCAGTGGCCTGCAATATGAGTGGTGGGTGCATATCACTCCCACCAGTGGACAGACATGTCAGGGGTGGGTGCAGAGGACTCCAAGCAGTGGACAGACATGTGAGGGGTGGGTGCAGATGACTCCCAGCAGTGGACAGACATGTGAGGGGTGGCTGCAGAGGACTCCCAGCAGTGCCCTGAAATATGAGGTGTGGGTGCATTTCACTACCAGCAGTGGACAGACATGTGAGGGGTGGGTGCAGAGGACTCCCATCAGTGGACAGACATGTGAGGGGTGGGTGCAGAGGACTCCCAGCAGTGGACAGACATGTGAGCGGTGGGTGCAGAGGACTCCCAGAAGTGGCCTGCAATATGAGGGGTGGGTGCATATCACTCCCAGCAGTGGACAGACATGCGAGTGGTGGGTGCAGAGGACTCCCAGCAGTGGACAGACATATGAGGGGTGGGTGCAGAGGACTCCCAGCAGTGGACAGACATGTAAGGGGTGGGTGCATATCACTCCCAGCAGTGGACTGACATGTGAGGGGTGGGTGCAGATGACTCCCAGCAGTGGACAGACATGTGAGGGGTTGCTGCAGAGGACTCCCAGCAGTGGACAGACATGTGAGGGGTGGGTGCAGAGGACTCCCAGCAGTGGCCTGCAATATGAGTGGTGGGTGCATATCATTCCCAGCAGTGGACAGACATGTGAGGGGTGGGTGCTGAGGACTCCCAGCAGTGGACAGACATGTGAGGGGTGGGTGCAGAGAACTCCCAGCAGTGGACAGACGTGAGGGGTGGGTGCAGAGGACTCCCTGCAGTGGAAAGACATGTGAGGTGGGGGTGCAGAGGACTCCCAGCAGTGGCCTGCAATATGAGTGGTGGGTGCATATCACTCCCAGCAGTGAACAGACATGTGAGGGGTGGGTGCAGAGGACTCCCAGCAGTGGACAGACACGTGAAGGGTGGCTGCAGAGGACTCCCAGCAGTGGACAGACATGTGAGGGGTGGGTGCAGAGGACTCCCAGAAGTGGCCTGCAATATGAGTGGTGGGTGCATATCACTCCCAGCAGTGGACAGACATGTGAGGGGTGGGTACCGAGGACTCCCAGCAGTGGACAGACATGTAAGGGGTGGGTGCAGAGGACTCCCAGCAGTGGACAGACATGTGAGGGGTGGGTGCAGAGGACTCCCAGCAGTGGACAGACATGTGAGGGGTGGGTGCAGAGGACTCCCAGCAGTAGCCTGCAATATGAGTGGTGGGTGCATATCACTCCCAGCAGTGGACAGACATGTGAGGGGTGGGTGCAGAGGTCTCCCAGCTGTGGACAGACATGTGAGGGGTGGGTGCAGATGACTCCCAGCAGTGGATAGACATGTGAGGGGTGGCTGCAGAGGACTCCCAGCAGTGCCCTGAAATATGAGGTGTGGGTGCATTTCACTACCATCAGTGGACAGACATGTGAGGGGTGGGTGCAGAGGACTCCCAGCAGTGGACAGACATGTGAGGGGTGGGTGCAGAGGACTCCCAGCAGTGGCTTGCAATATGAGTGGTGGGTGCATATCACTCCCAGCAGTGGACAGACATGTGAGGGGTGGGTGCTGAGGACTCCCGGCAGTGGACAGACATGTGAGGGGTGGGTGCAGAGGACTCCCAGCAGTGGACAGACATGTGAGGGGTGGGTGCAGAGGAGTCCCAGCAGTGGACAGACATGTGAGGGGTGGGTGCAGAGGACTCCCAGCAGTGGACAGACATGTGAGGGGTGGCTGCAGAGGACTCCCAGCAGTACCCTGCAATATGAGGTGTGGGTGCATATCACTACCAGCAGTGGACAGACATGTGAGGGGTGGGTGCAGAGGACTCCCAGCAGTGGACAGACATGTGAGGGGTGGGTGCAGAGGACTCCCAGCAGTGGACAGACATGTGAGGGGTGGCTGCAGAGGACTCCCAGCAGTGGACAGACATGTGAGGGGTGGCTGCAGAGGACTCCCAGCAGTGGCCTGCTATATGAGTGGTGGGTGCATATCACTCCCAGCAGTGGACAGACATGTGAGTGGTGGGTGCAGAGTACTCCCAGCAGTGGACAGACATGTGAGGGGTGGGTGCAGAGGACTCCCAGCAGTGTCCTGCAATATGAGTGGTGGGTGCATATCACTCCCAGCAGTGGACTGACATGTGAGGGGTGGGTGCAGAGGACTCCCAGCAGTGGACAGACATGTGAGGGGTGGGTGCAGATGACTCCCAGCAGTGGACAGACATGTGAGGGGTGGGTGCAGAGGACTCCCAGCAGTGGACAGACATGTGAGGGGTGGCTGCAGAGGACTCCCAGCAGTGGACATACATGTGAGGGGTGGGTGCAGAGGACTCCGAGCAGTGGCCTGCAATATGAGTGGTGGGTGCATATCACTCCCAGCAGTGCACAGACATGTGAGGGGTGGGTGCAGAGGACTCCCAGCAGTGGACAGACACGTGAAGGGTGGCTGCAGAAGACTCCCAGCAGTGGACAGACATGTGAGGGGTGGGTGCAGAGGACTCCCAGCAGTGGCCTGCAATATGAGTGGTGGGTGCATATCACTCCCACCAGTGGACAGACATGTCAGGGGTGGGTGCAGAGGACTCCCAGCAGTGGACAGACATGTGAGGGGTGGGTGCAGATGACTCCCAGCAGTGGACAGACATGTGAGGGGTGGCTGCAGAGGACTCCCAGCAGTGCCCTGAAATATGAGGTGTGGGTGCATTTCACTACCAGCAGTGGACAGACATGTGAGGGGTGGGTGCAGAGGACTCCCATCAGTGGACAGACATGTGAGGGGTGGGTGCAGAGGACTCCCAGCAGTGGACAGACATGTGAGCGGTGGGTGCAGAGGACTCCCAGAAGTGGCCTGCAATATGAGGGGTGGGTGCATATCACTCCCAGCAGTGGACAGACATGCGAGTGGTGGGTGCAGAGGACTCCCAGCAGTGGACAGACATATGAAGGGTGGGTGCAGAGGACTCCCAGCAGTGGACAGACATGTAAGGGGTGGGTGCATATCACTCCCAGCAGTGGACTGACATGTGAGGGGTGGGTGCAGAGGACTCCCAGCAGTGGACAGACATGTGAGGGGTGGGTGCAGATGACTCCCAGCAGTGGACAGACATGTGAGGGGTTGCTGCAAAGGACTCCCAGCAGTGGACAGACATGTGAGGGGTGGGTGCAGAGGACTCCCAGCAGTGGCCTGCAATATGAGTGGTGGGTGCATATCATTCCCAGCAGTGGACAGACATGTGAGGGGTGGGTGCTGAGGACTCCCAGCAGTGGACAGACATGTGAGGGGTGGGTGCAGAGAACTCCCAGCAGTGGACAGACGTGAGCGGTGGGTGCAGAGGACTCCCAGCAGTGGACAGACATGTGAGGGGTGGCTGCAGAGGACTCCCAGCAGTGGACAGACATGTGAGGGGTGGGTGCTGAGGACTCCCGGCAGTGGACAGACATGTGAGGGGTGGGTGCAGAGGACTCCCAGCAGTGGACAGACATGTGAGGGGTGGGTGCAGAGGAGTCCCAGCAGTGGACAGACATGTGAGGGGTGGGTGCAGAGGACTCCCAGCAGTGGACAGACATGTGAGGGGTGGCTGCAGAGGACTCCCAGCAGTGCCCTGCAATATGAGGTGTGGGAGCATATCACTACCAGCAGTGGACAGACATGTGAGGGGTGGGTGCAGAGGACTCCCAGCAGTGGACAGACATGTGAGGGGTGGGTGCAGAGGACTCCCAGCAGTGGACAGACATGTGAGGGGTGGCTGCAGAGGACTCCCAGCAGTGGCCTGCTATATGAGTGGTGGGTGCATATCACTCCCAGCAGTGGACAGACATGTGAGTGGTGGGTGCAGAGTACTCCCAGCAGTGGACAGACATGTGAGGGGTGGGTGCAGAGGACTCCCAGCAGTGGCCTGCAATATGAGTGGTGGGTGCATATCACTCCCAGCAGTGGACTGACATGTGAGGGGTGGGTGCAGAGGACTCCCAGCAGTGGACAGACATGTGAGGGGTGGGTGCAGATGACTCCCAGCAGTGGACAGACATGTGAGGGGTGGCTGCAGAGGACTCCCAGCAGTGGACATACATGTGAGGGGTGGGTGCAGAGGACTCCGAGCAGTGGCCTGCAATATGAGTGGTGGGTGCATATCACTCCCAGCAGTGCACAGACATGTGAGGGGTGGGTGCAGAGGACTCCCAGCAGTGGACAGACACGTGACGGGTGGCTGCAGAAGACTCCCAGCAGTGGACAGACATGTGAGGGGTGGGTGCAGAGGACTCCCAGCAGTGGCCTGCAATATGAGTGGTGGGTGCATATCACTCCCACCAGTGGACAGACATGTCAGGGGTGGGTGCAGAGGACTCCCAGCAGTGGACAGACATGTGAGGGGTGGGTGCAGATGACTCCCAGCAGTGGACAGACATGTGAGGGGTGGCTGCAGAGGACTCCCAGCAGTGCCCTGAAATATGAGGTGTGGGTGCATTTCACTACCAGCAGTGGACAGACATGTGAGGGGTGGGTGCAGAGGACTCCCATCAGTGGACAGACATGTGAGGGGTGGGTGCAGAGGACTCCCAGCAGTGGACAGACATGTGAGCGGTGGGTGCAGAGGACTCCCAGAAGTGGCCTGCAATATGAGGGGTGGGTGCATATCACTCCCAGCAGTGGACAGACATGCGAGTGGTGGGTGCAGAGGACTCCCAGCAGTGGACAGACATATGAGGGGTGGGTGCAGAGGACTCCCAGCAGTGGACAGACATGTAAGGGGTGGGTGCATATCACTCCCAGCAGTGGACTGACATGTGAGGGGTGGGTGCAGATGACTCCCAGCAGTGGACAGACATGTGAGGGGTTGCTGCAGAGGACTCCCAGCAGTGGACAGACATGTGAGGGGTGGGTGCAGAGGACTCCCAGCAGTGGCCTGCAATATGAGTGGTGGGTGCATATCATTCCCAGCAGTGGACAGACATGTGAGGGGTGGGTGCTGAGGACTCCCAGCAGTGGACAGACATGTGAGGGGTGGGTGCAGAGAACTCCCAGCAGTGGACAGACGTGAGGGGTGGGTGCAGAGGACTCCCTGCAGTGGAAAGACATGTGAGGTGGGGGTGCAGAGGACTCCCAGCAGTGGCCTGCAATATGAGTGGTGGGTGCATATCACTCGCAGCAGTGAACAGATATGTGAGGGGTGGGTGCAGAGGACTCCCAGCAGTGGACAGACACGTGAAGGGTGGCTGCAGAGGACTCCCAGCAGTGGACAGACATGTGAGGGGTGGGTGCAGAGGACTCCCAGAAGTGGCCTGCAATATGAGTGGTGGGTGCATATCACTCCCAGCAGTGGACAGACATGTGAGGGGTGGGTACCGAGGACTCCCAGCAGTGGACAGACATGTAAGGGGTGGGTGCAGAGGACTCCCAGCAGTGGACAGACATGTGAGGGGTGGGTGCAGAGGACTCCCAGCAGTGGACAGACATGTGAGGGGTGGGTGCAGAGGACTCCCAGCAGTAGCCTGCAATATGAGTGGTGGGTGCATATCACTCCCAGCAGTGGACAGACATGTGAGGGGTGGGTGCAGAGGTCTCCCAGCTGTGGACAGACATGTGAGGGGTGGGTGCAGATGACTCCCAGCAGTGGATAGACATGTGAGGGGTGGCTGCAGAGGACTCCCAGCAGTGCCCTGAAATATGAGGTGTGGGTGCATTTCACTACCATCAGTGGACAGACATGTGAGGGGTGGGTGCAGAGGACTCCCAGCAGTGGACAGACATGTGAGGGGTGGGTGCAGAGGACTCCCAGCAGTGGCTTGCAATATGAGTGGTGGGTGCATATCACTCCCAGCAGTGGACAGACATGTGAGGGGTGGGTGCTGAGGACTCCCGGCAGTGGACAGACATGTGAGGGGTGGGTGCAGAGGACTCCCAGCAGTGGACAGACATGTGAGGGGTGGGTGCAGAGGAGTCCCAGCAGTGGACAGACATGTGAGGGGTGGGTGCAGAGGACTCCCAGCAGTGGACAGACATGTGAGGGGTGGCTGCAGAGGACTCCCAGCAGTACCCTGCAATATGAGGTGTGGGTGCATATCACTACCAGCAGTGGACAGACATGTGAGGGGTGGGTGCAGAGGACTCCCAGCAGTGGACAGACATGTGAGGGGTGGGTGCAGAGGACTCCCAGCAGTGGACAGACATGTGAGGGGTGGCTGCAGAGGACTCCCAGCAGTGGACAGACATGTGAGGGGTGGCTGCAGAGGACTCCCAGCAGTGGCCTGCTATATGAGTGGTGGGTGCATATCACTCCCAGCAGTGGACAGACATGTGAGTGGTGGGTGCAGAGTACTCCCAGCAGTGGACAGACATGTGAGGGGTGGGTGCAGAGGACTCCCAGCAGTGTCCTGCAATATGAGTGGTGGGTGCATATCACTCCCAGCAGTGGACTGACATGTGAGGGGTGGGTGCAGAGGACTCCCAGCAGTGGACAGACATGTGAGGGGTGGGTGCAGATGACTCCCAGCAGTGGACAGACATGTGAGGGGTGGGTGCAGAGGACTCCCAGCAGTGGACAGACATGTGAGGGGTGGCTGCAGAGGACTCCCAGCAGTGGACATACATGTGAGGGGTGGGTGCAGAGGACTCCGAGCAGTGGCCTGCAATATGAGTGGTGGGTGCATATCACTCCCAGCAGTGCACAGACATGTGAGGGGTGGGTGCAGAGGACTCCCAGCAGTGGACAGACACGTGAAGGGTGGCTGCAGAAGACTCCCAGCAGTGGACAGACATGTGAGGGGTGGGTGCAGAGGACTCCCAGCAGTGGCCTGCAATATGAGTGGTGGGTGCATATCACTCCCACCAGTGGACAGACATGTCAGGGGTGGGTGCAGAGGACTCCCAGCAGTGGACAGACATGTGAGGGGTGGGTGCAGATGACTCCCAGCAGTGGACAGACATGTGAGGGGTGGCTGCAGAGGACTCCCAGCAGTGCCCTGAAATATGAGGTGTGGGTGCATTTCACTACCAGCAGTGGACAGACATGTGAGGGGTGGGTGCAGAGGACTCCCATCAGTGGACAGACATGTGAGGGGTGGGTGCAGAGGACTCCCAGCAGTGGACAGACATGTGAGCGGTGGGTGCAGAGGACTCCCAGAAGTGGCCTGCAATATGAGGGGTGGGTGCATATCACTCCCAGCAGTGGACAGACATGCGAGTGGTGGGTGCAGAGGACTCCCAGCAGTGGACAGACATATGAAGGGTGGGTGCAGAGGACTCCCAGCAGTGGACAGACATGTAAGGGGTGGGTGCATATCACTCCCAGCAGTGGACTGACATGTGAGGGGTGGGTGCAGAGGACTCCCAGCAGTGGACAGACATGTGAGGGGTGGGTGCAGATGACTCCCAGCAGTGGACAGACATGTGAGGGGTTGCTGCAAAGGACTCCCAGCAGTGGACAGACATGTGAGGGGTGGGTGCAGAGGACTCCCAGCAGTGGCCTGCAATATGAGTGGTGGGTGCATATCATTCCCAGCAGTGGACAGACATGTGAGGGGTGGGTGCTGAGGACTCCCAGCAGTGGACAGACATGTGAGGGGTGGGTGCAGAGAACTCCCAGCAGTGGACAGACGTGAGCGGTGGGTGCAGAGGACTCCCAGCAGTGGACAGACATGTGAGGGGTGGCTGCAGAGGACTCCCAGCAGTGGACAGACATGTGAGGGGTGGGTGCTGAGGACTCCCGGCAGTGGACAGACATGTGAGGGGTGGGTGCAGAGGACTCCCAGCAGTGGACAGACATGTGAGGGGTGGGTGCAGAGGAGTCCCAGCAGTGGACAGACATGTGAGGGGTGGGTGCAGAGGACTCCCAGCAGTGGACAGACATGTGAGGGGTGGCTGCAGAGGACTCCCAGCAGTGCCCTGCAATATGAGGTGTGGGAGCATATCACTACCAGCAGTGGACAGACATGTGAGGGGTGGGTGCAGAGGACTCCCAGCAGTGGACAGACATGTGAGGGGTGGGTGCAGAGGACTCCCAGCAGTGGACAGACATGTGAGGGGTGGCTGCAGAGGACTCCCAGCAGTGGCCTGCTATATGAGTGGTGGGTGCATATCACTCCCAGCAGTGGACAGACATGTGAGTGGTGGGTGCAGAGTACTCCCAGCAGTGGACAGACATGTGAGGGGTGGGTGCAGAGGACTCCCAGCAGTGGCCTGCAATATGAGTGGTGGGTGCATATCACTCCCAGCAGTGGACTGACATGTGAGGGGTGGGTGCAGAGGACTCCCAGCAGTGGACAGACATGTGAGGGGTGGGTGCAGATGACTCCCAGCAGTGGACAGACATGTGAGGGGTGGCTGCAGAGGACTCCCAGCAGTGGACATACATGTGAGGGGTGGGTGCAGAGGACTCCGAGCAGTGGCCTGCAATATGAGTGGTGGGTGCATATCACTCCCAGCAGTGCACAGACATGTGAGGGGTGGGTGCAGAGGACTCCCAGCAGTGGACAGACACGTGACGGGTGGCTGCAGAAGACTCCCAGCAGTGGACAGACATGTGAGGGGTGGGTGCAGAGGACTCCCAGCAGTGGCCTGCAATATGAGTGGTGGGTGCATATCACTCCCACCAGTGGACAGACATGTCAGGGGTGGGTGCAGAGGACTCCCAGCAGTGGACAGACATGTGAGGGGTGGGTGCAGATGACTCCCAGCAGTGGACAGACATGTGAGGGGTGGCTGCAGAGGACTCCCAGCAGTGCCCTGAAATATGAGGTGTGGGTGCATTTCACTACCAGCAGTGGACAGACATGTGAGGGGTGGGTGCAGAGGACTCCCATCAGTGGACAGACATGTGAGGGGTGGGTGCAGAGGACTCCCAGCAGTGGACAGACATGTGAGCGGTGGGTGCAGAGGACTCCCAGAAGTGGCCTGCAATATGAGGGGTGGGTGCATATCACTCCCAGCAGTGGACAGACATGCGAGTGGTGGGTGCAGAGGACTCCCAGCAGTGGAGAGACATATGAAGGGTGGGTGCAGAGGACTCCCAGCAGTGGACAGACATGTAAGGGGTGGGTGCATATCACTCCCAGCAGTGGACTGACATGTGAGGGGTGGGTGCAGAGGACTCCCAGCAGTGGACAGACATGTGAGGGGTGGGTGCAGATGACTCCCAGCAGTGGACAGACATGTGAGGGGTTGCTGCAAAGGACTCCCAGCAGTGGACAGACAT
Source organism: Triturus cristatus (assembly GCF_964204655.1). Lineage (NCBI taxonomy): Eukaryota > Metazoa > Chordata > Amphibia > Caudata > Salamandridae > Triturus > Triturus cristatus. The sequence continues at coordinate 422,255,455 of NC_140579.1, forward strand.
GTGAGGGGTGGGTGCAGAGGACTCCCAGCAGTGGCCTGCAATATGAGTGGTGGGTGCATATCATTCCCAGCAGTGGACAGACATGTGAGGGGTGGGTGCTGAGGACTCCCAGCAGTGGACAGACATGTGAGGGGTGGGTGCAGAGAACTCCCAGCAGTGGACAGACGTGAGGGGTGGGTGCAGAGGACTCCCAGCAGTGGACAGACATGTGAGGGGTGGCTGCAGAGGACTCCCAGCAGTGGACATACATGTGAGGGGTGGGTGCAGAGGACTCCGAGCAGTGGCCTGCAATATGAGTGGTGGGTGCATATCACTCCCAGCAGTGCACAGACATGTGAGGGGTGGGTGCAGAGGACTCCCAGCAGTGGACAGACACGTGAAGGGTGGCTGCAGAAGACTCCCAGCAGTGGACAGACATGTGAGGGGTGGGTGCAGAGGACTCCCAGCAGTGGCCTGCAATATGAGTGGTGGGTGCATATCACTCCCACCAGTGGACAGACATGTCAGGGGTGGGTGCAGAGGACTCCCAGCAGTGGACAGACATGTGAGGGGTGGGTGCAAATGACTCCCAGCAGTGGACAGACATGTGAGGGGTGGCTGCAGAGGACTCCCAGCAGTGCCCTGAAATATGAGGTGTGGGTGCATTTCACTACCAGCAGTGGACAGACATGTGAGGGGTGGGTGCAGAGGACTCCCATCAGTGGACAGACATGTGAGGGGTGGGTGCAGAGGACTCCCAGCAGTGGACAGACATGTGAGCGGTGGGTGCAGAGGACTCCCAGAAGTGGCCTGCAATATGAGGGGTGGGTGCATATCACTCCCAGCAGTGGACAGACATGCGAGTGGTGGGTGCAGAGGACTCCCAGCAGTGGACAGACATATGAGGGGTGGGTGCAGAGGACTCCCAGCAGTGGACAGACATGTAAGGGGTGGGTGCATATCACTCCCAGCAGTGGACTGACATGTGAGGGGTGGGTGCAGAGGACTCCCAGCAGTGGACAGACATGTGAGGGGTGGGTGCAGATGACTCCCAGCAGTGGACAGACATGTGAGGGGTTGCTGCAAAGGACTCCCAGCAGTGGACAGACATGTGAGGGGTGGGTGCAGAGGACTCCCAGCAGTGGCCTGCAATATGAGTGGTGGGTGCATATCATTCCCAGCAGTGGACAGACATGTGAGGGGTGGGTGCTGAGGACTCCCAGCAGTGGACAGACATGTGAGGGGTGGGTGCAGAGAACTCCCAGCAGTGGACAGACGTGAGGGGTGGGTGCAGAGGACTCCCTGCAGTGGAAAGACATGTGAGGTGGGGGTGCAGAGGACTCCCAGCAGTGGGCTGCAATATGAGTGGTGGGTGCATATCACTCCCAGCAGTGAACAGACATGTGAGGGGTGGGTGCAGAGGACTCCCAGCAGTGGACAGACACGTGAAGGGTGGCTGCAGAGGACTCCCAGCAGTGGACAGACATGTGAGGGGTGGGTGCAGAGGACTCCCAGAAGTGGCCTGCAATATGAGTGGTGGGTGCATATCACTCCCAGCAGTGGACAGACATGTGAGGGGTGGGTACCGAGGACTCCCAGCAGTGGACAGACATGTAAGGGGTGGGTGCAGAGGACTCCCAGCAGTGGACAGACATGTGAGGGGTGGGTGCAGAGGACTCCCAGCAGTGGACAGACATGTGAGGGGTGGGTGCAGAGGACTCCCAGCAGTGGCCTGCAATATGAGTGGTGGGTGCATATCACTCCCAGCAGTGGACAGACATGTGAGGGGTGGGTGCAGAGGACTCCCAGCTGTGGACAGACATGTGAGGGGTGGGTGCAGATGACTCCCAGCAGTGGACAGACATGTGAGGGGTGGCTGCAGAGGACTCCCAGCAGTGCCCTGAAATATGAGGTGTGGGTGCATTTCACTACCAGCAGTGGACAGACATGTGAGGGGTGGGTGCAGAGGACTCCCAGCAGTGGACAGACATGTGAGGGGTGGGTGCAGAGGACTCCCAGCAGTGGCTTGCAATATGAGTGGTGGGTGCATATCACTCCCAGCAGTGGACAGACATGTGAGGGGTGGGTGCTGAGGACTCCCGGCAGTGGACAGACATGTGAGGGGTGGGTGCAGAGGACTCCCAGCAGTGGACAGACATGTGAGGGGTGGGTGCAGAGGAGTCCCAGCAGTGGACAGACATGTGAGGGGTGGGTGCAGAGGACTCCAAGCAGTGGCCTGCAATATGAGTGGTGGGTGCATATCACTCCCAGCAGTGGACACACATGTGAGGGGTGGGTGCAGAGGACTCCCAGCGGTGGACAGACATGTGAGGGGTGGCTGCAGAGGACTCCCAGCAGTGCCCTGCAATATGAGGTGTGGGTGCATATCACTACCAGCAGTGGACAGACATGTGAGGGGTGGGTGCAGAGGACTCCCAGCAGTGGACAGACATGTGAGGGGTGGCTGCAGAGCACTCCCAGCAGTGGACAGACATGTGAGGGGTGGCTGCAGAGGACTCCCTGCAGTGGCCTGCTATATGAGTGGTGGGTGCATATCACTCCCAGCAGTGGACAGACATGTGAGTGGTGGGTGCAGAGTACTCCCAGCAGTGGACAGACATGTGAGGGGTGGGTGCAGAGGACTCCCAGCAGTGGCCTGCAATATGAGTGGTGGGTGCATATCACTCCCAGCAGTGGACTGACATGTGAGGGGTGGGTGCAGAGTACTCCCAGCAGTGGACAGACATGTGAGGGGAGGGTGCAGATGACTCCCAGCAGTGGACAGACATGTGAGGGGTGGCTGCAGAGGACTCCCAGCAGTGGACAGAAATGTGAGGGGTGGGTGAAGAGGACTCCCAGCAGTGGACAGACATGTGAGGGGTGGGTGCAGAGGACTCCCAGAAGTGGCCTGCAATATGAGTGGTGGGTGCATATCACTCCCAGCAGTGGACAGACATGTGAGGGGTGGGTGCTGAGAACTCCCAGCAGTGGACAGACATGTGAGGGGTGGGTGCAGAGGACTCCCAGCAGTGGACAGACATGTGAGGGGTGGGTGCACAGGACTCCCAGCAGTGGACAGACATGTGAGAGATGGGTGCAGAGGACTCCCAGCAGTGGACAGACATGTGAGCGGTGGGTGCAGAGGACTCCCAGCAGTGGACAGACATGTTTGGGGTGGCTGCGGAGGACTCCCAGCAGTGCCCTGCAATATGAGGTGTGGGTGCATTTCACTACCAGCAGTGGACAGACATGTGAGGGGTGGGTGCAGAGGACTCCCAGCAGTGGACAGACATGTGAGGGGTGGGTGCAGAGGACTCCCAGCAGTGGACAGACATGTGAGGGGTGGCTGCAGAGGACTCCCAGCAGTGGCCTGCAATATGAGTGGTGGGTGCATATCACTTCCAGCAGTGGACAGATATGTGAGGGGTGGGTGCAGAGGACTCCAAGCAAGGGACAGACATGTGAGGGGTGGCTGCAGAGGACTCCCAGCAGTGGACAGACATGTGAGGGGTGGGTGCAGAGGACTCCCAGCAGTGGCCTGCAATATGAAGGGTGGGTGCATATCACTCCCAGCAGTGGACAGACATGTGAGTGGTGGGTGCAGAGGACTCCCAGCAGTGGACAGCCATATGAGGGGTGGGTGCAGAGGACTCCCAGCAGTGGACAGACATGTGAGGGGTGGGTGCATATCACTCCAAGCAGTGGACTGACATGTGAGGGGTGGGTGCAGAGGACTCCCAGCAGTGGACAAACATGTGAGGGGTGGGTGCAGATGACTCCCAGCAGTGGACAGACATGTGAGGGGTGGGTGCTGAGGACTCCCAGCAGTGGACAGACATGTGAGGGGTGGGTGCAGATGACTCCCAGCAGTGGACAGACATGTGAAGGGTGGCTGCAGAGGACTCCCAGCAGTGGACAGACATGTGAGGGGTGGGTGCAGAGGACTCCCAGCAGTGGCCTGCAATATGAGTGGTGGGTGCATATCACTCCCAGCAGTGGACAGACATGTGAGGGGTGGGTGCAGAGGACTCCCAGCAGTGGACAGACATGTGAGGGGTGGGTGCAGAGGACTCCCAGCAGTGGACAGACATGTGAGGGGTGGGTGCAGAGGACTCCCAGCAGTAGCCTGCAATATGAGTGGTGGGTGCATATCACTCCCAGCAGTGGACAGACATGTGAGGGGTGGGTGCAGAGGACTCCCAGCAGTGGACAGACATGTGAGGGGTGGGTGCAGAGGACTCCCAGCAGTGGACAGACATGTGAGGGGTGGCTGCAGAGGACTCCCAGCAGTGCCCTGCAATATGAGGTGTGGGTGCCTATCACTACCAGCAGTGGACAGACATGTGAGGGGTGGGTGCAGAGGACTCCCTGCAGTGGCCTGCAATTTGAGTGGTGGGTGCATATCACTCCCAGCAGTGGACAGACATGTGAGGGGTGGGTGCAGAGGACTCCCAGCAGTGGACAGACATGTGAGGGGTGGCTGCAGAGGACTCCCAGCAGTGGACAGACATGTGAGGGGTGGGTGCAGAGGACTCCGAGCAGTGGCCTGCAATATGAGTGGTGGATGCATATCACTCCCAGCAGTGAACAGACATGTGAGGGGTGGCTGCAGAGGACTCCCAGCAGTGGACAGACACGTGAAGGGTGGCTGCAGAAGACTCCCAGCAGTGGACAGACATGTGAGGGGTGGGTGCAGAGGACTCCCAGCAGTGGACAGACATGTGAGGGGTGGGTGCAGAGGACTCGCAGCAGTGGACAGACCTGTGAGGGGTGGGTGCACAGGACTCCCAGCAGTGGACAGACATGTGAGGGATGGGTGCAGAGGACTCCCAGCAGTGGACAGACATGTGAGGGGTGGGTGCAGAGGACTCCCAGCAGTTGACAGACATGTGAGGGGTGGCTGCAGAGGACTCCCAGCAGTGCCCTGCAATATGAGGTGTGGGTCCATTTCACTACTAGCAGTGGACAGACATGTGAGGGGTGGGTGCAGAGCACTCCCAGCAGTGGACAAACATGTGAGGGGTGGGTGCAGAGGACCCCCAGCAGTGGCTTGCAATATGAGTGGTGGGTGCATATCACTCCGAGCAGTGGACAGACATGTGAGGGGTGGGTGCTGAGAACTCCCAGCAGTGGACAGACATGTGAGGGGTGGGTGCAGAGGACTTGCAGCAGTGGACAGACATGTGAGGGGAGGGTGCAGATGACTCCCAGCAGTGGACAGACATGTGAGGGGTGGCTGCAGAGGACTCCCAGCAGTGGACAGAAATGTGAGGGGTGGGTGAAGAGGACTCCCAGCAGTGGACAGACATGTGAGGGGTGGGTGCAGAGGACTCCCAGAAGTGGCCTGCAATATGAGTGGTGGGTGCATATCACTCCCAGCAGTGGACAGACATGTGAGGGGTGGGTGCTGAGAACTCCCAGCAGTGGACAGACATGTGAGGGGTGGGTGCAGAGGACTCCCAGCAGTGGACAGACATGTGAGGGGTGGGTGCACAGGACTCCCAGCAGTGGACAGACATGTGAGAGATGGGTGCAGAGGACTCCCAGCAGTGGACAGACATGTGAGCGGTGGGTGCAGAGGACTCCCAGCAGTGGACAGACATGTTTGGGGTGGCTGCGGAGGACTCCCAGCAGTGCCCTGCAATATGAGGTGTGGGTGCATTTCACTACCAGCAGTGGACAGACATGTGAGGGGTGGGTGCAGAGGACTCCCAGCAGTGGACAGACATGTGAGGGGTGGGTGCAGAGGACTCCCAGCAGTGGACAGACATGTGAGGGGTGGCTGCAGAGGACTCCCAGCAGTGGCCTGCAATATGAGTGGTGGGTGCATATCACTTCCAGCAGTGGACAGATATGTGAGGGGTGGGTGCAGAGGACTCCAAGCAAGGGACAGACATGTGAGGGGTGGCTGCAGAGGACTCCCAGCAGTGGACAGACATGTGAGGGGTGGGTGCAGAGGACTCCCAGCAGTGGCCTGCAATATGAAGGGTGGGTGCATATCACTCCCAGCAGTGGACAGACATGTGAGTGGTGGGTGCAGAGGACTCCCAGCAGTGGACAGCCATATGAGGGGTGGGTGCAGAGGACTCCCAGCAGTGGACAGACATGTGAGGGGTGGGTGCATATCACTCCAAGCAGTGGACTGACATGTGAGGGGTGGGTGCAGAGGACTCCCAGCAGTGGACAGACATGTGAGGGGTGGGTGCAGATGACTCCCAGCAGTGGACAGACATGTGAGGGGTGGGTGCTGAGGACTCCCAGCAGTGGACAGACATGTGAGGGGTGGGTGCAGATGACTCCCAGCAGTGGACAGACATGTGAAGGGTGGCTGCAGAGGACTCCCAGCAGTGGACAGACATGTGAGGGGTGGGTGCAGAGGACTCCCAGCAGTGGCCTGCAATATGAGTGGTGGGTGCATATCACTCCCAGCAGTGGACAGACATGTGAGGGGTGGGTGCAGAGGACTCCCAGCAGTGGACAGACATGTGAGGGGTGGGTGCAGAGGACTCCCAGCAGTGGACAGACATGTGAGGGGTGGGTGCAGAGGACTCCCAGCAGTAGCCTGCAATATGAGTGGTGGGTGCATATCACTCCCAGCAGTGGACAGACATGTGAGGGGTGGGTGCAGAGGACTCCCAGCAGTGGACAGACATGTGAGGGGTGGGTGCAGAGGACTCCCAGCAGTGGACAGACATGTGAGGGGTGGCTGCAGAGGACTCCCAGCAGTGCCCTGCAATATGAGGTGTGGGTGCCTATCACTACCAGCAGTGGACAGACATGTGAGGGGTGGGTGCAGAGGACTCCCTGCAGTGGCCTGCAATTTGAGTGGTGGGTGCATATCACTCCCAGCAGTGGACAGACATGTGAGGGGTGGGTGCAGAGGACTCCCAGCAGTGGACAGACATGTGAGGGGTGGCTGCAGAGGACTCCCAGCAGTGGACAGACATGTGAGGGGTGGGTGCAGAGGACTCCGAGCAGTGGCCTGCAATATGAGTGGTGGATGCATATCACTCCCAGCAGTGAACAGACATGTGAGGGGTGGCTGCAGAGGACTCCCAGCAGTGGACAGACACGTGAAGGGTGGCTGCAGAAGACTCCCAGCAGTGGACAGACATGTGAGGGGTGGGTGCAGAGGACTCCCAGCAGTGGACAGACATGTGAGGGGTGGGTGCAGAGGACTCGCAGCAGTGGACAGACCTGTGAGGGGTGGGTGCACAGGACTCCCAGCAGTGGACAGACATGTGAGGGATGGGTGCAGAGGACTCCCAGCAGTGGACAGACATGTGAGGGGTGGGTGCAGAGGACTCCCAGCAGTTGACAGACATGTGAGGGGTGGCTGCAGAGGACTCCCAGCAGTGCCCTGCAATATGAGGTGTGGGTGCATTTCACTACTAGCAGTGGACAGACATGTGAGGGGTGGGTGCAGAGCACTCCCAGCAGTGGACAAACATGTGAGGGGTGGGTGCAGAGGACCCCCAGCAGTGGCTTGCAATATGAGTGGTGGGTGCATATCACTCCGAGCAGTGGACAGACATGTGAGGGGTGGGTGCTGAGAACTCCCAGCAGTGGACAGACATGTGAGGGGTGGGTGCAGAGGACTTGCAGCAGTGGACAGACATGTGAGGGGTGGGTGCACAGGACTCCCAGCAGTGGACAGACATGTGAGGGGTGGGTGCTGAGAACTCCCAGCAGTGGACAGACATGTGAGGGGTGGGTGCAGAGGACTCGCAGCAGTGGACAGACATGTGAGGGGTGGGTGCACAGGACTCCCAGCAGTGGACAGACATGAGAGGGATGGGTGCAGGGGACTCCCAGCAGTGACCAGACATGTGAGGGGTGGGTGCAGAGGACTCCCAGCAGTTGACAGACATGTGAGGGGTGGCTGCAGAGGACTCCCAGCAGTGCCCTGCAATATGAGGTGTGGGTGCATTTCACTACTAGCAGTGGACAGACATGTGAGGGGTGGGTGCAGAGGACTCCCAGCAGTGGACAGACATGTGAGGGGTGGGTGCAGAGGACTCCCAGCAGTGGACAGACATGTGAGGGGTGGCTGCAGAGGACTCCCAGCAGTGCCCTGCAATATGAGGTGTGGGTGCATATCACTACCAGCAGTGGACAGACAGGTGAGGGGTGGGTGCAGAGGACTCCCAGCAGTGGACAGACATGTGAGGGGTGGCTGCAGAGGACTCCCAGCAGTGCCCTGAAACATGAGGTGTGGGTGCATATCACTACCAGCAGTGGACAGACATGTGAGGGGTGGGTGCAGAGGACTCCCATCAGTGGACAGACATGTGAGGGGTGGGTGCAGAGGACTCCCAGCAGTGGACAGACATGTGAGGGGTGGGTGCAGAGGACTCCCAGCAGTGGCCTGCAATATGAGGGGTGGGTGCATATCACTCCCAGCAGTGGACAGACATGCGAGTGGTGGGTGCAGAGGACTCCCAGCAGTGGACAGATATATGAGGGGTGGGTGCAGAGGACTCCCAGCAGTGGACAGACATGTAAGGGGTGGGTGCATATCACTCCCAGCAGTGGACTGACATGTGAGGGGTGGGTGCAGAGGACTCCCAGCAGTGGACAGACATGTGAGGGGTGGGTGCAGATGACTCCCAGCAGTGGAAAGACATGTGAGGGGTGGGTGCAGATGGCTCCCAGCAGTGGACAGACATGTGAGGGGTTGCTGCAGAGGACTCCCAGCAGTGGACAGACATGTGAGGGGTGGGTGCAGAGGACTCCCAGCAGTGGCCTGCAATATGAGTGGTGGGTGCATATCATTCCCAGCAGTGGACACACATGTGAGGGGTGGGTGCTGAGGACTCCCAGCAGTGGACAGACATGTGAGGGGTGGGTGCAGAGAACTCCCAGCAGTGGACAGACGTGAGGGGTGGGTGCAGAGGACTCCCAGCAGTGGAAAGACATGTGAGGGGTGGGTGCAGAGGACTCCCAGCAGTGGCCTGCAATATGAGTGGTGGGTGCATATAACTCCCAACCGTGAACAGACATGTGAGGGGTGGGTGCAGAGGACTCCCAGCAGTGGACAGACACGTGAAGGGTGGCTGCAGAGGACTCCCAGCAGTGGACAGACATGTGAGGGGTGGGTGCAGAGGACTCCCAGAAGTGGCCTGCAATATGAGTGGTGGGTGCATATCACTCCAAGCAGTGGACAGACATGTGAGGGGTGGGTACCGAGGACTCCCAGCAGTGGACAGACATGTAAGGGGTGGGTGCAGAGGACTCCCAGCAGTGGACAGACATGTGAGGGTGGGTGCAGAGGACTCCCAGCAGTGGACAGACATGTGAGGGGTGGGTGCAGAGGACTCCCAGCAGTGGCCTGCAATATGAGTGGTGGGTGCATATCACTCCCAGCAGTGGACAGACATGTGAGGGGTGGGTGCAGAGGTCTCCCAGCTGTGGACAGACATGTGAGGGGTGGGTGCAGATGACTCCCAGCAGTGGACAGACATGTGAGGGGTGGCTGCAGAGGACTCCCAGCAGTGCCCTGAAATATGAGGTGTGGGTGCATTTCACTACCATCAGTGGACAGACATGTGAGGGGTGGGTGCAGAGGACTCCCAGCAGTGGACAGACATGTGAGGGGTGGGTGCAGAGGACTCCCAGCAGTGGCTTGCAATATGAGTGGTGGGTGCATATCACTCCCAGCAGTGGACAGACATGTGAGGGGTGGGTGCTGAGGACTCCCGGCAGTGGACAGACATGTGAGGGGTGGGTGCAGAGGACTCCCAGCAGTGGACAGACATGTGAGGGGTGGGTGCAGAGGAGTCCCAGCAGTGGACAGACATGTGAGGGGTGGGTGCAGAGGACTCCCAGCAGTGGACAGACATGTGAGGGGTGGCTGCAGAGGACTCTCAGCAGTGCCCTGCAATATGAGGTGTGGGTGCATATCACTACCAGCAGTGGACAGACATGTGAGGGGTGGGTGCAGAGGACTCCCAGCAGTGGACAGACATGTGAGGGGTGGCTGCAGAGGACTCCCAGCAGTGCCCTGCAATATGAGGTGTGGGTGCATATCACTACCAGCAGTGGACAGACATGTGAGGGGTGGGTGCAGAGGACTCCCAGCAGTGGGCAGACATGTGAGGGGTGGCTGCAGAGGACTCCCAGCAGTGGACAGACATGTCAGGGGTGGCTGCAGAGGACTCCCAGCAGTGGCCTGCTATATGAGTGGTGGGTGCATATCACTCCCAGCACTGGACAGACATGTGAGTGGTGGGTGCAGAGTACTCCCAGCATTGGACAGTCATATGAGGGGTGGGTGCAGAGGACTCCCAGCAGTGGCCTGCAATATGAGTGGTGGGTGCATATCACTCCCAGCAGTGGACTGACATGTGAGGGGTGGGTGCAGAGGACTCCCAGCAGTGGACAGACATGTGAGGGGTGGGTGCAGATGACTCCCAGCAGTGGACAGACATGTGAGGGGTGGGTGCAGAGGACTCCCAGCAGTGGAGAGACATGTGAGGCGTGGCTGCAGAGGACTCCCAGCAGTGGACATACATGTGAGGGGTGGGTGCAGAGGACTCCGAGCAGTGGCCTGCAATATGAGTGGTGGGTGCATATCACTCCCAGCAGTGAACAGACATGTGAGGGGTGGGTGCAGAGGACTCCCAGCAGTGGACAGACACGTGAAGGGTGGCTGCAGAAGACTCCCAGCAGTGGACAGACATGTGAGGGGTGGGTGCAGAGGACTCCCAGCAGTGGCCTGCAATATGAGTGGTGGGTGCATATCACTCCCACCAGTGGACAGACATGTCAGGGGTGGGTGCAGAGGACTCCCAGCAGTGGACAGACATGTGAGGGGTGGGTGCAGATGACTCCCAGCAGTGCACAGACATGTGAGGGGTGGCTGCAGAGGACTCCCAGCAGTGCCCTGAAATATGAGGTGTGGGTGCATTTCACTACCAGCAGTGGACAGACATGTGAGGGGTGGGTGCAGAGGACTCCCATCAGTGGACAGACATGTGAGGGGTGGGTGCAGAGGACTCCCAGCAGTGGACAGACATGTGAGCGGTGGGTGCAGAGGACTCCCAGAAGTGGCCTGCAATATGAGGGGTGGGTGCATATCACTCCCAGCAGTGGACAGACATGCGAGTGGTGGGTGCAGAGGACTCCCAGCAGTGGACAGACATATGAGGGGTGGGTGCAGAGGACTCCCAGCAGTGGACAGACATGTAAGGGGTGGGTGCATATCACTCCCAGCAGTGGACTGACATGTGAGGGGTGGGTGCAGAGGACTCCCAGCAGTGGACAGACATGTGAGGGGTGGGTGCAGATGACTCCCAGCAGTGGAAAGACATGTGAGGGGTTGCTGCAGAGGACTCCCAGCAGTGGACAGATATGTGAGGGGTGGGTGCAGAGGACTCCCAGCAGTGGCCTGCAATATGAGTGGTGGGTGCATATCATTCCCAGCAGTGGACAGACATGTGAGGGGTGGGTGCTGAGGACTCCCAGCAGTGGACAGACATGTGAGGGGTGGGTGCAGAGAACTCCCAGCAGTGGACAGACGTGAGGGGTGGGTGCAGAGGTCTCCCAGCAGTGGAAAGACATGTGAGGGGTGGGTGCAGAGGACTCCCAGCAGTGGCCTGCAATATGAGTGGTGGGTGCATATCACTCCCAGCAGTGAACAGACATGTGAGGGGTGGGTGCAGAGGACTCCCAGCAGTGGACAGACACGTGAAGGGTGGCTGCAGAGGACTCCCAGCAGTGGACAGACATGTGAGGGGTGGGTGCAGAGGACTCCCAGAAGTGGCCTGCAATATGAGTGGTGGGTGCATATCACTCCCAGCAGTGGACAGACATTTGAGGGGTGGGTACCGAGGACTCCCAGCAGTGGACAGACATGTGAGGGGTGGGTGCAGAGGACTCCCAGCAGTGGACAGACATGTGAGGGGTGGGTGCAGAGGACTCCCAGCAGTGGACAGACATGTGAGGGGTGGGTGCAGAGGACTCCCAGCAGTGGCCTGCAATATGAGTGGTGGGTGCATATCACTCCCAGCAGTGGACAGACATGTGAGGGGTGGGTGCAGAGGACTCCCAGCTGTGGACAGACATGTGAGGGGTGGGTGCAGATGACTCCCAGCAGTGGACAGACATGTGAGGGGTGGCTGCGGAGGACTCCCAGCAGTGCCCTGCAATATGAGGTGTGGGTGCATTTCACTACCAGCAGTGGACAGACGTGTGAGGGGTGGGTGCAGAGGACTCCCAGCAGTGGACAGACATGTGAGGGGTGGGTGCAGAGGACTCCCAGCAGTGGCTTGCAATATGAGTGGTGGGTGCATATCACTCCCAGCAGTGGACAGACATGTGAGGGGTGGGTGCTGAGGACTCCCAGCAGTGGACAGACATGTGAGGGGTGGGTGCAGAGGACTCCCAGCAGTGGACAGACATGTGAGGGGTGGGTGCAGAGGAGTCCCAGCAGTGGACAGACATGTGAGGGGTGGGCGCAGAGGACTCCCAGCAGTGGCCTGCAATATGAGTGGTGGGAGCATATCACTCCCAGCAGTGGACACACATGTGAGGGGTGGGTGCAGCGGACTCCCAGCAGTGGACAGACATGTGAGGGGTGGCTGCAGAGGACTCCCAGCAGTGCCCTGCAATATGAGGTGTGGGTGCATATCACTACCAGCAGTGGACAGACATGTGAGGGGTGGGTGCAGAGGACTCCCAGCAGTGGACAGACATGTGAGGGGTGGCTGCAGAGGACTCCCAGCAGTGCCCTGAAATATGAGGTGTGGGTGCATATCACTACCAGCAGTGGACAGACATGTGAGGGGTGGGTGCAGAGGACTCCCAGCAGTGGACAGACATGTGAGGGGTGGCTGCAGAGGACTCCCAGCAGTGGACACACAAGTGAGGGGTGGCTGCAGAGGACTCCCAGCAGTGGCCTGCAATATGAGTGGTTGGTGCATATCACTCCCAGCAGTGGACAGACATGTGAGGGGTGGGTGCAGAGGACTCCCAGCAGTGCACAGACATGTGAGGGGTGGCTGCAGAGGACTCCCAGCAGTGCCCTGAAATATGAGGTGTGGGTGCATTTCACTACCAGCAGTGGACAGACATGTGAGGGGTGGGTGCAGAGGACTCCCATCAGTGGACAGACATGTGAGGGGTGGGTGCAGAGGACTCCCAGCAGTGGACAGACATGTGAGCGGTGGGTGCAGAGGACTCCCAGAAGTGGCCTGCAATATGAGGGGTGGGTGCATATCACTCCCAGCAGTGGACAGACATGCGAGTGGTGGGTGCAGAGGACTCCCAGCAGTGGACAGACATATGAGGGGTGGGTGCAGAGGACTCCCAGCAGTGGACAGACATGTAAGGGGTGGGTGCATATCACTCCCAGCAGTGGACTGACATGTGAGGGGTGGGTGCAGAGGACTCCCAGCAGTGGACAGACATGTGAGGGGTGGGTGCAGATGACTCCCAGCAGTGGAAAGACATGTGAGGGGTTGCTGCAGAGGACTCCCAGCAGTGGACAGACATGTGAGGGGTGGGTGCAGAGGACTCCCAGCAGTGGCCTGCAATATGAGTGGTGGGTGCATATCATTCCCAGCAGTGGACAGACATGTGAGGGGTGGGTGCTGAGGACTCCCAGCAGTGGACAGACATGTGAGGGGTGGGTGCAGAGAACTCCCAGCAGTGGACAGACGTGAGGGGTGGGTGCAGAGATCTCCCAGCAGTGGAAAGACATGTGAGGGGTGGGTGCAGAGGACTCCCAGCAGTGGCCTGCAATATGAGTGGTGGGTGCATATCACTCCCAGCAGTGAACAGACATGTGAGGGGTGGGTGCAGAGGACTCCCAGCAGTGGACAGACATGTGAAGGGTGGCTGCAGAGGACTCCCAGCAGTGGACAGACATGTGAGGGGTGGGTGCAGAGGACTCCCAGAAGTGGCCTGCAATATGAGTGGTGGGTGCATATCACTCCCAGCAGTGGACAGACATTTGAGGGGTGGGTACCGAGGACTCCCAGCAGTGGACAGACATGTGAGGGGTGGGTGCAGAGGACTCCCAGCAGTGGACAGACATGTGAGGGGTGGGTGCAGAGGACTCCCAGCAGTGGACAGACATGTGAGGGGTGGGTGCAGAGGACTCCCAGCAGTGGCCTGCAATATGAGTGGTGGGTGCATATCACTCCCACCAGTGGACAGACATGTCAGGGGTGGGTGCAGAGGACTCCCAGCAGTGGACAGACATGTGAGGGGTGGGTGCAGATGACTCCCAGCAGTGCACAGACATGTGAGGGGTGGCTGCAGAGGACTCCCAGCAGTGCCCTGAAATATGAGGTGTGGGTGCATTTCACTACCAGCAGTGGACAGACATGTGAGGGGTGGGTGCAGAGGACTCCCATCAGTGGACAGACATGTGAGGGGTGGGTGCAGAGGACTCCCAGCAGTGGACAGACATGTGAGCGGTGGGTGGTGAGGACTCCCAGAAGTGGCCTGCAATATGAGGGGTGGGTGCATATCACTCCCAGCAGTGGACAGACATGCGAGTGGTGGGTGCAGAGGACTCCCAGCAGTGGACAGACATATGAGGGGTGGGTGCAGAGGACTCCCAGCAGTGGACAGACATGTAAGGGGTGGGTGCATATCACTCCCAGCAGTGGACTGACATGTGAGGGGTGGGTGCAGAGGACTCCCAGCAGTGAACAGACATGTGAGGGGTGGGTGCAGATGACTCCCAGCAGTGGAAAGACATGTGAGGGGTTGCTGCAGAGGACTCCCAGCAGTGGACAGATATGTGAGGGGTGGGTGCAGAGGACTCCCAGCAGTGGCCTGCAATATGAGTGGTGGGTGCATATCATTCCCAGCAGTGGACAGACATGTGAGGGGTGGGTGCTGAGGACTCCCAGCAGTGGACAGACATGTGAGGGGTGGCTGCAGAGGACTCCCAGCAGTGGCCTGCAATATGAGTGGTTGGTGCATATCACTCCCAGCAGTGGACAGACATGTGAGGGGTGGGTGCAGAGGACTCCCAGCAGTGCACAGACATGTGAGGGGTGGCTGCAGAGGACTCCCAGCAGTGCCCTGAAATATGAGGTGTGGGTGCATTTCACTACCAGCAGTGGACAGACATGTGAGGGGTGGGTGCAGAGGACTCCCATCAGTGGACAGACATGTGAGGGGTGGGTGCAGAGGACTCCCAGCAGTGGACAGACATGTGAGCGGTGGGTGCAGAGGACTCCCAGAAGTGGCCTGCAATATGAGGGGTGGGTGCATATCACTCCCAGCAGTGGACAGACATGCGAGTGGTGGGTGCAGAGGACTCCCAGCAGTGGACAGACATATGAGGGGTGGGTGCAGAGGACTCCCAGCAGTGGACAGACATGTAAGGGGTGGGTGCATATCACTCCCAGCAGTGGACTGACATGTGAGGGGTGGGTGCAGAGGACTCCCAGCAGTGGACAGACATGTGAGGGGTGGGTGCAGATGACTCCCAGCAGTGGAAAGACATGTGAGGGGTTGCTGCAGAGGACTCCCAGCAGTGGACAGACATGTGAGGGGTGGGTGCAGAGGACTCCCAGCAGTGGCCTGCAATATGAGTGGTGGGTGCATATCATTCCCAGCAGTGGACAGACATGTGAGGGGTGGGTGCTGAGGACTCCCAGCAGTGGACAGACATGTGAGGGGTGGGTGCAGAGAACTCCCAGCAGTGGACAGACGTGAGGGGTGGGTGCAGAGGTCTCCCAGCAGTGGAAAGACATGTGAGGGGTGGGTGCAGAGGACTCCCAGCAGTGGCCTGCAATATGAGTGGTGGGTGCATATCACTCCCAGCAGTGAACAGACATGTGAGGGGTGGGTGCAGAGGACTCCCAGCAGTGGACAGACATGTGAAGGGTGGCTGCAGAGGACTCCCAGCAGTGGACAGACATGTGAGGGGTGGGTGCAGAGGACTCCCAGAAGTGGCCTGCAATATGAGTGGTGGGTGCATATCACTCCCAGCAGTGGACAGACATTTGAGGGGTGGGTACCGAGGACTCCCAGCAGTGGACAGACATGTGAGGGGTGGGTGCAGAGGACTCCCAGCAGTGGACAGACATGTGAGGGGTGGGTGCAGAGGACTCCCAGCAGTGGACAGACATGTGAGGGGTGGGTGCAGAGGACTCCCAGCAGTGGCCTGCAATATGAGTGGTGGGTGCATATCACTCCCACCAGTGGACAGACATGTCAGGGGTGGGTGCAGAGGACTCCCAGCAGTGGACAGACATGTGAGGGGTGGGTGCAGATGACTCCCAGCAGTGCACAGACATGTGAGGGGTGGCTGCAGAGGACTCCCAGCAGTGCCCTGAAATATGAGGTGTGGGTGCATTTCACTACCAGCAGTGGACAGACATGTGAGGGGTGGGTGCAGAGGACTCCCATCAGTGGACAGACATGTGAGGGGTGGGTGCAGAGGACTCCCAGCAGTGGACAGACATGTGAGCGGTGGGTGCAGAGGACTCCCAGAAGTGGCCTGCAATATGAGGGGTGGGTGCATATCACTCCCAGCAGTGGACAGACATGCGAGTGGTGGGTGCAGAGGACTCCCAGCAGTGGACAGACATATGAGGGGTGGGTGCAGAGGACTCCCAGCAGTGGACAGACATGTAAGGGGTGGGTGCATATCACTCCCAGCAGTGGACTGACATGTGAGGGGTGGGTGCAGAGGACTCCCAGCAGTGGACAGACATGTGAGGGGTGGGTGCAGATGACTCCCAGCAGTGGAAAGACATGTGAGGGGTTGCTGCAGAGGACTCCCAGCAGTGGACAGATATGTGAGGGGTGGGTGCAGAGGACTCCCAGCAGTGGCCTGCAATATGAGTGGTGGGTGCATATCATTCCCAGCAGTGGACAGACATGTGAGGGGTGGGTGCTGAGGACTCCCAGCAGTGGACAGACATGTGAGGGGTGGGTGCAGAGAACTCCCAGCAGTGGACAGACGTGAGGGGTGGGTGCAGAGGTCTCCCAGCAGTGGAAAGACATGTGAGGGGTGGGTGCAGAGGACTCCCAGCAGTGGCCTGCAATATGAGTGGTGGGTGCATATCACTCCCAGCAGTGAACAGACATGTGAGGGGTGGGTGCAGAGGACTCCCAGCAGTGGACAGACACGTGAAGGGTGGCTGCAGAGGACTCCCAGCAGTGGACAGACATGTGAGGGGTGGGTGCAGAGGACTCCCAGAAGTGGCCTGCAATATGAGTGGTGGGTGCATATCACTCCCAGCAGTGGACAGACATTTGAGGGGTGGGTACCGAGGACTCCCAGCAGTGGACAGACATGTGAGGGGTGGGTGCAGAGGACTCCCAGCAGTGGACAGACATGTGAGGGGTGGGTGCAGAGGACTCCCAGCAGTGGACAGACATGTGAGGGGTGGGTGCAGAGGACTCCCAGCAGTGGCCTGCAATATGAGTGGTGGGTGCATATCACTCCCAGCAGTGGACAGACATGTGAGGGGTGGGTGCAGAGGACTCCCAGCTGTGGACAGACATGTGAGGGGTGGGTGCAGATGACTCCCAGCAGTGGACAGACATGTGAGGGGTGGCTGCAGAGGACTCCCAGCAGTGCCCTGAAATATGAGGTGTGGGTGCATTTCACTACCAGCAGTGGACAGACATGTGAGGGGTGGGTGCAGAGGACTCCCAGCAGTGGACAGACATGTGAGGGGTGGGTGCAGAGGACTCCCAGCAGTGGCTTGCAATATGAGTGGTGGGTGCATATCACTCCCAGCAGTGGACAGACATGTGAGGGGTGGGTGCTGAGGACTCCCGGCAGTGGACAGACATGTGAGGGGTGGGTGCAGAGGACTCCCAGCAGTGGACAGACATGTGAGGGGTGGGTGCAGAGGAGTCCCAGCAGTGGACAGACATGTGAGTGGTGGGTGCAGAGTACTCCCAGCAGTGGACAGACATGTGAGGGGTGGGTGCAGAGGACTCCAAGCAGTGGCCTGCAATATGAATGGTGGGTGCATATCATTCCCAGCAGTGGACACACATGTGAGGGGTGGGTGCAGAGGACTCCCAGCAGTGGACAGACATGTGAGGGGTGGCTGCAGAGGACTCCCAGCAGTGCCCTGCAATATGAGGTGTGGGTGCATATCACTACCAGCAGTGGACAGACATGTGAGGGGTGGGTGCAGAGGACTCCCATCAGTGGACAGACATGTGAGGGGTGGCTGCAGAGGACTCCCAGCAGTGGACACACATGTGAGGGGTGGCTGCAGAGGACTCCCAGCAGTGGCCTGCTATATGAGTGGTGGGTGCATATCACTCCCAGCAGTGGACAGACATGTGAGTGGTGGGTGCAGAGTACTCCCAGCAGTGGACAGACATATGAGGGGTGGGTGCAGAGGACTCCCAGCAGTGGCCTGCAATATGAGTGGTGGGTGTATATCACTCCCAGCAGTGGACTGACATGTGAGGGGTGGGTGCAGAGTACTCCCAGCAGTGGACAAACATGTGAGGGGTGGGTGCAGATGACTCCCAGCAGTGGACAGACATGTGAGGGGTGGCTGCAGAGGACTCCCAGCAGTGGACAGAAATGTGAGGGGTGGGTGCAGAGGACTCCCAGCAGTGGACAGACATGTGAGGGGTGGGTGCAGAGGACTCCCAGAAGTGGCCTGCAATATGAGTGGTGGGTGCATATCACTCCCAGCAGTGGACAGACATGTGAGGGGTGGGTGCTGAGAACTCCCAGCAGTGGACAGACATGTGAGGGGTGGGTGCAGAGGACTCCCAGCAGTGGACAGACATGTGAGGGGTGGGTGCACAGGACTCCCAGCAGTGGACAGACATGTGAGGGATGGGTGCAGAGGACTCCCAGCAGTGGACAGACATGTGAGCGGTGGGTGCAGAGGACTCCCAGCAGTGGACAGACATGTTTGGGGTGGCTGCGGAGGACTCCCAGCAGTGCCCTGCAATATGAGGTGTGGGTGCATTTCACTACCAGCAGTGGACAGACGTGTGAGGGGTGGGTGCAGAGGACTCCCAGCAGTGGACAGACATGTGAGGGGTGGGTGCAGAGGACTCCCAGCAGTGGCTTGCAATATGAGTGGTGGGTGCATATCACTCCCAGCAGTGGACAGACATGTGAGGGGTGGGTGCTGAGGACTCCCAGCAGTGGACAGACATGTGAGGGGTGGGTGCAGAGGACTCCCAGCAGTGGACAGACATGTGAGGGGTGGGTGCAGAGGAGTCCCAGCAGTGGACAGACATGTGAGGGGTGGGCGCAGAGGACTCCCAGCAGTGGCCTGCAATATGAGTGGTGGGAGCATATCACTCCCAGCAGTGGACACACATGTGAGGGGTGGGTGCAGCGGACTCCCAGCAGTGGACAGACATGTGAGGGGTGGCTGCAGAGGACTCCCAGCAGTGCCCTGCAATATGAGGTGTGGGTGCATATCACTACCAGCAGTGGACAGACATGTGAGGGGTGGGTGCAGAGGACTCCCAGCAGTGGACAGACATGTGAGGGGTGGCTGCAGAGGACTCCCAGCAGTGCCCTGAAATATGAGGTGTGGGTGCATATCACTACCAGCAGTGGACAGACATGTGAGGGGTGGGTGCAGAGGACTCCCAGCAGTGGACAGACATGTGAGGGGTGGCTGCAGAGGACTCCCAGCAGTGGACAGACATGTGAGGGGTGGCTGCAGAGGACTCCCAGCAGTGGCCTGCAATATGAGTGGTTGGTGCATATCACTCCCAGCAGTGGACAGACATGTGAGGGGTGGGTGCAGAGGACTCCCAGCAGTGCACAGACATGTGAGGGGTGGCTGCAGAGGACTCCCAGCAGTGCCCTGAAATATGAGGTGTGGGTGCATTTCACTACCAGCAGTGGACAGACATGTGAGGGGTGGGTGCAGAGGACTCCCATCAGTGGACAGACATGTGAGGGGTGGGTGCAGAGGACTCCCAGCAGTGGACAGACATGTGAGCGGTGGGTGCAGAGGACTCCCAGAAGTGGCCTGCAATATGAGGGGTGGGTGCATATCACTCCCAGCAGTGGACAGACATGCGAGTGGTGGGTGCAGAGGACTCCCAGCAGTGGACAGACATATGAGGGGTGGGTGCAGAGGACTCCCAGCAGTGGACAGACATGTAAGGGGTGGGTGCATATCACTCCCAGCAGTGGACTGACATGTGAGGGGTGGGTGCAGAGGACTCCCAGCAGTGGACAGACATGTGAGGGGTGGGTGCAGATGACTCCCAGCAGTGGAAAGACATGTGAGGGGTTGCTGCAGAGGACTCCCAGCAGTGGACAGACATGTGAGGGGTGGGTGCAGAGGACTCCCAGCAGTGGCCTGCAATATGAGTGGTGGGTGCATATCATTCCCAGCAGTGGACAGACATGTGAGGGGTGGGTGCTGAGGACTCCCAGCAGTGGACAGACATGTGAGGGGTGGGTGCAGAGAACTCCCAGCAGTGGACAGACGTGAGGGGTGGGTGCAGAGGTCTCCCAGCAGTGGAAAGACATGTGAGGGGTGGGTGCAGAGGACTCCCAGCAGTGGCCTGCAATATGAGTGGTGGGTGCATATCACTCCCAGCAGTGAACAGACATGTGAGGGGTGGGTGCAGAGGACTCCCAGCAGTGGACAGACATGTGAAGGGTGGCTGCAGAGGACTCCCAGCAGTGGACAGACATGTGAGGGGTGGGTGCAGAGGACTCCCAGAAGTGGCCTGCAATATGAGTGGTGGGTGCATATCACTCCCAGCAGTGGACAGACATTTGAGGGGTGGGTACCGAGGACTCCCAGCAGTGGACAGACATGTGAGGGGTGGGTGCAGAGGACTCCCAGCAGTGGACAGACATGTGAGGGGTGGGTGCAGAGGACTCCCAGCAGTGGACAGACATGTGAGGGGTGGGTGCAGAGGACTCCAAGCAGTGGCCTGCAATATGAGTGGTGGGTGCATATCATTCCCAGCAGTGGACACACATGTGAGGGGTGGGTGCAGACGACTCCCAGCAGTGGACAGACATGTGAGGGGTGGCTGCAGAGGACTCCCAGCAGTGCCCTGCAATATGAGGTGTGGGTGCATATCACTACCAGCAGTGGACAGACATGTGAGGGGTGGGTGCAGAGGACTCCCAGCAGTGGACAGACATGTGAGGGGTGGCTGCAGAGGACTCCCAGCAGTGGACACACATGTGAGGGGTGGCTGCAGAGGACTCCCAGCAGTGCCCTGAAATATGAGGTGTGGGTGCATTTCACTACCAGCAGTGGACAGACATGTGAGGGGTGGGTGCAGAGGACTCCCAGCAGTGGACAGACATGTGAGGGGTGGGTGCAGAGGACTCCCAGCAGTGGCTTGCAATATGAGTGGTGGGTGCATATCACTCCCAGCAGTGGACAGACATGTGAGGGGTGGGTGCTGAGGACTCCCGGCAGTGGACAGACATGTGAGGGGTGGGTGCAGAGGACTCCCAGCAGTGGACAGACATGTGAGGGGTGGGTGCAGAGGAGTCCCAGCAGTGGACAGACATGTGAGTGGTGGGTGCAGAGTACTCCCAGCAGTGGACAGACATGTGAGGGGTGGGTGCAGAGGACTCCAAGCAGTGGCCTGCAATATGAGTGGTGGGTGCATATCATTCCCAGCAGTGAACACACATGTGAGGGGTGGGTGCAGAGGACTCCCAGCAGTGGACAGACATGTGAGGGGTGGCTGCAGAGGACTCCCAGCAGTGCCCTGCAATATGAGGTGTGGGTGCATATCACTACCAGCAGTGGACAGACATGTGAGGGGTGGGTGCAGAGGACTCCCCGCAGTGGACAGACATGTGAGGGGTGGCTGCAGAGGACTCCCAGCAGTGGACACACATGTGAGGGGTGGCTGCAGAGGACTCCCAGCAGTGGCCTGCTATATGAGTGGTGGGTGCATATCACTCCCAGCAGTGGACAGACATGTGAGTGGTGGGTGCAGAGTACTCCCAGCAGTGGACAGACATGTGAGGGGTGGGTGCAGAGGACTCCCAGCAGTGGCCTGCAATATGAGTGGTGGGTGCATATCACTCCCAGCAGTGGACTGACATGTGAGGGGTGGCTGCAGAGGACTCCCAGCAGTGCCCTGAAATATGAGGTGTGGGTGCATTTCACTACCAGCAGTGGACAGACATGTGAGGGGTGGGTGCAGAGGACTCCCATCAGTGGACAGACATGTGAGGGGTGGGTGCAGAGGACTCCCAGCAGTGGACAGACATGTGAGCGGTGGGTGCAGAGGACTCCCAGAAGTGGCCTGCAATATGAGGGGTGGGTGCATATCACTCCCAGCAGTGGACAGACATGCGAGTGGTGGGTGCAGAGGACTCCCAGCAGTGGACAGACATATGAGGGGTGGGTGCAGAGGACTCCCAGCAGTGGACAGACATGTAAGGGGTGGGTGCATATCACTCCCAGCAGTGGACTGACATGTGAGGGGTGGGTGCAGAGGACTCCCAGCAGTGGACAGACATGTGAGGGGTGGGTGCAGATGACTCCCAGCAGTGGAAAGACATGTGAGGGGTTGCTGCAGAGGACTCCCAGCAGTGGACAGACATGTGAGGGGTGGGTGCAGAGGACTCCCAGCAGTGGCCTGCAATATGAGTGGTGGGTGCATATCATTCCCAGCAGTGGACAGACATGTGAGGGGTGGGTGCTGAGGACTCCCAGCAGTGGACAGACATGTGAGGGGTGGGTGCAGAGAACTCCCAGCAGTGGACAGACGTGAGGGGTGGGTGCAGAGGTCTCCCAGCAGAGGAAAGACATGTGAGGGGTGGGTGCAGAGGACTCCCAGCAGTGGCCTGCAATATGAGTGGTGGGTGCATATCACTCCCAGCAGTGAACAGACATGTGAGGGGTGGGTGCAGAGGACTCCCAGCAGTGGACAGACATGTGAAGGGTGGCTGCAGAGGACTCCCAGCAGTGGACAGACATGTGAGGGGTGGGTGCAGAGGACTCCCAGAAGTGGCCTGCAATATGAGTGGTGGGTGCATATCACTCCCAGCAGTGGACAGACATTTGAGGGGTGGGTACCGAGGACTCCCAGCAGTGGACAGACATGTGAGGGGTGGGTGCAGAGGACTCCCAGCAGTGGACAGACATGTGAGGGGTGGGTGCAGAGGACTACCAGCAGTGGACAGACATGTGAGGGGTGGGTGCAGAGGACTCCCAGCAGTGGCCTGCAATATGAGTGGTGGGTGCATATCACTCCCAGCAGTGGACAGACATGTGAGGTGTGGGTGCAGAGGACTCCCAGCTGTGGACAGACATGTGAGGGGTGGGTGCAGATGACTCCCAGCAGTGGACAGACATGTGAGGGGTGGCTGCAGAGGACTCCCAGCAGTGCCCTGAAATATGAGGTGTGGGTGCATTTCACTACCAGCAGTGGACAGACATGTGAGGGGTGGGTGCAGAGGACTCCCAGCAGTGGACAGACATGTGAGGGGTGGGTGCAGAGGACTCCCAGCAGTGGCTTGCAATATGAGTGGTGGGTGCATATCACTCCCAGCAGTGGACAGACATGTGAGTGTTGGGTGCGGAGGACTCCCGGCAGTGGACAGACATGTGAGGGGTGGGTGCAGAGGACTCCCAGCAGTGGACAGACATGTGAGGGGTGGGTCCAGAGGAGTCCCAGCAGTGGACAGACATGTGAGTGGTGGGTGCAGAGTACTCCCAGCAGTGGACAGACATGTGAGGGGTGGGTGCAGAGGACTCCAAGCAGTGGCCTGCAATATGAGTGGTGGGTGCATATCATTCCCAGCAGTGGACACACATGTGAGGGGTGGGTGCAGACGACTCCCAGCAGTGGACAGACATGTGAGGGGTGGCTGCAGAGGACTCCCAGCAGTGCCCTGCAATATGAGGTGTGGGTGCATATCACTACCAGCAGTGGACAGACATGTGAGGGGTGGGTGCAGAGGACTCCCAGCAGTGGACAGACATGTGAGGGGTGGCTGCAGAGGACTCCCAGCAGTGGACACACATGTGAGGGGTGGCTGCAGAGGACTCCCAGCAGTGGCCTGCTATATGAGTGGTGGGTGCATATCACTCCCAGCAGTGGACAGACATGTGAGTGGTGGGTGCAGAGTACTCCCAGCAGTGGACAGACATGTGAGGGGTGGGTGCAGAGGACTCCCAGCAGTGGCCTGCAATATGAGTGGTGGGTGCATATCACTCCCAGCAGTGGACTGACATGTGAGGGGTGGGTGCAGAGTACTCCCAGCAGTGGACAAACATGTGAGGGGTGGGTGCAGATGACTCCCAGCAGTGGACAGACATGTGAGGGGTGGCTGCAGAGGACTCCCAGCAGTGGACAGAAATGTGAGGGGTGGGTGCAGAGGACTCCCAGCAGTGGACAGACATGTGAGGGGTGGGTGCAGAGGACTCCCAGAAGTGGCCTGCAATATGAGTGGTGGGTGCATATCACTCCCAGCAGTGGACAGACATGTGAGGGGTGGGTGCTGAGAACTCCCAGCAGTGGACAGACATGTGAGGGGTGGGTGCAGAGGACTCCCAGCAGTAGACAGACATGTGAGGGGTGGGTGCACAGGACTCCCAGCAGTGGACAGACATGTGAGGGATGGGTGCAGAGGACTCCCAGCAGTGGACAGACATGTGAGCGGTGGGTGCAGAGGACTCCCAGCAGTGGAAAGACATGTTTGGGGTGGCTGCGGAGGACTCCCAGCAGTGCCCTGCAATATGAGGTGTGGGTGCATTTCACTACCAGCAGTGGACAGACGTGTGAGGGGTGGGTGCAGAGGACTCCCAGCAGTGGACAGACATGTGAGGGGTGGGTGCAGAGGACTCCCAGCAGTGGCTTGCAATATGAGTGGTGGGTGCATATCACTCCCAGCAGTGGACAGACATGTGAGGGGTGGGTGCTGAGGACTCCCAGCAGTGGACAGACATGTGAGGGGTGGGTGCAGAGGACTCCCAGCAGTGGACAGACATGTGAGGGGTGGGTGCAGAGGAGTCCCAGCAGTGGACAGACATGTGAGGGGTGGGCGCAGAGGACTCCCAGCAGTGGCCTGCAATATGAGTGGTGGGAGCATATCACTCCCAGCAGTGGACACACATGTGAGGGGTGGGTGCAGCGGACTCCCAGCAGTGGACAGACATGTGAGGGGTGGCTGCAGAGGACTCCCAGCAGTGCCCTGCAATATGAGGTGTGGGTGCATATCACTACCAGCAGTGGACAGACATGTGAGGGGTTGGTGCAGAGGACTCCCAGCAGTGGACAGACATGTGAGGGGTGGCTGCAGAGGACTCCCAGCAGTGCCCTGAAATATGAGGTGTGGGTGCATATCACTACCAGCAGTGGACAGACATGTGAGGGGTGGGTGCAGAGGACTCCCAGCAGTGGACAGACATGTGAGGGGTGGCTGCAGAGGACTCCCAGCAGTGGACAGACATGTGAGGGGTGGCTGCAGAGGACTCCCAGCAGTGGCCTGCAATATGAGTGGTTGGTGCATATCACTCCCAGCAGTGGACAGACATGTGAGGGGTGGGTGCAGAGGACTCCCAGCAGTGGACAGACATGTGAGGGGTGGCTGCAGAGGACTCCCAGCAGTGGACAGACATGTGAGGGGTGGCTGCAGAGGACTCCCAGCAGTGGCCTGCAATATGAGTGGTTGGTGCATATCACTCCCAGCAGTGGACAGACATGTGAGGGGTGCGTGCAGAGGATTCCCAGCAGTAGCCTGCAATATGAGGGGTGGGTGCATATCACTCCCAGCAGTGGACAGACATGTGAGGGAAAGGTGCAGAGGACTCCCAGCAGTGGACAGACATGTGAGGGGTGGGTGCAGAGGACTCCCAGCAGTGGACAGACATGTGAGGGGTGGCTGCAGAGGACTCCCAGCAGCGCCCTGCAATATGAGGTGTGGGTGCATTTCACTACCAGCAGTGGACAGACATGTGAGGGGTGGGTGCAGAGGACTCCCAGCAGTGGACAGACATGTGAGGGGTGGGTGCAGAGCTCTCCCAGCAGTGGCTTGCAATATGAGTGGTGGGTGCATATCACTCCCAGCAGTGGACAGACATGTGAGGGGTGGGTGCTGAGGACTCCCAGCAGTGGACAGACATGTGAGTGGTGGGTGCAGAGGACTCCCAGCAGTGGACAGACATGTGAGGGGTGGGTGCAGAGGAGTCCCAGCAGTGGACAGACATGTGAGGGGTGGGTGCAGAGGACTCCCAGCAGTGGCCTGCAATATGAGTGGTGGGTGCATATCACTCCCAGCAGTGAACACACATGTGAGGGGTGGGTGCAGAGGACTCCCAGCAGTGGACAGACATGTGAGGGGTGGCTGCAGAGGACTCGCAGCAATGCCCTGCAATATGAGGTGTGGGTGCATATCACTACCAGCAGTGGACAGACATGTGAGGGGTGGGTGCAGAGGACTCCCAGCAGTGGACAGACATGTGAGGGGTGGCTGCAGAGGACTCCCAGCAGTGCCCTGAAATATGAGGTGTGGGTGCATATCACTACCAGCAGTGGACAGACATGTGAGGGGTGGGTGCAGAGGACTCCCAGCAGTGGACAGACATGTGAGGGGTGGCTGCAGAGGACTCCCAGCAGTGGACAGACATGTGAGGGGTGGCTGCAGAGGACTCCCAGCAGTGGCCTGCAATATGAGTGGTTGGTGCATATCACTCCCAGCAGTGGACAGACAGGTGAGGGGTGGGTGCAGAGGACTCCCAGCAGTGGACAGACATGTGAGGGGTGGCTGCAGAGGACTCCCAGCAGTGGACAGACATGTGAGGGGTGGGTGCAGAGGACTCCCAGCAGTGGCCTGCAATATGAGGGGTGGGTGCATATCACTCCCAGCAGTGGACAGACATGTGAGTGGTGGGTGCAGAGGACTCCCAGCAGTGGACAGACATATGAGGGGTGGGTGCAGAGGATTCTCAGCAGTGGACAGACATGTGAGGGGTGGGTGCAGAGGACTCCCAGCAGTGGAAAGACATGTGAGGGGTGGGTGCAGAGGACTCCCAGCAGTGGCTTGCATTATGAGTGGTGGGTGCATATCACTCCCAGCAGTGGACAGACATGTGAGGGGTGGGTGCTGAGGACTCCCAGCAGTGGACAGACATGTGAGGGGTGGGTGCAGAGGACTCCCAGCAGTGGACAGACATGTGAGGGGTGGGTGCAGAGGACTCCCAGCAGTGGCCTGCAATATGAGTGGTGGGTGCATATCACTCCCAGCAGTGGACACTCATGTGAGGGGTGGGTGCAGAGGACTCCCAGCAGTGGACAGACATGTGAGGGGTGGCTGCAGAGGACTCCCAGCAGTGCCCTGCAATATGAGGTGTGGGTGCATATCACTACCAGCAGTGGACAGACAGGTGAGGGGTGGGTGCAGAGGACTCCCAGCAGTGGACAGACATGTGAGAGGTGGCTGCAGAGGACTCCCAGCAGTGGACAGACATGTGAGGGGTGGGTGCAGAGGACTCCCAGCAGTGGCCTGCAATATGAAGGGTGGGTGCATATCACTCCCAGCAGTGGACAGACATGTGAGTGGTGGGTGCAGAGGACTCCCAGCAGTGGACAGCCATATGAGGGGTGGGTGCAGAGGACTCCCAGCAGTGGACAGACATGTGAGGGGTGGGTGCATATCACTCCCAGCAGTGGACAGACATGTGAGGGGTGGGTGCAGATGACTCCCAGCAGTGGACAGACATGTGAGGGGTTGATGCAGAGGACTCCCAGCTGTGGCCTGCAATATGAGTGGTGGGTGCATATATCTACCAGTAGTGGACAGACATGTGAGGGGTGGGTGCTGAGGACTCCCAGCAGTGGACAGACATGTGAGTGGTGGGTGCATATCACTCCCAGCAGTGAACAGACATGTGAGGGGTGGGTGCAGATGACTCCCATCAGTGGACAGACATGTGAAGGGTGGCTGCAGAGGACTCCCAGCAGTGGACAGACATGTGAGGGGTGGGTGCAGAGGACTCCCAGCAGTGGCCTGCAATATGAGTGGTGGGTGCATATCACTCCCAGCAGTGGACAGACATGTGAGGGGTGGGTGCAGAGGACTCCCAGCAGTGGACAGACATGTGAGGGGTGGGTGCAGAGAACTCCCAGCAGTGGACAGACGTGAGGGGTGGGTGCAGAGGACTCCCAGCAGTGGAAAGACATGCGAGTGGTGGGTGCAGAGGACTCCCAGCAGTGGACAGACATATGAGGGGTGGGTGCAGAGAACTCCCAGCAGTGGACAGACATGTAAGGGGTGGGTGCATATCACTCCCAGCAGTGGACTGACATGTAAGGGGTGGGTGCAGAGGACTCCCAGCAGTGGACAGACATGTGAGGGGTGGGTGCAGATGACTCCCAGCAGTGCACAGACATGTGAGGGGTGGCTGCAGAGGACTCCCAGCAGTGCCCTGAAATATGAGGTGTGGGTGCATTTCACTACCAGCAGTGGACAGACATGTGAGGGGTGGGTGCAGAGGACTCCCATCAGTGGACAGACATGTGAGGGGTGGGTGCAGAGGACTCCCAGCAGTGGACAGACATGTGAGCGGTGGGTGCAGAGGACTCCCAGAAGTGGCCTGCAATATGAGGGGTGGGTGCATATCACTCCCAGCAGTGGACAGACATGCGAGTGGTGGGTGCAGAGGACTCCCAGCAGTGGACAGACATATGAGGGGTGGGTGCAGAGGACTCCCAGCAGTGGACAGACATGTAAGGGGTGGGTGCATATCACTCCCAGCAGTGGACTGACATGTGAGGGGTGGGTGCAGAGGACTCCCAGCAGTGGACAGACATGTGAGGGGTGGGTGCAGATGACTCCCAGCAGTGGAAAGACATGTGAGGGGTTGCTGCAGAGGACTCCCAGCAGTGGACAGATATGTGAGGGGTGGGTGCAGAGGACTCCCAGCAGTGGCCTGCAATATGAGTGGTGGGTGCATATCATTCCCAGCAGTGGACAGACATGTGAGGGGTGGGTGCTGAGGACTCCCAGCAGTGGACAGACATGTGAGGGGTGGGTGCAGAGAACTCCCAGCAGTGGACAGACGTGAGGGGTGGGTGCAGAGGTCTCCCAGCAGTGGAAAGACATGTGAGGGGTGGGTGCAGAGGACTCCCAGCAGTGGCCTGCAATATGAGTGGTGGGTGCATATCACTCCCAGCAGTGAACAGACATGTGAGGGGTGGGTGCAGAGGACTCCCAGCAGTGGACAGACACGTGAAGGGTGGCTGCAGAGGACTCCCAGCAGTGGACAGACATGTGAGGGGTGGGTGCAGAGGACTCCCAGAAGTGGCCTGCAATATGAGTGGTGGGTGCATATCACTCCCAGCAGTGGACAGACATTTGAGGGGTGGGTACCGAGGACTCCCAGCAGTGGACAGACATGTGAGGGGTGGGTGCAGAGGACTCCCAGCAGTGGACAGACATGTGAGGGGTGGGTGCAGAGGACTCCCAGCAGTGGACAGACATGTGAGGGGTGGGTGCAGAGGACTCCCAGCAGTGGCCTGCAATATGAGTGGTGGGTGCATATCACTCCCAGCAGTGGACAGACATGTGAGGGGTGGGTGCAGAGGACTCCCAGCTGTGGACAGACATGTGAGGGGTGGGTGCAGATGACTCCCAGCAGTGGACAGACATGTGAGGGGTGGCTGCGGAGGACTCCCAGCAGTGCCCTGCAATATGAGGTGTGGGTGCATTTCACTACCAGCAGTGGACAGACGTGTGAGGGGTGGGTGCAGAGGACTCCCAGCAGTGGACAGACATGTGAGGGGTGGGTGCAGAGGACTCCCAGCAGTGGCTTGCAATATGAGTGGTGGGTGCATATCACTCCCAGCAGTGGACAGACATGTGAGGGGTGGGTGCTGAGGACTCCCAGCAGTGGACAGACATGTGAGGGGTGGGTGCAGAGGACTCCCAGCAGTGGACAGACATGTGAGGGGTGGGTGCAGAGGAGTCCCAGCAGTGGACAGACATGTGAGGGGTGGGCGCAGAGGACTCCCAGCAGTGGCCTGCAATATGAGTGGTGGGAGCATATCACTCCCAGCAGTGGACACACATGTGAGGGGTGGGTGCAGCGGACTCCCAGCAGTGGACAGACATGTGAGGGGTGGCTGCAGAGGACTCCCAGCAGTGCCCTGCAATATGAGGTGTGGGTGCATATCACTACCAGCAGTGGACAGACATGTGAGGGGTGGGTGCAGAGGACTCCCAGCAGTGGACAGACATGTGAGGGGTGGCTGCAGAGGACTCCCAGCAGTGCCCTGAAATATGAGGTGTGGGTGCATATCACTACCAGCAGTGGACAGACATGTGAGGGGTGGGTGCAGAGGACTCCCAGCAGTGGACAGACATGTGAGGGGTGGCTGCAGAGGACTCCCAGCAGTGGACAGACAAGTGAGGGGTGGCTGCAGAGGACTCCCAGCAGTGGCCTGCAATATGAGTGGTTGGTGCATATCACTCCCAGCAGTGGACAGACATGTGAGGGGTGGGTGCAGAGGACTCCCAGCAGTGCACAGACATGTGAGGGGTGGCTGCAGAGGACTCCCAGCAGTGCCCTGAAATATGATGTGTGGGTGCATTTCACTACCAGCAGTGGACAGACATGTGAGGGGTGGGTGCAGAGGACTCCCATCAGTGGACAGACATGTGAGGGGTGGGTGCAGAGGACTCCCAGCAGTGGACAGACATGTGAGCGGTGGGTGCAGAGGACTCCCAGAAGTGGCCTGCAATATGAGGGGTGGGTGCATATCACTCCCAGCAGTGGACAGACATGCGAGTGGTGGGTGCAGAGGACTCCCAGCAGTGGACAGACATATGAGGGGTGGGTGCAGAGGACTCCCAGCAGTGGACAGACATGTAAGGGGTGGGTGCATATCACTCCCAGCAGTGGACTGACATGTGAGGGGTGGGTGCAGAGGACTCCCAGCAGTGGACAGACATGTGAGGGGTGGGTGCAGATGACTCCCAGCAGTGGAAAGACATGTGAGGGGTTGCTGCAGAGGACTCCCAGCAGTGGACAGACATGTGAGGGGTGGGTGCAGAGGACTCCCAGCAGTGGCCTGCAATATGAGTGGTGGGTGCATATCATTCCCAGCAGTGGACAGACATGTGAGGGGTGGGTGCTGAGGACTCCCAGCAGTGGACAGACATGTGAGGGGTGGGTGCAGAGAACTCCCAGCAGTGGACAGACGTGAGGGGTGGGTGCAGAGATCTCCCAGCAGTGGAAAGACATGTGAGGGGTGGGTGCAGAGGACTCCCAGCAGTGGCCTGCAATATGAGTGGTGGGTGCATATCACTCCCAGCAGTGAACAGACATGTGAGGGGTGGGTGCAGAGGACTCCCAGCAGTGGACAGACATGTGAAGGGTGGCTGCAGAGGACTCCCAGCAGTGGACAGACATGTGAGGGGTGGGTGCAGAGGACTCCCAGAAGTGGCCTGCAATATGAGTGGTGGGTGCATATCACTCCCAGCAGTGGACAGACATTTGAGGGGTGGGTACCGAGGACTCCCAGCAGTGGACAGACATGTGAGGGGTGGGTGCAGAGGACTCCCAGCAGTGGACAGACATGTGAGGGGTGGGTGCAGAGGACTCCCAGCAGTGGACAGACATGTGAGGGGTGGGTGCAGAGGACTCCCAGCAGTGGCCTGCAATATGAGTGGTGGGTGCATATCACTCCCACCAGTGGACAGACATGTCAGGGGTGGGTGCAGAGGACTCCCAGCAGTGGACAGACATGTGAGGGGTGGGTGCAGATGACTCCCAGCAGTGCACAGACATGTGAGGGGTGGCTGCAGAGGACTCCCAGCAGTGCCCTGAAATATGAGGTGTGGGTGCATTTCACTACCAGCAGTGGACAGACATGTGAGGGGTGGGTGCAGAGGACTCCCATCAGTGGACAGACATGTGAGGGGTGGGTGCAGAGGACTCCCAGCAGTGGACAGACATGTGAGCGGTGGGTGGTGAGGACTCCCAGAAGTGGCCTGCAATATGAGGGGT
The DNA here is from genome assembly GCF_964204655.1 of Triturus cristatus. Classification (NCBI taxonomy): domain Eukaryota; kingdom Metazoa; phylum Chordata; class Amphibia; order Caudata; family Salamandridae; genus Triturus; species Triturus cristatus. The sequence goes on from NC_140579.1 coordinate 422,287,359, forward strand.
GGGTGCATATCACTCCCAGCAGTGGACAGACATGCGAGTGGTGGGTGCAGAGGACTCCCAGCAGTGGACAGACATATGAGGGGTGGGTGCAGAGGACTCCCAGCAGTGGACAGACATGTAAGGGGTGGGTGCATATCACTCCCAGCAGTGGACTGACATGTGAGGGGTGGGTGCAGAGGACTCCCAGCAGTGAACAGACATGTGAGGGGTGGGTGCAGATGACTCCCAGCAGTGGAAAGACATGTGAGGGGTTGCTGCAGAGGACTCCCAGCAGTGGACAGATATGTGAGGGGTGGGTGCAGAGGACTCCCAGCAGTGGCCTGCAATATGAGTGGTGGGTGCATATCATTCCCAGCAGTGGACAGACATGTGAGGGGTGGGTGCTGAGGACTCCCAGCAGTGGACAGACATGTGAGGGGTGGCTGCAGAGGACTCCCAGCAGTGGCCTGCAATATGAGTGGTTGGTGCATATCACTCCCAGCAGTGGACAGACATGTGAGGGGTGGGTGCAGAGGACTCCCAGCAGTGCACAGACATGTGAGGGGTGGCTGCAGAGGACTCCCAGCAGTGCCCTGAAATATGAGGTGTGGGTGCATTTCACTACCAGCAGTGGACAGACATGTGAGGGGTGGGTGCAGAGGACTCCCATCAGTGGACAGACATGTGAGGGGTGGGTGCAGAGGACTCCCAGCAGTGGACAGACATGTGAGCGGTGGGTGCAGAGGACTCCCAGAAGTGGCCTGCAATATGAGGGGTGGGTGCATATCACTCCCAGCAGTGGACAGACATGCGAGTGGTGGGTGCAGAGGACTCCCAGCAGTGGACAGACATATGAGGGGTGGGTGCAGAGGACTCCCAGCAGTGGACAGACATGTAAGGGGTGGGTGCATATCACTCCCAGCAGTGGACTGACATGTGAGGGGTGGGTGCAGAGGACTCCCAGCAGTGGACAGACATGTGAGGGGTGGGTGCAGATGACTCCCAGCAGTGGAAAGACATGTGAGGGGTTGCTGCAGAGGACTCCCAGCAGTGGACAGACATGTGAGGGGTGGGTGCAGAGGACTCCCAGCAGTGGCCTGCAATATGAGTGGTGGGTGCATATCATTCCCAGCAGTGGACAGACATGTGAGGGGTGGGTGCTGAGGACTCCCAGCAGTGGACAGACATGTGAGGGGTGGGTGCAGAGAACTCCCAGCAGTGGACAGACGTGAGGGGTGGGTGCAGAGGTCTCCCAGCAGTGGAAAGACATGTGAGGGGTGGGTGCAGAGGACTCCCAGCAGTGGCCTGCAATATGAGTGGTGGGTGCATATCACTCCCAGCAGTGAACAGACATGTGAGGGGTGGGTGCAGAGGACTCCCAGCAGTGGACAGACATGTGAAGGGTGGCTGCAGAGGACTCCCAGCAGTGGACAGACAAGTGAGGGGTGGGTGCAGAGGACTCCCAGAAGTGGCCTGCAATATGAGTGGTGGGTGCATATCACTCCCAGCAGTGGACAGACATTTGAGGGGTGGGTACCGAGGACTCCCAGCAGTGGACAGACATGTGAGGGGTGGGTGCAGAGGACTCCCAGCAGTGGACAGACATGTGAGGGGTGGGTGCAGAGGACTCCCAGCAGTGGACAGACATGTGAGGGGTGGGTGCAGAGGACTCCCAGCAGTGGCCTGCAATATGAGTGGTGGGTGCATATCACTCCCACCAGTGGACAGACATGTCAGGGGTGGGTGCAGAGGACTCCCAGCAGTGCACAGACATGTGAGGGGTGGCTGCAGAGGACTCCCAGCAGTGCCCTGAAATATGAGGTGTGGGTGCATTTCACTACCAGCAGTGGACAGACATGTGAGGGGTGGGTGCAGAGGACTCCCATCAGTGGACAGACATGTGAGGGGTGGGTGCAGAGGACTCCCAGCAGTGGACAGACATGTGAGCGGTGGGTGCAGAGGACTCCCAGAAGTGGCCTGCAATATGAGGGGTGGGTGCATATCACTCCCAGCAGTGGACAGACATGCGAGTGGTGGGTGCAGAGGACTCCCAGCAGTGGACAGACATATGAGGGGTGGGTGCAGAGGACTCCCAGCAGTGGACAGACATGTAAGGGGTGGGTGCATATCACTCCCAGCAGTGGACTGACATGTGAGGGGTGGGTGCAGAGGACTCCCAGCAGTGGACAGACATGTGAGGGGTGGGTGCAGATGACTCCCAGCAGTGGAAAGACATGTGAGGGGTTGCTGCAGAGGACTCCCAGCAGTGGACAGATATGTGAGGGGTGGGTGCAGAGGACTCCCAGCAGTGGCCTGCAATATGAGTGGTGGGTGCATATCATTCCCAGCAGTGGACAGACATGTGAGGGGTGGGTGCTGAGGACTCCCAGCAGTGGACAGACATGTGAGGGGTGGGTGCAGAGAACTCCCAGCAGTGGACAGACGTGAGGGGTGGGTGCAGAGGTCTCCCAGCAGTGGAAAGACATGTGAGGGGTGGGTGCAGAGGACTCCCAGCAGTGGCCTGCAATATGAGTGGTGGGTGCATATCACTCCCAGCAGTGAACAGACATGTGAGGGGTGGGTGCAGAGGACTCCCAGCAGTGGACAGACACGTGAAGGGTGGCTGCAGAGGACTCCCAGCAGTGGACAGACATGTGAGGGGTGGGTGCAGAGGACTCCCAGAAGTGGCCTGCAATATGAGTGGTGGGTGCATATCACTCCCAGCAGTGGACAGACATTTGAGGGGTGGGTACCGAGGACTCCCAGCAGTGGACAGACATGTGAGGGGTGGGTGCAGAGGACTCCCAGCAGTGGACAGACATGTGAGGGGTGGGTGCAGAGGACTCCCAGCAGTGGACAGACATGTGAGGGGTGGGTGCAGAGGACTCCCAGCAGTGGCCTGCAATATGAGTGGTGGGTGCATATCACTCCCAGCAGTGGACAGACATGTGAGGGGTGGGTGCAGAGGACTCCCAGCTGTGGACAGACATGTGAGGGGTGGGTGCAGATGACTCCCAGCAGTGGACAGACATGTGAGGGGTGGCTGCAGAGGACTCCCAGCAGTGCCCTGCAATATGAGGTGTGGGTGCATTTCACTACCAGCAGTGGACAGACATGTGAGGGGTGGGTGCAGAGGACTCCCAGCAGTGGACAGACATGTGAGGGGTGGGTGCAGAGGACTCCCAGCAGTGGCTTGCAATATGAGTGGTGGGTGCATATCACTCCCAGCAGTGGACAGACATGTGAGGGGTGGGTGCTGAGGACTCCCGGCAGTGGACAGACATGTGAGGGGTGGGTGCAGAGGACTCCCAGCAGTGGACAGACATGTGAGGGGTGGGTGCAGAGGAGTCCCAGCAGTGGACAGACATGTGAGTGGTGGGTGCAGAGTACTCCCAGCAGTGGACAGACATGTGAGGGGTGGGTGCAGAGGACTCCAAGCAGTGGCCTGCAATATGAATGGTGGGTGCATATCATTCCCAGCAGTGGACACACATGTGAGGGGTGGGTGCAGAGGACTCCCAGCAGTGGACAGACATGTGAGGGGTGGCTGCAGAGGACTCCCAGCAGTGCCCTGCAATATGAGGTGTGGGTGCATATCACTACCAGCAGTGGACAGACATGTGAGGGGTGGGTGCAGAGGACTCCCATCAGTGGACAGACATGTGAGGGGTGGCTGCAGAGGACTCCCAGCAGTGGACACACATGTGAGGGGTGGCTGCAGAGGACTCCCAGCAGTGGCCTGCTATATGAGTGGTGGGTGCATATCACTCCCAGCAGTGGACAGACATGTGAGTGGTGGGTGCAGAGTACTCCCAGCAGTGGACAGACATATGAGGGGTGGGTGCAGAGGACTCCCAGCAGTGGCCTGCAATATGAGTGGTGGGTGTATATCACTCCCAGCAGTGGACTGACATGTGAGGGGTGGGTGCAGAGTACTCCCAGCAGTGGACAAACATGTGAGGGGTGGGTGCAGATGACTCCCAGCAGTGGACAGACATGTGAGGGGTGGCTGCAGAGGACTCCCAGCAGTGGACAGAAATGTGAGGGGTGGGTGCAGAGGACTCCCAGCAGTGGACAGACATGTGAGGGGTGGGTGCAGAGGACTCCCAGAAGTGGCCTGCAATATGAGTGGTGGGTGCATATCACTCCCAGCAGTGGACAGACATGTGAGGGGTGGGTGCTGAGAACTCCCAGCAGTGGACAGACATGTGAGGGGTGGGTGCAGAGGACTCCCAGCAGTGGACAGACATGTGAGGGGTGGGTGCACAGGACTCCCAGCAGTGGACAGACATGTGAGGGATGGGTGCAGAGGACTCCCAGCAGTGGACAGACATGTGAGCGGTGGGTGCAGAGGACTCCCAGCAGTGGACAGACATGTTTGGGGTGGCTGCGGAGGACTCCCAGCAGTGCCCTGCAATATGAGGTGTGGGTGCATTTCACTACCAGCAGTGGACAGACGTGTGAGGGGTGGGTGCAGAGGACTCCCAGCAGTGGACAGACATGTGAGGGGTGGGTGCAGAGGACTCCCAGCAGTGGCTTGCAATATGAGTGGTGGGTGCATATCACTCCCAGCAGTGGACAGACATGTGAGGGGTGGGTGCTGAGGACTCCCAGCAGTGGACAGACATGTGAGGGGTGGGTGCAGAGGACTCCCAGCAGTGGACAGACATGTGAGGGGTGGGTGCAGAGGAGTCCCAGCAGTGGACAGACATGTGAGGGGTGGGCGCAGAGGACTCCCAGCAGTGGCCTGCAATATGAGTGGTGGGAGCATATCACTCCCAGCAGTGGACACACATGTGAGGGGTGGGTGCAGCGGACTCCCAGCAGTGGACAGACATGTGAGGGGTGGCTGCAGAGGACTCCCAGCAGTGCCCTGCAATATGAGGTGTGGGTGCATATCACTACCAGCAGTGGACAGACATGTGAGGGGTGGGTGCAGAGGACTCCCAGCAGTGGACAGACATGTGAGGGGTGGCTGCAGAGGACTCCCAGCAGTGCCCTGAAATATGAGGTGTGGGTGCATATCACTACCAGCAGTGGACAGACATGTGAGGGGTGGGTGCAGAGGACTCCCAGCAGTGGACAGACATGTGAGGGGTGGCTGCAGAGGACTCCCAGCAGTGGACAGACATGTGAGGGGTGGCTGCAGAGGACTCCCAGCAGTGGCCTGCAATATGAGTGGTTGGTGCATATCACTCCCAGCAGTGGACAGACATGTGAGGGGTGGGTGCAGAGGACTCCCAGCAGTGCACAGACATGTGAGGGGTGGCTGCAGAGGACTCCCAGCAGTGCCCTGAAATATGAGGTGTGGGTGCATTTCACTACCAGCAGTGGACAGACATGTGAGGGGTGGGTGCAGAGGACTCCCATCAGTGGACAGACATGTGAGGGGTGGGTGCAGAGGACTCCCAGCAGTGGACAGACATGTGAGCGGTGGGTGCAGAGGACTCCCAGAAGTGGCCTGCAATATGAGGGGTGGGTGCATATCACTCCCAGCAGTGGACAGACATGCGAGTGGTGGGTGCAGAGGACTCCCAGCAGTGGACAGACATATGAGGGGTGGGTGCAGAGGACTCCCAGCAGTGGACAGACATGTAAGGGGTGGGTGCATATCACTCCCAGCAGTGGACTGACATGTGAGGGGTGGGTGCAGAGGACTCCCAGCAGTGGACAGACATGTGAGGGGTGGGTGCAGATGACTCCCAGCAGTGGAAAGACATGTGAGGGGTTGCTGCAGAGGACTCCCAGCAGTGGACAGACATGTGAGGGGTGGGTGCAGAGGACTCCCAGCAGTGGCCTGCAATATGAGTGGTGGGTGCATATCATTCCCAGCAGTGGACAGACATGTGAGGGGTGGGTGCTGAGGACTCCCAGCAGTGGACAGACATGTGAGGGGTGGGTGCAGAGAACTCCCAGCAGTGGACAGACGTGAGGGGTGGGTGCAGAGGTCTCCCAGCAGTGGAAAGACATGTGAGGGGTGGGTGCAGAGGACTCCCAGCAGTGGCCTGCAATATGAGTGGTGGGTGCATATCACTCCCAGCAGTGAACAGACATGTGAGGGGTGGGTGCAGAGGACTCCCAGCAGTGGACAGACATGTGAAGGGTGGCTGCAGAGGACTCCCAGCAGTGGACAGACATGTGAGGGGTGGGTGCAGAGGACTCCCAGAAGTGGCCTGCAATATGAGTGGTGGGTGCATATCACTCCCAGCAGTGGACAGACATTTGAGGGGTGGGTACCGAGGACTCCCAGCAGTGGACAGACATGTGAGGGGTGGGTGCAGAGGACTCCCAGCAGTGGACAGACATGTGAGGGGTGGGTGCAGAGGACTCCCAGCAGTGGACAGACATGTGAGGGGTGGGTGCAGAGGACTCCAAGCAGTGGCCTGCAATATGAGTGGTGGGTGCATATCATTCCCAGCAGTGGACACACATGTGAGGGGTGGGTGCAGACGACTCCCAGCAGTGGACAGACATGTGAGGGGTGGCTGCAGAGGACTCCCAGCAGTGCCCTGCAATATGAGGTGTGGGTGCATATCACTACCAGCAGTGGACAGACATGTGAGGGGTGGGTGCAGAGGACTCCCAGCAGTGGACAGACATGTGAGGGGTGGCTGCAGAGGACTCCCAGCAGTGGACACACATGTGAGGGGTGGCTGCAGAGGACTCCCAGCAGTGCCCTGAAATATGAGGTGTGGGTGCATTTCACTACCAGCAGTGGACAGACATGTGAGGGGTGGGTGCAGAGGACTCCCAGCAGTGGACAGACATGTGAGGGGTGGGTGCAGAGGACTCCCAGCAGTGGCTTGCAATATGAGTGGTGGGTGCATATCACTCCCAGCAGTGGACAGACATGTGAGGGGTGGGTGCTGAGGACTCCCGGCAGTGGACAGACATGTGAGGGGTGGGTGCAGAGGACTCCCAGCAGTGGACAGACATGTGAGGGGTGGGTGCAGAGGAGTCCCAGCAGTGGACAGACATGTGAGTGGTGGGTGCAGAGTACTCCCAGCAGTGGACAGACATGTGAGGGGTGGGTGCAGAGGACTCCAAGCAGTGGCCTGCAATATGAGTGGTGGGTGCATATCATTCCCAGCAGTGAACACACATGTGAGGGGTGGGTGCAGAGGACTCCCAGCAGTGGACAGACATGTGAGGGGTGGCTGCAGAGGACTCCCAGCAGTGCCCTGCAATATGAGGTGTGGGTGCATATCACTACCAGCAGTGGACAGACATGTGAGGGGTGGGTGCAGAGGACTCCCAGCAGTGGACAGACATGTGAGGGGTGGCTGCAGAGGACTCCCAGCAGTGGACACACATGTGAGGGGTGGCTGCAGAGGACTCCCAGCAGTGGCCTGCTATATGAGTGGTGGGTGCATATCACTCCCAGCAGTGGACAGACATGTGAGTGGTGGGTGCAGAGTACTCCCAGCAGTGGACAGACATGTGAGGGGTGGGTGCAGAGGACTCCCAGCAGTGGCCTGCAATATGAGTGGTGGGTGCATATCACTCCCAGCAGTGGACTGACATGTGAGGGGTGGCTGCAGAGGACTCCCAGCAGTGCCCTGAAATATGAGGTGTGGGTGCATTTCACTACCAGCAGTGGACAGACATGTGAGGGGTGGGTGCAGAGGACTCCCATCAGTGGACAGACATGTGAGGGGTGGGTGCAGAGGACTCCCAGCAGTGGACAGACATGTGAGCGGTGGGTGCAGAGGACTCCCAGAAGTGGCCTGCAATATGAGGGGTGGGTGCATATCACTCCCAGCAGTGGACAGACATGCGAGTGGTGGGTGCAGAGGACTCCCAGCAGTGGACAGACATATGAGGGGTGGGTGCAGAGGACTCCCAGCAGTGGACAGACATGTAAGGGGTGGGTGCATATCACTCCCAGCAGTGGACTGACATGTGAGGGGTGGGTGCAGAGGACTCCCAGCAGTGGACAGACATGTGAGGGGTGGGTGCAGATGACTCCCAGCAGTGGAAAGACATGTGAGGGGTTGCTGCAGAGGACTCCCAGCAGTGGACAGACATGTGAGGGGTGGGTGCAGAGGACTCCCAGCAGTGGCCTGCAATATGAGTGGTGGGTGCATATCATTCCCAGCAGTGGACAGACATGTGAGGGGTGGGTGCTGAGGACTCCCAGCAGTGGACAGACATGTGAGGGGTGGGTGCAGAGAACTCCCAGCAGTGGACAGACGTGAGGGGTGGGTGCAGAGGTCTCCCAGCAGAGGAAAGACATGTGAGGGGTGGGTGCAGAGGACTCCCAGCAGTGGCCTGCAATATGAGTGGTGGGTGCATATCACTCCCAGCAGTGAACAGACATGTGAGGGGTGGGTGCAGAGGACTCCCAGCAGTGGACAGACATGTGAAGGGTGGCTGCAGAGGACTCCCAGCAGTGGACAGACATGTGAGGGGTGGGTGCAGAGGACTCCCAGAAGTGGCCTGCAATATGAGTGGTGGGTGCATATCACTCCCAGCAGTGGATAGACATTTGAGGGGTGGGTACCGAGGACTCCCAGCAGTGGACAGACATGTGAGGGGTGGGTGCAGAGGACTCCCAGCAGTGGACAGACATGTGAGGGGTGGGTGCAGAGGACTACCAGCAGTGGACAGACATGTGAGGGGTGGGTGCAGAGGACTCCCAGCAGTGGCCTGCAATATGAGTGGTGGGTGCATATCACTCCCAGCAGTGGACAGACATGTGAGGTGTGGGTGCAGAGGACTCCCAGCTGTGGACAGACATGTGAGGGGTGGGTGCAGATGACTCCCAGCAGTGGACAGACATGTGAGGGGTGGCTGCAGAGGACTCCCAGCAGTGCCCTGAAATATGAGGTGTGGGGGCATTTCACTACCAGCAGTGGACAGACATGTGAGGGGTGGGTGCAGAGGACTCCCAGCAGTGGACAGACATGTGAGGGGTGGGTGCAGAGGACTCCCAGCAGTGGCTTGCAATATGAGTGGTGGGTGCATATCACTCCCAGCAGTGGACAGACATGTGAGTGTTGGGTGCTGAGGACTCCCGGCAGTGGACAGACATGTGAGGGGTGGGTGCAGAGGACTCCCAGCAGTGGACAGACATGTGAGGGGTGGGTGCAGAGGAGTCCCAGCAGTGGACAGACATGTGAGTGGTGGGTGCAGAGTACTCCCAGCAGTGGACAGACATGTGAGGGGTGGGTGCAGAGGACTCCAAGCAGTGGCCTGCAATATGAGTGGTGGGTGCATATCATTCCCAGCAGTGGACACACATGTGAGGGGTGGGTGCAGACGACTCCCAGCAGTGGACAGACATGTGAGGGGTGGCTGCAGAGGACTCCCAGCAGTGCCCTGCAATATGAGGTGTGGGTGCATATCACTACCAGCAGTGGACAGACATGTGAGGGGTGGGTGCAGAGGACTCCCAGCAGTGGACAGACATGTGAGGGGTGGCTGCAGAGGACTCCCAGCAGTGGACACACATGTGAGGGGTGGCTGCAGAGGACTCCCAGCAGTGGCCTGCTATATGAGTGGTGGGTGCATATCACTCCCAGCAGTGGACAGACATGTGAGTGGTGGGTGCAGAGTACTCCCAGCAGTGGACAGACATGTGAGGGGTGGGTGCAGAGGACTCCCAGCAGTGGCCTGCAATATGAGTGGTGGGTGCATATCACTCCCAGCAGTGGACTGACATGTGAGGGGTGGGTGCAGAGTACTCCCAGCAGTGGACAAACATGTGAGGGGTGGGTGCAGATGACTCCCAGCAGTGGACAGACATGTGAGGGGTGGCTGCAGAGGACTCCCAGCAGTGGACAGAAATGTGAGGGGTGGGTGCAGAGGACTCCCAGCAGTGGACAGACATGTGAGGGGTGGGTGCAGAGGACTCCCAGAAGTGGCCTGCAATATGAGTGGTGGGTGCATATCACTCCCAGCAGTGGACAGACATGTGAGGGGTGGGTGCTGAGAACTCCCAGCAGTGGACAGACATGTGAGGGGTGGGTGCAGAGGACTCCCAGCAGTAGACAGACATGTGAGGGGTGGGTGCACAGGACTCCCAGCAGTGGACAGACATGTGAGGGATGGGTGCAGAGGACTCCCAGCAGTGGACAGACATGTGAGCGGTGGGTGCAGAGGACTCCCAGCAGTGGACAGACATGTTTGGGGTGGCTGCGGAGGACTCCCAGCAGTGCCCTGCAATATGAGGTGTGGGTGCATTTCACTACCAGCAGTGGACAGACGTGTGAGGGGTGGGTGCAGAGGACTCCCAGCAGTGGACAGACATGTGAGGGGTGGGTGCAGAGGACTCCCAGCAGTGGCTTGCAATATGAGTGGTGGGTGCATATCACTCCCAGCAGTGGACAGACATGTGAGGGGTGGGTGCTGAGGACTCCCAGCAGTGGACAGACATGTGAGGGGTGGGTGCAGAGGACTCCCAGCAGTGGACAGACATGTGAGGGGTGGGTGCAGAGGAGTCCCAGCAGTGGACAGACATGTGAGGGGTGGGCGCAGAGGACTCCCAGCAGTGGCCTGCAATATGAGTGGTGGGAGCATATCACTCCCAGCAGTGGACACACATGTGAGGGGTGGGTGCAGCGGACTCCCAGCAGTGGACAGACATGTGAGGGGTGGCTGCAGAGGACTCCCAGCAGTGCCCTGCAATATGAGGTGTGGGTGCATATCACTACCAGCAGTGGACAGACATGTGAGGGGTTGGTGCAGAGGACTCCCAGCAGTGGACAGACATGTGAGGGGTGGCTGCAGAGGACTCCCAGCAGTGCCCTGAAATATGAGGTGTGGGTGCATATCACTACCAGCAGTGGACAGACATGTGAGGGGTGGGTGCAGAGGACTCCCAGCAGTGGACAGACATGTGAGGGGTGGCTGCAGAGGACTCCCAGCAGTGGACAGACATGTGAGGGGTGGCTGCAGAGGACTCCCAGCAGTGGCCTGCAATATGAGTGGTTGGTGCATATCACTCCCAGCAGTGGACAGACATGTGAGGGGTGGGTGCAGAGGACTCCCAGCAGTGGACAGACATGTGAGGGGTGGCTGCAGAGGACTCCCAGCAGTGGACAGACATGTGAGGGGTGGCTGCAGAGGACTCCCAGCAGTGGCCTGCAATATGAGTGGTTGGTGCATATCACTCCCAGCAGTGGACAGACATGTGAGGGGTGCGTGCAGAGGATTCCCAGCAGTAGCCTGCAATATGAGGGGTGGGTGCATATCACTCCCAGCAGTGGACAGACATGTGAGGGAAAGGTGCAGAGGACTCCCAGCAGTGGACAGACATGTGAGGTGTGGGTGCAGAGGACTCCCAGCTGTGGACAGACATGTGAGGGGTGGGTGCAGATGACTCCCAGCAGTGGACAGACATGTGAGGGGTGGCTGCAGAGGACTCCCAGCAGTGCCCTGAAATATGAGGTGTGGGTGCATTTCACTACCAGCAGTGGACAGACATGTGAGGGGTGGGTGCAGAGGACTCCCAGCAGTGGACAGACATGTGAGGGGTGGGTGCAGAGGACTCCCAGCAGTGGCTTGCAATATGAGTGGTGGGTGCATATCACTCCCAGCAGTGGACAGACATGTGAGTGTTGGGTGCGGAGGACTCCCGGCAGTGGACAGACATGTGAGGGGTGGGTGCAGAGGACTCCCAGCAGTGGACAGACATGTGAGGGGTGGGTGCAGAGGAGTCCCAGCAGTGGACAGACATGTGAGTGGTGGGTGCAGAGTACTCCCAGCAGTGGACAGACATGTGAGGGGTGGGTGCAGAGGACTCCAAGCAGTGGCCTGCAATATGAGGGGTGGGTGCAGAGGACTCCCAGCAGTGGACAGACATGTAAGGGGTGGGTGCATATCACTCCCAGCAGTGGACTGACATGTGAGGGGTGGGTGCAGAGGACTCCCAGCAGTGGACAGACATGTGAGGGGTGGGTGCAGATGACTCCCAGCAGTGGAAAGACATGTGAGGGGTTGCTGCAGAGGACTCCCAGCAGTGGACAGACATGTGAGGGGTGGGTGCAGAGGACTCCCAGCAGTGGCCTGCAATATGAGTGGTGGGTGCATATCATTCCCAGCAGTGGACAGACATGTGAGGGGTGGGTGCTGAGGACTCCCAGCAGTGGACAGACATGTGAGGGGTGGGTGCAGAGAACTCCCAGCAGTGGACAGACGTGAGGGGTGGGTGCAGAGGTCTCCCAGCAGTGGAAAGACATGTGAGGGGTGGGTGCAGAGGACTCCCAGCAGTGGCCTGCAATATGAGTGGTGGGTGCATATCACTCCCAGCAGTGAACAGACATGTGAGGGGTGGGTGCAGAGGACTCCCAGCAGTGGACAGACATGTGAAGGGTGGCTGCAGAGGACTCCCAGCAGTGGACAGACATGTGAGGGGTGGGTGCAGAGGACTCCCAGAAGTGGCCTGCAATATGAGTGGTGGGTGCATATCACTCCCAGCAGTGGACAGACATTTGAGGGGTGGGTACCGAGGACTCCCAGCAGTGGACAGACATGTGAGGGGTGGGTGCAGAGGACTCCCAGCAGTGGACAGACATGTGAGGGGTGGGTGCAGAGGACTCCCAGCAGTGGACAGACATGTGAGGGGTGGGTGCAGAGGACTCCAAGCAGTGGCCTGCAATATGAGTGGTGGGTGCATATCATTCCCAGCAGTGGACACACATGTGAGGGGTGGGTGCAGACGACTCCCAGCAGTGGACAGACATGTGAGGGGTGGCTGCAGAGGACTCCCAGCAGTGCCCTGCAATATGAGGTGTGGGTGCATATCACTACCAGCAGTGGACAGACATGTGAGGGGTGGGTGCAGAGGACTCCCAGCAGTGGACAGACATGTGAGGGGTGGCTGCAGAGGACTCCCAGCAGTGGACACACATGTGAGGGGTGGCTGCAGAGGACTCCCAGCAGTGCCCTGAAATATGAGGTGTGGGTGCATTTCACTACCAGCAGTGGACAGACATGTGAGGGGTGGGTGCAGAGGACTCCCAGCAGTGGACAGACATGTGAGGGGTGGGTGCAGAGGACTCCCAGCAGTGGCTTGCAATATGAGTGGTGGGTGCATATCACTCCCAGCAGTGGACAGACATGTGAGGGGTGGGTGCTGAGGACTCCCGGCAGTGGACAGACATGTGAGGGGTGGGTGCAGAGGACTCCCAGCAGTGGACAGACATGTGAGGGGTGGGTGCAGAGGAGTCCCAGCAGTGGACAGACATGTGAGTGGTGGGTGCAGAGTACTCCCAGCAGTGGACAGACATGTGAGGGGTGGGTGCAGAGGACTCCAAGCAGTGGCCTGCAATATGAGTGGTGGGTGCATATCATTCCCAGCAGTGAACACACATGTGAGGGGTGGGTGCAGAGGACTCCCAGCAGTGGACAGACATGTGAGGGGTGGCTGCAGAGGACTCCCAGCAGTGCCCTGCAATATGAGGTGTGGGTGCATATCACTACCAGCAGTGGACAGACATGTGAGGGGTGGGTGCAGAGGACTCCCAGCAGTGGACAGACATGTGAGGGGTGGCTGCAGAGGACTCCCAGCAGTGGACACACATGTGAGGGGTGGCTGCAGAGGACTCCCAGCAGTGGCCTGCTATATGAGTGGTGGGTGCATATCACTCCCAGCAGTGGACAGACATGTGAGTGGTGGGTGCAGAGTACTCCCAGCAGTGGACAGACATGTGAGGGGTGGGTGCAGAGGACTCCCAGCAGTGGCCTGCAATATGAGTGGTGGGTGCATATCACTCCCAGCAGTGGACTGACATGTGAGGGGTGGCTGCAGAGGACTCCCAGCAGTGCCCTGAAATATGAGGTGTGGGTGCATTTCACTACCAGCAGTGGACAGACATGTGAGGGGTGGGTGCAGAGGACTCCCATCAGTGGACAGACATGTGAGGGGTGGGTGCAGAGGACTCCCAGCAGTGGACAGACATGTGAGCGGTGGGTGCAGAGGACTCCCAGAAGTGGCCTGCAATATGAGGGGTGGGTGCATATCACTCCCAGCAGTGGACAGACATGCGAGTGGTGGGTGCAGAGGACTCCCAGCAGTGGACAGACATATGAGGGGTGGGTGCAGAGGACTCCCAGCAGTGGACAGACATGTAAGGGGTGGGTGCATATCACTCCCAGCAGTGGACTGACATGTGAGGGGTGGGTGCAGAGGACTCCCAGCAGTGGACAGACATGTGAGGGGTGGGTGCAGATGACTCCCAGCAGTGGAAAGACATGTGAGGGGTTGCTGCAGAGGACTCCCAGCAGTGGACAGACATGTGAGGGGTGGGTGCAGAGGACTCCCAGCAGTGGCCTGCAATATGAGTGGTGGGTGCATATCATTCCCAGCAGTGGACAGACATGTGAGGGGTGGGTGCTGAGGACTCCCAGCAGTGGACAGACATGTGAGGGGTGGGTGCAGAGAACTCCCAGCAGTGGACAGACGTGAGGGGTGGGTGCAGAGGTCTCCCAGCAGAGGAAAGACATGTGAGGGGTGGGTGCAGAGGACTCCCAGCAGTGGCCTGCAATATGAGTGGTGGGTGCATATCACTCCCAGCAGTGAACAGACATGTGAGGGGTGGGTGCAGAGGACTCCCAGCAGTGGACAGACATGTGAAGGGTGGCTGCAGAGGACTCCCAGCAGTGGACAGACATGTGAGGGGTGGGTGCAGAGGACTCCCAGAAGTGGCCTGCAATATGAGTGGTGGGTGCATATCACTCCCAGCAGTGGATAGACATTTGAGGGGTGGGTACCGAGGACTCCCAGCAGTGGACAGACATGTGAGGGGTGGGTGCAGAGGACTCCCAGCAGTGGACAGACATGTGAGGGGTGGGTGCAGAGGACTACCAGCAGTGGACAGACATGTGAGGGGTGGGTGCAGAGGACTCCCAGCAGTGGCCTGCAATATGAGTGGTGGGTGCATATCACTCCCAGCAGTGGACAGACATGTGAGGTGTGGGTGCAGAGGACTCCCAGCTGTGGACAGACATGTGAGGGGTGGGTGCAGATGACTCCCAGCAGTGGACAGACATGTGAGGGGTGGCTGCAGAGGACTCCCAGCAGTGCCCTGAAATATGAGGTGTGGGGGCATTTCACTACCAGCAGTGGACAGACATGTGAGGGGTGGGTGCAGAGGACTCCCAGCAGTGGACAGACATGTGAGGGGTGGGTGCAGAGGACTCCCAGCAGTGGCTTGCAATATGAGTGGTGGGTGCATATCACTCCCAGCAGTGGACAGACATGTGAGTGTTGGGTGCTGAGGACTCCCGGCAGTGGACAGACATGTGAGGGGTGGGTGCAGAGGACTCCCAGCAGTGGACAGACATGTGAGGGGTGGGTGCAGAGGAGTCCCAGCAGTGGACAGACATGTGAGTGGTGGGTGCAGAGTACTCCCAGCAGTGGACAGACATGTGAGGGGTGGGTGCAGAGGACTCCAAGCAGTGGCCTGCAATATGAGTGGTGGGTGCATATCATTCCCAGCAGTGGACACACATGTGAGGGGTGGGTGCAGACGACTCCCAGCAGTGGACAGACATGTGAGGGGTGGCTGCAGAGGACTCCCAGCAGTGCCCTGCAATATGAGGTGTGGGTGCATATCACTACCAGCAGTGGACAGACATGTGAGGGGTGGGTGCAGAGGACTCCCAGCAGTGGACAGACATGTGAGGGGTGGCTGCAGAGGACTCCCAGCAGTGGACACACATGTGAGGGGTGGCTGCAGAGGACTCCCAGCAGTGGCCTGCTATATGAGTGGTGGGTGCATATCACTCCCAGCAGTGGACAGACATGTGAGTGGTGGGTGCAGAGTACTCCCAGCAGTGGACAGACATGTGAGGGGTGGGTGCAGAGGACTCCCAGCAGTGGCCTGCAATATGAGTGGTGGGTGCATATCACTCCCAGCAGTGGACTGACATGTGAGGGGTGGGTGCAGAGTACTCCCAGCAGTGGACAAACATGTGAGGGGTGGGTGCAGATGACTCCCAGCAGTGGACAGACATGTGAGGGGTGGCTGCAGAGGACTCCCAGCAGTGGACAGAAATGTGAGGGGTGGGTGCAGAGGACTCCCAGCAGTGGACAGACATGTGAGGGGTGGGTGCAGAGGACTCCCAGAAGTGGCCTGCAATATGAGTGGTGGGTGCATATCACTCCCAGCAGTGGACAGACATGTGAGGGGTGGGTGCTGAGAACTCCCAGCAGTGGACAGACATGTGAGGGGTGGGTGCAGAGGACTCCCAGCAGTAGACAGACATGTGAGGGGTGGGTGCACAGGACTCCCAGCAGTGGACAGACATGTGAGGGATGGGTGCAGAGGACTCCCAGCAGTGGACAGACATGTGAGCGGTGGGTGCAGAGGACTCCCAGCAGTGGACAGACATGTTTGGGGTGGCTGCGGAGGACTCCCAGCAGTGCCCTGCAATATGAGGTGTGGGTGCATTTCACTACCAGCAGTGGACAGACGTGTGAGGGGTGGGTGCAGAGGACTCCCAGCAGTGGACAGACATGTGAGGGGTGGGTGCAGAGGACTCCCAGCAGTGGCTTGCAATATGAGTGGTGGGTGCATATCACTCCCAGCAGTGGACAGACATGTGAGGGGTGGGTGCTGAGGACTCCCAGCAGTGGACAGACATGTGAGGGGTGGGTGCAGAGGACTCCCAGCAGTGGACAGACATGTGAGGGGTGGGTGCAGAGGAGTCCCAGCAGTGGACAGACATGTGAGGGGTGGGCGCAGAGGACTCCCAGCAGTGGCCTGCAATATGAGTGGTGGGAGCATATCACTCCCAGCAGTGGACACACATGTGAGGGGTGGGTGCAGCGGACTCCCAGCAGTGGACAGACATGTGAGGGGTGGCTGCAGAGGACTCCCAGCAGTGCCCTGCAATATGAGGTGTGGGTGCATATCACTACCAGCAGTGGACAGACATGTGAGGGGTTGGTGCAGAGGACTCCCAGCAGTGGACAGACATGTGAGGGGTGGCTGCAGAGGACTCCCAGCAGTGCCCTGAAATATGAGGTGTGGGTGCATATCACTACCAGCAGTGGACAGACATGTGAGGGGTGGGTGCAGAGGACTCCCAGCAGTGGACAGACATGTGAGGGGTGGCTGCAGAGGACTCCCAGCAGTGGACAGACATGTGAGGGGTGGCTGCAGAGGACTCCCAGCAGTGGCCTGCAATATGAGTGGTTGGTGCATATCACTCCCAGCAGTGGACAGACATGTGAGGGGTGGGTGCAGAGGACTCCCAGCAGTGGACAGACATGTGAGGGGTGGCTGCAGAGGACTCCCAGCAGTGGACAGACATGTGAGGGGTGGCTGCAGAGGACTCCCAGCAGTGGCCTGCAATATGAGTGGTTGGTGCATATCACTCCCAGCAGTGGACAGACATGTGAGGGGTGCGTGCAGAGGATTCCCAGCAGTAGCCTGCAATATGAGGGGTGGGTGCATATCACTCCCAGCAGTGGACAGACATGTGAGGGAAAGGTGCAGAGGACTCCCAGCAGTGGACAGACATGTGAGGTGTGGGTGCAGAGGACTCCCAGCTGTGGACAGACATGTGAGGGGTGGGTGCAGATGACTCCCAGCAGTGGACAGACATGTGAGGGGTGGCTGCAGAGGACTCCCAGCAGTGCCCTGAAATATGAGGTGTGGGTGCATTTCACTACCAGCAGTGGACAGACATGTGAGGGGTGGGTGCAGAGGACTCCCAGCAGTGGACAGACATGTGAGGGGTGGGTGCAGAGGACTCCCAGCAGTGGCTTGCAATATGAGTGGTGGGTGCATATCACTCCCAGCAGTGGACAGACATGTGAGTGTTGGGTGCGGAGGACTCCCGGCAGTGGACAGACATGTGAGGGGTGGGTGCAGAGGACTCCCAGCAGTGGACAGACATGTGAGGGGTGGGTGCAGAGGAGTCCCAGCAGTGGACAGACATGTGAGTGGTGGGTGCAGAGTACTCCCAGCAGTGGACAGACATGTGAGGGGTGGGTGCAGAGGACTCCAAGCAGTGGCCTGCAATATGAGTGGTGGGTGCATATCATTCCCAGCAGTGGACACACATGTGAGGGGTGGGTGCAGACGACTCCCAGCAGTGGACAGACATGTGAGGGGTGGCTGCAGAGGACTCCCAGCAGTGCCCTGCAATATGAGGTGTGGGTGCATATCACTACCAGCAGTGGACAGACATGTGAGGGGTGGGTGCAGAGGACTCCCAGCAGTGGACAGACATGTGAGGGGTGGCTGCAGAGGACTCCCAGCAGTGGACACACATGTGAGGGGTGGCTGCAGAGGACTCCCAGCAGTGGCCTGCTATATGAGTGGTGGGTGCATATCACTCCCAGCAGTGGACAGACATGTGAGTGGTGGGTGCAGAGTACTCCCAGCAGTGGACAGACATGTGAGGGGTGGGTGCAGAGGACTCCCAGCAGTGGCCTGCAATATGAGTGGTGGGTGCATATCACTCCCAGCAGTGGACTGACATGTGAGGGGTGGGTGCAGAGTACTCCCAGCAGTGGACAAACATGTGAGGGGTGGGTGCAGATGACTCCCAGCAGTGGACAGACATGTGAGGGGTGGCTGCAGAGGACTCCCAGCAGTGGACAGAAATGTGAGGGGTGGGTGCAGAGGACTCCCAGCAGTGGACAGACATGTGAGGGGTGGGTGCAGAGGACTCCCAGAAGTGGCCTGCAATATGAGTGGTGGGTGCATATCACTCCCAGCAGTGGACAGACATGTGAGGGGTGGGTGCTGAGAACTCCCAGCAGTGGACAGACATGTGAGGGGTGGGTGCAGAGGACTCCCAGCAGTAGACAGACATGTGAGGGGTGGGTGCACAGGACTCCCAGCAGTGGACAGACATGTGAGGGATGGGTGCAGAGGACTCCCAGCAGTGGACAGACATGTGAGCGGTGGGTGCAGAGGACTCCCAGCAGTGGACAGACATGTTTGGGGTGGCTGCGGAGGACTCCCAGCAGTGCCCTGCAATATGAGGTGTGGGTGCATTTCACTACCAGCAGTGGACAGACGTGTGAGGGGTGGGTGCAGAGGACTCCCAGCAGTGGACAGACATGTGAGGGGTGGGTGCAGAGGACTCCCAGCAGTGGCTTGCAATATGAGTGGTGGGTGCATATCACTCCCAGCAGTGGACAGACATGTGAGGGGTGGGTGCTGAGGACTCCCAGCAGTGGACAGACATGTGAGGGGTGGGTGCAGAGGACTCCCAGCAGTGGACAGACATGTGAGGGGTGGGTGCAGAGGAGTCCCAGCAGTGGACAGACATGTGAGGGGTGGGCGCAGAGGACTCCCAGCAGTGGCCTGCAATATGAGTGGTGGGAGCATATCACTCCCAGCAGTGGACACACATGTGAGGGGTGGGTGCAGCGGACTCCCAGCAGTGGACAGACATGTGAGGGGTGGCTGCAGAGGACTCCCAGCAGTGCCCTGCAATATGAGGTGTGGGTGCATATCACTACCAGCAGTGGACAGACATGTGAGGGGTTGGTGCAGAGGACTCCCAGCAGTGGACAGACATGTGAGGGGTGGCTGCAGAGGACTCCCAGCAGTGCCCTGAAATATGAGGTGTGGGTGCATATCACTACCAGCAGTGGACAGACATGTGAGGGGTGGGTGCAGAGGACTCCCAGCAGTGGACAGACATGTGAGGGGTGGCTGCAGAGGACTCCCAGCAGTGGACAGACATGTGAGGGGTGGCTGCAGAGGACTCCCAGCAGTGGCCTGCAATATGAGTGGTTGGTGCATATCACTCCCAGCAGTGGACAGACATGTGAGGGGTGGGTGCAGAGGACTCCCAGCAGTGGACAGACATGTGAGGGGTGGCTGCAGAGGACTCCCAGCAGTGGACAGACATGTGAGGGGTGGCTGCAGAGGACTCCCAGCAGTGGCCTGCAATATGAGTGGTTGGTGCATATCACTCCCAGCAGTGGACAGACATGTGAGGGGTGCGTGCAGAGGATTCCCAGCAGTAGCCTGCAATATGAGGGGTGGGTGCATATCACTCCCAGCAGTGGACAGACATGTGAGGGAAAGGTGCAGAGGACTCCCAGCAGTGGACAGACATGTGAGGGGTGGGTGCAGAGGACTCCCAGCAGTGGACAGACATGTGAGGGGTGGCTGCAGAGGACTCCCAGCAGTGCCCTGCAATATGAGGTGTGGGTGCATTTCACTACCAGCAGTGGACAGACATGTGAGGGGTGGGTGCAGAGGACTCCCAGCAGTGGACAGACATGTGAGGGGTGGGTGCAGAGCTCTCCCAGCAGTGGCTTGCAATATGAGTGGTGGGTGCATATCACTCCCAGCAGTGGACAGACATGTGAGGGGTGGGTGCTGAGGACTCCCAGCAGTGGACAGACATGTGAGTGGTGGGTGCAGAGGACTCCCAGCAGTGGACAGACATGTGAGGGGTGGGTGCAGAGGAGTCCCAGCAGTGGACAGACATGTGAGGGGTGGGTGCAGAGGACTCCCAGCAGTGGCCTGCAATATGAGTGGTGGGTGCATATCACTCCCAGCAGTGAACACACATGTGAGGGGTGGGTGCAGAGGACTCCCAGCAGTGGACAGACATGTGAGGGGTGGCTGCAGAGGACTCGCAGCAATGCCCTGCAATATGAGGTGTGGGTGCATATCACTACCAGCAGTGGACAGACATGTGAGGGGTGGGTGCAGAGGACTCCCAGCAGTGGACAGACATGTGAGGGGTGGCTGCAGAGGACTCCCAGCAGTGCCCTGAAATATGAGGTGTGGGTGCATATCACTACCAGCAGTGGACAGACATGTGAGGGGTGGGTGCAGAGGACTCCCAGCAGTGGACAGACATGTGAGGGGTGGCTGCAGAGGACTCCCAGCAGTGGACAGACATGTGAGGGGTGGCTGCAGAGGACTCCCAGCAGTGGCCTGCAATATGAGTGGTTGGTGCATATCACTCCCAGCAGTGGACAGACAGGTGAGGGGTGGGTGCAGAGGACTCCCAGCAGTGGACAGACATGTGAGGGGTGGCTGCAGAGGACTCCCAGCAGTGGACAGACATGTGAGGGGTGGGTGCAGAGGACTCCCAGCAGTGGCCTGCAATATGAGGGGTGGGTGCATATCACTCCCAGCAGTGGACAGACATGTGAGTGGTGGGTGCAGAGGACTCCCAGCAGTGGACAGACATATGAGGGGTGGGTGCAGAGGATTCTCAGCAGTGGACAGACATGTGAGGGGTGGGTGCAGAGGACTCCCAGCAGTGGAAAGACATGTGAGGGGTGGGTGCAGAGGACTCCCAGCAGTGGCTTGCAATATGAGTGGTGGGTGCATATCACTCCCAGCAGTGGACAGACATGTGAGGGGTGGGTGCTGAGGACTCCCAGCAGTGGACAGACATGTGAGGGGTGGGTGCAGAGGACTCCCAGCAGTGGACAGACATGTGAGGGGTGGGTGCAGAGGACTCCCAGCAGTGGCCTGCAATATGAGTGGTGGGTGCATATCACTCCCAGCAGTGGACACTCATGTGAGGGGTGGGTGCAGAGGACTCCCAGCAGTGGACAGACATGTGAGGGGTGGCTGCAGAGGACTCCCAGCAGTGCCCTGCAATATGAGGTGTGGGTGCATATCACTACCAGCAGTGGACAGACAGGTGAGGGGTGGGTGCAGAGGACTCCCAGCAGTGGACAGACATGTGAGAGGTGGCTGCAGAGGACTCCCAGCAGTGGACAGACATGTGAGGGGTGGGTGCAGAGGACTCCCAGCAGTGGCCTGCAATATGAAGGGTGGGTGCATATCACTCCCAGCAGTGGACAGACATGTGAGTGGTGGGTGCAGAGGACTCCCAGCAGTGGACAGCCATATGAGGGGTGGGTGCAGAGGACTCCCAGCAGTGGACAGACATGTGAGGGGTGGGTGCATATCACTCCCAGCAGTGGACAGACATGTGAGGGGTGGGTGCAGATGACTCCCAGCAGTGGACAGACATGTGAGGGGTTGATGCAGAGGACTCCCAGCTGTGGCCTGCAATATGAGTGGTGGGTGCATATATCTACCAGTAGTGGACAGACATGTGAGGGGTGGGTGCTGAGGACTCCCAGCAGTGGACAGACATTTGAGTGGTGGGTGCATATCACTCCCAGCAGTGAACAGACATGTGAGGGGTGGGTGCAGATGACTCCCATCAGTGGACAGACATGTGAAGGGTGGCTGCAGAGGACTCCCAGCAGTGGACAGACATGTGAGGGGTGGGTGCAGAGGACTCCCAGCAGTGGCCTGCAATATGAGTGGTGGGTGCATATCACTCCCAGCAGTGGACAGACATGTGAGGGGTGGGTGCAGAGGACTCCCAGCAGTGGACAGACATGTGAGGGGTGGGTGCAGAGAACTCCCAGCAGTGGACAGACGTGAGGGGTGGGTGCAGAGGACTCCCAGCAGTGGAAAGACATGCGAGTGGTGGGTGCAGAGGACTCCCAGCAGTGGACAGACATATGAGGGGTGGGTGGAGAGAACTCCCAGCAGTGGACAGACATGTAAGGGGTGGGTGCATATCACTCCCAGCAGTGGACTGACATGTAAGGGGTGGGTGCAGAGGACTCCCAGCAGTGGACAGACATGTGAGGGGTGGGTGCAGATGACTCCCAGCAGTGCACAGACATGTGAGGGGTGGCTGCAGAGGACTCCCAGCAGTGCCCTGAAATATGAGGTGTGGGTGCATTTCACTACCAGCAGTGGACAGACATGTGAGGGGTGGGTGCAGAGGACTCCCATCAGTGGACAGACATGTGAGGGGTGGGTGCAGAGGACTCCCAGCAGTGGACAGACATGTGAGCGGTGGGTGCAGAGGACTCCCAGAAGTGGCCTGCAATATGAGGGGTGGGTGCATATCACTCCCAGCAGTGGACAGACATGCGAGTGGTGGGTGCAGAGGACTCCCAGCAGTGGACAGACATATGAGGGGTGGGTGCAGAGGACTCCCAGCAGTGGACAGACATGTAAGGGGTGGGTGCATATCACTCCCAGCAGTGGACTGACATGTGAGGGGTGGGTGCAGAGGACTCCCAGCAGTGGACAGACATGTGAGGGGTGGGTGCAGATGACTCCCAGCAGTGGAAAGACATGTGAGGGGTTGCTGCAGAGGACTCCCAGCAGTGGACAGATATGTGAGGGGTGGGTGCAGAGGACTCCCAGCAG